>NC_138969.1:15048000-16354500 GCF_055761805.1 Camellia sinensis
TACTCGACGAGTTCTACACATTGACGATTCAGATTATCAAATGGGACCCGTGATGGCCCCCACGGGCCGAACAGCACCGTCTAGTGCAATGCCCGAAAAGTAGCCAATCATTTCTTGGCATCAATTCAGCTGCGCAGATAGTACAGCCGTACAACTCACACTCCTAATATTCACTTACACACTAATTTATATAATTTTTTAATACATATTTTTTCATAAAAGTTAAAAAGTTAACCCAAACAATCATTTTTTTCTCAACTTTTTAGTTCAAAAAATCAAAAAGTGCATTTATTTAGGACATCCCAAACAACTCCTAAATTATTCATAAATAAGATTCACCGTCAATTTAAATTTAGAGCTCTAACAATAATATTAATGATGTGATATGGAATAAAAAAGAATATATATACACATCAAATCAACAATGATACATCCTACTAATTTGGGAGTACTAATAGACTACTAATGAGGTGGAAATTAAAAAAAAAAAAAAAACTTAAGACCAAAATATTACATCAATCAATAGAATCTACTCTCTAAAGCTCCTTTAATACTCTCAATTTAGACCTCCCAAACATTTCTGTTTTGCAAATTAAGAGGTCTCCAAATGCGTCGAAACTGGGAGGTCTGTCGTCTCCAAATCAGGTATGACAACAATTATTATAATGTATTTGTCAAAATCATATGAAATGAGTTTTATATAGCGTTGGACTATAAATTGTCCGATATAAGATGACAATTATTTGGAGAGAAACTTTTTGCTAGAAGTGTTGGTGAGAATTATTTTAATTATTTTTTTTGTTATTTTTAATAAAAAAATATTTTAAAAAATAAAGAGAGTGATATAATTATATGTTTTGTCTTGTTAGTTATTTAAACCTAACCTAACTTGTCAAACGGGGCAAAAAGAAGAAATTTGATAATGCAAAATATGGGAAGAGAGAAAAAAGAAAAAGAATTTATTAAAAGCTCGTTTGGAAAAAAAAGCTCCAAACTTTTTGGTTAAAATAGCTATAAAAAAATAAAATTGATTTTTTAACTTGATAAGATAAAATATCATATCCAATCCATAATCATTATATTTTTTCTCTCATAAAAATTAAAAAAATAAAAAAACTTATTCTAAATGAGACTTTTTAATCTTAGACTAAAATAATTAAAAAGTCAAAAAACTAATTCACATCCCAAACGAATCCTAAGAGGTAGCTTAACAATAAGCTACACCTAGATCACAAAAACATTTAAAAGAGTATTTATTAATACCATAATTCTAGGCAGGAATTTTTTTTAAAAAAAGTTTCTAAAATTTCACATCATTGGTTAAGGCTTGGTTTGGGAAGTAGGTTGGCTTTTTGGCTTTTTGGTTTTTTTGGCTATTTTAGCCTGGGCTAAAAAGCTTGTTTGGGAAGAGCTTTTTGGCTTTTTGGCTTTTTTGACTTTTTTTGTGAGAGAAGAATGTAATGATTATAGGTTGGATGTGATATTTTGTTTGTTATGGCTAAAATAGCCTATTTTGTTTTTTGTGGCTAAAATAGCCAAAAAAACCTGAAAACTAACTTGCCAAACAGAGGCTAAGAGGTCTTTTGGCAAGTAAAAAAAAACAAAAGTCAACTTTTAGTTTTTTTTTTTATACCTATTTTGAGTCACATCACATTTTATATTTTTTACACATAAAAAGACAAAATAAATTAAAAAAGTCAAAAAATTAAAGGTTGCATTTGGTAGAGTTTTGTAACTATAATTTGAGAGTATGAGTTATATTTTGAGTTTGTGAGTTGTAGAATTATGATTTGAGTGTAGAAAATTTGTTTGGTTATGATTTTTGAATAGAGTGTTGAATTGAGTTTTGAATTAGTGTGGAATTGAGTTTTGAAAGTTTGATTTGACATGTGAAGTAAGAAAAATTGTTTGGTTATGAGTTTTGGAAAGAGTTTTCAAAACTTAATTCAAATTGTTATAACTCATAACAAAACACACTAGTTTCACACTGTTGAAAATTTTGATCAACACTCATAACCAAACTCTTTTTAAAATTCAATTAAAAAAATTTATTATTAACAGAAAATAACATTAATCAATTTTTTAATTGAAAATACTACAAAGGAAATACATTTTTTTCAAAATAAATATTTAAAAAATTTAAATCATAAATATTTAAATAATTTAAATAATCTAAAAAAATTAATAAGTAAAAAATTAAAATAAATATTCAAAATTTTAAATTGTAAAAATTTAAATAATTTAAATATTAAAAAAAATTAAATAATTTAAAATGTTAATATTTTAAATTTAAAAACAACTCTACACTCAAATCATAACCAAACACATAAAACAAAACTCAATTAAGAAATTATTTTTAAAACTCATAATCAAACACATAACTTAAAATTTTATACTATTTTCACAACTCTACACTCAAATCGTAACTAAATACATAACAAAAAAATTAAAATATTTAAAATATTTTTATAAAATAGAGTTTGAAATTATTTTTATAAAATATTTTAAAATTTAAAAATTTAAAATCGTAATATTTTGAAATTAAAATATTTAAAAATATTCAAAAAATTAAAAAATTAAAAAAATTGTAACATATTTAAATATTAAAATATTTAACATCATAACAAAATTAAAATATTTTTAAAATATTTAAAAAATTAAAATATTGATTTGAATTGAGTTTTGAATTATGTGTTTGGTTATGAGTTTTGAAAAGTAATGATTATATTTTGAATTGAGTTTTGAGAAATTAGTGTAGAATTATGATTTGAAAGCTCAAAACAAACAACACACTCAAATCAATAGGTGAAACTATAATTTGAAAGAATTACCAAACAGAGTTTAACTTTTTACTAACTTCCCAAAATACCACACTATTGATATGAAATTCACGGCAATGTTTTGGGTACTTTTCTGTGCCACAAAATTTTCTGTATTGCAAAATGCTTGATTGCCTAAAGGCCAAAGAATATAGGCTTCATTTTGGTATTTGAGTTGAGATCTTAAAAATTCATAGGCTTAGAGTCCCATTTTGTTAACACACTATCAAAGTTAACTGAGTTTACAATTTTAAATTGGTCAATATATAATTTTTGAATGTGAGACCACAATTTGTGTAATTAAATTCATTTTTCTTGGGCACATTGAAAAAATCAAAATTTGGAGAAGATACAGTGAAGAACGATATCCTATCAGTGAGATAAGTGAGAGTCTGCTTTGACATAAAGATATGATGAACAACAAATCAGCAGCTGAAAATTATTGCATATTCAAGCTCATCAAAAATTTCATCTTGAATTGGGTGTAAAGGGCTGTTGGATTATTTTATACAATAAATCACATAATAGATCATAAAACACTTTTAAGTGGAAGATTTTATTATGGGACTCACATTATTGTGGATGTTCTGTGATCCATTTTATAATTTATTTTTGTACGTGTTGAAACTCAAATTTGATATTATTTTTTGAATTATTTTAAGAAGATGGTTATAATCAATTTTTTAGTTAAAAGTTGATTATAAGCTGATTATAATCAATTTTTTATGATAGAGAAAAGTGAATTATAATTTAAAAAATAAATTATAACCCACCCTCTAAATGACCCATTTATCGTTTGAATGTACAAGTTGAATACAACTTGTATAGAATTCACTGTATGGAAGTCATAAAAGAGGAGGGCTACTGTGTTACTGGTCAAAGGAAAAGTCTGGAAATCAGACTTATTCCCCAAAATTTTTTAGATGGAGCGGAGATTAAAGGTAAGTTTGACATCTATTAAATAATACAAAAAGTTAAAAGGTCACTATCTTATTTAAGTCACATTATCTTATTTAAATCACATCATCTCTCTAACACATCACATCAAACCCTATCCAAACCCAACCCATATAAGCAAATAAATCAAAAAGTACACTTTTTTAGAACATCCTAAACCAACCCTAAATTTATAAAGTGTGTGATTCATATGTAGAATAAATGTAAATTACAGCCTCCGTTTGGGAAGTGGGTTGGCTTTTTGGTTTTATGGCTTTTTTGGCTATTTTAGCCTGGGCCTAAAAGTTTGGTTTGGGAAGGACTTTTTGACTTTTTTAAGTTTTTTTGTGAGAGAAGAATGTAATGATTATGGGTTAGATGTGATGTTTTGTTTGTTATGGCTAAAATAGCCTATTTTGTTTTTTGTGGCTAAAATAACCAAAAAAACTTGCAAACCCACATGCCAAACACAGGCTCAAGATGATAAGTATGAGCAATTTTTGAATAGTTAAGTATGAATTTATAATATTATTATTAGTCAAAACAAATAAGTGAGTCAAAATATGTTTTAGATTGACATACCAAAATTTATTAATTTTTTAATTTTATCATAATGCTACGTAAGTTTTTTTTTAATCACATTTTGTTTAGGACAAATTACGATGATAGTTCCTACAGTTTGTTCTTGTGTCGTTTTTGTTTATATAATTTCAATTAACTCAATTTTAATTTTAAAATTGTCTCAATTCAGTTTAATTCAAGATAATCGTTAGCTTTTTTGACAGAAAGTATGTATGTACGTAATTTCTATTGAATTTTTTTTTTTCAATTAAATTAAATTAACACACGTTCAATAAAAGTTAAAATTAAACAAATTAAAACTGAATCCAAATCACGCCAGAGACAAACTACAATTAATTCGATCTTTGCCCTTGTCTGTTCTGCTCAAATTTCCTTTTCTTCTAGTTAGTGATTGTTTATAGAAAATTGATATAGGATAAGATATGGTTTTCCCAAGGGGTGTCTCTTATTTGGGAGACATATGTTTACATCCACATACCTACATAAAAACAAAAGGAAAACGAAGACCATTTTCCTCCACATTTCCTTCTTGTTACAAAGTAGTGGTAGAGGAAAGCTAATGCTCTACTAGGCCCATTTCTTCTTTAAATTTATCTCCAACATTCATCATTACTCTTAAGCCTATAATAGTGGCATATTTTTCATTATTAATCACTTCATTATTTAATCCCATGATGTCACTGCAGGAAAATAGCGAATTAGTATCGTTTTTAAAATGCTGCAAAAGGTCAGAAAAAAGCCGCAAAAAGATAAGACGATGTTTAAAAAATTCTTCGCTGATACAGCTGCCGTCATATCTTTGTGGCGTTTTAAAAATGTCACTATAGAGTTTAGATAACGTTTTTAAAAGCGTCACTAATTCTTAACATCTATTGACTATTTCTCTAAGGAGAGTTAACTATAACGTAATCCTGACGACATTTTGCAACGTTTTTATGAAAATCGCCACCTTGCCTTTTTTTTTTTTTTAAAAAAAAGAAAAAATATCAACATTATGTTTTTGAATTCTGTTCAAAGTTTTTTCATCACAAAAAAAAAAAAAAACCCAACCTATAAACCATCACCATTTTCAAAACATACACCATAATGAATGTCAGTATTCATTTTCCAATTTTCCATAACCAAAAACAAAAACCTTAAATCACAATATTTTAACTGAATACAAAAAAATAAAAATAAAATTGCTAATATTTTCTCATTTTAATAAAAAAATAATATGGAGCGTGCTCTAGTATTTAGCTTCAAAGGCTGCTCTCTCCTCGAAAAACTTTGCCTTCAACTCATCATGTTGGCTCTGCAATAATACAACAAAGCATTACATTTCAATACACCCAATAAATATAGAACTGAAACAAATATATTTATAACAGAAATCAACCTCACAGGCCACAACCTCACTCTTGAACCGCACATAGCCAATAAGCTTTTCACTTCTTGTAGTTTTAACCAACCAACCAACCCCTATCAATAATCATGTGCCTCCATCTGTCCAAGAACCTCAATGGAAAAACAAATTAATTAACATAATTTACTCTAAAAAAGTGTTAGTATGTAAACAAGCAGATAAAAAGAACCAATGTTTCATTTTCCCCTCATTTTAACACCCAAATTCGTAAAATTCACATTCCCTTATTTGTCTTATCCTACTTACCCTACAAACATTTCGTTTGATCCAAAATCATAAATTGCACAAACAAGAATCAACTAGATTAATGGGAGTTACAAACTAAACTACCTCAGCTTAACCTCTTAAAATGTATGTCAATGGGCAGGGAAGTTGCCTAAAAAACAGAATGTCATAATCTTGTGGCATTTTTTTGTTTATTCAACATTATGATAATATGAAATTGCTTGTTCCAACATACGCATTACTTGTGTTCTATCACACAATGTATGACGGTTTATTTGTTAAGACAAGCTTATGAGGAAAAAAATTTTCAAGTAAATTTTTAGATGTCAAAGAAATTAATCAACTATTTTACATTCAAATGGCAAAATAATGTGTATACCGGGGCATAATTGGTAATGGATTTGACACCTCTAGCTCCACCACGAGTGGCACGATGGAATTTATCCTCAATATAAAAGTTCAAGGGTGACCAACCTTCCTGCATATACAAAAACCAAGACCATATAAAACCTTTCACCTTTCTAAATCAAATTCATAATCCAAATTTTTACCAAGAAAAAAAGTTGAAGAAAGCAACAAAAATGTCACCTTGAAATAGTTTCTATATTATACCTCCCAGTTTGAAATGGTAATATAAGTGCACCAATGATCCATACAAAAATATAAGATGATTTCAGCCATACATACCATCAAAGAAACCTCAACAGTGCACCTATTGCTCTCAACATCCTCAAAAGTGTCCAATATACCTAATTCAGGAAGTGTGATACCCAATAATATTTGTGGAAAAAGTCTGTTATAACATAGAAAATGAAATACAATTTGTGTTTATTGTGAAATAGTGTCAAATGAAACCTGTCAAGCTCACAAGACTAACCATCCTGTTTTTATGTGGCAAATGACATAATCAAGCGTGCTTGATTTTTAATATGCAACATGCTTAGACAATCATGAATACTCAGGCACTACATACACCTACTGAACAAATCTCTCCACAGAGTGTAGTGTCATAAGAAAAAAGAACAGTTAATTTAGACATCAAAACACCAGTATGTTAAAAAAGTTAAATGAACAATATAAACAATTATAAGATTTTCATGAACATTATTGAAGGAAGCAACATAGTTTAATTTATAATGTGAGCACTTGCAAGAAAGATATCTATCTTTAATCGCATTACTTAACAGCCAAAGCCTCCCAATACTCACTAGTCTGACACAACAGCTTGAAAACTAGTCTGGTACACAATGAAAGGAAACTTCACATCTCCACCAAGAAAGATAGCAGCATAAGTGAAGCAATTGAAAACTGCAAGCACTTATGGTAGAGTGGAAATAGAAAAGAGATGAAATTTAACATATTTGTTCTTGTTTTTTTTTTTCATATTAAAAAAAAAAAAGTGACATCATTGAACTATGTTGCATGAACAAAAAAAAGGTGTTGAGCAGAAATCAAAATGTCAGATGAACAAACCTTCCCAGTAACTTTCTTATTCTATGCAGGTATAATAGCAGGATAAACGCGTTCTTTGATGCTAAATCTATGGCTACAAAGAAAGAAAAGACATTCAAATGTGCATCAGAGATGAGAAATGGCTATGAAAGTTTTGACTTGAAAAGGTATAACAGCAATTTTAACAAATAGAAATCTAGGATATACATCCATTTCATTTAATTTGATACTGGCATATTTTTTTTATTTTCCTAATTAAGTATTCATAAGGAACAAAGAGTTCTATAAATGAGATCAAGGTGTAATTGCACTTTATCTAGTAATAATATATAGTAGCCCATGTGTAAATCACCAATTAGTGTACTTATAGGAAAAAAGATACAAAACACAGAGGAAGAAGAACCATTCCTTTTATTCTCCTTATCCATCTCTTAGCAAACAAAACCACAGACACACACATGCAATCATCATCTAGTGAATCAAAATGCCAAAGAATTTTAACTTGAAAATGTCACTACAGGAAATTAGAGATTTAGTGGCGTTTAATTAACGACGTTTTATTAAACGTCACTTTTTCTAATAATTAGTGGCGTTTTTTAAACGTCGCATTTGTTAATAATCAAAACGGTACCGTTTTGTGCATAGAAGACCTTTGAAAAACGCCTCCTAATCCTGTCACTCTTCACACCCTCTTCTGTCTCTCTAAACCTTTATTTTGAAAACCCACGTCTCTCCTGTCTCTCTTGCTCTCTCTGTCTCAGAGGATTGAATCTGTTTGATTGAAAAAAAAAGATGAGTTCTCTCTCTCGATTCTTCTTCAGTCTTTTACTCAGTGATTCTTCTTCGATTCTTCTTCAGTTCGGTGATTCATCTCAGGATTGCGATTTCGAAGTTCGATTTTGAGCACAGCTTATCAAATTATCGCAGAGATTCAGTTGCTTATCAATGGAATCGTCATAAATCGAAGTTCTCTCTCGAAATCGAAGTGATTCATCAGAGCGATTTCGAAGTTCATATCAGCGATTCAGATCTGTCTCAGCGATTCAGATCTCGAAATCGAAGTTCATATCACTTCGATTTCATATTGCGATTCAGATCTAAGTTCATATCGCTTCGATTTCGATTCAAATCTGAGTTCATATCACTTCGATTTCGATTCAGATCGCGATTCAGATCTCAGCTATTCAGATCGGTATCGGTGATTCATATCTCAAAATCGAAATCGAAGTTCATCTCAGCTATTCAGATCGGTGAGCTCCACTCTCTCTCTCTCTCTCTCTCTCTCTCTGCTGTCTAAACCCTAATTATTGCAGAGATTCAGCTCGGTGATTCAGAGATTCAGATCAGTCTCAACGATTCACATCGGTTATTCATCAGAGTGATTTCGAAGTTCTCTCTCGAAATCGAAATCGAAGTTAATCTCAGCGATTCCGAGAGGTGAGCTCTGCTCTGCTCTCTCTCTCGGTGAAATCAGTCCTGTGAAATTCAGATCAATTGAGAAAAAAAAGTTCAACCAGTTGATTGCATTGACTTGTTTTCAAAATATTTTCATTTTTTTTTTCTTCGTGTTTTTGGGAATAAAAACAATAAAAGTTGAGAAACATTCATATCTTTTTCTTTTTGTTTCTTTTGTGTGAACAAATTTTGCAATTTTTTAAAAACAATATGAAAGTGTTTCCTATTACTGGAGTGTTTTTTAAAAGCTTTTCCAAAGACAACGATTAGAAATAGTTTTCGTAAAAAAAAATTCCATATCGTTTCAGTTTCAATTTTTTTTTCCCCTTTCAAGAATAGAAAAAAGAATGCATTATGCCAGATGATAATAGAAGGCCTGAGTTAGGGCTTACGAAATCTCTTCTATACAATGAAACTTATCATCATAATCATAAAAAATTGAATGTTTTTCATTGGTAATAATACACTAGTACTCCTTTTCTTACTTGAAAATTACAAATTCAATTTGACATACATACTACTTTTCCCCAAGAAAACTTACCCATTAAATGTTTTTTCAGTTGGATGATTGTTTTGATCTATTTTGTGGAGCCATCAAAGCGAGGAAGGTTTCTGCTGAAGCTATTTTAAGTTAGCCGCCACCATACAGCCACATCTCCACCACAACACAGCCACAGTCCATGTTTTTCAAGTTGAGAAAGTTGATATTATTAGGCCATCTCCAATCATGACTCAAATTCGAGTAAAAGCTTTATTTGATATGAACCACTATGGAAATCACCAATTTTTACTCAGATTATTTTTAAAAATTTCCATCATATCCCAAGAATGGCAGTTTGGTACATAATATTACTTTAAATGAAGCAAATCTAGTCTATGAACATTTGAGCCAAGATTTGAGTCTACCTTTCATTTGCCTAAAGAAATGGATAAAACTCAATTTGGTATGACTTTTGAGTCAAGGAGTGAATAAGTGTTCGAAGTGTTTTCACTCAAATTTAAGTTTTGAGCCAACATTTGAGTAAGGGTTGGAGATGCCATTAGCTCACCAATTTTCTCAAGAACTTGAGCTGTTTGGAAATGGGCCCATAAATTGGCCAAAGAATGTATATCAAGCTGTCTAAAACCCCCTCATGTGCAACCTATCTTGCACGTGGAAATCCAAACATTCATATATAGATAACAAAGAATCTGAACAGGGACCAAATGTAAACAGAAATTTTTTAACCCAGGACTTCCTCCAACTTAAGCTCTGATACCATGTTAGGTCATTGGTGATACCGGGATGCATCATCAATTTTTTGAGAAGCTTAAACTGTTAGTAAATGGGCCCTAAGAGTATATATCAAGCTATCTAACAGAAATTAGTAATGTTTTTTTATTGGTTGTTATGTCTGTATTTGTTTGTGAAAAAGGTGGTTCTGATGGAGATCAATGAGGAAGATAAGACAGTAGGGGAAGCGCTGAATACAATTTCTAGAGGGGTCCACGATAAGGTATTATATACTTCTTTGTAGCCTTATTTACACATGACTTTGTTTTTACACATTTATTATTTTATTTGGGATGTGTATTGAAGTGATTTCGAGAAACAATATTTAACCAAACAAGCCAACTAAATATTCCTGGTTCTGATTAGTTTAAAAGCTCATCTGTAATTGGTGGTTGGGTGAGGATACAATTTTATTGAGAAGTTGATGGTTGTATTACTTCTGTAGGGCCATTCAGTTACGATGAAGCGTACTTCAGATGGTAAAGTGGACACAATGCAGACTTTACACAACTTGAATGAAGGTTTGTTTCCATGAGACTATTGGAGGCATTATGTTGAATGAACGAGTGAAGGAAAGAGCTGATGTTGTGGTGTTTTCTTAGATGAGCTTGCGGGATTTGAAGAGACTTGGAAAGCTAATGCTCAGAATTTGCCCCCTGACTGGAACAGCGGGTTCAATTTGCTTGAGAATGCAGGTAGGCGTTCTTTACAATGATGTAAAGACTAACCATTGTTTTTTACATGTATAGGTTCTGAATTAATTTTAACTTATGTTCGAGTTACCTGTTTTGCACCTATCATTCCTATTTTATGCTATCTTTTGGGAAGAGAAATTCAGCGTCAGTTAGCTTTATTTGGTCATTTGGTGGAAAAACAAATTGGTCATGAAATTGAATTCCTTTTTAGCATTTTTTTTATGGCAGTCTGCAATTTGTGTTGAATAACTTGGTTGCTTGGTTTATGTGGTGGAAAACAAGGATGGTGAGAATATAGCTGTAAGATTCTTAATATGTCTTACTTGACTTGCTCTATTTTATCCATCTCAGGGTCTTGATTTTGTCATTGATGCGGGTGTTAGAGTGGCTGATCCGTCCACTGTAGTTGATATGATTGGGAGTTTCCCAAGAATCATTCGTCAAGGAAAGGTAATTGAGTCTGTACTATTCATATTTTGTCTCACATTGCATGGTTTAATTGCATATGACGTGTAACTGTTTTTGTCTATATGTGAGCTGGTTTTGGTAGTATGAGTTTGTTCTCTCTCTCTCTCTCTATATATATATTGAAGCAATTGTGTTTTTAGCCATTGAGGCAATACTTCTTGTGATGTAATGACACTTGCATCTGTATTGAATTTGATGATTGGTTAATGGAGTTCAGGGGCCTAAACAACCCTGGATGGTGGCAGAAGATGATAAAGATTCTGCTGTAGAAGAAGAAGAGCCCACCCCTTATGCTGCTTAAAATCCAATAATTCATCTCCATGCCTTTGGGATGGAGTAAGCCAGAATGAAGAAGATCTGTCCTACATGTTTGACGAAACAACACCTGTTAAGGCCTGTGGGGATTTGGCTTACCATGTTGCTGACAATGGTAGTTTTATACTTTACTAAAATGTTTCGACATTTGCTAGCTTTTAATGCTTGTTCGATTTGAAGGACACTGTTTTTTATCTGGAAAAAAATGAATTGCAGTAAACATGGACAAGGAATTACAGCAATGCACGGAGATGTCTTCACAAGTAAAGAGACGTCGAATGCTGCAGTTTGACAATGAGATTTTGGGTTCCCCTCTTTGCAATGAGGAGATATCATCTGTCTTCTTAAAATCGAAGGTTTGTGCAAGCCTATTTCCTCGTGGAAAATGTTACATGATACATCTTTTGCTGTTCTTGGGGAAAAATTCTACATAGTGGTCTTATTTTGGTTTCACACAAAAGATAATTGTTGAGATACCTGTTCTGTTGTATATTGACAATTATATGACTTCTATCTTTTGGAAGGGAAACAAATTTATCATCCACCACATATCAAGATAAATTATTTTATGATATCAACATTTTGTCAGGGGATCATTATTGGTCAATGATCATTATTGGTCAATGCAACTTCTGAACTAGTTTAGATTTGGGTTTCACCTAATTAATTTGTTCTTGCTCACTTCATTAAGGAAGTTTCAAACACTTGCATTTATAATCAAAGTTTCAGTTGAAATTACGTTTTAGTATTAATTTGTGTGATTGAATCAAGTTTCACAAAACCATTGGATCACTCTTTTTTGGTTCTTTGATTAGGAGAGAGAAGATTCGCTTGAAGAGGCTTTATCTGATATGTCGCATTGGGTGTCTGGTTTTGAAGGTTTGTCCTGTAAAGTTCTGTTCTGAGATGAATAGGTTCTTAACATTCATACATGTTTTTTTTTGTCTTGCTTGTTATAATGTGCTTAATAGAGGAAACATCTGCAACTGGTCATGAGGGCCTGGATCAGTCATCTGAGGGATGGCTAGCTGATTGCTTCAATAATGATGAGATGCATTGCAGCCCTGATGATCTATATATATCTCTCAACTTTTCAATTCAGTCTTCTTCATCTTCTCCCTTATTTTATTAAAAAAAAAAAATTTATGTTTCTTTTTTGTTTATTATGTATATAAATTATGATTCAACCACTATAATATGTGGAACAAAGAAATCTGTAAATGAAGTAGTAAGGTAAATTAAGCAAAAATTTAATTTATATTTTTTCATATTCTTTTTTGCTTTTATATTTTTAAAGTCATAAGCAGTGATCATTGATTCAATGATAAAATCTTGCCTTCTAAAGGTGAAATGCCATATTTACATAAATATAATGCAAAGATGGATTCCTTGTGTATTTCAATCCAAAGTTTGTTACTTCTCCCTGTTAATTTCCAATCTAAAAATATGTGTTGCTCATAATATTATATATGTGAACTCTCATTAACTAATTTGTTAAATGTATGTGTTTATCAGAATCTCCAAATACTTCTTGCCTGGAGTGTCTCTCAGAATCTCCAAATACTTCTCAGGCTTCATTATCTGCTCTATGCTATTGCTTTTATATATACTTATTTCTAACAACTTATGTAATTGGGCAGATACACCTCAGGTATTATCTCATGTCTCATTTTATTTTGGTAATTGACAATGGGAGGTGCATTGAGCACGGGTGATGCACCCAAAGATAATATAACAGAGACAAAGTTGATCTCTTTTGAGGCATGTGGTATGTATGACGTAGTTGATCTCTCATTGTCACCAACTTTTGAATGATGTAGCTGCAGGACTGTGTTATGACTGCCCTGGAGAAGAAGACTGTCATTTTAGTGACTTATCAAGTGGAATTTCTCTCCCAGGTTAACAAAATTCTGGTAATGAAATACTTTGAATTGCCACTCTTGTATTTACATACTAGCTTTCAATTCATTGCATAGAATAAATTGTTTTTTTTCCCTAGGTTATAGAAGGTGGAGAAATTACTCAATCCGGAAGCTATAAAGAACTGTTGATGATCGGTACAACATTTGAACAGCTTGTGAATGCTCACAAAAGTTCAATTCCAGTCTTGGCTAATATATATGTATGCCTTGTCTTTGTGTAAATTTATTCTGTAGGGACCTTGCTCGTAACCAGCTTATTGGTGAGATACCGAGGTTAATCTATTGGAATGAAGTATTACAATATCTGTAAGTACTACATCAATTACGGTTTAACAACTGATAGATAAAATCCAATTTCAGGATACTATAATTACGAAGGCTCCAAAGAAACCCTCGTTGGTGTTGAGAATGATTGTCTTGACATTTGCAATGCTATGTGGTCTTTATATCTGCTCAATCTGTCTAAAGCAAATCAGTACCCGCACAAATTTTGGATTGCTAAATGTTCAAGTGATCCAAAGACCGTGTGAGCCACCTATTATAGAAACATGGGAAAAACTTTATGTGCATTATCCGCAACCCAAAACTTTTAGCAGGTAAGGCATTAATTATTGTCATTCTGAGTCTATATTTCATATCAATGTACTGATATATGGTGATGTGAATAATTAGGGATGAGTGTAAATGCAACCCGGTGAGATATTTTGCCATAATCTCTACTCAGAGATCCGGGAGTGGATGGTTTGAGACATTATTAAATAGTCATATAAACATAAGCTCCAATGGAGAGATTTTCTCTGTAAAAGTCCGGAGGAGTAATATCTCAACAATAGTCGAAACTTTGGATAAAATCTACAATCTTGACTGGTTGACCAGTGCTTCCAAGAATGAGTGCACCGCTGCAGTTGGCTTGAAATGGATGCTTAATCAGGTGAGTGATGCCTTGGTGGAATTATTCAACTTTTTCCTGTCTTACAAATTAGTTTATCAATTTTTCCATATGAGATAACTTGCCATCAATTTAGTAGTTATTATAGGTATGTCTACCATAGCTGAAGTGTGTAAGTCTCAATAATCAGATCTCTCCTCATTCTTGGGTTGCTTAAGAGTTGATACAAACTCTGAACATGATGATTGTTTGATTTTATAGTTTTGTCAACTGTTCCACGCTACACTGACAAAAGCACCCTAGATTAATTATCATATAAATATTTTTATATATGTCAAACTAGGCTTAGATTGGAAGATTGAATTATCTTGACAAGCAATTAAGCTTTTCAGGTGTGAGTTTGTTAGGCAACCTGCTGTAATCTTCTAATTATTGCATAGAACAATTACATAATGTTGAGTATAATCACAGATATTCCACACACTATTGGTAAATAGGGTGTTTCTTTATGAGAACAAACAAATATAATCCTCATGCACTCTTATACATGAATAGAGGGTTGTGACAATAATGGAGGTTAATATTTCCTCCAAGATGAATGACTAGGACAAATAGGAGAAAGACAGGAGTTGCACCACTCTAAACGTAATGACCAAAGAGATTGAGGTGGTGTTATAGATCCATCGAATAAAATCCTAATTAATTCAATGCGCATCTATTGACATGGGAGGTTTCAAATTATTAATATTACTTATTTCTTTGTTTTAAATAAAAGAGCTACAGAGTGTAGGAGGAAGAAAAGTAATGGGGAAAAGGACTTCCTCTGGATGAACAAACAGAGGCACTTCTCAAATGTTCTAATTACAAAGTAAATTTTACCTGATGTACTAAAATAAAGTAATCGCATGTGTCTTGACCGAGAATTAGCCCCCAAATTTTCCAATCCTGGTTCCAATAAACATACAATCTAATTTTTCTGGCAAAGTCAAAATTTCTGTAATTCTGCTCGATGACGTATGTTCTAAATCATTCTGTGGACTTATTCCTCTAAAACTGTATTTTCTAAACTTATTAAAACATCGCTGTCAACAATCTCTCCCCAGAATTGTTTGTGCAACTTATAGCGACAGTTAGTTCAATGCCTTGACTTTAGGATTGGTTGACGGAGTCTATACATTGCATCCAAATTGAAAAAGCTAAGCTCAATTTAGCTAAAACACCCCCCATATACTTGTCCCATTTCAGATGTATTGATTTTATGCTGCAATCAGACTTGGAGTTGATAAACCTTCTTGTGGATCAAGTTATTACTACTCAATTGTGAGGTCCATGGTCTTCTTTTAAATGTGCTGAATATAGTATGAGTTTCAAACTTTCATAATTTCTTTTTGGCAAATGATTAAACTGTTATTTTGCAACAGATTAAACAGAAGATTGATAACATTGTAATTTTCATTTTGCAGAATTTTACCTGTTAAAAAAACATGTTTTCCGCTAAATTTTCCATCTTTCTGACACGGACAACCTTGAAATTATGCAATTTGACCACACTCATTACTTACTGATGTTATTAATAATGTGTATGAACTTATAATTCAGTTTTGTAATGTTAATTTCCTCTGTTGCATGCATGTTGAATTGATGTAACCACAGTACGGTTTCCTTATTTTTTTTATTTTAAATGCAGGGTTTAATGCAGCATCATGAAGAAATTGTAGAATATTTCAATACCAAGGGCGTTTCATTGATTTTTCTCTTCAGAAGAAATCTTCTGCGCAGGATGATTTCAATTCTTTCAAACTCTTACGATCAAAATGCTAAGCCACTGAACGGAACACAAATCTCATGTGCATTCATCCCATGAGGTCTCTCTCTCTCACAAGTCATTCTCTCTCCCCCTCTCTCTCCCTCTCCTTCTCTCTGTGTCATGAATAAGTGATACTGTTTCAGGCAGAAATACTTGCAAGTTATAAACCTACAATCGATACAACACTGCTGATCCGCAATCTGAGGCAAGTAGAGGAAATGACTGCCAAAGCTTTAGAATACTTCAAGAGCACCCAACACATTATCCTATACTACGAGGACATAATAAAAAATTCCACCGTAAGACATTTCATCGTCTTATAAAACAGTTGATCCTAAAAAGATGCCAATTTTTATTTTTATTTTTCTTTCTGTTTCCATACAAAAGTACTGTTTTCCATGTATTTTGCAGAAATTGAAGGATGTCCAAGATTTTCTGAGGGTTCCACAGAGGGATCTGAAGAGTCAGCAAGTGAAGATACACAAAGGTTCATTGTCCCAACACGTTGAGAACTGGGATGATATCCAGAGAGCACTCTACGGAACGCCATATGAAAGCTTCCTCCATTCAGATTATAACATGTAAAACTTGCGTGCGCCCAGAGACACCAGAGACACCTGGTAGATCTAGTATGGATGTGGATAATGATCCATTTTTTCATTTTTTGGAAGCAAATTATTTTACAAAAGCTTTTGTAATACAAGTTGGTCTAGTTGATAAGAACAAGGCTATGTGTGACTTTTGGCTGGTGTTGATTTTTGCTGCCATAGGACTGCTGATTTTTTGGTTGAGAATTATGAATTTAATTTTTGAATATGTTATTTTGTGGGTAATGATGATTGGATATTAAATTGAATAGGAAAGTGAATTAATGCTGCATTTATAATTTGAATGGGAGTTATTATTTCATATTACGGCTATTCAATTTTATTATAGGTATTTTTTTAGTTTAATTACATAAAATTAGCATAATTTCAAAAAAAAAAAAGAGGATTTCACGGCGTTTTTAAAACGCCACTTAAACTCCAAAAGGTCAACGGCCAATTTTTTTTAAAAAGATATGACGGCGTTTTGAAAACGTCGCTAAAATCATAGTGACGTCATGGTAGGGACATTTCACGGCGTTTCTAAAAACGCCGCCTATTCTAATATCGCGACGTTTTTAAAACGTCGTAAAGATACAGCGACGGCCACAGCTTCGACGTTTGGTACTAAACGTCGCAAAAGGAATTAGCGGCGTTTTTGAAAGATATAGCGGCGTTTCTTAAACGCCACTAAAAATCTGTTTTCCAGCAGTGTGTTATCCAATTTTCCCCTCTAAAATTATATATATGCGCTCTTAAATTTTTTTAGTAAATATATTAGACCCACAAAAAATTGAAAATTTTAAACAAAATCACATAAAAAACTACAGCAAAAACCCTTGAACGCACTTTGAAACTATGGAATCATAAAATTAATGGTCAAATAAAAACAATATTGTCAACAAATCACTATCTAAACAAAACTCTTCCATAGATATTTAAAAGAGCTATTTGAAATTTGCAGATTTGATCACAGACTAAAAAACTCCGACAAATTACCCACGTAGCACTTGTACCCTTTTAAAATATTTGGAAAGTGTATTTGAATCCTTTATTTTATTTTAGGGATCTTTGGTGTTGTTGTATCTTGGTTTTGGATGAGTGAAAATCGATTTAAACTTGTTGGGATTGTTCGTTCACGCTTGTTTACATTGAAAAGTTGTTTGGGAACTTAGAAATCTTGTTCGGGGGTTGACACCAATCTTAGTGGCGTCGACACTTGCCTTTTGTTGTTGACCTTAAGGGTCGACACCAGTCTGGGAAAAGTCGACCCTTGTATATTGCAGAATCTGTGTGTTAGTTGCTGGAAATTAGTGTCGACCCTTCCTATCTAAGGGTCGACCCCTTACTTGCTGCCAGATTGCCTTTTTTACCTGAAGGGTCGACCCTTGTGTGTTTTTTTCAGAATTTTGGGGATCGAATGGGCCATACTTTTGGGGGTTTTGGACTTGTCCTTTTTATTTGACTGTAGGGCAATTTTCTACTAGTATAAACAGACCCAAACTACTTTTCTCTCATTACTTTTTCTCCCATTTTCATCTTAAACCGTGATTTCTCTCTTCTCTCTCTAAAATTTGACTTTTCGCACCTAGATCTCTAGATCTACTCACATAGAGTGATCTTTTTACCATGGTCCTTTGAGAAAGATTGTAGATCTCATCAAGGGCTTCCTTTTGGTCCGAATAGTTCGTGGTTTCATTGCCGATGAATTTTGGATTGTCATCTCTTCACTTCAAGAGGAAGGGATTTCTTTGCTCCTTTCCAGTACTTCATCTATAGATAGATATGTGGTAGATTTTATTGCATAAAAACCATATTCATTATAGATTTTCTTGAAAGCCATGAAATGGGATCTAGAGTTTGATATTTGTGATTGGAGTTGTTAAGTTATTTGTTATTGGGTTATTTGAAAAATGATTTATTATGTTTGTCAAGAGAGGGAGGAAAGTCCTAATTTAATATTATTTATATAATGGATTTAAAAGGGAGGAAGTTGAATAATTTTTATATTTTGCTAATATGGGTTGTATAATTGTGTTTATATTAAAAGAAAATAAAAGGAGAAGTAACCATGGTGTTGGTATTGTTTTAGATTAATCACGTGAAGTTGAGTTGAGTTATGGTTTTGATACCAATGTAATTGGTTTTGTAAAATAAAGAGGATGGATTTGGTTTTGATTTTGTAAAATGACGAGAATGAATTCTTAGAAAATGGTTGGAGTTGTGTGGATTGGAAAATAAAGAAAAGTGGTCTTTTTGAAAGAAAATGAAATCATTACCCTTTGTAAATTGATAATGAACTTGAGGTCGGATTTTGGAATCTTTATATATTATCATTGTTATTGGACTAAAAGTCTTGCGAGAATTGGATTTTTGTTTTCCTTTCGTATGAAATGTAGAAATGGATAGATATGAATGTAAATGGTGGAGTTGGATATTTGTAATCTATCACCTATGAAAATATGGATAGTTTATCTATTTTGGAGATTGTATATATGTTTAGAAATATATTTTTGGGCTATCGGTGGAGGATAGCTATGACTGTTGTAGAAATTGCATGTGGACTAGGTGAATTGAAATTAATCTTTCGTTGGTTGTCATTGAATATGACTATGTTTATTTACATTGTATATGTATGATTAATTGGGAGGAGAAATGAGATGTACTCCATATATGATTATGTGTTTATATACATTGTGTATGTATGAATGATTGTTTGGGAGGAGAAAGGGGATGAACTCCATTATAATTAAGTTGGTCGGAGTGTCCTAGGTGAAAGTCCCGAAATTATACATGGGTGCCTAGCTCGTGGACGAAATATTTGTAAAATGGCAATTGTAGCGCTTGTATAGCCTACGTTCACATGGGTTCCGTTTGACGGCTGCCTGTGGACGAAATATCTGTGAAAGAAAACATGGGTCCCTTTTGACGGTTGCCCACAGATGAAATATCCGTGAAAGAAAAATTTGAAGTGTTTATGTGTATGTGTTGTATGATTTGAAAACCATTGAGTTGTAGCCTCAGTTGGGTGTCTAAAATGTAATGAATTGGCTCATGAATTGAGATGAAATAAATTAACTTGAAATGAATTGTCACAAAATGAAGTAAGACTAAAATGGCTTGAGGTGTATCTTTGGCCTGGCATTTCGTTATGGAAAGGTGTATTTTTGGCTTACTGTGCTTAAGGCAGGTAGAGCAGAACTTATTTATCATTATTGTCTCAATGTATCTGTGTATATTATGGGTTATGATGGTTATGATTCTGGAAGGCCGAGTTGCCTCATATGTTGAGTAAATAGTCGTTGGTTGCTTGTTGTTTTACCCTTTGTATTGAATGTATGTATGTAAAGACATGAATGTGTTGGAATCAGACGCAAGTACTGTATTGAGATTGTGAATAATATGAAGAACATCGAATACTTGTGAACATGTTTCAAGAAGGTAAATCGGGTGTATGTCCGGAAAGTGGGAGAAAACATAGTGGGCTTTGCGAAATTGTTTTCAAAAACTTGTTATTGTCATATGAATTTTGGGAAAAAGGTAACAAGAAGAAATAAAAAGTAAATTGCTTATGTTGTTGAACGAAATGAATGATTTTGAGAAAAGTTCCTATATAAGTATATTTCTGTATAAACTGCCACAATATGTATAAGATATGATTTAAAGCATTCATGATCATAGCTATCTGTATGTTGTTATTGTTTAGGATCATATTGGGATCCCTACTAAACTTTATGTTCATCCCACGTTGCTAATCCTTTTCAGGTGAATGTCGAGAAGGGTTTCAAGATCGAGGATCTTCTTTCTGTGTTGGCCATGGGGCCTTTTATTTGTAGGCAGAATGTCATTGATGTAAAAGAGTTAAACCCTTTCTTTTAATTTAAAAGATGTAAACCTACGGGAATTTATTTATTTTTATCTCATGTTGGATTCATTTCATATTTGAATGAGAGAACCTTAATAATAGTGCTCGTTAATGTATTAAATTTCTACGTATGATCTCTGAAATTGTGTTATAATGAAAGATTTGGTAATGGTATCCGTTGATATAAAAGTGGGGCGTGACAACCCAATAAAAATCGATTATACATAAAAAAAATAATAATAAGAAACCGTTTTCCAAACCTGATCAACTGCAACGAATTAGCCAATAAAAATCGATCAAACATATAAGCATAAACCTTTTCTCATGCCTGATCTACCACATATCTAATTCCGACAAGATTTAGCAAAAAATAGAATAAAAAAAAGAAGAAATATTTATAAAACCAGAGATCTAGAGAAAAGATTTGATACCTTAAGGGCCGGAGGAGCAACATCCCAACCTAAACACGGTCTTTTTCTAGGATGACGATCCATGTGCGTATGTGGAAACTCATTCACACGTTCCATCTCCATGATCGAACACAAATAGATCCAAACAGAGTTTAGATATATATATATATATATATATAGAGAGAGAGAGAGAGAGAGAGAGAGAGAGATTTGAAGAGAGATTGAAGAGAGAAGAAGATAATCAAAGAATGAAAATGATCTGATTTGAGATGAAAAGCAAGAGAGATCGATCGTACCTGAGATGAAGAGCAAGAAAGATCGATTTGGTTCAAGAATGATATCGATTTTGGATCTGTGATTTGATGAAGAATAGATTGAGATCGAGTTCGAGTTCAAGTTCGATGAAGAACAGCTAGAGTGAAGCCCTTGAGCAACAGAGATCGATGAAGAATAGCTAAAGAGTTCGATTACGAAAGAGAAGAGTTGTAACAACCTCGACTTATGATTAACTGTTAAACCATGATTAAGGATGCCTAATAAGTAATTAAGATAAAATTCGGAATTAATTGCATGTGTGATGCATTATTTATGTTTCTATTTGCCTATCGTAGAAAGATCTGTTTGTGTTTCTATTTTGTTCTGCGAATTGAAGGCCTTATCGGCATCCGATCATGAAATTGACTTAGTATATGTGTTATTTGGAATTTTTAGGAAATTATGGTATGTTTAATTTAAATTCGATTCGGAACGAATTAATTAGAATAAAATAATGATACTTGATTAGTTTTAAACCAAGTTTATTTAAGCTTCCTTAATGAGCCTATATAAGGCTAATATGAATCCATTAGTTCATTTTGCACCTTCATTTCATTGTCTTGAAGCTCCAAACATGAGAGAGAGTGAGATTATAGTAAATTTGGAGAAGAATTATGCTCAAACTAAGGGAATTGCTAGGAATTGAGGGATTGAACTTAGAGACTCAAGAATCAAGCCTTTTGAGTTTAAATTGGAAGGCCTAGGTATGAATCCAACCTTTAAGTCATATGATTGTGACATTAAGAACATGAATTCAAGAGAATTGAGTTGAGTAATGCATAATTTGAACTTAGATAGTTGAAGATGAGGGTAAATCATGCATGCATATGCATTCCATGGTACTTTGAAGTTGAGTTCAAGTAATTCTCCCATGCATGCCATGTTTTTAACTTAAGTATGAGATTTCATCATGTTTTCCATCAAATTACCTTGTTTGAGTATGATTTGAAAGGTTTAAGTGTGAAGAGATTACATGCATGTGTATATCATGAGTTTCAAGTTTTATTTTGGAAGAATTGGCTTGCTTTTGGGCCTTGATTTTGCGAAATGATCTTCAATTCATAATTTCCTACAAGTTTCTAAATGTTTCCTTGAGTTTTGGTCCAAAAGGATGAGTTTTGTTGTGTTAAACTTGTGTTAGAATTTTACTTCTCTGCTCGAGCGACATAACTTGCGCTCGAACGACTACTCTTAATTTTTCACTTCTACTTGAGTGACCAAAAGTTAGCTCAAGTGTAAAATGCATGCTCCTAGAAGTTTACACATTTTGTAGACCACTCGAGCGACTAGAGTTACGCTCGAGCGAAGACCTCAGTCTCACGCTCGAGCGATCGTCGAGCGGCCGTCAAGTAGAGAATTCACATAACTAGTATTTTTGCAAAGTTTACAGATCGCTCGAGTGACCAAAGTTGCGCTCAAGCGACCACCTTTATTTTTGAACCTCCGTTCAAACGAACGAAGTTGCGCTCGACCGAAGCCCTTGTTTTTAGCAAATCAGACTAAGTGCTTTCATGTGCATTTTGGCATCTTCATTGCATCCTAAGCATTCTTAAGCCCCAGTTAAGACACAGTAATAAGGATAAGACTTAGAAACACACTAAGAATGAAGTAAAATAAGTTAAGTGCGAACTGAACGTGTGTTTTAATATGTGTATCTGTTATGTTTGTGTAGGTCATGCACCGTGAGCTGTTGATCTATTGGTTTATCTAAGCTATCTGTGAAACTATCAGTGAGTAATAACTTAGTAAAGCTATGTTCGATATGAATTACTTTCTATACATTATGATATGAACTATTTCTAAACGATGCAAAAGGTTATTTTGTGATTACATGAATGATGATCTAATTCTTTGAAATGTCTATGTGGTATCCTTAGAAGAGGCCCATGCCTACGGGACATAATACTTTCTATACATTACTCTGTTATTATTCACTAGGCTCCAGCTCACTGTATTATTTATGTATATAGGTGACTAGGCGCGTGACTAGGCTCAGTGATGATTGCCTAGAGGTCAGTTTTGTCAGCCAACTATTGTGCCTCCCGAGGAGGTTCCAGAAAGAGTTTAGTGGTCGAGTTTTGCGAACCAAGTTATAAGAGTTAGACTTTTATTGTGTTGTAAATAGTTCTTCTGTCTTATTTTGCATATTATGACAATGTGCAATGGTTATGTATATGAAGTCATATATGGGTTCATGGATATGTCTTAAATTTTTGTCCCAAGTATGCGTGCACAGCTCAATGGACATTATATTTTATATATTTGCTTCTGCAGCCCCTTATATTGTATGATATTTAGGTCAGAGGCCTTTGGTAATCCCACGATTACTGGCCTGTTACAACACTAAACCTATAGGGGCAGGTTTGGATCATGACATAGTGGTATCAGAGCATGAGTAATACCGCACACACGAGTCCATATGAGCTGTAGGATGTCCTAGAAAAGAATTAGGGGCATTTCCTCTACATGTGTGAGCGTGTGAACTATTTGAACATACTTGAACCAAAATGAAATGATGTGAACATATTTGAATCAATATGAAACAAATTGAATTGGACTTGAATACAGAGAAAGAGATTATTTTGCCTATGTTTATAAGTGCTCTGTTTACCTATAGCAATGGAAAATACAAGAAGTGGGTACAGCTGAATCTTCAGAGGCTCTGTATGTAATGCCCTCGAAATAATACATAATACCCAACATTTTAGACATGCATTGATACAAAAGGAATCAACCATTTCTATTCATTAGAGTAATTCTTACAACTGTATTACATGTTAACAACAAAAGCAAATGCCCTATGGGCTTACAACTTTCCAAGTTAACACTTGGATACAAAAAGGAAGAGTACTAACTCAATACATATTAAGCCCTTGGCTTGAATTTACATGTAATAAAACAAAATTAACAAAAAAAGAGAGTCTTCAACTCTCATCATCATCTAAGCTATGTCCTTGGAGGTGGCATACTGCCTGTACCTGAAAATAATGTCCCATAAAGGGTGAGCCAACGCCCAGTAGAGATATGCTAAACACAGTATGAGCAGTGACTAAGATATTAGCAATTGATAAATGTTCAGTTTTCATAAATCAATTCATAACCCATTTCCATTTCATTTCAGTTTCCATTTCTTACCAATTTCACAATTTACATCAACGGCTCAGAACCTGGCCAATCACTTATATGAGACAATGAATCATATTAAACATTTCCCATTTTTACAATAGATAAACATACTAGTTGTATCAACATCTCAACAGATAAGCATACAAGCTGTATCCACATTTCAACAGATATGCATATTAGCTATATCAACACTTCCAATGACAAGCATATGAGCTGTATCAACACTTCCAACGATAAGCATATGAGCTATATCAACACATTATCTGACAAGCATATGAGCTGTATCAGTGGAGTCCATTCCCTATCTCTCCCAAACAACATCCGGTTTAGAGGTCCATCCCCTATCTTCCCCTAAACCGTGGAGTACATCCCCTATCTCCTCCTACACACACAATGTATATACACATAGGTCATATACACAATCAATCAATACATAACGTTAATGTATTCTATCAACCGTCATACTCTATGACATATCCAATTGATTAGTTTTAGTTTGCCAAATCATCATGCATTGTCTACAACAATCAAAACTACCCTCCACCGGTAGCCCAAGCAATTATTTCTAAACAGATAATAAAAGCTCCAACAGATAAAATATCAATGTTTTCAAAAGTGAGCGATTAATAAATCTAACTCCACTATTCAACCATATAATGAGCCAATTGCATTATTTCCAACTCAATTCCATATAGCTATGATTTTTCCAAATTTATTATACCAATAAATTTTAAACAACAAATTAGGGTTTTTACCCCCAACTCTCAATATCAACTCAATGGTCCCAATATCACCAACCAACAACTATATCATCATTTTGAAACCCAAATTACATATTATGAGCCCAAAATCACAAAACCCTCTTTAACACATTTTGAAACCCTAAGTTCAAAAATCAACCATTTAAACAATAAGCTCAAAATCTATATTAAAACCCATAAGAGTGAGTAGGAATCCCTACCTCAAAAGGTGACACCCAACGAAGAAGATGGTGAAAACGAACTTGCTCCAAACCACGAGTTTCTCGGATTAAAAGATAGCCCTCAACGATTAACAATTTTTTTGTAAAGGCCAAAGGTGAGGAAACAACTCTTACCAGATCAATATCTAGAGAGAAGGCAAGGTTCTAGAGAGAGAAGCTCTCAAATGGCTTTTTAGAAAGTAAGAGAGAGAAAGAGAATGTAAAAAGTGAATTTAAAACGCCTAGCTGCCAACTGATATACGACACTCCCGCTCGAGCGGAGAACACAACGCTCGAGCGTCAAGAACAAAAATCTGGACACGCTCGAGTGCAAGAAGGCCAGCTCGAGCGCCAAGACACAAGAATAAAGCACATCCGCTCGAGCGCGAAAACCAGTCCGCTCGAGCGTAGATTTCCCCCTCCCAGAACTTACACCGAAAAGGTACTACCCGCTCGAGCGCCACCGCTCGAGCGTAAACAAACCTGCTCGAGCGTAAAAATCACACCTGCAGAAGTCTTGCAGGGACACGAGAAACTGGGAGTGTGTGATATCCGCTCGAGCGCAACAAGACCCGCTCGAGCGGGACGACCAAAAACCTGGCGACAAGATTCAGACCAAGGTTCAACCCACCTGTTCTAAACAAGCCCAACACATCCTATAACTTAAACAAACGGAATTAAAGGATGACAACAAGATAGATACAGCACTTAACTCCACAGAACTGAGTCCGGAATACACCAGAACAGTAAAGGGACAACCAGGATCGCTATAACCTCCCCCCCTTAAAGAATTTCGTCCTCGAAATTAAACACAAGTTTTTCAAAAACGGGTTTTCTCCATTCTCAACAATATTACAACATAATATTAAACAACCCGACCCACTACCGGTCAATCCCATCTCTTTTCAAGAGGCATAACACATTATTCAAAACAACCCGCATTATCAACATGCATTCTTTTGAAATCTACCAATTTCAACCTGTTTCTCACAATTTCTTAACACATGCAACATTAATATTATGCTTGCGTTTCCACAATGTACTTAACATACGCAATGTTAAAACAAACTTCCATTAACCGAAACATTCACAACGTTTTACAACTTAAGACATATACAATGCTCTTAAAGTTCAACAATATTACAGGATTTCATTATAAAATTACACATCAATAAACATGTCTGGATACTTCTCATGGACTTCCAACTCACGTTCCCAAGTGGCTTCCTCCACTCCGTGATGTTTCCACAAAACCTTTACCAAGGGAATGGCCTTGCCTCACAAGACTTGATCCCGCCTATCCAAGACCCGAACCGGTCTCTCCTCATACGAGGCATCCTCATCTACCTCCAAGTCGGTCCAATCTAACACATGAGATGGATCCAGCTCATACTTCCGAAGCATACTAACATGAAAGACGTCATGAACCCCGGACAACTGTGGTGGCAAAGCCAAACGATAAGCAACTTCCCCAATCCTCTCGAGGATCTCAAAGGGACCAATAAACCGAGGGGATAACTTCCCACTCTTCCTGAACCTCATCAAACCTCGCCTAGGTGATATTTTCAAGAAGACATGATCACTTACCTCAAACGCCAAAGGCCTCCTCCTACGGTCGGCATAACTCTTTTAGCGACTCTGGGCTGTAACAAGCCTCCTACGGATAAGCTCAACTTTTTCCGTCGTCTCCCTAACCAACTCCGGACCCAACAAAGGTGCATCACCCACCTCGGCCTAACACACTGGAGACCTACACGGTCGGCCATACAAGGCCTCAAATGGTGCCATACCGATGCTAGATTGAAAACTGTTGTTGTAGGCAAATTCTACCAAGGGTAAGTGCCTCTCCCACGTCCCACTAAAGTCAAGGACACAACCTCGAAGCATATCCTCAAGGATCTGAATAATACGCTCGGACTGCCTGTCAGTCTGAGGATGATAAGCCATACTAAAGGTCAACCTAGTGCCCAAGGCACTCTGCAAACTCTGCCACAACCTAGCAATAAAACGAGGATCTCTATTTGAGATGATCGTCACTGGGCCCCCGTGCAATCTCACTATGTCCCGAATATACAAGTTGGCAAGATGATTTATCGGATCTCTCACGCGCATAGGAATAAAATGCGCCGACTTAGTCAACCGGTCTACAACCACCCAAATGGCATCACTACCCCGCTGAGTTCTCGGAAGACCTACAACGAAGTCCATAGTGATATGCTCCCACTTCCATTCGGCAATAGGCAAGGGTTGCAACAAACCCGCTGGCCTCTGATGCTCGGCCTTCACTTGCTGGCAAGTAAGACATTTAGACACGAAAACAGCCACATCTCTCTTCATACCTCGCCACCAAAACTGGCGACCCAAATCCCGATACATCTTAGTGCCTCCCAGATGCACCGCAAGGCGTGAATGATGGAACTCTCGGAGTACTTCCTCTTGATAAGACTCCGGCACAAATAAACGGTCTCGGTATCTCACACTCTGATCGGGATACGCCGTCAATCCCTTCTCAACTTTCCCACTGGAGATCTTCTCTCGGAAGGACTCCACCTCAAGGTCACCTCTCTGTGCCTCTAACACTCGAGCCACAAGTGTAGGCTGCGCAACAACAGAAAACAAGGCCGCAGCCTCAACAGATTCGCCCAGAAGCAGGTCAAACTCGCCAAGTACACCCAACATCTCCCATTCCCGGATGGCTATACAAGCTACATCACTAATGGATTTCCTACTAAGGGCATCGGCCACAACATTGGCCTTCCCCGGGTGATAGTGTAACTCAAAATCATAGTCCTCAATGAACTCCATCCATCTCCTTTGCCTCAAATTCAAGTCTCTCTGTGTAAACAGATATTTCAAACTCTTGTGGTCCGAGAACACCTCGAACCTCTCACCATAAAGGTAGTGCCTCCAAATCTTCAAGGCAAAGATCACTGCTGCTAACTCTAGGTCGTGTGTAGGGTAGTTCTTCTCGTGTATTTTTAACTGACGTGAGCCATAAGCTACCACTTTCCCCTCTTGCATCAACACACAACCCAAACCCTCTTGTGAGGCATCACAATAAACCGCGTAACCCAACCCTCTCTCCGGAATAATCAAAACCAGAGCGGTGGTCAATCTAACCTTCAACTCTTGGAACGACTTTTCACAAGTCTCACTCCATACAAACTTGACCCCTTTCCGCGTCAATCTAGTCAACGACAAAGCTAGCCTGGAGAAATCTTTCACAAACCGACGGTAATACCCAGCTAATCCCAGAAAACTGCGGATCTCAAACACACTCTTAGGCCGTGCCCAATCTTGCACTGCCTCTACCTTGGATGTATCAACCGACACCCCTTTCCCAGATACCACATGGCCTAAGAATTTCACTTCTCCTAGCCAAAACTCACACTTTCCAAACTTGGCATATAGCCTATGGGCTTTAAGCAACTCGAGCACCACTTTTAAGTGTTCCTCGTGCTCCTTCTCAGAAGGCGAATAGATAAGAATGTCGTCCACGAAAACGACTACAAAACGGTATAAGAATTCCCGGAAGATCCGGTTCATCAAATCCATAAAGATTGCCGGTGCATTGGTAAGCCCGAATGGCATCACCAGAAACTCATAATGGCCATACCGCGTATGGAATGCCGTCTTAGGAATATCCTCCTCCCTGACCCTCAACTGGTGGTAACCCGATCTCAAGTCTATCTTAGAGAAACAACGGGAACCCTTCAACTGGTCAAACAGATCATCTATACGGGGCATAGGGTACTTATTCTTGACCGTAGCCCGATTCAACTTCCGGTAGTCTATACACAATCTCAAGGAACCATCTTTCTTTTTAGCAAAGAGGGCCGGTGCTCCCCACGGCGAAACACTAGGGCAAACAAAACCCTTATCTAGCAATTCCTGGAGCTGGATCTTCAACTCACTCAACTCGGCTGGGGCAAAACGATAAGGTGCCATAGAAATCGGCGCTGTGTCGGGTACTAAATCAATGGAGAACTCTATCTCCCGGTGAGGTGGCAAACTGACGAGATCCTCGGGAAAAACATCCGAATACTCACAAACCACCCTCGGCAAAACAATCTGGGTCTCATCACACTCACCACTCATAAAGTTAGCAAGTAGACCACTAAGCTCATTCCGCCCTCGCGGGTCATACATCGGTGGCAACACACTACCAACCCGATCCCCCAAGAAATGGAAACACTCCCCGCTCAAGGTACAAACCGTGACCCTCTGGCGGTAGCAATCAATAACAGCCCGGTACGACGATAGCCAGTCCATACCCAAAATAACATCAAAACCCTTTATGGGCATGACAACAAACGAAAAATGAAGCCTATGGTCGGCGACCTCTATATCACAACCCCTAACACCTTGTTTCAAGATCAACTCACCACCACTAGGCGATACCACACATATAGGAGATGCTAACTGTGCCAACTCCAATTCCAAAACAGATGCAAATGCAGCAGATACAAAAGAATGAGACGCACCCGTATCAATCAATACACTAGCAACCGAGTTGCAAAACAGAAAGGTACCTCTCACTACTGATGGAGCCGGTACTAGGTCCTGCGCGGTAACGGCATACACGCGCCCTGTAGGCCCCTGATCCACTTGCTCACCTTTAGGAGCAAAGGACTGCTGCACAGACTGGGACGACGAAGCTCCCGGATTGGCCCTCGAGGCCTGCACAGACTGAGCTGGCTGATAACCTTGCGTCTGCTTGGAACCAGACGCGCCCGAAGTGGCACTCAACTGTGGGCAAAACCTCTTCAAGTGCCCAGGCTGACCACACTGATAGCAAGACAAAGGCTGGCCCCTGCCCTGACTCTGGCCTTGAGGTCTAGCTGAAGAAGAAGTAGCTCGCTGACCCCCTCCCTTCTGCGGGCAAACCGAAGACTTGTGACCCAGCTGGCCACACGCAAAACAAGTCAAGCCTCCCTGACTACCTCTCCCAGAGCCCACACCCGGCACTGGAAAGGTCGATCTGGCCAAACCACCCTGAGACTGTTGAGGGTTAGAACCCCTCTGTCTCCTGCCATCACCCTGACCATCTTGACTCCTCTTGGAGCTTCTCTGCCCCTCGTCTTCCTCTTGCATCATAATCTCCATAGGAGCAGCAGCATCCACCAAATGTTTATACTCCCGGATAAACGACCCTTCAACCCTCAGCTTGAGCCCACGCCTCAACTTCCGCTCAAACTCGAAGCAACGGCGTTCCTCGGACGCCACCAGTTCAGGTGTAAACCTGGACAAACTAGTAAAAGTAGCCTCAAACTCGGCCACTGACAAACCTTGCTGTTTAAGCTGGCAAAACTGTTCCCTTAGCTTCTCCCTTGCAGCTGAAGATAAAAACTTCTCCTGGAAAGCATTCACAAATGCCTCCCATGCACCACCAACACTGCCCTTCTCGTATTTCCACCATTGACCTGCATCTCCCTTCAGCTGGAAGGATGCCAGGGTCACCTTCAAAGCCCCGTCCTCGATGTCCAGCATCTCGAACGTCTTCTCCATCTGTTCCAACCACTCGTCAGCTTTAAGTGGCTCTTTCGGATCCCCAACAAACTCATCCGGGTTAGACCGGAAGAATTCCCTCTTCAAGAAAGAAGGCCCTGCCTCAGCAACCTGATTCTCAGCTCTGAGAATACCCAAAGCTCCCGCTATCTCTCGGGCCAAGGCGCCCATAGCCTGCTGACCCGCTGGCTCGGCCACGTTGGCCTGACCAACTCCCTCCTGCATTGCCGGAACGTCATCCAGTAAAGGTACCTCCTGTCTACCACGCCTGCCACGCCTACCACGCCCTCGTCCTGACATCCTAATAAAGGTAACCAAGACTATTAGCACATTCACAAATGTGCCGAAGCTATAACACCCGCGTCCTAATGCATGGACAACTATAATTCACTCCACGTAAGCACATAAACACATAAGCACTTACGAATTTCATTTCCGGATAATGATAGTCCCGAGGCGTTACTAGAGTTCCGGTTAGAAACAGCATTGATCAAGTGCTTTTCCAACAAGACTCCCAGAAACCCAAGGATCCAATCATCATCCTAGAAACTAAATTCCATACCCACATAGTCACATGAGCATGTTATCAATTTAGCACATAACATATGATACTACGTCTAGGTCTCTATCAAGCGAGACAAACCCATTGTGATCCTAATCACTTCCCACGTACCCAAAGTATTTGAACCCGGTAGGCTCTGATACCAAGTTGTAACGCCCTCAAAATAATACATAATACCCAACATTTTAGACATGCATTGATACAAAAGGAATCAACCATTTCTATTCATCAGAGTAATTCTTACAACTGTATTACATGTTAACAACAAAAGCAAATGCCCTATGGGCTTACAGCTTTCCAAGTTAACACTTGGATACAAAAAGGAAGAGTATTAATTCAATACATATTAAGCCCTTGGCTTGAATTTACATGTAATACATCAAAATAAACAAAAAAAAAAGAGTCTTCAACTCTCATCATCATCCAAGCTATGTCCTTGGAGGTGGCATACTGCCTGTACCTGAAAATAATGTCCCATAAAGGGTGAGCCAACGCCCAATAGAGATATGCTAAACACAGTATGAGCAGTGACTAAGCTATTAGCAATTGATAAATGTTCAGTTTTCATAAACCAATTCATAACCCATTTCCATTTCATTTCAGTTTCCATTTCTTACCAATTTCACAATTTACATCAACGGCTCAGAACCTGGCCAATCACTTATATGAGACAATGACTCATATTAAACATTTCCCATTTTTACAATAGATAAACATACTAGTTGTATCAACATCTCAACAGATAAGCATACAAGCTGTATCTACATTTCAACAGATATGCATATTAGCTATATCAACACTTCTAATGACAAGCATATGAGCTGTATCAACACTTCCAACGATAAGCATATGAGCTATATCAACACATTATCTGACAAGCATATGAGCTGTATCAGTGAAGTCCATTCCCTATCTCTCCCAAACAACATCCGGTTTAGAGGTCCATCCCCTATCTTCCCCTAAACCGTGGAGTACATCCCCTATCTCCTCCCACACACACAATGTATATACACATAGGTCATATACACAATCAATCAATACATAACGTTAATGTATTCTATCAACCGTCATACTCTATGACATATCCAATTGATTAGTTTTAGTTTGCCTAATCATCATGCATTGTCTACAACAATCAAAACTACCCTCCACCGGTAGCCCAAGCAATTATTTCTAAACAGATAATAAAAGCTCCAATAGATAAAATATCAATGTTTTCAAAAGTGAGCGATTAATAAATCTAACTCCACTATTCAACCATATAATGAGCTAATTTCATTATTTCCAACTCAATTCCATATAGCTACGATTTTCCCAAATTTATTATACCAATAAATTTTAAACAACAAATTAGGGTTTTTACCCCCAATTCTCAATATCAACTCAATGGTCCCAATATCACCAACCAACAACTATATCATCATTTTGAAACCCAAATTACATATTATGAGCCCAAAATCACAAAACCCTCTTTAACACATTTTGAAACCCTAAGTCCCAAAATCAACCATTTAAACAATAAGCTCAAAATCTATGTTAAAACCCATAAGAGTGAGTAGGAATCCCTACCTCAAAAGGTGACACCCAACGAAGAAGATGGTGAAAACGAACTTGCTCCAAACCACGAGTTTCTCGGATCAAAAGATAGCCCTCAACGATCAACAATTTTTTTGTAAAGGCCAAGGTGAGGAAACAACTCTTACCAGATCAATATCTAGAGAGAAGGCAGGGTTCTAGAGAGAGAAGCTCTCAAATGGCTTTTTAGAAAGTAAGAGAGAGAGACAGAGAATGTAAAAAGTAAATTTAAAACGCCTAGCTGCCAACTGATATACGACACTTCCGCTCGAGCGTCAAGAACAAAAATTTGGACACGCTCGAGCGCAAGAAGGCCCGCTCGAGCGCCAAGACACAAGAATAAAGTACATCCGCTCGAGCGGACTCTCGAGCGCGAAAACCAGTCCGCTCGAGCGTAGATTTCCCCCTCCCAGAACTTACACCGAAAAGGTACTACCCGCTCGAGCGCTAGAGTACCCGCTCAAGCGCCACCGCTCGAGCGTAAAAATCACACCTGCAGAAGTCTTGCAAGGACACGAGAAACTGGGAGTGTGTGATATCCGCTCGAGCGCAACAAGACCCGCTCGAGCGGGACGACCAAAAACCTGGCGACAAGATTCAGACCAAGGTTCAACCCACCTGTTCTAAACAAGCCCAACACATCCTATAACTTAAACAAACGGAATTAAAGGATGACAACAAGATAGATACAACACTTAACTCCACAGAACTGAGTCCGAAATACACCAGAACAGTAAAGGGACAACCAGGATCGCTATAACCTCCCCCCCTTAAAGAATTTCGTCCCCGAAATTAAACACAAGTTTTTCAAAAACGGGTTTTCACCATTCTCAACAATATTACAACATAATATTAAACAACCCGACCCACTACCGGTCAATCCCATCTCTTTTCAAGAGGCATAACACCTTATTCAAAACAACCCGCATTATCAACATGCATTCTTTTGAAATCTACCAATTTCAACCTGTTTCTCACAATTTCTTAACACATGGAACATTAATATTATGCTTGCATTTCCACAATGTACTTAACATACGCAATGTAAAACAAACTTCCATTAACCGAAACATTCACAACGTTTTACAACTTAAGACATATACAATGCTCTTAAAGTTCAATAATATTACAGGATTTCATTATAAAATTACACATCAATAAACATGTCTGGATACTTCTCACGGACTTCCAACTCACGTTCCCAAGTGGCTTCCTCCACTCCGTGATGTTTCCACAAAACCTTTACCAAGGGAATGGCCTTGCCTCGCAAGACTTGATCCCGCCTATCCAAGACCCGAACCGGTCTCTCCTCATACGAGGCATCCTCATCTACCTCCAAGTCGGTCCAATCTAACACATGGGATGGATCCGGCTCATACTTCCGAAGCATACTAACATGAAAGACGTCATGAACCCCGGACAACTGTGGTGGCAAAGCCAAACGATAAGCAACTTCCCCAATCCTCTCGAGGATCTCAAAGGGACCAATAAACCGAGGGGATAACTTTCCACTCTTCCCGAACCTTATCAAACCTCGCCTAGGTGATATTTTCAAGAAGACATGATCACCTACCTCAAACGCCAAAGGCCTCCTCCTACGGTCGGCATAACTCTTTTGGCGACTCTGGGCTGTAACAAGCCTCCTACGGATAAGCTTAACTTTCTCCGTCGTCTCCTTAACCAACTCCAGACCCAACAAAGGTGCATCACCCACCTCGGTCCAACACACTGGAGACCTACACGGTCGGCCATACAAGGCCTCAAATGGTGCCATACCGATGCTAGATTGAAAACTGTTGTTGTAGGCAAACTCTACCAAGGGTAAGTGCCTCTCCCACGTCCCACTAAAGTCAAGGACACAACCTCGAAGCATATCCTCAAGGATCTGAATAATACGCTCGGACTGCCTGTCAGTCTGAGGATGATAAGCCATACTAAAGGTCAACCTAGTGCCCAAGGCACTCTGCAAACTTTGCCACAACCTAGCAGTAAAACGAGGATCTCTATCTAAGATGATCGTCACTGGGCCCCCGTGCAATCTCACTATGTCCCGAATATACAAGTTGGCAAGATGATCTACCGGATCTCTCACGCGCATAGGAATAAAATGCGCCGACTTAGTCAACCGGTCTACAACCACCCAAATGGCATCACTACCCCGCTGAGTTCTCGGAAGACCTACAACGAAGTTCATAGTGATATGCTCCCACTTCCACTCGGCAATAGGCAAGGGTTGCAACAAACCCGCTGGCCTCTGATGCTCGGCCTTCACTTGCTGGCAAGTAAGGCATTTAGACACGAAAACAGCCACATCTCTCTTCATACCCCGCCACCAAAACTGGTGACCCAAATCCCGATACATCTTAGTGCCTCCCGGATGCACCGCAAGGTGTGAATGATGGAACTCTCGGAGTACTTTCCTCTCGACAAGACTCCGACACAAATAAACGGTCTCGGTATCTCACACTCTGATCGGGATACGCCGTCAATCCCTTCTCAACTTTCCCACTGGAGATCTTCTCTCAGAAGGACTCCACCTCAAGGTCACCTCTCTGTGCCTCTAACACTCGAGCCACAAGTGTAGGCTGCGCAATAACAGAAAACAAGGCCGCAGCCTCAACAGATTCGCCCAGAAGCAGGTCAAACTCGCCAAGTGCACCCAACATCTCCCATTCCCGGATGGCTATACAAGTGTAGACGTCCCCGCATTCTTTTCATTTGGGGTTCACTACAGTTCGGACTCTCAAATTGTCACGGTTCTAAATCTGAACCAAAGAGTCCAAATCCGGCAAATCGTTTTGAGAAAACAGATTTTGAAAGAAGTGCCAAACATGGACTGCTTTGCCAAATATAGAGTCGCCACCTAAATGTTTTATTTTGGGGAAATTTAGGAAACCCTAACTCGTTTGCCTAAGGCCACGTGTCCGTCATCACCAAAGTTGCCTCGGCTCGGGAACTTGGGTACGATTGGGGAAGGTCACTTCGTGAGCACCCCCGTTCGCCCGATCAAAGATCGGCCTCTACTAACCATGATATCTATTTTTGAAAACATTATGCGTTCTTATTCTGGTTATTAGCCTAGATTTACTATGTGATGCGCACAGCATACAAGTATAGACTGGATCGTCTGAATTGAAACAAAACATTTCATGTTTGTTTATTTAAAGTGGTTTGATGGTGCTACCCGCAAGTAGGCTAAGACGTGGATTTGCCATCCTCAGGTGGGCTTAGAAAAACATGATTTTGCCACTATCTAGTGGGCTTAAAACACACATTTGATGAATTATTCCAATTCAAATAACCCAACCTTCACCCACAGGCATTCAGGCAGTTATATCACATAAGCATATAGCCTCATGGTAAGCATGCTATTCATGGCAGTCACTCACACGCATGCAAGGATGCTAAAGCATAAAACTTACCGAGTACTCCAAGCCAAAACAGAAGCTAATTAGAAATCCATGCATGATCCTAATTATACGGAAATGCTTAACGCAACACATGCAAAAATGCAACTATAGCAGGCTCGGCTATTCTAAACATGGCATATGAAATGCTACAGCTAACATGTATTCAACTTGGAATTGAAAATACAATGCAGTTAGTATGATGCGTCGAGCCCGGTGCATGCAAAACAGATGAATGAATGCAAACATGCTATCATGCTGTATGCTAATTGAAACATGCCCTAATCTAACCATCATAAGCTGGTAAATAAAAGGGAGAAAGACGTGGGGTTGGAAGACATACATCACACGCACGCACACTTATTACAGTTGTGTCCTCGCGCAGAGGGTCCGAATAAATAATATACAGTCCCAAATGAATAATACAGTCTGAATAAGTACAAAACCCTAATTAATTTACAAATTTAACTAGGACAGTAATAAATTGGCATGCAAGCCAGGGACTGCCTCAACTCTGATCCGGATGATGAATGATGCATGTTCGGGTTGCCTTGCGCGGAAATCCATTGCGATGCCCCAGTTAGCCTCTGTTTGCAATTGTTCTTGGGATGCGTGCCAAGCTCCGGAAGGTTGCTGACTCTTGATTTGCTGCAACAGAGAGCAGGAAAGGGGCATGGCAATGTATTTTCACAAATGTATGCATGCTTCGATCCTCGTGCCACCAATCACACATCTCGATGCATGATGGCCGAGGAGTCGAATTGCACAACTCAATATGAAATCAATGCACAGGAAAATGCAACAAGGCCTAACTCCATCATGGATAATTCGGAGTGTCGGCGACTAGAAATTGAGACACGTTCCGTCACTCGAAGTACGAAATGCCCCTCGTTTCTCGTGCTTGGGCTACCTCCCATCCCCAACATGATGCAATATGCATGACACGCATGAAATGCAACTAAGATACAATCTATCATGCACAATGCTAGGAAATGGCATACACGATGCACGAGATAACATGGCATACACAATGCGCTAACATACGGCCTAGCATACACAATGCTATGAAATGAAATGGCACACACAATGCAATATGGGCTTACACCAACATGAGTGGATCTCATCCACACTCATATCAGTAGCCATTAGATGAAAATGAGACACTCGAGATGCGTGCACGCATGCACGCAAACTGAGGACCGATCCTAAGGCACAAATGCCACTCTAACAAAGCATGGCAAGGTATGAAACATGATATGCAAACATGCAAATTTCAGTACCAAAATATGATTCAAAACAGCCCCGAAACATGGAAACATGGCACCCGATGCATGAAATGAGACTCGAAACTCGAAATTAGGTACATAGAATGACCTATGGCTATGCAAAGCATGCATTATTTGAACACGAAGTGTGAAAACAGAATCAAGACAGTCCAAAAACAAGCATATTTACATTTTTAAGAAAGGCCAAAAAGTGAACACAAATAGGGCTAAGTTAATATGCAAAAATGGCCCCAAAAGAGAGATAATGAAGCAAGTAGCAGCTGCTGGCCCTAAATGGCCAAGAGCCCTTCATAAAAGTTGAAGAGGGGCTCAAAATGAAGCATTTTACAGTTTACAACAAGCCACGAAAATAAACACAAGTATGGCCAAACTATTGTGCAAGAAATGGGCCAAAAGGGAGACAAAGAAGCAAGTGATGGTTTCTGGCCTCAAACAGAGGAGGGCACTTCAACAAAGTTGAAGAGGGGTCCAAAACATGGTATTTTACAGTTAGTGACCAAGCCCAAATCAGTGCAGATGCAAGCTCAAAATACTATGCAAAATGAGGCCTAAAAAGAGGTTTAAACACAAAGAGCAAAAAGGGAGCTTCAAACAGAAAAGGTCCCTTGATCAAACATGAAGAAGGGGTAAAAATAAGGCTATTTATAGTTTAGACCAGAGCCCAAAAATATAAGCAAAAGGGGCTAACAAAACATGCAAAAATAAGGCCAAAAGAGGGATAAAGAGGCAAGTGACAAAAGGAAGACTCAAATAGTGAAGAGCCCTTCAACAATGTTGAAGAAGGGCTCAAAATAAACCACTTCACAGTTTATAACCAAGCTCACAACAGTTTACAAATAGGCCTAAAATACTATGCAAGAAAGAGGCATCCAAGAGAGGTAAAGAAGCAAGTGTAAAAAGGAAGCCTCAAACAGGGAGAGGCCCTTAAACAAACATGAAAAGGAGCTCAAAATAATTCTATTTTAAGTTAGGGTCGGAGCCCAAAAATGGAAGCAAGTATGGCTTAGAAAGCATGCAAAATAAGCTCAAAAAGAGGGAAAGTATGGCTCACCCTTGTAGACCAAACTTCAACAGCCTCTTGGCTTGAGAAAAGGTGCTCCTTGCCTCTGGAAAATAGCTCCAAGTGGCTGGAATGGATGGTGGTGGTATGGTGCTAGGTGGTGGTGTAGAAATGGTGTAGGGTTTGAGAGATTTTGAGGGTTGGAGTGTAGAGAGAGAGAGATACAATGTGGGAGCCTCAAAGCAAATTTTGTAACCCTTCAAATGGGAGCTGGAGGTGTTGTTATATAGGCAAAAGAGGGGGAAAAAAAGGTGGGGAATGGAATTCAAGTTTCCCCCCAAAAGTTGGCCCCCCCGAATACACAATCTGGGGGGAAACAAAATACATATTTGTAGTGTACCTGGAGAGAGGATCATGGCCGGCCGGTTTCCTAGGGTTTAGGTGGCCGGTCGGCCTTCCCCGTGGCCGGTCGGCCAAGGGTCAAAAGGGTCAATGAAGATTAATGGCCGGCCATGCCAAAAAGAGGGCCTCTCATGTGTGCGCAACACAACCATGTGGTAAAAAACTAGAGAAAGTAAAAAACTAGAGAAAGTAAACCAGGAGAGAGAAAAGCCCACTTTTTGGAGGGGTTCAAAAGGGTCAAACACAACTACTGGCCGACCATGTGATATTGGTGGCCTCCCAGGTGTGTACAACACAAATATGTGGTTTAGGGCTGGAAAAAGTGGCCTTAGGGTGGTCAACATTGGCTTTCAAGTGAGAAAAACGGGCGACGGAGGGCAATGGAGGAATAAAACTGGTTGTCAGAACAATTACTGGCCTCTCACCCTTCTACGACCTTCTTAACAATGAAACAGAGGTCCCTGCCAAAAAATGAACCCAAACCAATGCAAAATGAAGGTTTGGGGGCCGAAACGCGTAACCCGAGGCCCCAAAAACTGACTGTTAGGCACTGGAAGTGGTGTTCGACCACGAAGTTGGTCTCTCGAGCCACAGTGTCCCTCAAAAGGGAGCAAATAAGATGCATGCCAAAAACCAGAGCAAACGGAGATTGTTAAGCGGTCTCAAACCGAGGCACACGGCCAACGGCTCCGAAAAACCGGAAACCGGACTCCAAACGGGCAAAATGGCCTACGACCACGAAACGTAGCCTACGGCCATTGAGATATGATCTACGAGACCTCTCCCTCCCTTCGGGAAGAGAAAACAGAGAAAACAGAGCCTGGTTCACAAACCGAGGCAAAGCACAAAAGAGTCCGGAAGTCCGGAGGCAAGGCTCGCAGCCGAGACTCTGAAACCTCTGAACGAGCACGATATGCAACATCACCAAGCGTTTAATCGGTGACGTCTGAGTCTTAAGGTCGGTCAAAAATGGGGTGTCTACAGTTGCCCCTCTTTGACAGAACTTGAAATTCACACGTGACGGGAGTGAATGTCAAAGCCCAAAGACGACCCATTTTTGACAAGGCCGAAGACTTAGACAAACAGGCAAGATAACAAAGATGTGCCCGCAGGCATGCCCACAGGCAGGGGGCAAGATGCAAAATGATATGCAGGAAGATTTTGATAATTGGACTTATACGCTACGCGAAGCCGATTTGAAAATTGGAATTATACGCTACGCGAAGCCGGTTTGATAATTGGACTTATACGCTACGCGAAGCCGGTTTGAAAATTGAGAATTCATGCAATGCACTGTAATGTAGTAGCTAAAATGCAATGTAATAGCTAAGAGGTAAAGGTACCTTACAGGGGCAATTGGCAATGACTTACCTCATGCTGCTGGGGATCTTTCGCTTCTCCTTGGTTGAACCGCAGGTACTACTTTTCTCCTTGACTATGGTCGCAATTTTCCCTATTCTCCAACAGGGTGACAGACTAGGTTGGTTCAGTATCCAGAATTGAGGCGCATACACATGCTAACTCAATCTATGGGGCTGCCATACATATTTCAAGCCGAGGATATACCCCTGGGTATTTAAACCAGACTTTAGTCTCAGAAATCCCGAACCTTTGTGTTCTAGGCATAAGCCATTCGAACTCTAGTTTCCACCGTCTCAGTTGGTCTCCTAGGAACTCACTACTAACACAGGCAGGTGGCTATACCAGACCATCGAAAGTTGTTCGGGCACGACAAACACCAAAGGAATTGCACCTTTAGAGGATTTAAGGTCTCCTAGACCGGAAAGTGCACAAGATGGTGTGAATAAATGCAAGTAAAATGCAAGTACGATGCGCAAAACAGCGTGAATGATGGTGCAGGATTTAAGGTCTCCTTAGACCAGACGATAAAACAGATATGGTGCAATGGATGTAATAGATGTGATGCAATAGATAATAGATGCGATGCAACAGAGAGTACAATAGATGCAAAATGGTGACATACTCCAACCACGTTGGATTCGTGAGTGGAGCAAGAATAAAGAAAATTAATCAGGAGCGCGCTCCATGCATCCTAAGATAAATTCCAGACACGCTGAAATCGTGTGAGCAAGGGGACAAAGAGAGAAACATAGGGACTTATCCCACTGTTTCGGAATGATATAAGCATTGGAACGTATTCCGAATGCTTTTAACCGAAGGAGGAGAAACATAGGGGCGTATCCCAGTGTTTCAGAATGGTGTGAGCATTGGAACGTATTTCGAATGCTTTTAACTGAAGAGGGAGAAACCTAGGGACATATCCCGGTGTTTCGGAATGGTGTGAACATTGGAACGTATTCCAAACACTTTTAACCGAAGGGGGAGAAACATAGGGACGTATCTCGGTGTTTCAGAATGGTGTGAGCATTGGAACATATTCCGAACACTTTTAACCGAAGAGGGAGAAACATAGGGACGTATCCCGGTGTTTCAGAATGGTGTGAGCATTGGAACATATTCCGAACACTTTTAACCGAAGAGGGAGAAACATAGGGACATATCCCGGTGTTTCGGAAAGAAGGGAGAAACATAGGGATGTATCCTAAGGTTAGGGACGTATCCCAAAGGTTAGGGACGTATCCCAAGGATTAGGGATGTATCCCAAAGATTAGGGACGTATCCCAAGGATTAGGGACGTATCCCAAAGATTAGGGACGTATCCCAAAGATTAGGGACGTATCCCAATGTTACGAACAAGGAGGAGAAACATAGGGATGTATGCCGGTGTTTCAACAAAGGAGAAGAAACATAGGGACGTATCCCGGTGTTTCGGAGAGGAGGAGAAACACAGGGACATATCCCGTTGTTTCGGAATGGAAAGAGAAACATAGGGACGTATCCTAGTGTTTTGGAGAGAAGGAAAAAACATAGGGACGTATCCCGTTGTTTCAGAATGGAAGAAGAAACATAGGGACGCATCCCGGTGTTTCGAAAAGGTAGGAGAAACATAGGGACGTATCCCGGTGTTTCGGAAAAGAAAGAGAAAGGGAAACGTAGGGACGTATCCCGGTGTTTCGAAAGAAGGGAGAAACGGAAACGTAGGGACGTATCTCGGTGTTTCAGAAAGGTATAAGAAACAAAAGGACGTATCCCAGTGTTTCCAAACAAAGGAGCGCGCAAAACAATGCAATGCAGGTGCACAAGACAGTGCGATAAAATGCATTTTCTATGCAAGTATGGGGGCAATTTCTATGCAATATTGAAAGCATATTCTATGCAGAAACATAACGATGCGCGGCACGCATGCAACTGAAGTGTATATGAAAGTTCACATTCTATGTAATGGAAGGGCATCAAACATGTACTCTGGTGCCTCCAATTTACCTTTCGGAGGACTTGGCAACACAACTCTGCTCGAAAAAGGGACACCCTGTTTACATTGGCGAGAGATAACATCTGCTGCTGCTTTAATTGCCATTCTGATTTGAAGCAGGCTTAAGCTTAGAGTAGAGGCACACTCATTCTTCGGAGCATTGACAAGGCCTGAAGAGGTACATCCGGAGCACAATCACGGAGTTTTCCGAAGTTGAAACACACTCAAATACCCGATATTTTCCTCTTTTGCTTTTGTTTTGTAGTCTGAAACCCATATAGCTTCAGATAGGTCCTGGTTTTACTGTTCTCACATGACCTAGGTTGAACTGTGCGGTTTTATGAAAGGACGAATCTTGTTTTGTACAAACGTGAAGAATGGCACAGCACTTTGAGCACAAAACTATTTTATTTTTGAAATTGGGAGATGAGTTTTCGACCAGGTATTGAGCCTACGACTGAACACAACAAGACAACTCAACACGGAAATAAAAGGCACACAACCTAAACACCACTCAACAAAGCAAAAACAAGGTAAAATAACCTAAACACATCGAGACACGCTCGGAATGACTCAAAGCAAGAATCGGGACCAACAAAACAAAAGACACGACACACAGACGTGCACAGGGAGCTGTAGACACCCCATTTTTGACCGACCTTAAGACTCAGACGTCACCGATTGGGCGCTCGGTGATGGTGCATATTGTGCTCGTTCAGAAGTTTCAGAGTCTCGGCTGCGAGCCTTGCCTCCGGACTTCCGGGCTCTTTCGTGTCTTGCCTCGGTTTGCGAACCAGGCTCCGTTTTCTCTGTTTTCTTTCCTGAAGGGAGGGAGAGGTCTCGTAGATCATCTCTCAGTGGCCGTAGGCTACGCTTCGTGGTCGTAGGCCATTTTGCCCGTTTGGAGTCCGGTTTCCGGTTTTTCGGAGCCGTTGGCCGTGTGCTTCGGTTCGGGACCGCTTAACCACCTCCGTTTGCTCCGATTTTTGGCATGCATCTTATTTGCTCCCTTTTGAGGGACACTGTGGCCTGAGAGACCAACTTCATGGTCGAACACCACTTCCGGTGCCTAACAGTCAGTTTTCGGGGCCTTAGGCTGCGCGTTTCGGCCCCCGAACCTTCATTTTGCATCGGTTTGGGTTCATTTTTTGGCAGGGACCTCTGTTTCATTGTTAAGAAGGTCGTAGAAGGGTGGGAGACCAGTAATTGTTCTGATAACCAGTTTTATTCCTCCATCGCCCTCCGTCGCCCGTTTTTCTCACTTGAAAGCCAATGTTAACCACCCTAAGGCCACTTTTTCCAGCCCTAAACCACATATTTGTGTTGTACACACCTGGGAGGCCACCAATATCACATGGCCGGTCAGTAATTGTGTTTGACCCTTTTGAACCCCTCCAAAAAGTGGGCTTTTCTCTCTCCTGGTTTACTTTCTCCAGTTTTTGACCACATGGTTGTGTTGTGCACACATGAGAGGCCCTCTTTTTGGCATGGCCGGCCATTAATCTTCATTGACCCTTTTGACCCTTGGCCAACCGGCCATGGGGAAGGCCGACCGGCCACCTAAACCCTAGGAAACCGGCCGGCCGTGATCCTCTCTCCAGGTACACTACAAATATGTATTTTGTTTCCCCCCAGATTGTGTATCCGGGGGGCCCAACTTTTGAGGGGAAACTTGAATTCCATTCCCCCTCTTTTCCCCCCCTCTTTTGCCTATATAACAGCACCTCCAGCTCCCATCTGAAGGGTTACAAAATTTGCTTTGAGGCTCACACATTTTATCTCTCTCTCTCTACACTCCAACCCTCAAAATCTCCCAAACCCTACACCATTTTTACACCACCACCTAGCACCATACCACCACCATCCATTCCAGCCACTTGGAGCTATTTTCCAGAGGCAAGGAGCACCTTTTCTCAAGCCAAGAGGCTGTTGAAGTTTGGTCTACAAGGGTGAGCCATACTTGCCCTCTTTTTGAGCTTATTTTGCATGCTTTCTAAGCCATACTTGCTTCCATTTTTGGGCTCTGACCCTAACTGAAAATAGCATTATTTCGAGCTCCTTTTCATGTTTGTTTAAGGGCCTATCCCTGTTTGAGACTTCCTTTTTACACTTGCTTCTTTACCTCTCTTGTATGCCTCTTTCTTGCATAGTATTTTAGGCCTATTTGTAAACTGTTTCGAGCTTGATTATAAACTGTGAAGTGGCTTATTTTGATCCCTTCTTCAACATTATTGAAGGGTTCTTCACTGTTTTAGGCTTCCTTTTGTCACTTGCCTCTTTATCCCTTTTTTGGCCTTATTTTTGCATGTTTTGTTAGCCCCTTGTGCTTGTATTTTTGGGCTCCGGTCCAAACTGTAAATAAAATTATTTTAACCCCTTCTTCATGTTTGATCAAGGGACCTTTGCTGTTTGAAGCTCCCTTTTTGCTCTTTGTGTTTAAACCTTTTTAGGCCTCATTTTGCATAGTATTTTAAGCTTGCATCTGCACTGATTTGGGCTTGGTCACCAACTGTAAAATACCATGTTTTGGGCCTCGCTTCAACTTTGTTGAAGGGCCCTCCTCTGTTTGAGGCCAGCAACCATCACTTGCTTCTTTGTCTCTCTTTTGGCCCATTTCTTGCACAATAGTTTGGCCATACTTGTGTTTGTTTTCGTGGCTTGTTGTAAACTGTAAAGTGCTTCATTTTGAGCCCCTCTTCAACTTTGTTGAAGGGATCTTGGCCATTTAGGTCCAGAAGCTGCTACTTGCTTCATTATTTCTCTTTTGGTGCCATTTTTGCATGTTAACTTAGCCCTATTTGTGTTCACTTTTTGGCCTTGCTTAAAACTGTAAATATGCTTTTTTTGGAACTGTCTTGATTCTGTCTTCACACTTCGTGTTCAAATAATGCATGCTTTGCATAGCCATAGGTCATTCTATGTACCTAATTTCAAGTTTCGGGTCTCATTTCATGCATCGGGTGCCATGTTTCCATGTTTCGGGGCTGTTTTGCATCATATTTTGGTATTGAAGTTTGCATGTTTGCATATCATGTTTCATACCTTGCCATGCTTTGTTAGAGTGGCATTTGTGCCTTTGGATCGGTCCACGGTTTGCGTGCATGTGTGCACGCATCTCGAGTGTCTCATTTTCATCCATGGCCTCCCATGAGAGTGCGGCTGAGGTCCACTCACGTTGGTGTAAGCCCATATTGCATTGTGTATGCCATTTCATTTCATAGCATTGCGTATGCTAGGTTGTATGTTAGAGCATTGCGTATGCCTTGTTACATCGTGCATTGTGTATGCCATCTCATAGCATTGTGCATGCTAGGTTGTATATTAGTTGCATTCATGCATGTCATGCATATTGTATTGTGCTTGGGATAGGAGTTATCCCGAGCACGGGAAACGAGGGACGTTTCGTACTTCGAGTGACGGAACGTGTCTCAATTCCCAGTCACCGACACTCCGGATTATCCATGATGGAGTTTAGGTTTTGTTGTGTTTATATGTGCATTCATTTCATATTGAGTCGTGCAATTCGAATCCTCGGCCATCATGCATCGATATGCGTGATTGGTGGCACGAGGATCGAGGACTACACTCCCCGAAGAGTAGTCAAGCATACATATGTGAAAATACTTTGCCATGCCCCTTTCTTGCTCTCTGATACAGCAAATCAAGAGTCAGCAGCCTTCCGAAGCTTGGCACGCATCCCAAGAACAATCGTAAACAGAGGCTAATTGGGGCATCGCAATGGATTTCCGCGCAAGGCAACCCGAACATGCATCATTCATCATCTGAAGAAGAGTCAAGGCAGTCCCTGGCTTGCATGCCAGTTTATTGTTTTCTTAGTTAATTTGGTAATTAATTGGGATTTTTGTATATATTTGGACTGTAATTATTTGGGACTGTATATTATTTATTTGGACCCTCTGCGCGAGGGCAATGTTGTAATAAGTGTGGGTGCGTGTGATGTATGTCTTCCAACCCCACGTCTTTCTCCCTTTTATTTACCAGCTTATGATGGTTAGATTAGGGCATGTTTCAATTAGCATACAACATGATAGCATGTTTGCATTCATTCATCTGTTTTGCATGCACCGGGCTCGGCGCATCATACTAACTGCATTGTATTTTCAATTCGAAGTTGAATACATGTTAGCTGTAGCATTTCATATGCCATGTTTAGAATAGCCGAGCTTGCTATAGTTACATTTTTGCATGTGTTGCATTAGACATTTCCGTATAATTAGGATCATGCATGGATTTCTAATTAGCTTCTGTTTTGGCTTGGAGTACTCGGTAAGTTTTATGCTTTAGCATCCTTGCATGCGTATGAGTGACTGCCATGAATAGCATGCTTACCATGAGGCTATATGCTTATGTGATATAACTGCCTGAATGCCTGTGGGTGAAGGTTGGGTTATTTGAATTGGAACAATTCATCAAATGTGTGTTTTAAGCCCACTAGATAGTGGCAAAATCATATTTTTCTAAGCCCACCCGAAGATGGCAAATCCACGTCTTAGCCTACTTGCGGGTAGCACCATCAAACCACTTTAAATAAACAAATATGAAATGTTTTGTTCCAATTCAGACGATCCAGTCTATACTTGTATGCTGTGCGCATCACATAGTAAATCTAGGCTAATAACCGGAATAAGAACGCATAATGTTTTCAAAAATAGATATCATGATTAGTAGAGGCCGATCTTTGATCGGGTGAGCGGGGGTGCTCACGAAGTGACCTTCCCCAATCGTACCCAAGTTCCCGAGCCGAGGCAACTTTGGTGATGACGGACACGTGGCCTTAGGCAAACGAGTCAGGGTTTCCTAAATTTCCCCAAAATAAAACATTTAGGTGGCGACTCTGTATCTGGCAAAGCAGTCAATGTTTGGCACTTCTTTCAAAATCTGTTTTCTCAAAACGATTTGCCGGATTTGGACTCTTTGGTTCAGATTTAGAACCGTGACAATTTGAGAGTCCGAACTGTAGTGAACCCCAAATGAACAGAACAGGACCTCGTTCCTCCCGGGGCGTTCGGGGACGTCTACAATTTCTGGCGACTCCGCTGGGGATTTAGAGAACTTGACTCGAACTCATGATATCTGTTTTTGACTACACTTGTGTGTTTCTTTGCATCGTATTTGCATTGGTGCACCTAGGACACCGTGTTTGCCATCTGCTATTCCTGAACGGTTTGCCGGAGGCTTGTCTTGTCAAGACATGACCATAAGGCTGACCGGTTGTGGGCTCTGCCAGTATGGGAACACAAACCCCGGTTTTACCGGGGCACCCTTTTCGACCATTCGACCTAGTGCATATTCAGATCCATAGTAACCATTCCAAACTAGGACAGGTTGCTTACCCGATATAGGTTGTTTGAAACCGCTGCGTGCGTAATGAAACCCTAGCTCTTGACAAAATAGGACAGGGAAGCCCTACCCCAACATAGGGGTGTTTTGGCTCTCACTTGCTTGTTATGTGCTTTTAGAGTGCGTCTCTACAGGAATGCATGTATTAGTTTGCAAGTTTGGGCATCAGTCCTGCGGGCACCAGTTCAGTATTTTGGGATTCAGTTTACCTGAGGGTATCAGATTTGAGGCTAAATTTTGGAGGCAGAATTCAGTAGAGGGCACAGTCATCCTGCTACACTCGTATCTGTTTTGGTGAAGTTGAGCTGAGCTGCTGTTTGTTTTCTCTTTTGCTAGGGGTAGTCCTGGAACCATAGCTTCAGAAGGCTCCGATATCCCCCGAGGTTCATCGAACTTGTGCTGATAGACTTTGTCAGGTCAGAGATTCAGTTCAAGGGCAATCAGTGTTCCTTTGCCAGAGGCAGGGTACAAGGGCTAGTCAGGCACAAATCACCAGTTCAGCAGGTACCAGATCAGTGGCCCTTATCCACCCCACCAGTGAACAGTCAGGCTGAGGTCTCAGTTTCTACTGCAGGGATAGATACCAGTCAGTTAGATGGATCAGCAGAACACATCAGGGATGGAGGCAATGATGCGCCAGATGCAAGAAAGTATGAAACTCATGCAGCAAGATGCTGTCCGCCAAGCTGAATTCGCCAAACAGCAGGCTGCGGTCATGGCCCAACAGGCGGAGCTAATCACCAGATTGCAACAGCAAAACGAAGCATCTGCTTCGCATCAAGCTCCCCCCCACCAGTAGATCCAATACCCGGGGAGACGCCAAATGTCTAGGTAGGTACGGACATTCCGACAGGGCCGGCTCTGCCCCCAATCTTACCCCAGCTGTCTAAAGCACCAATCAACCCACCGGACTCTCCCTTTGAGTTCGAGGTAGACCATACAGCGTTGAAGTTGAGCAAGCTTGAAAAGTTGTTCAAAAAATCCCAAGGGGTAAAGTCCATCCCGGACATTGAGGACGGGTACACCGGCGCAGCTGTGACACTACCGGACAGGTTCAAGATGCCTCACATCAACTGTTTTGACGGGTTAGGTGATCCCATGGTCCACCTGAGTTTGTTTTCAGATGTTCTGCGCCCGATGGGCTTGACAAGATTACAGAAGCTTTCCTTTTTTGGCAGGACCCTGTCGGGTATTGCGGCCATCTGGTACGCCAAATTAGAGGATTCAGTGAAACGAAGCTGGGAGGAGATGGCCGAGGACTTCGTCGCACAATATTCATACAATACCCAAATCGAGATTACAACCCGTGATCTTGAGACGACGAGGCAGGAGCCTAAGGGGAGCTTCTCAGAATTCGTGCCCCGCTGGAGGGCCAAGGCCTCAATGATGACCATTAGGCCAACGGATAAGGATCAAATACGGATGGTTGTGCGCAACCTCCAGCCCAAACTAATACAGAAAATGATCGTGCTCCCCTTCCCTACCTTTTCAGATTTGCATGAGATGGGAGTACAGATCGAGGATGCTATGAAGCAGGGCCTCATTGACCAGGAGAAGGAGCAGCCCAGGAGGGCGTTTACCCGCAGTTCGAATGCGACCACCAGCGGTGACGCAGCTGCAAGATCTTCCGAAGTGGGCATGGTCGCCACCACCACACCAAGAGCAGCCACCCCCTTTGTTGGTGCATCCACTTCAAACCCCCGAACTTCAGACTATCTAGCCCGAGGCAAGAGGGTTTTCACCCCGCTCTATATGTCTTTGTCTAAAGCCCTGGGGGTCCTACTCAGGAAAGGACATCTGAAACCGTTAGAGCAACGGCCTCTACCCGATCCTCTCCCTCCAAAACATGACCCGACTAAGTACTGTGCTTTCCATCAACAAACCGGTCATGACACCGATAGTTGCGTCCGTCTCCGCCACGAGATACAAAATTTGATTGACAACGGGGTCATCCCCGCACCAGGTCTTGGAAAGTCTATCGGCACTTGATCGGTGAACTTGTAGGGGATAATGTGATGTGATCGAGGGATGAATCACCTGCGGGCGGCGTTCAGTTTATTTCAGATATGGTGTATGGCACGCACTGTTTTGAGCATTTGTGAATGCTGGTTTTTGTACATTTTGACTTAGGTATTGGGTCAGTCTTGTTGTTTTGTTTTTGAGTCAGTCTTTTTGTTTTGAGTCAGTCTCTTTTGTTTTGGGTTTGTCTTGTTGTATCGAGTCAGTCCTGTTGTATAGGAGTCGGGTGATTCCGGGGGGTGTTACCTCGGGCGTCACCATTTTGTTTTGTGTTTGTCTTTTCGTTTTGTTTTGAGTCTATTTCTGCCTTGGAGCCAGTAACGCCAGCAGATTCGAATGAACAACAGTGGTTTTTCATGCTTTTATGTTTGCTTCTGCCGTGTGCCAGTTGTACCAGAAATTCCAAATGAGATGGTAGTATCTGACTAGAAGCTGTGTCTTTTCTGTGCGTTGAATTCATTGCATCGACCTAAGTTTTTCAAAACTTTTTGAACACTGCGGTGAAAACGAAGAGGAAGGAATTCCTCGGGTTTTGCAAAATTTTGATCAATTGAGAGAAAGAGAGGCATGCTAAGCCCCTTAATGAATGAAATCATGCTTTTTAGCGTGAGTACTGAGAAGGACCCTGGCTTGATCCAGACTGGTTTCACACTATCTTCAGCGCGAGCGATTTGTCGCTTTCTTAAAAATTTTCAAAAACAAAATGTTTTGCGCAGTCCTGCGAAGACTTGTGTGGAATTGCTCTTGAGATTGTGCAGCTTAGGATCGCTCTCAGCCTCGAGACTTGAGCCCTTGCTTTCAAGCCTTGACCTTGGATTCAGAGTGTTCAACAGTCAACCGCGATATGAGGCCTGTGTGGCCAGATTTGAAACATCCCTCGAACAAGAGGCACCAAAGTCAGATCAAGAAGATCAGACCTCATCAGAAGAAGCTTGCGAAGCTAGAACAGAAACACCCCCCGAACTAGGGGCGAAAATGTCCGATGCGCTCGAAGAGCCGAAGATGGATCCTTCTGCAAATCGATACAACAGCCACTCTCTTGGATACGGATGGCTTCGAGATCCTAAAACCATTTGGCATGGGCTTGTTACACTTTTACCCTTTGAGAGGCTCGCTGGGCCGAAAACCTGGAAGGGCGGCCCAGGCAAAAGTTAGAGCAAGAAAAGAAGAAAAAGAACAAAAAAAAGAGAAAAGAACAAAAGAACAAAAAAGAAAGATGCAAGGAAAAGAACAAAAAAAAGAAAATAAAAAAAAAGAAATGAAATGAAAAGAAAAGAACACAAAAATTGAAAAGAAAGAAGGACAAGGCTCGCAAGGTCGAAAACCCGCGACGGGCGCCTTGGCAAAAGTCAGAGCCTAAAAAGGAAAGGTTAATACCCGAGTGTACCTTAACCCCGAACTACGTAAGGCTTGATTCCCATGTTTGGGATACGTAGGCAACTTCATTCTGAAGTCTAGCCGTAAAACATTTCAAGTTTGATTGTGTCCATGCGATGGTTTTGGTCATCTTTGTCTTCTCTGTATCTGAGAGTCTGGTTGTGTTCGTCGCTCTGAGGACTGACTACAATGCGCCGCGGTGCTATCCAAACAAGGGGCAACTTTCCGTTGCCATTCAATACGCTGCGGTGCCGTTCAAATAAGGGGCAACTTTCCGTTGCCAGGAAGCTCTCTTCAAGCACGGGGCAATTTTCCTTCGGATCTGAAGTTGTGCATCTCAAGAGCGGGTTCCGTGCTCGTTGAGCAGTGGTCATTTGCAAAAATAGTTTTTGAGAATTTTTAATGAGGTTGACTAATTCTCTCGAAAATTATTCCCATTTTTCCAAAACTGGACTATTTCTTGGACCCAAAAAAGGAAAATTTTCAGTGCTCATAGCCTGACTTGCATGATTTTAAATCAGAAAAGTGAACAAGCATGTCAATCTAACTCTTATTTTGGTCAAAATTGTTTTAGTAGAAAGCCAAAAACAAAAAATGGTCGAAATGATGAACTAGGGGCATAGTTGAGTCAGGTGTTCTGTCTTTTCCCCATTGTCAACATACTTGCCAGAAAGGGCACCATACTTGCCAAGAAGGGCACCATACTTGCTAAGAAGGGCACCATACCTGCCAGAAAAGGGCACCACTGAAGCTATCCGCAAAAGGGCAGAAAGTTCTCGCATCCTCCAAGCAACGAGGTGTCAAGCCAAGTGCGAAGCACGAACTGGAATGGATCAAGATATTCCACTCCCTCATCTGGACAGATCTGATCACGTCCAAACTCCCCAGCAGAGCATCGTCAACCGATGTTAGCTGCAGATTTGCTACACACCCAGTTGTAGCACAACCCCTCTGTGGTAGAAACTCACTAGCTGCGTACAGAAGAAGAAGAATCTAGCGGAATGCTAGGGGCAAGAGCCCACAACTTTTTGTTTATCCATCAACTGCCCAGGGGAGGGATTTAAAATGAGAGATTGAAGACTAGAGAGGTGTGCGCTGAGAGAAAAAGTGAGAAAAGGGCTTTTTCAGAAAAACAGAGCTTGAGGGCCGAGTGATGTGAGAATCACAAATGAGAAAGGGTGGGAAATAATACCTAGAGAAACTGGCTCCTCGCGTACGGAGAGGTCTCTCGTCTTTGTAACATGTCTGTGTGTCATGTCTCTTGTTTTGTTTGTCTCGATTCTTGCTTTGAGTCGTTCCGAGCGTGTCTCGATGTGTTTAGGTTGTTTTACCTTGTTTTTCCTTTGTTGAGTGGTGTTTAGGTTGTGTGCCTTTTTATTTCCGTGTTGAGTTGTCTTGCTGTGTTTAGTCGTAGGCTCAATACCTGGTCTCTCTCAATTTCAAAAATAAAATAGTTTTGTGCTCAAAGTGCTGTGTCATTCTTCACGTTTGTGCAAAACAATATTCGTTCTTTCATAAAACCGCACGGTTCAACCCAGGTCATGTGAGAACAGTAAAACCAGGACCTATCTGAAGCTATATGGGTTCTAGACTGCAAAGCAAAAGAAAAGAGGGAAAATAGAAGCATCTGAGTGTGTTTCACCTTCAGCAAATTCTGTGATTGTACTCCGGATGTACCTCCTCAGGCCTGGTCACTACTCTGAAGCATGAGTGTATCTCGGCCCCAAGCTTAAGCCTATTCCAAGTCAGAATGGAAATTAAAGCAGCAACAGATGTTGTCTCTCTCTGGTATGAACAGGGTGTGCCTGTTTGAAGGTAAATCAGAGGTCGCGTTTGAATTTGGTCTCGTTAAGGCTTGTATTCCCTTATTCGGCATTTTGTTTTAAATATGCGTTGTCACGCACGTTCCATTTGCATCGTGATGCATGTCCCAATTGCATTGTTATGCACCCACTTCACTTGTATCGTGATGCACGTTCCGGTTGCATTGTTATGCACCCACTTCACTAGCATTGTTATACCTATTCATTGCATTGATTATGCACATCTATCTCGCATTGTTATGCTCATTCATTGCATTGTTATGCACCAATTCACTTGCAATTATCATTCTTTCTCCTTGCGCGTGCGACGGCTTAGACCTCCTTTGGTTTAGAGCATTTGGAACACGTTCCAATGCCCGCATCTTTTGTTCTGAAACATCGGGATATGTCCCTACATTTCTCATTCCTTCCGAAACAATGGGATACGTCCCTATGTTTCTCCCTTTATTCTGAAACACCGGGATACGTCCCTATGTTTCTCCCTCTTCGGTTAAAAGTGTTCGGAATACGTTCCAATACTCACACCATTCTGAAACACAGGGATACGTCCCTATGTTTCTCCCTCTTCGGTTAAAAGTGTTTGGAATACGTTCCAATACTCACACCATTCTGAAACACTGAGATACGTCCCTATGTTTCTCCCTCTTCGGTTAAAAGCGTTCGGAATACGTTCCAATGCTCACACCATTCCGAAACATCGGGATACGTCCCTATGTTTCTCCCTCTTCGGTTAAAAGTGTTCGGAATACGTTCCAATGCTCACACTATTCTGAAACACCGGGATATGTCCCTATGTTTCTCCCCTTTCGGTTAAAAGCGTTTGGAATACGTTCCAATGCTTATACCATTCCGAAACACTGGGATAAGTCCCTATGTTTCTCCCTTTGTCCCCTTCCTCACACGATTTCAGTGTGTCTGGAATTTATCTTAGGATGCATGGAGCGCGCTCCTGATTAATTTTCTTATTCTTCCTCCACTCATGAGTCCAACGTGGTTGGAGTATGTCACCATTTTGCATCTATTGTACTCTCTGTTGCATTGCATCTATTGTCTATTGCATCACATCTATTACATCCATTGCACCGTATCTGTTTTATCGTTCGGTCTAAGGAGACCTTAAATCCTGCATCATCATTCGCGTTGTTTTGCGCATCGCACTTGCATTTATTCGCACCATCTTGTGCACTTTCCGGTCTAGGAGACCTTAAATCCTCTAATGGTGTAATTCCTTTGGTGTTTGTCGTGCCCGAACGACTTCCCGTGGCCTGGTATAGCCACCTGCCTATGTTTGCGGTGAGTTCCTAGGAGACCAACTGAGACGGTGGAAACTAGAGTTCAAATGGCTCATGCCTAGAACACAAAGGTTCGGGATTTCCGAGACTAAAGTCTGGTTTAAATACCCAGAGGTATATCCTCGGCTTGAAATCTGTATGGCAGCCCCATAGATTGAGATAGCATGTGTATGCGCCTCAATTCTGGATACTGAACCAACCTAGTTTGTCACCCTGTTGGAGAATAGGGAAAGCTGCGACCATAGTAAGGGAGAAAAGTAGTACCTGCGGTTCAACCAAGGAGAAGTGAAAGATCCCCAGCAGCATAAGGTAAGTCATTGCCAATTGCCCCTGTAAGGTACCTTTACCTCTTAGCTATTACATTGCATTTTAGCCACTACATTACAGTGCATTGCATGAATCGTCAATTTTCAAACCGGCTTCGCGTAGCGTATAAGTCCAATTATCAAACCGGCTTCGCGTAGCGTATAAGTCCAATTTTCAAATCGGCTTCGCGTAGCGTATAAGTCCAATTATCAAAATCTTCCTGCATATTATTTTGTATCTTGCCCCCTGCGGGCATGCCTGCGGGCACATCTTTGTTGTCTTGCCTGTTTGTCTAAGTCTTCGGCCTTGTCAAAAATGGGTCGTCTCTGGGCTTTGACATTCACTCCCGTCACGTGTGACTTTCGAGTTCTGTCAAAGAGGGGCAACTGTAGACACCCCATTTTTGACCGACCTTAAGACTCAGACGTCACCAATTGAGCGCTCGATGATGGTGCATATTGTGCTCGTTCAGAAGTTTCAGAGTCTCGGCTGCGAGCCTTGCCTCCGGACTTTCGGGCTCTTTCGTGTCTTGTCTCGGTTTGCGAACCAGGCTCCGTTTTCTCTGTTTTCTCTTCCCGAAGGGAGGGAGAGGTCTCATAGATCATCTCTCAGTGGCCGTAGGCTACGTTTCATGGTCGTAGGCCATTTTGCCCGTTTGGAGTCCGGTTTTCGGTTTTTCAGAGCCGTTGGCCGTGTGCCTCGGTTCGGGACCGCTTAACCACCTCCGTTTGCTCCGGTTTTTGGTATGCATCTTATTTGCTCCCTTTTGAGGGACACTGTAGCTCGAGAGACTAACTTCGTGGTCAAACACCACTTCCGGTGCCTAACAGTCAGTTTTCGGGCCTCGGGCTGCGCGTTTTGGCCCCCGAACCTTCATTTTGCATCGGTTTGGGTTCATTTTTTGGCAGGGACCTCTGTTTCATTGTTAAGAAGGTCGTAGAAGGGTGGGAGGCCAGTAATTGTTCTGACAACCAGTTTTATTCTTCCATCGCCTTCCGTCGCCCATTTTTCTCACTTGAAAGCCAATGTTGACCACCCTAAGGCCACTTTTTCCAGCCCTAAACCACATATTTGTGTTGTACACACCTGGGAGGCCACCAATATCACATGGCCGGCCAGTAATTGTGTTTGACCCTTTTGAATCCCTCAAAAAAGTGGGCTTTTCTCTCTCTTGGTTTACTTTATCCAGTTTTTGACCACATGGTTGTGTTGTGCACACATGGGAGGCCACCAATCTGGGGTGGCCGGCCACTAATACCTCTTGAGCCTTTTGACCCTTGGCCGACCGGCCATGGGGAAGGCCGACCGGCCACCTAAACCCTAGGAAACCGGCCGGCCATGATCCTCTCTCCAGGTACACTACAAATATGTATTTTGTTTCCTCACAGATTGTGTATCCGGGGGGCCCAACTTTTGGGGGGAAACTTGAATTCCATTCCCCCCCTTTTTTTCCCCCCTCTTTTGCCTATATAACAGCACCTCCAGCTCCCATCTGAAGGGTTACAAAATTTGCTTTGAGGATCCCACATTGTATCTCTCTCTCTTTACACTCAAACCCTCAAAATCTCCCAAACCCTACACCATTTCTACACCACCACCTAGCACCATACCACCACCATACCACCACCATCCATTCCAGCCACTTGGAGCTATTTTCTAGAGGCAAGGAGCACCTTTTCTCAAGCCAAGAGGCTGTTGAAGTTTGGTCTACAAGGGTGAGCCATACTTTCCCTCTTTTTGAGCTTCTTTTGCATGCTTTCTAAGCCATACTTTCTTCCATTTTTGGGCTCCGACCCTAACTGAAAATAGCATTATTTTGAGTTCCTTTTCATGTTTTTTTAAGGGCCTCTCCCTGTTTGAGGCTTCCTTTTTACACTTGCTTCTTTACCTCTCTTGTATGCCTCTTTCTTGCATAGTATTTTATACCTATTTTTAAACTGTTTTAAGCTTGGTTATAAACTGTGAAGTGGCTTATTTTGAGCCATTCTTCAACATTGTTGAAGGGCTCTTCACTGTTTGAGGCTTCCTTTTGTCACTTGCCTCTTTATCCCTCTTTTGGCCTTATTTTTGCATGTTTTGTTAGCCCCATGTGCTTGTATTTTTGGGCTCTAGTACGAACTATAAATAGCCTTATTTTGACCCCCTCTTCATGTTTGATCAAGGGATCTTTTATGTTTGAATCTCCCTTTTTGCTCTTTGTGTTTAAACCTCTTTTTAGGCCTCATTTTGCATAGTATTTTAAGCTTGCATATTCACTGATTTGGGCTTGGCCACTAACTGTAAAACACCATTTTTTGAGCCTCTCTTCAACTTTGTTGAAGGGCCCTCCTCTGTTTGAGGCCAGCAACCATCACTTGATTCTTTGTCTCCCTTTTGGCCCATTTCTTGCACAATAGTTTGGCCATACTTGTGTTTGTTTTCGTGGCTTGTTGTAAACTGTAAAGTGCTTCATTTTGAGCCTCTCTTCAACTTTACTGAAGGGATCTTGGCGATTTAGGGCCAGCAGCTGCTACTTGCTTCATTATCTCTATTTTGAGGCCATTTTTGCATGTTAACTTAGCCCTATTTGTGTTCACTTTTTGGCCTTGCTTAAAACTGTAAATATGCTTTTTTTGGGACTGTCTTGATTCTGTTTTCACACTTCGTGTTCAAATAATGCATTCTTTGCATAGCCATAGGTCATTCTATGTACCTAATTTCGAGTTTCGGGTCTCATTTCATGCATCGGGTGCCATGTTTCCATGTTTCGGGGCTGTTTTGCATCATATTTTGGTACTGAAGTTTGCATGTTTGCATATCGTGTTTCATACCTTGCCATGCTTTGTTAGAGTGGCATTTGTGCCTTAGGATCGGTCCTCGGTTTGCGTGCATGCGTGCACGCATCTCGAGTGTCTCATTTTCATCCATGGCCTCCCATGAGAGTGCGGCTGAGGTCCACTCACGTTGGTGTAAGCCCATATTGCATTGTGTATGCCATTTCATTTCATAGCATTGCGTATGCTAGGTTGTATGTTAGAGTATTGCGTATGTCTTGTTACATCGTGCATTGTGTATGCCATCTCATAGCATTGTGCATGCTAGGTTGTATATTAGTTGCATTCATGCATGTCATGCATATTGCATTGTGCTTGGGATAGGAGTTAGCCCGAGCATGGGAAACGAGGGACGTTTCGTACTTCGAGTGACGAAACGTGTCTCAATTCCCAGTCACCGACACTCCGGATTATCCATGATGGAGTTTAGGTTTTGTTGTGTTTATATGTGCATTCATTTCATATTGAGTCGTGCAATTCGACTCCTCGGCCATCATGCATCGATATGCGTGATTGGTGGCACGAGGATCGAGGACTACACTCCCCGAAGAGTAGTCAAGCATACATATGTGAAAATACTTTGCCATGCCCCTTTCTTGCTCTCTGATACAGCAAATCAAGAGTTAGCAGCCTTTCGAAGCTTGGCACGCATCCCAAGAACAATCGTAAACAGAGGCTAATTGGGGCATCGCAATGGATTTCCGCGCAAGGCAACCCGAACATGCATCATTCATCATCTGAAGAAGAGTCAAGGCAGTCCCTGGCTTGCATGCCAGTTTATTGTTTTCTTAGTTAATTTGGTAATTAATTAGGATTTTTGTATATATTTGGATTGTAATTATTTGGGACTGTATATTATTTATTTGGACCCTCTGCGCGAGGGCAATGTTGCAATAAGTGTGCGTGCGTGTGATGTATGTCTTCCAACCCAACGTCTTTCTCCCTTTTATTTACCAGCTTATGATGGTTAGATTAGGGCATGTTTCAATTAGCATACAGCATAATAGCATGTTTGCATTCATTCATCTGTTTTGCATGCACCGGGCTCGGCGCATCATACTAACTGCATTGTATTTTCAATTCCAAGTTGAATACATGCTAGCTGTAGCATTTCATATGCCATGTTTAGAATAGCCGAGCCTGCTATAGTTGCATTTTTGCATGTGTTGCATTAGGCATTTCCGTATAATTAGGATCATGCATGGATTTCTAATTAGCTTCTGTTTTGGCTTGGAGTACTCGGTAAGTTTTATGCTTTAGCATCCTTGCATGCGTGTGAGTGACTGCCATGAATAGCATGCTTACCATGAGGCTATATGCTTATGTGATATAACTGCCTGAATGCCTGTGGGTGAAGGTTGGGTTATTTGAATTGGAACAATTCATCAAATGTGTGTTTTAAGCCCACTAGATAGTGGCAAAATCATGTTTTTCTAAGCCCACCTGAGGATGGCAAATCCACGTCTTAGCCTACTTGCGGGTAGCACCATCAAATCACTTTAAATAAACAAACATGAAATGTTTTGTTTCAATTCAGACGATCCAGTCTATACTTGTATGCTGTGCGCATCACATAGTAAATCTAGGCTAATAACCGGAATAAGAACGCATAATGTTTTCAAAAATAGATATCATGATTAGTAGAGGCCGATCTTTGATCGGGCGAGCGGGGGTGCTCACGAAGTGACCTTTTCCAATCGTACCCAACTTTCCAAGCCGAGGCAACTTTGGTGATGACGCACATGTGGCCTTAGGCAAACGAGTCAGGGTTTCCTAAATTTCCCCAAAATAAAACATTTAGGTGGCGACTCTGTATCTGGCAAAGCAGTCCATGTTTGACACTTCTTTCAAAATCTATTTTCTCAAAACGATTTGCCAGATTTGGACTCTTTGGTTCAGATTTAGAACCGTGACAATTTGAGAGTCCGAACTGTAGTGAACCCCAAATGAACCGAACGGGACCTCGTTCCTCCCGGGGTGTTCGGGGACGTCTACAGGAGCCTGTTTCATCGGGTATTGTTTCCCACCCTTTCTCATTTGTGATCCTCACATCACTCGGCCCTCAAGCTCTATTTTTCTAAAAAAGCCTTTTTCTCACTTTTTCTCTCATCGCACATCTCTCTATTCTTCAATCTCTCTTTTTTTTTTTTCAATCCCTCCCCTGGGTGGTTGATGGATAAACAGGAAGTCGTGCGCCCTTGCCCCTGGTATTCTATCAGCTTTTGATTCTTGTTCACAACAGTGAATTCCTCCCACAGAGGGGTTGCGCTACAACTGGGTATGTAGCAAATCTGTAGCTGACATCAGTTGATGATGCTCTGCTGGGAAGTTCAGACATGATCAGATCTGTTCAGATGAGGGAGGGGAATATCTCGCCCCATTCCAGTTCGTGCTTCGCACTCGGCTTGATACCTTGTTGCTTGGAGGATGTGAGAGCTTTCTGCCCTTTGTTGTTGACTTTAGTTGTGCCCTTTCTGGCAAGTAGAGTGCCCTTTCTGGTAAATGCATTGACAATAGGGGAAAGACAGGAAGCCTGACTCAACTGTGCCCCTAGTTCATTATTTTGACCATTTTTTGTTTTTGTTTTCTACTAAAACAATTTTGACCAACATGAGAGTTAGATTAACATACTTGTTCGATTTTTGATTTGAAATCATGCAAGTCAGGCTATGATCACTGAAAATTTTCCTTTTTTGGGTCCAAGAAATGGTCCAGTTTTTGGAAAAGATGAAACAATTTTTGAGAAAATTAGTCAACCTCAGTAAAATTTCTCAAAAATTATTTTTGCAAACGGCCGATGCTTAACAAGCGCGGAACTTACTCTTGAGATGTACAACCTCGGATCTGGACGAAAATTGCCCCCTTGCTCGAAGAGAGCTGCATGGCAACGGAAAGTTGCCCTTTGTTTGAATGGCACCGCGGCGCATTGAATGGCAACGGAAAGTTGCCCCTTGTTTGGGTGGCACCGCAGCGCATTGTAGGCAGTCCTTAGAGTGACGAACACAACCAAATCCTCAGATACAGAGAAGACAAAGATGACCAGAACCATCGCATGGACACAATCGAATTGTTTTACGGCTGGACTTCAGAATGAAGTTGCCTACGTATCCCAAAGATGGGAATCAAGCCTTACGTATGTAGACACCCAATTTTTGACCGACTTTAAGACTCAGACGTCACCGATTGAGCGCTTGGTGAAGTTGCATATCGTGCTCGTTCAGAAGTTTCAGAGTCTCGGCTGCGAGCCTTGCCTCCGGACTTCCGGACTCTTTTGTGCTTTGCCTCGGTTTGCGAACCAGGCTCTGTTTTTTCTGTTTTCTCTTCTCGAAGGGAGGGAGAGGTCCCGTAGATCATCTTTCAGTGGCCGTAGGCTACGTTTCGTGGTCGTAGGCCATTTTGCCCGTTTGGAGTCCGGTTTCTGATTTTTTGGAGCCGTTGGCCGTGTGCCTCGGTTCGGGACTGCTTAACCACCCCCATTTGCTCCGACTTTTGGCATACATCTTGTTTGCTCCCTTTGAGGGACACTGTGGCCCGAGAAACCAACTTCGTGGTCGAACATCACTCCCGATGCCTAACAGTCAGTTTTTGGGGCCTCGAGCTGCGCGTTTCGGCCCCCGAACCTTCGTTTTGCATCGGTTTGAGTTTATTTTTGGCAAGGACCTCTGTTTCATTGGTAAGAAGGCCATAGAAGGGTGGGAGGCCAGTAATTGTTCTGTCAGCCAACTTTATCCCTTCATCGCCCTCCGTCGCCCATTTTTTCTCACTTCAAAGCCAATGTTGACCACCCTTGGGCCATTTTCTTGAACCCTAAATCCCATATTTGTGATGTACACATCTGGGATATTTGGTGGCTGGCCAGTAATTGCTTTTGAACCTTTTGAACCCCTTTGAAAAGTGGGTTGTTCTCTTTCCTGGTTCACTATCTCCAGTTTTTGACCACATGATTGTGTTGTGCACACATGAGAGGCTCCTTTTTTGGTATGGCCGGCCACTAATCCTCATTGAACCTTTTGACCCTTGGCCGGCCGGTCATGGGAAGAGCCGGCCGGCCACCTGCAACCTCAATAACCAGCCGGCCTTGACCCCCTCCACTGATACAGTTCAAATATGTATCCCTTTTCCCCCCAGATTTTGTATCCGGGGGGCCAACTTTTTGGGGGGAAACTTGAATTGTTTTCCCCCCCATTTTTCTCCCTTTTCTCTCCCTCTTTTGCCTATAAAACCAGCCTCCCAGCTCTGTAATAAAGGTTAGAAAATTTTCCCTCTGAGCTCATATATTGTATCTCTCTCCCTCTACCCTTCCAAGCCTAAACCTCTCAAGGCCTACACTCATTTCTTCATCAATCCATAGTCCCACCCTTCCATCCTCCATTCCAGCAGTTTGAGGTTGTTCTCCAGAGCCTAGGAGTGCTGCATTTTGGTCCAAAAGGCTGCTAAAGTTTGGTCTTCAAGGGTGAGCAACATTTTCTCTCTTTTAAGCTTGTTTTTGTATCCTTTCTAAGCCATACATGCTTGCATATTTGGGCTCTGACCCTAACTGAAAATAGTATTTTTTTGATGTATTTTTCATGTTTGTTTTAGGGTCCTTCCATGTTTAAGGTCCCTAGCTACCACTTGCTTCATTACCCCTCTTGTGTGCCTATTTCTTGTGTAGTATTTTTGGCCTACGTGTAAACTGTTTTGAGCTCTGTCATGAACTGTAAAGTTGCTTATTTTGAGCCTTTCTTCAACATTGTTGAAGGGCTCATCACTGTTTGAGGCTTCCATTTGCCACTTGCCTTTATATCTCTCTTTTGGCTCTATTTTTGCATGATTTGTTAGCCTCTTATGCTTCTGTTTTTGAGCTTTGGTCCGAACTATAAATGGCCTTATTTTGACCCCCTCTTCATGTTTCATTAAGGGTATTTTACTGTTTGAGGCATCCTTTTTGTACTTTGTGTTATAGCTCTCTTTTTGGCCTTGTTTTGCATAGTATTTTGAGCATGCTTGTGCACTTTTTTGGGTTTGATCATAAACTGTAAAATACCATGTTTTGGGTCCTTCTTCAACATTGTTGAAGGTCCCTCTCTTGTTTGGGGCCAGCAGCTGTGACTTGCTTCTTTATCTCACATTTAGGGCCATTTTTGCATGCCAGCTTAGCCCCATTTGTGTTCATTGTTTGGCCTTGCTTAAAACTGTAAACATACTTGTTTTGGGACTTCCTTGAATATGTCTTCACATTTCATGTTCAAATAATGCATGTTTTGTATAGCTATAGGCCAATGCATAGGCCTAGTTTTGCATTTCGGTTTCATTTCATGCATCGGGTGCCATGTTTCCATGATTCGGGACTGTTTTGGGTCATATTTTTGCCTCTGAAATTTGCATGCTAGTATGCCATATTCCATGCTTTGTCATGTCTTGTTAGAGTGGCATTTCGTGCCTTAGGGTCGATCATCGGTTTGCGTGCATGTGTGCACGCATTTCGAGTGTCTCATTTTCATATCAATGGCCTCTTATGTGAGTGTGGCTGAGGTCCATTCATGTTGGTGTAAGTCCATTGTGCATTGTGTATGCCATTTCATTTCATAGCATTGCGTGTGGTAGGTTGCATGTTAGCGCATTGTGTATGCCATGTTATCTCGTGCATCGTGTATGCCATTTCATAGCATTATGTATGTTAGGTTGTATCTTAGTTGCATTTCATGCATATCATGCATATTGCATCGTGTTTGGGATAGGAGTTAGCCCGAGCACGGGAAACGAGGGACGTTTCGTACTCCGAGTGACGGAACGTGTCTCAATTCCCGGTCGCCGACACTCCGGATTATCCATGATGGAGTTTAGGCCCTGTTGTGTTTTTCATGTGCATTCATTCTATATTGAGTTGCACAATTCGACTCCTCGGCCATCATGCATCGAGATGCGTGATTGGTGGCACGAGGATCGAGGCATGCATACATTTGTGAAAATACATTGCCATGTCCCTTTCTTGCTCTCTGTTGCAGCAAATCAAGAATCAGCAGCCTTCCAGAGCTTGGCACGCATTCCAAGAATAAATTGCAAACAGAAGCTAATCGGGGCATCGCCGTGGATTTCCGCGCAAGGCAACCCGAGCATGCATCATTCATCATCCGGGGCGGAGTCAAGGCAGTCCCTGGCTTGCATGCCAGTTTATTGTTTTCTTAGTTAATTTGGTAATTAATTAGGATTTTGTAATTATTTGGACTGTAATATTTATTCGGGACTGTATATTATTTATTCGGACCCTCTGCGCGAGGGCAATGATGTAATAAGTGTGAGTGTGTGTGATGTATGTCTTCCAACCCCACGTCTTTCTCCCTTTTATTTACCCGCTTATGATGGTTAGATTAGGGCATGTTTCAATTAGCATACAGTATGATAGCATGTTTGCATTCATTCATCTGTTTTGCATGCACCGGGCTCGGCGCATCATACTAACTGCATTGTATTTTCAATTCCAAGTTGAATACATGTTAGCTGTAGCATTTCATATGCCATGTTTAGAATAGCCGAGCCCGCTATAGTTGCATTTTTGCATGTGTTGCATTAGGCATTTCCGTATAATTAGGATCATGCATGGATTTCTAATTAGCTTCTATTTTGGCTTGGAGTACTCGGTAAGTCTTATGCTTTAGCATCCTTGCATGCGTGTGAGTGACTGCCATGAATAGCATGCTTACCATGAGGCTATTTGCTTATGTGATATGACTGCCTGAATGCCTGTGGGTGAAGGTTGGGTTATTTGGATTGGAACAAATCATTGACTGTGAGTTTTAAGCCCACTAGATAGTGGCAAAACCATCTTTTCTAAGCCCACCCAAGGGTGGCAAATCCACGTCTTAGCCTACTTGCGGGTAGCACCATCAAACCATTTTCAAGCAAACAAACATGAAATGTTTTGTTCCAATTCAGGCGATCCAGTCTATACTTGTATGCTGTGCGCATCACATAGTAATCTAGGCTAATAATCGGAATAAGAACGCATAATGTTTTCAAAAAATAGATATCATGGTTAGTAGAGGCCGATCTTTGATCGGGCGAGCGGGGGTGCTCACGAAGTGACCTTCCCTAATCGTACCCAAGTTCCCGTGCCGAGGCAACTTTGGTGATGACGGACACGTGGCCTTAGGCAAACGAGTCAGGGTTTCCTAAATTTCCCCAAAATAAAACATTTAGGTGGCGACTCTGTATCTGGCAAAGCAGTCCATGTTTGGCATTTCTTTTCAAAAATCTGTTTCTCAAAACGATTTGCCGGATTTGGACTCTTTGGTTCAGATTAAGAACCGTGACAATTTGAAAGTCCGAGCTGTAGTGACCCCAATATGAACAGAACGGGACCTCATCCCTCCCGGGGCGTTCGGGGACGTCTACAGTTTCTGGTGACTCTGCTGGGGATTTAGAGAACTTGACTCGAACTCTTGATATCTGGTTTTGACTACACTTATGTGTTTCTTTGCATTGCATGTGCATTGGTGCGCCTAGGACACCGTGTTTGCCATCTGCTATTCCTGAACGGTTTGCCGGAGGCTTGTCTTGTCAAGGCATGACCATAAGGCTGACCGGTTGTGGGCTCTGCCAGTATGGGAACACAAACCCCGGTTTTACCGGGGCACCCTTTTTGACCATTCGACCTAGTGCATATTCGGATCCGTAGTGACCATTCCAAACTAGGACTGGTTGCTTACCCGATAGGTTGTTTGAAACCGCTGCGTACGTAGTGAAACTCTAGCTCCTGACAAAATAGGACAGGGAAACCCTACCCCACCATAGGGGTGTTTTGGCTCTCATTTTCTTGTTATGTGCTTTTAGAGTGCGTCTCTACAAGAATGCATGTATTAGTTTACAAGTTTGGGCATCAGGCCTGCGGGCACCAGTTCAGCATTTTGGGAATCAGTTATATCTGCGGGTATCGGATTCAGTTTTGGGGGGGGGGCAGTAATTTTGGGAACATTGATCAGCAGTCGAATGCAGTTATTCAGTAATGCTCATGTCTGTATTAGTGGGATTGGGTTGAGATGCCGCATGTTTTCTCTTTCAGGGGGGGTTCAGAGACTCGGTTTAGAGCAACCAGTGTTCTCCTTTGCTGAGGCAAGACAGAAAAAGGCTCACCGGTTCTTCAGATCCATTAGTCACCAGTCCGGTCCATCTGATCTGTCAGTCACCAGTCACATCACCTCTGTTCAGTTCAGCAAAACTCGTGATGACGCAAAATTCGGAAGAAATTATGGCAGCCGCATTAGACCAAGGAATCACATTGCAAGGTGATACCGATGTTGAAGTGCCACACCCACCCAGGTCACCTGCCGCACATCCGATCTGGGAACCCCAGTTATGTCAAACCCGTGAGCCCACCACATTCGAGTTGATGGGAATGATTGGTGACCTTCAAAGATCTGTGGCGGATCTAGCCTGCGGAATGTCGGCTCCGCCACCAACCACATCGTATGCCAGGAACTTCATACCGGAGGAGCCCCCGCTACTGAGACGAATTGTAATCGAACTTAGCCAACCTGAAGCCATCCCAAGTTCCGGCAATGGCATGTCGACAACAACGGGGCTCCGCTCTGAGGTAGCAACTCAAACCTTCTACCAAGCCGAGGCGAGTGGTAAGAACAAGATGAAGGTGGACACCGATCCCTGCGAACAACTCCTGTGGGCTGTTGAGGCTTTGAAAGCCGGAGGATTGAATAAACAGCAGGTGTTCGCTGTTGCTGTAAAAACTGTGGATGACATCTTCCCCACTCAGGCCGAGAGCAGTTTAAGCCAGAGGGAAAATCGAGATGGGGACCGTCGTACCAGAACAGTTCCTTCCAATCCTAACCCTGCACCTAGAAAAGATCAGAGAGCCAAGGCAGCACCTGCCGACCCTTTTTCGAGTGCGTCCAGTAAAAGTTAGCAAGCCTCGAAGTATCCGCCCCGAGGTCGCAGGGTCTTCCATGCCCTCTACATGCCTTTGTCTAAGGCCCTTCAAATCCTCGTCAAGAAAGGGCATCTGAAGCCCCTGGAGCCGCAGCCATTACCAAAGAACCTCCCTCTCTCACACAACCCAGCTGACTACTGTGCATACCATCAGCAAACCGGTCACAGCACCGACAACTGCTTCCATCTTCGCCACGAAGTGCAAGATTTGATTGACAATGAAGTCATCCTCCCTCCAAGCTCGGCAAAGTCTGTCACCACCGGGTTGGTGGATTTCGAGGATAATGCAAGTATGTGATCAGGGGTTGGACCACCTGCGGGCGGCGCGCGGTTTACCTCGGATGTGGCATATGGCACGCACTATTTTGAGCATTTGCGAATGCTGGTTTTGTAGTTTCTGACTTGGATGTTGAGTCAGTTCTGTAGTTTTGAGTTTGTCTCATTGTCTCGAGTCAGTCTTCTTGATTAAGGGTCTGTCTTGTTGCATCGAGTCAGTCCTGTTGTACAAAGGTCGGGTGATTCCGGGGGTGTTACCTCGGGCATCACCATTTTGTTTTGTGTTTGTCTTTTCATTTTTCTTTGAGTCTGTTCTTGCTTGGAGCCAGTTGCACCAACAAATTTGAATGGAACAGCGGTAATTTTCACGCTCTTGTATTTGCTTCTGTCGTGTGCCAGTTGTGCCAGAAGTTCTGATTGAGATGGCAGTATTTGACCAGAACTGTGTCTTTTCTGTGCCTTGAACTCATTGCATTGACCTAAGTTTTTAAAACTTTTTTCTAACACTGTGGTGAAAACAAAGAGGAAGGAATTCCTCGGGATTTGCAAAAATTTGATCAACTGAGAGTAAGAGAGGCGTGCTAAGCCCTTAATGAATGAGATCATGCGTGTTAATGTGAGTACTGAGAAGGATCCTGGCTTGATCCAGATTGGTTCTACATTGTCTTCAGTGCAAGCGACTAGTCGCTTTCTTAAAAGATTTCAAAAAATATTTTGCACGGTCCTGCGAAGACCTGTGTGGAATCGCTCTTGAGATTGTGCAGCCTAGGATCGCTCTCAGCCTCGAGACTCGACCCCTTGCTTTCAAACCTCAAACTCGGCCTCAGAAAGTTCAAAGGTCAACCATAATGTGAGGCCTGCGTGGCCAGATTCGAAGCAGCCCTCGGACTAGGGGCAAAGAAAGTCAGATCAAGTGTTTTCAAAGGAAGCTTGCGAAGCTAGATCAAAAGCCCTCAAACTAGGGGCAAAACTGTTAGATGTGCTTGAAGAGTCAAAAAAAATTGGGATGTTTCTCAAGCTAACAAAGATCGGCAAGAATGCCAAATCCCAGAGGGGAAGAAAGAAGAAAGTATTGCTGAAGAAAAACTGAGTTCCGATCTACAACACTAGGGGCAAATTCAGCCTCCCATTGGATAGACTCCTACATCATCAACGAACAACAGCCATTCTCTTGGATTCAAACGGATTCGAGATCTCAGAACCATTTGACATGGACCAAGCTACACTTTTACCCTTGAGAGGCTCGCTGGGCCGAAAACCCAGAAGGGCGACCCAGGCAAAAGTTAGAGCGAGACAAAAAATGCAAAAAGAAAAGAAAAAGAAAAATGCAAAAAAAATATATCAAAAACAAGAAAGAAAGAAAAATTGAGAAAAAGAAAAAGAAGAACAAAGCTCACAAGGCTGAAAACCCGGAAGGGCGGCCTTGGCAAAAGTTAGAGCGCAAAAGGGGAGGTTAAATACCCGAGTGTACCTTAACCCCGAACTACGTAAGGCTTGATTCCCATGTTTGGGATACGTAGGCAACTTCATTCTGAAGTCCAGCCACAAACACTTCCAAAATCGACTGTGTCCATGCGATGGTTCTGGTCATCTTTGTCTTCTTTGTATCTGAGAGTCTGGCTATGTTCGTCGCTCTGAGGACTGACTACAATGCACTGCGGGGCTATCCAAACAATGGGCAACTTTCCGTTGCCATTCAAAACGCCGCAGTGTCATTTCAAACAAGGGGCAACTTTCCGTTGCCATGCAGTGTCCTTCAGACAAAGGGCAATTTTCCATTGTTGTGGATCCGAGGTTGTGCATCTCAAGAGTAGGTTCCGTGCTCGTTGAGCAGTGGTCGTTTGCAAAAATAGTTTTTGAGAATTTTTACTGAGGTTGACTAATCTTCTCGAAAAGTATTCCATTTTTCAAAACTGGACCGTTTCTTGGATCCAAAAAAGGAAAATTTTTAGTACTCATAACCTAACTTGCATGATTTTAAATCAGAAAATCGAGCAAGCATGTTAGTCTAACTCTCATGTTGGTCAAAAGTGTTTTAACAGAACGTCGAAAACCAAAAATGGTCAAAATAATGAACTAAGGGCAAAGTTAAGTCAGGTGTTCTGTCTTTTCCCCGTTGTCAACATACTTGCCAGAAAAGGACACTCTACTTGCCAAAAAGGACACTCTATCCACCAGAAAAGGGGATAACTGAAGTTAACAACAAAGGGCTGAAAGCTCTCTCATCCTCCAAGCAGCGAGGTATCAAGCCGAGTGCGAAGCACGAATTGGAATGGATCGAGATGCTCTATTCCCTCATCTGGCGCATCGACAGATGTCACCGAAGGAAATAGCCGCGAGCTGATTATGTTGGGCGTGAGCCCGCAACTTCCTGTTCATCCATCAACCACCCAGGGGAGGGATAAAAAATGAGAGATTAAAGAATAGAGAGATGTGCGCTGAGAGAAAAAGTGAGGAAAAGGGCTTTTTCAGCAAAAACAGAGCCTGAGGGCCGAGTGATGTGAGAATCACAAACGAGAAAGGGTGGGAAACAATACCCAAAGAAACTGGCTCCTCGTGTACTGAGAGGTCTCTCGTCTTTCTAACACGTCTGTGTGTCGTGTTTTTTGTTTTGTTTGTCTCGATTCTTGCTTTGAGTCGTTCCGAGTGTGTCTCGATGCGTTTAGGTTGTTTACCTTTTCTTTTCCATTGTTCAGTCTTTTTCGCTGTGTTCAGTCGTAGGCTCAATGCCCAGTTAAGAGCACATTTCTTAATTTCAAAAAATTGTCTTGTGCTCAGAGTGCCGTGTCGTTCTCCACATTTGGCTTGAACAAACATGAAAAGGAGCTGAAAATAATGCTATTTTCCGTTAGGGTCGGAGCCCAAAAATGGAAGCAAGTATGGCTTAGAAAACATGCAAAAGAAGCTCAAAAAGAGGAAAAGTATGGCTCACCCTTGTAGACTAAACTTCAACAGCCTCTTGGCTTGAGAAAAGGTGCTCCTTGCCTCTGGAAAACATCTCCAAGTGGCTGGAATGGAAGGTGGTGGTATGGTGCTAGGTGGTGGTGTAGAAATGGTGTAGGGTTTGGGAGGTTTTGAGGGTTGGAGTGTAGAGAGAGAGATACAATGTGGGAGCCTCAAAGCAAATTTTGTAACCCTTTAGATGGGAGCTGGAGGTGCTGCTATATAGGCAAAAGAGGGGGAAAAAAAGGGGGGGAATGGAATTCAAGTTTCCCCCCAAAAGTTGGCCCCCCTGGATACACAATCTGGGGGGAAACAAAATACATATTTGTAGTGTACCTGGAGAGAGGATCATGGCCGGCTGGTTTCCTAGGGTTTAGGTGGCCGGTAGGCCTTCCCCATGGCCGGTCAGCCGAGGGTCAAAAGGGTCAATGAAGATTAATGGCCGGCCATGCCAAAAAGAGGGCCTCTCATGTGTGCACAACACAACCATGTGGTCAAAAACTGGAGAAAGTAAACCAGGAGAGAGAAAAGCCCACTTTTTGGAGGGGATCAAAAGGGTCAAACACAATTACTGGCCGGCCATGTGATATTGGTGGCCTCCCAGGTGTGTACAACACAAATATGTGGTTTAGGGCTGGAAAGAGTGGCCTTAGGGTGGTCAACATTGGCTTTCAAGTGAGAAAAACGGGCGACGGAGGGCGATGGAGGAATAAAACTGGTTGTCAGAACAATTACTGGCCTCCCACCCTTGTACGACCTTCTTAATAATGAAACAGAGGCCCCTGCCAAAAATAAGCCCAAACCGATGCAAAATGAAGGTTCGGGGGCCGAAATGCGCAGCCCGAGGCCCCAAAAACTGACTGTTAGGCACCGGAAGTGGTGTTCGACCACGAAGTTGGTCTCTCGAGCCACAGTGTCCCTCAAAAGGGAGCAAATAAGATGGATGCCAAAAACCGGAGCAAACGGAGGTGGTTAAGCGGTCCCGAACCGAGGCACACGGCCGACGACTCCGAAAAAATCGAAAACCGGACTCCAAACAGGCAAAATGGGTTACGACCACAAAACATAGCCTACGCGAGTTGGTTGCGGCCACAGAACCTCCAATCCGCCATCCGTCCGCCAGATTGGCGGATTGAAGAAAATCAATCCGCATCCGTCCGCCAACCCGGCGGATGTGGATTAAGCGGATTTGCGGTTTGGCGGATGGATGCGAATCGGTTTGGCGGTTTAAAATTTTATAAATTTTCAACATAATTCAACTTGTGCATTTCCTCAAACAAAAAAAAGAAAAAAAAAGAAAAAGAAAGTATTACAGTCAATGACTTAAAAAAGTATTATAATCACTGTATGCCTTATCCAAAGAAAAAAAGTTTGAAACTTTAGAATATCACGATCACTGCATGCCTTATCCACATATTACAATCACAGCATGATTCATCCTTATAAAGTATTACAATCTGTGATTCTTAAAATATAATAACAATTTAAACCACCAAAACCATGAACAGAGCAGTAGTAGAGATTGAATGTTTCTGTATTGTTACATCTACATATGTTTTTTAAAACAAAAACCAACTAGCATATATATCATATTTTCTATTTATTATTTTTAGAGTTACATTTAAAAACTAAAAAATATATATGAATAATACGTTTATTTTTTTCAATTCAAAAAATATATTCAAGTTGAAAACTTTTTTTCAACAGAATATTTAAACTTTTTTTCAATTGAAAACACAAACATAATATTTAAACAAATTGAAAATACAAAGTCTTATAAATTATTAGGGGTGCTCGCGATTTGGCGGTTTGGCGGTTCGGTTGCGGCCAAAAAATCTCAAATCCGCCATCCGTCCGCCAAATTGGCGGATTTGAGAAAATCAATCCGCAACCGTCCGCTCGTCATCACGCATCCGTTCAAAATGCGGCGGATCGGTTCGGTTCGGTCGGTTTTGGCGGATCGGTATATCCGCTGCTCGCCCCTACGACGGCCACTGAGAGATGATCTACGAGACCTCTCCCTCCCATCGGGAAGAGAAAACAGAGAAAACAGAGCCTGGTTTGCAAACTAAGGCAAAGCACGAAAGAGTCCAGAAGTCCGGAGGCAAGGCTCGCAGCCGAGACTCTGAAACCTCTGAATGAGCACGATATGCAACATCACCAAGCGCTCAATCGGTGACGTCTGAGTCTTAAGGTCGGTCAAAAATGGGGTGTCTACAACAAGCTATATCACTAATGGATTTCCTACTAAGGGCATCGGCCACAACATTGGCCTTCCCCGGGTGATAGTGCAACTCAAAATCATAGTCCTCAATGAACTCCATCCATCTCCTTTGCCTCAAATTCAAGTCTCTCTATGTAAACAGATACTTCAAACTCTTGTGGTCAGAGAACACCTCGAACCTCTCACCATAAAGGTAGTGCCTCCAAATCTTCAAGGCAAAGATCACTGCTGCTAACTCTAGGTCGTGTGTATGGTAGTTCTTCTCGTGTATTTTCAACTGACGTGAGCCATAAGCTATCACTTTCCCCTCTTGCATCAACACACAACCCAAACCCTCTCGTGAGGCATCACAATAAACCGCGTAACCCAACCCTCTCTCCGGAATAATCAAAACCGGAGCGGTGGTCAATCTAACCTTCAACTCTTGGAACGACTTTTCATAAGTCTCACTCCATACAAACTTGACCCCTTTCTGGGTCAATCTAGTCAATGGCGAAGCTAGCACAAACCGACGGTAATACCCAGCTAATCCCAGAAAATTGCAGATCTCAAACACACTCTTAGGCCGTGCCCAATCTTGCACTGCCTCTACCTTGGATGTATCAACCGACACCCCTTTCCCAGATACCACATGGCCTAAGAATTTCACTTCTCCTAGCCAGAACTCACACTTCCCAAACTTGGCATACAGTCTATGGGCTCTAAGCAACTCGAGCACCACTCTTAAGTGTTCCTCGTGCTCCTTCTCAGAAGGCAAATAGATAAGAATGTCGTCCACGAAAATGACTACAAAATGGTCTAAGAATTCCCGGAAGATTCGGTTCATCAAATCCATAAAGATTGCCGGTGCATTGGTAAGCCCGAATGGCATCACTAGAAACTCGTAATGGCCATACCGCGTACGGAATGCTGTCTTAGGAATATTCTCCTCCCTGACCCTCAACTGGTGGTAACCCGATCTCAAGTCTATCTTAGAGAAACAACAGGAACCCTTCAACTGGTCAAACAGATCATCTATACGGGGCATAGGGTACTTATTCTTGACCGTAGCCGATTCAACTTCCGGTAGTCTATACACAATCTCAAGGCACCATCTTTCTTTTTAGCAAAGAGGGCCGGTGCTCCCCACGGCGAAACACTAGGGCGAACAAAACCCTTATCTAGCAATTCCTGGAGCTGGATCTTCAACTCACTCAACTCGGCTGGGGCAAAACGATAAGGTGCCATAGAAATCGGCGCTGTGCCGGGTACTAAATCAATAGAGAACTCTATCTCCCGGTGAGGTGGCAAACTAACGAGATCCTCGGGAAAAACATCCGAATACTCACAAACCACCCTCGGCAAAACAATCTGGGTCTCATCACGCTCACCACTCATAAAGTTAGCAAGTAGACCATTAAGCTCATTCCGCCCTCGCGGGTCATACATCGGTGGCAACACACTACCAACCCGATCCCCCAAGAAATGGAAACACTCCTCGCTCAAGGTACAAACCGTGACCCTCTGGCGGTAGCAATCAATAACAGCCCAGTACGACGATAGCCAGTCCATACCCAAAATAACATCAAAACCCTTTATGGGCATGACAACAAATGAAAAAGGAAGCCTATGGTCGGTAACCTCTATATCACAACCCCTAACACCTTGTTTCAAGATCAACTCACCACCAATAGGCGATACCACACATATAGGAGATGCTAACTGTGCCAACTCCAATTCCAAAACAGATGCAAATGCAGCAGATACAAAAGAATGAGACGCACCCGTATCAATCAATACACTAGCAACTGAGTTGCAAAACAGAAAGGTACCTCTCATTACTGATGGAGCCGGTACTAGGTCCTGCGCGGTAACGGCATACACGCTCCCTGTAGGCCCCTGATCCACCTGCTCACCTCTAGGAGCAAAGGACTGCTGCACATACTGAGACGACGAAGCTCCCAGATTGGCCCTCGAGGCCTGCACAGACTGAGCTGGCTGATAACCCTGCGTCTGCCTGGAACCAGACGCGCCCGAAGTGGCACTCAACTGTGGGCAAAACCTCTTCAGGTGCCCAGGCTGACCACACTGATAGCAAGACAAAGGCTGGCCCTTGCCCTGACTCTGGCCCTGAGGTCTAGCTGAAGAAGAAGTAGCTCGCTGACCCCCTCCCTTCTGCGGGCAAATCGAAGACTTGTGACCCAGCTGGCCACACGCAAAACAAGTCAAGCCTCCCTGACTACCTCTCCCAGAGCCCACACCCGGCACTGGAAAGGTCGATCTGGCCAAACCACCCTGAGACTGTTGAGGGTTAGAACCCCTCTGTCCCTTGCCGTCACCCTGACCATCTTGGCTCCTCTTGGAGCCTTTCTGCCCCTCGTCTTCCTCTTGCATCATAATCTCCATTTGAGCAGCAGCATCCACCAAACGTCTATACTCCCGGATAAACGACCCTTCAACCCTCAGCTTGAGCCCACGCCTCAACTTCCGCTCAAACTCGAAGCAATGGCGTTCCTCGGACGCCACCAGTTCAGGTGCAAACCTGGACAAACTAGTAAAAGTAGCCTCGAACTCGGCCACTGGCAAGCCCTGCTATTTAAGCTGGTAAAACTGTTCCCTCAGCTTCTCCCTTGCAGCTGAAGATAAAAATTCTCCTGGAAAGCATTCACAAACGCCTCCCATGCACCACCAACACTGCCCTTCTCGTATTTCCACCATTGACCCGCATCTCCCTTCAGTTGGAAGGATGCCAGGGTCACCTTCAAAGCCCCGTCCTCGATGCCCAGCATCTCGAACGTCTTCTCCATCTGTTCCAACCACTCGTCAGCCTTAAGTGGCTCCTTTGGATCCCCAACAAACTCGTCCGGGTTAGACCAGAAGAATTCCCTCTTCAAGAAAGAAGGCCCTGCCTCAGCAACCTGATTCTCAGCTCTGAGAATACCCAAAGCTCCCGTTATCTCTCGGGCCAAGGCGCCCATAGCCTGCTGACCCATTGGCTCGGCCACGTTGGCTTGACCAACTCCCTCCTGTATTGCCGGAATGTCATCCGGTAAAGGTAACTCCTGCCTACCATGCCTGCCACGCCTACCACGCCCTCGTCCTGACATCCTAATAAAGGTAACCAAGACTATTAGCACATTCACAAATGTGCCGAAGCTATAACACTCGCGTCCTAATGCATGGACAACTATAATTCACTCCACGTAAGCACATAAACACATAAGCACTTACGAATTTCATTTCCGGATAATGATAGTCCCGAGGCGTTACTAGAGTTCCGGTTAGAAACAGCATTGATCAAGTGCTTTTCCAACAAGACTCCCAGAAACCCAAGGATCTAATCAACATCCTAGAAACTAAATTCCATACCCACATAGTCACATAAGCATGTTATCAATTTAGCACATAACATATGATACTACGTCTAAGTCTCTATCAAGCGAGACAAACCCATTGTGATCCTAATCACTTCCAACGTACCCAAAGTATTCGAACCCGGTAGGCTCTGATACCAAGTTGTAACGCCCTCAAAATAATACATAATACCCAACATTTTAGACATGCATTGATACAAAAGGAATCAACCATTTCTATTCATCAGAGTAATTCTTACAACTGTATTACATGTTAACAACAAAAGCAAATGCCCTATGGGCTTACAGCTTTCCAAGTTAACACTTGGATACAAAAAGGAAGAGTACTAACTCAATACATATTAAGCCCTTGGCTTGAATTTACATGTAATACATCAAAATAAACAAAAAAAAGAGTCTTTAACTCTCATCATCATCCAAGCTATGTCCTTGGAGGTGGCATACTGCCTGTACCTGAAAATAATGTCCCATAAAGGGTGAACCAGCGCCCCGTAGAGTTATGCTAAACACAGTATGAGCAATGACTAAAATATTAGCAATTGATAAATGTTCAGTTTCTATAAACCAATTCATAACCCATTTCCATTTCATTTCAGTTTCCATTTCTTACCAATTTCACAATTTACATCAACGGCTCAGAACCTGGCCAATCACTTATATGAGACAATGACTCATATTAAACATTTCCCATTTTTACAATAGATAAACATACTAGTTGTATCAACATCTCAACAGATAAGCATACAAGCTGTATCCACATTTCAACAGATATGCATATTAGCTATATCAACACTTCCAATGACAAGCATATGAGCTGTATCAACACTTCCAACGATAAGCATATGAGCTATATCAACACATTATCTGACAAGCATATGAGCTGTATCAGTGGAATCCATCCCCTATCTCCTCCCAAACAAAATTCGGTTTAGAGGTCCATCCCCTATCTTCCCCTAAACCGTGGAGTACATCCCCTATCTCCTCCCACACACACAATGTATATACGCATAGGTCATATACACAATCAATCAATACATAACGTTAATGTATTCTATCAACCGTTATACTCTATGACATATCCAATTGATTAGTTTTAGTTTGCCTAATCATCATGCATTGTCTACAACAATCAAAACTACCCTCCACCGGTAGCCCAAGCAATTATTTCTAAACAGATAATAAAAGCTCTAACAGATAAAATATCAATGTTTTCAAAAGTGAGCGATTAATAAATCTAACTCCACTATTCAACCATATAATGAGCCAATTTCATTATTTCCAACTCAATTCCATATAGCTACGATTTTCCCAAATTTATTATACTAATAAATTTTAGACAACAAATTAAGGTTTTTATCCCCAACTCTCAATATCAACTCAATGGTCCCAATATCACCAACCAACAACTATATCATCATTTTGAAACCCAAATTACATATTATGAGCCCAAAATCACAAAACCCTCTTTAACACATTTTGAAATCCTAAGTCCCAAAATCAACCATTTAAACAATAAGCTCAAAATCTATGTTAAAACCCATAAGAGTGAGTAGGAATCCCTACCTCAAAAGGTGACACCCAACGAAGAAGATGATGAAAACGAAGTTGCTCCAAACCACGAGTTTCTCGGATCAAAAGATAGCCCTCAACGATCAACAATTTTTTTGTAACGGCCAAAGGTGAGGAAACAACTCTTACTAGATCAATATCTAGAGAGAAGGCAAGGTTCTAGAGAGAGAAGCTCTGAAATGGCTTTTTAGAAAGTAAGAGAGAGAGAGAATGTAAAAAGTGAATTTAAAACGCCTAGCTGCCAACTGATATATGACACTCCCGCTCGAGCGGAGAACACAACGCTCGAGCGTCAAGAACAAAAATCTGGACACGCTCGAGCGCAAGAAGGCCTGCTCGAGCGCCAAGACACAAGAATAAAGCACATCCGCTCGAGCGTAGATTTCCCCCTCCCAGAACTTACACCGAAAAGGTACTACCCGCTCGAGCGCCAGAGTACCCGCTCGAGCGTAAAAATCACAGCTGTAGAAGTCTTGCAGGGACACGAGAAACTGGGAGTGTGCGATATCCGCTCGAGCGCAACAAGACCCGCTCGAGCGGGACGACCAAAAACCTGGCGACAAGATTTTAGACCAAGGTTCAACCCACCTGTTCTAAACAAGCCCAACACATCCTATAACTCAAACAAATGGAATTAAAGGATGACAACAAGATAGATACAACACTCAACTCCACGGAACTGAGTCCGGAATACACCAGAACAGTAAAGGGACAACCGGGATCGCTATACTGTAGACATCCCATTTTGTCCAGCCCAAGACTTGGGCGCGTTCTGTTGAATACCCGATGATGACAATTAGAATGTGTTCCCTAGTAGTCTTCAACAAGAAAAATGAAATTTGAGCTTTAATCCCAACCTTCACACATTTTTGGCCAAACTATTTAGACCTTAAAGCTCTCTTTTCAAAATATTTTTCCAAATGTTTTTACGATGTTGCAAGACTCCAATTTTAATTAAAATATTGCACTTTTTAGTAAACCGGGTAAGGACAAAGTAGAAATAAATGGAAATGAGGTGAACTCTTTGAAAAAATATTTAAAAACATCTTCTTTATAGGTTTGGATAGGTTTTGATTTGAAGGAAACAGGAGGAGATGGAAGAAAACTGGTTCAGGGAAAGAATGAGCATCAAATTATTAAGAAGGAAATGAACATCCTTTACTAAATTAGGCATATCTCTTTGTACACTTGGAATTTAGATATGAGGCTATTACCATTGGAAATTAGACTTTTGGGGCTTCAATTTAGACCCAAGAACCACCTAAAACCAAGTTCGGATAAGGGAGATATGCCCATTTGAAGTTGGGCTTAAGAGCAGATTTGGTTGACCTAGCCCGAGGGAAATGAACAACCTTCACTAAATTAGGCATATCTCTTTGTACACGTGAATTTAGATGTAAGGCCACCACCATTGGAAATTAGACTTCTGGGGCTTCAATTTAGACCTAAGAACCACCTAAAACCAAGTCCATATAAGGGAGATATGCTCATTTGAAGTTGGGCTTAATAGCAGATTTTGTTGACTCTGCCCAAAACAGCAGTAGGCCTTTTTTTTTTTGGTTTGGCTCCGTAGGGACACCCCATTGAGCCATTTTCTGATCCATTCAAGTGTACTCACTCATCTTTTATTATCTCCACTCACCCCCTATTGTCAAAAAGAAGTTTTGTTTGCATCCATAAAGGAGTATCCCATGCAACCACCTTGAAAATTTGCCCTCCCATCACATTCTTGTCTTCTACCTTCTTTTTGACCTTCACTCTCCCTCATTGTCTATATAGAATGATCATATTGTAAGAGAGAGAGGGAGGACCACGAAATTGAAGAGAAAAGAGTGAGAAAATGGTGAAAAAAGAGAGAAAAATTGAGTTTTTGAGCAAAAAATACTCATATCTTTCATATACACCCCTTCCATAGCTAATGAAATTCCTCATTTCCATACACCAAAACCACTCCAAAAATTCTAATATAGCCAAAGATCAATTGCCTTGATCATAAGGAAGGGAGTTTAGTGATTGAAAGTGAGAAAAACTAGAGAATTAGCTACTTTTCATACTATAAACTCCATAATTTTGAATTGAGGATTTGAGAACACACTTTCTACACTTGAGGGTGATCAAGAGGGAGTTTACGAACTAACGAGTTCACCCTTTTCTTGGAAGGTGAATTTCACAAATTTTTCATTCTCTTGCGTTTCTTACTTATTTTGCTCTTTTGCTTTGATTTCTTTACTCTTTTGCTTTGATTTCTTGTTATATTATATATTGTTGTAATCTAATTAAAAGTGGTGAGTTGAGACTCATATATATATTGTTTTTAGTTTTGTTTTTGTTGTGGAAATTTAAGAAAACAGAGTTTGGTCTAGCCTATTGAGCTATCCGGCCCGTTAGTTGGTCGGGTAGACACCTAAAAGTACCCCATCGCGCCCGCGACCTTCATGACCGTGCCCGCGACCTCTAGGAAAAACCGGGCATCCTTTTGACGTTAAGAATATCAACCTCCGATGGTCTTTGAGGCGCTTGAAACTGTTGTTTTCTTATGTTTATTTTATTTTGAGTATTTGTGAGGATTTTTATATTGTGTTGTAATATTTATTCATCTCCCTTGGATTTGTAATATTTCAAGTGTTGTAATAATTCCCCATTTGCACTTCTTATCTATCCCATTCTTTAATTGCTTTCCATAACTGTGCATATGTATATATCTTACATGCCATCCATGCTTTTATATACATGATTCATGCCTAGATCCGGCTAAATTTGCATCTTTGTACTTTAATTGATTATTACATGATTTTGTGCGCTATCGCATGTTTTGCAATGTTTCATATGTCATGTTTTAGAAGCCAGATCTTTAGACGCATTCTTGTGTATGTATTGCATTAGGATTTTGTATATAGGACAATGCATATTTTACTAATTTTGTTTTGTAGCTGTTTGCGGGACGTCGGTAAATATGTAAGTTGTTGTGCTTTAGCATCCCGCATGTACATAATTTTTTTTTATTATGTTTAGCATCTTACCATGTGGCTATTTGCTTATGTGATATAATTGTATGAATTCCAGTGGATGGAGGTTGTGTCGCTTAATTTGTAATGATGTTGATTTTCTTGTTTGTAAACTCAATTTATTTGGATTGTACATCTTTAAAACTCTTTTAAAACTACATGAAATCAAGTTGTTCTAAAGTGGGTGACATAGTCTATACTTGTATGCTTCACATAGTAAATTTTAAGATTTATTAAATAATCAGAACATGAACATATAAAGAAAATAAAATTCATATCATGGTTAGTAAAGACCGATCTTTTGAACGGGTTAGCGGGGGTGCTCAATTAATGACTTTCCCCTCTCATACCTAAAGTTCTGAACCGAGACAACTTTGGTTATGACGAATAGTGGCCTTGGCGCGAGTCATGGGTTTCCTAATTTTCCAAAATATTTGATGGCGACTATGAGATCTGATGATGCAGTCCATTTGTGAATTTTTTTTTTTTTTGCAATAAAATGGATTTTCTAAATGTTGCCAAATGTGGACTCTCGTCTACGTTTCACATTGCACTAGTGAGACTAGATCAAAGAGACCGAGGGTTCGAACTGTTTAACGCGTGCGGGTACCTCCCGGGCATGTTACAGGCTTGCATGAGTTGTATGGAACAAATGCTTGCAGCCTTAACAGAATCTTTGAGGCAACAACCCCTGCCCCCTCCACCTCCCGCCAGTACAAAATGAGACGGATAACAATGATATAATCAACCTGACCTAGAAGTTTATAAAGATGAAACCGCTAACTTTCTTGGGTGGTATTGAACCACTAAAGGCAGAGATATGGTTATTTGAAATGGAAAAACTATGTGAAGTAATTCCCTGCGCTAAGACTTAGAAGGTGCTCTTGGCCACCTATACTTTAAAGGATAAAGCTCGAAGGTGGTGGTTGCTAATCCGAAACGATAATGGGAACATGACATGGGTTCAATTTAATGAATCTTCTACAACAAATATTTTCCTCAGTGCTTTCGGGACCGAAAATTTTCTGAATTTCAAGAACTCAAGCAGGGCAATATGTTAATAGCCGAAAATGAAGCTAAGTTCACTGAATTGGCCCGGTTTGCTCCACACATGGTGGATATTGATTACAAAAAGACACGAAAATTTAAAGGAGGCTTGACTTTAGAAGTGTTTGACTGAGTCGGCATCTTGAAGTTGCCTACGTATGTGGAGGTGTTCGACTGAGCCTTAATGGCAGAAGCTATCTTCGCAGCTATGAAACAAAGCATGGCCCTAACAACAATAGAATGGAGAGGTAAGAGGCCGGGGAACAAGTTTAGAAAGGGTAGCTCATTTGGAAGCAAAAAGCGAAACACAGGGTCTATAAGTAGCTCAAGTCAGAGTAGTGGGTTTATACCAGTTTGTCCGGATTGTGGAAGGAAGCATAGAGGTGTGTGTTACCATGCATCTGGTGCTTGTTATCGGTGTGGAAAAGTTGGCCACATAATAAAAGATTGTCCACTTGGGTTTGAGAATGCCAACCGCCCTGCAACAAGTTCAGCCGGATCTGTTTCTGTAACGAGGTCAAATGCAAGAACTAATGCCAGAGGTAACGTTAGAAATGAAACGTTAAGGCAATGGAGGGTGTTCGCACTAGTGCCCGGGGATGTACAAAACACCGAGTCTGTGGTGTCAGGTATAATTTCCATTTGTGCCCAAAATGCATATGTCTTGATAGATTTTGGTTCTACACACTTATTTGTGTCGTATGCTTTTTCTCAGAAATTAACTAGACCTTTAGAACCCATGAATTATTTATTGTTTGTATCTATGCCATCTGGGGGTTCTATGGTATGTGCTTATGTTTTTTTTTTTCTTTTTTGATCAGCAAAAGAGGAACTTTATTGACAACGAAAACATATGAATACATATGAGAAGAACATCAATAAAGGAGTGGAAGTGCAGAAGCGCATCATAGCTAACAAACCCAATCCCAACTAGATTGGCACTGAGAAGATAGCTCAATCATCTGTAAGCTCAACCACAAAAGGATGGTGAGAAACCATGCCCAGCAAGAAAATAAAAAAGAAGCCCCCTAACTCAACCCCCAACTACCAAGAAATCACCCCCAACAGCAGCCTTACGCCACACAATTCAGCCCTCTATGCAAAATCTAACCTATTCTACACCAGCTCTAAACTATAGAGTTTCCAGCATCAGCAGAAACCACTTTAATCTAAGGGCACCTTAAATTATCTATTCAGACCAGAACAACCTCAAACAGTAGCAGGCTAAACAACAGCAAGCATTTGAACCATTGAATACATCAGCAACATATAGTAGGACAAACCAGCAACTTACAGCAGTAGACAATCTCAGATCAGCATACATCAACAGACCTCCCAAACCATACCACCCTCACTTGCAGTATCATCCAATAAGCAAGACACTATTTGTAGCAATAGACCATCAACCTTTACCTGGCATGTGATATTTTGATTAGTGATGTGACGTTGTATATTGATTTATTGCCATTGGGTATTGATCATTTTGACTGCATACTGGGTATGGATTGGTTGACGAAGTACTGTGCAACTATTGATTGTGTGAATAAATCTATTGTGTTTCGTTCGCCTGGATTATCTAGATTTGTGTTTGCTGGGAATGGGGTAGTTCCTTCCCCATATTTGATTTCTACCATGAAAGCTGCTACACTGCTTAAGAAAGGATGTAGGGGTTGTATGTGTTGTGTTTTGACTGAGACTTCTAATTGTTCTAATGTGGAAACTATTCCTGTTGCTTATGAATTTCTCGATGTGTTTTCGAAAAAATTGTCTGGGGACTTAATTGATAAAGAAATTGAATTCACCATTGATGTAATACCTGGAACACAACTAATTTCTAAAACCCTATACTGAATGTCAACTTCTGAATTGAAAGAATTAAAAGTTCAACTCCAAGAATTCGTAGACAAAAAATTTATTCGCCCGAGCACTTCACCTTGGGGTGCTCCAATCCTATTGTAAAGAAGAAGGATAGATCGTTAAGACTGTGTATAGATTACAGGGAACTGAACAAAGTAACCATTAAGAATAAATAACTATTGCCTCGAATAGATGATCTATTTGACCAACTTCAGGGAGCACAAGTGTTTTTTAAGATAAATCTTAGATCTTGGTATCACCAATTGGAAGTCAAGGAAGAAGACATAGAGAAAACTGCATTCAGAATTAGATACGGGAAATACGAATTTTTGGTAATGCCATTTGGGATAACTAATGCACCTGTAGCATTTATGGACCTAATGAATAAGCTTTTCAAACAATTTCTTGATGAATTCATAGTTGTATTTATTGATGATATACTGATTTACTCCAAAAGTAAGGAAGAACATGAAAATCATCTGAGAACTGCTTTACAAATTTTATGGGAAAAGAAGTTGTATGTAAAATTTTTCAAATGTGAATTTTGGCTTGATAATGTCTCATTTTTGGGGCATGTAATCAACAAAGATGGTATATCAGTTGATTCGCAGAAAATTGAGGCTATTGTGAACTAGCCAAGACGAACTAATGTATCCGAAGTTAGAAGTTTCCTGCGACTTGCTGGCTACTATCGCAGATTTGTAAGAGACTTCTCAAAATTGCCATGCCATTGACACAGTTGACTCGGAAAAATGTATCATTTTATTGGACTAAGTAGCGGGAATCAACCTTCCAAGAATTGAAGACTAGATTGGTAATTGCACCTACCTAATATTGCCTAACGGAACTAATGAGTTTCAGATTTACAATGATGCTTCCTATAAAGGCTTGGGGTGTGTGTTAATGCAGAATGAGAAGGTAATTGCTTATACTTCTTGTTAACTCCGACTTCATGAAAAGAATTACCCAACTCATGATCTTGAATTAGCAACTGTGGTGTTTACTTTAAAAATTTGGCAACACTATCTGTACGGTGTGACTTGCAAGATGTATACTGACCTTAAAAGCTTGAATTATTTCTTCACTAAAAAAAATTGAACATGAGATAGAGACGGTGGCTTGAGTTAATAAAAGACTATGATTTGTAGATTCTGTATTATCTAGGAAAGGCAAATATAGTTGGAGATGCTTTGAGCTAAAAATCCATTGGTAATTTTTCATGTTTGCTCACTGGTCAGAAAGAACTGTTAGGTGACGTGGAAAGAGATAGAATTGAAATTGTGTTGCGTGAACAAGGTGGAGTCTTAGTTGCCATTTTTGCCTAGCCCACAATAATTGAAGAAATTAAAGAGAAACAGCTTGAAAATGAATTTTTAAAGAAGATTGTGAATGGAATGGACTCAAAATCGAAGCCAAGATTTATGCTTGACAATAATGTGTTGAAATTTCATAATCGACTTTGTGTGCTGGATTGTTTTGACCTGAGAAAACGTATCATGACTGAAGCTCACAACTCTAAATTTGCTATACATATGGGGAATACGAAGATGTACCATGACTTGAAACAGAATTTCTGGTGGCCTGGAATGAAAAAAAGCATTGCTGATTTTGTGGCTAGATGTTTGCATTTCCAACAAGTTAAAGTTGAACATCAACGGCCCACTGGATTACTTCAGCCGCTTCTAATACAGGAATGGAAATGAGAACACATCACGATGGACTTCATTGTTGGACTACCTCGTTCCTTCCGAGGTATGGATTCTATTTGGGTCATTGTTGATCGATTAACTAAATCAGCCCACTTTTTGCCTGTCAAATCTTTGTATAATGCAGATAAGTTGGCTAATTTGTGCCTGTTTGGCAGAAATTATTTACAGCTTATTTCAGCTTTCAGCTTAATTTAAGCTATTTTGATGTGTTTGGTTTAGCTTATAGCTTATAGCTTATAGCTTTGTAGAAGTCAGAAATCAGCTTATTCTTTGAGTGGGGCAGGAGATGCTTTAAGAATAAGCTGGAAATCAGCTTAAGCTGAAAGTTATAAGCTATAAGCTGTTTAGGCATAAGCTATAAGCACTTTCCCACAGCTCTACCAAACAGGGCTTTTATATTTAAATGAGATTGTGAAATTGCATGGAGTTCCAGTTTCCATAGTATCTGGCAGAGACTCTAAGTTTATTTCGAGATTCTGGCAGAGTTTACAACAGGCTTTGGGCACTGAACTGAGACTAAACAGTGCTTATCACCCACAGATAGACGGCCAGTCTGAACGGACCATTCAAACATTGGAAGACATGTTGCGGATGTGCGTGTTCCAAGGAAATTGGGAGACTCATTTACCCTTGGCCGAATTTGTGTATAACAATAGCTATCATTCAAGCATTGGAATAGCTCCTTATGAAGCATTGTATGGTAGGAAGTGCCATTTTCCAATTTGTTTGGCCGAAGTCAGTGATTGACCGTTATTTGGACCATAACTAGTCCAAGAGACAACCGAGAAAGTGAAGCTAATACAACAACGTTTGAAAACCGCGCAGAGTCGACAAAGAGTTATGCAGATGTCCGAAGACGAGATAGAGAATATGAAGTAGAGTATTATGTGTTTATCAAAGTAACTCCTATGAAAAGGCCAAACATGGCTTGGAATGAAACAAAAGTTGGCACCGAGATATGTTGTGCCATACGAGATCCTTGAGAAAATTAACCTAGTGACGTATTGGATAGCCTTACTGCCAGTCATGGAACATATGCATAATGTTTTTCATGTTTCAATACTACAGGAATATTACGAGATCCACTGCATGTGATTGAGCCGACCCATGTGCTTCTGAAAGATGATTATAAGTACGAAGAGAGGCCAATTCAGATTGTGAATAGCAGAATCAAAAGATTGAGGAACAAAGAAATACCATTAGTGAAAGTTGATTGGTAGAACCATGGAGGGACTTACGTAACTTGGGAGACTAAAGAAGATATGATGAAGAGATACCTTGATTTATTCCCTCTGGATCTGATATTCTTTCAAAACGAAGGTAATTCGAGTTTGGAGGACTAAACTCTTTAAGAAGGGAAGACTGTAACAATCCCGACCTATGATTAACTGTTAAACCATGATCAAGGATGCCTAATAAGTAATTACATTGAAATTTTGAATTAGTTGCATATGTGTTGCATTATTTGTGTTTCTATCTGTCTATCGTAGAAAATTTGTTTGTGTTTTTGTTTTGTTCTGCGAATTAAAGGCCTTATCGGTATCTGATCATGAAATTAACTTGGTATATGTGTTATTTGGAATTTTTAGGACATTATGGTAGGTTTAATTTAAATTCAATTTGGAACGAATTAATTAGAATAAAATAATGATACTTGATTAGTTTTAAACCAAGTTTACTTAAGCTTCCTTAATGAGCCTATATAAGGCTAATATGAATCCATTAGTTCATTTTGCACTTTCATTTCATTGTCTTGAAGCTCCAAACGTGAGGGAGAGTGAGAAGAGTGAGATTAGAGTCAATTTGGAGAATAATTAAGCTCAAACTAAGAGAATTGCTAGGAATTGAGGGATTGAACTTAGAAACTCAAGAATCAAGCCTTTTGAGCCTAAATTAGAAGGCCTAGGTATGAATCCAACCTTTAAGTCATATGATCGTGACATTAAGAACATGAATTCAATAGAATTGAGTTGAGTAATGTATAATTTGAACTTAGATGGTTGAAGATGAGGGTAGATCATGCATACATGTTCATTCCATGGTACTTTGAAGTTGAGTTCAAGCAATTCTCCCATGCATGTCATGTTTTTAACTTAAGTGTGAGACTTCATCATGTTTTCCATCAAATTACCTTGTTTGCGCATGATTTGAAAGGTTTAAGTGTGAAGAGATTACATGCATGTGTATATTATGAGTTTCAAGTTTGATTTTGGAAGAATTGGCTTGCTTTTAGGCCTTGATTTTACGAAATGATATGTAATTCATAATATCCTACAAATTTCTAAATGTTTCCTTAAGTTTTGGCCCAAAAGGATGAGTTTTGTTGTGTTAAACTTGTGTTTTGAAGCTTGAAGGCAAATTTGGAAATTCCAGAATTCTGCTTCTCCGCTCGAGCGACAAAACCTGCGCTCAAGCGACCACTCTTGATTTTTCACTTCCGCTCGAGTGACCAAAAGTTGGTTTGAGCATAAAATGCATGCTCCCAGAAGTTTACAATTTTGTAGATTGTTCAAGTGACTAGAGTTGTGCTCGAGCGAAGATCTCAATCTTACGCTCGAGCGACTGTCGAGCGGAGAATTCACACAACTAGTACTTTTGTAGAGTTTACAGACCGCTCAAGCGACCGAAGTTGCGCTCGAGCGACCATCTTTATTTTTGAACCTCTACTCGAGCGAAGGAAGTTGCGCTTGAGCGAAGCCCTTGTTTTCAGCAAATCTAACTAAGTGCTTTCATGTGCATTTTGGCATCCTCATTGCATCTTAGACATTCTTAAGCCCTAGTTAAGACACAATAATGAGGATAAGACTTAGAAGCACACCAAGAACGAAGTGAAATGAGTTAAATGTGAACCGAGCGTGTGTTTCAATATGTGTATCTGTTATGTTTTTGTAGATCACGTGCCATGAGCTGATCCATTGGTTTATCGAAGCTATCTGTGAAACTATCTGTGAGTAATAACTTAGTAAAGCTATGTTCGATATGAATTACTTTCTGTACATTATGATATGAACTGTTTCTAAACGATGCAAAAAGTTATTTTGTGATTACATGAATGATGATCCAATTCTTTGAAATGTCTATATGGTATCCTTAGCAGAGGCCCACGCCTGGGGGACATAATACTGTGGCTTATGGTCATGAGGGCCTCGCTCGGAGGAAATAATACCGTGGCCCAGGCCATCGCCTTGGGGAAACAATACTGTGGCCCATGTATGAGATATGTTACCTGGTACTGGAGGTTCCTTTCTGGAACTTGATATGCTTGACCAACGAGATATGTGTAGCTTGGCTTTCCGCGCTCCTTTCGGAAGGCAAATAGCCATACAGTTCAGATTCCACTTGTGGTTCTGAATTTGATTTCACAACTGCAATGTGAAACAGTGAAAACACAAAAAAAGTCCAAATCTGGCAATTCTTTTTTAGAAAATCGATGTTTGAATCAAATGCCAAAAATGGATTGTATTGCCAGATTTCAAAGTCGCCACTTAAATATTTTTGAGAAATTTTGGAAACCCGAGACTCATGCCAAAGGCCATTAGTTCGTCATCACCAAAGTGTCTCCGCTCTGGAACTTAGGTACGAGAGGGGAAGGTCATGAATTGAGCACTCCATTCACCTGATCAAAGATTGGCCTCTACTAGTTATAATGTGTTTCTTATTTTATATTATATTCTCTTGTTCCGATTATTAGCTATATTACTATGTGATGCACTCACATGGTATAGACTAGTTTGCAATAATTGGAACATTTGATCTCATGTTTTGTTTCAAAATTGTTTTGTGAATTTGTCACTTGAAAAAGTGGGCTAAAATGGACATTTAATCAAATCATCCCAATTCAAGCAGCTAGCCTTCATCCACAGCCATTCAAGCATTTAATCATTTAAGCAATTAGCCTCATGGTATTCATGCTTTGGACATGGCAACACAAACACTCAATGCAAGATGCTAAAACGTGAAATTACTCACATAGTACTCCAAGCCAAACAAAGAAAAATAATTAGAAAACATGTATGTTCCTAACTTTATACGATTATGGCTAATGCAACGCATGCGATATGCAACTAATAGGCTCGACTACTAATTTATGACATGCGAATCAATTTGCTAACATGCGGTCTAAGCACGTATTCAAAGAATTATTTAAATGAGAATGCAAGTTTGAATAATGAATCGAGTCTCGGTGCATGCAACACAAGTGGATGAAAGGCATGAGAAGGCTAATGAAGCGTGATTCCCTATACTAACCATCATAAGTGAATAAGTAAAAGGGAGAAAGACGTGGGATTGGAAGACAAACATATTATTACAACGTTTGATCCCTCACGTAGGAGAGTGCAAATCAATGTCCGAAAGTCCGAATTTAAACTAACTATTACAAAACTGAATGAATGAATAAAATAGGCTAAGCTAATTAACTAGCTAATTAGGCTATATATGCTATTGCAACATGGATAATCAAGGTAAACAAACTAGCTATCTTAGTAGTTAACGAGACTGACTACAATAAACAATACAAATTAATTACAATAATTATAATAATTAGTAGTTAACGAGACTAACTACAATAAACAATATAAATTAATTACAATAATTATAATACAAGTGAGGATGCGCTAGAATCGCATGCATGCACATGCACAATGTTCGAGAACAGACTTGTCTGCCCCAAGCTTGCCCTGTTTCACCTCAGCCACTTCCCTTTATTTTCTACAAAAAATACACTGCTGACTAAACTTTGAGGGCTTGCCGACCCTCAATGAAGCCTGGCCGGGCATAGAGAAGGTCGGTCGTGCCTCAGTTTTGTGCAAAACTCTGTTTTGTGTTCTGAAGTGAAAACAGGGCAGACAGAGTTGTTCAAGCTCTGTTTGTCCATTTATTCTTTCTTTGTCATGGGAAAACCTTGAGAGAAGGTTGAAATTGATTCCAAAGCCATCAATGAACAAATTGATTGCTTGATGATCTCGGATACGACTTTGGACAAAAATCAATGAAATGCAATGGATATGACCACCCTTCTCTCTTGTTGTGGAATGAACTCAAAACGCCATGAATTAGCGCATGATGACTCTTGACTCGACAAACTTGGCATAACGTCCGACCAAGTCTAAGCAATTAAATCCATTTTCTTTATGTGCGTTGATCCAATTTTAAACCAATTTGTTTAGTCATTGCCATTTATTGGTTCATTTGTCCATGGTGATGTTAAAGTCCGCTAAACAAGAAATAATGTCAAATGAGAGGTTCTTCTAAAACATGAGAGAGAGAAAGACTATACCATTGACAATGAATCTCGGAAAAGATTAAGCCATTAGGTAGAAGTCTCTCTTACATGTTTTGAGCAACCTTAATCGATTGAAATCATTCTCAAGAATGAAAGATGATAGATGGTTAGATGATTTGTTAGAGTGAGACTCTTAACATGAAAAGTAAGTAAAGGAAATCTTGGAACAACATGCAACAAGCTATACAAGTAAACTTATGAGACAACAACTAAACTATGAATTATTTAAACAATTTAGAACAACCCTAAAACAGCCTTCAAGTGATGAAAAATAGTGGCTAAAAATGCATGAAAAAAGCCTAAAAAGTTAAACAACAAAGAGAGGAAACAAGGCTAGTAAACAAGAACAAGGAGAGGTGGTTAAACCCCTCACTTTTGCAAATTCAAAGCATGGTTTTTAGCCTTTTTTAAACTCTGAAAATCAGTGTAGAGAACAAAGAAAAAGAGTGCAAAAGTAAGGGTTTGAGCCATAGGTAAAGGTGTAGAAAGTGCAAACTCTCTCTACCCTTTTGATAGCTCTTCAAACCCAAACTTAAACACTTCAAATAGGATCAAAACAACACAAAACAATAAGAACTAAGTAGTAAATGAAAGAAATGAAAGCAAGAAGGAAGATAGCAAGCTTATACTTTTCAAAGGAGTAAGCTTGTTGTTTGTGATCAAACCAAGCTCCAACACACTCTCAAATTTGAATTATGGTGTTCAAGGTTTAACCAAGGTTCTAAGATGATGAGACAAGGTTGTGTATGGTGTATGGAGATGACACAAAGGAGGTAGGTTAACTCAAAGGTTGCTTGCTATGGAAGAACGAGGAATGAGGAGCTTTCAAGGTATATATAAGCTCTTTCTAAATTATGTAACCCCCAAAACAGAGGTATATGGTCCTGTTTATAGAATTTGAGCTCAAAAGGTGATAAGTATCTTCAAAAATGGACAGCTAGCGGGCTCTCGCCTAGTACAGTGTTTCTTGCCACCAAGGCTCGGCCAGCCATTCATAGCCACGACTGGCCTTCACTGAGGCATGGCCGGGCATGCATGCCCTCCCCTGTTTTTTTGGTTCAAACTCAGCTCAAGGTGGCAAAAAGTCCAAAAAAGAGACTCAGAGATTCAAACAAGGTAAATGTTGATGATTCGAAGTTATTTTGAGAGCCTGATTGAATCCAAATCGCTGTGAATTAAAGTACACAATTCAACTTTCATCATCGAGTGTATCAAACCAAGCGTCTAAGTCTCGCGGGCGGTCAAAATGGAGTGTCTACAATATGTTAATGCTAATGGATGTACTACGCATGATTTGAATATGAATATGAACATGACTCTGTTTTGATACGAACATGTTGATGTTTCTGTTTTGATGAGAGAATGGAAATCTAAATCTGTTATGGACATCATTTATTAAAATCTTTACTCTGTTATTATTATCACTGGGCTCTAACCCACTGTATTATTTATGTATGTAGGTGGCCAGGCATGTGACTAGGCTTAGTGATGATTGCCTGGAGGTCAGTTTTGTCAGCTAACCATTATGCCTCCCAAAGAGGTTCCAGAAAGAGTTTAGTGGTTGAGTTTTGTGAACCAAGTTATAAGAGTAAGACTTTTGTTGTGTTGTAAACAGTTCTTTTGTCGTAATTTGCATATTATGACAATGTGGAATGGTTTTGTATATGACGTCATATATGGGTTCATGGATATGTCTTAAATTTTTGTCCCATGTATGTCTTCACAGCTTAATGAATATTATATTTTATATATTTGCTTCTGCAGCCCCTTATATTATATGATATTTAGGCCAGAGGCCTTTGGTAATCCCAAGATTATTGGCTGGTTATGATACTAAACCTATTGGGACAGGTTTGGGTCGTGACAAGAGCGGTGTGTAAGAGAGTGAGATCTGTGAAAGTGAGATATGAGTGTAAGGAGAGAGACGGATCATAACGGAGATATAAGTGTGAGAGAGTGAGATCTGTTATGTGACTTTTTTTTTTTTTATAAGTGAAACACGAAACATGGTATTATACACTAAAAAATGGCTTTTTTTTTTTTTTAAATGATGCTGTATGAATGCCGTTGTATGCCAATTTTCTTGTAGTGTGTGCAGATAAATGTCGTATTCTTTCCCCACAATGGAGATAGATCCCCTCCAGTCTAAAATTTAAATTGGAGGGTGTTGTTGGGATCTTTGGAGTTTATTATAAGCCCTGTTTTGATGATTGAATTGTTTATTTTGTCGGACACTTCGTATATTCTATTCACACAAAAAATTAAGTTTATTCGATAATTGTAGCATATTCAATTTATCGCGTTTTTACTATAAAACAAAAAACAATAATTGTATTTTTAAAAATAAATCATACATTTTTAGTGACGAATACAATAAATTGAACAAGTTATAGTTATCGGACCGACCTAAATTTTTGTATAGGTGAAATATATGAAATGTCCGACAAAATGAATGGTTTAGATCATCGAAATAGGACCTGTGGTAGATCCCACGAGCCCAAACAACGCCCTTCAATCCAAATGGACTGGAGGGATCCTCCTCATTCTTCAATTATTTTTGTGTTGAAAATTTTATTTCAAATATTTATTGATCTATATTTTTATTTTAGGCCAAAAAATTAGTTTTATTTTCCAAACCTAATAATGTGGCATTATCTTAGAATATTTAAGGTACTCTCTCTCTCTCTCTCTCTCTCTTATATATTCTCTAATTATCAACTAATTATCTCACTTACATATCACTGAGTCTAGATAATAGGTTTAAAAAATGGACTTATATATTATTTTTCTTTAAGGGTAGCTCAAATGAAACTTGGTGTAAACATAGCATAATTTGAAAAATGAGCTAAGATTAACTATCATAATTTTAATTGATTCCAAACTTGATATATAGTCAATCACAAAGTATTTGAAATAATCATGTAGAGCTTTGAAATAAAATTGTCTTTAGTTCTAAAATAAATTACCACACATTGCACTAGCTTCTAATCTCCTTTTTATTATATGTAATAAGTAAGACTTTAGGAAATTCTCTATATCACCGAAAAATCTAGTAGCTACACTCATATGACAATAGGTACATTAGGGGCTTGATTGACACCCCACTAAAGTCCCACCCCCAACACACACGTGGGAGTTTGTCATTGGATCTAAAAAAAAAAAAAAAAAAAAAATTGAAAAATTGACCAATCAGAGTCCACTGGGGGCTGGGGGTCACCCCAATAGGAGTTCAGACCATTTTCCAGGTACATTAAGGTTTGGTTTGGGATTGGTTTTTAGTACTTGTTTTTAATTTTTTTTGACTTTTCCAAAAAGCTATAAAAAAAAAAAAAAAACAAAATTAATGTGTTTGAAAAGTTACAATGATTAGTTACTTTTTAATGAGGGAAAAGGTTGATCTAATATCTGACTTTGTAAGTAGATAGATGAGTTTTTTAACTTTAAATTTCTTAGATTTTTTAGTAGATCCAAACGAGAGCTAAATGGTGATGGAAGAAAATAGGTATTATTGAAAATTTTTATTTGAAATTTCATTCTCAAGATTAAATCGGCCTTAAAAGTTGGCACTATTTCCAAAGCCAACGAGCCAAAAAAATAGAAATAAAAAGACGTGACTTGAAAGACTGAGTGCGAGTGTTATGGAGAATTTAAAGGCGTTTTGGTTAAATGAATATTTGATTGTATTTTGAAAACAGTAAAGTGTCAAAAATAGATCTTAAAGAATATATGAGTGTTTCATCGTACGTTGTATTAAGAATTCTGCTTTTGTTGGTTAGCTTTCATGCATGGTTGACGCATCGTATTTTCTTTTTCTTAATTGATTGCGTATTTATCATGCTTTCTTTTATATCTTGTAATAATGTTTTAGTAGTGTTATATGTATCAATTGATATATTAATTAGTATACTCACATATACTATATTATTACTAATTCAAATCTATGAATCCCGTCTATTATACAAACTATATAAAGACACAAAACTTTTAAAATTATATCACATCATCTGTTAATATATTAATTGATATATCAATTAATACGTATAGGTTTATTCATAATGTTTTGTTTCTTAATAAAATATAATTATGTTTTTTCAATGAATAATCAATTCTTTTCGACCCAGCCAACCATGAGCAATGGCGACCCAGTCCCAGCACATTTTTAAATACCTTAGGCCCAGGACTAGGCCTCATTAATAGAATCAGAATAGATTATTCAACTAAAGTGACCACTCTAGCAATTGGGCCTTTGACCCATATAACCAATAGGCATGGGGAAAATCAAACATATTGATCCAATTTAGGCTATGCAATTTTTTTTTTTTTTTTGGGTCAACGAATAGGAGAGTAATTAGATTATAAAAAATATTTATATTATCAAATAAATTACTATTTCACAATAATTAGAAAATCAACAAAACCCAATAATCCTTACCAAACTGCTAAACAAGCCCAGCTGAACAACTACGAAGTACAACTTCCATAATGGGGAAGAAATAACTAACTATCAGAAAAGGTATAAAACTCTTCTTTATAGATGTTGAACTTGAGATCTCACACGATAAAGTGTCACACAACTATTAGGCCAAATATCTCATTACTCGTCCAGACATTGACTCCTACTAAAACCTACGATAAAGACATTTCAATAAGAAATGATTGAGGAGATTTTACAATCGTAGTAAAATAAAAAAAATAAAAAAATAAATTATAACTTTTTTGTTTAGAGTTTTTATTAATATTAAAAGAATTTCAAATTATAAATAGAAATTTATTTGACATTTATTTTTGTTTTTACAAAATTAAAAAAAAAAATTGCCATCATTTATTTTGATTAATTAATTTATCTCTTTGACAAACTCTGGCCACCACCCATCGTTGGCTGCCCTCTATCTTAAGCCACCACTGTTAGTGACCTCCTATGACCACCACCTTCTATTCTATGGTGAACTCGAAAATTGCCAAACCGGGGGACTTAAAAGTAAAGTTATTTTAATTTTTGTGGACCAAAATAAAATTATATACATTTTCAAAGAAAAAATGATTATTTTTATTATAAATAATCAAAATCATATGAGCCAAATGAGACTTTGTGAAGTTTGGGAGGCCAAGAAAAAAATTATATAGATTTTGGAAAAGTCAAATTAAAATTACATAGATATTGAAGGGGTCAAAGTAAAGCTACATAAATTTTGAAAGGGTCAAAATGCTATTCCTTTTTTTAAAATACTTGAAATAAAATAGATTTAATTGTAATTTTGTATAGCTTGGGAGGCATTGGCTCCGCTAGCCTCCCTATATTCACCAATGCTCCCACCGACAAATAAATAACCAGCTCTAACCACCATTTCTAATGGTGTGATCACTGCTAACTACCTGCGGTCACCGACAATTACCTATGAACGTACTCTCATTTGATTTTGATATAACTTTTTCAAAAGCATGCGTATCAAATATATTTTTTGTTTTCTTACAAAATTAACATATTTATGTTTATATATATATATTTTTGTGATAGGTTTAGATTGACATGGGCTAGTGTAGTGAATAGAGATATAAATTTTTTTAATTTGACTAACCAAAAGGCCGTTGATAAAGTTGAGTGGAAAAGAAGAATTCATATAACCGACCAACATTACCAAACAGTCTCAAAAATATTCTGCAATAGTATGGCCCCCACTTTATATCACTTATAGCTTTCTAGATTATTAACTTAAAATTTGAAAATAAGTTATAAACTCATTTGGTACAATATTTCATTATCTGTAAAACAAAAGTTGAATTTGTTTGGTTTAATAAGTTGTCATAAATCTTTTTTGTTGTACACAAATCTCATATACCCTCAAAAGTTATAACTAAGGCAAAAAATATGAGCTTTTTGGTCCACACACATTTAAGGTTTTAAAAATTGATGAGAATACAACTCAACCATCTCAGTTGGTGAATGAAAAGCAGCCCAAGCCAAGATGCTCACAATTGTTGTATGCTGGTATGTCACAGCCAAGTGAAGATAGCAGCTCTAAGCTATGTAACTATGTAAGTTAGTTAGAGAGTTAGAGAAGTAGTTAGATTGAGTGTATACACGTGTATGTAAGTAGTGTGAGTTAGTTGTATAAGGGTATAAAAAGGAATGTAAAGACTGTAAGGCTATATTTGTTTGGGTGGATTGGATTAGCATTCTCATGACTAATAGTTTTAGGATTACAAATCTGTTGGATTATGTATCATATCTTAACTAATAGTCAATTTTAAAATAATTATTCCGTACTTCAATTGTTTAACCAAATATCGGATTAATAATTTTATTGGACTATTAGTTCAATTCCAAGCTCATGTCCACCCAAACAAACATGACCTAATTGTTTTCAAGGGGAATAAAGAAAGTTTTAAAAAATAAGCTAAAAAAATTTTAAAATTGTAACTTAAGAAATTTTATTTCATTTTTTATACCAATTAAGCAGTTTAAGTCAAATAAGATAATGAAATTGCAACCAAATATTATTAGTAAATTTATTTTAATTAAATAAATTGACATATAAATACTATCACACAAGATTTATACACCTTTATTAAGTACGAGGGAAGGTCAAAGCAGGGGAAGGTAAAATACAAACAAAAGAATAAAATGGTACAATTTTTGTGTGAATGCAAAGTGAAGAACCCAATGTGGTGGAAAAGCAAATACCCCACCACTAAAAAACACCAAAAATCTATCTGATAGCCCAATGTGGTCCAATGTATCTCTTTCTCAGCTAAAATGATGGGGGATGGGTTGGTTTGTTTCCTTTGAGCATTTCTCATGCAAGTGGGAAAAAGCAAAGACACACACACATACATATATATGACCCATGCAATTTGTTTGAAAGAATAGTCTCTTTGATGATGAGGAAAGACAAAGGTCATGGGGTCTCCTTTGAGCCCTAAAAGCCTAAAAACACTCCCTTAACTATTCAAAGTGATCATTGACCTCATTGCCCATTCACTCCATTTCCCACATTTCATTACTCCATATGTTTTGTTAGTGCAAGTCTTTTTCTCATTATTCTTACCCATCATATTTATAAACCTATGGGCAAAATAGTAAATTTGAGCTCGGTCCAATGGCTTAGTTTGTTTGGGTTCAAAAGTTGAAACATTCATTTGAAAAGCCCAGTTGTTAAAAATTAGTGTAAACTGGTGATTAACTATGTATTTCATCCCATTTCTTTCGTTTTTGGCATTTTTTTTATGAATTTTTTTTTTCTAATTATAACTTTGTTGAGGAGTTTTGTTTTTGTTTTTGGCTTGTTTTGGAATCCTTTCTCTGTGTTTTTTTTTTTTTTTCCCCCTAACTTTTCTTGGCTTTCAAGGTTTTCCTCTGGTACCTTTGATATTTTTCTTAGTTGCCAACATTCAATTTTGATAATTTTTTACTTTTTTTTTTTTAGTAGGGTGGTGGGGGATTTCTTGGTGCAGCAGGGTTGCTATCAGTTTTAAGGCAATTTTCCTGTGGCTTCTTTTATTATTGGTGATGTGTAAAATGCCTACTCTGTACTCATTTTCTTTCACCAAATTTTGACTTCTTCCTTCTGCCCGAAAAAAGGGTTGTAGTTTATCTCACAAAATCTTCGAAAGGGTAGAATTACACTTTCACGTTTAAGCTGTGTTTAGATCATTGATTTGGGTAAAAATTTGAAAAACAAAACAGAAAAGACGAGTAAGATGTGAATAAAATATAGTTACATTTCATTCACTTATTCCTTATTATCTCTTCAAATCCATGATCCAAACACAATCCTAAAGCATGGGTTATTTCTCACTTTGATCCTCAAAGCCCTAAACTATTATTCCTTTCCCACTTTTGATCCTATTATCAACTCCTAACACGGTTACAATGCAATTTTGGAAATTTTTAAAATTAAGTTTCTCGTTGTGGTCCTTAGAAAACTTTTAAAATACAACTTAAAACTTAATTTTTTTTTTCTCCCCTCTCTCATTCTCTATTTTATTTTTATTATTATTATTAATAAATCAATTAATCTCTCTCCGCTCTCATTGTTTCACATTCCATACATCAATTAATCAAATTTTCTCTTATGGTTCTTTTGAATTGAAAAAAAAAAGTATGAATCATCCCAAATTTTTTTTTTGAAAACTCATAATCAAATAAATTTTCAATTTTCAATTTTCAAAACTCTTTTCAACAATTTATCTTTCAAAATACAACTCAAAACTCATTTCAAAAATTAAACCAAACGGTGAGTTTTCTCACTTTCAATAGCTCAAAAAATAAAATTTTCCTACTTTCATCCATAAATCCAAACTTAGCCTAATTTTTAAAACCATCCCAATCTCAAATGAGTTGATAAAGACACAACAAAGAACAAAAAGAAACTGATAAGGTGACCATGAGAATCTGGGATTAAGGCATACAATAAAACCTAACCCAGACACATATACCTGTGCAAGTTCAAAGCACTTTCAAAAGTTGGAAGAAGTGGATTATGATTGAGACGTTTCAAAACAAACTAGGGAAGGTGGTATAGACAAGATTGCTGCAGCAGATTCAGGAGAGACAATGAGAGATATATTGAGCACAAAAGAGCCAATTATTCTTTTTTTTTTAAATTTTAATTTTAATTTTTTGAATTCCCGACATGTTAGTAGCAATTAATTGATAGGGAAAATAACATTTCATTGATAACTTTAAAAAAAAATAGCGCTTTCATGGAAAAGTTCATAATTTTATTTTCAATGTTGCAAAGTTTCTCATTAATGTGAAATTATATATTTTTTTTAGAACCTTAATTCTCCCTCTTCGAAAATTATTAAATATTTTAGGATATCACGTCATATTGTCTACGTGGTACTTTTGGCCAATAAATCTATAAAACATTGGTCACATCATTTATTTACTAATTATATAATAAAAGTACTACATGTTCCACCTACAAATTTTTTTATACTACTTAATTGATTTAGAATACCACATAAATAATGCTCCTTAATACTCTGGTAATACTGAATAGTTATCCCACTTCTCATGCTCATATTGCACTACTTGGTGATTTTCCATACCTTCCGGATATGATGAGTCTAGATTTTCCATAGCACAGCATTCATTATTGACTACTTAAATTCTTGCTCAAGATATATTGACATTCAATGGAGCCTTGTTAACCAAGATACAAGTAGGGATGACAATGCAATCAAAAAAATTAAAAAAATAGGGATGACAACACGCAGAACAGGGGCGGGACAAGTTTGCATTGTCCCATTTTTGTATTGAATCATATTCGGGATGAGACAGATCAGGATGGTAGGGACAAGGCTCGGTGGAGACGTGGTAATTTTATAATTTTTGGAACGACATTACAAACAAAAGTGAGGTGAAAGGGTACTACATATAATTATTGATAAGTATTAACAAAAAGAAAAGAAAGAAAATAAGTGTTGAGTGTAATATTTTGGCGTTTTAGAGATTGTTTGTTGTTGGTTTTTTTTTAAAATAATTTTGTGACTTTTTATCACTTTTAGAATCTAAACAAATTGATGAATTTGGGAAGTTACCAAAAAAGTGGAGTGACTTCTTGGTATTTTTAATTGTTGACAAATAGACTTTTGACATCTATCTATCTATTTATATATTATATAAAGAAAATATGATTTCTAATGAGAAGTCTTTTAAAAGTTCTAAACTCTCATTCTAAAATTATTGATTTTTTAATTCATAAAATAGATTAAAAAAATTTATTGGCTGATTTATTTACTTAATTATGTTATTCCAGGTAGGCAATCCAAGATGGAGGTGAATTTGGTTTCTAAAAATAATTTCAAAATATTAAAAATATTAACCTAAATGATAAATGAATGAATTTGCTCAATAATATAAAATAGAATAATGAAATAAAATGAGCAAAGGAAAGAGAAACCAAACTCAACAATTTATAGTGGTTCGGCATGCCGAACTTACTTCCACTCCTTAGGTATCCTCTTCAGAATTTTTTCACTATTTTTTAAATAATAATTACACCACTAGTTTCACGGGTGCTAGTAAACTTTTACAACAATCAATCCCAATCACTCCAACTAGTTTAGAATCTGGTGTCTAGTCACACTTTACCAAGTGATTTTATCTAAAAAATCACTCACAAAAATATCTCAACTAGTTTTGAATCCGGTGCCTAGCCGCACCTAACCCAAGTGATTTTATTTCAAAAAACACTCACAAAACTCTCTTTACAAGAATAATAAGAGTAAGGGATAAAAAATCCTTTTACAATTTTGCTCAATTCTCAACAAATTTTCTCACAGAAAATATAATTCAATGAAGCACAATTCAATATTTGGGAATATTTCAATATAAAATACTTTTTATATATCGTAAAATTATATATGTTGGCTCATATCCGTTGGAGAAGACGCATGTGGAGTACGGACACTAATCATTTTCAAATATGGCAAGCAGGGATTGAAAATATAGACAATGGTCGTTTTCGATAAATAGTAATTCAATTTTTTTAACTGTAAAAAATAAAGAGTGCACAATAACTTGCACAATAAAATGTTTAATTACACAGTAACTTCTCTATTAAAATATTGTATGCATAGTAAAATCTTTTAAAATAATATTTGTATCAGATATGAAAATATATACCCTTTTAAAATCTTTGTAATTATTGTAGAGATTTTAGATATATATATATATATATATATAATAAAAATAACTAATCATCCCATGTGAGTGTATCAAATTTTGTCAAAAGAAAATAACTCACTAATATAACATTTGTCAAAAGAATACAATCAATTAATATCAAATTTGTCAGAAGATAAATAGTGACCAACCGTATTTTCAAAATGTGAATAGTAAATGTTATAAAATATTTTTGTAAAATCAGATCTTACACAGTAATTTTGATTGAAATAATATTTATAACAAATAGATCATACAACATATATTTTAAACAGATAATATTTTGTGTCAAAGAATGTAAAATATGTATACTAAAAAATCACAATTTATCTAAAAATATTTTAGATATCATCAAAATTAAATCACATAATTAATAATCTCCTCCTTTTTTATGATGGCAATACAAGTATGGATTTAACACAAAATTTTATATGAATAAATGCAACAAAAATAATTAACAATCATAATACATGCATTTATTTGTATTATATTTTCTTCCCATTTATTAATAAATTCTTTGTCAAATAATTTATATATAAACCATAATTCTTCTTTCCCTTGACAGTATCAAAATAAAAGATTGATATATGAATTTTGATAGAGAATGAAAATTTTTAGTTTCCCAAAATGAAAATCATATAACACATTTGAGCAAATAATATGATTTGACAAAAAAAAAAGAAAGTAATCAGTGTTTGGTTTGAGTTTTTTGGATTAAGTTTTTTGAAAATTGAGTTTTTTGGTTTTCGTGTTTTTTTGTTTTTCGTAAATATTTTTAAAATTTTAAACATTTTTTTTACTTTTTTAGATGCACCTTACTTAGATGTATCTAAAAAGTAAAAAATTTGTAAAAAAAATATTTAAAAAAATTAATAAATACATAAAAATACAAAATATGTACGGAATTCTCATATTTTTTTTTGTATTTTTTGTATTTAGTGAATTTTTAAAAGGTTTCTTTTACAATTTTTTTACTTTTCAGGTATATTTATGTTAGGTATGTCTAAAAAGTAAAAACAATTTCTTAAAATATTAAAAAAATTCAGTAAAAATAAAAAAACACGAAAAACAAAAAAGTAGAATTTTTTGAAAAGAGTTTTTGGAAAACTCTAACCAAGCATGCTGAATAATTTTTTATTTAGAAAAATTACTCATAAATCCCATTTGAGGAAATGTTAGTCTATTTAGTCCTACATGTTTTTTTATAAACCAAATAATCCTTTTTATTTGTAGTACGTATTATTGAATTGATTTAGTAATATTTGAGTTTACTTGTTTACCCCTTATTGTGATTATGTTTTTGATAATTTTTTGGAATTGAGTGTATGTGAATAAGGTATGGTTTATGTAGACGTCCCCGAACGTCCCGGGAGGAACGAGTCCCCCCCCGTTCTGTTCATATTCGGCTCACTACAGTTCAGGACTCTCAAATTGTCACGGTTTTAAGTCTGAACCAAAGAGTCCAAATCCGGCAAATCGTTTTGAGAAAACAGATTTTTGAAAGAAGTGCCAAACATGGACTGCTTTGCCAGATACAGAGTCGCCACCTAAATATTTTATTTTGGAGAAATTTAGGAAACCTTGACTCGTTTGCCTAAGACCACGTGTCTGTCATCACCAAAGTTGCCTTGGCTCGGGAACTTGGGTACGATTGGGGAAGGTCACTTCGTGAGCACCCCCGCTCGCCCGATCAAAGATCGGCCTCTACTAACCATGATATCTAGTTTTGAAAACTTTATGCGTTCTTATTCCGGTAATTAGCCTAGATTTACTATGTGATGCGCACAGCATACAAGTATAGACTGGATCGCCTGAATTGGAACAAAACATTTCAAGTTTGTTTGTTTGAAAATGGTTTGATGGTGCTACCCGCAAGTAGGCTAAGACGTGGATTTGCCACCCTCAGGTGGGCTTAGAAAATATGATTTTGCCACTATCTAGTGGGCTTTAAAACACACATTTGATGAATTGTTCCAATTCAAATAACCCAACCTTCACCCACAAGCATTCAGGCAGTTATATCACATAAACAATTAGCCTCATGGTAAGCATGCTATCATGGCAGTCACTCACACGCATGTAACGATGCTAAAGCGTAAAACTTACCGAGTACTCCAAGCCAAAATAGAAACTAATTAGAAATCCATGCATGATCCTAATTATACAAAAATGCCTAATGCAACACATGCAAAAGTGCAACTATAGCAGGCTCGGCTATTCTAGACATGGCATATGAAATGCTACAGCTAACATGTATTCAACTTGGAATTGAAAATTCAATGCAGTTAGTATGATGCGCCGAGCCCGGTGCATGCAAGACAGATGAATGAATGCAAACATGCTATCATACTGTATGCTAATTGAAACATGCCCTAATCTATCCATCATAAGCGGGTAAATAAAAGGGAGAAAGACGTGGGGTTGGAAGACATACATCACACACACGCACACTTATTACAGTTGTGCCCTCGCTCGGAGGGTCCGAATAAATAATATACAGTCCCAAATAAATAATTACAGTCCAAATAATTACAAAACCCTAATTAATTAACAAATTAAATTAGGAAAGCAATAAATTGGCATGCAAGCCAAGGACTGCCTCAAATCTGCTCCGGATGATGAATGATGCATGCTCGGGTTGCCTTGTGCGGAGAATTCCTTGTGATGCCCCGGTTTGCCTCTGTTTGCAATTGTTCTTGGAATGCGTGCCAAGCTTCGGAAGGCTGCTGATTTCCGATTTGCTGCAACAGAGAGCAACAAAGGGGCATGGCAAAGTATTTTCACATATGTATGCATGACTACTCTTCAGGGAGTGTAGTCCTCGATCCTCGTGCCACCAATCATGCATCTCGATGCATGATGGCCGAGGAGTCGATTTGCACGACTCAATATGAAATGAATGCACATGTGGACACAACAAGGCCTATACTCCATCATGGATAATCCGGAGCGTCGGCGACCAGGAATTGAGACACGTTCCGTCACTCGGAGTATGAAACGTACCTCGTTTCCCGTGCTTGGGCTAATTCCTATCCGAAGCACGATGCAATATGCATGACATGCATGAATGCAACTAATATACAACCTAGCATGCACAACGCTATGAAATAGCATACACAATGCACGATATAACATGGCATACACGATGCTCTAACATACAACCTAGCATACGCAATGCTATGAATTGAAATGGCATACACAATGCACAATGGACTTACACCAACATGAGTGGACCTCAGCCACACTCACATTGGTAGCCATTAGATGAAAATGAGACACTCGAGATGCGTGCACACGTGCACGCAAACCGAGGACAGAACCTAAGGCACAAATGCCACTCTAACAAAGCATGGCAAGGTATGAAACATGATATGCAAACATGCAAATTTCAGTACCAAAATATGATGCAAAACAGCCCCAAAACATGGAAACATGGCACCCGATACATGGAATGAGACCCGAAACATGAAGTTAGGTACATGGAATGACCTATGGCTATGCAAAGCCTGCATTATTTGAACATGAAGTGTGAATACAAAATCAAGGCAGTCTCAAAACAAGCATATTTACAGTTTTAAGCAAGGCCAAACAATGGACACAAATAGGACTAAGCTAGCATGCAAAAATGGCCCCGTAAGAGAGGTAATGAAGCAAGTAGCAGCTTCTGGCCCTAAATGGCCAAGAGCCCTTCAACAAAGTTGAAGAGGGGCTTAAAATGAAGCACTTTACAGTTTTCAACAAGCCACGGATCTAAACACAAACAGGCCTAAAATATTGTGCAAGAAATGGGCCAAAAGGGAGACAAAGAAGCAAGTGATGGTTGCTGGCCTCAAACAGAGGAGGGCCCTTCAACAAAGTTTAAGAGGGGCTAAAAAAAAGGTACTTTACAGTTTCTGGCCGAGCCCAAAACAGTGCAAAAGTAAGCTTAAAATACTATGCAAGAAATAGGCCTAAAAGAAGGTTTAAACACAAAGTGTAAAAAGGGAGCCTCAAACAGCAAAATACCCTTGATCAAATATGAATAGGGGGTCAAAATATGACTATTTGAAGTTTGGGTCGGATCCCAAAAATACAAGCACAAGGGGCTAACAAAACATGCAAAAATAAGGCCAAAAGAGGGATAAAGAGGCAAGTGACAAAAGGAAGACTCAAACAGTGAAGAGCCCTTCAACAATGTTGAATAAGGGCTCAAAATAAGCCACTTTTCAGTTTATAACCAAGCTCAAAACAATTTAAAAATAGGCCTAAAATACTATGCAAGAAAGAGGCATACAAGAGAGGTAAAGAAGCAAGTGTAAAAAGGAAGCCTCAAACAGGGAGAGGCTCTCAAACAAACATGAAAATGAGCTCAAAATAATGCTATTTTCAGTTAGGGTCGGAGCCCAAATATGCAAGCAAGAGGAGCTAATATATTGAGCAAAAATAGGGCCAAAGAGAGGGATAGAAGACTTACCCTTGAAGACCAATGCTTCAACAAATCTTGGACCAAGTTTGGGAGCCCTTGACCTCTGGAAATGGCCTTGAAGCTGCTGGAATGGAGGGTGGAGGCCTTGTGCTAAGGGGTGTAGGGTAAATGGTGTAGGACTTGAGAGGTTTTGGTGCTTGGAAGAGAAGGAGAGGGAGGATCAATGCAAGAGCCTCAAAGCAATTTTTGTAACCCTTGTAATGGGAGCTGGAGGGCCTGATATATAGGCAAAAGAGGGGGGAAAAATGGGGGGAATGGAATTCAAGTTTCCCCCCAAAAGTGTAGCCCCCCCGGATACACAATCTAGGGGGAAACAAAATACATATTTGTAATGTACCAGAGGAGGGGATCATGGCCAGCCGGGTATTTAAGTTTCAGGTGGCCGGCCGGCCCTCCCCATGGCCGGCCAGCCAAGGGTCAAAAGGATCAAGAAGCATTAGTGGCCGGCCACTCCAGATTGGTGGCCTCCCATGTGTGCAACCACAACTATGTGGTTAAAAACTGGAGAAAGTGAACCAGGAGAGAGAAAAGGTCACTTTTAGGAGGTGCTCAAAAGGGTCACACACAATTACTGGCCGGCCATATGATATTGGTGGCCTCCCAGGTGTGTACAACACAAATATGTGGTTTGGGGCAAGAAAAAGTGGCCTTAGGGTGGTCACTATTGGCTTTCAAGTGAGAAAAACGGGCGACGGAGGGCGATGGAGGAATAAAACTGGTTGTCAGAACAATTACTGGCCTCCCACCCTTCTACGACCTTCTTAACAATGAAACTAAGGTCTCCACCAAAAATGAGCCCAAACCGATGCAAAATGAAGGTTCGGGGGCCGAAACGCGCAGCCCGAGGCCCCGAAAACTGACTGTTAGTCACCGGAAGTGGTGTTCGACCACGAAGTTGGTTTCTCGAGCCACAGTGTCCCTCAAAAGGGAGCAAATAAGATGCATGCCAAAAACCGGAGCAAACGGAGGTGGTTAAGCGGTCCCGAACCGAGGCACACGGCCAACGGCTCCGAAAAATCAGAAACCGGACTCCAAACGGGCAAAATGGCCTACGACTACGAAATGTAGCCTACGGCCATTGAGAGATGATCTACGAGACCTCTCATTCCCTTCGGGAAGAGAAAAGAGAAAACAGAGCCTGGTTCGTAAATCGAGGCAAAGCATGAAAGAGTCTGGAAGTCCGGAGGCAAGGCTCGCAGCCGAGACCCTAAAACCTCTGAACGAGCACGATATGCAACATCACCATGCGCTCAATCGGTGACGTCTGAGTCTTAAGGTCGGTCAAAAATGGGGTGTCTACGGTTGCCCCTCTTTGACAGAACTCGAAAGTCGTAAGCGACGGGAGTGAATGTCAAGGCCTAGAGACGACCTATTTTTGACAAGGCCGAAGACTTAGACAAACAGGCAAGACAACAAAGATGTGCCCGCAGGCATGCCCGCAGGCAGGGGGCAAGATGCAAAATGATATGCAGGAAGATTTTGATAATTGGACTTATACGCTACGCGAAGCCGGTTTGAAAATTGGACTTATACGCTACGCGAAGCCGGTTTGATAATTGGACTTATACGCTACGCGAAGCCGGTTTGATAATTGGGCTTATACGCTACGCGAAGCCGGTTTGATAATTGGACTTATATGCTACGCGAAGCCGGTTTGATAATTGGACTTATACGCTACGCAAAGTCGGACATCACTCATGATCATGCAAAGAGAGCTGTAATGAAGCAATTATGCGAAATAAATGCAACATTTTAAGCGAATGCTAGGCAAGCAAGTAGACTCGAGCCAAACTACACCTCGTGCAGAAAGGATGTAAGAAAATTATGGAATTCTCACTGCGAATACAGTGTGCATGTGTGATAAATACACAGAGCGAACATGTGATTGATACACAAAAAGGTGAGCACAAAGTGTGATAGATGCACTAAGTGAACAAGTATGATAGATACACAAAGCGAGAGTGTGTGATTGATACACAGTGCGAACGCGTGTGATTGATACACAAAAAGGGGAGCACAAAGTGTGATAGATGCACTAAGTGAACAAGTATGATAGATACACTAAGTGGGAGTGTGTGATTGATACACAGTGCAAACGCGTGTGATTGATACACAAAAAGGTGAGCACAAAGTGTGATAGATGCACTAAGTGAACAAGTATGATAGATACACAAAGCGAGAGTGTGTGATTGATACACAGAGCGAACGCGTGTGATTGACACACAAAAAGGTGACCACAAAGTGTGAGCGTGTGTGATTAATACACAAAATGGGCAAAGCGAGTGTGTGATAGATACACTATTTGAGCAAAGTGTAATTGATATACAAAGGGTGAAGTGAGCAAAGTGTGATGGATACACTAAAGGTGACCACAAAGTGTGATAGATGCACTATGTGAACAGAGTGTGATTGATACACTAAAAGTGAACACAAAGTGTGATAGATGCACTTAGTGAACAAGTATGATGGATATACTAAAAGCGAACACAAAGTATGATAGATGCACTATGTGAACAGAGTGTGATTGATACACTAAATGTGAACACGAAGTGTGATAGATGCACTTAGTGAACAAGTATGATGGATATACTAAAAGCGAACACAAAGTGTGATAGATGCACTATGTGAACAGAGTGTGATTGATACACTAAATGTGAACACAAAGTGTGATAGATGCACTTAGTGAACAAGTATGATGGATATACTAAAAGCGAACACAAAGTGTGATAGATGCACAATGTGAACAGAGTGTGATTGATACACTAAATGTGAACACGAAGTGTGATATATGCACTTAGTGAACAAGTATGATGGATATACTAAAAGCGAACACAAAGTGTGATAGATGCACAATGTGAACAGAGTGTGATTGATACACTAAATGTGAACACAAAGTGTGATAGATGCACTTAGTGAACAAGTATGATGGATATACTAAAAGCGAACACAAAGTGTGATAGATGCACTATATGAACAGAGTGTGATTGATACACTAAATGAACACAAAGTGTGATAGATGCACTTAGTGAACAAGTATGATGGATATACTAAAAGCGAACACAAAGTGTAATAGATGCACTAAGTGAACAGAGTGTAATTGATACACTAAAAGCGAACATAAAGTGTGATAGATGCACTAAGTGAACAGAGTATGATTGATATACTATATGAATGAAGTGTGATTGATACACTAAATGAATGAAGTGTGATTGATACACTAAACGAGAATGTATGTGATAGATACACTAAAGTGAATATGTGCATGGTAGGTACACAAAATGAGAATGTGTGTGATAGATACACAAAAGTGAACGAAGTGTGATTGATACACTAAGTGAATGAAGTGAAGTGTGATTGATACACAAAACGAGAATGTATGTGATAGATATACAAAATGAAAGAAGTGTGATTGATACACTAAGTGAAGAGAGTGTGGTTGATACACTAAATAAATGAAGTGTGATTGATACACTAAGCGAACGAAGAAAGTGTGATAGATACACTAAGGGTGAATGAGGTGTGATTGATACACTAAAGAAATGAAGTGTGATTGATACACTAACTGAATGAAGTGTGATTGATACACTAAATAAAGGATCTCAAACGGAACTTCTTTGAATGAACTGTACATACAATATCGTGCATGATTGAGGAAGAAACTTGATAGGTACAATGCATTACAATGCATGATGCTTAAGGAAAGTAATAAACAAGCGTAGCGGCGCTTTAGAAAGCACCTTATGGGGTGAGTGGCGATGAACCGCTCTACTCTGACGGGGATCTCCCCTCGTGCTCTTCGAACACTTACCTTCAACTCACAGTACAAAGGCTCTAAAATGCTAATAAGGGTTCCTCACGTAGAACACTTGGGATGCCACTTTTCTTCCTGATCATATTCACAACTTTCCCTATTCTCCAACGGGGTGACAGACTAGGTTGGTTCGGTATCCAGAATTGAGGTGCATACACGCTATCTCAACCTATGGGGCTTCCATACAGATTCCAAGCCGAGGACACGCCTCTGGGTATTTAAACCAGACTTTAGTCTCGGAAATCCCAAACCTTTGCATTCTAGGCAACAGCCATTCGAACTCTAGTTTCCACCGTCGCAGTTGGTCTCCTAGGAACTCATTGCAAACACAACCAAGATGCCTCTGGTAGAGAATGGTACTCGGGGAGAGCACTTTTGATCGCCATTCTGGCTTGAAGCAGACTTGATCTCGAGCTTGAGGCAGAGGTACACTCAAACTTTGGAGCATTGGCAAGACCTGAAGAGGTACACACGGAATGTAGTCCTGGAACTTACTGAAGTTGAAACAAACTCAGATACCTGACATTTTCCTCTTTTGCTCTTGCTTTGCAGTCCGGAACCATATATAGCTTCAGATAGGTCCTGGTTCTACTGTTCTCACATGACCTGGGTTGAATCCTACGATTTTATGAAAGAACAAATTCTGTTTTGTACAAATGTGGAGAACGGCACGGTACTCGGAGCACAAAACGATTTTATTTTTGAAATTAAGAAATGAGTTTTCGACCAAGTATTGAGCTTACGACTGAACACAGCAAAACGACTCAACAAGGAAATAAAAGGCACATAACCTAGACACATCGAGTAACACTCGAAACGACTCAAAACAAGAATCGAGATAAAACAAAAAGACACGACACTCAGACGTGTACAGGGAGCCTATTTCATCGGGTAGTGTTTCCCACCCTTTCTCATTTGTGGTTCTCACATCATTCGACCCTCAAGCTCTGTTTTTCTAAAAAAGCCCTCTTCTTACTTTTCCTCTCATCGCACATCTCTCTATTCTTCAATCTCTCATTTTTCATCCCTCTCCTGGGTGGTTGATGGATAAACAGCAAATTGTGGGCTCGTGCCCCTAGCATTCTGCTAGATTCTCTTTCTTCCGCTCACAGCTAGTGAATTCCTTCCACGGAAAGGTTGCGCTACAACTGGGTGTGTAGCAAATCTGCAGCTAACATCAGTTGATGATGCTTTGCTGGGGAGTTTAGATATGATAAGATCTGTCCAGTTGATGGAGTGGAATATCTTACCCCATTCTAGTTCGTGCTTCGCACTTTGCTTGATACCTCGTTGCTTGGAGGATGTGGGAGCTTTCTGCCCTTTGTTGTGCCTTTTTCTGGCGAATACGGTGCCCTTTCCGACAAGTAGAGTGCCCTTTCTAGCAAGTATTTTGACAAAGGGGAAAAGACAGAACACCTGACTCAACTGTGCCCCTAGTTCATCATTTTGACCATTTTTTGTTTTTTGCTTTCTACTAAAACAGTTTTGACCAACATGAGAGTTAGATTAACGCGCTTGTTCGATTTTCTGATTTAAAATCATGCAAGTTAGGCTATGAGCACTGAGAGTTTTCATTTTTTGGGTCCAAGAAATGGTCCAGTTTTGAAAAATGGAGTACTTTTCGAGAAGATTAGTCAACCTCAGTAAAATTCTCAAAAACTATTTTTGCAAACGACCACTGCTCAACGAGCACGGAACCTACTCTTGAGAGGCACAACCTCGGACCCATAGCAATGGAAAATTGCCCCTTGTCTGAAGGACACTGCATGGCAACGGAAAGTTGCCCCTTGTTTGAAATGACACTGCGGCGTTTTGAATGGCAATAGAAAGTTGCCCCTTTTTCGAATGGCACCGCAGCACATTGTAGTCAGTCCTTAGAGTGACGAATACAACCAAATTCTCAGATACAGAGAAGACAAAGATGACCAAAACCATCACATGGACGTAATCGAATTCGAAGTGTATGTGGCTGGACTTCAATATGAAGTTGCCTACGTATCCCAAACATGGGAATCAAGCCATACGTAGTTCAGGGTTAAGGTACACTCGGGTATTTTAACCTTCACTTTTTAGGCTCTAACTTTTGCCAAGGCGCCCGTTGCGGGTTTTCGACCTTGCGAGCTTTGTTCTTCTTTTCATTTCTTTTTTCTTTTGCTTCTTTTTCTTCTTTCATTTTCTTCATTTTTCTTTTTTTCATTCTTTGCATTTTTCTTTTTTTTTTCTTCTTTTTCTTGCTCTAACTTTTGCCTGGGTCGCCCTTCGGGGTTTTCGGCCCAGCGAGCCTCTCAAGGGGTAAAAGTATAACAAGTCCATGCCAAATGGTTTTGAGATCCTGAAATTATCTGAATCCAGGAGAATGACTGCTGTTCTGGCTTCGCAAGCTTCTTCTGATGAGATCTAATCTTCTTGACTTGACTTTGGGTGCCTCTTGTTCGAGGGCTGCTTCAAATCTGGTCACACAGGCCTTACATGGCGGTTGACCGTTGAACGTTCTGAATGGGTCCAAGGTTCGAAAACAAATGGATTGAATTTTGAGGCTGAGAGCGATCCTAGGCTGCACAATCTCAAGAGCGATTCCACACAAGTCTTCACAAGACTGCGCAAAACATTTTGTTTTTGAAAGTTTTTAAGAAAGCGACAAATCGCTCGCGCCGAAGATAGTGTGGAACCAATCTGGATCAAAGCTAGGGTCCTTCTCAGTACTCACACTAACAAGCATGATCTCATTCATTAAGGGCTTAGCACGTCTCTCTTTCTCTCAGTTGATCAAATTTTTGCAAATCCCGGGGAATTCCTTCCTCTTTGTTTTCACCACAGTGTTAGAAAAAGTTTTGAAAAGCTTAGGTCAATACAACGATTCAAGGCACAAAAGAGTAGGCAAAAGGCACTGCTATTTCTTCGAGTTTTTGGTACAACCGACACAAGGCAGAAGCAAGCACAAAAGCATGAAAAACCACTGCTATTTCATTCAAATCTTCTGGTGTCATTGGCTCCCCAGCAGAAACAGACTCACAAGGAAGCGAAAAGACAGACACAAAACAAAACAATGATGCTCGAGGTAACACCCCCGGAATCACCTGACTCTAACAAAATAGGACTGACTCGGTACAACAAGACAGACCCAACTGACTCAGTAAGAAAAGACTGACTCTGTACGACACAACAAGACTGACCCAATACCCAAGTCAGAAAGCACAAAAGCTAGCATCGGCAAATGCTCAAAATAGTGCATGTCATACACCATATCTGAAATAAACTGAACGCCGCCCGCAGGTGGTTCATCCCTCGATCACATCACATTATCCCCCACAGGTTCACTAGTCGAGTGCCGATAGACTTTGTTGGACTGGCGCGGGATGACCCTGTTGTCAAACAGATCTTGTACATCATGGCGCAGACAAAAGCAACTGTCAGTGTCATGACCGGTTTGTTGATGGTACGCACAATACCTAGTATGGTCATGCTTTGGAGGGAGAGGATCGGGTAGAGGTCGTTGCTCTAACGGTTTCAGATGTCCTTTCCTGAGTAGGACCCCTAGGGCTTTAGACAAAGACATATAGAGTGGGGTGAAAACCCTTTTGCCTTGGTGTAGATAGTCTGAAGTTCGGGGGTTTGAAGTGGATGCACCAACAAAGGGGGTGGCTGCTCTTGGTGTGGTGGTGGCGACCATGCTCACTTCGGAAGATCTTGCAGCTGCGTCACCGCTGGTGGTCGCATTCGAACTGCGGGTAAACGCCCTCCTGGGCTGCTCCTTCTCCTGGTCAATGAGGCCCTGCTTCATAGCATCCTCGATCTGTACTCCCATCTCATGCAAATCTGAAAAGGTAGGGAAGTGGAGCACGATCATTTTCTGCATTAGTTTGGGCTGGAGGTTGCGCACAACCATCCGTATTTGATCCTTATCCGTTGGCCTAATGGTCATCATTGAGGCTTTGGCCCTCCAGTGAGCCACGAATTCAGAAAAACTCTCCTTAGGCTCTTGCCTTGTTGTCTCAAGATCACGGGTCGTAATCTCGATTTGGGTATTGTATGAATATTGTGCGACGAAGGCCTCGGCTATCTCCTCCCAGCTGCGTTTCACTGAATCCTCCAATTTGGCATACCAGATGGCCGCAATACCCGATAGGGTCCTGCCAAAAAGGGAAAGCTTATGTAATCTTGTCAAGCCCGTCGGGCGCAGAACATCTGAAAACAAACTCAGGTGGACCATGGGATCTCCTGACCCGTCAAAACGGTCGATGTGAGGCATCTTGAACCTGTCCGGCAGTGTCACAGCTGCGTCGGTATACCCGTCCTCAATGTCCGGAATGGATTTTACTCCCTGAGATTTCTTGAACATCTTTTCTAGCTTGCTTACCTTCAGCGTTGTATGGTCTACCTCGAACTCAAAGGGAGAGTCCGATGGGTTGATTGGTGCTTTAGACAGCTGGGGTAAGATTGGGGGCGGAGCCGGCCCTGTCAGAATGTCCGTACCTTCTTGGACATTTGGCGTCTCCCCGGGTATTGGATCTACTGGTGGGGGGGGAGCTTGATGCGAAGCAGATGCTCCATTTTGCTGTTGTAATCTGGTGATTAGCTCTACCTGTTGGGCCATGACCGCAGCCTGCTGTTTGGCGAATTCAGCTTGGCGGACAGCATCTTGCTGCATGAGTTTCATACTTTCTTGCATCTGGCGCATCATTGCCTCTATCCCTGATGTGTTTTGCTGATCCATCTAACTGACTGGTATCTATCCCTGCAGTAGAAACTGAGACCTCAGCCTGACTGTTCACTGGTGGGGTGGATAAGGGCCACTGATCTGGTAACTGCTGAACCGGTGATCTGTGCCTAACTGGCCCCTTTTACCCTGCCTCTGGCAGAGGAACACTGATTTGTCCTTGAACTGAATCTCTGACCTGACAAAGTCTATCAGCACAAGTCCGATGAACCTCAGGGAATATCGGAGCCTTCTGAAGTTATGGTTCCAAGACTACCCCTAGCAAAAGAGAAAACATGCAGCATCTCAGCCTGATTTCACCCTTGAACAGATATGAGCATAGTTGAATGAGTGTGCTCTCTACTGAATTCTGCCCAAAATTCTACTGGTGAACTGATACCCTCAGGTAAAACTGATTCCCAAATACTGATGCCCGCAGGCCTGATACCCAGACTTGGAAACTGTTACATGCATTCTTGTAGAGACGCACTCTAAAAGCACATAACAAGCAAGTGAGAGCCAAAACACCACTATGTTGGGGTAGGGTTTCCCTGTCCTATTTTGTTAGGAGCTAGGGTTTCACTACGCACGCAGCGGTTTCAAACAACCTACAATCGGGTAAGCAACCTGTCCTAGTTTGGAATGGTCATTATGGATTCCGAATATGCACTAGGTCGAATGGTCAAAAAGGGTGCCCCGGTAAAATCGGGGTTTGTGTTCCCATACTGGCAGAGCCCACAACCGGTCAGCCATATGGTCATGCCTTGACAAAACAAGCCTCCGGCAAACCGTTCAGGAATAGCAGATGGCAAACACGGTATCCTAGGCGCACCAATGCAAATGCAATGCAAAGAAACACATAAGTGTAGTCAAAACCAGATATCATGAGTTCGAGTCAAGTTCTCTAACTCCCCAGCAGAGTCGCCAGAAACTGTAGACGTCCCTGAACGCCCCGAGAGGAACGAGTCCCCCCCCCGTTCTGTTCATATTCGGCTCACTACAGTCCAGGACTCTCAAATTGTCACGGTTCTAAGTCTGAACCAAAGAGTCCAAATCCGGCAAATCGTTTTGAGAAAACAGATTTTTGAAAGAAGTACCAAACATGGACTGCTTTGCCAGATACAGAGTCGCCACCTAAATATTTTATTTTGGAGAAATTTAGGAAACCCTGACTCGTTTGCCTAAGGCCACGTGTCCGTCATCACCAAAGTTGCCTCGGCTCGGGAACTTGGGTACGATTGGGGAAGGTCACTTCGTGAGCACTCCCGCTCGCCCGATCAAAGATCGGCCTCTATTAACCATGATATCTAGTTTTGAAAACTTTATGCGTTCTTATTCCGGTTATTAGCCTAGATTTACTATGTGATGCGCACAGCATACAAGTATAGACTGGATCGCCTGAATTGGAACAAAACATTTCATGTTTGTTTGTTTGAAAATGGTTTGATGGTGCTACCCGCAAGTAGGCTAAGACGTGGATTTGCCACCCTCAGGTGGGTTTAGAAAATATGATTTTGCCACTATCTAGTGGGCTTTAAAACACACATTTGATGAATTGTTCCAATTCAAATAACCCAACCTTCACCCACAAGCATTCAGGCAGTTATATCACATAAGTAATTAGCCTCATGGTAAGCATGCTATCATGGCAGTCACTCACACGCATGCAATGATGCTAAAGCGTAAAACTTACCGAGTACTCCAAGCCAAAATAGAAACTAATTAGAAATCCATGCATGATCCTAATTATACGGAAATGCCTAATGCAACACATGCAAAAGTGCAACTATAGCAGGCTCGGCTATTCTAGACATGGCATATGAAATGCTACAGCTAACATGTATTCAACTTGGAATTGAAAATTCAATGCAGTTAGTATGATGCGCCGAGCCCGGTGCATGCAAGACAGATGAATGAATGCAAACATGCTATCATACTGTATGCTAATTGAAACATGCCCTAATCTATCCATCATAAGCGGGTAAATAAAAGGGAGAAAGACGTGGGGTTGGAAGACATACATCACACACACGCACACTTATTACAGTTGTGCCCTCGCTCGGAGGGTCCGAATAAATAATATACAGTCCCAAATAAATAATTACAGTCCAAATAATTACAAAACCCTAATTAATTAACAAATTAAATTAGGAAAGCAATAAATTGGCATGCAAGCCAAGGACTGCCTCAAATCTGCTCCGGATGATGAATGATGCATGCTCGGGTTGCCTTGTGCGGAGAATTCCTTGTGATGCCCCGGTTTGCCTCTGTTTGCAATTGTTCTTGGAATGCGTGCCAAGCTTCGGAAGGCTGCTGATTTCCGATTTGCTGCAACAGAGAGCAACAAAGGGGCATGGCAAAGTATTTTCACATATGTATGCATGACTACTCTTCAGGGAGTGTAGTCCTCGATCCTCGTGCCACCAATCATGCATCTCGATGCATGATGGCCGAGGAGTCGATTTGCACGACTCAATATGAAATGAATGCACATGTGGACACAACAAGGCCTAGACTCCATCATGGATAATCCGGAGCGTCGGCGACCAGGAATTGAGACACGTTCCGTCACTCGGAGTATAAAACGTACCTCGTTTCCCGTGCTTGGGCTAATTCCTATCCCAAGCACGATGCAATATGCATGACATGCATGAATGCAACTAATATACAACCTAGCATGCACAATGCTATGAAATGGCATACACAATGCATGATGTAACATGGCATACACGATGCTCTAACATACAACCTAGCATACGCAATGCTATGAATTGAAATGGCATACACAATGCACAATGGACTTACACCAACATGAGTGGACCTCAGCCACACTCACATCGGTAGCCATTAGATGAAAATGAGACACTCGAGATGCGTGCACATGTGCACGCAAATCGAGGACCGAACCTAAGGCACAAATGCCACTCTAACAAAGCATGGCAAGGTATGAAACATGATATGCAAACATTCAAATTTCAGTACCAAAATATGATGAAAAACAGCCCCAGAACATGGAAACATAGCACCCGATACATGGAATGAGACCCGAAACATGAAGTTAGGTACATGGAATGACCTATGGCTATGCAAAGCCTGCATTATTTGAACATGAAGTGTGAATAAAAAATCAAGACAGTCTCAAAACAAGCATATTTACAGTTTTAAGCAAGGCCAAACAATGGACACAAATAGGACTAAGCTAGCATGCAAAAATGGCCCCGTAAGAGAGGTAATGAAGCAAGTAGCAGCTTCTGGCCCTAAATGGCCAAGAGCCCTTCAACAAAGTTGAAGAGAGGCTCAAAATGAAGCACTTTACAGTTTTCAACAAGCCACGGATCTAAACACAAACAGGCCTAAAACATTGTGCAAGAAATGGGCCAAAAGAGAGACAAAGAAGCAAGTGATGGTTGCTGGCCTCAAACAGAGGAGGGCCCTTCAACAAAGTTTAAGAGGGGCTCAAAAAAAGGTATTTTACAGTTTATGTCCGAGCCCAAAACAGTGCAAAAGTAAGCTTAAAATACTATGCAAGAAATAGGCCTAAAAGAAGGTTTAAACACAAAGTGTAAAAAGGGAGCCTCAAACAGAAAAATACCCTTGATCAAATATGAAGAGGGGGTCAAAATATGACTATTTCAAGTTCGGGTCGGATCCCAAAAATACAAGCACAAGGGGCTAACAAAACATGCAAAAATAAGGCCAAAAGAGGGATAAAGAGGCAAGTGACAAAAGGAAGACTCAAACAGTGAAGAGCCCTTCAACAATGTTGAAGAAGGGTTCAAAATAAGCCACTTTTCAGTTTATAACCAAGCTCAAAAAAATTTAAAAATAGGCCTAAAATACTATGCAAGAAAGAGGCATACAAGAGAGGTAAAGAAGCAAGTGTAAAAAGGAAGCCTCAAACAAGGAGAGGCCCTTTAAAAAACATGAAAAGGAGCTCAAAATAATGCTATTTTCAGTTAGGGTCGGAGCCCAAATATGCAAGCAAGAGGAGCTAATATATTGAGCAAAAATTGGGCCAAAGAGAGGGATAGAAGACTTACCCTTGAAGACCAATGCTTCAACAACTCTTGGACCAAGTTTGGGAGCCCTTGACCTCTGGAAATGGCCTTGAATCTGCTGGAATGGAGGGTGGAGGCCTTGTGCTAAGGGGTGTAGGGTAAATGGTGTAGGACTTGAGAGGTTTTGGTGCTTGGAAGAGAAGGAGAGGGAGGATCAATGCAAGAGCCTCAAAGCAATTTTTGTAACCCTTGTAATGGGAGCTGGAGGGCCTGATATATAGGCAAAAGAGGGGGGAAAAAGGGGGGGGAATGGAATTCAAGTTTCCCCCCAAAAGTGCAGCCCCCCCGGATATACAATCTAGGGGAAAACAAAATACATATTTGTAATGTACCAGAGGAGGGGATCATGCCTTGCCGGGTATTTAAGTTTCAGGTGGCCGGCCGACCCTCCCCATGGCCGGCCGGCCAAGGGTCAAAAGGATCAAGAAGCATTAGTGGCCGGCCACCCCAGATTGGTGGCCTCCCATGTGTGCACAACACAACCATGTGGTCAAAAACTGGAGAAACTGAACCAGGAGAGAGAAAAGGCCACTTTTAGGAGGGGCTCAAAAGGGTCACACACAATTACTGGCCAGCCATATGATATTGGTGGCCTTCCAGGTGTGTACAACACAAATATGTGGTTTGGGGTAAGAAAAAGTGGCCTTAGGGTGGTCACTATTGGCTTTCAAGTGAGAAAAACGGGCGACGGAGGGCGATGGAGGAATAAAACTGGTTGTCAAAACAATTACTGGCCTCCCACCCTTCTACGACCTTCTTAACAATGAAACTAAGGTCTTCACCAAAAATGAGCCCAAACTGATGCAAAATGAAGGTTCGGGGGCCAAAACGCGCAGCCCAAGGCCCCGAAAACTGACTGTTAGTCACCGGAAGTGGTGTTCGACCACGAAGTTGGTTTTTCGAGCCACAGTGTCCCTCAAAAGGGAGCAAATAAGATGCATGCCAAAACTTGGAGCAAACAGAGGTGGTTAAGCGGTCCCGAACCGAGGCACACGGCCAACGGCTCCGAAAAATCGGAAACCGGACTCCAAACGGGCAAAATGGCCTACGACCACGAAACGTAGCCTACGGCCACTGAGAGATGATCTACAAGACCTCTTCCTCCCTTCGGGAAGAGAGAACAGAGAAAACAGAGACTGGTTCGTAAACCGAGGCAAAGCATGAAAGAGTCCGGAAGTCCGGAGGCAAGGCTCGCAGCCGAGACCCTGAAACCTCTGAATGAGCACGATATGCAGCATCACCAAGCGCTCAATCGGTGACGTCTGAGTTTTAAGGTCGGTCAAAAATGGGTTGTCTACAGTTTAATATTTTCATTTTTTTTAGGGATTTCGTGGAGCGATAGTGGGGATTACTGATGTTAACTACTTGGTGTTACATTATTGATGTTAAATCATTTGCATTTTCCTAGGGAGATGTGTGAGTTGCAACGTTCACATTTACTTACATAACATCAGCCCAGAGCCACATTGTCGTACTACTAAGCCTTCCATTAACAACCTATAACATTCGCACCAAACACCAACCACATAACATAACATCGACACAGTCTGACAATCTTCGACAATTAATAGCTACTACCCCTACGACCACCAAACCCCACCAATACTTTTAGGCATACATTCTCTCATTAGCCCCCAACATCACAAAATACATATCCAATCATACAAACATTAGACACAACACCATGCGTTTGTAATATTATATATATGCACAACATCACATTTACAATCACTGGTAACCCCCAAACTCGTAAAAATATTACAACATTAACTAATAAAATCATGTGTCTGTCACATTATAAACATGCACAACATCACATTTGCAATCAATGATAAACCCAAAACCTGCGACGTGAACAAGATCACCTAAAACCCCACATGACGTACCAATTTGAAAAATCTAAAAATCCCCTAGATGTTGATTTGTGATTATGTATCATTTAAACAATATATAACAATCCCAATCAAACAATCAAGACAAATCGATACAATGATTTTACATGGAAAAACCACAATTGGACACCTCCAATTGTGATAAAAAAACCACGAGCAACAGTCACAAAACAATCCACTAAGAAGATATAAAGGAATTACATAGGTATACTCTCAATTATCTAGCGAATCCACGCCCGAATTGAACCAACCTCTATGTGTCTCTTCCAACCCCGTCTTCACCTCGGAATTGTCTTGACGATGAGCCACTCCGGAATCCACCAAAGCCTCAGGCTCGAATTCTTCAGAATCCACCGAAGAACAACTCTCTCTTTTGTGTAGAATCAACAAACAAACCTTTGATGTATGCTTCTTAAACCATGAGTTGAATACTCAATGAAAACATCAAAGAAAACTAGCAAAATATCTCCAGATATAAACCTCAGTTTCCAAAAAAAAGATCTGGAGGAGTTCTCCAAGTTTTGGAACAAAACCAACTACTTATAGAATCTCAAGTAATCCTACTTTTGGAAGAAAACCAATTCCATATAGAAATCCGAATTTTGAAGCTCGCTCGGTCCGCTCGAGCGTGGGACTTCCCACTCGAGCGGAGGATTCAAAATTATGTGATTCATGTAGGCTTTACGCTCGAGCGGAAGTTGCCACGCTCGAGCACCGAATCACACTATCCAGTACTTTTTCCAGGCGAAACAGAGATATTGTGAGCTTGCAATCCCCACTCGAGCGTCACTTTCCCCGCTCGAGCGGAACGACCAAAATTGGAAAATCTGGAAAACTAGATCCTATTACAACCTTGGTTTTGATCCATGGAATTTGACAACAAAGAGTCCTAACACAATTAAACAAAAACCCATTTTGAGCATAAAGCTTGATGTCGTATTGTTCCACAAACAACCAAACTAACATCGAAGACACCCATACTTGTTGACATCACATTAACACACGATCAACGATGCTATCGACAGATTAATTTTAAATCGCCGATGTTACATCCTCAATGTTAATTGCACTTTAAGATGTCCCAGTGCCCACGCTGCTTCGCCTTTGTAAATTTGATAGAAGGGGTTTCTAGGGGTTTTTTTAGGGGTTTTGTAATGTTATTTGGGGAATAACGAATTTTGGGTGTAACGTTCCCAAATCTAGCGTTCAACTCACACAAACTAAGGATCAACATTGCAACATCGTCAAGGAAACGTTGACGTTCCCATTTTTGAGCTTCCGTTTTGTTTGTAATGGAGGGAAAAGAAAAAAAAATGCTATAGTATACTTTTGGGCTTTTTGGTAACTACAACATCACTTAAACACCCAATATACCCCTCCAAATAGCCAACCCATGTGTCACATTCGGAGGCTCAAGTGTAATTAATATTGACATGGGACCAATCAGTCTACAAAATAAATTGCATGACTAAATGGTTCAAACTATCTAAACTTGGGATTTATTGGTGTTTTCCCGTTTTTATTTCTCCTCCATGATCATTATAGAGATTTGTTATCGCCGGTGAAGATATTAACTATCAAAAAATGTAGTGGCGTCGAAGATATTGATTATCAAAAGATTTGAGCAGATATGCACTGATTGTAAGAGTATCAATGGTGTGTATAAAATGACATAAATGATGTGCAGAGATACAAAACTTTCAAGTGTTCTTAGAAAATATTTGTTCACAGTCTGTGTAATCATGTCATTCCTTACCTTAGCCATCAATGTCTCTGACATGAATGAGGTGCCTGAGATTTAGGCAAATGAAAGGTTACCCATAGTGCATTCGCACGTTATTCTAATAACTGAGAGTCCCAATGTATTGGTAATCGTAGTGATACAGAAACTATCAATAACACTATGGCACTTAGTACATAGATGATGATTGCGGTTTCCAATATGGCTAAGCGACTACAAGCAAGAAGCTAAGAGAATTAGCGATTAAAAGAAGAAATGATCTATTCAAAATAACAACTTGTTGAAACTCGTCAGGTGAAGAGAAGTCTACAGAGTAAAAATGCACAGTTAGAGAATGTGGTGCAATATTATGCAACTGTTATAATGCCAAGACTCACAGAGGTCGAAAATAGGAAGGTTTAAGTTCAAAAGGCTTATGAAAATCTATTAAGAAAAGTTAAGCGCAAAAAATTGTGAAGCTTACTCAGAACAACATGTAATCTATAAATATTTTCTCCCTCTGAAATAAAATTGCAAACATTTCTCTATCATTTTTTAAAATAAAAAGAATTTTTTGTGCAGATAAGGAGAAAAAAAAATTAGAGCAATTTCAGAATTTATCTTCAGAAAAACTCTCCTTGAGATTATGCATATGATCAAAAAATAATTTTACAAAAACTCCCCCTGAGGTTATGACGCTTCATTTTTCTATGGCGATTTTGTGTAGATATAGCAATCATAGAACAATCACACGAAACATGCAGTGTATAAAATATAATCATATCAAGTTAAGTAATCATATAATAAATGTTGTTATATTTCATTCTCATTTTTATCATTAATAAAAATGGATAAACTCAAAAGATGAGAATATTTCAATAGGTGCCATGATCAATTAAGAGTTTAGAATACTATTTTTGGATTTTTCAAAATGTAACACATAAAACAAATATGAACTCACATTAAAAATATCAATATACGACATCATCAAAATCATCTTAATAATAATGTGGCTTAATCAAAATAGTTAAAGTTGAAATTGGATCAAAAAATTTCAAACATTTTGTGCACACATAAAAAATCATAATTTTCAAAAAATAACATCTTTTTAGTCAAAACATCAAAATAGTAATAACTTTGTTTTATTCTTTTTTTCTTCTATCTTTTGTGTCATGGTCAAAATATAATGTATATATGGTATAGCATGGCAATCATGTATATATTGGAATAAGATATTCATATATGCAAGAGAGTAGAAATTTTATTATCAAATAAAATATTTCGAGATTTGAAAACTAATTTTTACCCAAGTTACCTATACCAATTATCTCCGTTCATGTCTTAAACATTTTTTTGTGCAAAATACTATTTTCGTCTACTGGATTTCACCTTTAAGATCACCTACAAAAAAAAAAAAAAAAAAAAAATCGATTTTGGTACCCCAATCTTTTTGGGTCCATGACTGTTAGTTTTAAGATTACTTGATTTTGGAATCCATTTCATTTTTATTTAATGTAATTCTTTTTTAAATTGACATGATAAAATTGAGTGACCATTCCTATTACAATCTAAAATATGGAGGGATATAGTGGCAGTATCACAATCTAATCCAAAATTATATACCTTATTTTTGGAGAACATGGAAATAACAATAGGGAATGGGTAAAGCATAATGTTTTGGATTGATAATTGGATAGGGGATTCAAGTATTTGTATTAAGGCCTAATTTGGCATAATATAAAAAGTCAAAAAAGTCAAAAAGTCATTATCCTATTTAAGTCACATCATCTCATTTAAATCACATCATCTTTCTACCATATCACTTCAAACCCAACCCATATTTCACATTTTTTCGTAAAAAGTCAAAAAATGCACTTATTTAGATCATCCCAAACAATCTTTAAATTCCCTAGACTTTATCAGTTATGCATAGCAAAGGAGGCTTCTCTAACTGAGCAGATTTCAAGAAAAGACAGTTCAGACAGGTGGTGCTTTAGTTTGAGAAGAAATCTACATGCTTGGGAAGAAGATGAGTTGGTAAAACTTATTGATTTGTTGGGATCAGGGCCTAGGGCAGACATGGAGAATGAGGATTCTGTGAAATGGAAGACTGATACAATAGGTGGGTTTAAGGTTAAAAGTGCATATAAATGGTGTGATATGGATTTTGTTTCTCTACACAGCTCTGTTGGACTGATATGGAACAATTTATCTACACCTAAAGCCAAATTTATTACTTGGTTGGCTTGGAAGGGCACACTTAAAACAAAGGCTTTTCTGCTCAGAATTGGAGTATTGGGGGGGAATGTGGATTTACTTTTTGTGTTCTGCAAATTTGATCTGGAATCCTCTAATCATATTTTATTGTTTTGCCCTTTTGTGTAGAATGTGTGGGTATGCATAATTGAGTGGTGGAGGCTGAAATGGGTAACACCAGGTTCAGTAGGGTGTCTATTGCAGTGGTGGTTGAGTTGGAATTTCAATAAAAAAGAAAGGATGTTTTGGAGAACTATTCCATAAGCTGTGTTTTGGTTTGTCTGGAAATGCAGAAATGAGTGTATCTTTTCTGATAAGCATCCAGATTTGGTGGAGTTATGTGAGACAATAAAGGTAAGGTCAGCACTTTGGTGGAAATCACATAATTCTGGGTGCTTTTATTCTGTAAATGATATTGTGAGTAATTTTCATTTGGTGAAAAAAAAGCATTTAAAATCAGAGAGGGTGAGAAAGTACATTTTCATGGAGAGCAGCAGCAGCAGCAATGTGGAAGGGTCTGGTACATAATCTGTACTACATTTCTTTAGCAAGGTGGGAGAGCAGCAGTAGTATTATGTCAAGAATAGCAGCAATATTCTTCTATTGAGCAGTAGTTGAAGTAGTATTGGGTCAGTTTGTCGATATGCTGCATTGGTGGAATAGGGGTGAGGTGAAAAAGGAGGTAAATCCAGAGATATCTTTTGGCCTTGGGGTACTTGAAGTGTCATGAAAAGGGAGCACTAGTGATGGGAAATAGTGGTGTTGTTATTTTTGGTGGTTTTTGTTTTGGTTGGTCCCTCACCAACTTGATGTAATGCTACAGATGATTGAGCTTATTCTATGATGTCAACCTAGTTGGGATCATATTACTTAGCTATGATGCTTGTGCATCTATCATTTTCATTGATGTATGGTGTAATTCATTATTCATCAATAAAATTTTTTGATTGCTGATAAAAAAATAATAATAATAATGACATACAATATTAGGATTACTAAACGATGATACTTTAACAAAGAAATTTTTATAAAAAAATTGTTTCTTGTGGGGTTTGAACCCAATATTTGCTTTGTCAAAAACACATATTTGATTTTTAAGTAATTTATTTAAATTTTCTTTCGCTTGTGTGAATTTAAAAATTATTTTATTTAAATCTTCTATATTTTCTTTTAAATAATTATTTTTAATTTTCAAATCATTTGAAATTTTTTTTGTAGAATCATTTTCCTTTTTTAAACTTTCATTTTTCCTTTTTCAAAGTTTTATTTTCATTTTTATTTTTTTAAGATTTCATTTTCATTTTTCAAAACATCATTTCCATTTTAAAGACAATTATTTGATTTTTCGAGAAAAGATTGTTTTTAAATAATCTTTTGAAAATCATCATGTAACTCAATAAAATCTAACAATTCATCATATGTAGGAGAATTTGTATTTACCTCATCATCTTCAACTCCTATGAAACAAATATTTGTCACTTCGTTGTCATTGCTTTCTTCATTGGGGTAATTTACATCATCATCATCATCATCATCATCATCATCATCATCTCCACATACAAATTTTACTTCTTCTGTGATTTATTTTCTTGAGTCGTGCCTTCGTGTGTAACTTCTAATTTTTCCCAAACCTCTTTTGCTGTGTCACAAGCACAAATTTTATCATATTTATCAAGATCAAGTGCACAATATAAAATATATTTTGCTTTAGCATTTATTTGAATGCTTCTAATATCATCCACATCCCATTCCTCTTATGTTTTAGAAATTTTCTTTGTATCTATGATTTTGGAAGGAGTAATTAGATTATTTTTAATAATCTTCCATACCATGTAGTCTATTCCTTGAATATACATCATCATTCTATTTTTTCAATAATTGTAATTATCACCAGCAAAATATGAGGGGTTGGAATATGAGTGACCATCAATAATTTGTGTTTTTATAATGGTTGCCATTGATAAACTCTAAGACAGTTAATGTAACGCCCTCAAAATAATAACATTAACCCATCAATATGGACATGCATTGATATATATATAAAGTTCCACATTCTTCTATTCATCAGAGTTTCATTACAAAAAGTATTACATGTTAACGACAAAAGCAAATGCCCTAAAGGCTTACAGCTTTCCAAGTTAACACTTGGTTACAACAAAAGAGTACTAGCTCATTTACACATTAAGCCCTTGGCTTGAATTTACATGTAATACATCCAAAAAAAAAAAAAAAAGACAACAAAAGTGTGTCCGCCTCTAGCCTCCCAAGCTACGTCCTTGGAGGTGGCATGCTACCTGCACCTGAAAATGATATTCCCATATAGGGTGAGCCACAGCCCAATAGACATACACTAAACCAAATATGAACAATGACTAGAAGATTAGCAGTTGATAGATGGCCAACACTGATACTTTCTCTTATCACACTTTACAGTTTCATGACATACAAGTCCATGTTACAATTCATTTTCCAGTTCCTTTCAATTCTCAATTTATAACCATGGCTCAGAACCTGGCCAACAACTCACATGAGACAGTAACGCATATCAAACACTTCCCATTTCATAATAGATAAGCATACTAGCTATATCACACAACAACAGATAAGCATACAAGCTATATCATCACTTCCACAGATATGCATATGAGCACTATCACACTTCCAATGACAAGCATATGAGCTCTGTCAACACATTACTAGATAAGCATATGAGCTCTATCTACGGAGTCCATCCCCTATCTCCTCCCAACAACATCTGGTTTAGAGGTCCATCCCCTATCTTCCCCTAAACCGTGGAGTACATCCCCTATCTCCTCCAACACAACGCAATGCATATAAACAATAATTATACACATTATCACACAACACATAAATTTAACGTGTTCTTTCAATCATCATACTCAATGACTCATTCCAGTGATTAGTTTCCGTTTGCCTAATCATCATGCATTGTCTACAACAATCACGACTATCCTCCACCGATAGTCCAAAGCAGTTATTTCTATACAGAAAGTAAATACAACAATGGATATATAATCAACATTTCAACTAGGTGAGTGATAAATAATCCAACTACACCCTTTAACCCCTTCCCTTTCCAATTTCCACATTCTCAATTCAATTCCTCATTTCCAATAATTAATTATACAAACTAATCAATCAATGTAATTAGGGCATTTTTCATAATCTACATTTCAACCCTTAGGTTCCATTTTCATTAATGTCTTAACATTAATTTCACCTTTTTCATGTCAAACGTGTATCTAGGTTTTATATAGTTAAAACCCCACTCTTGTAAATTTACACAAAAGCCCCCAAACTTTCGCAAATTACTAAACCAACCCCAACATCTCAAAATACTAAAATTTAAAGACAAAGCTCATAAAGAGGAGTAGGATATCCCTACCTCAAAGTTCGAGCTCCAATGGAGATGAAGACCAAAACCAAAATGCTTCAAATTCTGAAATTTTTAGATTAAAATGTAGCCCTCGACGATCAACACAACTTTCGTAAAGACCAAAAGTGAGCAAACAACTCCTACTAGATCAAATCTAAGAGAGAAGGGTCGGTTTTAGAGTGAGAAGCTCCGAAAATGGCTTTTTGGAAAAGTAAGAGAGAGGAAAGATCTTGAAAAAGTGATCCAAAAGTCGGATCTCGGGTTTATATAAAAGTCGCCCCGCTCGAGCGTCCAACTCCCCGCTCGAGCGTCACTCACAGACTCCCGCTCGAGCGTCAACAATCCCGCTCGAGCGGCGGATACACACTTCCATAACTTTTACAGAACCAGGTCTCCGCTCGAGCGTCAAACCTCCCCGCTCGAGCGTTACACACAACAACCCGCTCGAGCGTCAAAACTCCCGCTCGAGCGCACAACACTGCAGAGGAAAAACTGGAAGATGGAAAACTACACTCGAGCATCAACAACCCCGCTCGAGCGGACAGACAACAACGAAGGGCCTGCTCGAGCGTCAAAATCTCCGCTCGAGCGTGAAGGTCAAAGTCTGGGCAACTACACTTGGTTCCTAAGCTCAACCAACCTGTTATACTCCTGCCCAACATAACCCAAGACTCAAATACAAAGAGTAAAGGATATAAACGAGATATACACCACAACCAATAAAAAGGGAAACCGGCATCGCTATAGTTAAATCAAAAAATAAATAAGAGTCTTTACTCTGATATCAATTGTTATCTTTGGCAGGCAATCCAAAATGGAGGTGAATTGGGTTTCTAAATTTTTTTTCACCATATTAAAAATATTAACCCAAATGATAAATAAATAAATTTGCTCAATAATATAAAATAGAGTACTGAAATAAAATGAGCAAATGGAAGAGAAAGCAAACTCAGTAATTTATAATGGTTTGACACGCCGGGCCTACATTCACTCCCCAAGTATTCTCCTTGGAAATTTCTCCACTATTTTTCAAATAGTAATTACACTGCTAACTTCACAGGTGCTAATGAACCTTTATAACAAGTGATCAATCCCGATCACTCCAACCAGTTTAGAATCCGGTGTACAGTCACACTTTATAAAGTGATTTTATCTCAAAAATCTCTCAACTAGTTTTGAATCCGGTGTCTAGTCACACCTAATCCAAGTGATTTTATTCCAAAAAATCACTCACAAAAACTCATTCTTTACAAATATAATAAGAGTAAGGGATAGAAAATCCTTTTACAATTTTATTCAACTCTTAACAAATTTTCTCATAGAAAATATAACTCAACGAAGCACAATACAATATTTGAGAGTATTTCAATATAACATATTTTTCTCTTCTGCACTTTTTATTTTTCTCCAATTAAAATTCTTTTTATAATCATAAAATTATATCCATTGGCTCATCGCTATTGGAGGAGACATATGTGGAGCATGGACACCGATCATTTTCAAATATGGTAGGCGGGGATTGAAAATATAGACAATGGTCGCTTTCGATAAATAGTAATTCAATTTTTTTAACCGTTAAAAACAAAGAGTGCATAGTAACTTGCATAATAAAATATTTAATTACATAGTAACTTCTCTATTAAAATATTTGTATGCATAGTAAAATCCCTTTAAATAAAATATATATCCTTTTAAAATCTTTGTAATTATTACAGAGATTTTAGGTACATGTAATAAAAATAACCAATCATTCCATGTGAGTATATCAAATTTTGTCAAAAGAAAATAACTCACCAATATCACACTTGTCAAACAAATACAATCAATTAATATCAAATTTGTTAAAAGATAAATAGTGACCAACCGTATTTTTCAAAATGTTACTAAACGTTATAAAATATTTTGGTAAAATCAGATCTTGAACTGTAATTTCGATTTGAATAATATTTATAAAATTACATCATACACCATATATTTTAAATAGATAATATTTTGTGTCAGAATGTAAAATATGTATATTAAAAAATTACAATTTATATAATAATATTTTGGATATCATCAAAATTAAATCACATAATTAACGAATTATTTTAGAAATAATAATTATCCCTTAATTTATGGATTTCAAATAGAAATATAACAAAAATATTTCATAATCTCTCTATTTTGATCTCTCTCACCTTAATTTATGGATTTAAAATGGAAAGATAACAAAAATATTTCATAATCTTTCCATCCTAATCTCTATCCTAATATCTCTCACCTTAATTTTTGGATTTCAAATAGAAAGATAACAAAAATATTTCATAATTTTTCTATCATAATCTCTCTCACCGATTTCTAAAAGAAAATATTAAAACTTGCATTCTTTCTCTCTCCTCCAAAAAATCAGATAATATTTTTCATTAGAGTTGTAGGTACCTATGTATATCTTATATATTACATTATATTATATTATAACATAACAAAAAAAAAAGAAAAAAAGAAAAAAAAGAAGAAGATATACAAACAAATAAAATTAATAAATTTGATTTTTATTTATTCAATTCAAATCTTTCTTTTGCCTCTCAATATCCAATTTTAAATTTTAAAAATTTATGAAGTCTATCTAAATAAATTTAATTTGAAAATATCTCTCACCATCATACTTTAAATCAATAAAACTCGCATGTTTATAACATATCTGACTCACATCATAACTTACCTAAATAATAATAATTAAAAATAAATAGAAATCACAGATAAATTAATTTTTTTAAAAAAATAGATACCTACAACTCCATCTTAAATAAATTAAAAAAACAATAGAAACCACACAAAAATAAATAAGATAAGAATTTAGATATGAATCTCAAAAAGATATGACAATATCTAAATTTGAATTACGATTTAGTAATATAATTATGGGTAAATTACAAATACACCCCTTGAGGCTTGCTTAAAATATGAATTGCTCCTTGTGGTTTGGAAAATTACAAATATCTCCCTGTCAAAATTTTTTATTTAGCAGAATTAATTGAAAAGGTGAAATTTCTAAATGTTCACCTATACAATAATAAAATTATCTGAATTATTAATTGAAATAAAATTTTAACATTATTAAATACTGCTAATTAACTTGATGATTTATTAATAAAAGGACCCATTTGTTATGAAATTAGAAATCTTAGGGGGCATAACGTAATTTCTAGAACCACAAGGGATAATTTGTAATTTAAGTAAATGTCAGGGGATGTGTTTGTAATTATCCTATAATTATTTATTTTTTCATGTATATCTATCAAAATTTTAAATCACTTAATGGGACAAATTAATCAATTTTTAAGTTTTGTTGAAAGAATAATCTGATTAGTCATCTAAACTCTTTGACTTAGTGGGCACTTGTGGAGGACCTGACGAATTGGGTCGGGCAAGGTCTAAGTTGTTGGAGATAACATCCTATCACTCCATAAATTTATTTTTTTTTAATTTTATTTTTTTCTCTGTGTGATTATCTTTTGTTACTGCTGGTTTGGTTTTGGTTTCGATGTTAGTGAGGTTTATGTGTTTGTTTACAAGTTTGCATAGTGGAGAAGAATTATTAGTGATGATGGTTGCAATCAAGATATCTATGCCCATTCTGTGCTAAGGATTTTGATCGGATTTTGTCTTCTTTAATGAAGACCATAAAATTGAAGTAAAAAAAATTGGTATCGAATTTTTATTTTTTATTGTCATTTTATTTTATAGAAAATGTGAAAATTTATTGGCAATTCAAGATTTTACAATAACATTATATTTTTGTATAGCTAGGTAAATTTAAAACTCTTAAATATCGTTGTATTCTTTATTTTTATTCTCTATCTATTCCATTATACCATTACTACTATTTGTTAGTTTGTTAATTATAATTCAATTAATTATAAATGAAAACTTAGTATAACTTTTTATATATATTATAGTTAATTTGTTACTGCTATAGTTGTATATAATAGCATAGGGATAATCTCTAAATATAATTTCTATTTTTTTTATATGATTAAAATAATTCATCTTAAATAGTATATAGGGGAGTTAGATGGCTTCTTTTATCCATCCAAAAAAACCCAATCTATTTTTTTTTCTTTTTATTTTTTAATTTTTTTAAATTAAAATATTAGTTGTGTCACGCCCCACTTTTTATTACTCGAAGCATTACCAATTTCATTTACTTAATTCCATTTCAGAGATAACATGCGGAAATAAACTCGTATATTCAACTCATAGAAGTGAATAGTATTGCTCTCATTTGAATGCAAGTAAATACAACATGAGTATAATAAATAAATTGCCCTCAGGCTTACGACATTAAATAATCAAATGAAGGGTGCAACCCTTTTTCATATACATGGCGTTCCGCCTACAACAAAGAGGCCCCGTGGCCAACAAATAAGAAGATCCAAATCTTGTAGTACATCCTGCTAAACACCTGAAAAAGATTCAACAACGTGGGATGAACATATAGTCCAGTAGGGATCTCAACATGGCCCTCAACAATAACAACTTACAGATAGTTATGATCATGAATGCTCAATCTCATACTAGAATAGTAATGTGATAGTTTATACAAAATATATATATATATATATATATATGTGTGTGTGTGTGTGTGTGTGTAAACTTTTCTCGAAAACAACCATTTCATTCAATGCTATAAATGATTCATCTTTCTTTTCCTTTCATTAAACCCTGTTCCCAATCTTTCATAACATTAACAATTTCTTAGGAAATAAATTCACTAAGCCCATTACTCTCTTCCATTTTTCCATACATACTATAGATGTGCCCTTTTTAAAACATGTTTCTAAAGTGTTCGATCTTCTTCACGTTACCAAAAGACAAAAAGGCATTTTGGTTCATTCCCAATTCAATCATAACTATACATGCATAAGATAAACCAATGAGGCAACTCGGCCCTCTAAGACAGTAACCAACACAAATCATGATGTTCTCAGATACACTGAAACAACAACAACAGCTAAACTTCGCTCTACTAGCTATGTGCGTAGTAAGCCAAAGATACACCTTTCACAACAACAAGCCAGTTTACCAGGCGCTAGCTGGAGGGGTATGGTACCTTCGATTATTAGCGCAGACAGTTCTCCAGGCGTTAGCTGGAAGGTCACGGTACCTCTGATTATTAGCGCAGGGTATAACACCACCAACCAAATGTAGCACGACAATTCAACACAACCGTGTCATCCTCCACCGATGACCAAGGACAAAACCTCTAGATGCAAGTATTTAGTACATCTATTAAGGACTCAACTACTATGAGACCACAAACCCAACAACGACATTAACATGGTAGTTAAAGCTACGATTCCCCACAAGTGTGTATTCAACACTCAAGAAACAACAATCCAATTTTCATACGTATTTCAAAAATGCTTTTCCCATTTCACAAAACAAGTTTCACTTCCCTTCTGTTTTCTTAAAACCAACTCCGGCCCTTTTGTAGTCACAAAACTAAATCCATTTCTTTTGTTTTACAAAACCAATTCCATTGATAAATAAGCCATGACTCACATTAGTCTATTACATTCATTTCAAACCATTCCAAAGCCAAAGTTAACCCCTTAGGTATTAACACCTTCACCCAACCCTCATCAACAATAGAGATTTTCAAAAGGGTTCACTATCCTCCATTTTAATTTATCAATCAAAATATGATTTAGGGCTTTTTCTTCTATCAACTACAACATGCTAAATTACACTCCAATTAGCCCAAAACAACCATCAATGATAACATAACCATTTTTCAAACACCCAACCCTAGGTTCCTTCTCATGATTTCAAACAAATCCAACATGGATATGGTTTTCATGCAATACAAAATTACCACATGTCTATCTATAGACGAAGTATTGACAAAGAACAAGAAAATCCCTACCTCAAGTTCGGAGCTCAAATGGAGAAGATGGAAAATCTCGAAGTTGCTCCAAATCTCAAAATTTCCGGAACAAAACGAAGCCCTCGACGATCAACACACTTTTTACAAAGGCTCAAGGTGAGAAAAACACTTCTACTAGATCAAACCCTAGAGAGAAGTTAGGTTTTAGAGTGAGGAGCTCTCAAAAATCGGTTTTGGGAAAGTAAGAGAGAGAAAGGAAATGTAAAAAGTGACTTAAAATAGCCTAGCTGTCAACTGATATACGACTCTCCTGCTCGAGCGGAGAACACAACGCTCGAGCGTCAAGGGCAAAAAGCTAGGTACGCTCGAGCGCAAGAAGGCCCGCTCGAGCGCCAAGACACAAGAATAAAGTACATCCGCTCGAGCGTGAAAACCAGTCCGCTCGAGCATATATTTCTCCCTCCCAAAACTTACACCAAAAAGTACAACCCGCTCGAGCGGTAACAATCCCGCTCGAGCGCGATCCGCTCGAGCACAAGAAATCAGCTCGAGCGTAGAAAACACATCTGCAGAAGTTTTGCAGAGGCACGAAATACTGAAACTGTGAAAACCCCGCTCGAGCGCAAGAAGACCCGCTCAAGCGGACAGCTCGCAAGAAGACCCGCTCGAGCGGACAACTCAAAAACTGGGCAACAACAATGGGAGCTAAAGCTCTACCAACCTGAAACAGCCGAGCCCAACTTGTTCTAAAACTCAAACAAAAGAGTTTAAAGGTTGACAACACGATAGGTACAACTACCAACTCCACGGAACTGCGTCCGGAAAATAACAGAATAGAAAAGGGATAACCGGGATCGCTATAAGTTGTTTATGTCCACAAAATAAAATTGATAAACACATTTCCAAAAGCTATACTTTTTTCCCTTTCTTCTTCTTTTTATTTATTTATTTATTTATTTATATTTTTTAATATGTAGGATATTTATAAATAGAAAATGTTTGACACCTTCAATTTTTTTTCATAATCCGACTTATAATAATGTGGTCATAAGTATCAATTTTTATACAAATATAAGAAGAGAATTAACCAAATTATACATTTTAACCAACCACAAATTCAAACTTTCACTATTTCAAGATGTTATTTTACTATAATTCTAATTAAGAGACTCTTCAACCTTTAATATATATATATATATATATATTTTATCAAATTATAATTTGAAAAAAATTTAAAAAGATAAAGCGTTGAAAATTATTGTTTTTTCAATCAAAATTGATGAAAAGATAAAAAATTGGGATGTGAATGAAAGTTCTTCTAAAGTTTGATAAAAATTTAATGAAAAAGTTAAAGAAATTTATATCAAATCAAATTTTTTATTCAAATTTAAAATCAAATTAGATAAAAAAAAATTAAAAGAAAATGATGAAAGGTTGGAAATATTCTGAAACATTCTTATTCTTAGAGAGTAGAAATTCGCGTGTGTATTATATTTATAGTGTATTTTTAGTTATGAAATTGAAATCAAAAGAAATTTAACTTGAATTATTGGATTAATAATAGAAACATCATATCAATTATTGTTACTTCACTTCACATTTAATAATAAAATTGTATATTTGTCTTAATTATAACTTTTAAATTTATATTTTTCATAACTAGAAAAGATATGTCATAACTCATTTAACGTCATTTAATTAGGTTTAACTTTTTTTTAATAAAAATTATCAAAATTGCACTAAATATATATATATATATATATATATATATAATTTTTTAAACTAATAATTTAAAAAGTTATAAACATAAAAGTTAGGGTAAATTACACTGACCTTGCCTGAGGTTTACCTTAATTACAGGTACTTCTCCTGTAGTTTTAAAAATCACACTGACCTCCCATACTTTTGAAAATAATACATAGATTCTCTATTCCCGTTAAAAGAGCATGAATGACGTTAACTTGATAGCCAAATTAACTATAATGCCCTTGAACCACATTGTGAAAAGACACAACTGACCCTTCTCAATTTTCATCTTTTACATCTTCACAAACCCTTCTCCCAACACCTTAATGGCAGAAACCATCTCTGCAATTTCACCCAAAGAAAACCCATTCCCATTCACAAACCTAGAATCAAGATTAGGGCAAGAATTTCCATCAGTCTTGCCTGAACTCCTTGATTTAATTCCATTAAGAATTGAATATCTGTCATTAAATTTATTTGCCCTAAACCTAGGAGGTACCAAATCTTGATCAATTGGGGTTTTTATGCAAAACCCACCCCTTAAGGTAAAAAAACCCGTCTCATTCATCCCTATTCTATCTATCTATATATGGAGAGAGAGGGTCTTCTCAGCTTGGTGTGACACTCTGGAATAGAGTGCTTCAGTGAAGTAAAAACCCACTCTCTCAATTGGATCTTCATATTCGCTCACCGATTCTCGAACTTGTATCATCAATTTCACAGCCTTTTCTGGTTTAGACTATGCAAATCGAGAATAATCAAGTAGAGCTTTCGTGTTCTGGCGATTTCGAAGCGCCAGCAACGGCATCGTTGTTCTTCGGCAAAGGATTAGTTTCTGATTGTGGAATCAGAGACGATAGAACCCATGGAAGAGAGCTTTGAGGTTGAAGAAGACTAGCATTTTTTTGGGTATTGGAGAAAATTACTCGATTGAGATGAGACGGTAGAGACGAACCTACATTGAGTCGGCGGCAAAAACTTCTGAGGAGAGAGAGAGAGATGAAATGTATGTGTTTATATATATATATATATATATGGGTAAATTACACTTACCTCCCCTGAAGGGTAGTATTGGAACTTGAATTTGAACGGATGGGTAACAGAAAGGGGATCTTTGTATATTAGTTTGAAAAATAAGGGAGGTCCGTATTATTTTCAAAGCCACAACGGAAGTACCTATAATTAAGACAAACCTCAGGGGAGGTCAGTGTAATTTATCCTAAAAGTTAACATACAAATTTCATGTATATCACAATACAAAATATTAAATTATTTCAAGATAATTATAATAATTTTAAATTTTTTTTTTATAAAGTTCCCTACATAACACAAATTATCACTAAATTTAATAAAATGGAAGCGGTGTAGAATAAAAAGAAAAAATTGTCCATATCCTACATTCTTAACAGGCAGGGACATCCCTAAATACAAGCCACTCAGCAAAGGGGAGTTGAATAGCTCTAGTCGAACTTAAGCCTAATGAAAAATTATCTAGTAAGATCTTGTTTGGAAATATATAATTTTTTTATTTTTTTATTAAAAGATATACAAAAAAAGTAAAGAGAATAGTGTGACAACTTATAATTGTAAGATTATAGGATCTATATACTAGAAATCAAAACACTATGAATAAAAGTAACTACTAAAACATAAACTCAGACACATACCGTTTGATCCCGTTATTGTCTTGAGTTTTGCTTCCTTGAAAGAATATGGCATTCACAATTGGAAAACCTTAGCACCAGCTCTTCCCCTCATTCTCCTAATCTTTTTGTTGTCTTTTCAATGGGGCTGACAACCCTTTGATCTACATATATATAGATATATGTAAACCCTAATAAGGATAGTAGAGGGGACTGGGCCTAAATAAAACAATTACTGAGCCCTCCCGTTAAGGAACCCAAATAACTTAAAATAGGTCTTACACCTCCATATCACATATCCACATATAAAATAATATATACACTAAGATGACCATGGCCCAAACTTTATGAATCACAATAATAATTTTGGGCTCATACCAGTCAATCTATCTGAATCACGTTCAACCCGTTTTTCACAAACCAAACAAAATATAGTCAATGACAGCCTAATTAAGAATAAATTCTTACATTCTCCCACTTAGGCAACATTGACTACTACTTTAAAAAAATATTTTATTTAAGAAAAATGACTCTCGGGTTAAACAACTTTAGTGGCCACATAAACATGATTCAGAATAAAAACATCTCAGCACAGAATCCCGTTCAATGAGAAATATTAATATCAAACTGTAGCGGTAATTATGCTATTGAACAACATAACACCTTCCACAATTACAAACACTAATATCTCACCAACATGGATTCCTATATGTGATAAAGTGTAGTGTGGAATTTCAGCATAATTGATCCAAAAATTATATAACATGCTAATTCCACATTCAGTCCTCTGGATGGTCTTGACAAGACCTTGCAAGGAATTTTATTCCATTTTACACTTCCAAAAGAAGCCTTTATTCCTCTAAATCGAGGTCTTTCATGCTTTAAACCAAGCATCATACTTTATGGATCCATATATACTTCTAAACTAAAGTGTTAATCTTTATATCTCAAAATTAAAACATAACTGTAAGAGCTCATATAAGAGGTATACATATATGACAATTACCATTTATGTGTACACACACATAACTATAAACAAAATGTGAATAAACACATTAAACTTTATTAACTGAAATATACCATAGATAATATTCATGGGTAAAAAATTTCTTTAACCAAGCACATAAAAAACTATAAAGTACCCATATGCTCAATATATTTAGCAAATTAAAATTTGGCCTAAGCCCTATATTTAGAGGATCAACTAGTATGTATTCTATAACATGTGCTCATAAAGAATATCATCTTTAACAACTCTCTAATTCTGAAGTACTTTAAAATTATATATTTAACACCATCAGAGTTTTTGTTATTCTTTATAGAGAAAATTAAAACCATATATCATAATACATCTTTATAGGTTTGGAGATGAAATTAACAATTCCAAACTCTGAAATAAAATTCTTTAATTACATAACTCAAGTCAAACTCTAAAACATGTTTGTATAGTGAAAAATTATAAGAGATTTTATGAAACTCTTTCATGAAACAAGATCTCATGCAAACATAAAAAATGTAACTAGTAACAGACATTATATATCATTTGAGCAATTTCCAAAGTCGACATTATACAACCAATAATATTAACATGATTAATTCTTCCACAGCTAATTGTATAATCTTTAATTCTCTATAAATATCATGACACTTTATGTCTTTCAACCCAATGGTCAATGCTTAAATTAAAATAATAATTGTCTAACAAACTAATTGCATATGCACCAAGTTTAATTCAAACTTCATAATTCATTAAACTCTCACAACACTAGCATACAAGACATTCCTCATGAACTTTTTCTCAAAATCATTTTATGAATACTGAATGTTACTTAATTAATCTCGATCATTAAGAAGAGCAACGTAAAGATTTCAATTTTGCATATTAAATTCAGTAAAAATGTGATCTAGGTATGCTCTTTGAGATGAGATAAATAATCCTCTAAGTTATTTTTCAAGTATCTCAATGCCAAACACATAAAATACTTTATCAAGATATTTTATACCAAAAATTTATTAACAACAATATCTTCACATCAAGTATTAATTCGAAATTATTACTAATAAGTAAAATTCCATCGCTATAAAGGATCAAGAAAAAATAAATTGCTCCCACTGACCTTGAGATGTATGCATAAATTAATAGTATTATCCATAAAGCGAAGTAATAATATTTGGTGAACCTTTAAATATCATTATTCAGAAATTCGTTTAAAACCATAGATAAATTTGTTTATCTTACAAATCAAATTTGTTTTGTTTGGCAAAGCAATAGATAAAAAAAAAGTCACAATACCACTATAATCATTATAAACCTATAATTATGACATTGGTAAGAACAATACTCTTTTCAAATCGCAACCTCTTACAATAGCTTTGTATTTATTTATTTACCTTCAAAAAAAAAAATACTCATTAGATTTCAAACCTTTTAAAAAAGTATAACATGATCTCATATCTAATTAATAATTTGTACCAATTCATTTACCATATTACAAATTGCCAATATCTTCATCATACGTAACAATCATCTCTTCAATCTATTGATATTGCTCATTTAGAAAAATAATATAATCGCAAGGATCTTTTAATTGTATGAGAATGTCTAGAAGGTTGCACATGTTATACATGTTCAACTTTTATCAATAGACTGACACTTCAAATTCTACTTGCACTCTCACTTTCTCTATGTGAGAATGAAACGGACCAATTTATTATAATAGGCACAAGTATACAGGAAGATTTATATATTTAAACTGTTCATCAATCTAATAACTTCACATTTTAAAAGCTTAAAAGATTCTTATGTCAGAACCAAGATAATAGAACCATTGACAACTTACAAAGTAACAACAAATAGCTATAGGTCCCATTTTGATTTCAAAAATATATCATAAAATTTTTTTTACTTCTGTACAATCCCAAACTCAAAAGTTATTCTAACTAAATTTTATATTAGTTCGTAATTCAAAAGTGTTTTAAAAATATTTTTAACTTAGTAACCATATGTAAAGTATACACAAGTATACATAGCAATATTTTATCACAAAAACTTGTATAATTTAAATATATTAACATACACCTCATCATTTTATTGGAGTCCAATTACGACACTCAAGTACTCAACTTTCTTTCGAAGTTACAAGCATGATATGTTTAAATTGATTCCACAATTTTATAAAAAAAAATTAATAAGAGGTTATGCATATTAACCAAAATTATCATGTTCACTATAATATCGATTTTCAATTAATAATTTTAAAATCTTTATCAGTGTGTTTTTCAACATAAATGAGATTAGACAAATGCATAACATCAATACTCATTTATGAAATTAATAAAATAATTTTTTCCACACACCTTATGATAAATGAAAATCTATTTCAATTATTATTATTTTTATTTTATTTATTACCAAAATTAAAAATAATTACAATGCTTATTTTGTTGACATTAAAATTGAATTGTATCTCATGGATAATATAAAAATAACATTCTTTAAAATAAGATCAGTACTAAACTATAACTTAAATAACTTGACCATAAAATAAAATTTTGATTAACACAAGCATTTTTTTTAAAGCAGTTTAAAAATAAATAAGGAGATTCCAAAGGTGGGAAGAGCGTCATAACTCACAAAAAATTCTAAAGATTTTTTCTTACTTGAGTTAATAACATATAAAGAGATTTGCGGAATATTCTGAAAAGGAAAACATAAAATACTGAAGAGAGATAACGATTTGTAAAAGTCGAATGTATTATATAGAGCATTGTAGAGTATAATTTAGATTTTCTTATAAGAATCACCTAGTGAATATTTTAAAACTCTACTTTCTTAAATAGTTAACATTGAATAAAATTTCAATCTTTCACACTATATTGAGGTCTTAATATAAATGGTTAAGAAGACACATTCTCGAGTATGTCAATATCTAAATCAGTTAGTCTTAAAGCTAACTCAATATCTTTTAACCGATTCATAATCAAAACTTTAATGGAGTAAATTTGATTTTTATAAAAATGTCTCCCTTCATTGCTTTCAATTCAATATAATATCATTCAATTATATATAGACAATAATAATCTCATAATCACAATTAATATTCTCAAATATTTAAAATATGTCACTCTTAAACTAAATATATAGAAAGCATGTTCACAACTCCAACTTTCAATTATACATAGGCAATTAGTATAATCTCACAAGAATATGCTGCGAATAAACTTTAGCAATATTCTCAGATGTGCCAAAATGTATCACTAGATAAACACCTTTGGGTTGAATATATAGAATACAATCAACATCTTTAAACTTCAATATAATCTTAAATAATTATACATGGGCAATAATTATAATCTCACAACAATGGGCTGCAAATAAACTTTAACAATCTTGTTAGATGTTTCAGAATATATCATCATATAAATACCTTTGGGCTAAATATATAAGACACATTCTAACACCTATAAATAAGTCAACTAGCAAGAACGATTTATCAAGAAATTATCTCCATTGGGTAGATAAATTCTTTCAAAAACAATAAAATTTCCCTTACTAGCGGCTCACACTACCTCTAAAATTAATACACTCAATTAACCCCCTTTGGGTAGGTAATTGAGTGATATAGTATTAGAAGAGCTTCCCAGAATCCTTATTGGTAAATCACTTTAAATCTCAATATGTTAACCACTTCGGCAGTATCACCCATATTGATTCAAAAATCTTCAAACTGAGACTAGAAAAATAAATATTTGTCCACCTTTAAAACTTTATTTATTTATTAACAATAATGCAATCTGTAACCCATCAAAGCATATATAATATCATATTACGAATCACTACTAAACAATTACTCAAAAATAATAGCTCACGGCCAACCAAAATTCGCATATGAATTTACAAAAAATACACCAAAGTGATATACATGATATAGAACTCTGAAACAATCTTAATGTTTATGTAAAAGTCATAAAAACGAATATGTTTCATATGTTTTGCAAATATTTGATTAGGTAAGATTTGAAATATATATATATATATATATATCAATACAGATTCAATATACACACGTCCATACTTCACAATTTTCGTAAAACTACCAGATCTAAATTACTTTTTTTACTTTTATTTTATATAATACAATTGGAAGCAAATTATCAATACTCAAACAGTACGTACTCGTTACATTGAAAAAGTTTGCTTGAAATTACTAAAGCACAATTTTGAGATGCAAAAACATCATTCAGTAAAAGAAATATTAATTTATTCCTTATCATTATATAAAATAATTTTACTGAAATAATCTGCCATGATTTTGATTCTAGTATAAACTTGCTCTGATACCACATGCAAGATTATAGGATCTATATACTAGAAATCAAAACACTATGAATAAAAGTAACGACTAAAATATAAACTCAGATACATACCGTTTGATTCCGTTATTGTCTTGAGTTTTGCTTCTTTGAAAGAATATGGCATTCATAATTGGAAAACCTTAGCACCAGCTCTTCCCCTCCTTCTCCTAATCTTTTTGTTGTCTTTTCAATGGAGCTGACAACCCTTTGATCTACATATATATAGATATATGTAAACCCTAATAAGGATAGGAGAGGGGACTGGGCCTAAATAAAACAATTACTGGGTCCTCTCATTAAGGAACCCAAATAACTTAAAACAGGCCTTACACCTCCATATCACATATCCACATATAAAATAATATATACACTAAAATGACAATGGCCCAAACTTTATGAATCACAATAATAATTTTGGGCTCATAGTAATCAATCTATCTAAATCACGTTCAACCCGTTTTTCACAAACCAAACAAAATATAGTCAATGATAGCCTAATTAAGAATAAATTCTTACAATAATAACTTTTTAACTTTAGCTAAAATATTTAGTCTCCAAACGAGACCTTAATTGGATGTACTTCATCAAGTTAATAGGTATGACTTACTATGGCTTATTTTGGCAACTAAGATAAAAGTCAGTACATTGATTTATTTAGATCACATTAATTTTCTATTTTTGTTTTGTACATTAAAAAAAAAAGAGTCAACTTGCTTGTTTTCATTTTTCAAAAAACACTTTTCAGAAAATTCTACTTTATTATTTTTCGTGTTTTTTTTGTTTTTACTGAATTTTTTTAATATTTTAAGCAATTTTTTTTTTTACTTTGTAGACACACCTAACATAAATATACCTAAAAAGTAAAAAAATTGTAAAAAAAATCTTTTAAAAATTCACTAAATACCAAAAATATAAAAAAAAATACAAGAATTCAGTGCATTTTTTTATTTTTATTTTTATGGATTTATTAATTTTTAAAAATATTTTTTCACAAATTTTTTACTTTTTAGATACATCTAAGTAAGGTGCATCTAAAAAAGTAAAAAAAATGTTTAAAATTTTAAAAATATTCACTAAAAACAAAAAAATACGAAAACCAAAAAACTTAATTTTCAAAAAACTTAATTCAGAAAACTCAAACCATTGTTTTTGTTTTGTTTTATTTTTTTTTTTTAATTCCCAAAACAAGCCTATGTAATTGTGCACTATGCTTACTTTATAGGAAGGGGACACATACTTAGGTCCCGTTTGGCAACTATATGTTTTAGTTAAAAAGTCAAAAAGTCATTATAAATTGTCACACTACTCTCTTTATTTTTCTGCACATCTTTTCGTAAAAATTCAAAAATTTATTAAAATAACTTGTTCCCAAACGAGATGAACAAATGAAAAATAATTATATGATGCTATATAGTTAAAATGGCACACTATAGGAGATATATGCCTGGCTTAGGCCTCGTTTGACAAGTGCTTATTTTAGTCTAAAAGTCAAAAAGTTACTAAAAAAATCAAAAAAACTTATAATCTATACCAAAAAGTCAAAGATTTCATTTTCTTTCTATTTTTTGCACATCTTTTCGTAAAAAATCAAAAATTTATTCCAAACATGCTACTTTTTTTTCTCACACTCATGTGAGATATTTGGTCATTCATTTGGTAGAAAATTTGGGACTTATAGCATTTTCCAATTTTTATATAGTGAGTGGGCTGAATTTGATTGGCTAATGAGCAATAAAAACTTGTATTGGAGCATCTCTAATGTTAATAGGTATTTTACCTATCTAAACATTATTATATAGTATACATTTTATTTTGTCTATCAATTATTTTATGTTTCTATTCCAACTATACTCTTAGCTATTCATCCAAATATTATTAACTTTATAGAATGTCACACCAGTAATAAAAATAGAGAGAAGTGATCTTAATGATTAAATACATTTTGCCTAACTTTTGAAGGCTAGCTAAATGTAACTAGTGAATGTGAGTTGAGCTAAAATGCCTAATCATATGCCAAGTGTATTGGAGTTAAAAAAAAAGTGAGATATATTGGGTATTTTGAGTAACAAGCATTATATACCTACTGAGTTAGAGATGCTTTAACATGGATATTATTAATGTATATAGGTATAAATTTTGTAGTTATACTCTTCTCTTATGGCTCTTGTCAACCATAATATGGGTGGGTGTGGTGACATTAAATCGAAAACTAAATAGAGGGATTCGATTTTAATAGATGGATTTATTATTCAATAGGTCATATGATGGTTATTTATATTTTTTATCAACCACTATTAAAAAATGTCAATAATTGTTAATTTTCAGTGACAGTTTGAAAATTTTGTTGTAAAAAAGTCACTAATTATAAGTTCTAATGGATGCTTCCACTGATCTTGCGGCTTTTTGGTTAGTGTTTTAAAATTTGGAGTTGATTAAAGTGTAAATTATATGACCCTTCTATATGTCATTCATTCTTGCATTTATACTTATCCACGTTTAATCTAGCATCTGATCTGCATGATTTATATAATGCATCTCTCCATGTTTCTTCCTATAAAGATATAAATTATATGAGATCTGAGCGAAGAAGCTGAAGACAAGCTAAAGAAAAGTTGAAAAACTCTCTCGAAGGCAGATCTCTCTCGAAGGTAGATCTGAGCGATCTTGATCTGGTAACAGAGATTAACGAGATGGAATGAGGAGGGTGGAAACCCGTGGTTAGGAGAAGATTCGCGGGATATTAGTAAGCTAGAGTAAGAGGTCCAGGAATGTTCACCGTTTTTGTGGATAATCTACCAGAATCGATAGAACCAAGAGATTTGTTCAATCTATTTGCCAACTATGGAGTGGTGAAGGATGTTTATATTTCAAAGAAGAGAAAAAAAATTTTGGGTACAAGATTTGGGTTTGTGAGGTATGATTGTCAGGTTGCAGCAAGCATGGCAGTTCAAAAAGCTGAAGGGTTATGGTGTGATAATAAGGCACTGAAGGTACGATTAGCGGCGTATGGAAGTCAAGATCATAATTCGAAGATACAGGAACCAAGAAAGGTGAATACCAATCCTACCAACAGAGGGTGCATTGGCAACCAGCAGAGGGGGAAAAAGGCTAGAGATCTTATGTGGATACAGTATGAGGGTTAAATAAAGATGTCAACAGGCTTTCTGTTCAAGATGAAGAGACTGGTAATGGCTGGCTCTACGAGAGTTTAGTAGTACAGTTAAAAACATTCTTTACTTTTGTTGATTTTAAAAGGGAGTGTCGTAAAAGAGGGTTAAAGGATGTGAATGTCAGAGATAAGGGGGGGAGGGGGGTAGAAGTGCATTGCTAACATTCAAGTTTGTGGAACAGATGAATGAATGGAATATAAGATTGGAGGAATGGGTATATGAGTGGTGTACGTCAATGGAGGAATGGAAAAAGGGGAGAATGGTTGAAAGTGAAAGGTGTGTTTGGTTATTTTGTTTTGGCATACCTTTTAATTTGTGGAACAGAAGAATGTTTAATGACATTGGGAGAGTTTGAGGTGATGTAGTTCAATTGGATGAGCATACAAGCAACCCAGTTTCCTTTCAATGGGGTAAAGTAAGGATAATCACAAAAAACAGAGAGTTTATCAACAAAGTGGTAACACTTAAATGTAAAGGAAATTATTATCTAGTTCGGTTGTGTGAAGAGTTAAGTTTCCCATTAGGGATAAACACAGGGTTGGACAATACTTAGATTAATGAGGCTATGAATTCTCATTCTGGCAGTAGGTAGGATATGGTATCCGGCACCATTATAGGGAAGAAGGAATTGGTCAAGGAAGGTGAAGGTGGTGATGATGTGTTACTTAGTGCATAAGTGGCAAGTAGGGTTAAGGACACATTGGAGAGGGGAGCATCAAGGCTAGAAAGAAGGGGCAGCATGATCATTGGGCTATGTAGATGAAGGCTTGGGAAACTCAATAGGTGGGGGCTCTGGTTGTGATCGAATAATGAAGTCTGTGGAAAAGTCAAGAGAGAAGGTGAATGGGAGCATTCGAAATGTTGATGCCAATATATTCACATAAAGGCTTATGAAGAGCCTGAGAGGATCTGAAATGGGTAGGCCCAATATTAATTTAGAAGTAGTGCTGTATGGAGCCCAAAGTGAAGCCAATCAAAGTAAGCCCAATGGACATTCGTGGTCAAATTTGAGTGATTGTATAGGCCAGACACAGTTCAATCAAGTAGGCTCACAAGCAGCCCAAAAGGATGGAGAGAGCAGTTGTGCACTAGTTCGAAGAAGGGTTCTCAGTAGAGTAAAAGGAAATAAGAGATGTGATAGAGGAGTTAGGTTTAAAGGTAAGTCATTGCCCTTACATAGTGGAAGGGTGCTTCCACAAAGCAATGAATACTAAGTCCAGTAGAAGAAGCAGAAGGATGATTATGAAAGCTAAGGCAACAGTCCAGATGGGGTAGCAACTTGGCATAAATTTTGAAGGCAAAGAAGAAGAAGCTATAAACAAAATTATTCAGATGGAAAAACAGGATTTCGAAAGGATTGAAAGGAGGGGAATGGCTGTTGAAACCTAAGTAGCTAATGTAGGGCAGCAGGTGTAATATTTGGTTCCTTATGAAGATAATGACATGGAATGTTAGAGGTCTAACAAGACCAGAAAAAAGAGGAAAATAAAGGCAGTGATAAAAGAGGGAGAATGGATGTAGTGCTATTACAAGAAACAAAAAGAAGTAGCATGGATGAAGAGTTCATGAAGCAGATGTGGCCATTTGAGCAGATGGAGTTCATAGGGGTGGATGCAGAAGGTACTGCAGGAGGTTTGTTATACATTTGGAATCTAGATAGATTCAGACTTGAGGAGTGCTGTAGCTCAAGACAGTTTGTTATGCTTTCAGGAATTACTGGAGTGGATTTTAAATACACTATAGTTAATATTTATGCCCCAAATGATGTAGTTAAGATGAGGCAATTATGGGAAGCTCTAGGTAGACTAAAAACCCATTACACTGACCTTTGGTGTGTGGGTGGTGATTTTAATGAGATTAGGCATATTAGTGAAGAAAGGGATGCTCAAGAAAGGATAGAGGCATGACTGATTTTGATGGGTTAATTGATCAATTAAGTCTAGTGGACCTGCCTATGTTGGGAAGAAGTTTCACATGCTGTAATGCTCAAGATGGGGAGAGATGGAGCAAGATAGATAGGTTTCTCTTAGATAGTAGGTGGCTTGAGGAATATTCATTTAAGCAATGGGGACTGCCTAGAAGTATATCTGATCATTGCCCAGTATTGTTAAAGGGAGATGTTAGAAATTGGGGTTCAAAACCATTTAGGTTTATTAATGCTTGGTTACTCCACCCTAAGTTCATAGTTGAAGTGAAGAAGTCCTGGGAGGAAGCTGTTGATCCAGGATGGGCTGGATTCAGACTAAAGAGGAAGTTAGCTAATCTGAGGGCCCATCTCAAAAAATGGAATTCTGAGGTTTTTGGAAATGTGGATGTTCAATTAAAGAGGGCAGATGAGGAGTATCATGAATTTGATTTGGTAGCTAAATCAAGGACTCTATTTGAGTCTGAAACACTTAGAATGAGGGTTGTAAGAAGTCTTGTGTGGAGTTTGAGAAGGAGAAAAGAGAGCTTATGGCATCAAAAATCTAGAATTTTGTGTGCTAAATGTGGTGATAAGAATACAAGGTTTTTCCACATGATGGCAAGTTCTAGGCAAAGGAAAAATATGTTAGATTCGATTGTGGAAGGGGGGAGTGAGGTTGGTGGAATCGGATGAAGTTAAACAGGCAGTGTTTAATTACTTTGCAAGAAGATTTACTGAGGAGTGGTGTTCAAGGCCTAAACTATCTGGCATATTTTCATCTATCAACTCTATGCAGAATGATAATCTGGTAGCAGCATTCACAAAGCAAGAGATTTGGGAAGCTATACTGATTGTGATGGGAATAAAGCTCCTAGGCCAAATGGGTTTAACATGGCTTGCATTCAGAAATGCAGGAAGATAATGAAGAGTGAGATTCTATAGTTCATGACTGAATTTCATGAGAATGGTAAGCTGGTTTCAGGTTTGAAAGTTCTTTTATCACTTTGATACCAAAGAAAGAGAACCCAAGTGATTTAGGTGATTACAGACCAATCAGCCTTGTTAGTTCAATTTATAAAATTTTAGCTAAAGTTTTGTCTAGAAGGCTAAAGGAAATATTGCCATCAATTACTAGTGAAGTCCAATCAGCATTTTTGGGAGGAAGGTTTATCCTAGATGGCGTATTAATTGCTAATGAAGTGATGGATTGGTGGAAATCATCTAGAATGAGAGGTATTATTTTGAAATTAGACTTTGAAAAGGCTTATGATTTTGTAAATTGGGAATTTCTTTTTTCAATGATGATGAATTTTGAATTTGGAGAAAAATGGGTGAAGTGGATCAAAACATGCATATCAGCAGCTAAGATCACTATATTGGTAAAATGGCTCGCCATCTGCTGAATTTATACCTCAAAAAGGGCTTTGGCAGGGTGATCCATTATCACCATTCTTGTTTAACATTGCTGCTAAAGGTTTGAATTTACTGATTGAAAGGGCAAATGAGTTGGGTTATTTAAGAGGGGTAACTATAGGGCCTAATGACTTGAAGGTTTCTCATTTGCAATTTGCAGATGATACTGTTATTTTTTGTGAGGCGGATAGAGTGAAATTGGTCACTATAAAGAGAATCTTAAGGTGTTTTGAGTTAGTGTCTGGGTTAAAAATTAACTTCCACAAGAGTGTGTTGAGTGGGGTTGGTGTTAGTGAGGAGGATATCAAAGATTTTGTCTCAGTTCTGCACTGTCATAGCCAAAAGCTTCCTATTACTTATTTGGGTATACCTCTTGGGGCAAATCCAAGAAGAAAGAGTACTTGGAAACTAGTGATTGAGAAAATCAAGAAGAAATTGGCTTCATGGAAAGGAAAAATGCTCTCTTTTGCTAGTAGAATCACATTGATTAAGGCAGTTCTATCCAGTCTACCATCATATTTCCTATCAATTTTTAAACTACTTGTGGGTGTGGCTAAGCAGTTAAAGAGGATTCAGGCAGCATTTTTGTGGGGAGATTCTGATACAAAAAAGAAACTTCACATGATCAACTGGAGGGAGATATCAGTAAGCATTGAACAAGGGGGTTTGGGGGTAAGAAATCTTGGAGAGGTCAATGATTGTCTTCTACTTAAATGGTGGTGACGGTTTGGGTTAGAGGATAGAGCTCTGCGGAAACAGATTATATGCTGTAAGTATGGTGTGGTAGGGGGCAGGTAGGTCCCATTTAGTTCTACTACTGCTTCAGTGTCCAAGGTTTGGAGTGATATCCTCAAACTTGTTGATAGAAGACCTGCTTTGGTTGAGTTTTATTTATTAAACCTTAAAATATCAGTAGGGAATGGAGGTAGAATTCAGTTTTGGTATGATAAGTGGATGAACAACCTATGCCTAAAAGAGGAGTTTCCTAGATTGTATAGCTTGTCAGAGGAAAAATGTAGCTCTGTTCAGCAGATTTACCAAATGAGGGGTCATTCAAATGAGTGGAACCTAATGTTCAGAAGATCACTGTTAGCATGGGAGGAAGAGGAGGTATAAAGATTGTATGAGTTGCTTAGGGTAACACCTAATCTCTCTTTGGAGTCTGAGGATTATTGTCAGTTGGGGGTGTAGACACCCCATTTTTGACCCTCCTCAAGACTTGGACGTCACCGTTTGAACACCCGGTGATCATCCATGTTTGTGTTCGTTTGGAGTTCCCGGAGGTCTCGGCTACGCGCCTTGCCTCAGGATCTTCGAACTCGACTGTTTAGTGTCTGGTTTTGCACCAAACACTTGTGTTTTGCCTTGGAGGGGCAGGGAATACCTTGTGAGGCATCCCCACACACCACCGGCCATGGCCAGAGGCCACCGGCTGGTGTTTTGTTGCCATCGGCAATGTATATTGCCGGTCGACATTATTTGTTGCCGGTCGGCAGTACATTTTGTCAAAATGGCAATTTTGAGCAGCCGACTACTGTTCATCTGCTTTTGCAGATATTTTAATACAATTGTATGGCATTTTGTTCCCCTCCATACACGTGTATGGAGAGATGGCCTTCTTGTTAGCTTACCTTGTAAGCTTTACAAGATTGGCTCCTCTATAAGAGGAGCCCTCCTCTCTTGGCTTTAGTGTTGGACAAAAAGGTTAGAAAATATACAGAGGAGAGCTCTGGATTAGGGTTAGGGTTTGTGTCTCACCTATCTCTATTTCTCTCTTTCTTTTTACCTTTGTGTGTGTATAAGTGCATTTGTGTCTTACTATTGCACACAAACACATAGTGTTACACCTTCCCTTGGCTACTGAGGTTCTAAGAGGTTGTTCTTGAGGTTCTTGGGTGGTTTTGAGCTTGGAGGAGCAGCTGGTCCACCATTGTTGAAGAGGTCTTCAAGGGTAACAATCTTGCCCCTTTTTACCCCTTTCTTGCATTACATTTTTGCCTATCTTAGAACTGTTTTTGAGCTTAGTGTATAATATAAAAAAGTTCTGTTTTTAGGCCCTCTAAATAGTTTGTTTAGAGTGTTTTGTGGTTTGGAGGTGTTTGACCCCTCTTAGGCCTTGAGAGGCCCCATTTTGTGCTATTTTGAGTGAGCTCCGGGACCTTGGTGTTTGGGCCTCCTCACCACTGAAATCTTGAGGGATTTCAGAGGTAAGGATGATGCCTTGAGGTCCTAGGGAGGAGAGGGCCACCCCCTCTCCTTGTTGTCCTTGAAATGGACCATTTTTGGCCTCTTGAGGGAGCACCCAGCTAAGCTTCTTGTTGACCATTCCTTAGCTGATTTTTGTGCCTATTATGTCATAATATGCTTCTGTTTTTAATTGGTTTTGGTACACCATGCATGCTTAGCATACCTACCTTGTAATGCCATGTGTAGGCCTTAATATGCCCTAGGTTGTAAGTCCTTGTTCTAGCATATTTTAGGCCTAGCTTTGTGAAACTTTAGTGCATGTTTTTGTATGCTTTAGCTCTGTTTTAAATTGCTTGAGTCATACTTGCTATGCATTGCATAGCTCCTTTGCATTTTTGGTTTGTTAGCCTTAAGTTTTGGAGCATGTTGCATGCTTAGCCTATCTTGTTTGCTTGGTTTGGCACCATCTTAACATGATTCCAGAGCTTACATTGCATGTCATTAGTCCATGCTTAGCCTCTTTTAAATGTGCTTGAAAGTTGCCTTTGTTTGCTTAAGTATAGGCCCATTAACATGTGCATGTGTGCAAGTGTGTTTGGTCCCATTTCTTAAGTTTTTGGCCACTGTTTTTGGGCCTAGTTAGGGCTGCCTAACGTAGTCTAAGACCACTCTTATATGTTGTAGCGTGCTTACCTTGCATGTTGTAATACATTTGGCCCCTTTGGTATGTTGTTACATTCTATGGTGGTATTACATTTAGCATGTATTCCTTGCAAAGTTGTCTAACTTGTTGTATGCCTCACATGTGTGCACATTGGCACTACACATTGCATGCGTGTTGGTAGCATCCTTGCATTCCTATGTCGCATCCTTAGTTCACATGCTTAGGATTGCATTCCATTTGCATGCATGCTTGGCCCCTTGAAATGCATGTGATAGAGGTTGAGTCCCATTGGTTTGCTTATGTGCATTGCATTCCATATCAAAATGCACATTTGATTCTTTGGGCCATCACGCATGGAAATGCGCGATTGATGGTCCGAGAACCAAGAACCATACCCCTTTGAGTCATACACATGATAAGGGATAGGATTGGTGCATACATTGCTTGAATTGCATTGCCATGCTCTGCCTTGCCCTCTGCTGCTGTCAATTGCAGGTTCTGCAGGCACTTTCTGCCGACCGGCCGTGTTAAGTGCCGACCGGCAATCCCTCCTGGGCCGATAGCTTCACCAACAGCCGGTGATCACATACCACTGCCGGTGGCCATTCTACTCAGCCGGTGGTGTCTCCCAATGTCCAGGGAAGCAATCCTAAGACTTTGGTAGCCTTCAGAGGAGTATAGCAGGGAAAACAGAGGCAGCTTGTGCATGGCAGTGCACTTCCGAGCAGGACCGAGCATGCATTGCATTGGGCTCTCTTCCCGAGGCGGTTTATCTGCTTTCCCTAGATTAGTTAATTTGCTTGGCTAATTAGATGGCCTGTAATATTTAATTAGTTTGTAGGTTAATTATCTGTAATATTTATTCGGTCCCTCTGAGCGAGGGCAAATTTGTAATAAGTGTGGGTGAGTGTGTGCATGTCTCCCAACCCCCACTTCTTTCTTCCCTTTTATTTACCTGCTTGTGAAGGTAGATTAGAGCACGTTTAAATTAGCATACCATATGCTATGCATGCGTGCATCCATACATTTGTCTCGCATGCACCAGGCTCGGTACATCATGCTAACTGCATTTGTACTTCAATTCCAAATTGAATACGTGCATCAATTGATTGTACTTCACATGCCATGTTTAGGTTAGCCGAGCCTGCTCCAATTGTATCATGTATGTGTTGCATTAGTCAATTTGACATGAATTAGGACCATGCATGTTGGCTAACTAGTTTATTGTTTTGGCATGGAGTACGATGTAAGTATTTTTATGCTTTAGCATATCGCATGTGTGTGAATGCTATCATAACAGCATGTTTACCATGTGGCTAATTGCTTATGTGATAAACTGTTTGGATGCCTGCGGGTGAAGGTTGGATTGTTTGAGTTGGAACAACTCATCAAAATCCGTGTTTTAGCCTACTCGTGAGTAGCAAATTTCAAAACATTTTCCAAACAAACGGATATGTAATGTTTTGTTCCAATTTAGGCGACTTGGTCTATACTTGTTTGCTGTGCGCACAACATAGTAATTCTAGGCTAATAACCGGAATAAGAACACATAATGCTTTCAAAACAAGATATCACGGTTAGTAGAGGCTGATCTTCGGATCGGGCGAAAGGGGGTGCTCATAGCTGACCTTCCCCAATTGTACCCAAGTTCCCGAGCCGAGGCAACTTTGGTGATGACGGACATGTGGCCTTTGGCACCGAATCAGGGTTTCCTAAATTTCCCCAAAATAAAATATTTAGGTGGCGACTCTGTATCTGGCAAAGCAGTCCATGTTTGGCACTTTTTTCAAAAAATCTGTTTTCTCAAAACGATTTGCCAGATTTGGACTCTTTGGTTCAGATTAAGAACTGTGACACAAATCGAGTCCGAGCTGTAGCGCGGGGCCCCACGCGGGCGCGTCTACAGGGGGCCAATCCATATGGGTCATTTACAGTAGCAGCAGCCTAGGAGTGGTGGATGTCTTCAAAAGGTCCAACTCTCATTGTTACAAAGGCTTTGTGGAAAAATCTTGCTCCTCCCAAGGTAAAATTTTGTGGCTGGTTAGCTTGGAGAGGTAGACTTAAAACTGCAGCTGTGCTAAAAAATTTAGGAGTGTTAAATGAGGAATCAGTTTCACTGTGTATGTTTTTTAAATCAGAGGAGGAGACAGTTCATCATCTGTTGTTGTTCTGCCCATTTGCATAGAAGGTGTGGACTGATATAATGAAGTGGTGGGGTCTGGTGTGGGTATTACCTGGTTCAATTGAGGATCTGTTACTCTGGTGGTCAGGAGTCAAATTCAGTAAGGTGATTCTTAGATTGTGGAAAGTGGTACCTCTAACTGTTTTGTGGTCATTATGGAAAGCAAGGAATGAAGGTCTTTTTTGTGGCAAACCAGTAGATTGGATAGACTTAGCAGAGTTAGTGAAGGTAAGGTTCGCCCTTTGGAGTAAATTGAATATCGCGGGGATGCATTCAGTGCAGGAGATAGTCACTAATTTGTATCAGATTATGGCTTCTACTGGAATTAGTAGGTTGCCTTTTGGTTGATGTTTTGTGCTGAGCTACAGAGGCATAGCCATTCTGTTCTGGGAATGTCTGTGGTGTTTGTGTCTCTTCTGGTTTATGAAGCTAGGTGTACTTCAGGGGAGCTTCTGTGGTATTGCTACTACCTCTGCTGTTCTGTTGTGGGAGCTGCTGTGGTATTGCTACTGCCTTTGCGTTGCTGCTACTACCTTTGCTGTTCTGGGAGTGTTTGTGGTCATTACAGGGGAGTTTCTGCAGTTCTGTTACAACTGCTGCTATGTTTGTTTCTCTTTTTCTTTTTTTGCTGTTTCGATTGGTTTCTCACCAATCTTGGGTTTTGTCCCAGCTTTGTTGTTGTAAGGTGGAATGTTTTCTGCTTCCTTCATCAATAAAGTTGTTTGCTTATCAAAAAAAAAAAAAAAAATTATAAGTTCTAGTGACAATTTAAAAAAATTGTCACAAAAAAAGTCATTAATTTTTAATTTTAGTGACAGTTGAAAAATTCGTCATAAAAAAGTCAATAATTGTAAGTTTTTGCGACAATTTATAAAATCGTGATAAAAAATCACTAATTGTATATTTTTAACGACATATGCAAAACATCGTTACAAAAAAATATTTTTAGCGACAAATTTGCTAAGACTTATTTTCAAGAGAACTTGATGAGAATTAAATTCAACTATTAAGACCTATTGATAGTTTACTCTCAAACTTGATGAGATATAAGCCCATTCTACACCATAAAATATGATAAAATTTAAAGAGTAATTATTTAGCAGTGTTAGAGTAACCATGACACCTAGGTTCCATTTGTTTCGACGTAAAATATTTTACATATTTTTTTTTGTAAATTGATTTTACACAAAAAAAAATTGTTTTTATTTTTCGGTGTTTGGTTGACACTTGAAACAAAATATTTTTGCCTAAAAGAGAAATTTTGATTCAATAAAGTATCATTTATGACTTTTTAGTGAGTTAAGATACTTATTTGAAAAAGCTAAATGTGTTGAAAAGGTAGTGAGTGAGAGTCAACTCCATAAAAATTGACTTACGGACTTTTTAAAGGTAAGTCATTTTTGAAAAAATGATGCTAAAATATTTGTTTAACCAAACGGAAAATAAGAAAATATTTTTGATAAAAATATTTTATGTTAAAACAAACAGAGCCATAGTAAAAAATTTTACAAGTGGGATACACTAATTCGATTTTGTTAGATAGTTAAGAGACAAAAGATAACTTACTTAGTCTATATTATAATCTATACTATATATTAAGCAAAATGGAGTTTTTAACCCCAAGGCCTGTGGGAGCTCCAATCTCCTAATCCTAATTTTCTAATTTTTTGATTTAAAAAAAAAACCTCAGCATTTATTGACTTCTCCCAACCCACAATCCCTTTTGACTTCTCTCACAATTATTGCAATACCCTTTTCAATTTCTCTCATACACTATGGTTACACACAAAAATAAAATAAAATAAAAAAAGATAAGAATTTAGCTATAGATCTCAAAAAGATATAACATCTAAATTTGAATTATGATTTAATAATATAGTTATGTATTTTTTTTATGTATATCTATCAAAATTTTAAATCACTTAATGGGACAAATTAATCAATTTTCCAAAATTATTGATTTTTAATTTATAAAATAGATTAAAAAAAACTATTGACTGATTTATTTATTTAATAACAAAAATATTTCATAATCTCTCCCTCCTAATCTCTCTCACCAATTTTCAAAAAAAAATATTAAAGCTTGCATTCTTTTTCTCTTCCCCAAAAAATCAGATAATATTTTATATTAAAGTTGTAGATATCTACCTATCTATCTATCTATATCTATCTATCTATCTATCTATATCTATCTATCTATACTATATATTAAGCAAAATGAGGTTTTAACCCCAAGTCCTGTGGGAGCTCCAATCTCCTAATTCTAATTTTCTAATTTTTTGATTTAAAAAAAAAAACCTCAGCATTTATTGACTTCTCCTAACCCAACCTCAGCATTTATTGATTTCTCCCAACCCACAATCCCTTTTGACTTCTCTCATAATTATTGCAACACCCTTTTCAATTTCTCTCATACACTATGGTTACACAGAAAAATAAAAATAAAAAAGATAAGAATTTAGCTATAGATCTCAAAAAGATATAACATCTAAATTCGAATTATGATTTAATAATATAATTATGTATTATATATATATATATATATCAAAATTTTAAATCACTTAATGGGACAAATTAATCAATTTTCCAAAATTATTGATTTTTAATTTACAAAATAGATTAAAAAAAAATTATTGACTGATTTATTTATTTAATAACAAAAATATTTCATAATCTCTCCCTCCTAATCTCTATCACAAATTTTCAAAAAAAAATATTAAAACTTGCATTCTTTTTCTCTTCCCCAAAAAATCAGATAATATTTTCTATTAAAGTTGTAGATATCTATCTATATTTTATATATTATATTATAACATAACAAAAAAAACTAAAAAACTAAAAAAAAAATCTTTAAAGTTTATCTAAATAAACTTTAAATCAATAAAACTCACATGTCTATCATATATCTAACTCACATCATAACTTACTTAAATAATAATAATTAAAAACAAATGGAAACCACAGATAAATTAAATTTAAAACAAAAGATACCCACAACTCCATCTATCTTCTATTTATACTATATATTAAGCAAAAGGAGGTTTTAAACCCAAGTCTTGTGGGAGTTCCAATCTCCCAATCTAAATTTCCTGATTTTTTGATTTAAAAAAAAAACCCTTAGTATTTATTAACTTCTCCCGACCCCCAAGTCTTATCTTCATAATAACATTTTAATGCGTTAAAAACAAACATAAAAAAAATTCTTTGAAATCCAACACATATGAATTCATTGAATAGTCCCAACACATATGATTATTATCAAAATATTAATGCATTAAGAACAAACATAAAAAAAAATTCTTGAAAAGTCCAACACATATGATTATTATGCAAATATTAAATTTTAATATAATATAATAAAAAAAGAAGACATTTAATTCCTTAAAAAGTTCAATACATATGATTATTATCAAAATATTAAACTTTAATATAATATAAAAAAGGAAAAAAAAAGACATTTAAAAAAAAAAGACATTTAAAAATCACAATTCACATATATAGTTAATTGTAAATATATTAAGGAAAATGGGGTTTCCAAACCCTATGCCTTGTGGGAGCTCCAATCTCTCAATCTTAATTTTCTAAATTTTTGATTAAAAAAAAAAAATCTCAGCATTTATTGATTTGGTCAAAATTTTCTGACCATCATTTATTAACTTTTTTCAATCCACATGCCTACATTTATTGATTTGGTCAAAATTCTTGATTAGCATTTAAAATCCTCTCATACAAATAATTAAAGATACAGCCCGTGCATAGTTACTGCAGTAATCTTTTTAATTTCTCCTGTACACTATGGTTAGTGATAAGATCGTTAAATTATTTTTATAAAAATCTTAAAAAACATAATTTATATATTAAAAAAAATTAAAACAAATATAAATATGTATAATTATCCCGTGCATAGCACGGGTGATAAGCTATCTATCTATATTATATATTAAGCAAAAGGGGGTTTTTAACCCCAAGGCCTGTGGGAGCTCCAATCTCCTAATCCTAATTTTCTAATTTTTTGAGTTAAAAAAAAAAAACCTCAGCATTTATTGACTTCTCCTAACCCAACCTCAGCATTTATTGACTTCTCTCACCCCATAATCTCTTTTGACTTTTCTCATAATTATTGCAACACCCTTTTTAATTTCTCTCATACACTATAGTTACACACAAAAAAAAAAAAAAAAAGAATTTAGCTATAGCTAAAAAATAAGAATTTAGCTAAAAATAATTTTAAAAAAATAGGAATTTAGCTATAAAGATATAACATCTAAATTTGAATTATTATTTAATAATATAATTATGTATTTTTTTTTATGTATATCTATCAAAATTTTAAATCACTTAATGAGACAAATTAATCAATTTTCCAAAATTATTGATTTTTAATTTACAAAATAGATTAAAAAAAAAACTATTGACTGATTTATTTATTTAATAACAAAAATATTTCATAATCTCTCCCTCCTAATCTCTCTCACAAATTTTCAAAAAAAAAATATTAAAACTTGCATTCATTTTCTCTTCCCAAAAAATCAAATAATATTTTTTATTAAAGTTGTAGATATCTACCTATATTTTATATATTATATTATAACATAACAAAAAAAAAACTATATAACTAAAAAGAAAATCTTTAAAGTTTATCTCAATAAACTTTAAATCAATAAAACTCACATGTCTATCACATATCTAACTCGCATCATAACTTACCTAAATAATAATAATTAAAAACAAATAGAAACCACAGATAAATTAAATTAAAAAAGAAAGATATCCACAACTCCATCTTAAATAAATTGAAAAAAAATACCTGAATAGAAACCACACAAAAATAAAAATAAAAATAAAAAGATATGTCTATCTATCTATCTATCTATCTATCTATCTATATATCTATACTATATATTAAGCAAAAGGGATTTTTAACCCCCAATGCCTGTGGGAGCTCAAATATGCCAATCCTAATTTTCTAATTTTTTGTTTTTAAAAAAAAAAAATTAACCTCAACATTTATTAACTTCTTTTAACCCATAAGACTTTTTGACTTCTCTCATAATTACTGCAGTATCTTTTTCAAAACAAATAATTTGTATATTAAAAAAAAATTAAAACAAATATAAATATCTATATCTATCTATTTATTTATATCTATCTCTAACCCACAAGTTTTGTGGGAGTTCCAATATCTGAACCTTAATTTCTTAATTTTTTTGATTTTTTTTGAAAAAAAAAACTTAGCACTTATTAAATTCTTCCAAGTCTTTTTAACTTCTCCAATACACACACTCTTTTTAACTTTTCACATACATATTACAAATAGTGAGTCTTCTTTTTGTTTTCTCCTTCTTGACTTCTCACTTCTACACTTTCAACTTCAGTGACCACGTATGCAAACAGTAAGTCTTTTTTTTTTTTGTTTTCTCCTTCTTGACTTTTCTTTTTGTTTACTGTTTTAATATGGTAGTTAGATAGCGCATAAAAATATTTGTGATTTGTCTAGCGAATAAAAAATTATAATTTGATTTTTTTAATATGGTTGAAGTTAGATAAATATAAACGCTCACAAAGAGAAAATGTGATTATAATTAGTTGAATGATTCTTTTTTTTTAATGTGATTGTAGTTAGTTTAATAGTTCTTTTTTTTCATTTATTTATTTTATTATAGGAAAAATGTGATGTGATTGTACTTTGTTCAATCACTTTTTTTTTAATATGATTATTATAGTTAGTTCAATGGGTTTTTTTAATGTTATTTAATCTTTTTATTTACTATTTTAATTTTATTTTTAATATGATTGAAGTTAAATAAACATAAACACACACAAAGAAAAAAATGTGATTGTAATGTGATGTGATTGTAGTTTGTTCAATGGCTCTTTTTTTTAATATGATTGTTGTAGTTAGTTCAATGGATTTTTTTTTTAATTTTTTTAATCTTTTTATTTACTATTTTAATTTTATTTTTAATATGATTGAAATTAGATAAACATAAACACTCACAAAGAAAAAAATGTGATTGTAGTTAGTTCAATGGTTCTTTTTTTTTTAATGTGGTTGAAGTTAGTCGATGGTTCTTTTTTTCATTTATTTATTTTTCTTATTATGGAAAAAATGTGATGTGATTGTAGTTTGTTCAATGGTTCTTTTTTTTAATGTGATTTAATCTTTTATTTACTGTTTTAATGGTTTTTCTTTACAATTATTTATGAAAAAAATATGATTGTAGTTAGATAGCATAAAAATATTTGTGATTTCATTTGATTTTTTTCTGATTTGATTTTTAAAGTACCAATTATTGATAATGATTAGATTATATTTTGAAAAAAAAATTGTAATTGATTTTTTTAACTCACTGTGTTTTTTGAAAAAAAATTATTATGTTTTTTTAACTATCAATTCACTTAATTTGTGATTTGATTTTTAACTCACTGTGTTTTTTGAAAAATAAAATAGATTGTACTCATTAGGGTCACATAATGTACCACTTATTGATGATGATTAGATTGTATTTTGACAAAAAAAAATTGTAATTGATCTTTTTAACTCACTATATTTTTTGAAAAATAAATTATTGTGTTTTTTAATTATCAAGTGACTTAATTTATGATTGATTTTTTTAATTATTGATGATGATTAGATAGTATTAAAAAAATTGTGATTTGTATGATTGAAGTTATCTCCTTTTGTTTATAATTTTTTTTTTAATATGATTGAAATTAGATAAACATAAACACTCACAAAAAGAAAAATGTGATTGTAGTTTGTTCAATGGTTCTAAATAATCTTTTTTATTTACTATTTTAATGGTTATTTTTTTCAATTATTTTTTTATTATGAAAAAAATGTCATTGTAGTTAGATAGCATTAAAAAAATTGTAATTTGTATGATTGAAGTTATCTTCTTTTGTTTATAATTTAATTTTTTTAATATGATTTAAGTCAGATAAACATAAACACTCACAAAAAGAAAAATGTGATTGTCTTTTGTTCAATGCTTCTAAATAATCTTTTTATTTACTATTTTAATGGTCCTTTTTTTGAATTATTTTTTTTATTATGAGAAAAATGTGATTGTAGTTAGATAGCATTAAAAAAAATGTAATTTGTATGATTGAAGTTATCTCCTTTTGTTTATAATTTTATTTTTTTAATATGATTGAAGTTAGATAAACATAAATACTCAAAAAAAGAAAAATGATACTTCTAAATAATATTTTTATTTACTATTTTAATGGTCCTTTTTTTGAATTTTTTTTTATTATGAGAAAAATATGATTGTAGTTGGATAGCATTAAAAAAAATGTGATTTGTATGATTGAAGTTATCTCATTTTATTTATAATTTGATTTTTTAATATGATTGAAGTTAGATAAATATAAACACTCAAGGGGGGTTTTTTAGGAAAATGGGGTTTTTAACCCCAAGGCCTGTGGAAGCTTCAATATCCCAATCTGAATTTTTTAAATTTTTTATTAAAAAAAAATCAGTATTTATTGATTTGATCAAAATCTCATAATCAACATTTATTAACTTTTTTCAATTCACATGCCTACATTTATTGATTTGGTCAAAATCTCCTGATCAATATTTAAAATCCCCTCATACAAATAATTATAGATATAATCTGTGTATAGTTACTGAAGTACCCTTTCAATTTTTTTCATACACTATGGTTAGTGATAAGATTGTTAAATTATTTTTATAAAAAATCTTAAAAAACATAATTTCTATATTAAAAAAAATCTAAAACAAATATAAATATCTATAATTATCCCGTGCATAGCACGGGTGATAAGCTAGTCTATATATTAAGAAAAATGGGGTTTCTAACCCTCAAGTCTTGTGGGAGTTTCAATATCCTAATCTAAATTTCTTGATTTTTTATTTAAAAAAAAAACCTTAGCATTTATTAACTTCTCCTAACCCTCAAGTATAAAAAAAAAAAAAAAAAAAATTGAAAAGTCCAACGCATATGAATTCTTTGAAAAGTCCCAACACATACAATTATTATCTTTCATAATAACACTTTAATACATTAAGAACAATCATAAAAAAAAAATTCCTTGAAAAGTCTAACACCTATGAATTTCTTGAAAGTCCAACACATATGATTATTATCAAAATATTACACATTAATATAATATAATAAAAAAAAGACATTTAAAAAAAAAAGACATTTAAAAATCACAATTCACATATATAGAAATAATTGTGAAGTACATATGAATTCCTTGAAAAATCCAACACATGATTATTATCCCTTATAATAACATTTTAATGCATTAAGAACAAGCATGAAAAAAATTCATTGAAAAGTCCATCACATATGAATTTCTTAAAAAATTCAACACATATGATTAGTATCAAAATATTAAATTTTAATACAATATAAAAAAAGAAAAAATAAAAAAAGACAAAGTGGTGAAACACAACCTGTGCATAACACGGGTGATATGCTAGTTTCTAATTAACCAAATACTACATAGACAAGATATCCCGAGAGCATCTAATAATTTTCCGTTCTACTATACAATAAAATATGACATAATTTAAAAGCAGTTGCTAAACAAATTGCCTGACAAAAGCCCAGAATTGATGCTACAACATGTATCAACCTACAAAAACCTTATTGGCACCTAAAACCTAAGTCATGTTAAGCCCTGAATCCCAATGAGACACAGCATTGAATACAAAAATATACTACTTTTCATGTTGTTTCCGAAGTGACAGCGATGAACATATAGTATAAAACTATGTGTATTGGATAACTATGGTTTTTTTGAACTTAAAAAGCACTTAAAGGGACATGAGATCTCTAAACAATCCCCAAAATGAAGGGAAAAAAGCTCGACTTTTTCTCATTGGAAGTAAAGTCATTTAGATCACATGGAAAAAGGCCACGTGCCACACAATCCGAGGGCTTAATTGTCCATAATCTAAATTAATCACATGAAAAAATATTATGATTTTTCGAATTCCCAATATAATTATATAGTATTAAGGTTCTTATGTTTTCTAGGTGATTATCGCATTTCCCTCCAACTTAGAGTTGGACTACCACGGGAAGAAGCTGCTTAAGCAAATTAATGCATTATGCAGATTAATACATAGTATTAGGGTTTAACCTAACTAGGAATAGTGTTACATAAACAAAAATAATTATACAAAAATAATACAAAATGATATGACAATTTTTTTATCACTTTAAAGTAAAATACTAAATAATTATTCAATAGTCTTAGAGTATCACGTGACATTGTTCACATAATGTTCTTAACCAATGAAATTTTAGAGTATCATATGACATTATCCACATAATGTTCTTAACCAATGAAGTAGCAGAAAACTTTATGAGTGAGATAATATTAATTCAAATTTGTTAAACAGTCATGAGATAAAAAATGATCATTTGCTTTGTAATTCCTCATTTATTGGGAGCAACACACACATAGGCAAAGCTACATGATGCAAAAGCCTCAAAATATTCCCCCAAAAATCGGCAATGATTGGTGGCCACAAATTTTGTAACTCAAATGGCCCGAAAATGTCAAAACGACGTCGTTTTGAGTACAAAACAACTCCGAAAATGTCAAAACGACATTTTCGCGCCATTTGAACCACAAAATTTGTAACCAACAACCATTTTCTCCCAAAAATTTGTTAGCCATCCCATTTTTTTTTGAACAATCCAATTTCAAATTTGTACTTTATAGATTTTCTTTTAACATTATAAACAAATGGTGGTAGTGGAGAGACTAGGTGGGGAGGGCCTAGTGTGGCTGACGGTGGTGGCCAGAAAGGTAGAATTTGGAGGCTAAGGATAGGTGTAGAGAGAAATGGGAGTTCATAGAGAGTTAAGATTTGGTCCTTGTTGGTAATTTGATTTAAAACTATAATGATATTAAAAAAAAATTACAAACAAATGTGGAGGGTTCAATAATTTTTTTGGAGTGCATTTAGAGGCTCCCACACAGAATAAAAATTTCCCATTTGTGTTACGCTATTCGTTTAGAATTTTTATATTAAATTAATCATCAAAATAATGCGTCAACAATAGTTTAAATATTAAAAATCATCTTATAATAAAATTCTTTATTTTAAAATGGCAAGTTCATCATTTTGTTAAATCATTTTTTTTTATATATTTTTTACATACAATTTCTGCTTATATATTATAACTACACAAATTAACATGTAATTGTATCATTTATCTTGTGAAGATTAGATCAAACACCAACCTCAAGAATTGGCAACCTCACATAGAGCAGGATGGCATATTGAAATGGACCCCTAACTTTGACCAGTTAAGATGGGGTGGACTTACAATTAATATGATTAGTTTAAGCCAAAAAAGACAGGTGGCCCGTCGATCCTAACCGTCCATGTAGACAATATCAACGGCAACGATTATGAGTTAGCCGGTAGACGGCTGACGTCGATAGGTGTCAGATGCTTAGGCAAGTATCTCGCATGCGGATCAACACCTGTGTCACAGCCAAGACCAAAGGGGCCATTAAACATTGACTTTAATTAAGTCCTTTGATTTAATTAATTAATTAAATTGCTCAGCAGTCGTAAGCATCTAGGTAGGTTGGCATTATTTGAGAGATTACTTAAATATTTTTTAGGATTAATATTATAATAATAATAAGTGATTAGTTTAATGGGTATGCCTCACATGGGAGGATGCTTCTGATTCTTTTCTTGAGGGATGGAGGACAAGTTCTGGCATTAGTTTTCCTCAGAGAATCCCAGTGTTAATTTGTTTTCTTGTGAGGACTTTGTCATGCAGGAACGTGGGGGTCTGTGTTGTCTTAAGCCAATCAATTATTCAAAACTTTAAAAATTAGGAGTTTTTTTTTTTTTTTTTTTTTTTATACATAAATCGATTACAAAAGTAAATAAAAATCTTATCTGTTATTATATATTTTATATTTGATTTTGTAATCGATTTCTGTATTCGTAATAGAATCATCTGAAATCTATTGTCTTATATAAGAGGGCTATGTATAAAATTTATATATTGCATAGGAGTCAGTTAAATGCACATATAAATATACAAAAATGAAACAAAAGGACCACCATGACCAAGTTGTGAAAATTATATTAGGTCCTTCTTAGTTGCTAACTTGATTGCCTTAATCTATGCATAGTCCATTGGCATCATTCTTCAATTCCCAAGTTCATGTGGGGAATTTATTTAGCTGAACATGGTCTATATTCTTTCCTAATCTTTATTTCCATGTATGACCACTAGATGTAACACTTTCCACTACGTGTTTTGTGTGTGGAGATCAGAAAGAAAGAGAGATGTCACAAACAACCTTGATGACTATTTTTATAATAAAAAAATAAAAAAATTAAATAGCATATAATGAGAAATAGATGCCTTGTAGGAATTATTTTGTTTTGATTTTTGAAAAAAAAAAAAAAAAAGGTTCTAAAAAGCTTGTGTTTAGTAAACAATATATATATTTTTTATTTTTAGATTTTATTAATGTGTGCTTAACATTTTGTCTTAAGCACACACAATTACAACACCATTTATTTTTTTAATAATTTTTTTTCCTATTGCAAAACAACTTCTTCTCTTTTTTTTCTTTTTTATTTATTTATTAGAGTCTTCGTCTAAAAAAAATAAATAAATTTGAAAACATTTTTATTTTTATTTTGGGGGGTCTAGAAAAGAAAGATGTTGCCAAAAAAGTGTGTGTCTTTATAGTTAATGAGAGTGAATTAAGAGAAGATGGTGGTGGAAGAGGATATGACTAGCCGGGGTCTTTTCAAGAACTTCGAGGCCAAAATGTCCCATCAAAAACGAAGAGGTCGGTGGTTCCCTCTATGATCATTGGCCCATTGAAACCTTCAATCTTTCAATTACTAAACAAATGCCACCTCTCCCTCCTCCACATTATTATTACAATTATATTTTCTTTATTTGTATAAATATTAAAATATAAATAATATTATATGTATTAATTAATATATTAATAGATGATATATTATAATTTTAAAAGTTTTGAGTATTTGTAATCGGTGGTGTTACATGCACCAATTAGTGTACTAATTAGTGTACCAACACTAATTATGATATTATTATTGACCTTATTCATTAATTACATTACAAATAACAAAAATCTTTTAAATTATGTACCAACACTAGTTATGATATTATTATTGACCCTACTAATTAATTATATTACAAATATCAAAAACCTTTTAAATTATATCAGATCATCAATTGGTACACTAGTTAGTACACTAATTAGTGCATATAACATTATTTATTTGTAATTTATATAATAGGTCGGGTCAGTAATAATGACATAACACTAATTAATACACTAATATATATATTAATTAATACATATAACACCACCGTTAAAATATTATAGAGAAACGTTTCATACATTCTTTAAAAAACAACTCATCCATCAATAGATTTTAAAAAACAAGATATTATCTTATGAGCACCATCTTTGAACATGTTATAAAAATGGATCATAGAATGAGACAGAAGGTAGATGAATGAATAAATTTTTTTACATATAAATTTCAAAATAAATTTTGTAAAATATTAATTTATGTATTTTTAGCAGAATTAAAAAAAGATTAAATTATGTTGTAAAATTGAGCACCATCTTTGAATAAGTCAGACCAAACTATACAAAAGTGACCAAACTTTAAAACAAAAGCACATTATCTCACCACCTCTTCTTTTTTTTTTTTTTTTTTTTCCTCTAATCTTCCAGCTTTACAAAAAAAAAAAAAAAAAAAAAAAAAAAAAAAAAAAAAAAAAAAAAAAGAAATGCCTATTGAAACTTTTAAAAGCACATATAGTTTAGACTTGTAAAAACTAATCTTTTGTCTTTCTTCATCCCAACATACTATAATAGGACCTAGATTATGTGCCTAAGTCTAATCATAATCACCTTTTTAAAGCTTAATCATCGCACAAGACCTTCTTCATATTCAACAAACTTGTTTAATGCATTACAAACCTGACATGCATTTTTACAAATCATTAATTATGACATCCAAAGATTTATGTTTCAAAGTCATAATTGAAAGCTCCCTTCTACACATCATGCAAAGTGGTTGAAATTGTTGCAACATTTGAGTGGGAAGCTATAAAGTGGGTTTCTCAAATGGATGAGAGGCAAAGATACACTCCAAAGAAGGGATGGCAATGGATAACTTATTCTGTGAGTATTCATGAAAATCCAACTTAAATACATAGATTTTCTCATTTTCTTCTTATCCATTGAATAAGGTAAGTGATATTCTTTAAATATCCACAGGGAATAGGTTGGGAATGAGTACCCACTAATTTCCTCATTTTTTTTTAAGATTCACAACCAAAACTAAATATACATTCAATCTTTTTTATTTTATTTATTTATTTATTTTTTTAGGTTCACAACTAACTTTTTTTTTTTTTTTTTAAGATCCACAACCAAAGAAATATGCATCTAATCTTTTTTTTTTATTATTTTTATTTTTAAGGTTCACAACCATTTTTTTTTTAATTTTTAAGATTTACAACCAAAACTAAATATACATTCAATCTTTTTTCTTTTGTTTTATTTTTTTTTATTTTTTAAGGTTCACAACCATTTTTTTATAAGATTCACAACCAATGCTAAATATACATTCAATCTTATTTTATTTTATTTGGCTCAACAATAAAATCAAATACACATTAATTAACATTGTCACATTATTCTTGTCAAATTTTATGCATATCTAGAATTTTTTAAATTTATTTAAAAAAATTAAGGACACTGTCTAGTGCAGGTTTCGGTTTGCTTTTCTATGCTATTTTATTTTGTTATGTATTGTAATTTTCAGAATAGTTTGCTTGTTCTGAAATTTCAATTAACGAGTATGAATCTATTTGTTTTATGTTATCACACAATTTATACAATATATATATATATATATATATGAATGTATTTGAAAATAAGGAAATTGTAGAGAATCGAAACAAGCATGAGTCGTGATTGGTTAGAAAGGATGGGTACAAAGATTTATTTGTTGGAAAAACAAAAAGGGGATACAAAGTCTTACTAAATGATTTTTTCTTAGTTATGAACAGATTTAACTGAAATCAGCTTGTTTCCCAATGTTATGCTTCATTTATTTAGATAGAAAATATTTTTTAATGAAAAATATTTTTTATAAAAAAATTAAAAATATATTTTTTTTATATTTGGTGGTGGTGGTGATGGAACGAAGGTGAAAGTAGAGATTGTGACATAGTGGTGGGGTGATGGCGACAGTGATGATGGTAGTGGCTATGGTGATGGTAGTGTGATAGTGAAAGTGAGAATAGTGGTGATGGTGTTTTGAAATTAGTAAAAATTTAATTGAAAAAATATTTTTTTGTTTTTTAAAAGTAACAAACAACAAAATTCGTGGGGGGGACTAAAGGAAGAAGATGGAGGATGGATTGGGTATGGTAAGACATAGATATCTTAAAATGAGTGGTTCAGATTTGTTAAAAGGTATAATTAGATTTTGGATAAATTAAAATGAATGGTTCAAATTTGCTAAGAGAAAAATGGTTTAATGTCTAAAATGTCTGTGGCTAATTAAGAGATCAACAAACAATTCTTTGTTTATGCCCTGATGCAATTTAATATGGGTCTTATAGCACTTTCTTCAAACAATTCTTTCACATTTTATTTCTTCAAACAGGCTCTTATAACATTGTAAACAGGTTCTAATAACATGTAAGAGAGAGAGTGAGAGTGAAAGAGAGAGAGATGGTTGTAATTTTTTTTTTAATCTTCCACGTTCTTCCACATTTTTTTTAATTACTAAAACTTATTTGATTGTCTCAAAATTATATATTTGATTATTATAAATCAAACTTTTTAATTAATTAATTAATATGTATTTGATTTTGTTGTTGAACAAAATAAAATAAAATAAGATTGAAAGTATATTTAGTTTTGTTGTGAACCTTAAAAAAAATAAAAAAATAAGTTGTTAACATTAAATATATTTAAAAAAAAAGAAAAAAGATTGAAGGTATATTTAGCTAAAACTTTAAAGAAAGAAAAAAAAAAGTTGTTAATATTAAATATATTAAAAAAGAAAGAAAAAAGATTGAAGTTATATTTAGCTTTTGTTGTGAATCTTAAAAAAAAAAAAAAAAAAAAAAAAAAAAGTGGTTGTTAACATTAAATATATTAAAAAAGAAAGAAAAAAAATTGAAGGTATAGTTAGCTTTTTTTGTGAACCTTAAAATAATAATAATAATAATAATAATAATAATAATAATAATAATAATAATAATGAAGTAGTTATTAACATTAAATATAAAAAATAAAAGTAAAATAAAAATGAGATTAAAGTAGGTTAGGGAAAATCCAAACCCATTAAGAAATTGAGAGGGCGGTACCCATGGGGAATGAGGATGTGGAATAAAAAATGAAAAAAATTTATTATAAGAAAATAAGGATGAAAAATTAATATATACCCCATTAACCTCCATTGCCATGCCTACTCAAAGCACCATTGCAATACAAAGCAATGCTAGTGCTTGAGAAGTCAACAACCCATGTTGACTTTGAAAATGGAGTAGTTTAGTAGAAAAATGAGTTTTAATAGCATTGTTGCTTTGACATTTAATAAATGTAAAAAAAAATTCCATAAAGATGGTCTCATAATATACAACAAAAACCCAGTAAGTATACAAGGTAGGAAGAGTGATTGTGTCTATATTGAAGGTAACGATAGGAGATGGGAGAAACTAATTTAAGTTGCAGCTCGACGCCTAAGCAAAATCTTAAAGTGACGCTTCTTATGTTCAAATAAATATTTAAATTTTTAGCATGCAATTTTGTTTAGAATTTAGATTACATATTTACCATTTTTCTATATTTTTCTATTAAAATAAATTAAGACTTTTAATTGATTTATAGCAACATCAATATTTATGACTTCGCAAAATTTTACTAACTGAATTGTGTCAACCCCTCAATTTTACTAAATAAGTCAATTTAAATTAGATATCAATCCCTCAATCATTGTAAGAAGATTGAATAGAGGTCAATTTAAAAAAGCTGTGCTTTTTTGCACCCAACTCTTTTCCTTTCTTGATGTAATGATTTCTTGGTTCATCAATGAAGGTTTTCTTTTGCCAATAAAAAAAAAGAAGAAGAAGAAGAAGAAGAAGATTAAATAGACCATTTTATCCCTTGATTTCAATATAACTTTTCAAAAGGTATTATCAATTTAGTTAAATTCACACTGTTAGGTTTTTATTCTTGATAATTCCGTTTGACAAAACTCATTTCAGTAGTAATTTTATTCGATTTTTTATTTCAGTGAGGCTATGTGCTTTGGATGCGAATCCAATCTGAATTGTGCCTATGTAGAGAAGTTTGTGATCTTAATCCTATCATATTTGCTACTTCGCTGACTATGTCGGGAATCATGTTGTTTTTTCGCTAGAGCTGTCATTCCTGCGCTCGAGCGGAGATTGCAACTTTTCAGAAGTTTCACTCGCCTGCAAAAGTAGTGGGAGTTGTTTTTTTCCGCTCGAGTAGCCATTCCTGCGCTCGAGCGTAGACCCTATTTAGTCACACGTGTTTTAGTCAATCCGCTCGAGCAGCCATTCTGACGCTCGAGCGGGGATTGCGGCCCTATTTTTTATAAATATGTGATTCTATCAGATTTTAGGGTTACGACTTCTAGATTTTCATCTTGGGCATTAAGGTTTTCATCTGAAGCTTCTTTATTTGTTTCCTTTGATATCTGTGAGAGTTTAATTATGAATTGAGTTGATTATATCAAAGGGTTTGTTTGTTTTGTTTTATTCAAAAAAGAGAAAGTTGTTCTTCAGTGGATTTCGGAGAATTTGGGCCTGAAGTTTTGGTGGATTCTGGAGTGGCTCATTGTCATGATTCGACATCGGCGTTGTGGATTCAACGTTGGGCAAGATAATTCTGAGGTGAAGACGGGGCTAGAAGAGGCACATAGGGGTCGGTTTGATTCGGGCGTGGATTCGTTAGGTAGTTGAGAGCACACTTGTTTAATTTCTTTATGTCTTCTTAGTGGATTGTTTGTGACTTTTGCTCGTGATTTTTTCACGTAAAATCATTGTGTTGATTTGTCTTGCTTTTTTTATTTGGATTGTTATTTACTGCTTAAATTTGATACATAATTACACATCAATATCTTCAGAATTTTAGATTTTACACATACAATTTGACAATTTCAATGGTATAATTGTGCAATTATAATTATAAGGACTAAACTGATGTGAGAGACAAATTACACCATGTACATATATATATATATATATATATATATATATTGGTGATTCAAACAATGAAACTAAAATTTTAATTTACTAGCTAGATTTAGGTATCTAGGTAGGATGCACATTTAAATTTCATTTTTCATGCCTTAAATTTGCTTGATATATACGGGTAGTAACCTAACATAAATTACTGGTAGCTAATAGTCTAATACAGACAGCTCTCTCTCTAGAGAGCTTGGGTTTCCTCTCGGCGAGGACTCTGTTTGTCATTTTGGATCACGTTGGTTATTGGTTGTTGTTTATCGGTGTTCTGTCTCACGTTCTCGGTAGTATTTCTGTTTATCATTGATGCAGTGGCTCAAGCCCTATCTTCGCTGTGTTATACCTTTCTTTTCTCTTGTGTTGAAGTTACTCTCTCGTGGTTTTTGCTAAAGTCTGTTGTGTCAACGGTAGTAGGTCCCTCGGTTTTTATTTTGGTTGGATTCTTCGGGTCAACCGACGTAAGTGCTCCTGCTGTGGTACTTCGAGTGGTCCCCAAAGGGAAGTGAGGTCATCCCTCGACGTGGAAGCTGATGGCTACTGTTTACCTACGTGAGGGAGGTTGGACTGATAGTAGTGGCACAGAAGTTGGGAGTGAATATTCTGAGGAAAGGCGAAGTCTTCGACCCAATCAGGTGTTTCATCCTCCTTCGCACCACCACTTTTGGAGCGGTCTGAGTATGGAATTGGACGATTCCACCTGGCAGTTAGAACAACATGAGCTGGGTCGTTGCTTGATAGGCTACATAGCAAATGTCCGGCGTTTTGGGTCTTATCTCATGCAAATGCATGTCAATGATCTATGGCATCTGGAAGGATACGTGCATGTATACGGTCGAAGTAAGAATCACTATGTTTTTCTGTTCGAAAGAGTAGGCGACATGCATCGTATCGTCGACAATGGTCCATATGCTATTCAAGGGGCACTTCTCATTGTTGATTATTGGAAGCCGGATTTGGTTCTCGATGGGTTGATTTTCGATAAAATGTTGGTGTGGGTTCAGTTGTATGGACTACCGTTAGAATGCTTCACTGAAGAGGCCGGGGTCCGTCTAAGACGTGCTGTTGGCGAGGTGGTTAAAGTTGATATCGATTCTCTCATGCCTCGCAATATCCGATTTTTGCGTTTACGAGTGTGGGTTTTTTTGGATAAACCATTGATCAGTGGTTTTTTCCTTAAGTTCCCCAATGGTCAACAACATTGGATTAGTTGTCGCTACGAGCGGGTTTGTAAGATCTGCAGGAACTGTGGTCGTATAGGTCATACGATCAATGCTTGTGCTCTGTCCTTTGAAGAGGCTCAACGGCAACTTGATGATAATCTTCAAGACATGAGTCGACGCCTCCATTCTCCGGTGATGACTCAAGCATCGTCTCTAATGTACTCTGCTACTATTCGAGCTAATGCCCATAGGCCGGAACGTCGTACTACTCGAATTTTTCAACAGTCCACACATTCTAATATGGAGATCCTTGAAGCAGTGATTCCACCTCCCAATGGACAGGATCTTAATCTGGATGCGGATTTTGCCACTATGTGGGAACAAGATTGGGATGCCGGTTTACAACAAGGGACACCCGCGGGGAGTGCGTCACCGACGGCCGTTGTCCAGCGGGATGGAGTTCTTCCGCCTGCCTTCTCCCCACCGAATCGGTTAGTTGAGTCCGATGTTCTTTCGGGTTTGGGTCAAGCTCCGGTGGATTCGGTAGGTGAGTTGGAGGTAATGTGGCATCAATGGGAGGGTCATCTCTCATCAATGGGCATCAGACCAAGGCAGTTGGTGACTGAACGGGTTGGCGAGTTGACAGCTTCGCCGCGTCAAGAACAGCACATTAACTATGGATCTATTAATGGTCCCGGTCAAAGCCCTTTACTTACTTCAACGGAGGATGTTATTCGAGCTATTCAAGTCAATGGGCCTGGCCCACGGTTGAATTTTCCTATGGGCGAGGCCCCAATTACCACTCAGGCCTTTGTCCGAGAAAGCCCAAGTAGCTGGACAATTACGGGCTTGGCCAATCTTGAAGTTGGCCAATCTAGCTTTATGTTGGTTAATGGACCCCAGACACCTACTGTAGTAGCTGCACTTCCTAATCCTACTTCTTCTATTTCTCTGGTTCGTGGGCCTTCAATCAGGAAACGGCTAAGGGAAATGGAGTCCGGTTTTGACTTATTATATGATACAGAGCCCATGTTGGTTATAGATATGGTATATAGCCCTTTACAGGTTGGTCCGGCTGATTCGTCTGTGCATGGTTCCGGTATGGTTTCAGATTCTGCGTATCCTTCCCAGAGCTTGGGTTCGCTTTTACGTAAGCATATCCGTCGTTAGAAGAAAGCCCGGTACTCTCTTCAGTCAATCATGCATACCCCTGTCCATGCTGTTCCGTATATATCACAAGAGGCGTCGGCCAGATCTATGCCACAGCGGCGCCGTCAGAAGTTACATCTTCGGTCAAACCACCTCCTGGCTGGTACGAGTTCTTCAATGGGCTCTTCTTCTCGGCGTCGTAGGGGTCACTCCTCACATGTTTCTCGTGGCCATCGGAGGGGGGTTTCTCTTACTACGGGTCATCTTGTGCAGGATGTCATCACCTCCGAATCGGGATACGATAGGGGGGTCAGCTCACCGGAAGGCTGTGGTCTCGAGTCTGAAGTTTCGCAGGCATGTGCTCCATCTGATTTAGTGCAGGTTCATCATCAAACAAGCCGGTTTATGGCCTTGGTTTTAGATCCTAGCCTTGGGTCGATTCGACGGGTTTCGCAGGAGGTTGTCCCACAACAGCCTCCTCGCTCGCCATGAAGCTTCTTAGCTGGAACTGCAGGTGTCTGGGTCATCCCCTGACAGTTCAAGCAGCTCGTAATTTGATCTGTAAGCTTAAGCCCGATATTTGCTTCTTTATGGAGACCAAACATACTGTGCTGCAGGCTTCTCCGCTTGGGGCTTCTTTGGGTTTTAAACATCATTGTGGTGTGGATTCTAATGGTAGAGCTGGTGGCTTATGGGTTGGTTGGCATGATGATACTTTGCTTGAGGTATGCGAACTGAATGCGAACTTCATTATCTTACAGGTTCATGATTTTGTGAGGGGAAATTGGTTCATCATTTTCATGTATGGTTCTCCCTGTATTCTAGCTCGGGGTCAAGTATGGAGTAGTATAGAAACCAGATTTCAGAAACTTCATAAGCCATTCATTATTATGGGGGATCTTAATCAGGTTCGAGGTTGGGCCGAAAAACTCAGTTCACATAAAGGATTCATTCCTGGAGCACCGGCTTTTAATGATTTAATCTTTCGCAATAGATTGGTGGATCTCCCTTCTCAAGGGGTGTGGTATACTTGGTGTAATAATCGCAAGGAGACTGAAGCGGTTTATGAGCGATTGGATAGGGTGCTGGCTTCAACTAGTTGGACAGCACTATTCTCAAAATTTTCACTCGTAACATTGCCTATTCACCGGTCTGACCATAGTCCGCTATTCCTTGACACTAGCCGAATAGAACCTTTTGGGCCGCAATGGGGCAGATTTGAGGCAGTTTGGTTAGCTGATCCGTCTACTCATGATATTATCCAAAAAATTTGGCAAAGCCCCATTCCTGATGTTGCTTCATGTGTTCAGCGGCAGACCATTGTTTACCGACATTTGAAAAATTGGAATGCTTTGTCATTCAGGAGTCTCCAAGGTCAAATTGACGACATTCATGCTCGTCTCCGCCAGGTCCAAGAGTCGCTACCAAAACTAGGCTTACATTTTACTGAACAGGAGCTGCGGTTACATCTTGATATTTTGTTACAGAAGCAGGAGCTTTATTGGGCGTAGCGATCTAAACAACATTGACTGTCTTTGGGGGATCGCAATACAAAATTCTTTCACCGGATGGCGTCTTGGAGACGGAGTCGGAATCGCATTGCTCTCATCCAAGATCAGGATGGTCATGTTCTCACTCAGCCCCAGGATATCCAAACAGCTTTTGTCGCGCATTTTAAGCAACTTTTTTCATCGTCATCGGCCTCTCACATTGGCTCAGGTTCCTTTCCCTCTCATTTTAATTTAATTAGTGTTATAAATACTCAATTGACTCCTTATCATTCTACTCTCTTGGACAATCCATTTTCTCCTGAGGAAATACAAAAGGCTGTCTTTCAAATGGGAAAGTTTAAGGCTCCGGGGCCAGATGGGTTTATAGCTGGTTTTTATCAAAAATATTGGTCAATTGTGGGCTCATCTGTGACTGAGGCTGTGTTGGGTTTTCTCACTACTGGATTCTTATTCAAACCGCTCAACAAAACTTTTATCTGCCTTATACCCAAAATGAAGAGTCCTTTGACGGTTCATGATTATAGGCCTATCAGTTTATGCAATGTGCTTTACAAATATAGGCGCTAAAGTTCTGGCTAATAGACTTAGTCTAGTGCTGCCGGATTTGCTTGCTGATAATCAGTGTGCTTTCTTGAAGGGTCGACTTATATCCGATAATATTTTGTTGGCCCATGAAGTTATTGAATATATTAAAAAGCGCAACAAACAGGGGAGTTTGTCCTCTTTTGGTTTAAAGTTGGATATGAATAAAGCCTACGATAGAGTGAGTTGGGCTTTCCTTGAAGCGGTTATGGCTAAAATGGGCTTCTCACCTAAGTGGATTCAATTAATTTCTCAATGTGTATCTACGGTTCAATTTGCTGTCTTGGTTAATGGCACCCTGTCGGTTTTTTTTGAACCTGCTGCGGGTCTGCGGCAAGGCGACCCCCTTTCGCCGTATTTGTTTTTATTGGTAATGCATGTCTTTTCGGAAGGATTTGCGCATCTGGCGTCTCTTAACATCTGCCGTGGTATTGCTATTAGTCGGCAGTCGCCCCCCATTTCACATTTGCTCTTTGCTGATGATTGTTTTATATTCCTCAACTATAAGATCGAAGAAATTTGGTGCTTCCATTGGTTTTTAAATGATTTTTGTCACTATTCCGGGCTGCGTATAAATTTTCATAAATCAGAGCTTTATCTTAGTCCCAATTTCTCACATTTGGATAGGGACTGGCTGGTTTCGCTCTTTGGAGTTAAAGTTGTCCCAAAACCTGGCATCTATTTGGGGGCTAACTTGGGTTTCTCCGGGCGCTCAAAGTCGGACATTTTTACTTCCATTCTGAGTAAAGTTAGCCACAAGTTACAAGGATGGAAGTGTGATTTTTTAAATTTTGCAGGCGGGGGTATCTTGGTCAAACATGTCCTTCAATCCATTCCGGTGTACCTTATGACTGTGTTTCGCATGCCTGAATCATTCCAGGATAAGCTTACATCTCTTATTCGTCAGTTTCTTTGGGCCTCTTCCCGGGGTAATGGGATATCTTGGAAAAAATGGACATATCTGTGTCTCCCAAAAGACTGGGGTGGATTGGGTTTTCGAAAGCTTATGTGTTTTAACCAAGCTTTGCTCACTAAACAAGCATGGCGGATTCTTTCATGTCCTAATTTATTACTTTCACGAGTGTTGCTCGGTAAATATTGTCAACGGCGTTCTTTTCTTGACATTCGCCAATCTTCGTCCTCTTCATGGGGATGGCGGAGTATTGTATGGGGCCGTTCGTTACTTGCCTCGGGGCTTCACTGGGTAGTTGGGAATGGACAACGTATTAACCCATTTGAGGATCAATGGATTCCGATTGTTTCAAATCCTTGTAGAGGCCGAGGTTGGACTGATATTTGTCCTGGGTTAAGGGTTGCACATTTCATAGATCCATTGCTACGGTCTTGGCGTCTTGAATTATTGAAATTGTTCTTTCCTGCATATGTTCTCCCTTATATAGTATCAATGCACATTTCTCAAGTTGATATTGAGGACAAAATGGTGTGGGGACCGACCAAAAGTGGTGAGTATTCAGTCAAATCGGGTTATAAGCAGGCGTTGACAAGACAATTTCCCGACCATTCTAGGCCTGATCCGGATTGGCAAGTTTGGAAACGCTTATGGCAGATCAAGATCCCCCCTAAATGGATCTTATTTGTGTGGAAATGCCTACATAATATTTTTCCGGTTAAAACTGAATTAAAGAAAAGGGGGATGCCAATTGATATTATTTGTTCCAGGTGTTTCCAGCATGCGGAATCCCTTGAACATCTATTTTTTGATTGCCCCATTTCACAACGGATTTGGCGTGGGTCGACTTTGGGTTTAGATTTTGGGGTGGCAAGACCTCTATCCTTTTTCTCATGGTTTCAAGGTTGAGTGCAACAAATACATGACTCGGAGATTGTAATACACTCCATTGCTGTCTTATGGGCCATTTGGATGCAACGTAACTCTGTAGAATTTCATAAAGTTGAGGTGTCCATAGAACGATCGATCATGTTTGCTTCCGAGTTACTAACATTATTTATTTCACCCCTGCACAATGTTCCCTATGAGATTTCTCACTTTAGTTCTTCTCCTCAAACCAGTTTTGTTAAGCAGGTTATATTGCAGACTGCTAAGCCTTGCATTGTTGCTGGTCCGCGTATGCGTATTGTTGTGGATGGCTCTTGGGTTGCTGTAGGTGAGCGCATTGGTCTGGCGTGGGTTTGCTTCGATTCTGATGATCACCAGGTCTATGAGGAAGCTATTTTGGGACCTTCAATGCTATCTCCTCAACAAGTAGAAGCAGCTGTTGTTCTCCATGCTATGCGCTGGGCAGTCCATTCCGGTATCAATTCCCTGCTTCTTCAAACAGATTGCTTAGTCCTTCTTCTGCTGCTCCACCACCATGCTCAAGAATCTGATTGGAGTCTCCACTCCATTCTTGCTGATATTTTGTCATTATGTAAATCTTTTGATTATGTTGTTTTGCAAAAAGTGGACCGTGATGTGGTTCATGCTGCTCACCAACTTGCAACTGATGTAAGACTTTCTGATTAGTTAATATTTATATTGCTGAGTTATCCTAAAAAAAAAAAAAAATTACTGTAGCTAGGGAACAAATTTATGCACAAGTGGAACAATCTCAAACGAGATTGCACGTTCAAGGTGCATCTCAAGGTTTCATCTTCGTTTGTTTATTTCTACTATCAAATTGTGTTTTAAAATCTGGGGATGGCTCGTCTTTTGTTTATTGGACTATTTGGTACTATTTATCTAAATTATTTATAATTTTTTATATTAGACTAAGGTGGATTTGTTGCAACATTAAGGAAGACAGTAAGGAATGAGTATATTCGTGAATGGATAGGAGTAGTGCCAATAGAAGATAAGTTGAAAAAGAATAGATTGAAATGATTTAGTCACATATAACGGAGACTAACAAAGTTAGTAGTGAAGAGATGCGATATACTAATGGTAGATGAGAGTGTTAGGGGAAGGGATAAACCTAGATTTACGTAGACTATTATAGTAAATAGAGATATGAATCTCTATAATTTGACTAATCAAATGTCCATTGATTGAGTTGAGTGGAGAAAAAAGATTCATATAGCCAACTCCACTTGATGAGACTTAAGGCTTAGTTTGGGAGTCTGTGTTAAATTATTTGGTGGAACTTTTGCTTACAACCGATTGAGTAGAAATAAATTAAATAAATTAAAAAAACTAATAATTTAAAAGTTGAGCAAGCAATACATTTGAATTCAATTTTTTGAATATCAATTTTCAATTTACAATAAATTAAACTAAATAAGCTTATCATGTAGATTGGCAGATCGAGTGCAAGCCTTTCAACCCATTTCGAGTCTCACTTAAATAATTCGATACGTTTATTTCATAACTATATATATAAGTTGTTTATAAAAAAATAAAATTAATCCGATAATTATGAAAACACAATTTTATTCCAACATTTCATTCATTTTATTTCACCCATTTTGGGTTCCATCTTGATCCTTTAAATTTAACAAATGCATCACATTGATAGGTAAGGTAAGATACTAATATAATTATCTATATATACACGTCTTTGTATGTAATCTTTATAATTAAATAATTGGAATATCTCACTGTCTCAAAAATAATTAAATAATTAAATAAATCCTCACACTAACAACGAAACGGGGAAGAGGCAAAGAAACGGATCGACCCGCGGTTCGAAACGTTTTTCCGAGAAATGCGGCTACTTGCCGCCTCTTTTTTGTTTTCTTTTTTCCGAAAAATGACTTTTGTGAACTCACTCCTTACTTGTTGGCTTTGCCAAGTTCTAACCCTAAAAAAAAATAAAAAAATAAAAAATAAAATAAATAAATAAATAAATTTCTAACTGAGTGAAATACTTAGAGAGAGAAGCACAATACTATATGTATTAATTAATATATTAATTAGTATATTAATTGATGATGTAACATAATTTAATATATTTTTAGTATTTATAATTTATATAATGAGTAAGGTTAATAATAATGTCATAACTAATGTTAGTATATTAGTTAGTACATTAATTAATACATATAACACTATCGGAGAGAGAACCACCCCCAAAAAAATATTAAAATATGTGTTAAAATAACAGAAACAGTTGCAAAAAATTGACTCTTTTAATCATATAAACATTTTTATATTTATGTATTATGAATCACCCAGCTCAAGAAGTTGTAGATTAGCCTCTGTTTGGCAAGTTGGTTCTTGGGCTTTTTTGGCTATTTTAGCCACAAAAGACAAAATAGGCTATTTTAGCCATAACAAACAAAACATCACATCCAACCCATAATCATTACATTCTTCTCTCACAAAAAAACTCAAAAAAGCCAAAAAGCCAAAAAGCCCTTCCCAAACCAAGCTTTTAAGCCCAGGCTAAAATAGCCAAAAAAGCCAAAAAGCCAAAAAGCCAACCCACTTCCCAAACGGAGGCTAAGGCTAATTATTTAAAGTTTAGAACTCTTTTGTTTTCTTTCTTTGTTGCGTATGGAGAAGTATGTGTCAAAAAGTCAGCGATCTCTCTCTCTCTCTCTCTCTCTCTCTCTCTCTCTCTCTCTCTCTCTCTCTTAAACCATTCTTTCTTGGTTTTGAAAAAAATTTAGAATTTTTTTCACAAAATTAATCACTAAAAATAATATGAGTATTATTACAATAATTATTTATTTATACTATTATGTCTTAAGATATGATGCGTTTGTCAACATTATATTAGATATATACCTAAGTAATGAGACTAATTACACTCGTAGCAGTTTTACTTAGCTTAGTAACAACTATTTATCTCATATATTATCTAATCATCAACTAATAATTTATTTCACACATCACTGAGTCTTAAAAATAAGTTTAGAAAGTGGACTTTAGTATTATTGTTCTTATATTAATATTGTGTTAATAAATAAGATGATAAACATAATAAAATATAAAAATGTATAACTGTAACATTATTGGAATAATATTACAGTAATTGTTTTGATACGTACATCATTTTTTTTTTGAACGACAAAAGAAAAAGCTTTATTGATGATACACACATACAAACTTTATGGAAGATACATACATCATTATATATATATATATATATATATATGTGTGTGTATTGTATATTATTTCTGTTGGTATAGTAATTTTATTTTTGAGTAGTGCTATACAATAAAAAAGATATAAAATTAAATGAAGAATGTAAAGTAAAAGATTGATCAAGATAATATATATTTTTAAAATGTATTGTTGTACAAGTCTAAAAATTAGACTTTTTAATTTTCAAGTTTGACGATATGACAATCAATTACTTTGTATGGCATTGGCTTTTTTGGCCAAATTAGTTATAAAAAGATAAAATAAGATAAAAAAATCAATAAAATAAAATGTCACATCAAATCATAATCATATTATTTTTGCTTTATAAAAGTAGAAAAAAAATCAAAAAAGCCCACCGAAATGAACTTTTTAACCAGAGCCTAAATAGTAAAAAAAAACTTACTAAAAAAGCCACATGCCAAACGGCATCTAAGGTAACTCTCTCTCTCTCTCTCTCCCTTTCATATTTTTTTAATTATTAATCAATTATTTCACTTACACATTATTAAATTTAAAAATATATATATATAAAAAAAAGGACTTATATGTTATTTTTTTAAAAATACTGTTATCACATTATTGTTGTTATGAATTCTATAAGAATATCATTTTTTTTTTTTTGACAAGATAACAAACACCAGTTTCAACCTTCAAAACATGGTTGTGCTTTTACATGCTTCCTAAACAGCAAAAGACCCATCTACCCACAACTCTTTCACAGGTGCTTGATCAAAAAGCACTTTGAAGCACACACATACATACAAGTGCATGTCCTTTACGTCTGTTTGGCGCAAAACATACCAAACCAGAGAGAGGTCAAATGAGAGGCTCTTCTTCTAATTCTACTTCTGTTCCCATTTCTATTGTTTTTTTTCTTCCAAAGCATGTGTAGTTTCTTTCTCCAAACTATGGAAAATTACCAAGGTGATTTAGCTGACATAGTCCGAGCCAGCGGCGGTGGGGTGAGCGGTAGTGGCTTTTCCGGCGAAGTACCGGTGTCTGACTGGCAGTTTCCAGCAGATCATTCAATGAATTACCCATCTGGGTTAGAAGAACCGGCGGTCGATGATTTTGGCGATCCTTTCTTCTCTAACATGAGAGATCCACTTCTTCACGAGCTTAATATGCCGAGTTCAGGGTTTTTCAACAGCTCAAACAATTCTACAGAAATTATCAAAAGTGGTGTTGGAGACCCAACCACCACCGCCGCCTTTGGTGGTGGCGCTGGTGGTGTTCTTGGTCACAAGATCCTTGATGAGCAGATGAAGAGACCTTGTAATATTTTCTCAAGGATGCTTCAGATCTCGCCGAATAGTAAGCTGCCCGTTTCGCCTTGTGAGTCGCCGGTGGTAGCGGTGGCTTCGCCTCGGGGGATTAAGGCTTCTGCTTTTGTTCCTAATGATTTGATTAGTGCTAATACATCGAAGAGTTGCTTGGTTGAGAGTACTGGTGTGCAGATCTCGTCTCCGCGAAATTCGGGTATCAAGAGAAGGTGAGAAATGAGAACTGTTTGAATTAATTATCAAACAGTTTAATTGATTTCAAGTTGCTACATATTCTTTTTATAACGATAATCATATAGTTCACAGATCATAGAGAAGTACTCTTGGCTTCAAAAACAAATAATAAATACTGTTGAGTATTAGGAAATTAATATAGGGTTTGTTGGGTATAGTGTATATTTTCATATTTTATGTAGAAATTCATTGTAGAGTTATGAGGAACCAAAACTTGCTCAATACATTAATGGGTTTTGAATTTTTCATCAGCCTGAAAATATAGCTCAACTGGTATGATAACTATGGTATCGACCTCGGAATTTCAAAATTCCGATACCATATTCACCTATAAGTTGGTCGGTATTGTTCATCATACTGTGTGATATCGGCCAATATATCACCACCGTGAAAGCATGACAATGGTATTTTCAGACTTAGCTTCATGAAGTTATCTATATCTACTTTTCTCCAAAAACGCATCTGAAAGTATTTGTGTTTTATTCTGGCCTTTCTTAAAGAACTTGCTACAATTTTCTACTTTTTTGAGGAAAGTAAGACAGTTCTGTTACGAATACAGAAACCGACTGGTGGTAATACACAAGTACATCTTGTTATTAGTCTTGTTGCTTGTTGGAGTTGGTTTACGAAAGTTAGCGAAAAACCAATCTTGATTTGAATATATATATATATATATATTATATACAGGAAGAGCCAGGCAAAGAAGGTAGTCTGCATACCAGCACCAGCACCTGCAAACAGCAGGCAAAGTGGAGAAGTGGTTCCATCTGATCTGTGGGCATGGAGAAAGTACGGTCAGAAGCCTATCAAAGGATCTCCTTATCCAAGGTAAGTAATTCAAGATTAGGTCTTATTTCTATCAGTCATTCTTGATAAGAGAAGAAAATTCCACATTCATATAATGATCCGAAGCTGCAATTTGCGTTTCATGCTGTGAGAAACATTAATTGCCCAACTTATTAATTACATTAATTTTGACTTCATTTTTGGCATGAAAGAATGTATGTTTCTTTTCTTGTTGCAACAATGTTAGTTTGGGTTGTGTTTTGTAACATTATCAGTTTTATGTTTAGAAACTTTGAAAAACATGAATTTTTTTTGTGTGTGTTTTTTACTAGAACAAAAATATTAAAATGTTTGATACATTACATACATATTTTTCTAAAACAAAAATAAAGAAAATTATGTTTAGTGAATTGCAGAAAGACGAGAGTAGAGTGGGTGTGGCGTTCAGAATGATAGCCGATCAACAAGGGAAATGAATGAAATTTGTTTAGAAAATAAGTGAAAACATATTTTTTCAATAAAATTCATTAAAAAATACTTGTCTCCATCTTTTAGTAATTAAACTAGTTGTCAAATGTATTTTTATTTCCAATTTACAAAGTTCTTAAAAATCAAAAACAAAAATCAGAAAATTCCACTGTGTTTTTGAAAAATTAAAAAAAGAAAAACGAAACCCAACACGCATTAACTACTACTGTTTGACCATTAATGATGATAGACTTTTGATATACCATTGATTGGAGTAGTCTTTTATACTGTAATTGTCATTTAGATTGGAATGCAAGTCAAATATAGATTTTAATAACTTGATTCAATTTGTCAATATTTTGTAATTCATGTCATCTCTCTCTCTCTCTCTCTCTCTCTCTCTCTCTCTCTCTCTCTCTCTCTCTCCAGGGGCTATTACAGATGCAGCAGCTCAAAGGGTTGTTCAGCCAGAAAACAAGTGGAGCGAAGCAGAACAGATCCAAACATGTTAGTCATAACCTACACTTCAGAGCACAACCATCCATGGCCAACTCAGAGAAATGCTCTAGCCGGCTCTACTCGATCCCAACCATCAAAGAACAACAACAACAACAATTCAGCTTCAAAGAATTCACCAAGAATCAAACAAGAACAGAAGGAGAGCAGCGACAATGTTGACACCGTGTCGTCATCGACAACACCGGTGAAGGAAGAGATGGTGGAAGACCTTGACAAGCAGATAGAGATGGAGGATGGTGAATTCAGTGAAGGGTTTTCTTATCGGCCCGCATTGCCTGAGAGTTTTCAGTCTGATCAAGATTTTTTTGCAGATTTGGGAGAGATTGAAGCTGACCCATTAAACCTGTTGTTCAGCCAAGGGTTTTCAGGAGATGAGGAGAGAGAAAACAAAGAGGTGTTGGATCAATTCAGCAGTCTCTTTGAATGGAATGGAAACAATCGCAGCAACATCAACAACACAGAGTTTGGAGAAGCTAAAAGGGGTTTATAACAAGAGTTTGAAGAGTGAAACCCCCACTGAAACATTCACTGTTATATGGTTGGTTAGTGGATTTTGAGAACAGCACTGAGAGTGAGAGCACATAATTGGAACACAGACAGAAGATGATTGTGAACCCCCCACATTGGGACACAGATGGAGCGATAGACACTCACAATTTTATGAACCTATTATGGTTTTATTTGGTGCAGTTATAGGCATGTTTATAATTTTTTTTTAATATTTTGACATGTGTCAAAATATTTGGTGCAATTTATATTTACAGTTTATAAGTTAACAATAACTTAAATAAGCTAAAATGAAAAACTGATTATCGAGAAGTTGGGGAAAGAATGTTGTTAATTTCTATTTTCTAATTATCAATTCTCAACTTGTAAGAAATTGTACCAAATAGACTCTATGTGTTCACATAAATTTGCGAGTGTCTGTGTTCTATTCAGTATTCTAATTCTATATTTTTAGATTGGTTTTGGTAAATGTATTTTGAATTAGTTTTTTATTACTTATTATTATTATTTTTTTTGTTTTTAGTAATCTTTTTAGTTTTTGGATTCTACTCTACTAAAAACCTTAAAAATAAATAAATTAATATATTGGATTAAAAAAAAAAAATCGCAAAACACAAAAAAAAACTTTTAACAAAATTTTTTTAAAAATAAATTCCAAAAGACAAAAAGGGTAAAAAAAAATAGAATAATGCTATATGTATTAATTAGTGTACTAACTAATGTACCAATTGATGATGTGACATAATTTAAAAAATTTTTGGTATTTGTAATGTGATTAATGAGTGACGTCAATAATAATGCTATAACTAGTATTGGTATACTGATTAGTACACTCATTGGTGCATGTAGCACCACCGTAAAAAATATGCAGCTACAATTTAAACATCATCAATGCGAAACACTTCGTTAATGGTGGTTTTTATTTTATTTTTTTGGGTTGCAAATGGTTTTAAATCGCGGTATTATGTAACGTAATGGTATCGATTAAGGACTATCGGTATCGGTAGTATTGGTAAGTACGTATAGGGAATCATGTATCGCAGCGGTGAAATTTTAAAAATCATTTCATAGCAAAGTTCTAAATCGCAGTATCAGGTAACATAACGGTGTCGGTCACGGAATATCGGTATCGGTAGTATCAATCGATACGTATCAGAGATCGGGTGTCGCGGCGGTGAAATTTTAAAAATCATTTTACATGTTTTTTAGCTTTTTCTTTCCTGTACCGGTCTGAACCGGTGAATATCGACCTGTCGCGGCTTGTGTAACGATTACAGGCCAATACGTACTGGGACTCGGCGGATATTCTTGCGATTTTCAATCTCAGCGGTATATCGGCCTTTATCTGTCGCGGCACCCCATTTTTTCGATATGTATCGGCCGGTATTTAGAACCATGTTTCACAAGTTTTTCAATTTTTTCTTTCCTGTACCGGTTCAAACCGGTGAGTGTCGGTCTGTCGCGACTTGTATAATGGCTTGTGTAATGGTTACACACCAATACATATCAGAACTCGACCGATTCTCCTATGATTTTCAATCTCAGCAACATACTGGTTTATAGTCGTCGTGATGCCTTATTTTTTCGATACGAATTAATTGATACATAGCGTATTAACCAGTTTTTAGAACTATAGTTGTAATTTCAATCGTCATGCTATCTTCTCTTTATTTCTATCTTTGTTTTTTTTTTAATTTTTTTTTAACAATTTATAGACCTTCCCATTTCAGTTGGAGTTTTTGAAGTGTGAAAGTTCTCTAAAATCACCTTTTCTTGTAGTTATTTACCAGAACAGTCAGGAGATTAGAAGAAGGGAAGTTAAAAATAAAAATAAAAATAAACAAAAAACGAGTAATGGTTGATTGGGAGTCCCACATTCCATTTGGGAATATTGCTGGATGGGACAGAAAGCTGAGGAACAGAAGGTTCAACAGTTAAACAAGTACATCTACAAGACATGACTGGAAAGCTCAATGGTGAGAGATTGATGTAAAGATGGGACTCTCGGCCTTTCTACTCACCCCTTTCTCTCTCTCCCTCTCTCATCTTTCAGAGTGCGGAAAATTATTCAATCCTGACCCCACTTTGCCCATGTGGGTATATCAAAATATTTTTTATTTTTAAAATTTTATTTGCTTTAGTTTCTGTTTGGAATGTAAATTGATTTTTTAATTTCTTTTAAAAAAAATTTTACTATTTTATTTTGAGATTAAAAAGTTTTATTTGAGATAAATTTTTTAATTTTTTTAATTTTTGTAAAAAAATAAAATAATTATAATTTAAATGTGATATTTTATATTATTTATTTGTTAACTATTTTAATCCAAATTTTTTTATGCCAAACATAACCTTTGTAGCTGAAACGAGGTAGATTCCTCGGGCTCATAATTTAATTGGGAAGTGTTGTTTGCATTTGTGAGAATTATCGTGAATTATGTTTTGATATTTGAATCATTTATTTTGTTAAATATTTTATGTATGTTATTTATATATAAAAAAAGAAGTTGATTTAAGGGTTGTTTGAAATGTTCTAAATAAGTATACTTTTTAATTTTTTATGAAATATGAGTTATGTTTGAAATAATGGTAGAGAGGTGTGATTTAAATAATATGATGTGACTTAAATATGATAGTGATTTTTTGATTTTTTTAAAAGATGTCAAACCTAGCCTTAATTATTTATTACGTTTGTTAAAAAAACAGATGATAATTATATTTTTTAAAAATAAATTATTTATTTATTTTTATAATTAATGAGAAAAATCAAATAAATTACGGTTAATGAATTAATGTAATTTTTTGTATAGTTGATAATGAACCATTCAAATCAGTGTAACGAACCTATACTAACACTATGAATTCAAACAGCATCTTCAAAACTAAATTATGAACCAAAAAAAAAAAAAATCACCGCGGGCACGAAAGATGACAAGAGATGGGAAGAAAAAAAATATTATATAGAAGCATGACTTTTCTTATCAGTCTTTTCTAGCGATGCGTAAAGCAGGATATGTATGTATAAGCTTTGGGTTCCTAGTACTATAAATCTATTCAACTTGTGTATATTTTGAATTTTTTTAACTTCAACTGTTTTATCCATAATAGGGTTGCTATTAAGAGATAGAAAAGCTAATATCCTACCTTGTCTTTTATTGTTGCTTTCAAAAGATAAATTGCAGTTCGTCCCTTTTATTTGACTTTTGAAGTGCTTTTTTTAACCTTTTATATTTGAGGTTTTTCTCAATTTATTTTTAAAATTAATTTCTATTTAAGATTAGAAAAAAAAATACTACAATAGTTGTTACATAACATAGAAAATATATTATTATATTTACATTTAGATTTGTGTCAGCGGTGTGAATTATATAATAAAATATTTTTATGTCATGCAGCTATTAATCTATCATTTTTTTTGTCTAATTTTGGATATAAATTAGGTTTTGGTATAAATTGAGAAAAACTTGGAATATAAAAGTCAAATTGAGGGGAAAAAATTTAGAGATCAAAGTGAGAAAATAGCCAAATAAAAAAGGAATAAAGTGTAATTTACCTGCGGTCTAAAGTCTATCTGATAAACAAATGACAAGAGCATCTCTAATAGTTAAATTAGCAAATTCAAAGTCATTTTAGATAAATTATAGTGTGATTTTGTAATTTTTTTTGATAACGTAAATCTAATGGTTCCAAATTACTTTTTGGCATAATTATCATTTACCCTTTCTCGCTATCATGACATCAGATCAGTTGATGTGATACCAAACCTTATACCAAATTTCGTATAAATTTGACAAAATTATAAGTGGACTATGAATTTGGAAGCCCATCAGAGTTGAAGTTTCGGTAGGTCTAGCCAAAAAATGGCAAGGATTTTGGGTTAATAAATTTTGAAATGATTTTATATCTTTTACCACTCACATTTTTATATAATACATTTCAGTAAAAAATTGAAAACTTGATTTAGCAAATGATATTTTATATGGAAATCTTCAATTGTTGGTAGATCTCGCAAATAGCAAGTTAATTGGGAAATCAATTGGAAAAAGTCTGTTAAACTCGACCAAATCACCCAGAATTTTCTAAATGGATGATTGTGTAATGGAGATTAAACTTGTATAGTGTAAGATTTATAGATAGAATAAATCTGAATCATATAAGATAATAATTTTAAATAATTTTTGAATAGTTGAATAAAATAAAAACAGCTTCTATAGAAATGTGGATAATCCCTATGAAAGACCCCTATAGAAAAAACTCTCATTAGCTTTTCTTAAAGTAATGTGTATGTATTTATTTTTATTTTTTTTGTACTTTCCAATATTTCAATATTCACTTTTCCATTGTATCATTAAGTTATAGGTTCTAATATTTCACTGTTTGTGTTTTAAATTTTGTTCTTATGTCATGTGGTTTATACACAATTACACATGATTAGTACTCTTTTTTTTTTTTGAAGGAACACATGAATCTTGAGGGTTTTTATTTTTTAATTTAATTTACTTTTTTGAGGCATGAATTTTGAGGTTAAAATGCTATAGATATGATAACATTATGTGTTCCCTTAAAAATGCAATGCTAGATACCTTAAATCATTTATAAATTTATCCATACTGACATGATTAGGGATTTAATCTTAATTGATTGATTCCTATTCCTAAATAAATAAATAACTTGTATGCAAAATTCACGTCATTGCGGTTAAATTTTGGTTAATTTTTTAAAAAACTTAAGCATTTTCTTATTGTAAAAGGATTTGATTTTTTTTTTTTAATTGGCAAATGTTAGTTGTTAGATTAGTTATGGGAGAAAAACCCCCCATCCTTTGGCAAAATATCTAAGTGATTGCACTTCCTTAATTCAACTCAGAAGGAAGATTAAACCCATGACCTTCTTGGGACTAAGCCCAAAGAAATGCATGGTGACCAACTAAGCTAAGCCTAGTTGGTTAAAAAGGATTCGATTGTTAATATTATCAAGATACCAACATGACAAATAAAATTAATGAAAAGAAAAATATATTCGTTTAGGATGTGGGTTAGCTTTTTGACTTTTTGCCTATTTTAGTCTGGGGCTAAATAGTCTCATTTGGTATAGACTTTTTGACTTTTTTGACTTTTATGAAAGAAAAAATAAAATGATTATGGTTTAGATGTGATATTTTATTTTATTGGGTTAAAAAGCCTATTTTATCTTTTTATAGCTATTTAGCCAAAAAATCTCATTTTAACTTATGTCAAACGAAGGCATTATCAAATTTTGACAGAGTATTGGTTTTAGTAGGAAGATGGAAAATTACTGAAAAAATAGGTAATTAAAACATTGAGGTCTCGTTTGGTAACTATATGCTTTAGTCAAAAAATTAAAAAGTTACCTTAAATTGTTATATCACTCTCTTTATTTTTCTTTATATCTTTTTGTAGAAGGTTAAAAAATTATTAAAATAATTTATTACCAAACAAGTCCTGAACATGAATAAAACATTGTTAATTCATGTACTTTTTTCAACATTTGTTTCTGGTTCGATAGACAATTATAAATAAAGAATTAGATAAAAATATTTTCTTGTAGATGAACATGAAGAAGAAATACAGAGGTACCCTATAGCAAAGTGTTCTCACATATTAATTATACATGTCAGAAATTGCCTTCAAAATGATTGAAAATTCATATAACTTTGTGTGGTCTATAGAAATAAATTTTCTGTGCAATTTATTGAAAGCACAGTGACCCTAAGTTCTGTCAAATCCATCAACTTTAATTGAAAAAAAAAAATTCAAAACACATTTCAATTGAAGTCACTTCGTTTGGAGGAAAAAGAACAGTCTAAAGTTTGTTTTGTAATGGGTTACCTCATTTTTTTGATTGATGGGGGTTAGAGTCATTATGTGTTGTATTGAAATCTTTGGGCACTTGAGTTTATTGGAGAGACTGTAGTTGTAATGATTCTATGAAGACGAAACTAAATATACTTTTGAATTTGTTGATATGCACAAAATAAGTATGTTTGATGTAAGTTCTTTTGTTTTTTAACATTACTTTTCTAATTTTTAAGGAGAATTAACCATTCAGTGTAAGTTAAAAAAAAGATTTCAAATTAGTAATAAAGTTTACAAACTTCAATAATTAAAATGTTGCATTTTTTTCATGAATATGTAACTATTTTAAAAGGTTACCATTGATTTGTAATTTGTCCATTTTTAAAAAATTAAAATTTTAATTTCTTTAAGATATTTTTACTTTGTAAATTATACATGGCTTAGTTTGGAAAGAGGAGTTTGGTTGGGTTTGGGGCTATTTTAGCCATAAAAAGATAAAATAGATTTTTTAGTAAAATATCACATTCAACCCATAATCATTACATTATTTCTATCACAAAAAATCAAAAAAACCAAAGAGTCCTTTCCAAATGAAACTTTTTAATCCCAGACATAAATAATTAAAAAGTTAAAAAACCAATCCACTATCCAAACGAAACCTATATAAATTGTATTCAATAGTTTGACAAAGACTCTTAAAACAAAAAGTCATAAACAGCTCTAAAAGCTGCTTCAAACAAGGTAAATGGCAGATAATGACTCCTTGTTACTAACATGGAGAAAATGTTAAAATAATTAAAATTTTAATACATTATTTACATACAAAGTATTAAGATTAATGACCTATTAAGCTTTAAGCCTCATGATCATGATCATGCTTTAAGCTTTTTCTTTTTCTTTTTTCTTCTTATCTAACTCAAATCCTTCAAATCATACACATGATATGATTTGATGTTTCTATAGATGTTTGGTCATTGGTCATGGTGTGTTATCGCATCATTAGTATATCAAGTCTTCTTTGAATTCAAATTATTTACTAATTGTTTTTGTTTTATATTCCCCACCAAACATATATTGTTGTTGATGTGTTTCGAATGAATGAATGGAGGATGAAAGAAAGATTTGGCAGTGGCTTTACTAATGGTCAAGGCAAATAACATTTTAGATTTTTTATTTTTTTTTTTTGGTTGAAAAATTGTGTTTGCAGAATATTTCTGTTTTTTCTAGATCTAGAATTTATTGTTAACCTTTATTTATTTTTCTTGATATAATTGCATTGAATATTATTTTTTTCTGTTTTGAAATTTTTAGTTGCGCTCGTAAAATTCTGTGTGACATGTTAGATTATTATTATTATTATTATTACAACACTTACAGGTTGAACAATTAGAAAGGAACTTGTTGTTAGTGGAAACAAATTTTTTGTCGACGAATACTCACAGATTAGGACCACCATCAATACTTCAATCGTGATTCGAAACGATTGGAATGAAAGGGACAAAGGTTTTTGCGGTTCAGAATTCTCAATTAGTTGCAATTATCATTGGATACCATTGTAAAAAGAGAGGAGAAATCAGAAAGTAGAGAGCAAGAAATCAAAAAGTGAAAAAAAAATGATGAAAGTAACTGACGATTTGTGAAAGTGTAGAGTAAGTTGAGATAGGAAAATTTATAGGGAAAACATGGGGTTTTTGTTTTTTTCTTAAATTTTTATTTTTGCAAGATGCCAAATTTGAGTGATTGTAGGAATGTAGAGTTGGTTGGGATGAAAAATTTGAGTAATTGTACGAGAATAGAGTTAGTTGGGATGAAAAACATAGATTTTTTTTTTTAATCAATTAAATTCCACATGGCAAAAGTTTCACTACACTAAATTTGGGCCTTACTTATTATAATAGTATAGATTAAGATTATTATTTGGTTACAAAATTTTATAATTCCAAAAACTTTCATTCTAAACATCCATATTTGATAAAATTTATATGACCAAATTTATCAAATAAGATCCAAATGCAATATGAAAATTTGTAAAAAAAGATTGAGAAATCTCAATTTTTTTAAACTATAAAATTACTCGTTTTGAAACCTAGAAATTTCATTGAAACTACAACATTTATCAATTTTAAAGGCCGTTTTGAAATAACGAAATTGAGGAATTACTCAATTATGAAGGAAATGAAAAATTACCTTTCTTATTTAATTTCATATCAACATAAGTCTTATCATAGGTCTTATTTGATAGATCTTAATAAATAAATTATACAATAAAACTTATAACACCTTAAAGTTTGAAACCAAAAAATAACAGTTAAATGATGACAAATAAGTCTAAATATTTGCTTAATATTTAAGAGGAGGGGTGGGGGGAACAGTAATGGAGTCTAAGAAGTCTTGGACTGGTACTGACATTGATGGGCCGAATCATTATGGTGTTCCTTCATGGGCTGATAGCCCACTAAATGTGTATGGTAACTCTTTGTGATGGAATTATTGGGCTAATTTAGTGGGTCAAGATCCATCATTTGAAGGGCTGTGAATTAGAATTGTTGGTATGGCTCCACAAGAGAGCATTTTTGTGATTAACTGTAATTCCTTTACCAGTAATTTCTTCTTTTTAATTCCTTTCCGTTTGTGTTAAACAAAGAATAAATAAAAAATGAATAATGAACACAAAGAGGTTCATATTTCTTTTATATATATAATGGGAAATTCTATAATATACACCAAATGTTGGGATGTGTATCATATGTCACAGTTATGACATTTACAGTATTTAGTTATAACTTATTGTAGTATTAGTTATGACTATATATATACATATATATCACCCTTATCAATTATTATGGTTAATGATTCAACCCATTCTAGGAGATCACTATTCTTCATATATTGAAAGTACAACCTAAGTTTACTAGCTCCAATTTTCTTCCATCCTTTTTTATTTTTTGGCTGGCTAAAGTGTAAAAAAGTCCTAATTCAGCTATACCACATTAATGTTAACTTGCCATTTTGGCTCAATCAAGTTCCATATCACCATTATCCAACTAATTTCTGTATGTTCCACCTTAGATAAACCAAATCCTTTCCCCCTCATTGATCTAGATGATTATCAAGTTTTTGATTTCTTATTTTTTGAAGATGGATATATTATGGTATTAAAGTAATCTAACTTTTGTAATTATAATTTATAATATTTTTATTTTTTATAATTTGTAGAATTTTCTATAGTTTTAGAATTTACTATTGTGAGTTTTGATTTGTGGAGGTAGTGAACTCTATTAGGGAAAAATAGTTTAGTTGTTAGCAAAAAATCTGACGCGACAAAAAAAATTTGAGCTAAATTTGATACAAAATTTGATTTTGCTATTTTCTGACAATCGTTGAAGCGGGATTTTGTAAGTTCTAGCCATTTTTTAATTTTGGTAAGCATTTCGGCCTGACCATGGGAGTTACTCACATTGAACCAAAAATTAGACCCATTTATTGAACAGACGTTCGGAAATTCAATTCAGCCCGGTAAGCCCAATCCAATTATTAATATATTATTTAAATTATTTCATGTATACATATTGGACTGTATTGTACATAAACAATTTATTTAGTTTTAATTTTGCTATAATAAAGAAAATGCATTGTACAAAATACATCCATATCTGGTTAGTATAAAAAAAAAAAACTAGGCTTTAATGAGTACTAAGTGTTTGTGCCAACTAAAATATAACGTTGCTGTTATTATTATTTCAAAAAAAAGTTATTGATATTTAATTTTGTAACATTTATTTATTTGCTTGTTTTGTCTATTATATGAATGTGTTGGGTGGGCTTGAAATTCTAATATTACTTTAGGACCAAGTTTTGGAATGAAAATTTTATAAAGGATGATAGACTTGACTGAGTTTTGTTATGATATATATATATATATATATATATTTATCCTAGGCCTGGTTCATAGGTTTAGAAGGTAGTTTTTGAATCTTGAGTTTAGCTGACAATGACAGTTTCTTAATTATAAGAAAATAAATAAATATAAATATATATATGCCTACGTTTGAGAAGTGAATTAGTTTTTTGACTTTTTTGCTATTTTAACCTGGGCTATGTTAGCCTGGTTTGGGAAGGTTTTTTGACTTTTTGACTTTTTTGATTTTTTTTGTGAGAGAGGATTGTAATGATTATGGGTTAAATTTAATGTTTTGTTTTTTGTAACTAAAATAGCCTATTTTATTTTTTGTGACTATTTTAACCAAAAAAGCCTGCTTTTTTCTTTCCGAATGGAGCCTATATATATATATACATAAATACAGACCAGTAGACCCATGGAGGCTGCATTAGTGGAGTCCGGATCCTCTCCTTGAGGCACTCTCCTTCATTCCCTACTGGCAATGGCTCAGATGAGCCGTTGGACATCCAACGGTTCAGATTAAAAAAAAAAAAATGAAATTTCAAACATTCCCGCCCAAACAAACTCAGCCAAACCCAAAGCTGTATAGGTTATACACGCACTTCTTCTCCTCCACAGAACCCACCTTCACCAGCGACCTACTCCCAACGGAAACCCAAGCTTGACGGCGACCCACTCCCAACGCCGACGACCCACTCGTGAAACCCAACCTAACCGATCGAGGTGAATCTTTTATCTATCTGCTTCGCAAACACACAGCTTTCACGCTCGTCTCCTACACCTCATTGAACCCGTCTCACCGGCGACCCTCTCGACGGCGACCCACTCCCCAAACCTAACCCATTGCTTTGCCCTCATTCTCTCTGTCCTTATTGGGGAGTCTTTCTTGCTGCTGAAATGGGTGCAGAGATAAAAGAGCTTGAACACTGTCTGAAACTGCTGATCTCAGCCGTTGCAGCCCTTCTCCACGGGTCTGAAAGGCGAGAGTGTTGAACACTGTCTTTGCAAAGGCCGAGATGTCACGGGCAGAAATGGGGTTGAACACTGTCTGAAACTACTGTCCATCTGTTGCTGCTGCTGTGCATCTGTTGCGAACATAAAAGAGCTTGAATTTGTTCTTATTTTTGTGTGAACATGTATGAGGGTTAAATGTTTGCTGAAATTGTTTTTTGTTTATAGTTGCTGAAATTGGGCTGAAATGTGTGTTATAGCTTGTATTCACACTGAAATTGTACTGAATTTGTTGTTTATAAATGCTGAATTCTTGTTGCAACATATATGACTGTTCAATTCTTGTTGCACCAGTGCTAGTTAAGGTGGTTGTGTGTTCAATTTTTGTTAGTTTCTATTGATACATTGTTTTAGCTTTTCTTGATATTCTGCAAATGATTTTCTTGTAGAATATGTGAGTGTGATGTTCCACTTTCTTGCTGAGAATTTGGAAGGGGAAAAGTAAAAAAAAACCAAAGAAACAAGGAAAAACAGAGCAAAAGAAAATAAACCCACTTTTTTTGTTTTGTTTTTTTTTTGTTTTTTTTTTTCTTTTTCCTTCCTCTGTTGTGAGTGGTTCGAACAATCAATTGGATCAATTGGCAGTGTATATTTTTTCTTCTAATTCTCCTTGATCACTAATCAAAATGGACAAAATGATTAATCAAGTTCTGTATATTTTTGGATTATATGTAGTTGAACACAGAGAGTATGAGAATGTGTTACTCTTGTAATTACTTTTTTTTATTTTTTATTTTTATTATTATTAATCAAAATGGCCTTTTGCTTGCTTTCTGGTTTAATTTGTGAATGGTTAGCAGCATCTGAATAACACAACCAGCAACCAAGTTTCCAGATTTTTAATTCCAATTCTCTATGGGCACAAAATTTGATCACAAAACTGGACATAATCTGTAACCATTGCAAAACCATTGCAAAATATAGATAAACTGTAACCATTGCAGAACCATTGCAAAACCATGTCCATCTACAGAACCAGAACCAGAATTAGAATTTACCAAAATTCATACCAGATCAGAAGCATACCAGCAGAACCAGAATTATATTAATATTAAAGAATTTGTTTTAATAGCACAAGAAAAATCAAATGAATCAAGCTCACTCATCTCTTTCTATATTAATAAACAAACAAACAAACAAATAAACAAAACCACTCTCAAGAACTTAATCAAATGTTCTTGATATGTGCATTTCTCTCCCTAAAACTATATAATATAATCATAATACCAACACTCATTTCTATTAGCTGCAAAACTTATAGGCATGCTATATTGAGGGGTCCATCCATCCAAGCAAACTCTTCATTTCCAAGCTCAAAATCAAAATCAGGAAGATCACTTGGTTCATTCTCTTCAAACCCAAAGATTTGAAGATCATCAAGACTCCCAAAATCATCAAACAGATGTCCAAAATCATCCATAAACAGCGAATCTGTTGCATACGGATCGTAACAGATTATTCGGATTCTCTTCGTTTTATGTGAAAACCCCCAAAACACTCTACTCCAGAACAAGTCCTGCAAATCACAAACACAAAAACCCAGTTCAGATCAGTCCACAAAACCATCAAAAAACACACAAAAGCTTGAAACATATGCAAAAAAAAAAAAAGGGTTTAAAAAAAAATTGTACCTCTTTGGCCTCAAACGCATCGAAACAGTTGGGAACAGAGATTGGTTCTCTGCTGGTAAAGACAGCAGAGTTGTTGCAAGCACAAAGCGAAGAACACAGAAGTGAATGAAATCTAGAGCTTCAACTGAGCCCCAATCAACGCCGATTCAGACTCTGCCGACATAAATCTTCTATCCACAACTCACCTTTCCACAAAACCCTTTTGCAGAGTTCTTGGTCTAAAAACAGAGAAGAGGAGCAAGAGAGATCAATGGTCACTCATACACCTATATATATATAGAGACAGGATTAGGAATCTATGGCTACGATTTCTCGATTATAATGGTGACAAAGATCGGCTTATAATTATTATCGATTTTGCAGAACAGTGTGATGGCTCGGTGGGTGTGTTGCATGAGTCCGGATTTGAGACTGGGTTACCGTCGTCGGATTTGCAACGACGTCGATAGTGGGTCGCCGCCGGTATTGGGTCGTCGGTGAGGGTGGGTTCGACGGAGGGAATGGGTGAGTGTAGGCTGTGTGAGCTGTGTTTTGGGCGTTGAGAGCTGTGTGTTTTGTCTTGGGCGGGAGATGTCCGAAATTTCATTTTTGATTTTTTTTTTTTATAATCTCAGCCGTTGGATGACCAACGGCTCATCTGAGCCGTTGCAAGCAGGGAATGAAGGACCCTCCTCAAGGAGAGGATCCGGACTCGCATTAGTGCTGCAAAGGTGTGTAAGTTAATGAGTTAGACCCACAGTTGCTTCAATGAGGAATACATGGGCTAGAAAATTCACAATTGTCTGTCCATTCAGTGGGTCATTTGAATGAGTCCTACTAGCAATCAGAAGTATGGGCTCAAAATAAGCCCGTTTTCTGCTTAAAAAGAGTCAAGTGCTGCAATCTACCAGAATGTACAGTTTTTTTTTTGGAAGATTATATTGCAAATTAATCAAATTATTAAATGTCATGTATTTTTAATGATAAAAATGTGTTCACAGTTATACAAAATTTCATTAATTATTTTATTTTAATATTTAATACTTCTAAATATTTTTCCATTTTTATTTTTTTCTTTTTTCTCTTTATGATTTTAAATAATTTTTAAGGACAGATCACCAAGTGGGGATGCTCCATCTTGCATATCAATAATAGATATATAGATATAGATGACACTTGAATGATTTAACGCATATTATATAACTAATGATGGTGATTACTTTTTAATTTATTGAAGCGGTCAAGTAAATTTTTGAAACATTTCATTTTCATGGCCGCAAAGAAAGAAATCTGGGGAAGAAGTAAACTGAAAAAAAATATATATTTTCTTTCTTTCTACCATTTTTTTTTTTTTTGGTGGTAGAAATAGTTAATTAGTCAAGTCTGGTGGCCCGTCAATTTTCTTTCTTTTTAATTTTAATTTTTAAAAGTTTTAGGCTGATCTCATTGTGATCATAAACATAAAGTAGGTATTTTCCTGCCTAAGAAGTAAATGGCTTAGTTTTAATTATTTTAATACATATGTATAAGAAACTTTTAATTAGTTAAGGCTTGTAGATTATCAATTTATTTTTTAATTTTTAGGTTGATGTTATTGGAAGCGTAGATATGACTTTATAAAAATAAGTATTACTCAGTAAATGGACATGTTATTGTTGACTTTTTTGGCTTTCGAAGGTTATTATTATAATTGTGAGTGTGCCAGCAATGATCAATCAGTCCTTACAGAATATTAATTGCCAACCAATTATCAGACGATTGTGTTTTAGTTCTTTCAGCCTCAATGAAGAGGACTTTTACTAGTGGCTTTGTTTAGGAGAATTAAGTAAACAATGGTTAAGTGAAGAACAATTGTAATATTTCATTAAGTAAAATAAAAGACTTACAAAGATCTAAATCAGTCTCGTAGAGGTTTACAGTAACAAACTACTTGAAACTACTCCTATGAACGAAGTGCAGTGCAGGAATTTGAAGTACAGAAATGTAAAGAATAAGAAATGTAAAAACTAGAAGGAAAATAAAGTAGATAAAACTGGTTTTTTGGATCTGAGTCTGGGGGCACTTTCTGGGGCCTTCTCTGCTATTTATACTTCTCAATGACAATAGTCGAACTGCATTTCTAACCGTCAAACCACCCCTCTATGGTCGTTGATCATGTTGTCTTATAGTTAGCTCCACTATGCCTTATCCGCAGTTAGGCTTTCCTCCTGATTTTGAATTTAAATATGAGTAACCGTTGAAGCCACGTCATTTTGCATCTCTTTGCTGATTAGTGTTATGCAGATCCACAATAACCAATATTATCTGCCACGTGTGTGATTACGATTGAAGATTTGAATTGTCTTCCCGTATTACCCTCATCCTGCCATGTGTCGAACTGTAATTGGCTTATACAAAATATATAGCCAATATTACCCCCGCACTAATATACCCAATACTTGGTGATATTAGTGGATCAAGGTATTTTATCCACGTTTTAGAATGTGCATGGGCTTTGTATTATGAAGAAATGCAACCGTCATTCATCATTTGCATTAAATTCTCTTCTAACCAATGAACATTCCCACTATCTCAGTATTTGAAAAGACTGATACGTCTTTTATGGCCAAGCCAATCTTTCCTTACATTGATCAAGCATACGAAGAGTTATTTGATGATGTTGTTCGTCCTCGAAAGAACCTTTATGCATTGATTAACCACCTTTATCCACCTCAATTTATACAAGTTATGGAAGCTTTCGCAAATCACCAACTTTCGAACCAAGAACCTACTGCTTACGATTTTTCGGAACACAAATTTGCAATTATGGATATCGGAAGCTCTTCTTCTGCAACAAAGTCTTCCGCATGGGATAAAGCTGCTGCTTCTTCTTCTTCTACGACCTCTGGCTGGGGAACTTGGCCTACCCCTACTCAACCTCAGACGAGGGAACGCATTCATCACCGATTCCCAGAATTCGATGACCCTCTTGAAATCCCTCATTCCAAAAGCAGTTCTGTAGTATATCCATATGTTTCTATTGACTGTATACGCAGTCTTGAGGACAATCTGGTTTCATCATGGTATACTTCTACCTTGCCATCTCGGATGGTTTGAAGTGTCCAACGTCCTGGTGAAGCTTTAGGGATCAGTCCTGCGCTTTTAGCCAAAAAAACAAAACTTTATACCTCTGATTGGCTAGAATGTGTGGCCAGACTTGAATTCCTAGATTCGATCAGGGAACCTTCGACTGCTCCTCATCAGCCTTACAATCCAAATTGGATTGATGAGTTGAGACTCACTCTCTCTGAGGGCCAATACTTCACCCCCTATTAGGCCCCAGTGCCTCCAATTCCTTATCAGCAATTTAGGGCTCAGACCTTACTTGTTGCTTTCTCCCATTTATCTTTTGAAGTCCTTCGAGATGACATTCCCCACAAAAACTTTTCCCCGCAAAAACTTTTTATGGGCTTGTGACATTATGTCTTGAAGCCATCTTCTCAACCCTGTGGCCCAAATAGAGCTTTATACCTTTTTAGACCAACTTCCTCTCCTACTCAATTGGCACTTCCAAGCTTCCATTACCAGTGAAGTTCTGGATGAAGCCTTCTCTGCTCGAATTCAAGTTCAATATGAGGTAGAGAACCTCCTTGATGACTATGAGGCCTTCAGGAGCCAGGGTTCTAAGCATGGCGAGGATGTTGTAATGAACGAAGTGCATGAAGAAGAGGAGATGGATGCCACAAATAAAGCCCTAAAACAAATAGAATTCAAAGTGAAAGCCCAACAACTCACTTCTCAATTAAGGGCTTACCAATTAGATAAGCCAAACCTGGACAAGATAGAAGATAGAGTAGGAAAAGAGTTTTCATTTATTGAATTTTGTTGGACTAAATTTTATGACCTTGTAACTCTGTCCATTTCATATTTCTACAAAATCGAGAATGTAATCAAATGAATTCCAGTGTAAACAGCATTTATCAATAAAACTGGGCTTTTCGAATTTCATTTGTTAAATTCTGATTTAACACTCTAATTGTGAACTATATGGTTGATGTGCTTTAACTCCATCCTAACTCAAACTCTTCCAAAGTGTGAAATCTTCTCTTTTGAGAACGCAATTTTTGCCTTTCATATCGACTCTAGGACTAACATAATTCTTCAGTCATCAGCTTTGAATTAACCAACTTTACCCTTCGAAACTTGATTTGATCATATTCAATTCCCCAACATATGGTTAATACAATCAAGTAATTTCAAATCAACTAATTTATGTTTCAAACAAACAGTCTATATTTTTCAAAATATGGAAACCTCTCTTACGGATTGCATTGTTTTATTTGAAAAAAGTGATTTCTTCTATATACTATCAAACCAACTATTAGTTTGAAACGTAGAACAAACAATTTCTAATCGTAAGGTATTTCAATTTTTGCTTTGAAGAATCTTACTCTCATCAAGAAACCTAAAAAACAGGTTTTTAATCCTTTTGAAGTAAACAAATACCTAAGCATTCTTTCACCATGAGGTGTGGAATGTGTTTCGAAGTCGACTTCCTGCTTTCGAAGCCGTTCGTCATTTGATTTTGGCGCCAAAACTTGGCTTCGAAGCCAAATGTTTTATTTCAAAGCTGACATCAGTATTTGAGATGCGTTTCCCTCTATAACTATCAATATTGAGGGAAACTCTTCGCATCCACACCTTTAGTACTCCTTTACGAATTCCGCCTACATAAAACAATTGAGTACACAAAGGTTTTAAAACCCTTTTTATTTCGTGCTCTGAACTCACTCGTTTGTCTAACACACAAACCCTTCATCTATACTGACCCTTTCTTTCTTGTTGCTCGTTACCAATGGAGTCTTCTTCCCTGAAAGTACTAACTGGCGAACATATAAGCCCAACAATGGCTTTGAAACGATGTATTGAGGAAGAAATTGCTAACTTTAAAGCTGGTAGATCGAGTGCTATAGACGGACGCTTCTTTGTTTCTCGTCATAGCGAGAAACAAGAATATGTCCTAGGTCCTATCTTTCGAGAAGCTCCCGCCCAACTTCCAACTTTGTACCCTCATTTGGAGGACCACTTTCTTCTCTATGAAGGGGGGCTTGACTGGGGAAATTGGAGAGTGAATCGACCTCTTCATTACTGGCCAACATTGAGGGTTGAGTGGAAGGAGTGGTATGACAGAGTCGTGCCTGCAAGAGAATGGGACCTACAAGAGCTCTGCATTCTCGATGCCCTTCGTCTTTCCAGGTTTATCATTCTTGAAGACCATTTTTTGATTCCTGCCGCTCTTTGTTTCTGGAATATGGCCTTTAACTTTTTTCAGTTTCGTTGTGGTATGATGTCTCCCACCGTTCTTGATATCTGCCATCTCTTAGGGCTTTCACCACTCGGTTCCCCCTTTACACCCAGCTATCTAGACATTTCAGTTAAATTTTCTCTTCCACTTTTGAATTCTTCCTTTAGTGACTTCGTAAAGGCTGAGAATAAAAAGGTGGGCCTTGTGAGTGATCGAGAACTTTTCTCCTTTATTTTATACTGGTTATGTAAATTCCTCTTTTGTACATCATCTCAATGAATCATGCTTGAGTTTGCCCCACTTGCAAAGGCCCTCGTTTTGAAGAAGCGAATAGTCTTGGCCCCTGATCTTTTAAGCCATGTTTATAGAGCCTGCTCCCAATTCTATGAGAAACCTCTCGATATCAACCAAGGAGGTCCCCTCTGGGTGCTTCAACTCTGGCTCTTTGCTTACTTTACTGATTTGCATCCCAAGTGCTTGAAATTCTTAGTTCAAGATCCTAGCACTTATGGAGAAAAGTATGCTAGAATTGCCCTTTATCCCGCTTCTTTCGCCTACTATCTTACCTTTTTCCACCAGCTCTCTGTTTCTCCAACTGCCACCTTCTTTTCCCCCTTCGATGCCAATAAAGGACCGATTTGGCTAAGGACATTCTTGGCTGATAGGCAGTGTTCCATCCCATCGCACAAAGACACGTGGGCTTCTATTTTGTTGTCGAGGGAACTTTTTATTGGTACTTTAAACCCTCGAGCTTATAAGTGCATATCTGAGGTATACTGCCCTTCCCAGTTTGCCAGGCAATTTGGGTTTACCCAAGGAATTCCCATTCCACTCTGCAGTCTCTCGAATGTCCATCTTACAGCCAGAGATCTGAGAGTACCCAAATCTAAACTAGAGGAGGCAACATTTAAACTGTTGAAAGATTTAAGTGAGTTTAAATTTGTCCCCTTCCTCCCCTCTGGCTTAGTTTTGAAAAGATTTCAAAATTGGTGGACAGCCAATATGGAAGTGTATCTAGCAATACATCCTCATGACTTACTGATAGGGCTAGGTGTGCCTTCTAAGGCTAAACCAAAAAAAGCCAGGACCATCCCCTCTTTTTCTACGGCTGCCAAGACTATTCCTGCAATCTCACTCCCTCTTTCCAGAGTTACCAGAGCTGCTTCGAAAAAATGTATGCATTTTTAGGTTTCCTTTCTTTTAGAATTTTCTGTTTGTTTTCTTCATATTCATACTACTTGATGTAAGGTCTCCACAAGAAGAAACTCCCAAGAGAGCTGAAGCCCTAGCTACTCTTAAAGATAAACACCAGCAGAAAAAAGAAAAGAAAACTAATACTCACTCCTGAGGAGTTTGAGCCTCAGACTGAAGAGAAAGAGGCAAAAAAAGAGCAGGAAGTGCCTCAGATTGAAGAGAAAGAGGTAGAGAAAGAGCAGGAAGTACCACTGCAGAGAAAAAAGAGGAAGAAGATAACTGTGTCTCCTTCTGACCTGGTCGAAGATCCTACTCATGAGGCAGCTGCCAAAATAGTGGAGAAGGAACGCTCTAAAGAAACAATTGTTTTCCAGAGAGCTGAAAAAAGGCAGCAGCAACAGCTATTAAGAGATGAAGCTGCTGCTGCTAAAACAATTCAAAGGGAAACTCTGAGAAAACAACACACTGCTGAGTATTATTCCCTTCGTAGTTCTCCCATCATTTCCACCACTTCTGAAACCAGTAATTTCCTCTCGTGTCTCCACTTTCTTTTCTCAAATTATTGATATTGAGAATTAACATTACTTTGCGTTTCTTCTTTTGCAGCAACAATTACTCTGCCTCCTCTTTCGATAAGGACTCCTTCAGTTTCATCTGAAGTTGAACAACCTCACAATGTGGATCTAATTCAAATAATACTCATACTTCGTGGTCCTACATTTTCCATACCTTCCTTGAGGCCAAGCATTCCTGCATCCCTATCTTTTGGCTTAACTTCATACTTTCCTTTTTTATCCTTCAACTCTACCCAATTTATTCTTCCTTCGAGCCTTGCTACTCCTTCTCTTCCTGAGGAAATCCCAGCCATTACTTCATCTCCAATGATAGTTGATCTTCATAGAGAAAACACTGGTAGTTCTCCAATCCCTTGTTCATTATCTCTACCTAGCTCCAGTCCCTCTTCTCTTGACCTACTGGTAGCCAAAACTATGGAGACTGCTATGGATACTTTACCTTCTTCTCCTATTCCTATGCAGCCATTTCCTCCTTCTACCAAAGTTCTTACTGCACCCTCCATGTCCACGGATGAGGTGGATATATTTGAAGCTAGGCTAGCTAGTCTTTTTGACGTGCCTTCCACCACTCCAACAGCTAGCTGTGAAGCTGAGCCATTAGTTCTGGCTGACTCTCTATTAGAAATTTTTGAGAGCTCTTCCTCTAGTGTTAGGACTCCCTTGCCTTCAATAGACTTGGACAACTGTTTGGAGTTGTTGACATCCTTCTCAAGGATTCCTTTCAAAGCGTTACAAAGGCCTGTAATCAGGAATGGCTTCCTCCAGTGCTGCAAGATTGTTGAGCAATCCAGCATGACTGTTTCAAGTTATTTATCTCAGGCGGCAGCCACCATTGATTTTTACATCAACATCTGCCATGTTGCCAAGACCGCAGAGGAGAAATTGTTGAAAGACTAGAGTTTTGTTTCTCAAATTCATGCTGAAGTGTCAGAATTGAAAGAGCAACATTCCTCTGTCTCCTAATTTTGAGCTTAACTACTGGAGAAGAAAACTCAGCTTGAAGAAGAATTATCAGCAGTCAATCAGGCTTTAGATCGAACTGCCACCAAGCTGTAGATCACCAACCAATGACTGGCTGATCGAAAAGAGGAGATGGCTACGGCCATTCAGTTGTTCCCATCTCTTAAGAGTAGAAAATCTATTGTAAATGAACAACTGAAACATTGTACTGATTTTTGGGCCAATCTATGGCCACATGTATTTAACTTATTATGAAATAAAATCCTTATTTATCATTTGAGTGTTTTCATGTTCTTTTCATTTAGTACTTATTTTATTCCTTGTGTTTCCCACACGGTCGGATAATAAGGCTTCAAATATCTGCCATTAATCTTCTTAGGATGTACATATGCATTCAAAATTTTCAAATGATATGCTTCCGAAGGCAAGACTCTATGAAATTGATATGGTCCTTCGTAGTTAGGTAACCACTTGCCAAACTTGTGGCTTTTAATTCCTATTGGGAGTATTGTCTTCCATACCAAATCACATTCATCAAAGCTAATGTGCTTGACTTTCTTATTATAGTTTTTGGTTGCTTTCTTCTTTTGGAAAAGAATGCTATTTAATGCTAGAATTCTAGCTTCATCTATATTCTCTAATTCTAAGCACATACTTTGATGATACTGCTCAGGAACTAGCTGATCCTGACCTCTCACCCTTAAGGACTTGATGTTAATTTCTACAGGTAATATTGTATCATGCCCATATACTAAGGCATAAGGAGTAACCCCTGTACTTGATCCTGGAGAAGTCCTGTAAGCCCATAATACATCCAACAATAAGTTATGCCAATCCCTGGGATTGTCTTCCACAACTTTCTGTATTCATTTCTTTAAAGATTTATTGGATGACTCTGCCTGACCATTGGCTTGTGCATAATAGGGGGTAGAATTAATAAGACTATTTCCAAATTCTGCCACAGAAGACTTTACCATCTTCCCACCAAATACAGTCCCATTATCAACAGTTATGGTCTGGGGAATGCCAAATCTGTGGATCAGATCTTTAATGAATCCAATAATTTCAGTCTGGTCTACAGCCTTATACGGCTTAGTTTCGACCCACTTAGTGACGTAATCTGTGACCACTAAGATGAAACAATGATGCTTTAAAGAGGGTGGGTGTATTTTTCCTATCATGTCCATAGCCCATCCTCTAAACGGCCAAGGCCTCACAACTGCATGTAGATCAGTTATGGGTACATGTCGTATTGTGCCATGCTTCTGGCATGCCTGTCAACCTCTAGCATATTCTATGCAATCTTTAAGAATGGTTGGCCAATAATAAGAATGTCTTCGAAGCAGCCATCTCATCTTTACACCAGGCTGATGAGCACCACAGATGCCTTCATGAACCTCAACCATGGCTGTCAATGCTTCCTTTGGATCTAAACGTTCTAATAATAACCCATCTGCCCCCCTTTTGTAGAGAGCATTACCATACATCATGTATTGCATAGACTGCAATTTGATTTTTTTTTTGGTTGGCTTGTAAAGATGGGCCAGCTAGATACTGCATTATTGGATGCCTCCAATCTTATTCTTGTAAGTCATTATGATTGACTTCTAATACCATATTCCTTTTATTCAAAGGTGGTATTACCTTTTGATATGTTGTTTGGCTTATGTTCCTTTGAGTATTGTCCCTTCTCTTAAAATTCGAAACTTCCTAAGCCATATCATTAGCTTTATTATTCAAAAATCTTGGGACATAAGTTACATTTGCTATCTGAAATTGAGACAGCAGATGTAATGCAACAACATAGTATGGCAACATGTTTACATTTTGACATTTGAAAATCCCTTTCACTGGTTAACTACCAATTGAGAATATCTAAATATGTCAACTGTATGTGCTTGTAATCCAATAAGTATTTCCAGTCCCACTATTAAAGCTTCATATTTAGCTTGATTATTGGAACAAGTAATTTCATCAACTCTGAAACCATGTGTGGTTTCTACCCCTTGTGGTGAATTAATCACCACACCAATTCCAATTAGACCATTAGCTTTTGATCCATCGAACCATATTTGCCATGGTTCAACACTAACCATACCAAGTTCCATTGTTTCTTGGTTTTCTGTTTGACATGGATGATCTGTCAAGAAATTAGCTAAAACTTGTCCTTTCACTGCTTTTTGGGGGACATTTTCTAGATGAAATTCTGATAAAGCTAATATCCATTTGCCAATTCTTCCTCTCAACATAGGTCTAGATAACATATATTTAACCAAATCTGTGATTGCAATTACCAAGACAGTTGTAGGAAAAAGATAGTATCTTAATTTCATTGCAGCAAAATACAATACAAGGCACAGCTTTTCTACTGCTGAATATTTACATTCACAAGAATTTAGAAACCTGCTAAGGTAATAAACTGCTTGCTCTTTGCCTTCTTCATTGTCTTGGGCTAAGAAAACTCCTAGTGAATCTTCTGCTGCAGTTATGTACAACTTCAAGGGCTTATCACCCTTTGGTGGCATCAGCACTGGAGGGTTGGCCAAGTAGGTTTTGATTCCTTCGAAAGCAATTTGATGCTCTGCTGTCCACACAAATTCCTCTTCATCCTTTAATCTTAATAAGGAAGAAAATACTTTAGTTTTCCCTACAGTATTCAAAATAAATCTTCGAAGAAAATTAACCTGCTCAAGGAACTTTTGTACTTCTTTCTTACTTCATAGAGGTCTGGCTTCAATGATGGCTTTGGCTTTATTCTGATCAATCTGTATTCCCTTCTTGTGTACTACATAGCCCAAGATGTTTTCAGTTGATACGCCAAAAGCACATTTGAGAGGATTAAGTTTCAACTTGAACTTTCTCATTATTTCAAAAGCTACCTCCAAGTGAAACAAATGTTCCTCCATGGATTGAGACTTTACTACAATATCATCAATGTAGCACTCTAAGTATCTTCCAATGAGATCATGAAAGATAGTGTTCATAGCTCTTTGATATGTAGCCCCAGCATTCTTCAGACCAAATGGCATTTTAACCCATTTGAAGGTGCCAATATTCCCAGGACATCTGAATGCTGTCTTATGGATATCCTCTTCTGCAATGCAGATTTGGTTATAACCAGAGTGCCCATCCATCATTGATAAAATTTGATGCCCTGCTGAACTGTCTACCAATAAATCTACTATGGGCATAGGATACTTATCTTTTGAAGTTGTTAGATTCAGATTTCTGAAATCGATGCATACCCTCATTTTACTATTCTTCTTAACTACAGGCACAATATTGGATAGCCATTCAACATACCTGGCTGTCCTAATAAAGCCTGCCTTGAGGAGCCTAAGAATTTCTTCATTGACCTTCTGAATCACTTCAGGACTCATCCTTCTTGGTCTTTGCTTGTATGGCTTGAAATTAGGCCTCATAGGGAGCCTATGTTCTACTAATGATTTATCCAATCCTGGTAGCTATTATAAGACCATGCAAAACAATCTTTATATCTCTTCAAGACCACCAACAACTGGTCCCTGTCAAGAGCATTCAACCAAGCACTTATATAGGTGGGCTGCTGTATAGAACTTTCCCCTAGGTTCACTTCTTCCAAAGGGTCTTGTAGCTGAGGACTTACTGACGCTTCGTTTTTGATTTCTTTTATCTTTGAAACAATCTCCTTGCTTTGTCGTGCTCCCAGTTTCTTTGATTCAACCTCTTTGCTCTCCTCCTTATAGACAAAGTCTGTCCACAAGGCTTCTTCTTTCTGTATCTCCTGGACTTTTGTTTCAATGTCCAATGCACAATATTTACCCAAGGCCAAAACCCTGGCATGTTGTTGTTCCTACTTACAGCCAATTGCCACAGCTTGTTCCTTTTGCTTTTGCATCTTCTGGACTATTGATTTTATGTCCAATACTGAGAACTTAATTAAAGCCAAAGATCTGGCCTCCTAGGTTCCATCTTTTTGCCTACAACCAGGCATCATTGTCATCTTTGGCAACAAACTCTTCATCAGCACTTTCTTGGACTAAGTGCTTCAGGTGTGCTAATTCCTCATCAGCCGTTACTTCGGCTGATCCATCAGGTTTCCTCAGTACACTGATCCATCAGGTTTCCTCAGGTTTCCTCACTCCTTCAGTATACAATTTGGCCTCTAGAAAATATGCACAAGCTATGAAGGGTTGAGGGTCTGCGTTGATCTCCTCTGTCTCCCCATTGCACAAGGCCATCATGATTTTCTGATGTAGAGAGGAAGACACACATTTGTTGGTGTGAATCCAATCCCTTCCAAGTAGAGCATTATACTTAGCATTGTTGTCGATTACGAAGAATGCCGTCATGCAGTCCCTGGTTCCCACACTCAGGTTGATGGGCAAAATACCTTGAGCCATTTGTTTGTCATTAGCAAAACCAGCAATGGTTGTACTGGTTGGGATTAGTCTGGGGTTCCTTTTTCCTAGTTTCTTCAAAGAAGATTTCGAAAGCAGGTTCACTGCTACCCCATTATCCACCAATACCTGGTTCATCTGTATCCCATCGAAGAAGGCCTTGATATACAAGGGTTTGACATGCTGTGTCATGGATGTCGTGGGATACTCAAAAGGGTATGAGAGGTTAATACTCACCTCTTCCTCACCCTCATCTCCAGTTTCCATTGGTGTGGCCACTTCGGATTCGTCTTGCACCATACTCATTTATGAGTATTCACTAGAAACTGGAATTGGGTCAATCTCCTGACCTTGGTTTTCATCTTCAGCTTGAAACTCTTGGGGATTCACCATATTCACTGACACAGGAGGAAACGAGCCAAATTGGACGACTGACTGTACCTGCTTCTTTTCCTGGCCAACTTGTTCAATTGCTTCAGAGGCATCTTCCATGCCACATTCTGGCACTTTACTACTAACAACCTCATTCGAATGGTTTGTTTCTGCTGGCTTTTCGACCAAAAATGTCTGTTCAGCAGTGAAGGCTTCAAACATTTCTTCCTCAACCATCTCCTTCTTTTGGCCTAGGCTAACTTCTCCCTCTGTCTCACTATCGCTTTCCATCAAAGCCTTTTCCAATCCTGCCAAACTGGATCTTTCTTTGGCTTTCAGTTTAGAATGAACTTTGGCCAATTGTTCTCTACTGCAACTCATTTTGTCTTGAGGAGTCGAGTTGGGACTATGATCTGACTTTGGACTTTTCTTTCCCTCTGTTTGGCCCTTTGACTGGACCAATGAAGAGCTTCCTCCACTTTCTTTCAGATCCTTCTGGTATTGAGTGTACCTTCGTTGGATCTTCCTCTTTTGGGATCTAGAAATCACTGGGACCATATTTGGTTCCTTTGTTTTTGGATACTTTAGTAACACCCAATTATTTGGAGCTACCAAAGGAGGTTTAACCATCCTATCCTGGTCTCCAATAACATTTCTTTGGGTAGATATTTCCCTATGTTTGTTTTGCATGACAAACTAATTTGGAACTCCAGGTACCCAGGAACCCACTAGCCCAGTTGCTGAACTGTCTCTTTCTTCCTTTAAAGCTAATTTCCAAGCTGGCTGTGAAGGCCATTGCTTGGCCCTAACCCCCTGTTTTGGGCCTAATTCAGGCCTTCCATGAAGGTAGCCACTTTCCTTTTTGTGTGAGGCTGGTCTAGGGGGCCACTCTTTGGCTTTAACCTTATGACTTGAGCCCACTTCTAGTCTCCTCTCGGGACGATTGCCATCCATTCTGTAATAGTTGGGTGGTCTGAATTCCTGTAAAGGTCTCTTGCCCTTGGAGTGTACTCTAGTGGCTGCTGACTCAGCCATGAATGGCTGTTGCCTGGGGCCAGCTGGATATGGCCTTTTGTTATAAGCACTGGTTGGTTTAGGACGCCTTTGCACATTCTTGTAATATTGCTTCCCATCAATTGGAAGCCCTTTCAACCATTTGTAGCTTGTAGACACCCCATTTTTGACCAACTTTAAGACTCAGACGTCACCAGTTGAGCGCTCGGTGATGTTGCATATTGTGCTCGTTCTGAGGTTTTAGAGTCTCGGCTGCGAGCCTTGCCTCCAGACTTCGGGGCTCTTTTTGTGCCTTGTCTCGGTTTGCGAACCGGGTCCTGTTTTCTCTGTTTTCTCTTCCCAAAGGGAGGGAGAGGTCTCGTAGACCATCTCTTAGTGGCCGTAGGCTACGTTTCGTGGTCGTAGGCCATTTTTCCCGTTTGGAACCCGGTTTCCGATTTTCGGAGCCGTCGGCCGTGTGCCTCGGTTCGGGACCGCTTAACTACCTCTGTTTGCTCCGATTTTTGACACACACCTTATTTCCTCCCTTTAGAGGGACACTGTGGCCCGGGAGACCACCTTCGTGGTCATACGCCACTTTCGGAGCCTAACAGCCTATTTTCAGGACCCCGAACCGCGTGTTTTGGTCCCCGAACCTTCGTTTTGCATCCGTTTTGGTCCATTTTTGGTAGAGACCCTATTTTCACTGTTAGGAAGGTGGTAGGATGGTGGCCGGCAACCTTTTCCCCTGAAAAGCCAATTTTCTCATTTTCTCTCTCCAAAAGTCGATTTTTCTGACCGAAAGTTGGTTTTTCCCACTTTTGAGCCACAATTTCTGGCTTTTCATACCACCATTGTGTTGTGCTCATCTGGGAGGCCACCAATATGGGTAGGCCGACCAGAAATTCATCTTGACCCTTTTGAACCGTGCTTAAAAGCTAGCTTTTCTCTCTCCTAGGTCACATTTTCTGATTTTTCTCTACATAGCTGTATTCTGCTCATCTGGGAGGCCACCTTTCTGGGTAGGCCGACCAGCAATTTTTGTTGACCCTTTTGACCCCTGATCGGCCGGCCACTTGAACTGGCCGGCCTGCTTCTTGCTTTTTGCTTTTTCTGAGTGTAATCCAGCTGTGCCAGCTAGAGGCCATTTGGTGCATCCTCCATACACGTGTATGGAGGATACTTGGGGACCTTTTTGGATATTTTGGAGCCTCTTCTCTATAAAGGAGAGGCTTGGCTTCTTGTTCAATGGTTGAACAAAATTGACTAAGGCATATAACCTCACTCCTCCATTGTCACTATTCCAAGCTCCAAAACCCTAATTTTCTTGGTCCATTTACACTACAACCCTTAGCACCACACCTCCATCATCCATTCCAGCACCTTGGAAGTCATTTGCAGAGGTTGAAAGCTCACCAACTTGGTCCAAAAGCTGCTGGAGGTCGGCTCTTCAAGGGTAAGTGTCTATTTCCCTTAAACTTGTATTTTTTTGCTTCATTACTTAGCTTCACTTGCAAGTATTTCTGGGATTTTTCATAAACTAGAAAGTGTCATATTTTGAGCTCCTCTTCAACTTTGTTTAAGGGCACTTTGTTGTTTGAGGTCATCTACTTCCCCTTACCGTCTATCTCTCTTTTAGGGCTATTTTTGCATCATACTTTAGCCTTACTTGTGAACATTTTCGAGATTTATTATAAACTGGAAAAAGCCTTGTTTTGACCTCTTATTTAAGTTTTCTTGAGGTCACTTTTCTATTTGGAGTCATCTCTTTCTTTGCATGCTTCATTCCTTCATATTTAGGGCTATGCATTGGAGCATTTGCATTGGACTTGTTTTGGCCTCTTTGAGGTTTTGAGCTTTGAAATCATAGAGGGGTGACCCTCTCACCCCTTATTTTCTTTACTAGCATCATTGGCTTTCCAAAGTGGCTCTATTTTGCATGCATTGAAGTCACCTTTTTAGGTCCAATTTTGTGGGTTTTAAGGTCTGCCTTAGGTCTGTCCGTGGCCCTTTTGATAATATTTTATGTCTATAGTGCATGTGTAGAACAATTCCATTCAAGGCCTTTTGAGGGGGCCTTTCATTGTATGTTTCCTTGACTGATTTCAGGGCCAATTTTGTGAGTTTTAGGGCTGTCATAACTCATTTCCAGAGTTAGTTTGGTCATGCTAAGTGTCTATCTTATATGTGCTTAACAACCACTTGAATGGCCTTCCAAAGAAGCCCCTCATTTTTGCATGCATTGGCTGCATTTCAGTGATTATTTGGGCATATTTTGGTATGTTTTATTCACTGTTTTTGGCTGGTTTGATGAGTTCTCATTTGCTTCATATACATGCCATGTAACCCATGCTTGCTAGCCAATGTTGCATACTATTTTAGTCCATCATGTTAGCATCTTTTGGCCATGCTCTAAACTAGATATGTGCATGTTTTGGGACTGCCTTGGCTCTGTCTTTTGACTTCATGCTCAAATAATGCTTGCTTTGTATACTTGTGGTTCAATGCATTGGACTAGTTTTGAGTTTCGGGGCTTATTCCATGCATCAGGTGCCATATTTCCATGTTTCGGGACCATTTAGCATTATGTTTTAGTGCTGAAAATTACATGTTTGAATTCCATGCTTCATCCTTGCCATGTTTTGGTAGAGTGGCATTTAATGCCTTAGGTTTGGTCCTCGGTATGCGTGCATGTGTGCACGTATTTCGGTTGTCTCATTTTCATCTTATGGCCACTAATGTGAGTGTGGCTGAGGTCCACTCATGATGGTGTAAGTCCATTATGCATTGTGTATGCCTTTTCGTTTCATAGCATTGCGTATGCTAGGTTGCATATTAGAGCATTGTGTATGCCATGTTACATCGAGCATTGTGTATGCCATTTCATAGCATTGCGTATGCTAGGTTGTATGTTAGTCGCATTGTGTATGCCATCTCATTTGCATTGTGTTTGGGATAGGAGTTAGCGCAAGCACGGGAAACAAGGGACGTTTCGTACTCCGAGTGACAGAATGTGTCTCAATTCCCGGTCGCTGACACTCCGGATTACCTATGATGGAGTTTAGGTCTTGTTGTGTTTTCATGTGCATTCATTTCATATTGAGTCGTGGAATTCAACTCCTCGGCCATCATGAATCGATATGCGTGTTTGGTGGCACGAGGATTGAGGACTACACTCCCTGAAGAGTAGTCATGCATACATATATGAAATACTTTGCCATGCCCCTTTACTGCTCTCTATTGCAGTAAATCAGAAATCAGCGGCTTTCTAAAGCCTTACACAGCATTCCGGCATTAATTGCAAACAGAGGCGAATCGGGGCATCGCAATGGATTTCCGCGCCAGGCAACTCAAGCATGCATCTTTCATCATTCGGAACAGAGCTGAGGCGGTCCATGAGCTTGCATGCTGATTTACTTGCTTTCCTAGATTAATTCGTTAATTAATTAGGGTTTGTAATATTTAATTATTCATTCTGGACTGTAATTATTTATTCGGACTGTATTATTCTTTCGGACCCTCCGAGCGAGGGCATAATTGTAATAAGTGTGCGTGTGTGTGATATATGTCTTCCAACTCCACGTCTTTCTCCTTTTTATTTACCAGCTTATGATGGTTAGATTAGGGCATATTTCAATTAGCATACAGTATGATAGCATGTTTGCATTCATTCATCTGTCTAGCATGCACCGGGCTCGACGTATCATACTAACTGCATTTGTATTTCAATTTCGAGTTGAATACTTGTTAGTTGTAGCATTTCACATGCCATCTTTAGAATAGCCGAGCCTATCTTAGTTGCATTTTGCATGTGTTGCATTAGGCATTTCTGTATAGTTAGGATCATGATTGGATTTCTAACATAGCTTTTGTTTTGGCTTGGAGTACTCGGTAAGTGTTTATGCTTTAGCATCCTTACATGTGTGTGAGTGACTGCCATGATAGCATGCTTACCATGAGGCTATGTGCTTATATGATATAACTGCCTGAATACCTGTGGGTGAAGATTGGGTTATTTGAATTGCAGTAATTCATCAATTGTGAGTTTTAAGCCCACTCAAGAGTAGCAAATCATCACGTTTTCTAAGCCCACCTGAGGGTGGCAAATCCATATTTTAGCCTACTTGCGAGTAGCAAACCGTTTTTTTAAAACAAACATGAGATGTTTCATTCCAATTCAGGCGATCCAGTCTATACTTATATGCTGTGCGCATCACATAGTAAATCTAGGCTAATAACCAGAATAAGAACGCATAATGTTTTCAAAACTCGATATCATGGTTAGTAGAGGCCGATCTTTGATCGGGCGAGCGGGGGTGCTCACGAAGTGACCTTCCCCAATCGTACCCAAGTTCTCGAGCAGAGGCAACTTTGGTGATGACGGACACGTGGCCTTAGGCAACGAGTCAGGGTTTCCTAAATTTTCCAAAATAAAATATTTAGGTGACGACTCTGTATCTGGCAAAGCAGTCCATGTTTGGCACTTCTTTCAAAAAATCTGTTTTCAAAAACGATTTGTCGGATTTGGACTATTTGATGATTTTATTGGTCTTGCATTGCACTCTACGAGATTAGATACAGGACTGTGACATTGAGTCCTGAACTGTAGTGAGCCCAATGAACAAAATCAGAGGGGGGGGGGGGAATTTCCTCCCGGGACGTTCGGGGACGTCTACATAGCTCAACCTGCATTTGGGACACATTCTTTGCATGACAGCTGCCTCTAAAGAATCATCATCCAGTGCCTCTTCATTAGAGTCTTCCCTCTGGTCTGCAACACCTTGTCCAACAGCTAGTAAACTTCTAGTATCTTTCTTGACAATAGTCTGGCTGGCAACATACATTTACACATTGACCTCTTCCAATTCTTTCAAGGATAAGTTCTGGAAGTCTGGCACAATAACATTGGTTGCCACTTCTCTACTTTCTGGGAATGGATTAGTGTCAATCCCCATGACCTCTTTTGCTTTAGTTGGGAATTTTAAACTCCCCTTTCGAATATACTCTTAGATCCTGTCTCGAAAAACAATGCAGTTTTTAGTTGAGTGAGACCAAGAATTATGTCATTTACAATACACTTTTCCTTTAAGTTCCTCTGGAGATAGAATTTTGACTCCTTTTGGTAATTTCAGGAAGTTTGCCGCAAGCAAATGATCAAAAATGTCATCTGCCTTCGTTAAATCGAAAGTGTATTTCCTATGAAGGTCTTTCTTTTTAAATTGCTAGTATATTGTCGTGTCTTTATGAATTAATGCCTCACAGATCATAGGTTCTTTTCCTACAATCTCTACTGCATCAATCTCATAATTAGGATCTCTATAATACATCTTGTATGATACATTACTTCGATCTTGTTCTTCCTCTAGTAATGCTTCATACCTAGACACCTTATAGGTTAGTTCCACTAAGTCTCTAAACTCAGTTGAGTCAAACTTCTTTCGAAGCCTAAACTCCAGACCATTTTAAGCCAATTTCACAAATTCAGGCTCTGGTAAGATGATCCTACATTTGTTTTGTGTTCTTTTGAATCTGACAATAAACTGAGTAGCCTTCTCATCAAGCCTTTGACTCAACCTTGCTAAGTCTGCCATGGAAACTTCTAGCTCTATTTGAAAGAACTGGGTATGAAATGCCTCCTCCATTTGTTGCCAGGTTTGGATAGAGCTAGGTGTAAGGTTAATATATCATACAAAGGCTGCCTCATTTAGAGAATTTGGGAACAATCTTAACTTCATGTAATCATTATTGGTAAATTCATCACATTGAGCAGTGAACCTAGCAATATGTTCAACCGTTGACTGGTTTCCATTCCCATAAAAAAGGGCAAAGTCTGGTATCCTAAATCCTCTTGGGTATTCATGCACCATATCTATCCATTCTTGATATGGCTTTCTGTACACAGAAGTTTGAACCTCCCGAGCCATTGGTCCACACATCTCTCTAACAATATCAACAATTTGGTCCCTAGGAACCATATTTTGTGCTTGTTGAACCACTACTGGAGGAACAAACACAGGATTTGGTGGACAACCTTGTGTTTGTGGTCCTTTTGGTCCATAGAGCGGTATATTTGGGACTGGTTGTCCCTGTGGTGCTGGCTGCTATTGAGGGTATGGGTGACCCCTCTGAGCCTGTCCTACGAAAGGACCTGCGAAAGGTGTTGCAACAGGTGTTGTGTCTCTTCCAGTTGCAGGAAACCCTTCCAACCCCCTAGGTATAAATTCGAACAAAGGTTTAGTGAACCCTCTCGTGCCAGGTATGCCTTCGAAGATGGGATTTGGAAACATCCTTATACCATTTTCTTGTATTGGGCCAGATCCACCAATTTGCATGGCTTCACTGTTAAGTAATGAGGCATTTTGATTTGTCACAGGCCTCGAAAGAGGCACATACCAAGATTGAGGTGATGGTCTTTTATAGTTTTGGTTATTAGTTTGACCATTGGTATGTCCATTACACTGCATAGGCTGTTTATCTCTAGCCAATCTTTATTGAGGGACATTTGAAACTTCCTCTATGTGCCTTGCGTTAGTTGGTTGAAGAGTATTCATTCGATCCAAAAAGGATGTTACCCATCTTTCCATTGTGTTCATTAATTGCTGTCCCATAGCATCAACTAGGCCTCCCCATGGATTCATTGGCTGAGTAGATGGAACAGTGGATGGTCCAATTCCTTGGCCTCGTCCAATACTCTGAACATGTGGTACTTGCTCCGAAGTGCTGGTCTGTTCGACCATAGGTTCTGATAAAACAGGTACCTCCACAGGATGTGTTATCACATTATCCTCTGGATTAGGTATTTCTACCTCTCCTTTCACGCCTTCTTCCAAGCGTTCATTTTCTCTTTGTCTCTTACGTCTAGCCATTTTAATTGGTCCCACTGGGCGTGCCAAAAATATATGTTGGCTATTTTGGCTTTTGAAGGTTATTATTGTAATTGTGAGCGTGCCAGCAAGGATCAATCAGTCCTTACAGAATATTAATTGCCAACCAATTATCAGACGATTGTGTTTTAGTTCTTTCAGCCTCAATGAAGAAGACTTTTACTGGTGGCTTTGTTTAGGAGAATTAAGTAAACAATGATTAAATGAAGAACAATTGTAACATTTCATTAAGTAAAATGAAAGACTTAAAAAGATCCAAATCAGCCTCGTAGAGGTTTACAGTAACAAACTACTTGAAACTACTCCTATGAACGAAGTGCAGTGCAAGAATTTGAAGTACAGAAATGTAAAGAACAAGAAATGTACAAACTGGAAGGAAAATAAAGTAGATAAAATTGGTTTTTTGGATCTGAGTCTGGGGGCACTTTCTGGGGCCTTCTCAGCTATTTATACTTCTCAATGACAACCGTCGAACTGCATTTCTAACCGTTGAACCATCCCTCCATGGTCGCTGATCATGTTGCCTTATAGTTAGCTCCACTATGCCTGATCTGCAGTTAGGCTTCTCTCTTTATTTTGAATTTAAATATGAGTAACCATTGAAGCCACGTCATTTTGCATCTATTTGCTGATCCAGTGTTATGTAGATCCACAATAATCAATACTAACTGCCACGTGTGTGATTACGATTAAATATATGAATTGTCTTCCCATATTACCCTCATCCTGCCACGTGTCGAATTGTGATTGGCTTATACAAAATATATAGCCAATAGTTATGCATTGTTCACTGTGTCTAAGAGGTGGGGTGAATTATTAATTAAAGTAATGGAGTTTACAATCTTCAATAAAATTTATTCTATTATTTTAATTATCAACAATTTTTAATTTTCAAATGCCAAAAATACCTTTGCCTCTTGTTCATGCCTCTTCTTTCCTTTCACAATTTCTCTTCTTATCCTCCCTAGTATTTATGGTATGTGATATTGTAGACGTCCCCCGAACGCCCCGGCAAGGAACGAGTCCCCCGTTCGTTCCGTTCGATATTGGGCTCACTACAGCTCAGGACTCTAAAATTGTCACGGTCCTTAATCTGAACCAAAGAGTCCAAATCCGGCAAATCGTTTTGAGAAAACAGATTTTTTTGAAAGAAGTGCCAAACATGGACTGCTTTGCCAAATACAGAGTCGCCACCTAAATATTTTATTTTGGGGAAATTTAGGAAACCCTGACTCGTTTGCCTAGGGCCACGTGTCCGTCATCACCAAAGTTGCCTCGGCTCGGGAACTTGGGTACGATTGGGGAAGGTCACTTCGTGAGCACCCCCGCTCGCCCGATCAAAGATCGACCCCTACTAACCATGATGTCTAGTTTTGAAAACCTTATGCGTTCTTATTCCGGTTATTTAGCCTAGATTTACTATGTGATGCGCACAACATACAAGTATAGACTGGATCGCCTGAATTGGAACAAAACATTTCAATGTTTGTTTGTTTGAAAATAGTTTGATGGTGCTACTCGCAAGTAGGCTAAGACGTGGATTTGCCACCCTCGGGTGGGCTTAGAAAAACATGATTCTGCCACTATCTAGTGGGCTTTAAACTCACAGTTGATGAATTGTTTCAATTCAAATAACCCAACCTTCACCCACAGGCATTCAGGCAGTTATATCACATAAGCAAATAGCCTCATGGTAAGCATACTATCCATGGCAGTCACTCACACACATGCAAGGATGCTAAAGCATAAAACTTACCGAGTACTCCAAGCCAAAACAGAAGCTAATTAGAAATCCATGCATGATCCTAACTATACAAAGATGCCTAATGCAACACATGCAAAAATGTAACTATAGCAGGCTCGGCTATTCTAAACATGGCATATGAAATGCTACAGCTAACACGTATTCAACTTGGAATTGAAAATACGATGCAGTTAGTATGATGCGCCGAGCCCGGTGCATGCAAAACAGATGAATGATGCAAACATGCTGTCATACTGTATGCTAATTGAAACATGCCCTAATCTAACCATTATAAGCTGGTAAATAAAAAGGAGAAAGACGTGGGGTTGGAAGACATACATCACACGCACGCACACTTATTACAACATTGCCCTCGCACAGAGGGTCCAAATAAATAGTATAGTCCAAATAATACAGTCCAAATAATACAGCCCAAATATGTACAAATCCCTAATTAATTTACAAATTAACTAAGAAAAATAATAAACTGGTATGCAAGCTAGGGACTGTCTTGACTCTTCTCCAGATGATGAATGATGCATGTCCGGGTCGCCTTTGCGCAGAAATCCACTGTGATGCCCCAATTAGCCTCTGTTTTGCAATGGTTCTTGAAAAGCGCGCCAAGCCCCGGAAGACTGCAGATTCTTGATTTGCTGCAACAGAGAGCAGGAGAGGGGCATAGCAATGTATTTTCACAGATGTATGCATGCCTTGATCCTCGTGCCACCAATCACGCATATCGATGCATGATGGCCGAGGAATCGATTTGCATTACTCAATATAGAATGAATGCACATGAAAACTCAACTAAAACCTAACTCCATCATGGATAATCCGGGGTGTCGGTGACTGGGGAATTGAGACACGTTCCGTCACTCGGAGTACGAAACGTACCTCGTTTCCCGTGCTTGGGCTAACTCCTATCCCAAACACAATGCAATATGCATGACATGCATGAAATGCAACTAAGATACAACCTAACATACACAATGCTATGAAATGGCATACACGATGCACGAGATAACATGGCATACACAATGTGTTAACATACAACCTAGCATACACAATGCTATGAAATGAAATGGCATACACAATGCACGAGGGACTTACACCAACATGAGTGGGTCTCATCCACACTCACATAAGAGGCCATAAGATGAAAATGAGACAACTCGGAACGCGTGCACACACGTACGCAAACCGAGGACCGAACCTAAGGCACGAATGCCACTCTAACAAAGCATGGCAAGGTATGAAACATGATATGCAAACATGCAAATTTCAGTAGAGAAAAGTGATGTAAAACAACCCCGAAACATGAAAGCATGGCACCCGAAGCATGGAATGAGACCCGAAATGCAAAACTAGGCATACGCAATGACCTATAGCTATACAAAGCATGCATTATTCGAACATGAAATGTAAAGACAGACTCAAGAAAGTCCCAAAAAAACATATTTACAGTTTTAAGGAAGGCCAAACAGCGAACACAAATGGGGCTAAGCTAGCATGCAAAAATGGGCCCAAAAGGGAGGCAAAGAAGGAAGTGATGGCTGTCGGCTCCAAAAAGATGAGGGCCCTTCAACAATGTTGAAGAGGGGCCCAAAATATGACCTTTTACAGTTTATGATCAGACCCAAAACAGTGCACAAGCATGCTCAAAATACTATGCAAAACAAGGCCAAAAAGAGAGCTATAACACAAAGTACAAAAAGGATGCCTCAAACAGTAAAAGACCCTTAATGAAACATGAATAGGGGGTCAAAATAAGGCCATTTATAGTTCGGACCAGAGCCCAAAAACAGAAGCACAAGAGGCTAACAAATCATGCAAAAACCGAGCCAAAAGAGAGATATAAAGGCAAGTGGCAAATGGAAGCCTCAAACAGTGATGAGCCCTTCAACAATGTTGAAGAAGGGCTCAAAATAAGCCACTATACAGTTTACAATATGCCTCAAAACAGTTTAAACATAGGCCTAAAATACTATGCAAGGAAATGGCATAAAAGAAAGGTAAAGAAGCAAGTGCCACAAGGAAGCCTCAAACAGTTAGAGGCCCTTAAACAAACATGAAATAGAGCTCAAAAAAATGCTATTTTCAGTTAGGGTCAGAGCTCAAAAAAGTAAGCACAAGGAGCTAGAATATGAATCAAGAAAAGGGTCAAAAAGGGGAGAGGAGGACTTACCCTTGAAGACTAGTCTTTAGCAGCCTTTTGGACCAAAATGCAGCACTCCTAGGCTCTGAAGAACAACCTCAAGCTGCTGGAATGGAGTATGGAAGGGTGGGGCTATGGGTTGGTGAAGAAATGAGTGTAGGACTTGAGAGGTTTGAAGCTTGGAAGTGTAGAGGGAGAGAGATACAATATGGGAGCTCAAAGGAAAATTTTCTAACCCTTAAACTAGAGCTGGGAGGCTGGTTTTATAGGCAAAAGAGGGGGAGAAAAGGGGGGAAAAAATGGGGGGGGGGGAAAACAATTCAAGTTTCCCCCCAAAAAGTTGGCCCCCCGGATACAAAACCTGGGGGGAAAAGAGATACATATTCGAAATGTACCTGCAGCAAGGAGCAAGGCCGGCTGGTTATCCAGGTTGTAGGTGGCCGGCCGGCTACTTCCCATGGCCGGTCGGCTAGGGGTCAAAAGGTCCAAGAACAATTGCTGGCCGGCCACCACATATTGGTGGCCTCCCATGTGTGCTCAACACAATCATGTAGTCAAACACTGAAGATAGTGAACCAGGAGAGAGAACAACCCACTTTTCAAAGGGGTTCAAAAGGTTCAAAAGCAATTACTGGCCAGCCACCAAATATTGGTGGCCTCCCAGATGTGTACATCACAAATATGGGGTTTAGGGTGCAAGAAAATGGCCCTGAGGGTGATCAACATTGGCTTTGAAGTGAGGAAAAACGGGCGACGGAGGGCGATGGAGGAATAAAATTGGTTGTCTGAACAATTGTTGGCCTCCACCCTTCTACGACCTTCTTACCAATGAAACAGAGGTCCCTGCCAAAAACGAACCAAAACCGATGCAAAATGAAGGTTCGGGGGCCGAAATGCGCAGCCCGAGGCCCTGAAAACTGACTGTTAGGCACCGGGAGTGGTGTTCGACCACGAAGTTGGTTTCTCGAGCCACAGTGTCCCTCAAAAGGGAGCAAATAAGATGTATGCCAAAAACCAGATCAAACGGAGATGGTTAAGCGGTCCCTAACCGAGGCACACGGCCAACGGCTCCGAAAAACCGAAAACCGGACTCCAAACGGGCAAAATGGCCTACGACCACGAAACGTAGCCTACGGCCACTGAGAGATGATCTACGAGACCTCTCCCTCCCTTCGGGAAGAGAAAACAGAGAAAACAGAGCTTGGTTCGCAAACCGAGACAAAGCATAAAAGAGTCCGGAAGTCCGGAGGCAAGGCTCGCAGCCGAGACTCTGAAACCTCTGAACGAGCACGATATGCAACATTACCAAGCGCTCAATCGGTGACGTCTGATTCTTAAGGTTGGTCAAAAATGGGGTGTCTACAGATATGCTTTGACATTCTATTACCATTAAATTTCCAAGGAGGATGAGAAAGAGGATGAGAAAAGAGAATTGAGAAGACTCGCTTTCGTTCACTGCAATGGAATTAAAAAAATTGCCAAGTTGCCTACAATGATTATCATTAATAAGTGAAAAAGGAAGAGACCCATAGAACTTGATATATGTTTTAGTAAATGACTTAATGTCTGACTATCAGGGATTGTAAGGTCTACATTTTACAGAATTTTTTTTATTTTTTATTTTTATCTTTTTTCAATTCAAGGTGTTGACACTAAATTTAATAGTGTTAACTACATTTTCTAGTTTGTCCGTGTATATATTGATGTAAGTTGTCCATCCTTTAGCTTCTAATGTGTACACAATTTTTTTTTTATATTGAAAGTGTTGAAATTCTTTTCGGAATAGAATGACATTAATCCCTTCTCATACGATAGAATCATTACTTGAAATTGTTTTCGGAATAGGATGATATCAATCCTTTCAAATTATTCAAAAGATTCAAGTTTTCAAATCCTTGTTCATAAAGACTCTGTGTACTTGTGCTTCATTGTATTATATCCACTCATGGGGAGTTATTGCTTACATTCTTGCAATTGCTTTAATAATTTGTAAAATTGTTTGTGAACCTTTGGTGAGAGTTTCGATCTGGAACAATTGCCAAGTGTGTTGCTTGGTACCAAAATTTTTTCTTTTGAACAAGCGGGAGTGCATTCATACTAGTAGAAAGGAATACCCAACATGAATTTCGCAAGTGTCAATTCACCTTAAATACTAAAAATGACTAGCCAAACAATGGTTAGGTGAAAGACGTTATCTATTTCTTACCTAAAGGCCTTACAATCGATGTGGAAAGAATATTGAGTGTCACTACATAGTTGAAACTTTGTCTTTAGAATAAGTGATAGTGCATTCATACTAAAATTTAACCAAAAGTAGTAAATTGTAAAAAGATAACTGTGGAACCAAACCATTTATTGAATTACACACGATAATATATTACACATGGCTTGCAAAAAAAAAAAAAAAAATCATACAAGAGTAGGGAACATGATTCCATATCTCATGGAAATATTTCTTCAAATTATTAACATTTACATAACACTGAATAGTATGAAAACATATATGTAACAAAACATGAACTTAATATGATTGATATAACACGACCACGGCCACAACCGAAACACAATTTATCCCTAACTGTAAAGCAAGATGAGAGGAACAATTGATATTGTACCACAATCTAATTTGGATATGATCATAATACCCTCATAGAGGCTAAATAGGCCTAAAAACGTGAATAATTCGTGGATTCTTCTTCAAGACGGGCTTTAAATATAGTGATTGACACAATCAACTCCACCAAAGACAATAACAAGAAGTCACCTGTGAATTAACGGACACATCCCTACCCTAGCAAAGCTAGATAAAGGTTAAACTCATTACAAAACTAAAAAAAATAAAATTCCGGACATGGTCACCATTCTGGTGGAAATTACAGAGGTTTTACATAATGATAATCTAGCAAAGAACAACAAAGATGAAGACAATAACATTACAAAAAAACCAACTGTGACTCCAAATTTTCAAAAATGATTGAGACCCTCATTTTTGGAGACTTTCATGACCCCTAAAATGATCTAGACCACAAATGCAGTTTTTTTTTTTTTTTTTTTTTCCCTATTACTCTCATATGAGTGATCAGATCATTTTGGGGGTCATGGAAATTCTCAAAATTGGGGATCTCAATCATTGTTGCCAAATTTTATAGGGTGGCAGTTGTTTACAAAAGTGGGGAATATGGTTCCAAAACTCATGGAAATGTTTCCCAAAATTATTAAAGTTCACATAACACTAAATAGGATGAAAAATATAGATATGACACGTTAACAAGACGTAACCTGAATATGATAGTTACAACACGACCACGATCACAACCAATATGATCCGATTTTCCCTTAACTGTAAAGCAAGACGCGAGAAACAACAAATATGGTATAATGGCCTGACTTGGTTATGACCATAATACCGTTAGGCTTGAAAATGTGGATAATTCAGACTCTTCTTATTCAAGATGGGTCTGAAACATAACGACCGATACTATCAACCCCACCAAGGGCATAGTAGGAAGAAGTTAGTGATGGATTAATGGATATGAATCTCCCTCTCCTAGTAAAGCCAAGTTAGACTTATACCCATTACATCCTACCCACCACCCCCCCAAAAAAAAAACAAAAAGCCCAAGAAGATAGACTCTATGACACACGACCACTACCCACGGATGGGAATGAAAGAGACTTGACATAGGTATGATATAATGAAGAACAATGAAGATGAAACAGATAATTACACTTCAAAGCATCCAATGGGACTCCAAATTTTGTGCGGTGCAAGTTGTTCAGTGGAATGGATCAATTTTTTGCCTATGCAACAATTCAAGATCTTTGTCATTTTACTTTTTAGGCGTAATCCATACTTGAATTTAGAAACTTGAAAGGGTGTAATGCAAATCTGACAATCATGTTTTGGTTGATCGTCGTTGGAAACAGTCAAAAGATAAAAGTACCCTTCCCCGAAATTAGCCAAGTAGGAAAATGTTACATCAAGTGGGATTTCCAAGCCTTCCAACACTTGGGCATCCATTACCTTCCCACCAACCAATTTATAAGCAACAACCTCTTTAGATGGAACCAAGCAAATCAAAACATCCCCATCATACATTACAGCACCACCATTAAAATTGAATGGAAAACCACAACCTTGTTCGTCTTTCTCATTATTTAGAGGATATTTCTGATAATGTTTCTGCAGAAGAAGCTTCCAGCTCATGTTCCAGATCATGTGCAGCTACAGTCAAAGCCATTCCATGTACAGCTCAGTCACAGTCATTCCAATGACAGAGCTACAACAGCTACAGTCAAAGCCATAGCTATATACAGTTGAAGCCACAGTTACAACTGATGTTAGTAAAGTGCACGTATAGTGCTTGAGTTGTTAGGAAGTTGTTATGTTAACCTTACCTTAGTTAGTTAGTTAACTAATTGATAGAGTTACTAATGGTTGTCTATAAATACCTCTGTACTGAAAGATATTTTTCTTAAGTTGAATAAAATTCATTTTGTCTTTATGGTATCAGAGCCAGTATAGCTCTTGTGAGCATCAAAGCCTCATCTTCAAGATCACAATGGTGAATCCTCATCAAGGATCAACAATGGCAGATCTTCCAGCACGATCAACAACAATGGCAGCTTCTTCATCCGGTATAACTACTAGTTCTTCTTTACCTTCAAATCTCACTCTGCTCATCTCCAATCTGAATTCATTTGTTCCAACAAAACTTGAGTCTACAAATTATCTGATATGGAAAAGTCAATTCCAAAACATACTACGAGCTACAAATCTAATTGGATATGTTGATGGATCAAAGATCTGTCCTCCTTCCACAGTTCTGGATGAGAGTCAGACTACTGTAGTGAATCAAGAATACACAGAATGGATCACTGTTGATGCACATCTACTTAGTTGCCTTACTGCTACACTATCTTCGTCCATATTCATATCTGTTCTTCATTGTATCACTAGGCATGAAGTATGGACTTCATTGGCTACAAGATTCACCTCCTTGTCCAGATCATATGTACATCAATTGAAAACTAAGCTTAGTCATCTTACTAAGAAGAATTCAACAATTGAGGACTATCTCTATCAAATCAAGGCTATTGCTGATCAATTAAGTCTTGCTGGCTCACCAATTCATGATGAAGATCTGGTTTTACTTACTCTAAATGGCCTACCTGATGAGTATAATGCTTTTAAAACATCTATTCGTACTAGATCTAAACCCATTTCTATTACTGCCTTATCTTTCTTATTATGTTCTGAATCCATTCATATTGAAGGCTTTCTTAAACAAGCTCACACATCAGATCTTCCATTTGCTTATGTTGCTACCAGAACTCATTCTAGAGGCAGTTCTAGAGGTTACTTTAGAGGAGGATATAAAGGTAACAATTCCGGAAATTCAGGAAATCCAGGCAGTAGATTTTATAAAACCACTTCCAGAGGTGGAGGACAAGGTAGCACCTATAGAGGTGGAGGTGGAGGTGGAGGCAGGTCATCATCTTCATTTTTGAATCCTTCAGATCAACATGGCCTGATTTGTCAAATTTGTGGTAAATCAAACCACTCAGCTGTGGATTGCTGGTACCGAATGGATCAAGCTTTTCACTCCTCTTCTTCACAAGGAAGAGGATCACAGTCTAAAGCCTTTGTTGCCTCTTCTTCAACAACTTCTGCTGCTCTAGAATATCAATCTGCCTCTGCTGCATCTGTTCCAGAATATCAGCCTGTCTCTGCTGCATCTGTTCCAGAATATCAGTCTGTCTCTGCTGCATCTGTTTCTAGGTCCAATTGGTTCTTAGATTCTGGAACCACAAATCATTTCACCAATGATCTTAATAATTTCACTCATTTTCAGCCTTATCAAGGTTCTGACTATGTCACTATAGGAGATGGTTCTACTCTGCCAATTCATTACACTAGAAATGGTTTGCTTCCTACACCAAGTAGTTCTTTCCATCTTCATAATTTGTTTCATGTTCCTTCCATTTCTACCAATCTTTTGTCAGTTCATCAATTCATAAAAGATAACAACTGCACCATTACTTTTGATGCTGATTGTTTCATTATACAGGACAAGGTTTCCAAGCAAATTCTTCATAAAGGTCCTCACTCAGCTGGTTTTTACTCTCTCTCCGCTTCATCTGTTGTTCCTGGAACTTCTTCCACAACTTGCTTCAAATCTTCCACTCATTCTCCTTGCAGCAAGATCACTTGGCATAGTAGATTAGGTCATCCTTCTAGCAGTAAGTTGCAATTGCTTGTATCTCAAAATTTGTTACCTACTAATGTACCTAGTTCTAGTGATAATAAGCTGTGCACACATTGTTGTGTTTCTAAGAGCCATAGGTTGCCATTTCATCTTTCTAATTCCACCGTAAATCAACCATTGGCTCTTATTCATTCGGATGTATGGGGACCCTTTAATGCATTTGTTTCCCATTTTAAGTACTATGTTCTTTTCATTGATGATTACAGTAAATTTACTTGGCTGTTTCCTCTTACCTACAAACGTGAAGTATTCTCTAAGTTTGTTGAGTTCAAGGCCTTTGTTGAGACTCAATTTACCACTAAACTTCAAGTCCTTAGAAGTGATAATGGGGGGAATATTTAGCAAATAAATTTAAGCAATTTTTAAAGGATAAGGGCATTGAGCATCAACTTAGTTGTCCTCATACTCCTGCTCAGAATGGAGTAGCTGAGAGGAAGCATAGGCACTTAATTAAAACTACTATTGCCCTAATGCATCAGTCTGCTCTTCCTTTGTCCTATTGGTTTGATGCTTTTGCCACCTCAATTTTTCTTGTTAACAGACTTCCCACTTCTAAACTCAATAATCTTACTCCTTTTCAAACTTTGTTTCATCACTCACGTGATTACTCTTTCCTCAAAGTTTTTGGTTGTAGGTGTTTTCCTTGGATAAGACCTTACACAAGTCACAAGCTTCAGCCTAGGTCTACACCTTGTGTTTTCATTGGTTATGTTCTCTCTACCAAAGGGTATAGATGTCTTGATGTTATTACTGGTCATATTTTTGTTTCTAGGCATGTTATTTTTGATGAGTCTCATTTTCCATTCCAATCCCAATCTATGTCTTCTGTACAGTCTGTCCCTCATTCTCTTTCTCAGCTTCAGACTTTCTTTTGGCCTGCCACTGGTTCAGTTGCTTCTTGTTATGTTAATCATTCTACAGTTTCTTCTATCCCTGTTGTTAGTTCTGTTTCCTCTACTCCTGTTCTGTCTGGTTCTCATTTGTCTACCACTTCTAGTTCTGCACAATTTGAAGTTGCTGGTGCTAGTCCTGCATTAGTTGGAGTTACTGATGCTGTTGAAATTGTTGGTTCTGCACCAGTTGCAATTCTTGATGTTGTTGAAATTGCTGGTTCTGTTCCATCAATTCCCATTTCTTCCATCTCCATTGATTTGCCTTTTTCTTCTACGTCAAATACACATCCCACGCTAACCAGGGCTAAGTCTAAATCACTCTCAGCTGGCTGCCTTCTTACTTCTTCTTCTACTCCTATTGAACCTGATGCTTTTCAAACTGCTGCTGCCTCTCCTCAATGGCAAGCAGCCATGCTAGATGAATTTCAAGCTTTGCAAAGACAGGGCACTTGGTCTCTTGTGCCTTTACCTTAAGACAAACTGGCTATTGGCTGCAAATGGGTGTATCGACTTAAGAAAAATGCAGATGGTTCTATTGATAGGTATAAGGCTAGGTTAGTAGCCAAAGGGTTTTTTCAAACTGAAAACATTGATTATCATGAGACATTCAGTCCTGTTGCAAAGCAGCCTACAGTTCGTGTTCTTCTGTCCTTAACTCTTCATTTTCAGTGGCCTATTAGGCAGCTTGACATCTCCAATGCATTCTTGCATGGTGTCTTAGAAGAGGAAGTTTATATAAAACAACCTCAAGGCTTCATTGATGCTTCTCATCCTACCTTGGTCTGCAAATTGCATAAAGCTCTTTATGGTCTCAAACAGGCTCCCCGAGCATGGTTTTCTACATTTTCTTCCTTTCTATTGTCTTGTGGTTTTATTTCTAGTCATTGTGACTCATCCTTGTTTGTCAAGAAGACTGCAACTTCTATTACTATTCTTCTCATATATGTTGATGATATCTTGTTAACTGGGAGTGATACTACTTATATAATTACTTTGATTTATCAAATGCATGGTGCCTTTGCTATGAAGGAGCTTGGCTTGCTTAATTATTTTCTTGGTATTTCGGTGTCCTTTTCTTCTATGGGCTATTTCTTATCTCAGCAAAAGTATGCTTCTGAGCTGCTTGTTAAAGCTGGTATGGCTGAATGCAAGCCCTACTCTTCTCTCATGGCTATTAAATCTACTTCATTTTCTCCTTTGATAATTTGCCTTGTTCTAATCCCTCACTCTACCGAAGTCTTGTTGGAGGTCTTCAATACCTCACTATCACCAGACCAGACCTTGCATTTGCTGTCAATTTTGTATGTCAGTTTATGCACCAACCACTTGTTCAACATTTTGCTATGGTCAAGAGGCTGCCCAGTTATCTCAAAGGTACCTTTGGTTATGGTCTTCAGTTTAGTCCTGGTCCTCTTACACTACATGCTTTTTCAGATTCTGATTGGGCTGGTAATTCTTTAGATAGAAGGTCCACTACTAGTTTCTGTGTTTTTCTTGGTCCGAATCTGGCCTCATGGTCTGCTAAAAAGCAGCCTACTGTGGCTAGATCCTCCACTGAGGCTGAGTATAGGGCATTAGCTCACACTGCTGCTAAGTTAAGCTGGCTGGGAATGCTTCTGTCTGATCTGCAATGCCCTTTTTCTTCTCCTACATTGTGGTGTGATAATATATCTGCCATCTCTCTGCCTTCTAATCCTATTTTTCATGCCATAACTAAACATATCGAAGTCGATTATCACTATGTCCGAGAAAGGGTAGCTGCTAAGAAACTCACCATTTGTCATATCCCAACTTGTGATCAGGTGGCAGATATTTTCACCAAGCCTTTGTCTATTTCACGCTTTAACTACCTTCAGTCCAAGCTTATGGTTCTTCCCTCTTCTATTCGCTTGCGGGGGCATGATAATGTCTCTACAAAAGAAGCTTCCAGCTCATGTTCCAGATCATGTGCAACTACAGTCAAAGCCATTCCATGTGCAGCTCAGTCACAGCCATTCCAATGATAGAGCTACAGTAGCTATAGTCAAAGCCATAGCTATATACAGTTGAAGCCATATATACAGTTGAAGCCACAGTTACAGCTGATGTTAGTAAAGTGCACGTGTTTACATATAGTGCTTGGGTAGTTAGGAAGTTGTTATGTTAACCTTACCTTAGTTAGTTAGTTAACTAATTGATAGAGTTACTAATGGTTGTCTATAAATACCTCTGTACTGAAAGATATTTTTCTTAAGTTGAATAAAATTCATTTTGTCTTTAATATCATCCACTCAAAGTGAGTAGGGTATCGAATATCAATCCATGGACGGCGATGAAGCTCTAGATGATGATCATCTTCATCAGACAAAGTGCAAGGTGTCCATTTCTTTGTTGCCGTATCAAAAGTAAAGGAAGAGCTAGAAGTCGATACATGAATCTTATTACCGATAACAACATAGGCTCGGAATTGAGGGTCTTGGAAGAACTTAGAGTCGGGTCTAAGAAAAGGAGGACTAGGAAGTTTTTCCCAAGAGTTTGTTTTGGGGTCATGTACCTCAAAAGGATGCTTTGGCAGCATAGAGACTGGTGTTCCCGCAAGGACATATAGCTTTCCTTCCACCACAATGATCAATGGAGAAGCCATCCCTGAAAGCATTTCACCAACTTGAGATGCCACATTGGTTTCAGAATTTGCAAGGTCAAGTATGAAGACCTTTGGGTTGTACTCATATAGACTATACCTGAAGAAATTATTCATTGTGTCAATTAATAAATGATTTGTGTATTGCTCCATAAATTATGGGATATGATTGAATTAGTGGATATTATTTTTCTTATTCAGTAGTGGCCGAGTATTGTGTATAGAAAATTTTACGTAACTTGTCTTTATTAAATACGTGAGAGACAATGTAGGACCCATAAAACGTATTTTGCAGTTCCTTATTTGTAGCATTACATAAACAATGTGAATAGTAATTTGAGACTATATAATGATTTTTCTTCATCCTATAAATATTGGTGTTATTGATGTAAATAATTTTTGCGTTAATTACACTTTTCTGCCTTATTTTATTATTATTTTTTTAAATTCAACTCACTTTGGTCTGTGTTATTTTAATTTAAACAATTTGGTCTCTAGACTGTAAGTCCAATTTCAATTTAGTCTGTGTTTCTAAATTTATGTTAATTTTGTCTATGTATATATCTTAGAAAATTGAGAAATGTTCTAAAATTATTAAGAATGCATGGCCTAAAATTATTGAGAAATGTTTTTATCAGCCAATGTTCGGGAGGTGCGAAATCTTAAGAAGATTCTGAGGTGTTTTGAGATGCTTTCAGGCCTAAAGATAAACTACCACAAAAGTATAGTTAGTGGTGTGTGTGTTCCAAAGGAGGAGATGATGGAATTTGCTTTAGTGTTAAATTGCAAAGTGAGAACTCTGCCACTTCAGTACCTTGGACTCCCATTGGGTGCTAACCCAAGTAGGAAAGCATCATGGAGCCCCGTATTGGACAAGTTCAGAAGCAAATTATCAGGCTGGAAAAGGAGATTACTCTCTTTTGCTGGGAGACTTACGTTAATTAAATCTGTTCTATCCTCTCTGCCCATTTACTATTTGTCATTGTATAAATTGCCTCAAGGGGTAGCCAGAGCTCTGGATAAGATTCAGGCTTCTTTCCTCTGGGGTGGATCTGAATTGAAGAGGAAGGTTCACTTGGTAAAATGGAAGGAAGTAGCTAAACCAGTGGAGCAAGGGGGTTTGGGGGTGAGGAGAGTTAAGGTGGTTAATGATTGCCTTTTGTTGAAATGGAAGTGGAGGTTTGGGGTTGAGAACAAAGCTTTGTGGAGGAGGGTCATTTGTAGTAAATATCGGTTAGATGAGGGGAGCTGGAGCCCTCCTGCTAGCCCCATTAGCAGGCTCTCTAAAATATGGAATGACATATTATCAGGATCTGATCAGAGTGGCAGTTTGCTGGAATTCTTTTTGAATAACTGTAAGGTGAAAGTGGGGAATGACCATAGAGTTAAATTTTGGGTGGATAAATGGTGTAACAATTTATGTCTCAAAGATGAATTCCCACTATTGTATAGGTTGGTAGGTGAAAAGGGTGAGACTCTAGCTGCTATGCTGGAAAGGAAAGCGGCTGCTGGTGAATGGGTGTTCCACTTTAGAAGGGAGCTGTATGATTGGGAAAGTCCGGAGGTAACCAGATTGAAAAACCACCTAGAGGCAGGCTCAGTTATTAGGAACTCTGAAGAAGATACACTAGTTTGGATGGCCTCAAAAACAGGGAGTTTTTCTGTTGAATCAGTGTACAGATTTTTAGCAGCTGGCTTCGGTAGCTTCAGTCCAACCAGCAAAAGAATTTGGGTAAAACACATCCCACCCAAAGTTCAATTTTTTGGATGGCTTGCTTGGAAAGGAAAATTAAAGACTTCAGAATTTCTTACCAGGATTGGTGTACTTCATGCTAATGACTCCTCAGTATGTTGCCTGTGCAAATCTGGGGCTGAGACAATTAACCATGTGCTATTGTCATGCCAAGTGGCTTGGAGTGTGTGGTCTGCAATTCTTAAATGGTGGGATGTCCAAGGTGCTTTGCCAGATTTAGTAGAGGCTGTTCTTGACTGGTGGGCAGGGGTGAGGTTTACGAAAAAGGCGAGGTTGATGTGGAAAGCTCTTCCTATGGTTGTTATGTGGTCTCTATGGAACCATCGCAATGAATGCTTATTTCGAGATGTTGCCCCAAGTGGGGAGGGTGTTTCTGATATGGTTAAGGTTAGGATGGCCTTTTGGTTTAAGGAGGTATATAAGGATTGCAGGTTCTCAGTGCATGATTTCATCTTTAATTTGGAGCACATTAGATCTTGCTTGGGAGATGCATACAGGGGTGTCTCATAATGTTCTTGCTGAGCGTGGGTTGGTTGATATTTTTGTGGAGTCCGCTTTGATTTGCTGTGTCATTAATCTGCCTTACCTGAGTTGTTCTGTTTAATCTTCTGCTCCTGCTCTGCCAATCTGCTTTCTGTATGTGTATCTGCTTCACCTGTGCTGCCAGGGTCGCAGTTTGGTTTGTGTTGGTTTGCTGGGTGTAGTTCTGCAACTCCGTTTTGGTCTGGTTTTGATGGTTTGCAGTCTGTGTTGCTGTTAGCTATACTCTGCACTAATGGGTCTCTGGTTTGTTTGTTCTCCAGGTTTGCAGGCTTTTGATGTGTTGCTGCAGTGTTGCAATGTGCTGGGTCTGTGTATGTGGGCTACAGTGAAGTTTTGTTCTGTTCTGAATTTGGAGCTGAGTGGTGGTCCTTAGCAAGTGCTGCAGCAAAGTTTTGCAGTGTTGATGCAGTGTTGCAATGGATTGTATTTCAATAGTATATGGGTCTCAGAAGGTGCAGGCCATGGAATCAGTCGTGGGAGCTTAGGTTCTGGGAATTCAATAGGTCATGTATCAGAAGTGGCGGTGAATGGAGTCCGGTTCAGGACCTGGCAGTCTATTGTTTGCTTCAGTATAGTGTGCTGGTTTACTATGGGGTTGTGCATTTCTGATATAGGGCAGGGATCGAAGACATAATGAGCCTCTTTATAGACTTCCAAGTTTGTTCATTTTGCTAGTCCAGTCATGGAGGAATGTCAATGGGTTGAATGCACAATGTGTTAGGTCATTGGGAGGAATGTCAATGGGTTGAATGCACATGGGTTGATTGCCAATGGGTTGAATGCCCTACAGGCTCCTATCTGGTTTTTTGGTTTTTTGGCAGCAACTTTTGTTTTTCTTTTTGTTGGTTTCTCACCAACTGGCGCTTGGAGCTTCGTGTTAGCTCTAAGCTCCTCTTTATTGATGTATCTAATCATACTTTGTATGTTTCATCAATAAAGATTTTTTTTGCCGATCAAAAAAAAAAAAAATCCTTTGAACTATATAGTTTTCAAAATAAATTTTATAGTTTTTCAAATTAAAGAAAAAAAACTAGCCATCTTTTATGGTTTTACTTTTTTCAAATACTAGTTTCATAATGCTAAGAAAAAAAAAATGTGATTTTAAATTTTAATGTTTTGGCAAATTAATTTCCACTAGGATTCTATATTGCAAAATATTTTGAACAAATTATTTACTAGCTATTTCCATGTAATGTTTTAGTATCTATTTTAATGATTTATATAATTGTGATTATGTTATAAGAGATGATTAAATGAAGTTTTATTGCATTTAAGACGTACTTTGGATTTTTTTTTTTCCAAAATTTGAAATTGTTGCTCATAATAAATATTAGGGTAAATTACGAACACACTTCCTGAGATTTACTTCAATTACAAATTATCCTCTGTAGTTTTAGAAATTACATTATGCCACCTAAGGTTTCTAATTTCATAACAAATAGGCCCTTTTATTAATAAATCATCAAGTTAATTAAAAGTTTTTAATAATGTTAAAATTTTATTTCAATTAATAATTTAGATAATTTTATTATTGTATAGGTGAATAGTTAGAAATTTCATTTTTTCAATTAATTCTGTTAAATAAAAAATTTTGACAATGAGGTATTTGTTATTTTTCAAACCACAGGGGCAATTCGTATTTTAAGCAAACTTCAAAGATGTATTTATAATTTACTCTAAATATTTATAGGATTTCCTGGTACTTTGAAGGAAAAGTAGGACGTATATGTAGTTTTTCCAAATATATTACTTTTTATATATTGTAAATTTTTTTTATATTTTATACATTATATATATATATATATATCAAGTTTAATGACAGTTCTTACTACATCTCCAATGGGTCCAAGTGTCATAAATGTTATAATTCAGTTGGTAAAATGTTTTGCATTTGTTTTTTCTCTCCAATGGATGGGTTAGGGCATTCACCGTGGACTTTCTAAAATGGATTAACCCGTGATATTTTTATAGTTTAAATTGTTGCCAACACCGACACATGATTCTAACCTTGGGGGTAACCAAATATTTTGTAATAAATGCAATATCAATTCTCATTAACACAAAATATGAAAAATATCATATTATTAGATATTTTTATTCAATTATTCAACCCATATGATTACAAAAATATATTATGTACAAAATATGAGGATACGTGACTAGATAGTTTGTCGAAAACTTATCCATCATCCTATTTTTACTAGCACTTTGCACAACTCAAAAATTGTTGGCAATCTTTAAAATTAAGATCACTACAAAAAAATTAAAGTTTTAGAGATCAAAATTTGAGGATAAAATTATTTTTTAGGAACTAAATGTTTCTGTTGTGAGAAGTGTCGTTATTATAATTTTAGCAATAAAAATTAGACATTAGTGATGAATTATTATTCTTTTAGGACCAAATTTTTTGTTTCAAAAAATAAACCATTTTGAGACCAAATTATTTTGTCCTTAAAAGTCTATTTATTAGTGACATTTTCAAAATTTTGTGGCTAAAAGCCTTGTTTTAGACTTTTTAGGATGACCTTTTAGCGATTATCCTCATGACAATAGAAATTGATCTCCAAATATCTTTTGCAACAAAATTTTTATTTTTAGAGACCAAAACATTTGGTCTCTAAAACTCTTATTTATTGTAGTGGATGTTTGATGCTTTAAATCTCATAGTTCTCCAATTGAACTCAATTTTAGGGTTATTTATTTATTTATTTTTTGTGAACTCGTTTAAATAAAATTTACTAGGATGCTTGCAAATATCATCAATTTTGAAATTTTAACCATCTATAGGATTTGGAGCCAAGTTGAAGCGAAGCTCAAAACAAGTAACCCTATCACATTCTCCTTAAGTTGATTATTCAATTCTTGAAGAAAAAGAAAAAGAAGAAAAATATTGAAACATAGAAATATGATTTTTTTTTTATCAATAAAGTAAAAATTTTATAAAAAAATATATAATTAAAGGTGCAAGAAGATGACATACGTTGATAGAGATTTGAAAAGTACAAACTATCTCTATTACTGCTACTTGTACTCATATAACCAACCCCTCAGTCTCACGATTTAAAAACAAAAAAAATCAAGAAAACAATAAACACAAAAAAGGAAAAAAAAAAAATTAACGACGTAACTCCAAAAATACAAAACATGAATCCCCACGAATCAACCCACACAACCCAAAGATCCGAATGCCCTTCTTTTAGCTGAAACAACACGCCGACCTCCATAGATCTGAATAGAGCTCACCCTCAAACTCCCACTTGCAAAGGAGCGCCTGAATGAAGCTCTAAAACAACCTGGATCATTCGCATAGGAGTGCCCAGATGAAGTTCCTAAACAAATCTGGATCATCTTAGACACCCATGTTTCCCTCCAAAGCGCCAAAACACCTCCATATATAGATCTGAACGGAGTTCACCCCTCAAAACTCCCACTCGCATAGAAGCGCCCGAATGAATATCCTACCCAAATCTGGATCGTCCTCTATGCCGACCCAACACCGACCTTCTCTACTTTAACCCCTGTTCCAAACACCCCACGTGGAATACAACACTCCTCCATACGAAAACCCCCGAGATTGGTAGATATAATATGAAACAGTAATGTTAGGTATCATGAAAAATCTTTTATGAAAATAATTATGAAAACTTTGTGACCCTTGAATTACATTTCCAATAAAGCACCACACACTAATCAAGGTAATCCAAAGATCATAACTTTTTCATGATCATTTTCATGAAAAAAATTTCATGATTCATAACTTTTCTCAATATGAAAGCCCCATGAACGTCCAACTACATGCACCCAAACACCAAATACAAAGATCAACAACACCAAAACAAAGCACATCTGGGTGGCAAAACTGTGGGGGATTCAAGTTTATTAAAAGGAAAAAACCATAGACAAACACAAGAGGAATCTCGGCCAGCCGGCCAAGAGAGAGGCCGGGGGTGGAGGTTTTAGAGAGAGAGGGGTTTTTAGGGGGAGAGAGAGAGAGAGAGAGAGAGCGAAAACATAGAAATAAGATGATGAACTAAAGTAGAAGAAGTTTTGTAATAGATATGGATAAGAGATAAAAAAAAACTGAAAATGAGAATTAAATTGAAGACAAAATCAAACCAAAAAAAAAGAAGGAAAAATTGAAGCAAGAAAAGGAAAAGAACAGAAGATGGAGAACCACAACAAAGAAGAAGATTGAGAGAGAGATAAGCACATCTGGAGTTGAAGAGTGGGGGAGAGTCACTTGGTACACAAATTCAATTCAAAATTTCTCAATTTTGTAGGTTAATATATAAATTTAGTCATCACATTGGAGATGCTATGTAACGCCCTCAAAATAATAACAATAAACCCATCAGATAAGACATGAATTTACATTTAAACTAACCGCATTCCTTTCATTCATTAGAATTCCAAGACATAAGTATTACATGTTAACCTCATAACAAAATGCCCTACGGGCTTACAGCTTTCCAAGTTAACACTTGGTTACAACAAAGAGTTCTAACTCGTTTACACATTAAGCCCTTGGCTTGAAATTACATGTAATACATCAAAAGTAAAACGACAAAACTATGCCCGCCACTAGCCTCCCAGCTATGTCCTTGGAGGTGGCATGCTTCCTGCACCTGAAAATGATATTCCCATACAGGGTGAGCCACAGCCCAGTAGAAATACACTAAACCAACCATGGACAATGACTAAAACATTAGCAATTGATAGTTGGTCAACACTGATACAGTCACATAAATAACATATTTATGTCAACGACTTACAAGTCCCAATTACTTTTCATTTTCCTTTTAACAACAGATAAGCATACTAGCTCTATCATCATTTCCACAGATATGTATAAAAACTATATCTCACATTCTCAACAGATATGTATACCAACAATATCCACAGATAAGCATACAAGCTGTATCCACACTTCACAACAGATATGTATATCAACAATATCCACAGATAAGCATACAAGCTGTATCCACACTTCACAAAGATAAGCATATGAGCTCTATCATCACTTCTCTAGACAAGCATATGAGCTCTGTCTACGGAGTTCATCCCCTATCTCCTCCCAATACCTATCCGGTTTAGAGGTACATCCCCTATCTTCCCCTAAACCGCGGAGTACATCCCCTATCTCCTCCTCTACACATAACGTATATAAACACATTGGTTCTATATACAATCACACAATACATACAATTAATGTATTCTATCAACTGTCAAGTTCCATGACACATTCCATTGATTAGTTTCCGTTTACTTAATCATCATGCATTGTCTACAACAATCCCGACTATCCTCCACCGATAGCCCAAAGCAGTTATTTCTAAAACAGAAAATAAATGCACAAATGGATATTCAATCAACATTTCTTTTCCTCATTTCTCACCAATTAATTATCCCAATTAATTAAACAATGTAATTAGGCCATTTTCCACAATTACCATTTCAACCCTTAGGTCCCATTTTCATCAATGATTCAACAATCATTCCATTTTTCTATGCCAAACATGCATCTAGTTTTATTATGAATAAAACCCCAACTTTTGTAAAATTACACAAAAGTCCCAATCTTTCACAAAATTACCAAACCAAGCCCAACATCTCAAAATACCAAAATTTAAAGACAAAACCCATAGAGAGGAGTAGGTTATCCCTACCTCAAATTCGGAGCTCCAAGGGAGAAGAAGACAAAACTCAACGTGCTCCAAAACCCGAGATTTTCAGATTAAAATGAAGCCCTCGACGATCAACAACTTTTTTGTAAAGGCCAAAGGTGAGCAAATCACTCCTACTAGATCAAAACCTAGAGAGAAGGTAGAGTCTAGAGTGAGAGGCTCAACAATGGTGATTTTGGAAAAGTAAGAGAGAGAAGAGAAAGTGAAAAAGTGATTTGGAAAGTCACAACTTCGGGTCTTTAACCCAGGTCTCCGCTCGAGCGTAAAACACCCCGCTCGAGCGGCCACTCACAGACTTACGCTCGAGCGGCCAACCTCCCGCTCGAGCGCAGAATGCACTCGCTCAGCACTTTTGCAGAAACAGACCTACGCTCGAGCTGCCAAACCTACGCTCGAGCGTACAACACTGCACAACAAATACTGGATGGGTGTATTCCCCGCTCGAGCGCCAACACCTCCGCTCGAGCGTACAGGTCAAAATCTGGGCAACTAGTTTTGGCTTCTAAACTCAACCAACCTGAAACAAAACCGCCCAACACATCCTATAACTCAAATATGTAGTAAAAAAAAGATGTAAACAAGATAATAGTCAACCACCAACATCCACGGACACATGTTCGGATCACTATACAACAAGGGTAAACCCGGGATCGCTATAACCTCCCCCCCTTAAAGAATTTCGTCCCCGAAATTAAGCACAAGTTTGCAAAAACGGGTGTTCTTTCATTTTAAACAATGTTACACTTGAACATTCAACAATTCGACCCATTACCGGTTATTCCATCCCTTTAACAAGAGACATATCACAATATGTAAACAACATATGTACTCCCGACATGCATCAACATTATGCATTATCTTTCCAATTCCAACAATATATATTCAACATATACAATGTTACATTCAACTGCCATATGAGGCAAGTTCCCAAAACATACTTCCAATAAACCAAAACATTCTCAATGTTTCACAACTTAAGACATATATAAAAGCTCTTAAGTTCAACAAAATACAAAATTTAACTACAAGATCACATATCAACAAACAAGTCCGGATATTTCTCTCGGACTTCCAACTCACGTTCCCAAGTGGCTTCCTCCACTCCGTGATGTTTCCACAAGACTTTCACCAAAGGAATGGTCTTGCCACGCAGGACCTGATCCCGCCTATCCAAGACCCGTACCGGTCTCTCCTCATACGAGGCATCCTCATCTACCTCTAAATCAGTCCAATCCAACACATGTGATGGATCTGGCTCATACTTCCGAAGCATACTCACATGAAACACGTCATGCACTCCGGACAACTGCGGTGGTAAGGCTAATCGATAAGCAACCTCACAAATCCTCTCAAGGATCTCAAAAGGACCAATAAACCGAGGGGATAACTTCCCACTCTTCCCAAACCTCATCAGGCCTCGTCTAGGTGATATCTTCAGAAAGACATGATCACCTACCTCAAACGCCAAAGGCCTCCTCCTACGGTCAGCATAAGATTTCTGCCGACTCTGGGCTGTAACAAGCCTCCTACGGATAAGCTCAACTTTCTCCGTCGTCTCCCTAACCAACTCCGGACCCAACAAAGGTGCATCACCCACCTCGGCCCAACAAACTGGAGACCTACACGGTCGGCCATACAAGGCCTCAAACGGTGCCATACCGATGCTAGACTGAAAACTGTTGTTGTAGGCAAACTCTACCAATGGCAAGTGCCTCTCCCACGTCCCACTGAAGTCCAGGACACAACCCCGAAGCATATCCTCGAGGATCTGAATAGTACGCTCGGACTGCCCGTCAGTCTGAGGATGATAAGCCGTACTAAAGGTCAACTTAGTGCCCAAGGCACTCTGCAAACTCTGCCACAACCTAGCAGTAAAACGAGGATCTCTATCTGAGATGATTGTCACTGGGACCCCGTGCAATCGCACTACGTCCCGAATATACAAATCGGCAAGATGATCCACCGAATCTCTCACGCGCATAGGAATGAAGTGCGCTGACTTAGTCAACCGGTCTACAACCACCCAAATAGCATCACTACCCCGTTGAGTCCTCGGAAGACCTACAATGAAGTCCATAGTGACATGCTCCCACTTCCACTCGGCAATAGGCAAGGGTTGCAACAAACCCGCTGGCCTCTGATGCTCGGCCTTCACCTGCTAGCAAGTAAGGCATTTCGATACGAAAACAGCCACATCTCTTTTCATACCCCGCCCCCAAAACTGGCGACCCAAATCCTGATACATCTTAGTACCTCCCGGATGCACCGCAAGGCGCGAATGATGAAACTCTCGGAGTACTTCCTCTCGGCAAGACTCCGGTACAAACAAACGGTCTCGGTATCTCACACTCAGGTCGGGATACACCGTCAAACCCTTCTCAACTTTCCCACTGGAGATCTTCTCTCGGAGGGATTCTACCTCAAGGTCACCTCTCTGTGCCTCTAACACTCTAATCACAAGTGTAGGCTGCGCAACAACAGAAAACAAGGCCGCAGCCTCGACAGATTCGCCCAGTAGCAAATCAAACTCGCCCAGTGCTCCCAACATCTCCCATTCCCGGATGGCTATACAAGCTACATCACTAATGGTTTTCCTACTAAGGGCATCGGCCACAACATTGGCCTTTCCCGGATGATAATGCAACTCAAAATCATAATCCTCGATGAACTCCATCCATCTCCTCTGCCTCAGATTCAAGTCTCTCTGTGTAAACAGATACTTCAAACTCTTATGATCCGAGAATACCTCGAACCTCTCACCATAAAGGTAGTGCCTCCAGATTTTCAAGGCAAAGATCACTGCTGCTAACTCTAGGTCGTGCGTGGGGTAATTTTTCTCGTGTATTTTCAACTGACGTGAGCCGTAAGCTACCACTTTCCCCTCCTGCATCAACACACAACCCAAACCCTCTCGTGAGGCATCACAATAAACCGCATAACCCAACCCTCTCTCCGGAATAATCAACACCGGAGCGGTGGTCAATCTAACTTTCAACTCTTGGAACGACTTTTCACAAGTCTCACTCCACACAAACTTGACTCCCTTCCTAGTCAGTCTAGTCAACAGTGACGCTAACCTGGAGAAATCTTTCACAAACCGACGGTAATACCCAGCTAATCCCAGAAAACTGCGGATCTCGAACACACTCTTAGGCTGTGCCCAATCTTGCACTGCCTCAACCTTGGATGTATCAACAGACACCCCTTCTCCGGATACCACGTGGCCTAAGAATTTGACTTCCCTCAGCCAGAACTCACACTTCCCAAACTTGGCATACAGCCTATGGGCTCTAAGTAACTCAAGCACCACTCTCAAGTGTGCCTCGTGCTCCTCCTCAGAAGACGAATAGATAAGGATGTCGTCCACGAAAACAACCACAAATCGGTCTAAGAACTCCCGGAAAATCCGGTTCATCAAGTCCATAAAGACTGCCGGTGCATTGGTAAGCCCAAATGGCATCACCAGAAACTCATAATGGCCATACCGCGTACGGAATGCCGTCTTAGGAATATCTTCCTCCCTGACCCTCAACTGATGGTAACCCGATCTCAAGTCTATCTTAGAGAAACAACGGGAACCCTTCAACTGGTCAAACAAATCATCTATACGGGGCATAGGGTACTTATTTTTAACCGTAGCCCGATTCAACTTCCGGTAGTCTATACACAATCTCAAGGCACCATCTTTCTTTTTAACAAAGAGGGCCGGCGCTCCCCACGGTGAAACACTAGGGCGAACAAAGCCCTTATCGAGCAATTCCTGGAGCTGAACTTTCAACTCAACCAATTCTGCTGGAGCAAAACGGTAAGGTGCCATAGAAATCGGCGCCGTACCAGGCACTAAATCAATAGAGAACTCTATCTCTCGGTGAGGTGGCAAACTAACAAGATCTTCGGGAAAAACATCCGAATACTCACAAACCACCCTCGGCAACACAATCAGTGTCTCATCACACTTACAACTCTCAAAGCTAGCAAGTAGACCACTAAGCTCACTTCGCCCTCGCGAATCATACCCCGGTGGCAAAACACTACCAACCCGGTCTCCCAAGAAATGGAACCACTCCCCGCTCAAGGTACATAATGTAACCCTCTGGCGGTAGCAATCAATAACAGCCCGGTATGACGATAACCAGTCCATACCCAAAATAACATCAAAACCCTTCATGGGCATGACAACAAACGGAAAAGGAAGCCTATAGTCGGCGACCTCTATATCACATCCTCTAACACCCTGTTTCAGAATCAACTCACCACCCAAAGGCGATACCTCACAAATAGGAGATGCTAACTGTGCTAACTCCAATTCCAAAACAGATGCAAATGCAGCAGATACAAAAGAATGAGATGCACCCGTGTCTATCAACACATTAGCAACCGAGTTGCAAAACAGAAAAGTACCTATCACTACTGATGGAGCCGGTACTAAATCCTGCGCGGTAACAGCATACACGCGCCCTGTAGGCCCCTGGTCTACCTGCTCGCCTCTCGGAGCAAAAGACTGCTGCACAGACTGGGATGACGAAACTCCCGGATTGGCCCTCGAGGCCTGCACAGACTGAGCTGGCTGAAAACCCTGCGTCTGCCTAGAACCAGACGCTCCCGAAGTGGCACTCAACTGTGGGCAAAACCTCTTCATGTGCCCAGGTTGTCCACACTGATAACAAGTCAAGAGCTGCCCCCTGCCCAAACTCTGACTCGGCGGTCTAGCTGAAGAAGAAGCAGCTTTCTGACTCCCACCCTTCTGCGGGCAAACCGAAACCTTGTGACCCAGCTGGCCACACTTGTAACAAGTGAATTCTCCCTGACTGCCTCTCCCCGAGCCTACACTAGGCACTGGAAAGGTCGATCTAGAGACTGCACCCTGAGACTGCTGAGGGTTATTACCCTTCTGTCTCCTGCCATCACTCTGACTATCCTGGCTCCTCTTGGAGCCTCTCTGACCCTCATCCTCCTCCTGCATCATAAGCTCCATATGAGCTGCAGCGTCCACTAGGTGTCTATACTCTCGGATATAAGACCCACCAACTCTCAACTTGAGGCCCCGCCTCAACTTCCGCTCAAAATCATAGCAACGGCGTTCCTCAGACGCCACCAGTTCAGGTGCAAACCTAGACAGACTGGTAAAAGTAGCCTCAAACTCGGCCACCGACAAGCCCTGCTGATTAAGCCGGCTAAACTGATCTCTCAGCTTCTCCCTTGCTACTGCAGACAAAAACCTCTCCTGAAAAGCATTTATAAACGCCTCCCAAGTACCACCAACACGAGCTTTCTCGTACTTCCACCATTGACCCGCATCTCCCTTCAGCTGGAAGGATGCCAAGGTCACTTTCAGTGCTCCGTCCTCGATGCCAAGCATCTCAAACGTCTTCGTTGTCTGTTCGAGCCATTCATCTGCCTTAAGCGGCTCTTTAGGATCCCCGATAAACTCGTCCGGATTACACCGGAAGAACTCCCTCTTCAAGAAAGAAGGCCCTGCCTCAGCTGCCTGGTTCCCAGCTCTAAGAATACCCAAAGCTCCTGCTATCTCTCTGGCCAAGGCACCCATAGCCTGCTGACCCACTGGCTCGGCCACATTGGCCTGCCCAACTTCCTCCTGTACTGCCGGAATCTCACCCTGTAACGGTACTTCCTGCCTCGCAGGTCTACCACGCCTAGCACCTCTTCCTCGTCCTGACATCCTAATAAAGGTAACACAGAACGTTAGCACATTCATAGGTGTGCCGAAACTAAACACTCACGTCCTAATGCATGGACAAGTGTAATTCACTCCACATAAGCACATAAACACATAAGCACTTACGAATTTCATTTCCGGATAATGATAGTCCCAAGGCGTTACTAGAGTTCCGGTTAGAAACAGCATTGATCAAGTGCTTTTCCAACAAGACTCCCAGAAACTCAAGGATCCAATCAATATCCCAGAAATTAAATCCCATACCCACATAGTCACATAAACATGTTATCACTTAAGCCCATAGCATATGATACTATATCTAAATCTCTATCAAGCGAGACAAACCCATTGTGATACTAATCACTTCCCACGTACCCAAAGTATTCGAACCCGGTACGCTCTGATACCAAGTTGTAACGCCCTCAAAATAATAACAATAAACCCATCAGATAAGACATGAATTTACATTTAAACTAACCGCATTCCTTTCATTCATTAGAATTCCAAGACATAAGTATTACATGTTAACCTCATAACAAAATGCCCTACGGGCTTACAGCTTTCCAAGTTAACACTTGGTTACAACAAAGAGTTCTAACTCGTTTACACATTAAGCCCTTGGCTTGAAATTACATGTAATACATCAAAAGTAAAACGACAAAACTATGCCCGCCACTAGCCTCCCAGCTATGTCCTTGGAGGTGGCATGCTTCCTGCACCTGAAAATGATATTCCCATACAGGGTGAGCCACAGCCCAGTAGAAATACACTAAACCAACCATGGACAATGACTAAAACATTAGCAATTGATAGTTGGTCAACACTGATACAGTCACATAAATAACATATTTATGTCAACGACTTACAAGTCCCAATTACTTTTCATTTTCCTTTTAACAACAGATAAGCATACTAGCTCTATCATCATTTCCACAGATATGTATAAAAACTATATCTCACATTCTCAACAGATATGTATACCAACAATATCCACAGATAAGCATACAAGCTGTATCCACACTTCACAACAGATATGTATATCAACAATATCCACAGATAAGCATACAAGCTGTATCCACACTTCACAAAGATAAGCATATGAGCTCTATCATCACTTCTCTAGACAAGCATATGAGCTCTGTCTACGGAGTTCATCCCCTATCTCCTCCCAATACCTATCCGGTTTAGAGGTACATCCCCTATCTTCCCCTAAACCGCGGAGTACATCCCCTATCTCCTCCTCTACACATAACGTATATAAACACATTGGTTCTATATACAATCACACAATACATACAATTAATGTATTCTATCAACTGTCAAGTTCCATGACACATTCCATTGATTAGTTTCCGTTTACTTAATCATCATGCATTGTCTACAATAATCCCGACTATCCTCCACCGATAGCCCAAAGCAGTTATTTCTAAAACAGAAAATAAATGCACAAATGGATATTCAATCAACATTTCTTTTCCTCATTTCTCACCAATTAATTATCCCAATTAATTAAACAATGTAATTAGGCCATTTTCCACAATTACCATTTCAACCCTTAGGTCCCATTTTCATCAATGATTCAACAATCATTCCATTTTTCTATGCCAAACATGCATCTAGTTTTATTATGAATAAAACCCCAACTTTTATAAAATTACACAAAAGTCCCAATCTTTCACAAAATTACCAAACCAAGCCCAACATCTCAAAATACCAAAATTTAAAGACAAAACCCATAGAGAGGAGTAGGTTATCCCTACCTCAAATTCGGAGCTCCAAGGGAGAAGAAGACAAAACTCAACGTGCTCCAAAACCCGAGATTTTCAAATTAAAATGAAGCCCTCGACGATCAACAACTTTTTTGTAAAGGCCAAAGGTGAGCAAATCACTCCTACTAGATCAAAACCTAGAGAGAAGGTAGAGTCTAGAGTGAGAGGCTCAACAATGGTGATTTTGGAAAAGTAAGAGAGAGAAGAGAAAGTGAAAAAGTGATTTGGAAAGTCACAACTTCGGGTCTTTAACCCAGGTCTCCGCTCGAGCGTAAAACACCCCGCTCGAGCGGCCACTCACAGACTTACGCTCGAGCGGCCAACCTCCCGCTCGAGCGCAGAATGCACTCGCTCAGCACTTTTGCAGAAACAGACCTACGCTCGAGCTGCCAAACCTACGCTCGAGCGTACAACACTGCACAACAAATACTGGATGGGTGTATTCCCCGCTCGAGCGCCAACACCTCCGCTCGAGCGTACAGGTCAAAATCTGGGCAACTAGTTTTGGCTTCTAAACTCAACCAACCTGAAACAAAACCGCCCAACACATCCTATAACTCAAATATGTAGTAAAAAAAAAGATGTAAACAAGATAATAATCAACCACCAACATCCACGGACACATGTTCGGATCACTATACAACAAGGGTAAACCCGGGATCGCTATATGCTAATTGTTGCATTAAGGTCATATATCAATTTGTATATTAACTATGAAGAAATAGTTAGCAAAAACAAAATAGGGAAGAGTCTCCTAACATTTTCCTTTCTTCTATAAGTAGTGCCATACAAACCAAAAAAACACTCAAAGGAAAAACTTATCCAGAATGATTGACTTTTATTTTTAAAAATACGACTGTCAAATTATTTTTTTGTAATAAATTTTGCATAACAATTTTCTTTCTAAATCATTTTCTTTTTTTGATAGACATACCTGGGTAAGGGAGCTGCATGTTTGCCTTTGGTGCCTGAATATGAAGATTCCTTCTCTCTCCTCTGGCCAGCAAGAAAATATAAGTTTGACCCAACAACTCCACAAGCCATCCCAAAGCAGTCACCATCATCACTAGAAGGGAATTGAATTTCTTCTAATTGCAAGGATTGGTCTGACGAACCAATTGATATGAGTGGGAGGACAGAGTAGGATACAGAAGAACCACCATAGCTTGCCAAACACAACCCTAGAAATTTTTTTGGCAACTCTTCTTGACTCCTGTCTCTTTTCCATTGTTTATTTGTTGTTGCCTGTGGCTGAAATTCAGATTGTTTGATTCTTTTGAATTTTTGGAACTGAAGTTGCTTCTGTGCAGATGTAAGGGTCACCGCTGGGGTTGAGTTTTGTGACCTGCGTTCTCTACTGGAGGCCAACATCGGATATGATAATTGGAATTGGCTTCACACACACACACACACAAAGAAAGAAATTGTGTTCTTGATGATGGCAACAAGTTTTTATAAAGAGGATGAAAACAAGGAGCTACTAAAAAGAATAATAAATATAATTAGGGTAAATTACACTTACCTACTTGAAAAAAAATACAGTTAACTCAATACTTTTAACATAATTATACTGACGTCTTTTAAGGTTTTAATTTATATAATACTTAGTCTATTTTTAATCAATAATTCATTAGTTGTATGATGAAAAAATAATTTTACTGTCTCTTTTCTACTAAAACCGTTTATTTTAGTTTCTACCATCATTGGTGTTAGTTTTGGTTGTTTTATCCATACAAAAATAGATATTAGTGTAATTATGTCAACAGTATATAATTAACTGTATTTTTTAAATCTTTTTTTGATCAACAAAAAAGAATTTTATTTATGAAATCAATATAATACATATAGACATCAGTAAAAAGGAAAGCAAGAGCAAAGAGTATCATAGTATACCTTTATTCCTAACTAGGTTCACACTCAAAAGGACACCCAATTGTATATTAGAGGTCAAGCTAAAATGTTGATGAGAAGCCAACAGAAAAGAGGGAAAACAAAGCCAATAAAAAACAAGTTACAAACAAACAAGAGGCCGCAAAACCAATTGCTCTTCCAACAAATGCAGCAGCACCACTGCCCCAGCTATTTCAATTATAAGCAGCAATAGCCAGCTATTTTAAATCTTGAGGGAGATAAGTATAATTTACAAATTGTGTATGACTTATCTAGAGTTGGTGATAATGAGACCTGAGGTCTTGAAATGGGGTCCTTTTTACAAATTCACACAAAAAAAGGGGAGATTTTGTTGAATATAGAAATTAGGGAATCTTTTTATTTTTAGTATTATATGTGTATAATCTGTGATTGTGTCAATTATTGATTTAATATTATTTCCTTATTTATATCGTTTCCTAAATTGTATCATGAATTTATTATATATATGATCTCTACCTCATTCGTGGATAAGCTAAAATAATTCTTTTCATTATTTTCTCTGTAACTATTCTAAAAAATTAAACCATTTAAGCAAATAATTAACTTTTCAAATTATTTATCAAATTAACTCCCTTTTTAAAATTACATGTTCAAAATACGATTTTGTAGTGAAATTTTATCTTAAACATGCAATTTCATATTGACATAACCAACATCTGTACATCATTAAGTCAAATCAATATAGAATCAGATCTTCAAAATGCGATTTCACCATAAAATCATATTTTGAACATGTGATTTCACGATGAACTTGCATTTTCAACTTGTGTTTTTAAAAAGTAGGTTAGTTTGATAAATAATTTGAAAAATGGGTTACTTTGATAAATAGTTCAATTTTTTAGAATATTTATTAAAAAAAAAAAGAACTCCAAAAAAGGGGTAAAATGGTAAATAATTATTTTGTTAAAACCCATACAAATTTTGTTTGCATACATACCCTCTAAAATTATATAGTATAATTTACTTACATAGATCAAAACATAAAATAGTCCTCGCAAGAACTCAAAAAAAATAAAAATACAATCTTGTTTAAATATAACAAATTCAATTTAGAGAAAAATAAATACATAAAGATCACTTAGGTTAAAAACAGTTAAATAAACTATAAAGTTACCAAACAAAAATTGAATTAGTTACAACAAAGTGACTATTTTTAATCACTACCTTGTGTCGGTGTTTAGTCTACTTACTACAACATATAAGAGTTTTAGAAATCAAATTTTTTAGTCTCTAAAAGTAAAAATTTTGTTACAAAAGACATTTAGGGACCAATTTCTATCGTTGTGAGGATAGTCGTCAAAAGATCATTTCGAAAAGTTAAAAATAAAGCTTTTAGCGACAAAATTTTAAAAATGTCACTAATAAATATAGTTTTAGGGACAAAATAATTTGTTCTCAAAATAATTTATTTTTTGAGATAAAAAATTTGGTCCCAAAAAGATAATAATTTATCACTAATGTCCAATTTTCATTGCTAAAAACATAATAATGACACTTTTCACAACAAAAATATTTGGTCCCTAAAAAATAATTTTGTCCCTAAATTTTGGTCGCTAAACTTTAATTTTTTGTAGTGACTGTTGACTTAATTAATATTTTACTTAAAGAAATGATACATAAAAAAATTCTATAATTTATTTTACAAATCAATGTAGTATGCAATAAATATTTTCTTTTAAATGGATCAACTGAAAATAAATGATAAGAACAATTTAATTGTCATGTTAATTTGTACATTATTTTAACAGCGATATTACATGCACCAATTAATTTATTAATTAGTATACCAACAAATATTACGACATTATCATTTTAAAATTATGACTCCAGCTATTATACAAATTACAAATACCAAAACCTGTAAAATCATGTCATATCATCCGTTAGTACACTAACTGGTAAACCAATTGATACATATAGCATTATTCTTATTTTAATGTTACTAACCCTCGCATAGGAAAAAAAAAAAAATTACTCACAGGCCCTATTATAATAACATGTGCACCATTAAGTTCCATAAGTGTTTGTATAGACCAAAAATTCCAATCAATTCATCGTTAAAAGTTGATTTTGTCAAAATGGTCGCTAAAAAAGACTTTTGTAACAATTTTATGAATCTGTTGTTAAAAACTGACAATTAGTGATATTTTAGTTTGTTTGTGACGAATTTGTAAATTTGTTTCTAAAAAATAATTAGTGACGTTTTTTTGTAACGAATTTTTCAATTACCTCTCAAAACTAACAATTAGGGGTTATTTGGCATGATTGATATAAGTGCACTTATTTTGGTCATATTATCTCTCTACTTTTTTGCACATCTTTTCATAAAAAGTCAAAAAATATACTTATTTAGATCATTCTAAACAATCCCTAGTGAACTTTTCATGAAAACGCTATTAAAAAATAAAAAATAAAAATTTGTAATAACAATTAAAATTGAATAAGATTTTTGAGTGCATCAAAAAAGTCAATAGGATTTATTGGTGTACCATCTTCTTAATAAAATCTTTTAGTCAGTCTACACCCCCCCCTCCAAAAAAAAAAAAAAAAAGAAGAAAGAGTTGTGATTGTTCTCCATTCACAAAGTATATTGGACCAGACTGTTTGGGCTTGTAAGACCTACCATAAGTTTTATCTTAGGAAAATGAGTGAGAACACTAATTAGTGCTGTCACTAATGATGTGGCAGTGAGTTCCACCATGAATGATTTGATGTTTTGACATTGGTGTTGTATTTTTTTTCTTTTTTTATTAAGTGCCATGTCATTAGTGATATTTTAGAGCTCCAAAATTAGTGGTCTCTATCATTGTTGGTTATCTTAATAACTCAAATCGTTAATTTTTTAGACCACATTATGTAAATCATAAACGAAAAAAATCAATTGATCAAATAACTGTAGACACGTTAGTTTATGATATTTGTTTACAAAATAATGAACAATAACTATTATTTGAAAACTAAATCTATTTCTTTAGTGTTCGTTTGGGATGCCTCATTGGGACTAAAATAGTCATATAAGACAAAATAAATTATTTTAATCAAATAGGATAAAAAGTCACATTCAATCCATAATCATTTTATTTTTTCTCTCACAAAAGTCAAAAAAGTCAAAAAACCTATCCCAAACGAGACTTTTTAACCCTAAACTAAAATAGTCAAAAAATAAAAAAAGTCAAAAAGTCAACTCACATCCTAAACGAGCTCAGAAATAAATGTACAAAGCTAACGCTGTACAGTCCAATCCAATCCAACCCAATCCAATCCGCAGAGACACAACTGGATCCCCCCAGAAAATAGTAGAAATCATGGAACAGTGGTACAATCAAAAAAATTATTACACATTTATAAAATAGTTTATAATTTTAATAGAGATTTACGTGTAGGTTTTAATAAGTAGGCTTATTATCCAATAAGTCTTATGATAATTAATGATTTTTTCATCAAAAACTATTAAAAGATATCACTAATTGTTAATTTTCAGTAACAGTTTGAAAATTTTTTCACAAAAAATATCATTAATTATAAGTTTTAGCGACAGTTTCAAAAAAGTCACAAAAAGTCATTAATTTTTAATTTTCAACGACAGTTTGAAAAATTCGTCACAAAAAAACGTTACGAGTTATAAGTTTTAGCGACATTTTATAAAAATCGTAACAAAAAAAGTCACTTATTGTCAATTTTTAGCGACATAAAAAAAAATCGTCGCAAAAAATTAGTTTTACAGACGATTTTACTAACACTTATTTTCAATAAAATTTAATAAAAATTAAATCAAACTATTAAGACACTACAAGAATTTACACATTTTGCGACCACTTTTGCCGACCAAAAAAATTTTGGTCGCAAAAAAATGACATTTGGTGACCAAATATTAATTAGTCGCGAATGATCATTTTTTTTGGCGACCAAATATTATTGGTCGCAAAAGATTATATTTTGGAGACCAAAAAAAGAGTTGGTCGCAGAAAGTGGTATGCTTTTGGCTACCAACTACAAATTTGGTCGCGGAAGGTGACATTTTTTTTGGCGACCAAAAATTTGGTCGCCAAAATCTTATTTTCAACAACCAAAAAAAATTAGTCGCTAAATTAGTACTTTTAGCGACTAATATTTTAGTCGCCATTGAGTGAGATTTGACAACTAAAAAAGTTTGTCGGCGAAGGGTACCTTTTTTGCGACTAATATAATCTTTTGGTCGCCAAAAACTTGGGAGGGAAATTTGAAACGTGGGGCTGGAATTGAATTTCGGAAAAAAAAATAAAAGCCCTAATCTCCCTTATCTCTATCTAAAAAAAGCCCTAATCTGTGTCTCTCTATTGGTCCGCCCTCTCCCTCTCTCTATGTTCTCTCTCTCAATGGGTGCCCACGCTCTCTAGCTCACCGAAGTAGGAGAGAGATGAACATCTCTGCATCGTGCACACTGAATGGCAAGCAGCGTACGCCACCGCTGCATCTCTGCACACTGAATCTCTGCATCGTGCACACTGAACGCCACCGCTGCAAATCGCCATCGCCCTCTGTCTAATGGACTCCTCATTTCTGGGGGATCCTCACCCAATCTCACCTCATCGCAGACCAGCGTCGCACGCCATTGCTAGCTCCACCGCCACCTCTAGCGCCACCGCCGGATCCTCACAGGTTCTCTCTCACTCTCCGTCTGTCTGTCTGTCTGTCTCTCTCTATTTCTCGCTGTCTCCCTCTCTAGCCTTTGCCCTTGGTCTCTCTCCCTCTCTCTCTCTATATATAATGCGGCAAATTTTAGTACAGAGAGAGGGATTTGAGCTCTGATGAATTGATTCCATTTTGGTCAATTTCTTGATTGATTATTGTTGAGAATGAAAGGTTTTGTGGGTTTTGAGATCTCATGGTTTAGAGGATACATAAACTTTTATTTATAGTTCAAGGAGAAATAGAAAAGACACTCACAAAGTGAGTAGTAATATCGCTAACAAATCCCAATTAAATAGCACAGAATTAAGTTTTCAAACAAGATGAAAGAATATTAGTATTTTCACAATGGAATAATACTAAATAGGATTTTCTAAGGATAACCAAACCAATCAGATAGCATAAATTAAGTTTTTCATCAAGCAAGAGGAAAGAATATTTGTATTTTCACAATGAGATAATACTCAATATGATTTTACAGGGTTGAAACTCACCACAGCCAAATAGCTTTATAAATTAAGTTGAAGCTTGTCTTAACTCACTCAATAGCCTTTGCTAAAAATATTTGAGGCTGGCTCAAATCCCTGTTAGCTGTTTATGATATCTTTATTATTAACAGCGATTTTCTATGAGAAACTAAAAAAGTTGCTAAAAAAATCATACTTAATACACAGGAATCCCACTTATAGTAAGGATTCTCATCCATTTTCAATTGCATCAAACCCTCTAGGACTAATTAATCAAAATAGGCTATGTAATTCAGTTAAAAAGAAAGGCATACTAGTTAGTTATTAAAATGTAGAACTGTTTGTTTCACATGTTAAATATAGATCCTTATGTACCATATCATCTATTACATATGAATAATACTAGACACCCACATGTAAATGCAAGTGTACGTAGAAGAATAATACTAGACACCCACCTTTCACTTCTCCGAATTTATTTCGAATGGGATCGTGTGATTCTCATTAAATTTATGTAGTGTGGGGTTTATATATAAAATAAATTTAAATTATAAGACGAAAATTTTAAGTAATTTATGTATTGATTTTGATTTGAATTTTTTGTTTTTCATATTTCTTTATCCTTAAAGTTTTTTTTTTTAAGTTAATTTTTTATAAAAATAAAATTTTAAATATTAAAAAATAAAATATTAATAAAAAATTCTAAAAATAATTAAATAAAATTGAACACGTGGCTTTGATATCGTCTGCTTGATGGATGGGAGACGCACACAGATGTATCTAGGGCACGCAGTCTAGTTCAGACGATCACCGGCGTCTCTCTCCCCCTCCTGTTCCTCTTTCTCATCTAGGTCTCACTTCACCTCTCTATTAGTTCGGACCACAAATCTCTTAGCCAAACATGGGATTATGCATTTCGTTGGATTATTAGTCCAATCCCATGGCCATATCGGTCCAAACAAATTGTATGAATATTCCTGGTTTAGCTAATGGGTAGAGTAATTTAGTCTGTATTGCTTGCTTTGATTTCAGGTGCGGAAAGATTAAAGACATAACATTTGTATGTGGTTTGATTACTCAAGTGTTGTTATTTTTTAGTTCAAAGTGTCACTTTACAGACAATAGTTGAGAGCGGGTAAAGTGTATATATTTGTTTCTAGGTGCATTACAATACGTTGGTACTTGTTTTTGTTTAAACCTAAGTCTGTTAGATTTGGGACAGTCCGGTATGATCATCATACTATTTGGGTTATTTTCAGGGTCATTTAAAATGACAGAGCCTTCCAAAGTCATTCATGTACGCAATGTGGGGCATGAAATTTCTGAGGTACTTCTCTCTCTCTCTCTCTCTCTCTCTCTCTGTGCCAGTAAATATGTAAGTAGATGATGTTTTAAGCTTTTCTCTTTGGAAATAAGAACTTTTGTTTTTTCTTCTGCATGGTACTCCCAAATTGTGTGTGTGGTTCCCAAATGACTCATCCAACTTGTTTTATCCATTCCATTAATATACATGGAATCTAAACTGGTATTCTAATGCAAGTTTTGATGTAAAGTTTCTATTTGTCTTTTTATATTTAATTTTATAATATGAGGAGAAAAACATGATTATATCCTGCTTTTCTCTTGGGTCTTACTAATGTCTGTCATCTGCATTTAAATACAATCACATCCATTTACACATTGCATAGAGAGAGTGAGTGTGTGGGACACACGTGCATGTATGTAGGACTCACACACTCACTCTCCCTATGGGTGTGTGTTGGAGTGTGGAAATGGGTGTGATTGTGGCATTACTATTTAAGTTTAGAAGCAAACTTGCCTCCTATCAAATTTAACTTTGAAAAAAGCTGCAAAGAAGATGGAGGTGACTTACAAAAAGTGCAATCAAAGTTTTATAATCGTTTGGGCACATTTGGTTGCTGGTTAAAAGAGAGGGATTGGATTAGTTATCCATGGTACCCATTTATCCCACATTTGGTTGCACAATTTGACAATGGGATAATTGGTTCACAGCTTTACTTGTTCAAGTGTGAGTGTGAATTTTTAGTTGTAGATTTTTTTCCCCTTCATGTTATCTATGTATAAATATTCTAACACAGGTTGCGATTTTACGCTAGAATGACTTACATCAGCTATTCCAGCAATTTGGGGTCGTAACCAAGGTTGTGATGCTTCGCGCCAAGAATCAGGTATGTTTGCTTGCTATATGGTAGAGAGAGGCTAGATTTATTATGTTTGAAATTGATCCGAAACTCAAGAACTAAAAAGTTTGTGTACATGCATGCCATGGCTGCAGGCACTCCTCCAAATGCAAGATATTCCTTCAGCTGTTAATGCACTGCAGTTCTACACAAATGTTCAGCCAAGCATAAGGTATCAAGATATAAGAAACATTTGTTTCTGTTTCGGGAATAAGTGGATTCCACATTTCTTGTAAATTTCCTTTGCTTCCGAATGGTTTCAAGGTAGCAATCCTTTTTTCTTGATTCAATCCGGAGGTTTTGATTATGGTTCAATTTTTTTGTTGTGAATTTAGGGGAAGGAATGTTTATGTTCAATTCTCATCCCATCAAGAACTAACAACTATGGATCAGAATTCTCAAGGCCGGGGGGATGAGGAGGTTAGTACTTTGTACTTAGTATTGTGGTATTGGCAGTTATTGGTATCTGTGAGAGGGATGGTTTGAAAAGGAGTCATCCTTTTATGGCAACATTTGTGGATTTTTTCTGGCTAGCATAGCAGATTTTTTACATAAACAATGGCCTTTTATCTGTTAATAATTGCTTTTAAGCTGAGGATTTAATTTTGACGGAGGGGTATGGTTGCATATATTGAGATTATGTTTATTGATCTATCTGTGGAGGAAGCAATGTTTATTGAAGAATTTAATTCCAAGGCAGTCATGACTCTTCTAGATCTTTTCTCAAAATACAATACAGATTGTCTCATATCATTCAACAATCAACTTTATACATCACTTGTGTTGCCGGTTATGTTTATATAGTCCTATTAATGTGAACTTCATGCAAGGGCTAGAGTTAGTTGAAACTGAAGATTATTTCTTGCCTTTTGAATTTTTATTCATCTTTGATGCTAATCTCATTTTACATCCATGATGCCTTGCTTGATCAGAAACGCCAAAAAATTTATTGATACACCTTTTAAAGCCTATCCTACCTGATGTGGTGAACTAAGTGCGGATCAAATTTGATTATCATGACTATACATACTATTCAAATGATTTTTTTTTCGAGAGACAAATAGTATCCAAGTGAAAATATCACAGCAGGATCATATGTAATCTCCTAGTGTCACCGTGCCACCAAAATATCTGAATAGTCATCATCTTATCATATTTCCTGCTACAAATTGGTGCATATGAATAATCAACTCTGAGACAGTTGCCAGAACCACTATCCCATCACAAAAAAATGGTGGTTATTATAGTTATACAAAATTCTAAGATGTGGGGTTTGGGAAGAATGGATAGATTTGGATATGGGCTGAATCATTAGATGTAGTGTTTTAAAAGGTGCACACTTAGGTGTGAGGTACCAAAAGGAGCCTTTAGGTTTTGTTTATCTTTATGGGTTTGTTCCCATTCAATTTTTTTTACCTTCTTCAAGTATGAGCATAAGGTAACAGTGTCTAGTTAGTTTTCTGCCATTGCTTTTCATAATCCTTCAACAAATATGCAGTCACTCGAATTCGGCCTTTGTTATTTAAGCAGGCAAATGATGGTAGTAATTCATTCTTTTCTCTGCTTAGAAGTGATGTGTTACACATGAGAATGTGTCCTATTATCATTCTGATTTCTTCATATGTATCAAGTTTGATGAGCAACAAAAGGATTTGGAAAGAGTAGGGATGTCTGTCTGGTTATGAAATGTTTTTGATATACCAGAAAATGCTAATTCGTTAGTGATTTATGTTTTGATACACATGAGCTGCCTATACGACAATGGACTCAAGATTATAAAGAATTTCTTGAATCAATTATGACAGGAAATGATAAAATCAAGACCCATTTATCAAGGTATAATTAAGTTTGATTTCTTGAACTGATTTCTTAGTACATTATTAAGTTGTAGTATGTGAGGTGTTTGGAGTCTCACGATAGATTTTAATGGTTGCAGGATTACAGAGAGCACAACGATGACACCACCGTACACTTTGAAGTTATTATGTCCGAGGAGAACTTGATCATGGCAAAGCAAGAGGGCTTGCTAAAGAAATTTAAACTCACCACAACTATCAGCACAAGCAACATGCATCTGTTCGACCCAAAAGGCGTGATTAAGAAATATGAAACCCCTGAACAGAGTATGATTGTACTATACACCAGTTCAGCTTAACCTCTAATCATGTATCAAATTTTCAGGTTATTTACAATTTAATTCTTTTGATTTGTAGTTCTTGAAGAATTCTTCCACGAATCAGAGGTCATCTGTCAAACTTAGTTATTTCCCCCCTTCTTCTTCTGATTCTACCATTGTGGTTGACCTCCCTAGGAGGGAAAGTGTAGAAAGGTGGGAGGCTTGTTTAGTGGGGCATTTTTTGGGTAGGAATTTGAATTTTAATTATGTCAAAAATTTTGCTTTCAATCTGTGGTAAAATAAGGGGTTAAGGCAGGTGCTATCTACCTCAAATGGGTTCATCTTTTTCATGTTTGATGTCATGGTGTTCTTATTCTCTCTCTCTCTCTCTCTCTCTCTCTCTCTCTCTCTCATTTCAACTTTCTAATTATGTTTTCTTGAATACTATTTGGATATTGGAAGCTAAATTTTATTTTGTTGTTATTGTTAGGTGTGAGGTTCACATCTTATCATGGGAATTTTATGCTTAGGTCCACTGATTTATTAGCGCTTCCAGCTGTAGACTGTGATAAAGCTTACGCAATGCAGATGGGTCTTGAAGAAACATTATTGACCACTCAGACTGTATATTTCCAAGATGCTTTGTTGTATCCTTTAGCTGATGCATAAGAAATTCAAGCATGCTTCTCTTGGCGTGTGGCAGATGCCTTTTGGAAATTTGCTTATTATAGAAACTTCTTGGTTTCATTTTCAATTTTTCATGCCTTCACAAAGCTAAAGAAATACTTGGTTATAATTTTTCTTATTGCTAAGCCATTTGCTCATGTAGGATGGTCATGACCACCCAATGCATAAGGTCCTTTTTAACCTTGATATCTGTACAGGACATCTTTTTTCTGCTGTTTGGGTTATTTTGACAATCATGACAAATGTCTTTCAGAGAGACCTATCAAAATTCATTAGCCGACCATCAGCAAGAAAAGTGAAACATGTATTTGCTAATGATTTAAACCCCTTTGCGGTTGAATATCTGGAAAGGAATTGTGTCCTCAACAAACTTGAGAGGAAGATAGAAGTATGAATTTAGCTTGTCATGCAATTATTGTTTAATGGTTTTCATAGATTCATTTTTCAATTTAGAAAGTGTGTATATTTATATATCTGCAACTTGCATTCGACGAAGTTGTATCATGTGGGCTTAATTATTTTGTTTTTGTATGTCTAGGTTTTTAACATGGATGGAAGGAGGTTCATTGATGCTATGTTTGCAAGTCAAAAAGCTCAATCCATCACACAAGTGGTTATGAATTTGCCAAATGACACTGCAGAGTATCTAGGTATGTAATTATTCTGATAGAGCATAAATTCTCTTCTTCTTTCAGCAGTGAAGTTTTGTATTCTGAAATTAAATATTGAGAGTTGCTCGTATAGCTTTTCCATTTTACTGTGCTACCATTTTAAATGCTACTTACTAGGTGATATATTGTGAAGGATTTAGATGGTAATAATTACTTATTGAGTTCTATCCTTGGACTTAGAAATTGATGTATTAAATTTTAAATAGGACATATGATGTGATATAGTTTCAAGGTGGCTAACGTTTCTTGTGAATTTATCATGGGACAGAAGCCCTGGGAATAGCATTACAACATTAGGTATAGGATTCTTATTCTGGCTAGCTGAGTAAGGTACTTTGCTATGGCCTACTTTGGCTCTGGTTAACTCCTTCATAATCACTTTGAAAAAAGGATTTTTGAGATGTGTTTATTGGAGACCTCTTATGAGGAAGTAAGATTATATTCAGTGAACAGTCTTCATTATGCATTTCTCTTAGGATTGTAAAAAGTTAAGTTCCATCAGCATGTGGCACTTGGATGGCAACAGTTTAAAGACTCAAAGAAATCGCTATGATCAGTAATTTAGTCATTCAAAATTATTACCTGAATGTCATATAGAAAAGAGTGGAGAAGGTGTTGGAGTTATACAAGGAATGGAGTAGATAACGGAAACCACAGAATATGTTGCGATTTTCAAAATTGCAGACACTAGCATTCAATTGTTCTCTCTCTCAATATTTTGCCCAATTATTGCAGATCTATTCAGGGGAATATTTAGAACAAAGCCCAAGTAGAGAGAAATTACCTTGCCAAAGATCCATGTTTATGGATTCTCAAAAGCAACGTCAAATATGTAAGTTACTTGGATTTGAAAGATGGAAGTGATCCTGAATTTTGTTATATAACATTCTTTTGAAGTAACTACATAAGGAGAAACAAATAAACCATAAACAAAGAAAAAGAAAAGAAAAGAAACGAAAAAATAGAGAAAACCATAAATAAGAGGAAGATTGTTTTCAACATTGTAGTAGTCTTCTATGTCTGTATATGCTTGTCAAGCTTGATTGTGTTTGCCATGACGATATATGAACCTTGCACTTTTCTCTGTGTAAAAAAAGGTTTCATTGTCCAATCTGTTAATACCCATTTCAAATTTGTAATTAGCAGCTTATATTCTGAAATTGACAATTTAATTACCTGCAAATGAGTTAGAAATTTTGATTTGAACTTACGATTCTCTGAAATTTCTAATTTAATTACCCATTTCAAATATTTTCATTAAAAACAAGCCTAACATTATTTCTCATTTTCTTTGGTATAGATGGATGATGGATGATGGATGATCTCGTGCACGAAGCTAAATTGTACAAGACTACTTGACAGTATAAGCATTTTTGGGAGGATTAAATATTATTGGATGGATGTGTATGGATAACAAAATTAGTAGTTTTATTTGTTGATAGCTGCGCATGAATAACAAATAGTTATGTTTCAATTTGTTATGGTAGATGGATGTGACTTGTGAATGAAAACTTGAATAGTTGTATTGTGTCGAATGTTAATGATTCAGTTAATTTGAATGATACTTTAAAATTATAGGTTTATTATGGATTGAATGAATATTTAGGAATTACAGGTGTATTGTTTTCCTGCTTTGGCAACCAATTTATTAGTCGCGACAAATAAATAATTTTTTTTCGCAAAAAATGACAATTGCCGACCAAGAGTTTTGGTCGCAAAAAATACATCTATTGCCGACCAAAACAGCTCTTGGTCGTGGAAACTCACTTTTGCCGACCAAAAGTTTTAGTCGCGAAAAGTAACAAATGGCGACCAAAACTTTTTTTAGTCGTGGAATGTCACAATTGGCGACCAAACTTTTTGGTCGCGGAATGTCACGATTGGCGACCAAAATTTTTTGGTCGCGGAATGTCACGATTGGTGACCAAAATTTTTGGTCGGGAAAATTTCACTTTTCGCGACCAAAGTGTTTTAGCGACTAAATGAATTAGTCGCGGTAATGATATATTTTGCGACCAAAAATTTGGTCGGCAAATCCGACTTTTCCCGACCAACCAAAATTTTGGTCGCGAATTATTTTTGCCGACCCTCAATTGGCGACCAAAGTAGTGACCAAAAAAATTGGTCGCGGATAACTTTTACCGACCAAAAATGGGCTTTTAGCGACCAATTTTTTGGTCGGCAAAAGTGTTAATTCCTGTAGTGAGACTTATTGATAACTTACTGTAATTTTAATAACTAACATGTATAAAGGTTACCACTTATTTATAATTATTTTCGAAAGTCTACTATGGAATCCCATTCCCCCTCCCCCCCCCCCAAAAAAAAAAAAACACTATTCCACGTAACTTGTCTGCTACGCAAATTATTAAACAAAAAAATTGTTCTTTCATAATTTATATTTATATATATATTTTGGGACTGGCTTCTCTCATGTCAGTGATCTGATTAAAGGGTACAGTTAGGCAGAGTCTACTATGAGTCCTGTTTCGACAATCTAAACCGTCAATGTGTAAAACTCGTCGAGTACTATATATTTGTAAGAAATTATGTTGATCGGATATCGATAGCTACGTGATCAAATCAGTTTTGTATAAAAAAAATATACGGTGAAAAAAATAAACGGTTGACAGAAATCGGATACGATAAGATAGTTATCAATATTTGATCAATGTAATTTTTATAAACATATAGCACTCGACGAAACCTATATATTAAACGATTCAAATTATTAAAACAAAACTCGTGATATGCTCATACGAGTCCAACAGTACCCTCCAGTCGGACCGACTGGAGGGAAGCCCAGCCCATATATTTTTTGGTTAAACAATTCGCAAAATAGACAACCACGTACAGATACGCAATTGGACTTTTGAGTTTTAATATTGGATGTAATTGGGACACATATTTGTTTTATAAAATTGATATAATTAAAATATTTTGTTCTAGTTGATTAAACAAGACATGTGATCAATATAAAATTATGTTAAAAAATTGGCAAAATTTCTCAGCGAAGGCGGTGAAATTTCTCGAAGATTTCAGTGTTTGCATAAAAATTTCAACCAAAATTTAGGGGTTGTTTAGGATGTCCTAAATAAGTGTATTTTTTGGACTAAAAAGTTGAGGAAAAAAATATGGATGTTTGGGTTAACTTTTTGACTTTTTTATGAAAAAATGTATATTAAAAAATTGTATAAAGAAGTGTGTAGGAGAAGATTAGAAATGAAAAGTCAACAGTCCTACAATTTGAGGGATTGAATTGATGGTAAGAAATTATTGTCTAATTTGCGGGCATTGCACTGAACGGTTTTGTTCGGCCCGTGGGGGCCATCACAGGTCCCATTTTGATAATCTGAACCGTTCAATGCGTAGAACTCGTTGAATACTATATGCTTATAAAAAATCACGTTAATCGGATATCGATAGCTATCTGATCAGATGTGTTTTTTTTAATCGTTAATTATAACACCATCCATTTTTTTTATACAAAACTGATTTGATCATATAGTTATCGATATCCGATCAATGTGATTTTTTACAGACATATAGGACTCGACGAGTTCTACACATTGAAACGGTCAGATTATCAAAACAGGACCCGTGATGGGCCCCCATGGGCCAAACAACAATGTGTGAAAATTGCACCAAATTGTGCAATTTTTCCTTTCAAATGCAGCACAGAGCTTCACGGGTCACTTGATGAGTTGTACGGCTGTATGAATTGATGTGTGAAAAATTAATTTTTTAATATTTTTTTTGATAAATAGTGATAACTTTTTAACTTTTTGAATAACTTTTTAACTTTTTGAATTTTTCAAGGGTTGCCAAACTTGCCTTTAGAAATCTAACAACTTCATACTTACAAAAAATTCTTAATTTTTTAGAAGAACCCGTCTTATTTATGGTCAAAATGCTCTGAATTTTATTATCAAAATCTTACAATTTTAGAGATAAAAATTAGACAAAAAAAAAAAAAACAAAAAGAAGAAGAAGAAGAAGAAGAAGAAGAAGAAAAAAACCCTAACATGCTAAAAAATTAAAATCAACACACTTAATATTTATGCTCTGAATTTTATTATCAAAATCTTACAATTTTAGAGATAAAAATTAGACCCAAAAAAAAAAAAAAGAAGAAGAAGAAAAAAAAAACCCTAACATGCTAAAAAATTAAAATCAACAAACTTAATATTTATGCTCTGAATTTTATTATCAAAATCTTACAATTTTAGAGATAAAAATTAGACCCAAAAAAAAAAAAAGAAGAAAAAAAAAACCCTGACATGCTAAAAAATTTAAATCAACAAACTTAATATTTATGCTCTGAATTTTATTATCAAAATCTTACAGTTTTAGAGATAAAAATTAGACCAAAAAAAAAAAAAAAAAAAGAAGAAGAAAAAAAATCCTAACATGCTAAAAAATTAAAATCAACAAACTTAATATTTATTCTAGTTTTTACTAAATATTTATTTAATACGAATATGAAGCAGTAATGAAAGATTAAAAACTGTGCTGAGATAAAAACAAAAATAAAATCAACAAAAAATTATAATTTCCCAGCATGAAACAAACTTTTCCTTTTGCCGAAAATAATATGCCCAAGCTTAGGGGTGGATATCGGCCCATTGGCCGCTCAACACGCTCGGTCCAATCTTATTTTTTAAGAGTTTGAAAAGATTGTTTCAGTCCATAAGTCTGGATTAGGCCAACATTTTTAACCCGATAAATTAATAAGTTGGGTTTGAAATTTATACTTTCAACCCAACCCAGCCCGCTATTAAATAAATAAATAAACTATTATATACTATTTTTTTTTTCTTGAGATCTAGATTTTATCTTTATTGAATTTATTGAAACTCACATTTATAGTGATGTGTGATTGGATTTATTTAAGAAATTCTTTAATTTATATACAAAATCTTTCAATTTATAATCATGTTAGTATATTTATGAGATTTTTATTGATAAATCCATTCTAGAGTTGTTATAACCCATTAGGTCCACTAAAGTATATTATAACCTAATTAGTCCCATAAACTTTTCTGGATATTCCATAAAGTCCATTTTTCTAATTTAATATAATTATTTGGACTATTTTGCCCCTGTATATATATACGTACAGTGTTAATACGTAATAGGTGCCTGTTTCTTCGTTCATGCAGTTTGGCAGTTTCTATTTTACGCTTTTCATCATCAATCCAATTCCGAGAGTTACGTTTATGTTTTGCATGCTCGTTGCAAGGATTGGTTGTGCCAGGGTTTCATCCTTGTTGTTGGTGTCTGGTTCTGTGGTTTGCGAGTGAAGACGACGAAGAGGAGGGTGTTCGGTTGTTACATTTGCCGGATTATAACTACTTCAAATCAGTTTTTTTCAACTTTCTGTACGATTGTAGGATTGCATGATCAAGGTTAGTATCAATTTGGTTATGAATACATGTTCAGTTTATGGTTTCATTCGTCTAATGGATCAGATGCTCTGTTTTTGGATTTATATGGATTGAATGCTCTGTTTTTTCAATTATATGCATTTTACGTGGTTATGTGGAGGGGAGTTCATTCGTATTATGTAAAGATTGTGTAGTTCTCATTTGACTTCGATGCATGCGTAATGAGGCTCTGTGTGGATGATTTGATTATCAGTATATATATCAATGTCAATCTCATACTCGATCATCTTGTGTAATGGGTCCATGTATGAGTAGAAAACCCATCCAATTGTTTCTCCGGATGTAGAAAAGAATAGCTTGACGCATGCATACATGCAAACTTACCCAGTAATCAATAGTAATGTGAATGTTCACATCATCCATGTTTGAGAAATAAATTTCGAACACGACAACAGTTACTGGGCAATGTGAATGCTTACATGGGTGATCACGTTATGTTATAATTTTCTAAAAATCAAAGGAGGGAACCAACAGCGCCAAACTACACCCAATAACACAAACAACTTGGGCATTGATGTCACAATGTGAATGTTTACATCATACGCCATCACAGTATTGAGTGAAGTTTGGGGTTTCTGACATTAATGTGAACATTCACATGATGTGAATGTTCACATCAGTGTGCACTACTCTAAATTTACCCAGTAATCAATAGTAATGTGAATGTTCACATCATCCATGTTTGAGAAATAAATTTCGAACACGACAACAGTTATTGGGCAATGTGAATGTTTACATGGGTGATCACATTATGTTATAATTTGCTAAAAATCAAAGGGGGGAACCAACAACGCCAAACTACACCCAATAACACAAACAACTTGGGCATTGATGTCACAATGTGAATGTTTACATCATACGCCATCACAGTATTGAGTGAAGTTTGGGGTTTCTGACATTAATGTGAACATTCACATGATGTGAATGTTCACATCAGTGTGCACTACCCTAAACTTACCCAGTAATCAATAGTAATGTGAATGTTCACATCATCCATGTTTGAGAAATAAATTTCGAACACGACAACAGTTACTAGGCAATGTGAATGCTTACATGGGTGATCACGTTATGTTATAATTTTCTAAAAATCAAAGGGGGGAACCAACAACGCCAAACTACACCCAATAACACAAACAACTTGTGCATTGATGTCACAATGTGAATGTTTACATCATACGCCATCACAGTATTGAGTGAAGTTTGGGGGTTCTGACATTAATGTGAACATTCACATGATGTGAATGTTCACATCAGTGTGCACTATTCTAAATTTACCCAGTAATCAATAGTAATGTGAATGTTCACATCATTCATGTGTGCAAAAACAAATCCCGAAAACTACAACAGTTAGAGGCCAATGTGAATGTTTACATATATTTTTACAAAATTAATCCCGAAAACATCTATGTTTGATGACATTATGATTGAGAAGCAGAAGAAGGAATGGTATTCCTTACTTTTGTTCGTCATGGTTGGTGGGTATGGATCACACTCAGTGGATAAAATAAACTCAATGGGGCGACAAGAATCTTCGAACGACGAAGCACCCTCCTTCCGATGTGAAGCTTCGTAGTGGTGAGACGAAGAGGAATCTAGGGTTACTGGATGCAATATCAGTATCATTTCGTCGATTGAGTTTTTGTTTTGGAAATTTTGTGGATTGAATATTTCGAATAGGAATGGGTTTTGGCAGAATCGGTTTCACGCGGGAGAGGCGGAGAGGTTATTTCGTCCTTTAACAATTAATGGACCTAATGGAATATTCAGAAACAGTTTGGGTTTTATGGAACAAAACAGTTATAAATAGGACTTATCAAAAAATGGCCCTTTCATTTAAGAAATATAATGTGTAATTGAATTTAATTATGAAATATTTTAATTTTTTTTTAACATATTACCCGATGGCTGGACTTAGGATTTATAACTATTTTTGGGCCAAGCTTGGGTAGATCTAGAGGCTAATATTAGGGCCAGCCTGGACTTGGGCAAATACAAAGCCTTTTATTATATAGTGTCTGTCTGGCCCGAACTCGGTCCGACCTGACAAATGTCCACTTTTACCCAAGCTATCTATGCTAGTTTATAACAACATGTCCAAGGCCATAGGCTTGATTAGGATATGCTTCCTCTAAGGTTTCAAGTTCAAAACTTTCTAAGTGCAAATTTTTTTTTGAGGCAATTCATACAAGACTCTATCAAGCTTTAATTGGGTTCTTTGCTGGTGGATAGTGGGATTGGTCTCCCGAATTAGTTGATCTAGTGAATCGGATATTGAGTTATCAAAAGAATAGGCAAACAAGTGCAAATTTATGGTCTTTTACAGATTGAGCGCCATAATTCTTTTATGTTCACTTTGTTGGTTGAATGAAGACATTTATCTGTTATACTCCTAATTTCACTTTGCAATAGAGAAATTTCTCTGTGAACTAGAAACTTCTCTAATACTAGACTGAGAAATTTAACGACCACCAACATCACCACTGACAATATTACTAGACAATGAAATAAATAAGATAGGCTTTTGCAGAAAGAGAAACTTCATTGATCATAGAAATTTTTATATTTTTTAATTTCTATTGAAATAGTCCATACAACCATCAACCACCATAAAAATCTGTAGTAGTGAAATTTCTTTGTTTGAGTTAAAACAACTATTTATTTTATTCTTTATTGCAGCTAGAATAGCAATTTTTTTTAATTTTTTTTTTGTCAAATAGAAAATAAAAAGAAAATTACATAAAAATTATTTTATTAAATAGAGAAATTTCTTTGTTAGTTAAATATGTTTTCCAAACACAACCACCTAAGAGGTTTTCAATAGATAACTTATTTTCATTGGGGCTAAAACAATATATTTTTTTATTTTTTATTTTTTTTACAATTGAGCGATAAAACAATGTATTTTTACAAAACTAATGTGGCCATTGTCTAGATCTTGAAAAATATGTGGGGAAAAAAAAAACACTCATCCAACATAGACAAATGAATATAAAATTATCATCATTTCAAGTTTGAACAAAGATATTTCACCTCTACTACCACCACCTTTGTTACCACTGTCATTTCCACGACCAGAGGCGAAGGCAGGGGGGTCTTGGTCCCTCCAACCTTCTACAAAATTTTCATTTTATATGTATGTTTTTGCCAATTTTTTATTATTATATATTACATAATGCCCGCCTCCTCCCCCCAAATTTCAATATAACACTCAAAAAATAAAAAATAAAAAATAAAAAATTGTAAAGACCCTAATATAGTAGAGTTACCTTTCAAATAAAACACTTACAATAATATTATGGTGGTCGTATGTTATTATGTATTATTTATCCTCTTATGCTTCCGTACTATATTAGTATCAAATATGAATGGTTAAAGTAATAAACAAATTGTGGTAAAAAAAGATGGTCATTCTAATATTATTGTAGTTCCAAAAAAAAAAAAAAAAAAAAAATTGTAACATTATTGAAAAATTTTAATCCGGTCCTTGTTAAAAACAATATAGTTTATTTGTGAGTTTCTATAATGTATTTAATAGAATCACTTATAAAACTTTATGTACATATGGATATTGTATAATAAATTAATTATATTAAGATTTTTTTTAACTATTGCTAAATATTACCTTAACGTTTATCTATGAATTCTTACATGTTGACCTCCTTAACCATAAAATTCATACAAATAATATTTAATTAAGACTAAATTCTTATAATTTTATTGGTCGAATTGACTTCTATTGAATAATATTTAATAATGATTTAATCAATAAAATTTCAATGGATCTATCGACGGCTCAGTAGATTTATCCTATACCTTCGCTTTGATAAAATGGCCCCCCTACCGGAGAAATCTTGGCTTCGCCCCTAGCCACAACCTCCATCACTATCTACAACCATCGTCTCAAACCAAAAACAACTACGACGACCACCACCAAAAATGTAAAGTTCACTACAAAAAATTAAGGTTTTGGAGACCAAAATTTAGGGACAAAATTAATTTATAGGGACCAAATATTTTTGTTGCGAAAAATGTCGTTATTATATTTTTAGCAACAAATATTGGACATTAGTGATGAATTATTATCTATTTGGGACCAAAGTTTTTGTCCAAAAAAATAAACCATTTTGAGACTAAATTATTTTGTCTCTAAAAGTCTAGTTATTAGTGACATTTTCAAAATTTTATCACTAAAAGCCTTATTTTTTATTTTTCGGGACGACCTTTTAGCGACTATCCTCACGATGGTAGAAATTTGTCCCTAAATATCTTTTGTAACAAAATTTTCACATTTAAAAATTAAAATATTTGGTCTTTAAAACTCTTATATGTTGTAGTGGTTTTTGAAAGCCACCACCACCACTGTGACTAATAACACCAACAACGGGAGGTTTTCGGAAATCCACTACCACCACCACCACCACCACCACTGTGACTAATAACACCAACAATGGGAGGTTTTCGGAAATCCACCACTACCAAAAAGTTGAATGTTTTTCAAAATTCTAACTTTTTAGTTTCGAATATACCATAAATTGTGAAAATTTTACTATAGAAGGGCGAAATTGTGTCAATAAAGGCTCCCGCTCAAAATTTGAACATTAAAAAAAGAAATAGAAGAAGGTAGAGCTTTGAATTTGGGGTTCACATTGGGTGGTAGAATTTTCCGTAATACTTTTTTTTTTTTACAAATTATTAATAATAATAGTTAGCTAGAAAATAGTTATACCTAATGAAGTCACGTATAGGACTCAAGTAATCAGATGATATACATGTCTATAATTAAAGAAAGGGAAATGTTTTCTATATTGTATTTCTTGATCTACTCACTTTGTTATTAAACTCCAATTTCCAAAACATAAAGATAATATCCAATAGATCGTTGCCGCCTAAAAGATTTAAAAAATAGACAAGCCCATTCACAAAGTGCAAATGGCGTTTTGATAAATACAATAATCAGTTGGATTTTCAACCGAATTCGGACAAGACAAAAACACACCATTAACAGGTTAGCAGTGCCATGTTAAAATTTTCAAGTTATGGGTACAATGAAGACAAGTAACGTCGAAACAACAACAATCCCTTTTTTTTTTGTTTTTGTTTTTGTTTTTGTTTTTGTTTTGTGAGGATTAGTTAATATCGATAGACTTGGTTTGTACCTTAATTATAAGCACACTGACGGAAAAGCATGGAATTAAAAGAAAAATTAATTATTTAATCATATTTAACTATAGAAAAATTTGGCTTTACAAACAGTTCAAAATGCTGAAAAAACTTATAGTGACATTTCTTAAAACGCTTTAAAACCATCGTCATAAGTTTCTGACATTTAATAGTTGCTAATACCAGTTTTTTGTCGACATTTTCAAAAAACGACATCCTGCTTTATAGTTGCGTTTTTTAATACAACTGCTAAAAGTACAACTTCATGTTCTGTTGTTTCCACATTGATTATTAGTTTAAAATTTTACGTTAAATGAAATTTTCAACAAAAGAATATTTTGTTTAAACTGTAAGGGTTATTTATTTATTTATTTTTCTCTCATAGCAAAATCACCACATCAAAATTTAACTTGCACAATTTTTTTTTTTTTGGTTACATCGGAAGGGAAAAACACAAACAAAGGGCTAAGCCCGTTTAGAGGATAAACCAATCATGTCCCTCACTAGCAAACTTCTAATTTCAGCTGGTGGTTCATTCACCACCAGCATATCTTCAGGTTGTTCTACTCCGAATTTGGCTAGTGCATCCGCACAGAGATTACCTTCTTTCCAAATGTGTTGGATTGTGCATTCGCAGCCTCTTATCAGAATTTTTGCATCATCCACTAAATTTCTGAAGGGGCAATTGGCCACAGTTTCTTCCTCCAGTAGCTTCACAACTTGTGTTGCATCTGTTTCTATCAGAACATTGGATAATCCTTTTTGTAAAATAACACTGAGGCCTTTATACACTACCCGTAATTCCGCTTCAAGGCTGGTTCCCATTTGCAGTCTGCCGTAATAGCCGCAAACCCAAGCTCCTCGTTCGTCCCACAGTAGACCTCCAAAGCCTCCTTCTCCTCCAGCTTTCCTACAGCCATCTGTATTTAATTTAATCCGACATGCAGGAGGTAAACACCAACGAATAAGTCCGTAAGAGGGTCTAGGATTAAGGATTGAGTTGAGGAAAGCTTGGTGGATCTCTGTAGAGTAATCTAAAATGAACTTGACACTCTCTTGGTTAGAAGTAGATTTACTATCAAACACAAAAGAATTTCTATTTTTCCAAATTTTTCATAAAGCCACAATAAAAACAGTGTACGAAGAGATGTCTGTAGTGAAATGAGATTTGTTTTTAGCATTACTCATGAGCCAATCCCTCCAAAGTTTCCCAACCATACTCAAATACCACTTCTTGCCAAAAGTAGTAAACCACACTTCCTTAGCTTTATAGCAGTCCCCAAACAGGTGACTAATGTCCTTAGACCCACTACAGTAGGGACAAGTAGGATCATTGGTAAGGCCTCTCTTCATTCTCATATGGTTAGTAAGCAACTTTCCATGGAGTAAAGTCCATAAGAAAGCTTTAAGTTTTTGTGGGAGCCTAAGCTTCCACACCCATGTCCAATCTTCATCCATATGAGGATGCCCTTGAATAAGATCATAGGTAGAGGAAACTGTAAACACCCATCAGGGGCCCCTGTCCACATAGGAGAATCCAAACAGGAGCTATCAGGAGGGATAGTGTTTAGAATTAGAGAAACAATGGAAGATGGTAGTATGCTGTCAACATACTGATCATCCCAAGTTTCATCATCTCCCATTAGTTTTCTAATCTTAGCACACCTAGGATCGTCAGTGGAACTAGCAAGGTTAGGGCTGGAAATAGATTCTTCAAAGGATCTGTCACCATACCACCAATCTTTCCACATAACAGTTTGGCCATCACCTACAGACCATTTAATACCTTTTCTGAGAGTGTTTTTAGTACACATGATGCCTTTCCAAAGATGAGATGCTTGCCTCCCTTTAGGTCAATCCCGCAAAGAAGTATTTTTAAGATATTTTTTTTCTAAGAACCTCACACCACAAGCCTTCCTGTCTGCTGACCATATTCCATCCCAACTTAGAAAGTAGGGCTAAATTTTGGTCTCTAGATTTTTTTATACCAAGACACCCATTCCTTTTCATTCTGCACACCATATCCCAATTAACAAGATGAATTTTTTTCTTTTCCAAGGTATCACCCCAAAGGAAATTCCGGTTCACTTATCAATTTCATTGCTCACATTTTTAGGAACAAGCATAGTTTGCATAGTGTAAGAAGGAATAGCAGAAGTCACTGGCTGAATCATTGTGGCTCTACTAGCCAAAGATAACACATTAGCCTGCCACCTAGCCAATCTTCTTTGCATTTTGCCAAGGAGATCATTAAAGTGTCTCATGGTAACCCTCCCATGAATTAGGGGAACACCCAAGTATTTCCCTAATTCAGTAGTGAGAGGAATGCTACATTTATTACTCAAATCTCTGGCTGTCCTGCTCTCAATGTTAGGTGAAACATACAGCTTGGACTTATGGGAATTAATTTTCAATCCAGAGATTTCACAAGACTGATCTATAATTTTCATTATAGTGTTGCAATTTGACATAGTAGCCTGCCCAAAAAGCATGAGGTCATCAGCAAAGAAAAGGTGAGTGATTGAAGGACCACCTCTAGTGACCTCAATCCCTTTCCAAAGCTTGTTCTCAGCTTGGAGGCTAATCATATTGGATAGCTTCTCCATACACAACACAAAAAGGTAAGGAGAGAGAGGATCTCATTGCCGCAAACCTCTGTGAGGTTTAAATTCTTGAAGAGGTTCACCATCCCAAATAATAGTAGTGCTAACACTAGTAACACAACTCATGACGAGATCAATAAGGTTAACATCAAAATTAAATTCAAAAAGGGCTTGTTTGAGGAAATCCCAAGAGATGTTATCATAAGCTTTTTCCAAATCAATTTTAAAAATCATACCCCCCTTCTTATCCTTTTTGTGATTCAAAGTATGGATGATCTCTTGGAAAATAATTATGTTGTCACTAGTACTTCTACCAGGGATAAAGATACATTGGTTAGGTCTAACAATGTTATTCAAAAAGGGTCTAATCCTACTCACAATGATTTTGGAAATAATTTTGTAAGACACATTGCAAAGGCTGATGGGTCTAAATTGTTGAATTCTCTCAGAGTTGTCAATTTTAGGAATCAAAGCAATAAGAGTTTTGTAAATATCAGAGGCTCCCAGGGGCCTTAAAAGCATGAATACTCTTCACTGCCTGCCAAACCTCCTCATTAGTAATACTTTTAGTAAGTTTGGAGTTGAACTCCTGAGTCACCTTGCAAACCACCAAATTATTCCAGTGATCAAGAGAGGTGGTAGGGGAATAGCTAAAAAGATTAACAAAATAACTGGCAATCAGATTCTTGAGTTGGTTAGGTTGATCACACCAACCCCCACTATCATTTCTTTGCATTTCAATCTTTCTCTTTTTCCTTTTGGTGATAGTGGTAAGCTGGAAAAATTTTGTGTTCCTCTCACCTTGCGTAATCCAGTTAGATCTAGATTTTTGAAACCACAGATGCTCTTCCTAGTAAAGCACTTTATTATATTTATCGATAAGATCTAGCTCAAGAGCATGATGATTATGAGAATAGATGTTGGCCTGGGATTTTTGAATGCCTTATATCCTCCTAAGTAACCATCTCTTCCTTTTAAAGATATTGCCAAAGACCTATTTGTTCCAAACACTAGCTGCTTGAGCTAGGTTCTAGAGGTTATTACTCAGGGAGACATGATTCTTGGTCCAACTATTATCAATAACATTTACGAAATCCTCATGAGTAATCCAAGCCACCATGAATTTAAAAGGTTTACAAGTGAGATTAAAGGGAAACTTACCTTGAGTAAACACCATCATAGGGGAGTGGTCTGAGTAGGTGCGAGGGAGATTCTGAACTGCTCCATCTGGGAAACTGGTTCTCCACTCTATATTGCACAAAGCTCTATCCAACCTTACCATAGTATTTGCCCAGCCTTTTCTGTTGTTAGACCAAGTCAGCCTAGGACCTGAACACCCCAGATCCATGAGCTTGCAATTATTAACCCTTGCATTGAATTTCCTGCTCCTTCTTTGATCTTGACTCAAGGACTAGTTCAGGTTACCTTATAGACTTCGTTCTTCATTAGGTGTGGTGAAGTCATTAAAGTCACCAGCAACTAACCAAGGTTGAGTCATATGACGAGCAACTTCCTCCAAGTGATCCCATAACTCTTCTCTCAGGCTGCTGTTTGGACTTGCATATACAGTTGAGAGTAGCCAGTCTGGGTAGTCCTACCTAGAGATGGTAACAGCGATTTGCTAGGAGCTGGCTTCCACCACTCTAACATTTACTATGTTTGGGTTCCAAATCATCCAAATACCCCTACTACAGCCAATTGGGTCTACATAAGTTGAAGTTGTAAAGCCCATACCATTGAAGAACAAACCCATAGCCTTGAACTCGACTTTAGTTTCCATAAGGACAACCGGGTTTGGTTTATGGATCTGAACTAAATCCCTCATACTCCTTTTAAACTTTTTGTTCCCCGCTCCTCTGCAATTCCAACTGAGTAAATCCATAGATGGTATAGTTTGTTTGTGGTAAAGGTGCTTGGCTATCTAATGCCAAGTAGCCTCTGATGGCTTTGAAACTATCTTCCATCGACTTTTGTGGTGTCATTGATAGGTAATGCATATCCTGGTTTGCATCCACCTATCTCCATAGTTGAAGACTCAACTTTACTGCCTCGTTCCACCATTCTGAGGTGATGAGGTGAAACACTTCTTTCCCTGGGGATAGGCACACCAAGACTCTATTATGATATAGCATGTGCTTCTTCGTAGGGTAGTTCTCTCATTCCTCCTTCATTTTTATCAGGGGGAACTCAGAATTTGGTTCTAGAGTTTATTTGAGTAGCAAAATTTATGGAATGTGAGGTAAGGTTGGTTAGGTGAGTGGGTGGGTGGTTTGTGGTGGTAGAGAAATGGTGTTTACTGCTCTGTGGATTTGATGTCTCACACTCTCCCCTTGCTGTTGCTTGATCTTGTATCTTCATGTCAGTGCCACCTATATTTCCCATTCAAGCTTCCTCACCTTTCTTTTCAGTAGCCATACCAAGGCAAATTATCTCAGTCTTTTTGCTGGTGTTCTGGCCTTATACCGAAAGTCCCCATCTACATAGACTTTTCCTTTTCCTTTTTCCTTGCTAACTTAGGCTTTGGGGCCTGGCTGGTCCCCTTCCTCACGTAGAATCTCAAATCTATTATGTTGTTGGGTATTAGCACCTCTATGCACAATTGGGCCTTTTGATTTTCTTCGTTGGCTTGGAACAGTCATCCATGGCCCATAATTCCCTGGGCCTACCTTATCTTTATGCTCTTTCCCACTTGGGTTTGGTCCAGAACTGATTGGGCTTTCATTGCTTTGGCTTCCAACTCTAACTCCATTCAGTGTCTGGCCTTCTTGCACCGTCGCCGGAATAGGTTTATCACTGCATGCCTCTCTCTGGTGACCAATCCTGCCACAAGAAAAACATAGTGAGTGTAAATGTTCATATTCAACTCCATAAGTGTGTTTACCTATAGAGAAGTGAGAGATTAGGGGCTTTTTTAGGTCCATTTCGATGCAAACTTGTGCATATTTGCCTCTCGCTGCCATGGCTGTGTTAATATCGATCTTGAGTGGAACTCCAATAACTTTTGCGATGTGGTAGAGGATTTTCTCATTGTAGTACTCAATGGGGAGATTAGGAAATCTCACCCATATCACGGTAGTATCCTCTTTCGCTTCGTCCGATTTGAAATCTTGTTGCCATTTCCGCAATGTGACATAGTGATCCATTACAATCCATGGTCCTCTAGTGTATACCTTGGTGTAGTCATCAGCCATGTCAAACTTAACTATGAAGAATCCGTTCCCAATGTCTATGACTTTAAAGTCCGCTTGGAGCCCCCAAATCTTGGTCATCTTGGTCATGAACAATTTGTACCCTATGGTTTTCCCCAATAGCCTCACGATTAAGCACTTTTTCCATGGCTCACGCACTTTCTTCAGGAGGCTTGGTGGTATCTTTACTTTGGGTATCCCATCTCTGGCTTCCTCCATAACCTCATTATCTTGCTCCAACCTCTGATCGGTAGTTGCATCCTCCTCGTTGAAGAAGAGCTCCTCTACATCGCAATCAAAAATTTTTTTATTTCGGTTTTCGTTGAATCTCGAACGGAGGAGTGCTTGCTTGAAAGATCTAGTTGATTCCCTGTTTACCTCCATAATTTCCATCTGAACTGTGGGTGGATCTTCACCTGGTGGGTTAGATGGGTCTTCATTCGACTGTTGCTCACACTGAATGGGATTTTGAACATCCTCTGAACCCTTCTCCAATTGACTTTTAGCCATGTTATCATCAACTAGCTACTGTGTTGCACTTTTAATCTTCTTCTTGTTGTGGTTGAGGAGATCAGACTCCTTCGTTGAGTAGCCATCATCGCATTCTTCGTCAGATCGGAGAGCTTTAGCAACGGTCATTTTCTAGAGAGAAATTTTCGATTGTTCGATGTTGTTATTGTGCGGGCTCACACAAATTCAAATTCAAATTCACACTGTAGAGTCATTTTAACATTCAAAACATATTGAACTAAGAAAAGACAAAAATATTACAAAAAAATTAGTCCATATTTTGCCGATACAATCTATATAATATGGCAGGACGGTTTTTAAAAATGTCTCAAAATGTATTAGAGATACATTTTGAATCAACGGTTCAGATTATTTCATCTAACAATTGAAGGGTCAAGATGATTTCTTTACTTTTGTTTTTCCCTCCAAAATATATCTCTCTCTCTTTCTCTCATTTTTTTAGTCTTTTCACCTATTCACCTATTCACCCACCCACCCTTCTTCCCTCTTTTTTTGAGTTTTTCCCCAAATTTCAAGTGTAGTGCACTACTTTGAGTCTTTGGTTTGTTTTGTTTTGTTTTGTTTTGTTTTTGTGTGTGTGTGTGTGTGTGTATAGAATGGTATTGGACTTTTAAAAATATCTCTTGGGACAAAGTTTGGTTGCAGTTTAAAAAAACAAAATTGGAGAAATCACAAAAAGAAAAAAAAAAAACCTTAGAGTTTGACCATGGTAATAAAATAAATCTTGTGGTTTTTTTTTTTAATTTAAACCATTATTTTTTTAATATAAATTATTTGTCTATTTTTATTAAATAAAACTGACATAAAAAGTGTATTTTAGTGATTAAACTTGATGTAGGTATACATAAAATATTTAAAATATCAATAGATAAACAGTTTAGTTTTACTTAATGTAGATAGATAAACTGTTTAGATTGAAAACAAATCAAAATATTATGATTTTATTATAAGGATCAAATCCTAGGATTTTTTTTTAAAATAATTTCTCCAAAAAACTTTCTCCAAATTATTATTGATTTTCTTATTGGTTATATTTAATAAAAAAAAAAACTAGGCTACGAATTGTTAAAAATTAAATAATGGTCAAAAATTAAAATTTTAATACACATTTTACATATTCTTACACACTTTTATATATATATATATATATATATATATATATATTTTTAAATATGTATTAAAAATTTAAAATTTTCTAACGTTATGTTATTTGATTTTGAACAAATACTCAGAGATAGATTGTAAGTATAATATTTTTTAATAACCAATAAGAAAATCAATAATATTTTGGTCAAAGGTTTTTTCTTTAAATAAATGAAACTAATAAGAAAATTAATGAAACATTTTGCCACAAGGAATATTTTTAAAAGTTGTAGTTCGGCTTTTTCGCGCCCTCTTTCGGAATCTCGGAAGAAGCCCTACAGTTCGGACTCCCGCGGTTCTGAATCTAATTTCACAAGTACAATGTGAAATTGATAAACACCAAAGAGTCCAAATTTGACAAATCTTTTGAAAAATCAATTTTGAATAAAAAATGCCAAAATTGCACTGCTTTGCCAGATACAGAGTCGCCACCTAAATATTTTTGTTTTGGGAAAATCTAGGAAACCCATGACTTGTGCCAAAGGCCACGTGTCCGTCATCATCAAAGTTGCCTCGGCTCGGGAACTTGGGTACGAGAGGGAAAGGTCATGAATACATTTGAGTACCCCCGCTTGGCCGATCAAAGATCGGTCTCTACTAATCATGATATGATTTTTATCAACATTATATGCTCTTGTTCCGATTTATTAGGCTAGCATTACTATGTGATATGCGCACACAAGGAATAGACTAGTTTGCCCGAATTGGAACAATTCAATTTCATGTTTGTTTTTCAAAAAGAGTTTGATTTTGCCACTTAACAGAGTGGGCTTCAAGTTTGCAAATTTGCCACTAGACATAGTGGGCTTAAATGTACATTTGTTGAATCATTCCAATTCAAACAACAAGCCTTCATCCACAGGCATTCATGCAATTATAGCGAGTAAGCACTTAGCCTTATGGTAAGCATGCTAGTCATGGCAATCACTCACACTCATGCAAGTATGCTAAAGAACTAAAACTCACCTAGTACTCCAAGCTAAGATAAAACAAAAGAGTTAGAAAAATGCATGATTCCTAACTATGCAAGATGACTAATGTAACACATACAAAGAATGTAGTTAATAGGCTCGGCTACTAATATGGCATATGAATCGATTTAATAACATGTGGTTAAACACGTATTTAAAGAATTATTGAAACGGCAATGTAGTTTGAATGATGAACCGAGCCTTGGTGCATACAATATAAGATGAATAGATGGAAGCATAAGGTATGCTAATTGAAACGTGATGCTCCTAAACTAACCATCGTAGGCAAGTAAATAAAAGGAAGAAAGACGTGGGGTTGGAAGACGTACACATTATTACATTACGCTCTCAAGACGGAGAGTCCGAATGAATAAACTAACTAGCTAACTAAGTTAAGCTAATTAAGCTAATTATTACAAACCGAATAAATAGCTAAACTAATTAACTAATTATTACAACACTTGAATTAACTAGCTAATAAGCTAACTAATTAAATAATTACAACACAAGTGAAAGTAAACTAAATTAAACTAAGCAATTATCTACTTTTCATCAGGAAATGAGAGATATGCATGCACATGCTCAATTTCTACCCAAAAAGACCACTGTTTGGCTCCCGAATGTCTCTGTTTGCACAATTGAACACTTCCAAAACAATTTTGCTCTACCTTACCAACATTCTGCTGAGATTTTCATCAGTGGCCAGCCGGCCACTGGTAAAGATGGCTGGCTACCTGCCGGCCATGGATAGTGGTCTACCGACCACCTGTCGACTGTGGAAAGTGGCCTGCCGGCCACTGATGCACAGGTTCATCTTGCTGCAACAGAGGACAAACAGAGCATATATATGGTATTTTCAAGGATTGTTTGCACAACTCACCCCTCATTTTCATGAGAAAATCCAAGGAGTGATGAAACTTAAGCTACAAACCACCAATTCAAACAATTTCATTGTATGATGACTTGTGACTTAAGATGTGCAAGCTCAATAAATGCAAAACAAGACACAAGCCTCATCTCTTTCATGAATGATCAAGGGAAGGAGTAGACCTTGGAGGCTTGGATCATTTCATCACTAGCAAGTATGAAATGGTCCAAGTTCCATGTGTTCAATTAACGTCCGATTGAACACAACCAAACATTATCTTGCTCACTTTTAGTCCCAAATTTTTAGTTACTCATTTTACTTTACCAACCATTCTTTAATCCAGTTAAGTTTGTGGGTGAGTAAGTCCTCTAAAAGAGAAGGAAGTGTCAAACAAGGGGTAGTTTAAGGCAAGAGAGAAGTGTAATGCCATTGATAATGAACCCTCAAAAGAGGATTAAACCATTAAGCATGACCTTCAATCTCAAGCTTAAACAACCCTCAAAGAAAGCAAAAAGTCAAGAATGGAGGGAGGTTACAGAGATGATTAGTATTGAAATTAAGCATGAAAAGCACTAAAAACATGCAATCAACTCAAACAAGTGGTGTCTAAAGGCCTAAAACACCAAACTTGTGACGACACTTACACCACAAGTATGCAATACAATATTCAAATGACCTAAACAACCCAAAATAGAGTTAAAATAGTCCAAAATAGAGCCTAAAACATACTGGAATTAAGCTACAACAAGCTAAAAAAATAAGCTAACACATGGCACCAACTAGGATAGCAAACAAGACACAAGGAGGGGAGGCTAATCCTTCCAAATTTGGACTTCAAAACTTGATTTTTACCACTGAAAATACTCTGGAATTCAATGTTCAAAAGCCCTAAAAAAGATAGTTTGAAAGTGGGAAACAAAAGTGGAAAGGCCTTACAAGTAAAGTACAAAGAATGGTGAATCACCCCTACCTTTAAATGGCCGAAAACCACAAATTTCAGCCCACAAGGACAGATTTTTTATAGCGCAAAAACAACCCAAAAACAATGGGAAAAGATAGAAAAAACAAGTATGCAAAGTAAGCTAATAAGGCAAGTATTATACCTCTTGAAGCAAAGAGTAATTCCAAGCAACAATTCAAGCCAAAACCAACTTCAAGAGCTCCAAGAAGGCCTCCAGGAACCTCAGCTCAAAGGTGATCAACTTTGGTTAAGGAGGTGTAAACAAAAGTGTAGGAATTGTAGGCAAAAGTGTAGAGAATTTGTAGAGAGAGAGGAAAATTTTTGAGTTCAAATTTTTCTAACGTTGCTACAAGGGAGAGGGGGTCTCTATATATAGAAAACATGAAATGTCCTCAAGGAGATCGAGCCCTCCACATGTGGACAGATGCATGCATTTGTGCAAACAGTTGGCATAAAATATCTGCAAAATAAACTAGTGGCCGGCAGCCTAAAAGTGATGGCTGATAGCCTCTAGGGATGGCCGGTAGGCCATTAGAGGTTATAGGCTGGAAAGACCAAGGCATGGTCCAAAAATGAGAGAAAAAGGATGCAGGGTTGGAAAGGCTCAAAGTTATGGTGTTTCGCCAAGGACCTCGAGCACTTGGCGAGCAAACAGACTCATCGCCAGGTGTACCTGAAACAACGTCCAAGTCGTAAGGACAGTCAAAAATGGGGTGTCTACAGTTGCTCCTCTTTGACAGAACTCGGAGTCATGAAATGACGTGAGTGAATGTCAAAGGCCGAAGACGACCCATTTTGACAAGGCCGTAAGACTTGGACAAAAAATCAAAATAGAAAACAGAATGGTTGCGCCCACAGGTTGCCTACATATCCCCTTGCAAGGAATCAAACCAACGCAATTTTGGGGCAAAATGCAAATGATATGCATAATGCAAGAGCATAACTTATGATCATGCAATGAGGTTGTGCAATGAAACATTTGAATGCAAATGCAATGAAGTAAGTAAATAGACATGCCATGCATGGGAATCACGAGCCAAACCACATTTCACGCAGAAAGGATGCAAGAAAATTATGCAAGCTTAACTACGCACCGTGCAGGAAAGGCAAATGGTGACGGAACCATTGGGTGCACCCAAGGTCTCAACCGAGATCCTAATGCGTTGCATGCGCGAGGAGGAAAGGGTGGTGTGAACACCGGGCGCACCCGAATGTTTTTAACTGATTTGCAATCCTAACGTATCACACATGAGAGGGGGAAGGGTGATGTGAACACCGGGCGCACCCAAATGTTTTTAACCAATTTACAATCCTAAAGCGTCACACGCGAGAGGAGGAAGGGTGGTGTGAACACTGGGCGCACCCGAATGTTTTTAACTGATTTGCATTCCTAACGTGTCACAGGTGAGAAGAGGAAGGATGGTGTGAACACCGAGCGCACCCGAACGTTTTTAATCGATTTGCAATCCTAACGCATCACACGCGAGAGGAGGAACGATGGTGTGAACATCGGGCGCACCCGAATGTTTTTAACCGATTTTCAATCCTAACGCGTCACACGCGAGAGGAGGAAGGGGTGGTGTGAACACCGGGCGGACCCGAATGTTTTTAACCGATTTGCAATCCTAACGCGTCACACGCGAGAGGAGGAAGGGGTGGTGTGAACACCGGGCGGACCTGAATGTTTTTAACTGATTTGCAATCCTAACGTGTCACACGCGAGAGAAGGAAGGGTGGTGTGAACACCGGGCGCACCTGAATGTTTTTAACCGATTTGCAATCCTAACGCATCACACGCGAGAGGAGAAAGAGTGGTGTGAACACCAGGCGCACCCAAATGTATTTAACCAATTTGGAATCCTAACGCATCACATGCAAGAGGAGGAAGGGTGGTGTGAACACCGGGCGCACCCGAATGTTTTTAACCGATTTGCAATCCTAACACATCACACGCGAGAAGAGGAAGGGATTGGCGATTGACCAAGAACAAACAAATCGCAAAAGTAGGAGTCAAAACAAGGATTCTACTCAAAGACACGCGAAATCAAAACAATGCCAATGTGTTAGAACAATGGGCTCAACACACTGTGTTTCAATCCAGTTGTAAAATGGATGTGATCTGAATATGGCACGAATGATTTTATCCGGAACTCCTCTGAATGAACCGTACATAGAATATCGTTTGCTTGTATAAAAAAGAAACTTAACAAGTGTGATACATTAAGAATGCATGTTCTATGCAAAACAAACAACCGAGATACAATGTTAATGGCATGTTCTATGCGAGAAACAAAAACAAAAGCATATTCTATGCATGATTCAAGAGCGGAAGCATATTCTATGCATGATTCATAACGAATGCAAGACACGCATGCAATATATGTGAAATGCATTTCTTATGCAACAACGTATGTGAAATGCATATTCTACGCAAGGTACAAAAGCATAATTTGACAGAAACAAATTCAACGGCAACTTCCGATTTACCTCTTGAAAGAGTTACCATATGGTTAAAGGATACACTTCGTTCATGTTGAAAAGTGACGAACATCGTGCATTGAAAACACAGTTTTGAACTTCTGTAGAGACAATCTGAACCAAACAATGAACTATCCCTACACTTCTTGGAAACCAAGGATACAAAACAGCATCAGGACCCCAAGGAAGGCCACCAGCCACCGGCCAGCCACAAGAGGAGGCTGCTGGCCAGGTGCCAGCCATTGGTGAGCCTTGTCGGCCCCATACCGGCCATCAATGGTCGTGCGGGGCAAATTTGACCGTTTGGCTTGGGTCTTTAAATACACACCTCCACACTTCATTTCCTCACTTCCTCATGCTCGAAATTACTCCCCTTCTCTCTCTAGGCACTTCTTCTCTCTAGATCCGCGCTTTCTACTCGTTTTCCAATGCCTCACGCAAAGTTGATTCGCTAAACCCTCTTTGTTTCCATCACTTTGAACAGATTGAAATTTGATTTCGATGCTTTTTGTTAGAGTTTCACCACTTGAGGCTTGTTCCCCTCGAGTTTCTCTTGGGTTTTGTGCCTTTTCCTGAGCTTTGACTTTTTCTTCCATTTTCTCTCTCCTAGGGTTTACTTTTTCCAAGTTTACCCTCTTTTCGGCATTTTTCTTCACTTTTTCACCTACTTCGCACCCATTTTCAGATGGCGGAAGAGATTCCTCATGACGGAGCTCCTCCGGAGGTTCCACCTGCATCTCCACCCATTTCCGAGGTAGTAGAGCCAGCAGCTGACCTTGAGGCTGACCTTGAAGCAGAGTTCAAGCCTGAGGCCAAGCCAGAGTTGCTACCGCTGAGGGTACGACCTTTCGATCCAGGGAGATATCACCCCCAAACACATATATTGCCTGCTGGAGGCATTAGACGCTTCACTGAGTTTGCTCGCGGTGCACCAAATGATCTCTTGCTGAGGGAGCTGGCTTCTCACCTGTCAACCATTGCCGTTGAGGTATGGACATTGTTTTCATGCATTTCTGCCTTTCTTTAGTTGTATTTCTTGCACTGCCTTTTGTTCGACTATACTATCATCATTGCTTTATCTAATCCATTTATTCTTTCATCACTATTGCATCTGTTCTCTGCCACATGGTGAGTCTTGCTCCTTCAGAGGGTAAAGTGCTATGATCGCCCAGGTCTGGTACGACGAGTTCCCCGTTGGAGTTCGCGACATCATTGACGAGGTTGGCTTTAGCCTTTTTTGCTTTGGCCTGACTCGGGTTGTTGCAAGCCGTCCTTTCCTAGGAGCGCTCATGGAGAGGTGGTGGGACACCACCAACTCCTTCCACTTTTCCACCACATGGGAGATGACGATGACTCCCTACACTTTGCCATGATCATCGGCTTAGACGTAAGGGACGATCCGATCCGTCTCGATACAAACATGGAAGAGTAGACGGTGGCCTGGTTCGAGCTGCTAGGAGCACATCCACCTATATATTGGATAGACATGGTCAGATACACCTGGTTTGCAGAGCGATTTAGAGGGACCGAGCCCGAGACAATAAATGAGACAGAGTAGTATGCAAAGGGCTTTCTGATGTTCATCTTCAGTCCCCTACTCACGGAGATATGACGGCCAGCTCGATCGTAGAACCCGTGAGCCCTTCACATTCTTCAGGCATTACTTCGACATGGTGGCTACCCATGAGGTAACCTAAGGCACAGTCATTTTTGCTTTAAAACTGTTCTGATTCACATATTTAGCAACTGACAACAACTAATAATCTATACAAATTCTATTTGTAGATCATGTGGCAGCCATGGGCCGTGATGCCAACGGGGATTCGGGACGAGTATGCTGGAGCCTAGGCCCCTCCCGCTACTGCATTCTACTCAAGGGCCTAGTCTGCCGGGCCTGATTCTTAGGCGAGCGCTTCGTGCGCTAGATTATGGGCCTGCCTAACCCGATCATCCCGATGGCTCTGCCATAGTCCATCCAATCAGCAGATGGCCAATCTATTGAGGAGGTCATCGAGTTTATGGTAGGTCTGGATATTGACTATTTCTGAGTAGAGGGTGATTATGCGGCCTTCATCCAAACACATCTGATGCCGTCCCTGACCGGTGTTCGTGGAGGTGAGGAGATGAGAGCTCCTGCTGTGAGAGAGAGACCTAGAGTGACCCGGGCGAGCAGGGCTCGTGGTAGAGGGACTTCTCGAGAGGGGCAGAGGACCGGTTGGCCAGAGCTTCTGACTGCGTTGACATGCTGAAGGCATACCAGGAAGGCTTACCAGGTCCTGATTGAGCCTGCAGCGGCTGAATACGAGCTTGTCGGGGTTAGAAGCCAGACTCAGGTATGAACCACACTTTACATTTCGCACCCCACATTTCATTTCAGATATGTTCATTGCAGCTACTAATCATCCAAATACATTTGCAGGCCTCCATCGAGTACACAGGAGGCGCTCTCTCGAGTTGACAGCCTTGTTGATGGGGATGGTACAGAGGAGGGAGACGCTACTCAGTCTCCACAGTATCCCGATAAGTTCTTTAGTTTGCACTCCAGACATCAAATTTCCACTAACACACTAACACTAACATTTCAACTGAAAACTTACCAAACTGCACTGATACACTGCATCTGACACACTGCACTCACACACTATATTCATACACTATATCTGATTTCTGCATACACTCATTCTACACATCATGCTTGCATCTAATACACATACTGTAACTAATATGTGACAATTGTTTTTTCAGATCCTCCTTTACCAATGGCACCAGCGATAGCTGCAGCACCAGTCGTACCTCCTCCAGTAGCAGGGAGGGGGGAGAGAGAGAGAGAGAAGGAGCGAGAGAGAGAGAGAGACATGCTCCAGTACGCGGCCGAGGCAGAGCTAGGGGCACTCGAGTCGAGAGCGGTCCTTCAGAGCCCATTCTGAGTGATAATGATGCTGAGACGAGCAACTATGAGGAGGCAGCGAGTCAGCATTCAGAGTCATCTAATAGTGGAGATGATGACGTCGACTCGAGTTCCGAGAGTAGAGGCGATGCCGAGGCAAGCTCTGAGGCAGAGAGCGGAGATGATGCTGGCTCGGGTTCTGGGACAGATTCAGACAGCCGCGCTGATGGAGACAGTGCCCCAGAGTCCTCTACTTCGAGGAAGAGGACGAAGAGGGCCTCTCGAGCCGAAGACTACTGGTGCTAATTTTTTGTACTTTTTCTTAGTTTCTTTTTATTGGTAGCATTAGCACATTGTATTTGTTTTTAAAAACTTGTTTTATTTGCGTCAGACAAGTTTTATTTGTTTTTAAAAACTTGCCCTCATCTTTTTTGTAAAAACAACCATGATCGGAATAAAAGCAGTTTTTATGAAAAAGTGTTGTATTTTGCATCATGAGTACCATATAGCATGAAATGGACATGGAATCGAATTGGCCAAGAGCACTCTTGATTGAAACAAAATCTTAATCGGGTAACGAATCGACCAACAGCTGAAATACAAACAATGCAATATATAACTCGATAAACAACACAACATACATACCACTCAATAAACGAAACAACATATAACTCGATAAACAAAACAACATACATATGTAGACGTCCCCGAACGCCCCCGGGAGGGATGAGTCCCCCGTTCCGTTCGATATTGGTCTCACTACAGTTCAGGACTCTAAAATTGTCACGGTTCTAAGTTTGAACCAAAGAGTCCAAATCCGGCAAATCGTTTTGAGAAAACAGATTTTTGAAAGAAGTGCCAAACATGGACTGCTTTGCCAGATACAGAGTCGCCACCTAAATATTTTATTTTGGGGAAATTTAGGAAACCCTGGCTCGTTTGCCTAAGGCCATGTGTCCGTCATTACCAAAGTTGCCTCGGCTCGGGAACTTGGGTACGATTGGGGAAGGTCACTTCGTGAGCACCCCCGCTCGCCCGATCAAAGATCGGCCTCTACTAACCATGATATCTAGTTTTGAAAACTTTATGCGTTCTTATTTCGGTTATTAGCCTAGATTTACTATGTGATGCGCACAGCATACAAGTATAGACTGGATCGTCTGAATTGGAACAAAACATTTCATGTTTGTTTATTTTGAAAATGGTTTGATGGTGCTACCCGCAAGTAGGCTAAGACGTGGATTTGCCACCCTCGGGTGGGCTTAGAAAAACATGATTTTGCCACTATCTAGTGGGCTTAAAACACACATTTGATGAATTGTTCCAATCCAAATAACCCAACCATCACCCACAGGCATTCAGGCAGTTATATCACATAAGCAATTAGCCTCATGGTAAGCATGCTATCATGGCAGTCACTCACACACATGCAAGGATGCTAAAGCATAAGAACTTACCGAGTACTCCAAGCCAAAACAGAAGCTAAGTTAGAAATCCATGCATGATCCGAACTATACAGAAATGCCTAATGCAACACATGCAAAAATGCAACTATAGCAGGCTCGGCTATTCTAAACATGGCATATGAAATGCTACAGCTAACATGTATTCAACTTGGAATTGAAAATACGATGCAGTTAGTATGATGCGCTGAGCCCGGTGCATGCAAGACAGATGAATGAATGCAAACATGCTATCATACTGTATGCTAATTGAAACATGCCCTAATCTAACCATCATAAGCGGGTAAATAAAAGGGAGAAAGACGTGGGGTTGGAAGACATACATCACACACACGCACACTTATTACAGTTGTGCCCTCGCGCAGAGGGTCCGAATAAAATAATATACAGTCCCAAATAATACAATCCGAATAAATAATACAGTCCAAATATGTACAAAAATCCTAATTAATTACCAAATTAACTAAGAAAACAATAAACTGGCATGTAAGCCAGGGACTGCCTTGACTCTTCTTCAGATGATGAATAATGCGTGTTCGGGTTGCCTTGCACGGAAATCCATTGTGATGCCCCAATTAGCCTTTGTTTGCAATTGTTCTTGGGATGCGTGCCAAGCTCCGGAAGGCTGCTGACTCTTGATTTGCTGTAACAGAGAGCAAGAAAGGGGCATGGCAAAGTATTTTCACATATGTATGCATGACTACCCTTCAGGAAGTGTAGTCCTCGATCCTCGTGCCACCAATCACGCATCTCGATGCATGATGGCTGGGGAGTCGAATTGCACGACTCAATATGAAATGAATGCACATGAAAACACGACAAGACCTAAACTCCATCATGGATAATCCGGAGTGTCGGTGACAGGGAATTGAGACACGTTCCGTCACTCGAAGTACGAAACGTCTCTCGTTTCCCGTGCTCGGGCTAACTCCTATCCCAAGCACGATGCAATATGCATGATATGCATGAAATGCAACTAAGATACAACCTAACATACACAATGCTATGAAATGGCATACACGATGCACGAGATAACATGGCATATACAATGCGCCAACATACAACCTAGCATACGCAATGCTATGAAATGAAATGGCATACACAATGCATAATGGACTTACACCAACATGAGTGGACCTCGGCCACACTCACTTAAGAGGCCATTAGATGAAAATGAGATACTCGAAATGCGTGCACACGTGCACGCAAACCGAGGACTGAACCTAAGGCACGAATGCCACTCTACCAAAGCATGGCGAGGCATGGAACATGATATGCAAACATGAAAATTTCAGCGCTAAAATATGACACAAAACAGCCCCGAAACATGGAAACATGGCACCCGATGCATGAAATGAATCCCGAAACATGAAATGAGGTACATGGAATGACCTATGGCTATGCAAAGCATGCATTATTTGAACATGAAGTATGAATACAGAATCAAGAAAGCCCCAAAACAAGCACATTTCCAGTTTTAAGCAAGGCCGAAAGGTGAGCACAAATGGGGCTAAACCAACATGCAAAAAAGGCCTCGAAAGAGAGATAAAGAAGCAAGTAGCAGCTGCTGGCCCTAAATGGAGGAGGTCTCTTCAACAAAGTTGAAGAGGAGCCCAAAACATGGTATTTTACAGTTTATGATCAAACCCAAAACAGTGCATAAGCAAGCTTAAAATACTATACAAAATAAGGCCTAAAAGAGAGCTTTAACACAAAGAGAAAAAAGGAAGCCTCAAACAGTGAAAGAACCATGATCAAACATGAATAGTGGGTCAAAATATGGCTATTTACAGTTCAGATAAGAGCCCAAAAATACAAGCACAAGGAGCTAAATAAGCATGCAAAAATATGGCCAAAAGAGAGATAAAGAGGCAAGTGACAGATGGAAGCCTCAAACAGTGAAATACCCTTGATTAAACATGAAGAGTGGGTCAAAATATGGATATTTACAGTTTGGCCCAGAGCCCAAAAATACAAGCACAAGGAGCTAAAAAAGCATGCAAAAATATGGCCAAAAGAGAGATAAAGAGGCAAGTGACAGATGGAAGCCTCAAACAGTGAAGAGCCCTTGAACAATGTTGAATAAGGGCTCAAAATAAGCCACTTTGTAGTTTATAACTAAGCTCAAAATAGTTTAAAAAAAGGCCTAAAATACTATGCAAGAAAGAGGTATACAAGAGAGGTAAAGAAGAAAATGTAAAAACGAAGCCTCAAACATGGAGAGGCCCTTAAACAAACATGAAAAGGAACTCAAAATAATGCTATTTTCAGTTAGGGTCAGAGCCCAAATATGCAAGCAAGAGGAGCTAATATATTGAGCAAAAATAGGGCCAAAGAGAGGGATAGAAGACTTACCGTTGAAGACCAATGCTTCAACAACTCTTGGACCAAGTTTGGGAGCCCTTGACCTCTGGAAATGGCCTTGAATCTACTAGAATGGAGTGAGGAGGAGTGGTGCTATGGGTTAGTGTAGAAATGGTGTAAGGGGCTTAGGGTTTGAAGGGTGTGGGAGAGAGGGAGAGGGAGAGTTGTGTATAAGGCTCATGACCAATTTTTCTAACCCCTTCAAATGCAGCTGGAGCTGCTGGTTTTGTAGACAAAGGATTGAAGGAAAGGGGGGAAAAATGGGGGGGGGGGAAACAATTCAAATTTCCCCCCAAAAGGTTGACCCTCGGGCATAAGGCCTAGGGGAAAACAAATTGCACATCTAGAACACACTTGGGGAGGGGGTCATGGCCGGCCAGCTCAAAAGGGAAAAAAAGGTCATCCAACTAGGTAAGTGGCCGGCCTGCTACATTTTCTGGCCGGCCTGCTACTTTTCAGGACAAAAAATGGGTCTGCCAGAAAAAAAGGTGGCCGGTCAATGGTAGGGAGGTCCAATGGTGGCCGTTCAAGTGTCCAAATTGAAGCCCCGGAAGTTAGATTTCCAATGGCACAAACCTTACATTAAATATCCTCCTGTGGAAAAAGTTATGCCCTTTTCAGTGAAGCCGCGCAGATTTCGGTCCAACCGGAGTGATGCCCTACTTCAATCAACTATATCTCCCCCGTCCGGAATTGGATTTAGGAGATTCTTGAGTGAAAAATGAAGCTCCGGAAGTCTTATTTCCAACGGTGGTGGCCTTATAGCTTGATTCCAAGTATGCAAATGAATAGGCCTGATTCGGCGAGGGCTGTTCGACTCTTTCTTAACGGTCCATGCCCATTTTCTCCCCCAACTGGATTTCTTCCCTCTTCTCCTCTTTTCTTCAACTCCAAACCCCTAAGTAAGGTGTTTTGAAAGATTTTTTAAAGATTTCATCTCTCTTTCATTCATTTCCACTTTTTCCTTGCTCGGTTTACCGAAAAGCGCAACATTTGACAAAATGCGAGCCTCGGAACATCGTAAAAACTTTATTTCAAAAACGTTTTTGAAAGAGAGGGTTTCAAGATTTAAAATCTTTTGATCAAGACTGTTTTGGTCTAAAAAGGGGTATGAAGTTGAGCTTTGACTATCTCCTTGCCGAAGAAATTGAACCTTTGCCCTGCACATCTTTCAAAACCATCAGTCGCGTCCAAGTCTTAAAGGCGGTCAAAAATGGGGTGTCTACAGTTGTCCTTCTTTGACAGAACTCGGAAGTTAAGAAGTGACGGGAGTGAATGTTAAAGCCTAGAGATGACCCATTTTTGACAAGGCTGAAGACTTTGGACAAACAAACAAAGTACAGACAAAACAATGGTTGCGCCCGCAGGCTGCCTACGTACCCCTTTGCAAGGAATCAAACTAGCGTAGTTCAGGGGCAGGATGCAAAATGATATGCAGAAATATTTTGAAGATTGGACTTATACGCTACGCGAAGCCGGTTTGATAATTGAGGATTCATGTAATGCACTGTAATGTAGTGGCTAAAATGCAATGTAATAGCTAAGAGGTAAAGGTACCTTACAGGGGCAATTGGCAATGACTTACCTCATGCTGCTGGGGATCTTTCGCTTCTCCTTGGTTGAACCGTAGGTACTACTTTTCTCCCTGACTACGGTCGCAGTTTTCCCTATTCTCCAACAGGGTGACAGACTAGGTTGGATCAGTATCCAGAATTGAGGTGCATACAGATGCTATCTCAGTCTATGGGGCTGCCATACAGATTTCAAGCCGAGGATATACCCCTGGGTATTTAAACCAGACTTTAGTCTCGGAAATCCCGAACCTTTGTGTTCTAGGCAAGAGCCATTCGAACTCTAGTTTCCACCGTCTCAGTTGGTCTCCTAGGAACTCACCGCAAGCATAGGCAGGTGGCTATACCAGACCACCAGAAGTCGTTCGGGCACGACAAACACCAAAGGAATTGCAGCTTTAGAGGATTTAAGGTCTCCTAGACCGCAAGTGCACAAGATAGTGCGAAGAAATGCGAGTGCGATGCGCAAAACAACGCGAATGATGATGTAGGATTTAAGGTCTCCTTAGACCGAATGATAAAACAGATATGGTGCAAAGGATATAATAGATGATAGATGCGATGCAACAGAGAGTACAATAGATGCAAAATGATAACATACTCCAACCACGTTGGACTCGTGAGTGGAGGAAGAATAAAGAAAATTAATCAGGAGCGCGCTCCATGCATCCTAAGATAAATTCCAGACACGCTGAAATCGTGTGAGGAAGGGGACAAAGAGAGAAACATAGGGACTTATCCCAGTGTTTCGGAATGGTATAAGCATTGGAACGTATTCTGAACGCTTTTAACTGAAGGAGGAGAAACATAGGGACGTATCCTGGTGTTTCAGAATGGTGTGAGCATTGGAACGAATTCCGAACACTTTTAACCGAAGAGGGAGAAACCTAGGGACGTATCCCGGTGTTTCGGAATGGTGTGAGCATTGGAACGTATTCCAAACGCTTTTAACCGAAGAGGGAGAAACATAGGGATGTATCCCGGTGTTTCAGAATGGCGTGAGTATTGGAACGTATTCCGAACATTTTTAACCGAAGAGGGAGAAACATAGGGACGTATCCCGGTGTTTCGGAATGGTGTGAGCATTGGAACGTATTCCGAACGCTTTTAACCGAAGAGGGAGAAACATAGGGACGTATCCCAAAGGTTAAGGACGTATCCCAAGGGTTAGGGACGTATCCCAAAGGTTAGGGATGTATCCCAAAGATTAGGGACGTATCCCGGAGATTACGGACGTATCCCAAAGATTAGGGACGTATCCTAGTGTTACGAACAAAGTGGAGAAACATAGGGACGTATCCCGGTGTTTCGACAAAGGGGAAGAAACATAGGGACGTATCCCGGTGTTTTGGAGAGGAGGAGAAACATAGGGACATATCCCATTGTTTCGGAATGGAAAGAGAAACATAGGGACGTATCCCGGTGTTTCAGAAAGAGAGAAACGTAGGGACGTATCCCGGTGTTTCGGAAAAGAGAGAAACGTAGGGACGTATCCCGGAGTTTCGGAAAGAAAGGAGAAACATAGGGACGTATCCCAGTGTTTCGGAAAGAAAGGAGAAACATAGGGACCTATCCCAGTGTTTCAGAAAGAAAGGAGAAAGGGAAACGTAGGGACGAATCCCGGTATTTCGAAAGAAGGGAGAAACATAGGGACGTATCCGAGTGTTTAGGAAGGAAGGAGAAATGTAGGGACGTATCCCGGTGTTTCAGAATAAAAGATGCGGGCATTGGAATGTGTTCCATATGTTCTAAACCAAAGGAGGTCTAAGCCGTCGCATGCGCGAGGAGAAAGAATGATAATTGCAAGTGAATTGGTGCATAACAATGCAATGAAAGAGCATAACAATGCGAGATAGATGTGCATAATCAATGCAATGAATAGGTATAACAATGCTAGTGAAATGGGTGCATAACAATGCAATTGGAACGTGCATCACGATGCAAGTGAAGTGGGTGACAACGCATATTTAAAACAAAATGCCGAATAAGGGAATACAAGCCTTAACGAGACCAAATTCAAACGCGACCTCTGATTTACCTTTCGGAGGGGTTTACAACACACTCAGCTCAAAAAAGGGGCACACCCTGTTCATACCAGAGAGAGAAAACATCTGCTGCTGCTTTAATTGCCATTCTGACTTGGAATAGGCTTAAGCTTGGGGCCGAGATACACTCATGCTTCAGAGTAGTGACAAGGCCTGAGGAGATACATACGGAGTACAATCACGGAATTTGCTGAAGGTGAAACACACTCAGATGCTTCGATTTTCCCTCTTTTCTTTTGCTTTGCAGTCTGGAACCCATATAGCTTCAGATAGGTCCTGGTTTTACTGTTCTCACATGACCTGGGTTGAACCGTGCGGTTTTATGAAAGAACGAATCTTGTTTTGCACCAACGTGAAGAATGGCACAGCACTTTGAGCACAAAACTATTTTATTTTTGAAATTGAGAGATGAGTTTTTGACAGGGGTATTGAGCCTATGATTGAACACAGCGCACTACGACTCAACAATAGAAAACAAAAGGTAAACAACCTAAACACCACTCAACAAAGGAAAAACAAGGTAAAACAACCTAAACACATCGAGACACGCTCGGAACGACTCAAAGCAAGAATCGAGACAAACAAAACAAGAGACACGACACACAGACGTGTTACAAAGACGAGAGACCTCTCCGTACGCGAGGAGCCAGTTTCTCCAGGTATCATTTCCCACCCTTTTCTTATTTGTGATTCTCATATCACTCGGCCCTCAAGCTCTGTTTTTCTGAAAAAGCCCTTTCCTCACTTTTTCTCTCAGCGCACATCTCTCTATTCTTCAATCTCTCATTTTTCATCCCTCCCCTGGGTGGTTGATGGATAAATAGCAAATTGTGGGCTTGTGCCCCTAGCATTCTGCTAGATTCTTCTTCTTCTGCACGCGGCTAGTGAGTTTCTCTCGCAGAGGGGCTGTGCTACAACTGGCTGTGTAGCAAATCTGCAGCTGACATCGGTTGACGATGCTCTGCTGGGGAGTTTGGGACGTGATCAGATCTGTCCAGATGAGGGAGTGGAATATCTTGATCCATTCCAGTTCGTGCTTCGCACTTGGCTTGACACCTCGTTGCTTGGAGGATGCGAGAGCTTTCTGCCCTTTTGCAGATAGCTTCAGTGGTGCCCTTTTCTGGCAGGTATGGTGCCCTTCTTGGCAAGTATGGTGCCCTTTCTGGCAAGTATGTTGACAATGGGGAAAAGACAGAACACCTGACTCAACTATGCCCCTAGTTCATCATTTCGACCATTTTTTGTGTTTTGCTTTTTACTAAAACAGTTTTGACCAACATGAGAGTTAGATTAACGCACTTGTTCGATTTTCTAATTTAAAATCATGCAAGTTAGGCTATGAGCACTGAGAGTTTTCCTTTTTTGGGTCCAAGAAATGGTCCAGTTTTGAAAAATGGAGTACTTTTCGAGAGTATTAGTCAACCTCAGTAAAAATTCTCAAAAACTATTTTTGTAAACGACCACTGCTCAACGAGCACAGAACCTACTCTTGAGATGCATAACCTCGGACCCATAGCAATGGAAAATTGTCCCTTGTCTGAAGGACACTGCATGGCAACGGAAAGTTGCCCCTTGTTTGAAATGACACTGCGGCGTTTTGAATGGCAACGGAAAGTTGCCCCTTGTTTAGATAGCACCGCAGTGCATTGCAGTCAGTCCTCAGAGCGACGAACACAACCAGACTCTCAGATACAGAGAAGACAAAGATGACCAAAACCATCGCATGGACACAATCGAATTTGAAGTGTTTTACGGCTGGACTTCAGAATGAATTTGCCTACGTATCCCAAAGATGGGAATCAAGCCTCACGTAGTTCGGGGTTAAGGTACACTCGGGTATTAACCTTTCCTTTTTAGGCTCTAACTTTTGCCAAGGCGCCCGTCGCGGGTTTTCGACCTTGCGAGCTTTGTTCTTCTTTCTTTTTCATTTCTTTTCTTCTCTTTTTTCTTTCTTTTTTTTTTTTCTCTTTTCTTCTTTTTCTCTTTTTTTGCTTTTCTTATTTTTTTTTCTTTTTTTTTTTTTTGCTTTTCTTCTTTGTTTTTTCTTTTTTTTTTTTTTTTTTTTTTTTTTTGCTTTTCGTATATAACTTTTCTTGCTCTAACTTTTGCCTGGGTCGCCCTTTCCGGGTTTTCGGCCCAGCGAGCCTCTCAAAGGGTAAAAGTATAACAAGTCCATGCCAAATGGTTTTAGGATCTCGAAGCCATCCGTATCCAAGAGAGTGGCTGTTGTATCGATTTGCAGAAGGATCCATCTTCGGCTCTTCGAGTACATCGGACATTTTCGCCCCTAGTTCGGGGGGTGTTCCTGATCTAGCTTCGCAACCTTCTTGATCTGACTTTGTTGCCTCTAATTCATGAGCTGCTCTGGATCCGGCCACGCAGGCCTTACATTGTAGTTGACCTTTGAACTTTTTTAGTTCTAGTCCAAGGTTTGAAAATGAGAAGTCAAGTCTCGAGGCTGAGAGCGATCCTAAGCTGCACAATCTCAAGAGCGATTCCACACAGGTCTTCGCAAGACCGCGTAAAACATTTTGTTTTTGAAAATTTTTAAGAAAGCGACAAATCGCTCGCGCTTGTAGACACGCGCCCGTGAGGGACCCCGCGCTATAGTTCGGACTCGATTTGTGTCACGGTTCTTAATCTGAACCAAAGAGTCCAAATCTGGCAAATCGTTTTGAGAAACAGATTTTTGAAAAGAAGTGCCAAACATGGACTGCTTTGCCAGATACAGAGTCGCCACCTAAATATTTTATTTTGGGGGAATTTAGGAAACCTTGACTCGGTGCCAAAGGCCACGTGTCCGTCATCACCAAAGTTGCCTCGGCTCGGGAACTTGGGTACGATTGGGGAAGGTCAGCTATGAGCACCCCCTCTCGCCCGATCCGAAGATCGGCCTCTACTAACCGTGATATCCGTTTTTGAAAACGTTAGGTGTTCTTATTCCAATTATTAGCCTAGAATTACTATGTTATGCGCACAGCAAACAAGTATAGACTAGATTGCCTAATTTGGGAACAAGCATTGCATATCCGTTTGTTTTGAAGAAATGTTTTGGAATTTGCTATTTGCAAGTAGGCTAAAACACGGATTTCAATGAGCCATTCCAACTCAGGCAATCCGACCTTCATTCACAGGCATTCAAGCAGTTTATATCACATAAGCAGCTAGCCTCATGGTAATCATGCTGTTATGGCAACACTCACACGCATGTGGTATGCTAAAGCATAAATACTTACAAGGTACTCCAAGGCAAAATAGGGAACTCGTTAACAAATCAATGTACGACCCAAGTCCATGTTAAGTGTCTAATGCAACGCATACAAAATGTCACTAGAATAGGCTCGGCTAATTTAGAAGTGGCATGTGAAATGCACCAACATCATGTGTTCAAGTTAGATTTGAAATGCTAATGCAGTTAGCGTGATGCGCCAAGCCCGGTGCGTGTAAGACAAATGCATGGATGCACGCATGCTGTCATGCTGTTATGCTAATTTAAATATACCCTAGTCTACCATCATAAGCAGGTAAATAAAAGGGAGGAAAGACATGGGATTGGAAGATATGCATACATGCACCCACACATATTAGAAATTCGCCCTCCCCCGGAGGGACCAAAAGAATAATACAAATTAACTAACTCGCAAGCTAATTAATTATTACAAATCACCTAATTAATTAACAAATTAACTAAGCATAAGAAAAGCAATAAAAGGGGGGCCTCGGGGAGAGGGTCCGATGCGCGCATGCTCGGGTCTTGCTTGGAAGTGCACTGCCATGCATAGGCTGCCTCTGTTTTCCCTGCTCTGCCTCTTTGAAGACTGCCAAAGTCTCAGAATTGCTTCCCTGGACATTGGGAACACCACCGGCTGAGTAGAATGACCACCGACAGTAGTGTGTAATCATCGGCTGTTGGTGAAGCTATCGGCCACCAACGGATTGCCGGTCGGCACTGAACACTGCCGGTCGGCAAATAATGTCTGCAGAACCTGCAATTGACAGCAGCAGAGGGCAAAGCATAGCATGGCAATGCAATTCAAGCAATGTATGCACCAATCCTATCCCTCATCATGTGTACGACTCAAAGGGATATGGTCCTTGGTTCTCGGACCATCAATCGCGCATTTCAATGCGTGATGGCCCAAAGAATCAAGTGTGCACTTTGATTTCAAATGTAATGCACGCAAACACATAAGGGCCCAATCCCTATCACTAAATCAAGGGACAAGGCATGCATGTTCAATGCAACCTAAGCATGTTAACTAACATGCAACATGGTATAAAAGGGAGCATGCAAACATGAAATGCACATTAGGTACACAACCTAAGCAACAAGGCAAACAAGCATGCCACAACTATGCAAACTACTTAGAGCATGCAAGATGTAATCTAATCATGCAACATGCTAGTAATTTGACCAAGGGAATGCATTCCAAATGCAAATGATTTCAAGCATGCAACACATGCAACCAAAGCATGCAAACATGAGATAATGTAATAGCACTTGAATGGCATACAAAGGATAGACTTACACTAATTGGACGGCTCTAAGTTAGGTCCAAAACAGTAGCCAAAGCTTAAGAAGATGGGACCAAACACACATACACACATGCACTTATTAAGGCCTAAACACTTAAGCATCAAAGGGCATCTTTTAAGCACAGTTAAAAGGGAGTAATCATGGACATGGGGCATGCATTAAGCTCTGAAAATCATGCAAGAACATGGTGCCAAACCAAGCAAACAAGATAGGCTAAACATGCAACAAATGGCCCAAGCATTCAAGGCAAGCTAATGAAGTATTGAACTACACTTGATATGACCACACATGGCAAGACTTAAATGACCAAAAATAGAGTTTTAGCACGTAAAACAAAGCCCAAAAGAGCACTTAGATGGCATCTAAATGGCTTGAATTCAAAAGCATACACAATGACCAAAACATGTAGCATATAACACAAGCTTTCAAAGCATTAAAGAGGTGTCCAAGCCAAGCATACAAGCATGTCAAAGGGACTGAAATGATGCTACAAATGGTGTCAAACCACTGAAATAAAGCAAGTAATGCATGCTACACACGCACACACTTAAGGCCAACAAGCCAAAAATGTAAAGGGGGTATATAATGCATGCCATGGTCGACCAAAATGGCTAAGGATAGACCTTTAACATGGCAAAATAAACAAGAAAGCTTCACAAAGCTAGGCCTAAAACATGCTAGAACAATAGTTTACAACCTAAGGCATGTTAAGGCCTAAACATGGCATTACAAGGTAGGTATGCTAAGCATGCATGGTGTACCAAAACCAACATACAACAATGCTATTTCATGGAAAAATAAGCATAAATGACAGCCAAGGCATGGTCAACATGAGGATTAGCTAGGTGCTCATTAAAGAGGCAAAAATGGCCCTTTTCAAGGACAATAAGGAGAGGAGGTGGCCCTCTCCTTCTTGGGACCTCAAGGCACCATTCTCACCTCTGAAATCCCTCAAGATTTCAGTGGTGAGGAGGCCCAAACACCAAGGTCTCGGAGCTCACACAAAATGGCACAAAATGGAGCCTTACAAGGCTTAAAAGGGGTCAAACAACCTCAAACCACAAAACACTCTAAACAAACTATTTAGAGGGCCTAAAAACAGAACTTTTATGTGTTATATGTAAAGCCGAAAAATAGTTACAAGGTAGGTAAAAATACAATGCAAAAATGGAGAATAAAGGGACAAACTTCTTACCCTTGAAGACCTTCTTTACAAATGGTGGACCAGCTGCTTCCTTGAGCTTAAACCAGCACCAAAACTCCAAGAATAGACCTCTAGTCCTTCAGAACCAAGAAAAGGTGTAACACTCTGTGTTTGTGTGCAATAGTGAGCCTAAACACACACACTAAACACAAGAGGAAGAGAGATATAGAGCTAGGATATAGACAAACCCTAACCCTAGAACTCAAACCCTAAAATGGCTGTCTAAAATGTCTAACCTCTTCAACAAGAGAGAAGACCTCTCTTTATAGAGCTTTTTGTCTTGTAAAGCTTACAAGACAAGCTTCTAAAGAGAGAGATCCCTCCATACACGTGTATGGAGGGGAGCCAAATGCAAGACAGCTGTATTAAAATATCTACAAAAGCAGATGAACAGTAGTCGGCTGCTCAAAATTGCCATTTTGACAAAATGGACTACCGACCGGCAACAAAGAATGCCGACCGGCAATATACATTGCCGATGGCAACAAAACACCAGCCGGTGGCCTCTGGCCATGGCCGGTGATATGGGGGGATGCCTCACAAGGTATTCCCTGCCCCTCCAAGGCAAAACACAAGTGTTTGGTGCAAAACCAGACACTAAATAGTCAAGTTCGGAGATCCTGAGGCAAGGCACGTGGCCGAGACCTCCGGGAACTCGAAACGAACACAAACATGGATGATCACTGGGTGTTCAAACGGTGACGTCCAAGTCTTGAGGACAGTTAAAAATGGGGTGTCTACAGTTGCCCCTCTTTGACAGAACTCGAAAGTCATAACAATGACGGGAGTGAATGTCAAAGCCCAGAGACGACCCATTTTTGACAAGGCCGAAGACTTAGACAAACATGCAAGACAAATAAGGTATGCGCTCGAAGGCAGGGGCAAAATGCAAGACAATGCACGAAGCCGAGCATAACTTATGATCATGCAAAGAAAAGTTGTAATGAAGCACACATGCAACAGTTTTAAGTTGGCATACACCGAACTACACTATAATGCAGAAAGGATGTAAGAGAATCATGCAATTCTCGATACGTCTCACTCGGAGGATACAATACTTGTGCGGCTCGTCTGGTTGCACCAGTCTCAAATGAACCGTACATACAATATCGTGCCTGTAAAGAAAACAACTCAACAGGTACGATGTTATTAGCAACATGCATAACATGCAAAATGAATGCAAGATGATATGTAATATATACAAAACTATGTATAAACAATGCAAATGGGGATGCGATGTAATTGAAACAATGCAAACTATATGCAAAGCAATTGAATCATGATCCAATCATGAGCGGTTCAAAACCACACCTATGTCAAATAGATCGATGGAGGTAACAAGTCTGTCTACCATAGAACGGTCAACTGAACTATGAGTAATGTAGACGGACACAAGAACAAGTATTGAGGGGGTGACAAAGGTAGGGAAACGACCCGCTGAGGAAAGGACTACGATCCTAATGTTGGATGCAACAATTACACTACAATGTAATATATAATGAAAATGCTGGGGAAATGGCAATGGATATGGCACGCGAGCCAAACCAAATCTTGCCTAGGCAAAGCATGCACGCATACAAGCCACGTCTAACATAGAACGGTCCACTGAACTATGCTTCGACACGAGAAGTATGGGCATATAACGGACCAAGCTCAACATGGAAAGGCACAAGCCATAGATGAAAGGCGATGCAGTGAATGCACGCAAATTACAATGCAATGTGCACTGGGATGGAAAAGATACGATGGATAAGGCACGCAGGCCAAACCAAATCTTTGCCTAGGAAGGGCATGTACACGTACAAGCCGCGTCTAACATAGAACGGTCTACTGAACTATGCTTCGACACGAGAAGTATGGGTAAATACCGGACCAAGCTCAATCATGGAAAGGCGCAAGCCATAGATGAAAGGCGATGCAGTGAATGCATGCAAATTACAATGCAATATCTACAAATATGCAATGGAATGAAAATAGATACAATGGATATGGCCTGCGGGCCAAACCAAATCTTGCCTAGGAAAGGCATGTACACATACAAGCCGTGTCTAACATAGGACGGTCTACTGAACTATGTTTCGACGTAAAAAGTATGGGTACATACCAGACCAAGCTCAATCATGGAAAGGCGCGAGCCATAGATGGAAGTGATGTAGTGAATGCATGCAAATTGCAATGCAATATCTACAAATATGCAATGGAATGGAAATAGATACAATGGATATGGCCTGCGGGCCAAACCAAATCTTGCCTAGGAAAGGCATGTACACATACAAGCCGTGTCTAACATAGGACGGTCTACTGAACTATGTTTCAACGTAAAAAGTATGGGCACATACCAGACCAAGCTCAATCATGGAAAGGCGCGAGCCATAGATGGAAGTGATGCAGTGAATGCATGCAAGCTACAATGCAATGTACACTATATTACAATGATGCATGACAATGCAACTATTTACGATGGTGCATGACAATGCAACTATTTACGGTGATGCATGACAATGCAATTATATTTTTTTGTTTTATTTTTATTTTTTGAAATGCAAATGCATGATAATGCATGACTTCGAAGTGCGTGACAACGCGCGGCTTTTAAGATATATGACAATATAAATGGACTGCGCATATCAATGCGCCAAAGGTCTTGCACCTTCCGAGGATTTAAGGTCTCCTAGACCGTAATAAAATTCATGAGAAATGCATAATAATGCAAGTGAACTTGAAATGCGCAAAAATGTGTGGCTTAAGACATGCATGACAATGCAAACGAACCGTAAACATCAATGCGCCAAAGGTCTTGTACCTTCCAAGGATTTAAGGTTTCCTAGACCGTCAAAGGTCTTGCACCTTCCAAGGATTTAAGGTCTCCTAGACCGTCAATATTCTCGATATGTCTCACTCGGAGTATATCATACCTATGCGGTTCGTCTGGTTGCACCAGCCTTAAATGAGCCGTACATACAATATCGTGCCTGCAAAGAAAACAACTTAACAGGTACGATGTTATTAACAATACGCGTACGTTAACGTACTTGAAGATGCGTGACAACGCAAAGCAAGTGGGAAGCATAACAATGCCGTGGAGGCACAGTGATGTAAGTGGAGCACGCGGGCTACACAGGCAACGAAATTGATCATAAGCATGCGGTCTACACAAGCGATGAAATGGAACATAAGAATGCGGTCTACGCAAGCAGAACATGCGGTCTACGCAAGTAAGGGAATTGATTACAAACATGCGGTCTACGCAAGCAAAACATGCGGTCTACGCAAGTAACGAAATTGAACAAACATGCGGTCTACGCAAGCAAAACATGCGGTCTACGCAAGTAATGAAATTGAACAAACAAGCGGTCCACGCAAGCAAAACATGCGGTCTACGCAAGTAATGAAATTCAACAAACATGCGGTCCATGCAAGCAAAACATGCGGTCTATGCAAGTAAGGAATTTGAACAAACATGCGGTCCACGCAAGCAAAACATGCGGTCTACGTAAGTAATGAATTTGAACAAATATGCGATCTACGCAAGCAAAACATGCGGTCTACGCAAGTAATGAAATTGAACAAACATGCGGTCTACGCAAGCAAAACATGCGGTCTACGCAAGTAATGAAATTGAACAAACACGCGGTCCACGCAAGTAATGAAATTGAACAAACATGCGGTCTACGCAAGTAATGAAATTGAACAAACATGCGGTCTACGCAATTAATGAAATTGAACAAACATGCGGTCTACGCAAGTAAAACATGCGGTCTACGCAAGATAGCGTGATTGAATGCATGAAAAATGCAATGAGATGCGCAAAATAGCGCGATTGAAATCCATGCAAAATACAATGAGATGCGCAAGATAGCGCGATTGACATGTGATGCACATGGGGGAAACTTTTGAGTTTCGTAAAAGCCAAAAGGATACGGAAAGGATACACCTTGCACGAATTCGAGTGCCACGCATAGAAGACACGACCCGATGTCAAAACGGAGGCCGGTTGAGTGTCGGAGATGCACTTTCTTGTACTTCTTTGAGCTATGAAGACCCAAAACTATAGATCTGACCCAAACAAGGATGCAGGAGGCTCACCGGCCGGAAGAGGAGGCCACCGGCTATCCATCGGCCATCAATACATTCCACCGGCCAAAAATGTAGCCGACCGGCCAAAAATGCCTGAATCGGGGCAAATTTGACTTTTCACCTCGGGTCTTTTAAAATAGGGTTCAAAACCCTATTTTACACATCCTCCTTTAGCCGAAAATCCATTCCCTCTCTCTCTAGAGCGTTTTTCTCTCTTCTTTTCTCCATTTCTTTGCGTTTCACGCCCGTTTCGTCGTTCGATTCGCGTATATCTTCGCGTTTCGAACACTTTCATCCGAATATTTCTTCATTTCAGTGCTTCCTTTGCCATTTCCACCTTTTGGAATTTATTCCCCTCAAGTTTCTCTTGACTTGCGTGCCTTTTTCACTTTCCGGCTTCTCGGGCCACTTTTCACCCTCTCGGGTTGACTTTCCGGTTGACTTTCCACATTTTTCGCCTGGTTTTCCCTTTTTTTTCCGGCTATTTTCTCACCATTTTTGACATGGCTGACGATATTCCACAGGGCGGGACTCCCCCGGATCACGAGATGGATCCTGGGGTTGAGCTCCTCCCGTTGAGCGTTCGCCCATTCGACCCGGCGACCTACCAGCCGGCGATTCATATGCTACCTCCTGACGGACTTCGCCAGTTTCGGAGTTTTGACAGAGCGATGCCACCAGAACTCCTCCTGCGTGAACCTACATCTCACTTATCCTTCGGCGCTTCTGAGGTAACATTCCTTTCTCTGTTTTATTTTTCGCAATGTAGAATATAAAAACTGCCATAGCTGATTACATTCTTTAACTGCTTGACTCAGATACACTGACACACCGTGCACCGTAGTTGATCGCAACCATACTGATGCCCGATATCTGTTTGAATCTGAAAAGCTTGCACACGTGCTATATTTGTACTGAATTCTGAATGCCCTTCGAAACTAGTATATTCAGTATTGCCTCGCAATTATTTGTTTGAAAACAGGGAGATTCCCATACCGTCCGCGGGTATGGGAACATTGCCGCTCGGGACTGGTATGCTGAGCACCCCGACGCGGTTCGCCACATTGTGGACCAAGCGGGCTTCAGCGCTTTCTGCAGGGGACTATCCAGACTCACCGCAAGCAGGCCTCTCCTTGCTGCTCTAGCGGAGAGGTGGTGGGACACCACCGACTCGTCCCATCTATCTGCGACGGGAGACATGACGATGACTCCCTATGATTTCTCGATGCTCACAGGCATCGGGGTAGGGGGTGATCCGATCCCCTTCGACACTGATATGGACGAGTGGACTGCCGCTCAGATCCATCTACTTGGCGAGGTGCCACCTCTCGCCCGTCCAGGCTTTGTTCGTTACTCCTGGTTCGAGGTGCAGTTCAGGGTCCAGCCCGCGTTGGTGGAGGAGGCGCAGTTCAGGGTCCAGCCCGCGTTGGTGGAGGAGGCGCAGATGACCCAGGAGGCCGTGGAGAGATATGCCTGCGACTTTCTCATGTTCCTGCTGGGGACGACCATTTTCACCGACCGGGCGAACACCGTGCCCCTCTGCCTGCTTAGTGCACTGGTGGATGTCAGGCAGATCTTGCACTATGATTGGGGTGGCGCCGCTCCGGCCACACTCTACGGGCATATGAGCTCGGCTTCCCGTGGCAGCGGACAGTTGCTCGAGGGCTACTGGCGTGCTTGGGAGGTACGTTTCTTCTCCGCTTTTCATTTCTGCTTCACGTTTTTTGTATTCTGTACACTGCATACACCACGGTTTGCCTCTCACTGACTATATACTGCACACGCGACACACATATACTCTGCTTTACTTTGACTGTATACTGCACATACTGTATACTCTGTACAATACACTGCACAACACACGGCTTTGCCATTTCTGCTTTATTCTGTATTTTGCTTTTAACTGATAGTCATGCTTATATCTGTTTTGCAGTTGTGGGTGTATGCCTACTTTGCCAGGCTTGCCCCTGTACCTGATGTGGAGAACCCACTCGGTGTCCCCTTTTCCCATCACTTTGACGTGCGATGCGTGCGGAGGCCACGGGAGTCTTTCATTTTCTTCCGCTGCTACTTCGACACCATCACCGCCGCGGAGGTATGTTCATGTCTAGAATTTGCTTAGGCTTCGCTTAGCACTATATGTTTTCAATATCAGTAGATAACCAAGTGCATTTCATTTCAGATCACCTGGCAGCCCTGGGCTCAGTTGCCGGCCGTGGTGAGGGATCATTATGAGAGCGCAGGGGAGACTGCCCGTTGCCGGATTCTGTTGGAGGGCCCGGTCTGTCGGGCTTGGTACCTGGGCGAGCATTTCTTGCGTCAGACCCTGGGTTTACCGGAGCAGATAGTGCCGGGTCCACCTCCCGCTCATATGAGAGATACTGAGAGGTTCGCAGCCCAAGAGATGAGGGATTACACCCTCGGCTGGAGTGCAGAGCATCACAGAGGCAAGGGCGACTACGCAGAGTACGTCCGGACCTACATTATGCGACCCTTGAGCGGTGGCCGTCGAGTTGAGGGAGAGAGGCCAGCGGCGCCGGCAGCTGGAGTGGGAGCGGGGGCTGGAGCAGGAGCGTCGAGGAGAGCTCGAGTCCGCGGCAGGGGTTGAGTTCAGAGAGGGCGGAGGACCAGCTGGCCTGCTCTGCCCACTTTACTGACATACAGAGGGCAGGATGGGGCGACCTACCAGATCCCCTTTGCTCCTCTCCCGGCTGGTCATGAGTTAGCCGGTATCCCCGATTTGCCTCCGGTGTGTATTACATCATTTTGCATCTTGCATTGGTATTTCATTTCAGTTTATTTGATATTCCGCGGAATACTGATACATCTTGTACTCTTGCAGGCGTCCTCCGAGTACACCCGGTAGTCCGTGGATTTGAATGCCTCCATGATGGGGATGCTACAGCGGACCTTCGACCTCCTGGCCGTCTACAGTATTCCGGTATGTTCTTCTGACGACGGTTTCAAACCATTCATAAGCTGATTCACGTAGTCTGATGCACGACACAACACCTGACACACTGATCTCACAACATCTGATACACTGCAAACACTGTATTTATACACTGCACTCTGCACTGATAAACTGCTCACGGCATTCATACACTGTACCCATACACTGCATTCTGCACTGATAAACTGCTCACGGCATTCACACACTGTACTCATACACTACATTCTGCACTGATACACTGCTCACAGTATTCTGATGTATTTGCCTTTTGTGCTTTTCAGCCTCCCTTCCAGATTCCTCCGGTGGGTGGTGCTCCGGCTGGGCCCTCTATTCCTGCTCGAGGAGGGCGTGGAGACACTGTACGTCCCCGTACCAGGGGGCGTGTTCATGTCGGGAGTAGCTCTCGGGCGCCGACCCCTGACGATGATGATGATGATGATGACGAGTCCGAGGCAGAGGCAGAGGCCGGGTCATCTGAGGAGGTTGGAGACGACTCAGACTCAGGCTCAGATGACGGTGCTGATGACGATGCCCCTGGACCTTCGTCCAGGAAGAGGGTGAGGATAGATCCCGGGCCCAAGACTACTGATGATGATCCAGATTGCTGAGGTCGAATCCTGAGGTTGAGAGCGATCCTAGGCTGCATAATCTCAAGAGCGATTCCACACAGGTCTTCACAGGGCCGCGTAAAACATTTGTTTTTGAAAGTTTTTAAGAAAGCGACAAATCGCTCGCGCCGAAGATAGTGTGGAACCAATCTGGATCAAGCCAGGGTCCTTCTCAGTACTCACGCTAACAAGCATGGTTTCATTCATTAAGGGCTTAGCATGCCTCTCTTTCTCTCAATTGATCAAATTTTTGCAAAACCGGAGGAATTCCTTCCTCTTCGTTTTTTTTTACTGCAGTGTTAAAGAGGTTTTGAAAAACATAGGTCAATGCAATGATTTTCAGGGCACAAGAGAACAGGTGGAATGCACGGCCGTTTGATTCAAATCCTCTGGCACAACTAGCCCAAAACAAACAATAAGCACGGAAACATGATAGCCGCAGCTGTTTCATTCAGGTTTCTCGGATGTAACTGGCTCCATAGCAGAGACAGACTCAAAAAGAAAGCAAAAGGGTTAACTACAGAAACGGTGTTCGAGGCAACAACCCCGGAATCACTCGACACCCTATACAACGGGACTGACTCGGTACCACAAGACAGACCCAAAATAAAAAGACTGACTCAAAGCAATGAGGCAGACTCAAAAACAAAATAGAGAACTGACTCAAAACCCAAGCCAGAAGCTACAAAACTGCATTTACAAATGCTCAAAAAGTGCGTGCCAGACGCCACATCTGAAATACACCGAGCGCCGCCCGCAGGTGGTCCAACCCCTGATCACATACTCACAGTATCCTCAAAGTCCAACAGCTTGGTGGTAACAGACTTCGCCGAGGTAGGTGGAAGAATGACCTAATTATCGATCAGATCCTGCACTTCATGGCGAAGGCGGAAACAGTTGTCGGGGGCGTGACCGGTCTGTTGGTGGTACGCGCAGTACAAAGCAGCATCGTGTGTGAGAGGGAGATTCTTCGGGAGAGCCCGAGGTTCAAGGGGTTTGAGGTGCCCCCTTTCGGCAAGAATCTGAAGTGCCTTAGACAGAGGCATGTAGAGAGCATGAAAGGTCCTGCGCCCTCGGGGCAGGTATTTTGAAGTCTGAGCATTCTTAGTAGACGCACTAGCAAAAGGGTCGGCAGGCACTGCCTTAGCTTTCTGATCTTTCCCAGGTGCAGGGTTGGGAATAGGAGGAACTGTTCTGGCATGACGGGGCCTATGCCAATTTTCTGACTGACTTGAACTACCCTCAGGTAGAGTGGGGAAAGCATCCTCCACAGTTTTTGCCACAACTGCGGATATCTGTTGCTTGTTCATCTCCCCGGCTTTCAAAGCCTCGACTGCCCACAGCAGTTGTTCAATGGGAACGACATCTGCCTTCATTTTGTTCTTGGCTCTGGCCTCGGCCTGGTCAAGGGTTTGGGTTGTTACTTCAGGGCGAAGCCCGGTTGTTGCTGACACGTCGTTGTTGTAGCTGGAGGCAACCTCTGGTTGACTGAGCTCTATCACAATCCGCCCCAGTAGCGAGGGCTCCTGTGGCATGAAATTCCCGGCATACGGTGCCGCTGGCGGTGAAGCTGACATTCCATAGGCCAGATCGGCCACGGATCTCTGGAGGTCACCAATCATTCCCATCAGCTCGAATGTAGTGGGCTCGCGAGCCTAATACAACTAGAGAGTCCAGATCGGGTGCGCGACAGGCGACCTGGGCGGATGCGATACATCAACATTGGTTTCATTCTGCAGGGTGATCCCTTGATCTAGCGTAGCCGCCATAACCACAATCTCTTCTGAATTCTGCGTCATCATAAGTCCGCTGTACTGAACGGTGACTGACGGATCAGATATCTGTCTTGCCTCAGCAAGGGGGAACACTAGCTGCTCTGTGTCAACTCTCTGAACCTCTGAACTGAAAGGAAAAGCAAACAGCATTTCAACCCAAACAGATCAAACACGGGTGTAGCCCAACAACTGCACTCTACTACTGATCACTGTTCCGTAGAACCACTGTTCTCAAAACTGAACTTGATACCCGCAGATAACTGATTTCTCAACAACACTGATACTGGTGCCCTCGGACCTGATACTCAAACTTGCAAACTGATATGTACGTTCCTGTAGAGATACACTCTAAAAGCACATAGCAAGTAAAGAGAGCCAAAACACCTCTATGTTGGGGTAGGGTTTCCCTGTCCTATTTTGTCAGGAACTAGGGTTTCACTACGCACGCAATGGTTTCAAACAACCTATAAACGGGTAAGCAACGTGTCCTAGTTTGGAATGGTCGCTATGGATTCCGAATATGCACTAGGTCGAATGGTCAAAAAGGGTGCCCCGGTAAAACCGGGGTTTGTGTTCCCATACTGTCAGAGCCCATAACCGGTCAGCCTTATGGTCATGTCTTGACAAGACAAGCCTCCAGCAAACCATTCAGGAATGGTAGATGGCAAACACGGTGTCCTAGGCACACCAATGCACATGTAATGCAAAGAAACACATAAGTGTAATCAAAACGGGATATCACGAGTTCGAGTCAAGCTCTCTAAATTCCCCAGCGGAGTCGCCAGAAACTGTAGACACGCGCCCGCGAGGGACCCCGCGCTACAGTTCGGACTCGATTCGTGTCACGGTTTTAAATCTAAACCAAAGAGTCCAAATCTGGCAAATCGTTTTGAGAAACAGATTTTTGAAAAGAAGTGCCAAACATGGACTGCTTTGCCAGATACAGAGTTGCCACCTAAATATTTTATTTTGGGGGAATTTAGGAAACCCTGACTCGGTGCCAAAGGCCACGTGTCCGTCATCACCAAAGTTGCCTCGGCTTGGGAACTTGGGTACGATTGGGGAAGGTCAGCTATGAGCACCCCCTCTCGGCCAATCCGAAGATTGGCCTCTACTAACCGTGATATCCGTTTTGAAAAACGTTATGTGTTCTTATTCCAGTTATTAGCCTAGAATTACTATGTTATGCGCGCAGCAAATAAGTATAGACTAGATCGCCTAATTTGGGAACAAGCATTGCATATCCGTTTGTTTTGAAGAAATGTTTTGGAATTTGCTACTCGCAAGTAGGCTAAAACACAGATTTCAATGAGCCATTCCAACTCAGGCAATCCGACCTTCATCCACAGGCATTCAAGCAGTTTATATCACATAAGCAGCTAGCCTTATGGTAATCATGCTGTTATGGCAACACTCACACGCATGTGGTATGCTAATGCATAAATACTTACATGGTACTCCAAGCCAAAACAGGGAACTCGTTAACAAATCAATGTACGACCCAAGTCCATGTTAAGTGCCTAATGCAACGCATACAAAATGTCACTAGAATAGGCTCGGCTAATCTAGAAGTGGCATGTGAAATGCACCAACATCATGTGTTCAAGTTAGATTTGAAATGCTAATGCAGTTAGCGTGATGCGCCGAGCCCGGTGCGTGTAAGACAAATGCATGGATGCACGCGTGCTGTCATGCTATTATGCTAATTTAAATATGCCCTAGCCTACCATCATAAGCAGGTAAATAAAAGGGAAGAAAGACGTGGGATTGGAAGATATGCACACACGCACCCACACTTATTACAAATTCGCCCTCCCCCGGAGGGACCAAAAGAATAATACAAATTAACTAACTCGCAAGCTAATTAATTATTACAAATCACCTAATTAATTAACAAATTAACTAAGCATAAGAAAAGCAATAAAAGGGGGGCCTCGGGGAGAGGGTCCAATGCACGCGTGCTCGAGTCTTGCTTGGAAGTGCACTGCCATGCATAGGCTGCCTCTGTTTTCCCTGCTCTGCCTCTTTGAAGACTGCCAAAGTCTTAGAATTGCTTCCCTGGACATTGGGAGACACCACCGGCTGAGTAGAATGACCACCGGCAGTAGTGTGTAATCATCGGCTGTTGGTGAAGCTATCGGCCACCAATGGATTGCCGGTTAGCACTGAACACTGCCGGTCGCAAATAATGTCTACAGAACCTGCAATTGACAGCAGCAGAGGGCAAGGCATAGCATGGCAATGCAATTCAAGCAATGTATGCACCAATCCTATCCCTCATCATGTGTACGACTCAAAGGGATATGGTCCTTGGTTCTCGGACCATCAATCGCGCATTTCAATGCGTGATGGCCCAAAGAATCAAGTGTGCACTTTGATTTCAAATGTAATGCACGCAAACACATAAGGGCCTAATCCCTATCACTAAATCAAGGGACAAGGCATGCATGTTCAATGCAACCTAAGCATGTTAACTAACATGCAACATGGTATAAAAGGGAGCATGCAAACATGCAATGCACATTAGGTACACAACCTAAGCAACAAGGCAAACAAGCATGCCACAACTATGCAAACTACTTAGAGCATGCAAGATGTAATCTAATCATGCAACATGCTAGTAATTTGACCAAGGGAATGCATTCCAAATGCAAATGATTTCAAGCATGCAACACATGCAACCAAAGCATGCAAACATGAGATAATGTAATAGCACTTGAATGGCATACAAAGGATAGACTTACACTAATTGGACGGCTCTAAGTTAGGTCCAAAACAGTAGCCAAAGCTTAAGAAGATGGGACCAAACACACATACACACATGCACTTATTAAGGCCTAAACACTTAAGCATCAAAGGGCATCTTTTAAGCACAGTTAAAAGGGAGTAATCATGGACATGGGGCATGCATTAAGCTCTAAAAATCATGCAAGAACATGGTGCCAAACCAAGCAAACAAGATAGGCTAAACATGCAACAAATGGCCCAAGCATTCAAGGCAAGCTAATGAAGTATTGAACTACACTTGATATGACCACACATGGCAAGACTTAAATGACAAAAAATAGAGTTTTAGCACGTAAAACAAAGCCCAAAAGAGCACTTAGATGGCATCTAAATGGCTTGAATTCAAAAGCATACACAATGACCAAAACATGAAGCATATAACACAAGCTTTCAAAGCATTAAAGAGGTGTCCAAGCCAAGCATACAAGCATGTCAAAGGGATTGAAATGATGCTACAAATGGTGCCAAACCACTGAAATAAAGCAAGTAATGCATGCTACACACTCACACACTTAAGGCCAACAAGCCAAAAATGTAAAGGGGGTATATAATGCATGTCATGGTCGACCAAAATGGCCAAGGACAGACCTTTAACATGGCAAAATAAACAAGAAAGCTTCACAAAGCTAGGCCTAAAACATGCTAGAACAATGGTTTACAACCTAAGGCATGTTAAGGCCTAAACATGGCATTACAAGGTAGGTATGCTAAGCATGCATGGTGTACCAAAACCAACATACAACAATGCTATTTCATGGCAAAATAAGCATAAATGACAGCCAAGGCATGGTCAACATGAGGCTTAGCTAGGTGCTCATTAAAGAGGCAAAAATGGCCCTTTTCAAGGACAACAAGGAGAGGGGGTGGCCCTCTCCTTCATGGGACCTCAAGGTACCATCCTCACCTCTGAAATCCCTCAAGATTTCAGTGGTGAGGAGGCCCAAAAACCAAGGTCTCGGAGTTGAGGGAGAGAGGCCAGCGGCGCCGGCAGCTGGAGTGGGAGCGGGGGCTGGAGCAGGAGCGTCAAGGAGAGCTCGAGTCCGCAGCAGGGGTGGAGTTCAGAGAGGGCGGGGGACCAGCTGGCCTGCTCTGCCCACTTTACTGACATACAGAGGGTAGGATGGGGCGACCTACCAGATCCCCTTTGCTCCTCCCCCGGCTGGTCATGAGTTAGCCGGTATCCCCGACTTGCCTCCGGTATGTATTACTTCATTTTGCATCTTGCATTGGTATTTCATTTCAGTTTATTTGATATTCCGCGGAATACTGATACATCTTGTACTCTTGCAGGCGTCCTCCGAGTACACCCGACAGTCCGTGGAGTTGAATGCCTCTATGATGGGGATGCTACAGCGGACTTTCGACCTCCTGGCCCTCTACAGTATTCCGGTATGTTCTTCTGACGACGGTCTCAAACCATTCATAAGTTGATTCACGTAGTCTGATGCACGACACAACACCTGACACACTGATCTCACAGCATCTGATACACTGCAAACACTGCATTTATACACTGCAGTCTGCACTCATAAACTGCTCACGGCATTCATACACTGTACCTATACACTGCATTCTGCACTGATAAACTGCTCACGGCATTCACACACTGTACTCATACACTGCATTCTGCACTAATACACTGCTCACAGTATTCTGATGTATTTGCCTTTTGTGCTTTTCAGCCTCCCTTCCAGATTCCTCCGGTGGGTGGTGCTCCGGCTGGGCCCTCTATTCCTGCTCGAGGAGGGCATGGAGACACTGTACGTCCTCGTACCAGGGGGGCGTGTTCATGTCGGGAGTAGCTCTCGGGCGCCGACCCCTGACGATGACGATGATGATGATGACGAGTCCGAGGCAGAGGCAGAGGCCGGGTCATCTGAGGAGGTTGGAGACGACTCAGACTCAGGCTCAGATGACGGTGCTGATGACGATGCCCCTGGACCTTCGTCTAGGAAGAGGGTGAGGACAGATCCCGGGCCCGAGACTACTGATGATGATCCAGATTGCTGCTTTTCTTCTTTTTTGTACTTTTTCTTTTTTCTTTTTTCTTTGCTGGTAGTTAGATTACCCTGTACTGCCGCAGTCAGATTTTTGTTTTCAAAGCTATGTACTCGAAAAAGATAATGAAATGAACAACCTTTTTGCTTAAAAAGTGTTACATTTACATATCTCATGTATTGCATTGCATCACGTTACACCTCAATGTAAATGGAACTGACCTGTTGTTTGAAAAAATGAGCATTTGTACGGTAATGATCAGATAACCAAACGACTTCATAACCAAAACAACCCAAGCAACACACTGCTCAAACTGAACGTACAGTCCATACTCTGTTGGGGATTAGTCTGCATACAGCCCCTAATGCCACACTCGGTTCATTCTGCACACAGCAAATCCTGAACAAACGGCCCAATCTGACAAGACGGAACACAAAGATGGAACCAGTTGGAGTTGAAGCACGCTCAGATGCCCCGGATTTTTCTTCTTCTTCTGCTTCGCCCAGATGTAGAGAATGGCACAGCACTCTGAGCATAAATGATTTTCGAAATAAAAAGGGATTTTCAACCGGGGTATCGAGCCTACAACCGAACACAGCGGGGAGGACTCAAACAAAAGGGTACACGACCTAACCACAACGAGACACGCTCGGAAAAGACCTAAAACAAAGGTTGAGTTAAACAAAACAAAAGACACGACACGTGGACATGTTCAACGAAAGACCTCAAATCTCGAGGAGCCAGTTCCTCTGGGTGTATTTCCCACCCTTTGTGATTTGTGATTCTCACATCACTCGGCCCCCAGGCTCGGTTTTTTTTCTCTCAAAACCCCTTTTCTTACTTTTCTCTCAACTTACACCTCTATATTCTTTATTCTCTCATTTTTCGTCCCTCCCCAAGGTGATTAATGAATGAATAGGAAGTTGGGGGTTCATGCCCGATGCCGTTAGCTCACAGCTATTTCTTCTAGTGACATTCAGTCGAGGTTTCGGGTAGGGAAAGCTTCTCCCGGCGAGCAGGGTGCCCTTCTGGCAAGTATGTTGACGGCAGGGGAGAGACAGAATACCTAACTCAACTGTGCCCCTAGTTCATCACTTTGACCATTTTTTGTTTTGGTTTTCTACTAAAACAGTTTTGATCAAGATGAGAGTCGGATTGACGTACTTGTTCGATTTTTGATTTGAAAACCATGCAAGTCAGGCTGTAAGCACTGAAAATTTTCCTTTTTGGGTCCAAGAAAAATGGTCCAGTTTTGGAAAATGGAATAGTTTTCGAGAAAATAGTCAACCTCAGTAAAAATTTTCAAAAACTATTTTGCAAACAGTCAATGCTCAACGAGCATGAAACTTACTCTTTGAGATGCGCAACCTCGGATCGGAGGCAATGGAAAATTGCCCCTGGCTTGAAGGACGCTGCACGGCAACGGAAAGTTGCCCCTGGTTTGAATGGCGACTCATGGCAACGGAAAGTTGCCTCTTGTTTGGATGATGCCGCAGCATATTGTAAACAGTTCCTACCGGTGATGATCATGACCGAACTTTCTCGGATACAGAGAAGACGAAGATGGTCAAAACCAATATATGGACACAGTCACTTTGAAGGTGTTGGCGACTGGACTTTGGGATGAAATCGAAACCATTGTATGGACCGAGACGCTATGAAAGCGTTGGGGGCTGGACTTCATGATGAAGTTGCCTACGTATCCCAAACATGGGAATCAAGCCTTACGTAGTTCCGGTTAAGGTACACTCAGGTATTTTAACCTTCACTTTTTAGGCTCTAACTTTTGCCAAGGCGCCCGATGCGGGTTTTCGACCTTGCGAGCTTTTCTTTCCATTTTCTTTCTTTTTTTTTTCTTTTTTTTTCTTCTTCCCCCTTTTTTTTTTTTTGATTTTTTGTATTTTTTTTCTTTGTTTTTTAATTTTATTTATTCTCTTTTTTTTTTTGCATTTTTTGTATTTTTCTCTTGCTCTAACTTTTGCCTGGGTCGCCCTTCCGGGTTTTCGGCCCAGCGAGCCTCTCAAAAGGGTAAAAGTGTAACAAGTCCATGCCAAATGGTTTTTGAAGTTGAAGCCTCTCTGTGTCTAGGAGAACGACCATTGTAGTGATTTGCAGAAGAATCCACCATGGCTGCTCCACGAGCTTTTTCTAGTGAGATCTCATCTTTTGATTCGACTTTGGTGCCTCTTGTTCGAGGGCTGCTTCAAAACTGGCCACACGGGCCTCCTCCGACAGTTGACCGTTGAATGTTCCGAATGATTTCAAGCATGCAACACATGCAACCAAAACATGCAAACATGAGATAATGTAATAGCACTTGAATGGCATACAAGGGATGGACTTACACTAATTGGACGGCTCTAAGTTAGGTCCAAAATAGTGGCCAAAGCTTAAGAAGATGGGACCAAACACACATACACACATGCACATGTTAAGGCCTAAACACTTAAGCATCAAAGGGCATCTTTGAAGCACACTTAAAAGGGAGTAATCATGGACATGGGGCATGCATTAAGCTCTGAAAATCATGCAAGAACATGGTGCCAAACCAAGCAAACAAGATAGGCTAAACATGCAACAAATGGCCAAAGCATTCAAGGCAAGCTAATGAAGTATTGAACTACGCTTGATATGACCACACATGGCAAGACTTAAATGACCAAAAACAGAGTTTTAGCACGTAAAACAAAGCCCAAAAGACCACTTAGATGGCATCTAAATGGCTTGAATTCAAAAGTATACACAATGACCAAAACATGGAGCATACAACACAAGCTTTCAAAACATTAAAGAGGTGTCCAAGGCAAGCATACAAGCATGTCAAAGGGACTGAAATGATGCTATAAATGGTGCCAAACCACTGAAATAAAGCAAGTAATGCATGCTACACACTCACACACTTAAGGCCAACAAGCCAAAAATGCAAAGGGGGTATATAATGCATGCCATGGTCGACCAAAATGGCTAAGGACAGACCTCAAACATGGCAAAATAAACAGGAAAGCTTCACAAAGCTAGGCCTAAAACATGCTAGAACAATGGTTTACAACCTAAGGCATGTTAAGGCCTAAACATGGCATTACAAGGTAGGTATGCTAAGCATGCATGGTGTACCAAAACCAACATACAACAATGCTATTTCATGGTAAAATAAGCATAAATGACAGCCAAGGCATGGTCAACATGAGGCTTAGCTAGGTGCTCATTAAAGAGGCAAAACTGGCCCTTTTCAAGGACAACAAGGAGAGGGGGTGGCCCTCTCCTTCTTGGGACCTCAAGGCACCATCCTCACCTCTGAAATCCCTCAAGATTTCAGTGGTGAGGAGGCCCAAAAACCAAGGTCTCGAAGCTCACACAAAATGGAGCCTTACAAGGCTTAAAAGGGGTCAAATAACCTCAAACCACAAAACACTCTAAACAAACTATTTAGAGGGCCTAAAAACATAACTTTTATGTGTTATATGAAAAGCCGAAAAACCGTTACAATGTATGTAAAAATACAGTGCAAAAATGGGGAATAAAGGGACAAACTTCTTACCCTTGAAGACCTTCTTCACAAATGGTGGACCAGTTGCTTCCTTGAGCTTAAACCAGCCCCAAAACTCCAAGAACAGACCTCTGGTCCTTCAGAACCAAGAAAAGGTGTAACACTATGTGTTTGTGTGCAATAGTGAGCCTAAATACACACACTAAACACAAGAGGAAGAGAGATATAGAGCTAGGATATAGACAAACCCTAACCCTAGAACTCAAACCCTAAAATGGCTGTCTAAAATGTCTAACCACTTCAACAAGAGAGAATACCTCTCTTTATAGAGCTTTTTATCATGTTAATGACTCAAAGGAGGATGTGCCCCAATTCTCGGACCACCAATCACGCATTTCCATGCATGATGGCCCAAAGAATCAAGTGTGCAACTTCAATTTCAAAATGCATGCAAACCAAATAAACACACAAGGAGGCATAACCTCTATCATACTCATCTCAAGAGGCAAGGTGATGCATGCAAGATGCAATGCAACTTAGGCATACGAGCTAAGGATGCAACATGCCGATACAAGCAAACATGCAAGGTGAGCATGCAAATAAGCAAGGGATGGTCTTAAACATGAATTAGGCAGCTCTAGTTAGGCCCAAAACAGTGGCCAAAATGCTAAGTGCATGGAGGCAAATGACATGCAAACATGCATAGATACATGGTCCAAGACTTAAGCGTAATGAAGCCACTTTTCGACGCATTTGAAAGGCACAAACATGGACAATTTGCATGCAAATTTTAGAGGCGATAGGTGATGCAAAACAACCCCGAAACATAACGAAACGCCACTCAACGCATGGAATGAATCCCGAAATGCAAGATTAGGCACATGAAATGGCTTACAGCTATACAAAGCATGCACAATATGGACATGGAGCATGAAGACAGAAGCAAGACAGCCCTGAGACAAGCATTTTTACAGTTTATGACATGGCCAAACAGCAAGCAAAGATAGGGCTAAAATGGCATACAAAAACGGGGCTAACACATGGATTTCAAAGCAAGTAGCACATAGAGTATCCAAACAGTGTTGAGCCCTTCTTCAATGTTGAAGAAGGGCTCAAAAGAAGCAACTTCACAGTTTATAACATGCCTCAAAACAGATCACACGTAAGCCAAAAATATTATGCAAAATTATGGCATAAAGAGGGCTAATGAAGGGAGTGCTAGCTACTGTCCTCAAACAGCAAGAGGTTCTCAATCAAACATGAAGAGGACCTCAAAATATGATGATTTGAAGTTTGGGTCGGAGCCCAAAGATGTAACCACAAGGAGCTAAGATATAGGCCAAAAAAATGCACAAAAGAGGGAAAGTGTGACTCACCCTTGTAGAACCAATCTTTAGCAACCTTTGGACCGAGTTTGGGAGATTTTAACCTCTGGAGGACAGCCTCAAGCTGCTGGAATGGGCGTTGGATGCCTTGTGCTATGAGTTGATGAAGAAATGGCCCAAGAACAAGGGTGTTTGATGGTTGAATGTGAGAGATATAGTGAGAGATGAAGGGATATATGTATGTATATATCAGATATATCTATATATCTCTGGTTTTTTGTTCCAAAAATCCAACCTCAACAATGGAGGAGGAGAGGCCCCTTATATAGGCAATACTAAGCTTCTAAGGCAAGCTTCAAAGGGTCAAAGGGGTTTAAAGGGGAGGTCAAGGCTTATTGGAGAAGCTTGGACAGCTGGTAGGCTTCTTGAGGAAGCCAAGATAAGGGGTCAAGGCTTCCTCAAGAAGCCTTGAGCAAAGGGTGCAAAAGAGGGGTCCAAAGGTGGTCAAGGGTTCAAAATAGCAATATATATGCACGGGGGAGTGTGCTGGTGCATTCCAACTGGCACAGCTGGGATGCACCAGGCTTGGAGGGTGCAAATGGTGCAAACCGGCTAGAAAATTTGGTCGTCGGCCAAAATAAAGTGCCGGTCGGCATAATATTTTGCCGGTCGGCAAAATAGATTGCCGATAGATGATTCCAATGTCAAAAAACGGCCGGTGGGTATGCAAATTGAAGCCCCGGAAGTTAGCTTTCCAATGGCGCAAACCTTGCATCAAAATTTCTCCTGTACAAAAAGTTATGCCCTTTTTCGTGAAGCCGCGCAGATTCGATCCAACCGGGATGATGCCCGACTTCAACTGATCATATCTCCCCCACCCGGACTTGGCTCTAGGAGATTCTTGAGTGAAAAATGAAGCCTCGGAAGTAAGCTTTCCGATGGTGGTGGCCCCATAGCTAAACGCCAAGTGTACAGATAGATAAGCCCGATTCAGCGAGGACTGCTCGACTCTCTTCTACCCGGATTCATGCCGAACTTTTCCCAAACTAGTTTTCTCTCCTTTCCTCTCTTCTTTAACTCCAAACCCCTAAACAAAGTGTTTTGAAGGATTTGCCTCTCTCCTTGCCGAAGAAAATGAACATTTTCCCTGCACACCTTTCTCCGCCAAGCAAAACATCAGTAGCGCCCAAGTCTTAAGGGCGGTCAAAAATGGGGTGTCTACAGTTACCCCTCTTTGACAGAACTCGAAAGTCATAACAATGACGGGAGTGAATGTCAAAGCCCAGAGACGACCCATTTTTGACAAGGCCGAAGACTTGGACAAACAAACGAAATACAAATGAATGAATGGTTATGCCCGCAGGCTGCCTACGTATCCCTTTGCAAGGAATCAAACCAGCGTAGTTCAGGGGCAGGATGCAAATGATATGAAAGAAGACTTTGATAATTGGACTTATACGCCACGCGAAGCCAGTTTGCACTCAAAACAATGCAATGTACTAACAAGTACAAGTGAGGTGCGCAAAATAGCGCGAATGTAAACTGCACAAAACAGTGCGATGCGCAAAATAGCGCGAATGTAGCTGTGATGAAGCAATTATGCAAAATAAATGCAACATTTTAAGCGAATGCTATGCCAGCAAGTAGACATGAACCAAACTACATCTCATGCAGAAAGGATGTAAGAGAATTATGCAATTCTCACGAACATGTGCGTTAGATACACAAAATTGAACGAAGTGTGATAGATACACTAAGTGGACAAACTTGCGTGATAGATACACAAAAGTGAAGAGAGTGTGATGGATACACTAGGTAAGCGTAGTGTGATGGATACACTAAAGGTGAACACAAAGCGTGGTAGATGCACCTAGTGAACAAGTATGATAGATATACTGAAAGCGAACACGAAGTATGATAGATGCACTGTGTGAACAAAGTATGATTGATACACTGAAAATGAACACAAAGTGTGATAGATGCACTATGTGAACAAGTATGATAGATATACTAAAAGGGAACACAAAGTGTGATTGATGCACTATGTGAATAGAGTGTGATTGATACACTAAAAGCGAACACAAAGTGTGATAGATGCACAGTGTGAACAAAGTATGATTGATATACTGAAAATGAACACAAAGTGTGATAGATGCACTATGTGAACAGAGTGTGATTGATACACTAAAAGTGAACACGAAGTGTGATAGATGCACTGTGTGAACAAAGTATGATTGATATACTGAAAATGAACACAAAGTGTGATAGATGCACTATGTGAACAGAGTGTGATTGATACACTAAAAATGAACACAAAATGTGATAGATGCACTATGTGAACAGAGTGTGATTGATACACTAAAAGTGAACACAGTGTGATTGATACACTAAAAATGAACACAAAGTGTGATAGATGCACTATGTGAACAGAGTGTGATTGATACACTAAAAGTGAACACAAAGTGTGATAGATGCACTATGTGAACAGAGTGTGATTGATACACTAAAAGTGAACACGAAGTGTGATAGGTGCACTTAGTGAACAGAGTGTGATTGATACACTAAATCAATGAAGTGTGATTGATACACTGAAAGTGAACACAAAGTGTGATAGATGCACTATGTGAACAGAGTGTGATTGATACACTAAATCAATGAAGTGTGATTGATACACTGAAAGTGTGATACAAAAAACGAGAATATGTGTGATAGATACACAAAATGAAAGAAGTGTGATTGATACACTAAGTGAAGAGAGTGTGATTGATACACTAAATGAGAATGTGGGTGATAGATACTCAAAATGAAAGAAATGTGATTGATACACTAAGTGAAAAGAGTGTGATTGATACACTAAATGAATGAGAGCGTAACTGAAGCGTGATTGATACACTAAGTAGATTAGAGTATAATTGAAATTAGAGTGTAATTGATACACTAAGTGAATGAAGTGTGATTGATACACTAAGCGAATGAAGTGTGATTGATACACTAAAGTGAGTGTGTGTGATTGATACACGAAAGTGAATGACCTTAAAACGGAACTTCTTTGAATGAACCGTGCATACAATATCGTGCATGACTGAGGAAGAAACTTGATAGGTATAATGCATTACAATGCAAGTGAAGTGGGTGCATAACAATGTAAGTGGAAGAGTGTATAACCTTGAAGCAGGATTGATCTTGCGCCTGAAGTAGAGGTACACTCATATTTCGAAGCATTGACAAGGCCCTGAAGAGGTACGTCCGGAGTACAATCACGGAATTTTTTGAAGTTGACACAAACTCAGATACTTCGATTTTCGCTCTTTTGTCTTTGCTTTGTAGTTTGGAACCATCATAGCTTCAGATAGGTCCTGGTTTCACCGTTCACACTTATCGGGGGTGGACCCTGCAGTTTTATGGAAAAAAAGAATCTTGTTTTGCACAAACGTGAAGGATGGCACAGCACTCTGAGCACAAAACGATTTATTTTTGAAATTGAGGGATGAGTTTTCGACCAGGTATTGAGCCTATGACTGAACACAGCGAGAAAGGCTCAACAACGGAAAACAAAAGGTAAACAACCTAAACACGTCGAGACACGCTCGGAACGACTCAAAGCAAGAATCGAGACAAACAAAACAAAAGACACGACACACAGACGTGCACAGGGAGCCTGTTTCACCGGGTATTATTCCCACCCTTTCTTATTTGTGATTCTCACATCACTCGGCCCTCAAGCTCGATTTTTCTCTCAAAACCTTTTTCTCTCTTTTTCTCTCAGCGCACATCTCTCTATTCTTTAATCTCTCGTTTTTCATCCTTCCCCTGGGTGGTTGATGGATAAGCTGGAAATTGTGAGCTCTTGCCCCTGGTATTTTACCAGACTTTTGTTCACAACAGTAAGTTTCTCCCATAAAGGGGTTGTGTTACAACTGGGTGTGTAGCAAATCTGCAGCTAACATCGGTTGATGATGCCCTGCTGGGGAGTTTGGACGTGGTTAGATCTGTCCAGATGAGGGAGTGGAATATCTCACCCCATTCCAGTTCGTGCTTCGTACTTGACTTGATTCCTCGTTGCTTGGAGGATGAGAGAGCCTTCTGCCCTTTTGCGGTCAGCTTCAGAGGTGCCCTTTTCTGGCAGATGCATTGACAACGGGGGAAAGACAGGAAGCCTGACTCAACTGTGCCCCTAGTTCATCATTTTGACCATTTTTTGTTTTGGTTTTCCACTAAAACAATTTTGACCAATATGAGAGTTAGATTAACATACTTGTTCGATTTTTGATTTGAAAATCATGCAAGTCAGGCTATGAGCACTGAAAATTTTCCTTTTTTGGGTCCAAGAAACGGTCCAGTTTTGAAAAATGGAGTACTTTTCGAGAAGATTAGTCAACCTCAGTAAAAATTCTCAAAAACTATTTTTGCAAACGACCACTGCTGAATGAGCACGGAACCTACCCTTGAGACGCACAACCTCAGATCCGTAGCAATGGAAAATTGCCCCTTGTTTGAAAGGCACCGCGGCGCATTGAATGGCAACGGAAAGTTGCCCCTTGTTTGGATGGCACCGCAGCGTATTGAATGGCAACGGAGAGTTGCCCCTTGTTTGGATGGCATCGCAGCGCATTAAATGGCAACGGAAAGTTGCCCCTTGTTTGGATGGCACCGCAGCGCATTGTAGGCAGTCCTCAGAGTGACGAACACAATCCGTCTCTCGGATACAGAACCGATCGTATGGACACAATCGAATTGTTTTACGGCTGGACTTCAGAATGAAGTTGCCTACGTATCCCAAAGATGGGAATCAAGCCTTACGTAGTTCGGGGTTAAGGTACACTCGGGTATTTAACCTCTCCTTTTTCAGCTCTAACTTTTGCCAAGGCGCCCGATGCGGGTTTTCGACCTTGCGAGCTTTGTTTTTCTTTTCTTTTCAATTCTTTTCATTTCTTTTCTTTTCATTTCTTTTCATTTCATTTCCTTCTCTTTTTTTTTTTTGATTTTCTTTTTTGTTCTTTTCTTTGCATTTTTTTCTTTTTGTATTTTTCTCTTACTCTAACTTTTGCCTGGGTCGCCCTTCCGGGTTTTCGGCCCAGCGAGCCTCTCAAAGGGTAAAAGTGTAACAAATCCATGCCAAATGGTTTTAGGGTTTTGAAGCCATCCGTATCCAGGAGAGTGGCTGTTGTATTGATTTACTGAAGGATCCATCTTCGGCTCTTCGAGCATATCTGACATTTTTGCCCCTAGTTTGAGGGGGGGCTTCTGATCTAGCTTTACAAGCTTCCTTTGATCTGATCTTCTTGATCTGACTTTGGTGCCTCTTGTTCGAGGGCTGCTTCAAAATGGCCACATAGGCCTCACGTTGTGGTTGACCGTTGAACGTTCTGAACTCAGGTTCAAGGTTTGAAAGTGAGGGGTTGAATCTCGAGGCTGAGAGCGATCCTAAGCTGCACAATCTCAAAAGTGATCCCACACAAGTCTTCGAAGGACTGCGCAAAATATTTTTTGAAATTTTTTAAGAAAGCGACAAATCGCTCGCGCCGAAGACAGTGTAGAACCAATCTGGATCAAGCCAGGGTCCTTCTCAGTACTCACATTAACAAACATGATCTCATTCATTAAGGGCTTAGCATGCCTCTCTTTCTCTCAAATGATCAAAATTTTGCAAATCCCGAGGAATTCCTTCCTCTTCATTTTCACCGCAGTGTTCAAAAAAAGTTTTGAAAAGCTTAGGTCATTACAATGACTTCAAGGCACAGAAAAGGCACAGCTTCTACTCAAATATTGCCATCTCGTTTAGAATTTCTGGCACAACTGGCACACGGCAGAAGCAAATACAAGAGTGTGAAAATCACTGCTGGTCATTCAAATCTGTTGGCACAACTGGCTCCCTGGCAGAAACAGACTCAAAAGGACAAACACAAAGCAAAATAGTGATATCCGAAGTAACACCCCCGGAATCACCCGACTTTAACAAAACAGGACTGACTCGATACAACAAGACAGACCCGACTGACTCAGTATGAAAAGACTGACTCAATACAAATTGAGAAGACTGACCCAATACCCAAGTCAGAAAACACAAAAACTAGCATTCGTAAAATGCTCGAAACAGTGCGTGCCAAACGCCACATCTAGAGTAAACTGAGTGCCGCCCACAGGTGGTTCATCCCCTGATCACATATTCGTACTATCCCCCGAGTTCACTGATCCAGTGGTGATAGACTTTACTGAGCTGGTGCGGCAATGACCTTGTTGTCAAACAAATCCTGTACATCATGGCGCAGACGAAAGCAGCTATCGGTCTCATGACCGGTTTGTTGGTGGTACGCACAGTACTTAGTCTGGTCATGCTTCGCAGGGATAGGATCGGGTAGGGGGCGTTGTTCCAACGGTTTTAGATGTCCTTTCCGGAGTAAGACCTCTAGAGCCTTTGACAAAGGCATATGAAGTGGAGTGAAGACCCTCTTGACTCGAGGTGGATATTTGGTTTTTTGTGAGCTACTTCCGGATGCACCGGTGAATGGGGTAGCTGTTTTTGATGCAGTGGTGGTAACCATGTCTACTTCAGAAGATCTTGAACCTGCATCACCACTGGTGGTCGCATTCGAACTGCGGGTAAACGCCCTCCTGGGCTGCTCCTTCTCCTGGTCAATGAGGCCCTGCTTCATAGCATCCTCAATTTGTACCCCCATTTCATGTAGATCTGAAAAGGTAGGAAAGGGGAGTACAATCATCTTCTGCATTAGCTTCGGCTGAAGATTGCGCACAATCATCCGAATCTGGTCCTTGTCCGTGGGCCTTAAGGTCATCATCGAGGCCTTAGCCCGCCATCTGGCTACAAATTCTGAAAAGTTCTCCTTGGGTTCTTGCCTTGTTGTCTCGAGATCCCGGGTCGTGATCTCGATTTGCGTATTGTATGAGTACTGCAGGATGAAGGCCTCAGCCATCTCGTCCCAACTTCTCTTGACGTCATCCTCCAATTTGGCATACCATGTGGCCGCTACACCCGACAGGGTCCGGCCAAATAAAGACAGCTTCTGCGGTCTAGTGAGGCCCATTGGCATTAGGATATCTGAAAACAGTCGTAGGTGCACCATAGGATCCCCAGATCCATCAAAACGATCAATTTGTGGCATCTTAAACCGGTCTGGCAGCGTCACGGCTGCGTCAGTGTATCCGTCTCCAATGTCCGGGATGGACTTCACGCCTTGAGATTTCTTAAACAGCTTTTCAAGCTTGCTCATTTTTAATGCCATGGGGTCCACCTCGGACTCGAAGGGAGAACCCGATTGATTGATAGGAGTGGGTGCTTTGGATAGTTGAGGCGGGATCGGGGGCGGAGCTGGCCCCGTTGGAAGGTCGGTATCCTCCTGGACATGGGTTGCCTCCCCGAGTATGGGAACTCTTGGTGGGGGAGGAGTCTGGTGCGAAGTAGACACTCCAGTTTGCTGCTCCAATCTGGCAATTGTCTCTGCCTGTTGGGTTATGGCCACAGCCTGTTGTTTGGCGAATTCCGCTTGACGGACAGCGTCTTGCTGCATGGCTTTCATACTATCCTGGAGTTGGCGCACCATCTCTTCCAGACTCGACATATTGTTCTAATCTAACTGAACAACCGGTATATCTGTGTCGGTAGCAGACTTGGAAATCTCAGCCCGACTGCTCAAAGATCACTGATCTGGTAGCTGTTGTACAGGTGGTCTGTGCCTGACTAGCCTTCTCTGGCCCTGATTACCCTTGAACTGAGTCTCTGACCTGACAAAGTCTATCAGTACAAATCCAATGAACCTCGGGGGATATTGGAGCCTTCTGAAGCTGTAGTTCCAGGACTACCTTGCAAAAGAGAAAACAGACAGCATCTCAGCTCAATTTCACTGGAACGGATAGCAGAACGACTGTACTCAATACTGATAACTGTTCCCCAAATATCTGTCCCAAAATTGATACCCTCGGGTAAAACTGATTCCCCAAATACTGATGTTGATGCCCACAAGCCTGACACTCAAACTTGCAAACTGATACACGCATTCCCTGTAGAGACGCACTCTAAAGCACATAGCAAATAAGTGAGAGCCAAAACACCCCTATGTTGGGGTAGGGTTTCCCTGTCCTATTTTGTCAGGAGCTAGGGTTTCACTACGTACGCAGCGGTTTCAAACAACTTAGCATCGGGTAAGTAACCTGTCCTAGTTTGGAATGGTCACTATGGATTTCAATATGCACTAGGTCGAATGGTCAAAAAGGGTGCCCCGGTAAAACCGGGGTTTGTGTTCCCATACTGTCAGAGCCCATAACCGGTCAGCCTTATGGTCATGCCTTGACAAGACAAGCCTCCAGCAAACCGTTCAGGAATGGCAGATGGCAAACACTATGTTCCTAGGCGCACCAATGCACATGCAATGCAAAGAGACACATAAATGGAATCAAAATAGGATATCACGAGTTCGAGTCAAGCTCTCTAAATCCCCAGCAGAGTCGCCAGAAACTGTAGCACGCGCCCGCGTGGGCCTCATGCTACAGTTCGGACTTGCGATTTTTGTCACGGTTCTTAATCTGAACCAAAGAGTCCAAATCTGGCAAATCGTTTTGAGAAACAGATTTTTGAAAAAGTAGTGCCAAACATGGACTGCTTTGCCAGATACAGAGTCGCCACCTAAATATTTTAAAATAGGGGAATTTAGGAAACCCTGACTCGGTGCCGAAGGCCACATGTCCGTCATCACCGGAGTTGTCTCGGCTCGGGAGCTTGGGTACGATCGGGGAAGGTCAGCTATGAGCACCCCCTTTCGCCCGGTCCGAAGACCGGCCTCTACTAACCGTGATATCCGTTTTTGAAAACTTTATGTATTCTTAAACCAATTGTTAGCCTAGAATTACTATGTTATGCACGCAGCAAACAAGTATAGACCAAATCGCCCAAATTGGAACAAAACATTTCATGTTTGTTTTGAAAATGGTTTGCTACTCGCAAGTAGACTAAAATGCAGATTTTGCCACTCTCAAGTGGGCTTTTAGAAAAGATGATTTTGCCACTATTAGTGGGCTTAAAACTCATAGTTTTAATGCATTATTCCAATTTAGGTAACTCAACCTCCATCCACAGGCATTCAAGCAGTTATATCACATAAGCAGCTAGCCTCATGGTAATCATACTGTCATGGCAACACCCACACGCATGCGATATGCTAAAGCATAAAAGCTTACCTAGTACTCCGAGCCAAAACAGAAACTAGTCAGTAATCATATGCATGATCCTAGTTCATGTTAAAAATGGCTAATGCAACACATGCAAAGATGCAATCTAACAGGCTCGGCTAACCCTAACATGGCATATGAAATGCTACAATTAACATGTATTCAATTTGGAATTGAAAAGTACAATGTAGTTTGTATGATGTGCCGAGCCTGATGCATGTCAACAAATGCATGAATGCACGCATGCATAGCATAAGGTATGCTAAAATAAATGTGCCCTAATCTACCATCATAAGCAGGTAAATAAAAGGGAAGAAAGAAGTGGGGTTGGAAGGCATACATCACACGCACGCACACTTATTACAAATATGCCCTCACTCGGAGGGACCAAAATAATGATACAAATTAATTAACTACGCAAGCTAATTAAATATTACAAATTGCTTAATTAATTAACAAATTAACTAAACTAAAGAAAAACAGTAAACCGCCTCGGGGTGAGGGCCAGATGCAACACATGCTCGGGACTGGCTCGGAATCGCACTGCCATGCATAGTTTGCCTCTGTTTTCCCTGCTCTGCTCCTCTGAAAACTGCCAAAGTCTCAGGGATGCCTCTCAGGACACTGGGGGATATCATCGGCTGAGCAGAATTTCCACCGGCAGTAGCATTTAGTCACCGGCACAAAATAGATCCACCGGCCATCGATTGACTGCCGGTCGGCACTAAATACTGCCGGCCGGCAATAAATTCCTGCAGAACCTGCAACTCACAGCAGCAGAGGGCAAAATCTTGCATGGCAATGCAATTCAAGCAATTTATGCACCCATCACATTCCTTATCATGTTAATGACTCAAAGGAGGATGTGCCCCAATTCTCGGACCACCAATCACGCATTTCCATGCATGATGGCCCAAAGAATCAAGTGTGCAACTTCAATTTCAAAATGTATGCAAACCAAATAAACACACAAGGAGGCCTAACCTCTATCATACTCATCTCAAGAGGCAAGGTGATGCATGCAAGATGCAATGCAACTTAGGCATACGAGCTAAGGATGCAACATGCCGATACAAGCAAACATGCAAGGTGAGCATGAAAATAAGCAAGGGATGGTCTTAAACATGAATTAGGAAGCTCTAGTTAGGCCCAAAACAGTGGCCAAAATGCTAAGTGCATGGAGGCAAATGACATGCAAACATGCATAGATACATGGTCCAAGACTTAAGCGTAATGAAGCCACTTTTCGACGCATTTGAAAGGCACAAACATGGACAATTTGCATGCAAATTTCAGAGGCGACAGGTGATGCAAAACAACCCCGAAACATAACGAAACGCCACTCAACGCATGGAATGAATCCCGAAATGCAAGATTAGGCACATGAAATGGCTTACAGCTATACAAAGCATGCACAATATGGACATGGAGCATGAATACAGAAGCAAGACAGCCCTAAGACAAGCATTTTTACAGTTTATGACATGGCCAAACAGCAAGCAAAGATAGGGCTAAAATGGCATACAAAAACGGGGCTAACACATGGATTTCAAAGCAAGTAGCACATAGAGTATCCAAACAGTGTTGAGCCCTTCTTCAATGTTGAAGAAGGGCTCAAAAGAAGCAACTTCACAGTTTATAACATGCCTCAAAACAGATCACACGTAAGCCAAAAATATTATGCAAAATTATGGCATAAAGAGGGCTAATGAAGGGAGTGCTAGCTACTGTCCTCAAACAGCAAGAGGTTCTCAATCAAACATGAAGAGGACCTCAAAATATGATGATTTGAAGTTTGGGTCGGAGCCCAAAGATGTAACCACAAGGAGCTAAGATATAGGCCAAAAAAATGCACAAAAGAGGGAAAGTGTGACTCACCCTTGTAGAACCAATCTTTAGCAACCTTTGGACCGAGTTTGGGAGATTTTAACCTCTGGAGGACAGCCTCAAGCTGCTGGAATGGGCGTTGGATGCCTTGTGCTATGAGTTGATGAAGAAATGGCCCAAGAACAAGGGTGTTTGATGGTTGAATGTGAGAGATATAGTGAGAGATGAAGGGATATATGTATGTATATATCAGATATATCTATATATCTCTGGTTTTTTGTTCCAAAAATCCAACCTCAACAATGGAGGAGGAGAGGCCCCTTATATAGGCAATACTAAGCTTCTAAGGCAAGCTTCAAAGGGTCAAAGGGGTTTAAAGGGGAGGTCAAGGCTTATTGGAGAAGCTTGGACAGCTGGTAGGCTTCTTGAGGAAGCCAAGATAAGGGGTCAAGGCTTCCTCAAGAAGCCTTGAGCAAAGGGTGCAAAAGAGGGGTCCAAAGGTGGTCAAGGGTTCAAAATAGCAATATATATGCACGGGGGAGTGTGCTGGTGCATTCCAACTGGCACAGCTGGGATGCACCAGGCTTGGAGGGTGCAAATGGTGCAAACCGGCCAGAAAATTTGGTCGTCGGCCAAAATAAAGTGCCGGTCGGCATAATATTTTGCCGGTCGGCAAAATAGATTGCCGATAGATGATTCCAATGTCAAAAAACGGCCGGTGGGTATGCAAATTGAAGCCCCGGAAGTTAGCTTTCCAATGGCGCAAACCTTGCATCAAAATTTCTCCTGTGCAAAACGTTATGCCATTTTTCGTGAAGCCGCACAGATTCGATCCAACCGGGATGATGCCCGACTTCAACTGATCATATCTCCCCCACCCGGACTTGGCTCTAGGAGATTCTTGAGTGTAAAATGAAGCCTCGGAAGTAAGCTTTCCGATGGTGGTGGCCCCATAGCTAAACGCCAAGTGTACAGATAGATAAGCCCGATTCAGCGAGGACTGCTCGACTCTCTTCTACCCGGATTCATGCCAAACTTTTCCCAAACTAGTTTTCTCCTCTCCTTTCCTCTCTTCTTTAACTCCAAACCCCTAAACAAAGTGTTTTGAAGGATTTGCCTCTCTCATTGCCAAGAAAATGAACATTTTCCCTGCACACCTTTCTCCGCCAAGCAAAACATCAGTAGCCCCCAAGTCTTAAGGGCGGTCAAAAATGGGGTGTCTACAATATGAAAAATTGATGTCAACGTTAAGTGTACTCTGATAATGCTAACGAATATAATCCGTGACTATTGTATATTCTTTGTGTCTATTGTGACGGATTGCTATGCAGAATGGGAGTAAAACAACAGAATTGCACAACGGAAGCGTGGTAAGGATTTGAACAGACTGGTAAGATAATTTACATGCAAATGATTAGATGAAATGTGTGTTACTGGTTGACAGTTATCTATGAGAAATAATGATAATATGATTGAGTCTTTAAGACCAAAGAAAATGATGTATGTGATACTCTAACTTTTATGATATAGTTATGTTATCCTTGCCATAACAATGTTTAGACTGGTGTTCTTGAGAAGTTACTATGTTTGACTGTTTTGATAAGATGTGTTTTGTGTGATAATTGAAATTGTGTTAAGTTTAACCGGCTGTAAGAAGAAGTCATGCATATGGTGATTTTCCTAAAATTGTAAAAGGAGTCAAATGATTGTGATTTTGTTTCCTACTGACGATTCAATAGATAAGCTCTGCTGGGAAATTGGTTATTGACCTTAAAACAGTATATAATTAATGTGGTTCTGTGAACTGAGAAATTTATTGGCGATTCCTGGTGGGGAACCAAAGGAATTATTAATGATGTTGAATGGGTTATGTATATGTATAATTGGGATTTGTTTGTGGGAATCTATAGTCTGAAATCGGACATCTGTAATCCGTAAACTGTGATCTGAAATTTGGAATCTGAAATCTGTCACCTGTACTCTGTAATTTGTTTGTTATGTGTCTTCTGTAATCTGCAATAAGGATTTCTTGTACGGAATGGTTGAATGGAATGAAAAACCCCACCTAGATGGAATGAAGAACCCCACCTATATTACGTATCTACCTATATGACACCCGTAAAAAGAAAGGCAGTTACTGATTACTTCGAGGTCAAACTAAGTGATGGGTAAACAGATAAGTTACCGCAAGAACTAAAATCTTGTTTCTGTATGTTAATGACTTAAGATGGAGGAATCATTTCTGTGATACCTTTCTGTGTAGATATGTAAATGCTAGATATTGCAAATTGTTCAATTAATCCCTATTCTCTATGTCACGGGTATAATGTGAACTGTTCTGTATGACATTGTGAATGTTTATAAAAAAGGAAAAAATATATGAGGATATTCCATATTGATGATGGGTTAACGAGTACCTACCTCCTCTTACATGTTTGTGCAGATTTATATAATATGCGCGACGTGATTTCGAATTGATTTACTATCATATTGAACTGATCTGGCTAAGAATTTGAACTTAGCTATTCGGTGGTTAAATTATCTTGTTGCTAAACTGCTAAATTTCTAGACATTATGGAATATGGATGGAGGTGATCACTGTATATTTAAAGAAACCTATGATCCTATGAATGAACCTAGTAGGATCTACGTATGGGGAGTAATTAGATACTCTGCTTATGTTAATGGACTAAGCCGGATAATAGTCTGTGAATCTCGTAAGGCTAATTGTTGGACCACAGTAAATAGAAATTGTGGATGTGGAACGATGCGATCAACCTTGTGTCCTATGGTTGAAAAAAAAAATGAATCGAATTATCGTTTTACGTACCAGAAGGAATTGCTTAATAAGGAAAGACGTGGTACCTTACTATTATGAGCGATGAATTAAATACGATTCTGAACTTGATCTCTAATTTTATCGTTGAATGATCCCCTTTGCTTGAACTGATGATTATTACCTTTGTACCTATCGCTCAGGCTTGAACTCATGATAGTATGACCAAGTGTTTATAAGAATATGTCTGTATGAATTTACAAAGCTGTATGATGTTCGTTTTAATATTGTCATAACTGTTTGATTCGGAGTATGATTCTTTTTGTCGGACTATACTTAAAAAGTGAATTTGTTGTGAGAAATCAACAATGTGTATCTGTTATATTGACTTTGTCAAGAACTATTGCATATTATTTTGAACTAATAGATATATGGTATGATTCTAATATGCTTTCAAAAACAGAGGAATACTACGAACAAATTGTGAAGCTCATGGCTATGTACTTAAACAACTTATTTGTGACTATCAGAATAACGTATACCTTATTATGAAAAAGGCAGAACTTTATTAATGGGCTCTGATGTCTGATTTCATTATGCATAATATGTTTGAGTCTACTTACTTGGTTTCTTTTGAAAAATTCATATAACCTTAATTGATGATGTACTTTTGAGTGAATTGTAATCTATGATTGATTTAAAGAATTTCTTAACTGAGCAAGTTTGGACATGTACCTTCTAATGAGAATTGCATATGAACTATTAATACTAGGTCGATCTGGTTAGAAACTTAATAGCGAATATTTTTATTATGCTTGAAAGTAACGTATGTTGTGGAAATTTGTGAATTATGTACTTAAAGAAGTGCTATCAATTATGTTTCCGTATCTGAGAATGGTATGTTCTATACTTGAAAATTCTGCCATGAAATTTGTTGACAGGAAGATATAGTGATTCTAAACTCTGCCTATTGGGAATTTTATGCCTTAACTGTCCTGCCATGGACTCTTGTAGTCTTATCTTAATCAATATATGATCCTATGAAATAAATGTATGAAGTTGTTATTTTTATTTATACGTGCTTGAAATACATTAAAACAATTAGGTGGGCAAAACTGCGAGATGCTTGTTATGTTAAGAACTTTTGAATAACTAGGATAAATATTGGATTACCCTGCGAATTGTTCGAACTAAGGAATTACGTGGGCATCTATAACAGAATTGGGCAATGATGTGAAACTAAGATTTCTAATCTGTTACATAATAAAACAAGTTTGAGGGACCAAACTTATTTAAGGGGGGGAGAGTGTAATAACCCGACCCTCGCATGTGTCTCTGGTGTATTTTCAATCCCTTATTCTGAGCATTTAAATATTTATGGTGAAATTTCATGTGAAATTAAATTTACTTAAGCGAGACTTATGGTTACGGATTCATATCTGTCTACTAAAAGAACAATCTGTCACAATTATAATGTTTGAATTAGAAATTGGAAGCTTTAGAGGCTTAATTATCTGAAATTGACTTTACATTTGAGATCAGCATAATTTTTAAGTAATAATAAGCGTTTCTGTGAAATTTCAATTTTGGATGATTAAACGATTGATTTTTGTCCGATTCACTTTTTATATATATCTATGTTCTTTCTAACATTTGACTTGGTAATTCTTCTTCAAAAATATCTCCTGGGAGAGTAGGAAGAGAAGAGTTAGAGAAGAAAATAAGAGATTCACCTAGGGAGGAAATTGGGGAAATTGAGAGGATTGGTAGAGATTTGAACCAAGGTATGTAAGCTTCATCTTGAATTAAGCTCTTTCTTGGATTTGAGTAAGCATGCCTTTCATTTGGAAGAGCTAGGGTTGATGCTTGAAGTTTTGTAAGTATTGATTGTCTAATTGGAAAGTTATGCTTGCCATATGGTTGTTTTGGAACCTAATTTAAGTTATATGAAGAAATTACACCTTGTTTCCTTGTTAATTTCATGTAAACACTCATTTAGGTGGTTGGATTATAAAATTAAATAGCTATGTATATATGTGTATAAGTGGACCCAAAATAATTAGAACTTTGGAAAGAGTTATGGTTGGTTGTGATTATGAATTCAGAGTAAGTAAGGACCAAGGAAGATCGGTGATTGATTTTTGTGTGATTTAGAGCCTTATTCTTGTGTTAAATTCATCTAATTTGAACCTTTTTATGTGTTTGCAAAGATGGGTTTTGTGTGAGTTTCGGACTGCCAAAATAGGGGCTCGGCCGCACATGCGGAGGTCATGGCCGCACGTGCGGGCAAGAGAAAAAAATGAGATTTTACATTCTGCCTATGGCCGCTCGTGCGGTGAGGAGGACCGCACGTGCGGTACATGTCTGCACGTACGGAGGGGATGGCCGCACGTGCGGCCCAGGTCGGGAAATTTGTTCGCTCCATTTTACGTGCTTAACCCTCAGCTATTTTTGGAATTTATGTTTGAAGTCTTTTTGATGGTTATAAATTCAATTGAAGTGTGATGACTCAAGAAATGGTTTAACAAGGAAAAAGGGAACTCATGTGTGTTATATACGTATGTAGGACACACGACGGGAGGAAACATTGCTCCGCAACAACACTGTGAGTAATAGTAGGAACGAAATACCTTTAGTACCGTTAATAATTATTGTTATGAACGTTATGTTCATCGCAAGAAACTATGTTAATATGTGTGCTACACGAGAAACAATGTGAAATTATGGAAACATCGGAAGTCTTGTGAACTATGAACCTATGGAAACATCGGAAGACTTGTGAATTTATGAGGCCGAGGGCCAACTTGTGAATTTATGAGGCCGAGGGCCGATTTGTGGATTTATGAGGCCGAGGGCCGATTTGTGAATTTGTGAATTTGTGAACCTATTGGGCTGAGGGCCAAGCTGTGAAATACGTTGTACTTATTAATAATTATGTTCATTATGGAATAATGATTTTAGTGTAACTGTGAAGGCATACCGTTTGCTACTAATGGGCCTGAGGTCGATCAGTTATAAATCCTCGAGTATGGATATTTCTGAGGGATCAAAATAATTGGATAAGCTATGTGCATCCGTATGAATCTGAAATAGTTTTGTTGTGTTACATGTGGACCCGAGGTCATTCAGAACCTACGAAATGAATGCAAAGGTTTAACGTTATTATATGCTCTCTGTAATAGTATGACTCTTATTCTGCTATACTCGAGATAACTGTGTTAATTGGTAACTAAGTCATGAAAAGTGTATGTGCACTATTCCATAATGGAATTCTTAAGGAACTAAGGTTATTCTGTTTTTGTTTATCCGTTTCGATTATACTATGTTATGACATAATATGCATTGTTTGGTCTTTATGACCTAATGATTTCTGGTATGGAACAAAGTGCTGTACGGAACTAAGTGCTACACTTTGGTGGGAGCCACCTCTACAATCCGTACGAGCCACCTCTTGAGTCCATACATATTTATTTCTAGGCCGCTAGGCCGTTATGTTATTTCTGGGCCGCTAGACCGTTATGTTATTTCTGGGTTGATAGGCTGTTCTGTTATTTCTGGGCCGCTAGGCCGTTCTGTTATTTCTGGGCCGATGGCTGTTCTGTTATTTTTGGGCCCATGGCCGTTCTGTATCTATTAGGCCTATGGCCGTTCTGTACATTAGTGGGCTTTAAGCCATTCTGTTAAGAAAACTGGACCCATGTTTGTTCTGGAAGTAATTACAGAATGTAGTTAATCATATGCCTCTGCAGTTATATGTTTTATTATTCAAGTTCAGCATTACATTATTTATGTACTATTATTCACTGAGTTTCACTCATTCTGTATTTCGTCTGTTTCTGTAGGTAATCAACCGGGAGACCAGTCCTAACCCTTAAGGCTCGTCTCTCTCTTGTCAACCACGGTGTGTCCAGGCACTTAGCTGAAGCCCGTGCATCTTGTAAAGTGTTATTAGTTTTTTTGGCTTATGCTCTGATTGTCTTTCATTAATATTTTTGTTATACGCCCAATTGTGGGGCTGAGTCGAGGTATATGTGTGTAAGTTTTCTGTATATTATTTACCTAATGTGATGTTGTGATCCTGGCATAATAGTGGTAGCTCAATGGAATAGATTTTTGTTATCAAGTGCTTCCGTTTAGGCCCCATACGTTACATATATCAGTTTTATGTCTGTTTCTGATATAGTCATGCCCGAAACTTTTAGGGACGGTTTTGGGGTGTGACAGTTTAGCTTCTCAAACCAAGGAATTAAAAAGTCCAATGTCTGGTGGTATATTATCATCTTTTCTTCTTTGACTTTCCAATCTCCTTTTGCTTGAAACACAAGAAGGTTTGAGACCCCGATGACATCTAACCATTTTGCCCCTAATTCTAGGGCTGCTTCTAGACCGGCAATGCATGCTTCATATTCTGCTTCGTTGTTCGAGACTTTGAACCGGAGTTTGAAGGCTAGAGGGATACGGGAATTTTTGGGTGCTATCAGCAACACCCTTATCCCATACCCATACTGGTTTGACACTCCGTCAAAGTACATCGTCCAAGTTTCGTCTTCGATATGCAAAATGGCCTCATCTGGGAATAAGTACTCAAGTGCTTCACCTCCTTCCACTGGATGATCGGCTAAGAATTCTGCTACTGCTCTTCCCTTGACTAACTTGCGCATCACATATTTCAGATCGAATTCGGAAAGTAACAGCAGCTAACGAGCTAGCCTACCCGTAAGTGCCGGTTTCTCGAAGAGATATTTGATGGGATCTAATCTTGAAACTAACATTACGGAGTGAGCTAACAAGTAGTGCCGCAGCTTCCTGGTAGCCCATACCAAGGCTAAGCAAGCCTTTTGCAACGGTGTGTAACGGGTCTCATACTCTAGCATTTTCTTGCTCAGATAGTAGATGGCTCTCTCCACTTTGTCCTCTGATTGTTGCGCGAGCATGCATCCCATTGTAGTTTCAGTCACTGAAAGGTACAATATCAACGGTCTCCCCGGCTCTGGTGGTGACATCACAGGTGGGTTCTATAAGTATTCCTTGATCTGTTCAAAAACAGCTTGGCATCGGTCGTCCCATTGGAATTTCTTTCCTTTCTTCAGGAGACCAAAAAGTGGTTCACAAGTCAAGGTTAATTTTGAGATAAACCGTCTTATGAATTGCACTTTACCCAGAAAAGTCTCGCACCTCCTTTTCAGTCCTTGGTGGTGGCATTTCTAAGATGGCCTTGATTTTGGAAGGGTCGACTTCGATACCTCTCTGTGTAATCAGAAACCCTAACATTTTTCCCGCTGTAACACCAAACGTACACTTCTGAGGATTCAGCCGCAACCGAAATTCTTTGATCCTTTGGAAGAACTTTTGCAAGGCAGTGTAGTGGCTCTCTCTTTCCTTGGACTTGACAATCATGTCATGCACGTACACCTCGACCTCTTTGTGGATCATGTCGTGTAATATTGTGGTCGCGGCCCGTTGATATGTAGCTCCAGCATTCTTCAACCCCAAACGGCATTACCCTGTAGCAGTAGGTCCCCTACGGAGTGGTGAAAGTAGTCTTTTCCCAGTCTTCAGGTGCCATCATTATCTGATTGTAGCCCAAGAAGCCATCCATGAACGAAAGCAAAGCATGCCCCACTGTGAAAGCCACTAACTCATCAATATGCGGCAAGGGAAAGTCGTCCTTCGGACTAGCTCTGTTCAAATCCCTGAAATCCACGCACACCCAGATCCTGCTATCCTTCTTCGGCACCGGAACTATGCTGGCCAACCAAGTCGGGTATTCGGATACCAGCAAGAACCCTACATCAATTTGCTTGGTGACCTCTTTCTTAATCTTGAGAGCCCAGTTCGCGCGGATCCTCCTGAGTTTCTGTTTAACGGGTCGGGCCTCGGGGTCAAGAGGGATCCGGTGCTGTACAATCTCAGGATCGATTCCAGGAATTTCTTCGTAGGACCACGCAAAAACATCTTTGAAATCTTTTAATAAAGCGACTAAGCGTTCGCGTTCCTCCGAAGACAACGTGGACCCGATCTGGACCAGCCGCGGGTCCTCCTCAGTACCCACATTCACAGTAATGATTTCATCAACTAAAGGCTTAACAAATCTCTCCTGCTCTTGATCAATTAAACGTTGCAAAACCGGAGGAATTTCTTCCTCGTCGTTTTCATCAAAATTTTGAAAGTCCTGATTTAAGTAATAAATCAAAGGCACAGAAAAGTACTCAGAAACCACAGCCACAGCATTCTCATTAAGTACATCCAAACCATCCGATTCCTCTGTTACAACAGACTCAAAAGAGAAAGAAAAAGACGACCTGGACAGGACTGTGGCATCCGGGTTATCACCCCCAAGAATACCAGACTCAGACTCAGTCAAGCTGGAACCTGATTCCGACTCACAAGACTCAGTGGAATCAGATTCCGACTCACTACCTGACCCGGTGCTACTTGACAAAAATCCCTCTTCATACTGCCAAATAAGAGAGGGTGCGATGAATGCATCCAAAATGTTTGCTGGTAGGCCCGCAACCGTTCCATTCCTGATCACACATACCGAGAAGTTATCCCCCAAGCACTTCTGTTCGATCGGAGGATCTAAATGTAGACATGCCAGCGCTACCCCCATTTCACTTTCGGTGTCCTCAGACTCCACTTTTTTACTCTGCTCAGCCTCAGCCAATGGGTCTATCTGCTTTTCGGCAACATCATCCCCGGATAACTGCAGATCAAAGAAGATCTCAAAACCTAGTACGCGCTTCCTCTCCGCGTTCAGCCATGGCTCTGGGAAGCCACAAAACGGAAAGTCCTCCCCCTCACTGTCCCCGAAGCTGACTCTAATACCCGCAGATAACTAATTCCCAATATACTGAACTGGTGCCCGCAGGCCTGATGCCCAAACTTGCAAACTGATACATGCATTCCTGTAGAGACGCACTCTAAAGCACATAGCAAGCAAGTGAGAGCCAAAACACCTCTATGTTGGGGTTAGGGTTTCCCTGTGCTATTTTGTCCGGAGCTAGGGTTTCACTACGTACGTAGCAGTTTCAAACAATCTATAATCGGGTAAGCAACCTGTCCTATCTTGGAATGGTCACTATAGGTTCCGAATATGCACTAGGTCGAATGGTCAAAAAGGGTGCCCCGGTAAAACCGGGGTTTCTGTTCCCATACTGGCAGAGCCCGTAACCGGTAAGCCTTATGGCACGTAGCCTCTGGCAAACCGCTCAGGAATAGCAGATGGCAAACACGGTGTCCTAGGCGCACCAATGCACATGCAATGCTAAAAAACACATAAGTGTAGTAAAAACCAGATATCATGAGTTTGAGTCAAGTTCTCTAACTCCCCAGTAGAGTCGCCAGAAACTATAGACGTCCCCGAACATCCTGGGAGGGATCCCCCCGTTTTGTTCATTTGGGCTCACTACAGTTCAGGACTCAATGTCACGGTCCTGTATCTAATCTCGCAGAGTGCAATGCAAGATCGACGAATCATCAAAGAGTCCAAATCCGGCAAATCGTTTCTGAAAACAAATTTTTTGAAAGAAGTGCCAAACATGGATTGCTTTGCCAGATACAGAGTCGCGACCTAAATGTTTTGTTTTGGGAAATTTAGGAAACCCTGACTCGTTGCCTAAGGCCACGTGTCCGTCATCACCAAAGTTGCCTCGGCTCGAGAACTTGGGTACAATTGGGGAAGGTCACTTCGTGAGCACCCCCGCTCGCCTGATCAAAGATCAGCCTCTACTAACCATGATATCAAGTTTTGAAAACATTATATGCTCTTATTCCGGTTATTAGCCTAGATTTACTATGTGATGCGCACAGCATACAAGTATAGACTGGATAGCCTGAATTGGAACAAAACATTTCATGTTTGCTTTTTAAAGCGGTTTGCTACTCGCAAGTAGGCTTAAAATGCAGATTTTGCCACCATCGGGTGGGCTTAGAAAGCATGTTTTTGCCACTATCTAGTGGACTTAAAACTCACAGTCAATGCATTATTCCAATTCAGATAATCCAACCTTCACCCACAGGCATTCAGGTAGTTATATCACATAAGCAGTTAGCCTCATGGCAACCATTCTATCATGGCAGTCACTTACACACATGCAAGGATGCTAAAGCATAAATACTTACCAAGTACTCCAAGCCAAAATAGAAGCTATGTTAGAAATCCATGCATGATCCTAACTATATAGAAATGCCTAATGCAACACATGCAAAAATGCAACTACAATAGGCTCAGCTATTCTAAGATGGCATATGATGATGCTACAGCTAACATGTATTCAACTTGGAATTGAAATACAAATGCAGTTAGTGTGATGCGCCGAGCCCGGTGCATGCAATACAGATGAATGATGCAAACATGTGAACATAAGTATGCTAATTGAAACATACCCTAATCTAACCATCATAAGCTAGTAAATAAAAGGGAGAAAGACGTGGGGTTGGAAGACATGCATCACACACACGCACACTTATTACAATTGTGCCTTCACTCGGAGGGTCCGAATGAATAATACAGTCCGAATGAATAATTAAATATTACAAAACCCTAATTAATTAACAAATTAACTAGGAAAGCAATAAACTAGTATACAAATTCATGGACGGCCTCAGCTCTATTCTGAATGATGAAAGATGCATGCTCGATTTTCCTTGCGCGGAAATCCATTGCGATGCCCCAATTCGCCTCTGTTTGCAATTGATCCTGGAATGCTGTGCAATGCTTTAGGAAGTTGCTGATTTCTGATTTGCTGCAATAGAGAGCAAGAATGGGGCATGGCAAAGTATTTTCACATATGTATGCACACCTCGATCCTCGTGCCACCGATCACGCATCTCGATGCACAATGGCCGAGGAGTCGAATTGCATGACTCGATGTGAAATGAATGCACATATAAACACAATAAGGCCTAGACTCCATCATGGTTAATCCGGAGTGTCGGCGACCGAGAATTGAGACATGTTTCATTACTTTGAGTACGAAACGTCCCTCGTTTCCCATGCTTGGGCTAACCCCTATCCCAAACACAATGCAAATGAGATGGAATACACAATGCGACTAATATGTAACCTAGCATACGCAATGCTATGAACTAAAAATGGCATACACAATGCACGTGATGTAACATGGCATACACAATGCTCTAACATGCAACCTAGCATACGCAATGCTACAGACTGAAATGGCATACACAATGCACGATGGACTTACACCAACATGAGTGGACCTCAGCCACACTCACATCGGTGGCCATATGATGGAAATGGGACAACCGAAACACATGCAAACATGCACGATGCAAGCGATCGATCCTAAGGCATCAAATGCCACTCTACCAAAGCATGGAAAAGGATGCAATATGGCATACAAACACACAAATTCCAGCTCTGAAACATGATACAAAATGGTCCCGAAACATGCAAACATGGCACACAATGCAAGCTAGGGGGCCCGGGTACCGAAACTAGTGAAGTGCGTTACTCTAGAGGTACCTAAAACAATGCACTAATGGAAAAATCAACCCCAACAGACCCTAGGTAGTTATGAAATAGTGGGGAAATGGCCTAAAATGATGGCTCGGAATGCAATGAAATGGAGCTCATTCAATGGTCGGTAAATCAGGCATACAAGCCCGACTCTCAAACGCATTTAAAGAGTATAAAACATGACAATATAGCATTCAAACAAGCTCTGAAATATGATGTATAATGGGCCAAAAACAAGAAAATACCTCAGTATATGCATGTAATGGACCCCGAAACTCAAAGCTAAGCAAGTGTATTGAACCACAAGCATGCAAAACAAACACCATTCGACCATGAGACCCAAAAAAAGAGCTAGGACATTCCAAAATATGCACAAAATCAGTTTAATGCAAGGCCAAAAAGTGCTAAAATCAAGGGTCAACAAAGCATGCAAAGAAAGCTAGTGAACCATGATTTACATTACAAGTATGTGAAGCACATGAGGGCTCACCTAACCAGCCAAAAATAGAAGTATGCCATGCTAAATATGCCTGAATAACTACTGAAACTCAGTCAATGCATGCAAAAATGATAGGCTCCTTTGGAGGGCCATGCAAGGGGTTGTTCCACACGTGTATGATGGACACACAAAATGGCAAAATGGCCTCTGGACAGAGGTTATGAGGGTCCTAAAACCCACCAAAAAGTCCCTGAAATTAGTCTAGGAAGCATGCAAATGAAAGCCCCTTTGAAAGGCCTTGGATGTGATTGCTCTACACATGCAAAATAGACACGTCATATGGAAAAATGGGCTCTGGACAGAGCCTAGGCAGACCTTAAAACTCACCAAATAGGGCCTGAAATGTGACTTCACAACATGCAAGTAGGAGCCCCTTTAGAAGGCCAAAAGGGCCAAAAAACAAGACAAGGAGAGAGGGGGTCACCCCCCTCTGATTTTGGCTCTCAAAACAGTGTGCTAGCCACTGAAATCCCACTAGATTTCAGTGGCTAGAAGGCCAAACAAAGCATGAAACAAAGGCCTAGATGCAAGGCTCAAAACAAGATGCAAACAAGCATACAAGGGGGTAGATGACCCCCAACATAAAAACTCCCTTAATCAAACTTCAAGAGAGGCTCAAAATAAGACTCTTTTCAGTTTATGACAAATCTTGAAAATGCTTGCAAGCAAGGCTAAGATAGGAAGCAAAATAAGCCTACAAAGAAGGATGGAGCATACAAGGAGGTAGATGACCTCAAATAGAAAAGTCTCCTTAATTAAACTTCAAGAGGAGCTCAAAATAAGTCACTTTTCTGTTTAAGATGAAACCCAAAAATTCTTGCAAATAAGGCTAAAGAATGAAGCAAAACAATGTCAAAATGGGGGAAATAGAGACTTACCCTTGTAGAGAAGACCTCCAGCAACTTCTGGACCAAGATGGTGAGCCTTCAACCTCTGCAAATCAGTTCCAAGATGCTTGGATGGATGGTGGAGGTGTTGTGCTAAGGGTTGGTGTGCAAATGGCCAAGAATGATGGAGTTTAGAGCATGGGATGGAGAGATATGGAGAGTTGTATGCAAAGTGTCTTAACCAAATTCTTCAACCCTTGCAAATGGAGAGAAAAGCCTCTCTTATAGAAGATAAAGGGCCAAGGCTTCTTGGAGAAGCCTCAAGTAAAGGGTGCAAGCTTCTAAAAGAAGCTAACCAAAAGTGTCAAGCTTTTTGAGGAAGCTAGACCAAAGGGGTCAAGCTTCCTGAAGAAGCTTGACAAAAGGTCAAACTTCTCCTAGAAGCTAAACAAAAAGGGCCAAAGCTTCCTTAATAAGACAAACAAGAGGGTCAAAATCTCGGAGGATGGGTCAAATGCTTCACAGCTGGCACAGCTGTGTTGCACTCAGGAAGGCCAAAAAGCAAATGGTAGGCCGACCAGGGTTCAAAAGGGTCAATGTGAAAAGCTGGTCGGCCATACCAGAAAGGTGGCCTCCCAGATGAGTACAACACAGCTGTATGGTGGGAGACCAGAAATTGTGGCCCAAGAGAGAAGAAAACTAGCTTTCTAGCAAGGTTCAAAGGGGTCAGGAAGAAAAGCTAGTTGGCCTACCCATATTGGTGGCCTTGCAGATAAGCACAACACAATGGTGATATGGGAGACCAGAAATTATGGCCCAAAAGTGAGGAAAACCAGCTTTCTATCAAGAAAATCGGCTGGAGGAGAGAGAAAATGGTCTCCAAAAGAATTGCTGGTCTCCCACTATAGTACCACCTTCCAAACAATGAAAATACGGTCCACACCAAAAATGAACCCTAACCGATGCAAAACGAGGATTCGGGGGCCAAAACACACGGCCCGGGGCCCCGAAAACAGGCTGTTAGGCACCGAAGGTGGCGCGCGACCATGAAGGTGACCTCTCACGCGACAGTGTCCCTCAAAAGAGAGGAAACAAGGTGTGTGCCAAAAACCGGAGCAAACGGAGGTAGTTAAGCGGTCTCGAACCGAGGCACACGGCCGACGGCTTCGAAAACTGGAAACTGGTCTCCAAACGGGAAAAATGGCCTACGACCACGAAACGTAGCCTACGACCACTGAGAGATGGTCTACGAGACCTCTCCCTCCCTTCGGGAAGAGAAAACAGAGAAAACAGGACCTGGTTCGCAAACTAAGGCAAAGCATAAAAGAGCCCCGAAGTCCGGAGGCAAGGCTCGCAGCCGAGACTCTGAAACCTCAGAACGAGCACAATATGCATCATCACCGAGCGCTCAATCGGTGACATCTGAGTCTTAAGGTCGGTCAAAAATGGGGTGTCTACACATATGCATCTAATATGAAGAAAAAAGTGAAGATTGCAGATAACATGTTCCTTACACCGATTGATTCACTTTAGAAACATTTTTTTTCCACCACCGTGAAAGAGAATAGGTTTTGGAGTTTTTTTTTTTTTTTTTTTTTTAAAGGGTTTTGAGAGAAAATGGTTGTTAAGGATGTGGTGGTGTGCATTTGAATGGGGGTGAAATTTTTATAAGGATAATTTTGGTATTTTTTAGGGGGAGAAGAAATTTTAAGGGTTTTAAAATTTATACCTGAAAGTCCAAATAAATGATAGTCCAAAATAATAAATGGGATGTTAATAGAGCACTCTTAAAAGAAAAATGGAGAAGATAGCGGTTCTAAAAAAAAAGAAAGAAGGTAGAAATAGATAGCAAGACTCTTTTACTAATCCCCTATATTATACCAAGAACATTGCAAACGTTGGATACATTACATAATTGTAAGACATTAGTAATTTCAAGACCAGTAATCTAGGGATAAATAATTCCATATAATTCAATGTCATGATTTCACAAGAAAGGAAAGAATAAAAATTTGTTTGGTTCAATTTTTGAATTTTCTTATAACCCAAACCAAACCAAACCAAACAAAGCCTTAATTTTGAATTTTCTTATAAAAATAAAAATTAGTTGAACAAAAATAAATACTAAAAATATATTTTCACTTAAAAAGAAAATACCATACAAAAACGTTTTTAAAAAATATTTTTCGTCAAAACATATCAATAACAGTAACGGAAAGCACAACATAATTCATAATAGTAATTGAGCTTTTGATTCAAATATGTAAGCTTTGTTTCTTTCTATTGACGTAACTCTATTCTCATTTGTTTTAGAGTAACACTACAATGACAAACAATTAACTACAATGATGTTGGCAAGAGGCCAGCTAACTACACACTACCATAGACATTTCACTGTTTTTTTATTTTTTATTTTTATGTATTGATAACTCTTCGGTGCTCATCTTCTGGGCAGAGATTGGAAATATGGATGCTGCAAAGCATCATGAACACTCAATTGGTCCTCCTGCAACATTCATAAATTAAGAACTGTCATTTATGTGCAAACATGCATTTACATAATTGACACTACATAAATGTGAACAAAAGGCTATATCCCGTATGTATAGCAAATTAAATATTCTTTACTCAATCAATGAACTCATCAATGGCACCTAATGATTTCACCCAGCATTGAAAATGGTTCTAACCCAGTCTACAAGTATTTGCTTATGTCAGCAGCACACTACCTCATGTTCTAACGTAATTTCGCTAATATGATGTCTAATTTTCTCATGTGCTAGATTTTCCATAGGCCAAACCAAATTTTGCTAGCTGTTCGAGCTCAGACCATCTACTATGGCAAAACTAGATCATCCGGATTGGTTATTTAATTCTATCTCGCATCAACTAAAATAGTAGGAAGAAAGTGCCATCTAATGTTTGGCCCATTAAGTTACTTGGTCATTACACAAAAACACATATGGTCAAATCCTGACCTTACCCAGATTAAGAGAAGGGGAGTTTCTATGGGCACCAAAATGGTACCTCCAATTTTCGAGCCCATAACAATTTGGAAGTCAAGAAAATGAACCAAATCATTCGTCTTTTGCTTTCCATGCAAACACACATGCACATACCTATAATAAAATGATTTAAATCATTTAAGAGAATGGGAGTTTTTGCGTGCAAGTAAAATTGTATGAGAAATTATAACTAATTCTTATATCTTTGTTATAAGAATGTGCACCTGTGTTTTCATGGAAAGCAAAAGATAAACATATATATTTGATTGTGGTACATATTATATAAATGAAAGCATTCACAATTTACACTAAAAGAGAAATGGAAGTTAAACAGTTTCATAATTTACCGGAGCCCATGTCAAAAGTCTGTGCACCAACTGCAAAGCCAAATCATTTAGAAAGCTATAGATATTGAGAAAAATACATTGTGAGTTAACGAAAGCACTAAAGGAAAGCAAAGGACATTATCTGATTTGGTCCACAAATATAATATAATAGTAAACTAACCCAAGTTTTAGAGGATCTCTGCTCCTTATTTGACTTGACAAAAACTCTTCAGGGCAGTTTGTGGAAGCTAGCAAAGTTCTATCCTTACCCACAACAAGTGATGAAGAAAAACATTCTCAAGCAAAACTCATTCAAGTGAACATCTTGACGCAAGGGCAACATACACTTAAAGGAAACTTGAGGGTAAAAGCAATTTTCTTATGGGGTGCTTGGTTGAGTTACCATTTCTTATTTTTCAAAAAACCAAAAAAATTTAAATGTATATTGAAAAAAAATATATACAAAATAAAAACAGTTTTCTATTTTTTTCCTTGGAAGACAAGATCATGAAAACATGTCTAGTGCTAAGTCAGCCTAACTCACAAGTTTACAAGAAAGACAAGTAAGAAGACAGGGTGTGTTTGCTTTGGCTTTGGGAGATAAATTTTCAAACAAAAAATTGGGGAGAGAGTTTAGAAATTTTTTTAGTTTGTTTGGTTGTATGTTTTGGAAATAGTTTTTGAGTATGAGAGTTTGGAATGAGTTGATATTTTGTTGTAGTTGAGTAGATGTGTGTGAGAAAAAAAAAAAGTGATTGAGAAGGAGAGAGGAGAGAGAAAATGATTTTGAATTTTTTTTTCCAAAATCACTAAACCAAACAAAATTTTGGAAAATTTTCTCCTAAATTTGTTTCTCAAAAGCAAACCAAACAAGGCCAGAGAGTTTAAGAGAATGCATTTGCATTCACTTTGAGAGAATTTGTACAACTTTTGGATGGATTGGAGCAAATGAGCTCCTCTCCTATTTATAGGCCCTTTTGGAGCATTCTAGAACACATAAGAAATTGGCATGTAGAAGCTTCCCATGGAAGCCTTCTTACAAGCTACAAGATCATTCTAGAATGCCTTCTAGAAATATCTATACAAATATCTACAAGTCTAGTTTATATGTGCAAATGTGTATGTACTTGAATTCTCTAGGGCCTTCTAGAATTCTCCATGGTCTTATATGTGCTAGAGTTTGCCAGGGAATTCGCTAGGGAGTTTTAGATTCTTCCTTTGGCTTTTCATTCTTGCAAGCTCCCATCTGGATATATTAGAGAATTCTGTAAGGAGGTAACACACAGCTCATGATTGAGGATTTTAATATAATTCTAGTACAAAGTTTACATATTCAGCTTCAAGATTACTAAATTTATACCATTTTAAGAACCATACCCATTTACAAGACTTCATCAACTCAGGTTCTGATTGTCAAAGCAAGTCAAAATACATGCCTTCATACACATGTAAATACATAGGTAAATTTTTTGATTTTATAGAGACTTTGAGTAAATTTTGATGTATAGTTAGGTGGTGTTTGATAAAGCTAAAAATTGAAAATTAATTATTGAAAACTGAATGCTGAATTTTTTAAGATGAAAAACTGTTTGATAAAATTTCAATTGTTAAATTAAAAACAAATTTTTTGATATGTATAATATTAAATTTAAAATTTATTTTTTTTCAATTTTTATATTGTGATGATGGTGATAATAGTGGTGGTGATGGTATGGTGGTGGTGGTAGTGTTGGCGGTGGCATTGATGGTGTTGGTGGCGACGATGATAGGGATGGTAATGGTAGTAAAATGATGGTGGTACTTATGCCAACAATGACAATGGTGATGAATGTGGTGGTAGTTGTAGTGGTGGTGGCATGACAATGATGGTGGTGATAGCGGTGGCAGTGGCATGGTAGTGGTGGCGGTGGCATGATGGTTGTTGTAGTGGTTGTGGTGTTGGTGGCATGATGGTGGTGGTACTAGTAACGGTGATGGTGATAATAAGTTTATAATAATGCACATTGATGCTTATGTTTAGTATTTATCAGTTTAATTAAATTTAAGTTTCATATGACTTAAAATTTGCTTAAATTTTAGTCTACATTTTAGGAAGCACTTAAATTTTTAAGTGATATCAATTGTGGTTATCACCTAATACATTCAGTTTTAAGTGTTGAATCAGGTTATCAAACACTCCCTCAGTATAGTTCCTTGGTGCCTCATCTTTAATGAAATTATACTAATCAACCAAAAAATATATGAGTCAGTGTTTTAAAAGGTTCTAAGTGCACCGAGGCGATAAGGCGCCTCACCAAAGCGAAGCACAAGTAGTAGGAAAAAAGCAAAATTATAAAATAGGTAAACTTTTTAACATAACAAATATATATATAATTTCAAAAATCATAACATTTCCAATAATCTTTAATCATAACGTTCAATCTTGTAAAAACTAGAAATGTAATATCCAATAAAAGATATAAAGCATAACATTCAATCTTTTATCACTTTCTGCTCTCTTTTGACCACATTTTGGTCATTTTATATTAAAGAGTTTTGAATCTCCATGAGTATGCCCAAAAAAAAAAAAAAAAAATTAAATAAATAAATAAAAAACTTAATAAACAACTGTTGGAGTAGAAAAATAAGTAAAGCCCATGAAACTCACGCCTCGCGCCTCGAAAAAAAGCTCTCATCTCAGCGCCTAACCTACGCCTTGTGTATTGCGCGTCGTCTTGACCTATTCGAAGCGCAAGATTGCGCCTTGCGCTTAAGCCTGCCTTTTAAATCACTGATATGAGTGCATTCTTTTATCTAAAAGAAAACACATATCCAAAAAAAAGGACCAATTCCAATCTCAGCCTATAGTGCGTAATCTAAAAGAAAATGCAAACAATTTTTTTTTTTTTTTTTAAAAAAAGGCCAAATCCAATCTCAGATGATGAGACCTAATATGTTGTAGACGAGGTTCTTCAGCGAGTCACCCCATCCATCACCATCTAACCTGACAATAACCAAAAACAATACATGAGATAACTTAAAACTCAAAATCCCTAACCATCAAATTCAAGGAGGACAATTAAAAACTGGAGCAAAAATTTAAAAGAGAACAAAAAACAGGACAACAATGTTTCTACAATATGCAGGCAGATTCATTCATACAAATTTTGTTCAGCAAACAAGTGCACTGCTCTCCATCTAATTTTATCCAAGAGTGAAATAAAATAAATTGAAATCAAGTTTAGATTCTTCTTATGGTCAGTTCCTAATATGAATAAAGAAGCAATCAATACAAGATATTGTCTCTGTCATCCAAAAGAAAAGGAGAGATGAGATATTCATATAGCTTTAGAAAGCTCAAGTTGATAAAAAAAAAATATTAATGTCACATGACTTATCCAAGTGGAAGAACTAAAAAATATATATATGTACTTATTTACTTGGATAATTGCCGCCTCTAAAGTTGATAGATATGGACCTAGAAATGATGTTGTAGAAAGTGCACAAATGCTATGGTGTTGGAGATTGAGGGAAGTCAGATGGAACTCCCCATTTCCTGTAACTTTGGAGTTCAGAGAAGTTACTCTGGAAGAACATTGACAGCTCTTCCATATATGAAGACTGAACCAAGTAATACATACTATACATTCTTGTGGTGCTTATAATTTGAGCTCTGCATGGAAAGCAATGAGAAAGAAGAGGCCTGCTGTAATATGGCAGAAAATGGTACTGAAAATCCATAAAACCCCTAGCAGTATTTACTGAATGATTAGATATTATAGAGAAGCTGACAACCAAAGATAAACTTAGAAATGGGGCTTATTAGGTGACAGCACCTGTCAGCTATGAGAAATTCAGAAAAAACTATTCAACACTTAAATTCTAAATGAACTTTTCATTTGTTATTTTCTTTAACGTAATTTCATATCCAATATTGTCTTTGTTTTATAGATCTACACAAGTAAATTCCAAAATTACAAATTTTATTAAAAATGACTATGAATGATAAAAATACAAATTTCATTGTCTTTGTATTTTTTATTTGTGCTATAATTGTGTTTACTTACATGGGTTTAATGTATATACAGGTTGAGTCTGTCCAAACTGTACTTCCATCCCATTTTAATAGCTCTGATGGAAAGGATCTTTCAACCGGTTATGATGGATACTCTAGAAAGGTACCCAGGTCATGAAAAGGCCTCAAATTCTAGGGATCGTCCTATAAATGATTGGATTAAAGAAGTTAAAGGGTACTATGAAAATATTAAAACATATGCAGAAAAAAGGAAAAGACCATACGGTCTAAATGTCTGGGATCTCTTCAAGTTTGTGAGGAATGCAATTGTCCGCATCAATGTAAGTTTACGTTTTGAAATGGTTAATTACACAATATCCCTTCAACTATTAACGAATATCATTTTTTTTATTTATCTATCAATTCATACATATTGATACTCTCCATTATAAATATTGTACATATTCACCTCTTTTAGAAGTGGTCTGAAAATGGTGAAACTGATATATTTTTGTAATTAAAGAGATCAAGATATACAATTTTATAGATTAAAAGAGTAAAGTGATATTTGGTAATGATTAAAGAGATCATTAAGTGTAATAAACCCATATGAAACAATAATTTCACCTTTTTTTTAATCATATTTATTTACGTTTTCTTGTATCAACAATGTGTGAGTAATTGGCTCTATTAAAATTAATACAATATTTAAACCCGTATGAAACAATAATTTCACCTTTTTTATTAATCATATTTATTTACATTTTCATGTATCAACAATGTGTGAGTAATAGGCTCTATCAAACTTAATACAATATTGATTACACTAAATATTATAATAGTTTTCACCAAAATCTTTTGCCTACTCCACTTTCAATTGTAATAATTAATTATTTATAATGTAGGTTAAATTACAATATTAATCTTTTGTCCATTTAAAATTAATAATATTGATAGAACTTGTCACATAGTCATTCTGCTAACACTTTACATATTTTTATTAAAAACTCAAATTGGTTCTTGTATTTTCACCAATATCTTTTGATGTTTGAATTTTAAATTTTCGTAAGCATCATTGATGGTAAATAAACTGAAGCGTAAATTGGAAATTAACTTAATAAAATTCACAATTGAGAGTGAAAGAATCAAAATGAGATTTTGATAATTGGAAGAAAAAAAGAAAAAAAAAAAAGTGATTTTGTCTGGGTTAGTAATTTGTATTTATGACGCGTGGGAACTAGGAATATACAAAAAATATAACGGAGGAAGATGTAGAAAAAGATTTATCGACAATGTTCCCAGATTCTTTCAATGAAGTGTACGATCTCTTCGACCTCAAAAAAATCACTTCAAGTTCCAGATATGTATGGAATGTGAGTTATAAACAAGTTATAGTCCTGCTTAATTCCCTAAAATGAATTTGATTGTTTATTTATGGAAAATGTTTGAGTCACACAAAAACACTCTGCCTGAATTGTTTTAAATTCGGTGAACGTACAATACTATTTATTTATTGTACATTCATTCACACACTTAGATTCTAGTGTCCTCTATATCTTTTAACTTGAAGGGCAACTCATCTAGAATCACCCATCAAAGACAAACAACAGAAAAGAACTCGCCAACAATCCCTGGGAAGATCACCTAAGAGGACCAAGCATGTTCAGACCTTTCTTTTTACATATCTATTTTGTCATGTAAAACACACAACTTACTTTGGCAAAATTATATCTTGCATTTTTTTTACTCAAATTATCCTTATAAAAAATGATATACTTGCACATTTTATAAATTCATTGAAGTTTACGAGAAATAATTAGTTGATAATTAGAGAAGAGAGAGTTATCTTAAATATTCCAATAAACTGTCACATAAATAGTGTTATGTGATAAAAAAAAATAGTATTATTCAAGCCCAAAAATTATATCAACTTTTCAAATCTAATGATGTGATAGTATATTAAAATATTTAAGACAAATCTCTCTCTCATGTCTTCTCAAACCATCCACCAATCATCTCATTTGCACGTCATCAAGTCTCTATAAAGTAAATCTACATAATAAACTTTTATATTATTTCTTTATTACATCACTAAATTTAAAAAATAAATTTAATTTTTTAATTAGAATAACATTAATCTATCCCTATATAACTTCTCGGATTACGGTTTGTTTCCTTACAAAAGAATGGTTCAACAGAAACAATAAAAATAAATAGACATGGAAAAGAGAATAACATAGAATTTTCTTGGTTCAAACAAAATGTCATCCCCATTACGATTGGTATAAAAAAGGCAGAATTACTGTATTTAAAAAAAAAAAATCAAATCAATTAAAATTTATAAGTATTAATAATTAAATTTATAATTTTTTTCACTAATCTATAAATATTTTGTAAAAACTTTACTCACATGTAATTGTTTCTATAAAATAAAGGGAGCATTTATTTACAAATCCCTCTTTGCCTACTTTTGTTTCACTTAGTCTAAATTATTTTATTTTGTTTCAATAAGTCCTATGGTTAACATACTTTGCAAAATACTGCTAATAACAATAGGATGAAGCACGCATTAATATTTACATTGACAATGTGAATATTCCGTGATATAAATATTCACTGTCAAATTTATTTAATGTGAATGTTCACATTGTTAATTAATTTATTTGTTTTTATTATATAAAATTATATGTTCAAGTGAGATCTTATTTGATAGATCTCATTAACTAGGTTTCAAAAATATAAATTTCATAAAATATATATATATATATATATATATGTACAACAAAAATTATGAACTTTAAAAGTTTAATATATAAAAGGTACGAAATAGTCCAAAATAATGCACATCAAGTTGTTAAAGGTTCAAAAAAATATTTGTAAATATAAAATTGTCCATAAATAATTAAGATTTAGTGGATCAAATGTCACACCCCCAAAAATAAAACCAATAATCCAACTCATAAGCGATGAGAATATAAACGGAATTAGTATACTTTCATATATCAGAATTTATATTACAAAAGAAATTACATGCATTATACTTTCATAAATGTTCATTCTGAAACTACAGCACATAACACTAATTAATAACAACAAAATAAACGCCCTACGGGCTTACATCTTTCCAAGTTATAGCTTGGTTATAACAAAAGAAAGTCATAAGCTCTATACATTTAAAGCCATCGGCTTGAATAAACAGTTAAACACAAAAATAACAAAAATAGAGCCTCCAGCTCATAAGTCCTCCCAAGCTGCGTTCTTGGAGGAAGCATATCACCTGTATCTGAAAATGGTTTCCCAAGTAGGGTGAGTCAAAGCCTAGTAGAGATAGACTAACACAATATATGAGGTTTAACTAAGATATAAGTGTCAGATAAATGTTCAATATACATAACCAAGTTACATCTTTCCATGACCATTCAATATTGATATTCACATCTCAATCCATTTCCATTATTCATTTTAAATCAATTTATGAGTCTAGTTCATTGTTCTCTAAACAACCCAAATGAGACTACAACTTATTTGTTCACAATCCAATAACATTCATTATTCAAACACTTCAACTTTTCCATTTTACGAAATTTTCATCCGAGAGAATTGACACCCATATATATACAAGATTTCGGGACTTTCACCCTGGACAGTCCGGCGAACTTAATTTTAAATGGAGTCCATCCCCTATCTCCTCCTAAACAATGGAGTACATCCCCTATCTCTTCCCAAACAATGATACATATACAATATATTAAAAGCATCGTCATATATAATGACTATCCACAACACATATTCAATGTTTCAATCATACCGTCATATTCAATGACATAATTTAAATGATTAGTTTCAATTCACGTAATCCTCATGTAATTTCTATAACAATCATGGCTATCCTCCATCGATAGCCCAAAACAGATATTTCTAAACAGATATACAACCCTTACAACAGATAATTTATCAAGATTCCATAAGTGAGTGATTTAACAAATCCAACTACACCATTCATTCATATATCCTCTCAATTTCACATTTTCCATATTAATTCCATTATTTATAAAAAAATAATTATTCAATACAAATTAGGGTAAATTTTCTCCTTATTCAAATATTAACCCAAAGGCTAAATTTCACCATTTAATCACAAGAGAGCTTCATATTCAAAGTCTCATATTCATTTTGTAACCCAACATGGAAAATCCCTATTTTAATTTGAGCCACAAACCCTAGATACCCAAAATCACTCCCAAATCTCATTATTTATACATAACAACGAATATTTAGGTTAAAAACCATATTAAGGTGTAGAATATCCCTACCTCAAGGGTAGAAGCCCAAAGAAGAAAAGGAAGAACTTCAAGAATACCCAAACTCAACTTTGTTCGGATCAAATAGAAGCCCACAAGATGCTCCACCTTTTTCTCAAAGGAAGTAGGGTAGATGTGCTTAGATCTTGGAGTATTTGTAGAGAGAAGTCAAGTTTTAGAGAGAGAATGAGCCAATTTAGGGTTTTGGGGTGAAGAGATATAAAATTTATGTATAAAAATGAGTTGCGGCGAACTGATATACACGAGGCTCGCTAGAGCGAAGAAGTTACTGCTCGAGTGACCAAACACAATAAGTGACCTCGCTTGAGCGCAGAATACATACCTTCAGAATTTTTACAGACGCACATCTTCCCTCGAGCGCAAAAATTCTCGCTCGAGCGAAGAACTTCACCTCCCAGAAATTCTACGTCTGAAAAAAAAAATATACTAAGAACTCTCAAATCTCGCTCGAGCGAAGAAGCAAATTTCACAAGGCTCGCTCGAGCGCAAGAAGCCTCGCTCAAGCGAAGAAGCAATTTTCTGGACAACAATAACTTGAACAACTAGCAACTAACCTGCTCCAAACATGCCCAAGACATTCCAATACCCAAATTCAAAGACAAATGAGGGAGAACAAGACATGGATAACAATATTAAACCACGGAGCCCCGAGTTCAGAATATAACAAAGGTCGGGTCAAACTGGAATCGCTATAACCTTCCCCCCTTAAAGAATTTCGTTCCCGAAATTTTAAATCATGTTTCAAAACTATGTTTATCTAATTTCCAAAATGATTACAATTCAATTCTCATTATCATGACCCATCTCTTGGTCATTTAGTCGTTTCACAAGAGAACAAATCTATGATAGATGTAACTCAACATATATTACCAATATGCATCTTCCAAAATTTGACAAATTTCAATACGTACATCTCATATTTCCAAAACATATTCAATGTTTATGATAAATTTGCATTTTCAAAACTAAAATAACATATACGTTGTTCAAATTAAACTTACGTTTCTGAAACATATTCAACATATACAATCTATATAATAAAGCAGAACAGATTTTGAAAATATGTTAGACACAAATGTCCTAGGACATTTCAATGGTTATGATTCATTTGTCTATTTAGATAGATGGCTGAGATGAACCCCTCAATTTGTTTCTAATTTGTTTCCCGCCCAAACACACTCTACTCTCTCTCTCTCTCTCTCCCACGTCTCCTCCGCCTTCCATCTTTATCTCTCTCTCCCTTTCTGTTGCATGTCTCCTCCCATTTCATCCTTATCTCTATCTCCCTCTTTGTTCCCTCTTTGTTCCTCTTCTTTATCTCTCTGTTCTCTCCGACTGCAGAAAAATATTTCAGGTGAAATTCTCATTTCTGTTTATCATCATCTCCCTTCTCTCCAACTGTATCTCCCTCTCCCTCTTTGTTCCTCTTCAGTTTCAGATTTCAATTCGCAACCCTTTGCTTTGAATTGTGATTTCAGATTTTCTTCTTCTCTCCGACTGTAGAAAACCCTTTGCTTTGAATTGCGATTTCAGATTTTGCCTTCAAAGGCTTGCGAAGAAAGCAGAAAAATATTTCAGGTGAGATTCTCATTTCTGTTTATCTCAATCCCTCTTTGTTCCTCTTCTTTATCTCTCCCTTCTCTCCGACTGGCTTCAATTCACAACCCTTTGATTTGAAATTTTTGAATCATTTTTGTCATGGAAATCTTATAAGCCTCCTCGAGTTCTTGAGTAGTTAACATAGTTGTTTTTTTCTGAAATCTATGCTTTCCAGATTTAGCTTATTTTATGTTGTTCATTCTATTTATTTCTTTTGTGTAGTATTAGTTTGGTTGCTGAGAAATTTGGAAGAAAAAATGGGGAAAAGAAAGAGAGAAATAAAAACTCTATAATTTAGAATTAGAAGTCACACCCATTAAGTGTTTGTTTGAATGGGTCTGAGAGGTTCTTCTATTTTTTAACTGAATCGACAGTTGGGTTTTCTTGAGCTGTCCATTTCATGGGTTTGTGCTGTTGGGTTTTCTGGTTTGGGTTCAAGATTATAAGCCTCCTCGAGTTCTTGAGTAGTTAACATAGTTGTTTTTTCTGAAATCTATGCTTTCCAGATTTAGCTTATTTGTTTGATACCAATATGAATGAGTTTATGTTGTTCATTCTATTTATTTCTTTTGTGTAGTATAAGTTTGGTTGCTGAGAAATTTGGAAGAAAAAAGGGGAAAAAGAAAGAGAGAAATAAAAACTCTATAATTTAGAATTAGAAGTCACACCCATTAAGTGTTTGTTTGAATGTTGGTGTCCAACATGAATACAACTACTATCTAGAAGTGTCAATGCGATTATCAAGGCTATTGGTTTTATGAACCTATTGTTGTTTGAATTATTTACAATGATAAAGTGTAAAGGCAAAATTAAGAGGTCATGTTTCCTGCAAGTAGGTTGGATTTTCCTCATCTTGCAAACCAGGGCAGTTGGGGAACTAAAAACACCCTTGTGAAAGGAACTCTTGGAGGGTCATTGGGCCGACAGAAATCTACGGGTGGCAGACCTGCTGAACATTCTCTTTTATCATCACCTGCCTCTGCTCGGTTGTCCCTGAAAGGGAAAAAGGATGCCATGACCAAGCAATCAGGTAAACCATTATGGCTGGTAGGTTTTCTAATTGAATAATTTAAGTGACCTTTTAACCTCCAATCCTTGTAGAGGCCATGGACTTCAGAGATTGGTGTGAGAGTGAGTCTGTCAGGCTTATCGGGACAAAAGGTATTGTATTGTTATTTCCATTGGCATCTCATTTTCCTTGATTTTTTTATTGGTTGTAATAAATAAATAAACTAACACTTAATTTTATTTTAAATAACAAACACACAAAATTAAGTAAACAAACAAATTTAATTTTAAAATACTGAATTTATGCACAAAAAAATCAAACAAAAGCTTAACAGTAGTACACTTCAAGTGTTAGATGATTAGTCCATAAGATTGAATTTAGTTGATTAGTCTTTCTCCACCAAATACAAAAAAAAGGAAAAACTTATATCAAAAGATGAATAGTGTTTTCCCAAAAAAGAAGAAAAAGTTTGTGAATAGAAAGGGAACTCGAAAATGGCTACCAGCAGTAGTTGTTTTGTAAACATGGAATTGTACCATTTTGTGAAACGTGGATAGTGGAGGTTATTTAGTTTGTGAATTAATAATTTATCATGTTACCCTTAATTAGAAATTGATATAAGTGTAAAAATAGTATGATTATTTACAAATTTAAGGTCATTTTAGGAGAAATAGGAAAAAATTTCTTAGACAATGGCTTCAAGACTCCAAGAAAGCTGTTCCCTTTTAATAATAGAATAGAAAAAATACTATTAGTATTGTCTATTCTATTTAAAATAAAATATTAATATTGTCTATTCTATTTAAAATAAAATAAAATAAATAGACATCGCGTGTATAAATAGTATTTTAAGAACAAGAATTAGTTTGCACAAACCCATGTATAAATTCAGTATTTAAAAAAAAAAACATTTGTGGGATTACATCTTTAACATGTCATAACTTTGCACTTGGTAATCTATTTTGGACAAATTTTTTTTTGTTTTGTTGTTTTTATTTTTAGATTTATGCATATGAAACTGCGGAAGGCGATTTTGAGTGATTACTTTCGCCCCCCCCCCCCAAAAAAAAAAAAAAAAAAAAAAATTCAATAGTAGTCTTATTTGAAAGATCTTGAAAAAACAAATTTACATATATCAATTTTATTAAGAACAAATTTGTAAAACTCAAGTTATGAGGAGCAACTTTTAATTATTCGAAACGTTCATATTGTAAGGTCCGTTCAGTAGATCATCTATAAAAATAAAAAATAAAAATTAATTGGATATCTTTAGTCCCATGATTAGTTTTTAATTGCTTTTAAATTGCAAAGTACTGGCTGGTGTGCACTATTTGATATTTAATTTTTTTTTAATATTTGATTTGTTTGGAATTGTTGAGTGTAGTCTATTAAATATATTTTTATAATTGCATTTTAATCTTAAATTTAAATAGTGTTTTGATTACAATTATATTATAATCCTAACATTATTTACACCGTGCCTTCAGGCACGGGCATACACTAGTGTTCTCATAATTCAAAACATATACAATGTCATTATAGTTCATGAACAAAACTAAAACCTCAACATATACTCAAACATCAGCAAATAAGTCCGGATATTTCTCTCGAACTTCCAATTCACACTCCCAAGTTGTTTCCTCAACCCCATGATGTTTCCACAATACTTTGACCAAGGGAATTGTCTTGCCTCGCAAGACTTGGTCCAGTCTTTCCAAGGCTGTCACCGGTCTCTCCTCATACGAGGCAGCCTCATTTACCTCTAAGTGGGTCCAATCCAACTTGTGCGATGGATCCGACTCATACTTCCAAAGCATACTAACATGAAATACGTAATGCACTCCGGAAAGTTATTGTGGCAATGCCAAACGACAAGCAACCTCCTCGATCCGCTTAAGGATCTCAAAAGGCCAATAAACTGAGGGGATAACTTCCCACTTTTTCCAAATCTCATAAGACCCTGCCTAGGTGATATCTTCAAAACGACATGGTCTCCCACTTCAAAAGACAAGGGTCTCCTCCTACTGTCGACAAAACTCTTTTGGCAACTCTGGGCTATAACTAACCTCTTACGGATAAGTGCAACCTTCTCCGTCGTTTCCTGTACTAACTCTGGGCCAACAAAGGTGCATCACCCACCTCGGCCCAACACACTAGGGATCTACAAGGTCTCAAATGGTGCCATGCCAATACTCGATTGGAAGCTGTTATTGTAGGCAAATTCTACTAAGGGAAAGTGTCTCTCCCAAGATCCTTTAAAATCAAGAACACAGCCTTGAAGCATATCCTCAAGGATCTGAATAGTGCGCTCGGACTGCCTATTAGTCTAAGGATGGTAAGCTGTGCTAAAAGTCCGTCTAGTACCGAAAGCATTTTGTAAGCTCTGCCACAGCCGAGATGTGAAACGTGGATCTCTATCTGAAACAATTGTTACAGGGACCCCGTGCAACCTCACTATGTCCCTGATATACAAGTCGACAAGATAGTCTACCGAATCACTTACGCGCATAGGAATAAAATGTGCCGACTTGGTCAACCGGTCAACTACCACCCAGATGGCATCACTACCCCGTTGAGTCCTTGGAAGGCCCACAATAAAATCCATCGTGACATGCTCCCATTTCCACTCAGCTATAGGCAAGGGTTGCAACAAACCCGCTGGCCTCTGATGTTTGGCCTTCACTTGCTGACAAGTAAGGCACTTTGATACAAAAAAGGCCACATCCTTCTTCATACCTCTCCGTCAAAACTGGCGACTTAGATCATGATACATCTTTGTGCCTCCTGGGTGCTCCGCAATGTGTGAATGGTGAAACTCTCAGAGTACATCCTCTCGGCAAGACTCCGGCACAAACAAACGATCACGGTATCTCACACTCAGGTCGAGATACATAGTCAAGCCATTCTCTACCTTCTCACTAGAGATCTTATCCCGAAGGGATTATACCTCAAGGTCACCCTTCTGCGTTTCTAACACTCGGTTCACAAGTGTCGGTTGTGCAACTGCTAAAAACAAGGCTGCAACTCAACAGACTTGCCCAGACACAAGTCAAACTCACCAAGAGCACCCAACATTTCCCATTCCCGGATGGTGATACAAGTTACGCTGCTAATAGACTTCTTACTCAAGGCATCAGCCACAATGTTGGCCTTTCTCGGATGGTAATGTAGCTCAAAATCATAATCCTCTATGAACTCCATCCACTTTCTCTGCCTCAAATTCAAGTCCTTCTGTGTAAACAGATACTTCAAACTCTTATAATCAAAAAACACCTCAAATCTCTCACCATACAGATAGTGCCTCCAATTCTTCAAGGCAAAAATCAGTACTGCTGACTCTAAGTCATGAGTAGGGTAGTTCCTCTCATGTGTTTTTAACTGCCGTGAGTCATAGGCTACTACCTTCCCCTCTTGCATCAATACACAACCCAAACCTTCCCATGAAGCATCACAATACATTGAATAGTCCAAACCTCTCTTCGGAATAATCAAGACTGGAGTGGTCATAAGTCTCACCTTAAGCTCTTGGAACGATTTTTCACAAGTCTCACTCCACACAAATTTGATTCATTTCCTCGTCAATCTAGTCAGAGGTGAAGCTAATCTAGAGAAATCTTTCACAAACCGACGGTAATCCCCGGTCAACCCCAAGAAACTACGGATTTCGAAAGCATTCTTAGGTTGTGCTCAGTCTTGTACTGCTTTTATCTTAGATGAATCTACAGTCACCCCTTGCCTGGATACCACATGGCATAAAAACTTAACCTCTTTCTGCCAGAATTCAGACATCCCAAACTTAGCATACAGCTTATGGACTCTAAGCAACTCAAGCACCACTCGCAAGTGTTCCTTGTGCTCCTCCTCAGAGGGTGAGTAAATCAAAATGTCGTCCACAAAGACGACCACAAAACGTTCTAGGAACTCTAGGAAGATTCGGTTCATCAAGTCTATAAACACAGTTGGAGCATTGGTTAGCCCAAAAGGCATCACAAAAAACTCATAATGGCCATACCGCGTACAGAATGCCATCTTCAGGATATCCTCCTCCTATACTCTCAACTGATGGTAACCCGATCTTATTTCTATCTTAGAGGAATAACGAGATCCTTTCAATTGATCAAACAAGTCATCTATACGAAGCATTGGATACTTGTTCTTAACCATTACCCGGTGCAACTTCCGGTAATCCATACAAAGTCGCAAGGCCCCATCTTTCTTTTTAGCAAAGGGGGTCGGTGCTCCCCAAGGTGAAGTACTAGGGTGAATAAAACCCTTATCTAGTAATTCCTAGAGTTAAATCTTTAACTCACTCATCTCAACAAGCACAAACCGATACAGTGCCATAGAAACTGGTGCCGTGCCAAGCACTAGATCAATAGAGAACTTGATCTCTTGGTGAGGTGGTAAACTAGTAAGATCCTCAGGAAAGACATCCGAGTACTCACAAACCACTCTTGGCAACTCAACCTGAATTTCACCACACTCACTACTTAGAAAGCTAGCAAGGAGACAACTAAACTCACTCCGCCCATGTGGATTATATACCGGTGATAAGACTCTATCCACCCAGTCTCCCAAGAAATAAAAGCAATCACCGCTTGAGGTACATACAGTAACCCTTTGACGGTAGCAATCTATAACAGCCCGATATGACGATAACCAATCCATACCCAAGATAACATCAAAACTAGTCATATCAAGCAAAAAAAATGCAAATGGAAGTCGATGACCAGCGACCTCTACGTCACAACCCCGACACCCCTGTTTCAGAATAACCTTACCACTAATAGGTTACTCTACACAAATAGGCAATGCTAACTGTGCCAACTCTAACCCCAAAACCGATGCAAATGTAGAAGATATAAAGGAATGGGATGCACCTGTATCAATCAACACACTAGCAACTGAATTGTAAAACAAGAAGGTACCTCTCACAACAGATGGAGTCGGTACAAGATCTGGCTCGGTAACAATATACACAGACCCTGTTGGCCTTTGATCTGTCTGCCCACCCCTCGGAGCATAAGACTGCTGCACTGACTGAGCCAAAGAAGCTTCTTGATTGGCCCTCGAGGCCTGTGCTGACTGTACTAGCTGGTGACTCTGTGCTTGTCTCGAGCCAGACGCACTAGGTGTGCCACCCAACTGTAGGCAAAACCTCTTCAAGTGTCCCGCCTACCCGCACTAATAACAAGTGAGCGGCTGGCCTCTCCCCTAACTCTGGCCCTGAGAACGAGCCGAAGATGATGTTGCTCGTTGCCCTCCTCCCCTCTGTGGGCAAGCTGGAGACTTTATGGCTCAACTGGCTACACTTGAAACAAGTGATGTCTCCCTAACCACCTCTCCTAAAACCCGAACTCGACACTAAAAAGGTAGACCTCGAATGCACTCCCTAGGACTGTTGGGAATTAGAACGCCTCTGTCTCTTATTGTGCCCTTATCCATCCTAACTCCTCCTAGAGCCCCTTATTGTCTCTTTCTCCCCATGTATGATAGTCTCAAGATGGGCTGCAACCTCCATAAGGCACCCATAATCCCTAATCATCGATCTAGCCACTCTAAACATGAGCCTGGTCCATAATTTCTTCTCGAACTCCAAACACCGGCGCTCCTCAGTCGCCACTAACTCCAATGCAAACCTCGACAAACTAGTGAACGTGGCTTCAAACTCAGCCATTGGTGTGTTTAACTACTTGAGCTAAGAAAACTGATCCCTCAATTTCTCCCTTACTGTATCAAATAAGTACTTATCCTGAAAGGCATCAACAAAGGCCTCCCAAGTCCCTCCAATGCACCCCCGCGCATACTTCCACCATTGACCTGCGTCTTCCTTCAGTTGGAAGGACGACAAGGTCACTCTCAAACCTCCATCTTTGATGCCGAACATCTCAAACGTTTTCACCATCTGCTCTAGCCACTCATTAGCCTTTAGTGGCTCTTTGGGATCACCCAAAAACTCGTCCAGATTCGACCAGAAGAACTCCCTTTTCAGAAAAGACAGCCCTGTTTTAGTCACTTGGGTTTGGACTTGATTCTCAACCCTGAGAATGTCTATGAATTCCAGCAAAGCTCTGACCATCTCGCGAGCTAAGGTGCCCATGGCCTGTTGACCAACCGGTTCGACCACATTGGCCTGACCAACGCCCTCATCCTGCGCCAGAATTTCATCTGGTATAGGTATCTCATGCCTCCTAGGCCTACCACGCCTACCATCACGACCACGTCCTGACATCTTAATGAAGGTAACAAAGAGATTAGCACATTTACAAATGTACCGAAACTAATTCACTCACGTCCTACTACAGTGGACAACAATAATTCACTCCACATAAGCACATAATCACATAGACACATGCGAATTTCTTTCCAAGATAATGACTGTCCCGCGGCGTTGTTAAAGTTCCAATTAGAAACAACAGTGATCAAGTGCTCTTCTAATAGGACTTCCAGAAACCCGTAGACCTAATCAACATCTTAGAAACCAAATCCCATACCCATATAATCGCATAAGCATGTTATCATATAAGCACATATCATCCATACTGAAGTCTCTAACAAGTGAGACAAACCCATTGTGGTACTAACCACTTCCCACGTACCCAAAGTATGCAAACCTGGTACGCTCTGATACCAAGTTGTCACGCCCCAAAAAATAATACCAACAATCCAACTCATAAGCGGTGAGAATATAAACGGAATTAGTATACTTTCATATATCAGAGTTTATATTGCAAAAGAAATTACATGCATTATTCTTTCATAAATGTTCATTCTGAAACTACAGCATACAACACTAATTAATAACAACAAAATAAACGCCCTACAGGCTTACATCTTTCCAAGTCATAGCTTGGTTACAACAAAAGAAAGTCATAAGCTCTATACATTTAAAGCCCTTGGTTTGAATAAACAGTTAAACACAAAAATAACAAAAATAGAGCTTCCAGCTCGTAAGTCCTCTGTAACGCCCTCAAAATTAACCCGTTATATATATATATATATATATATCATTGACATGCAATATTTAAAGAAAACAATTCATTAATTCATTCATCAGAGTATTACTAAATAAAAGCGTTACATGTAACATCAAATTAAATGCCCTACGGGCTAACATCTTTCCAAGCCAACACTTGGACACAGAATATGAGTTCTAACTCAAATACAAATAAAGCCCTAGGCTTGAATGTTTACATGTAATATCAAATAAATAAAGAACAACTAAACTAAACAGAGTCTTCAACTCCAATTCCTTCCAAGCTAAGTCCTTGGAGGTAGCTTATCACCTGAACCTGAAAATGATGTTCCCATAAAGGGTGAGCCACAGCCCAGTAGAAAAATACTAAACCAAATATAAGCATTGGATAAAGCTATAGCATTCAATAGATGGTTAACCAAGATAATCAATTATAACTTGATACTGTCTCATGACACTAATGTCTATGACATGTTTCAATTCCCATTATTATCAATATGGCTCAGAACCTGGCCAAACTTACAACAGTGAACTATATATCACATTCACATCACTTACAATATCAACAACACAGATGAGACTCAGGCTCATATCAAAACACTTCGTACTTCTCATTTGATACACATTTTAGTGTTGTATCAATAACATGTAAAAACACTTCAGTATAATAAGCACACATAATAGTGATGCTAATGGAGTCCATCCCCTATCTCCTCCCAAACAAAAATCCGGTTTAGAGGTCCATCCCCTATCTTCCCCTAAACCGTAGAGTACATCCCCTATCTCCTCCCAAACAATATGCAAATGCAATGCTCAATCAATACATGTATTTTTTGTATTAATTCAATAGTCTAAATTTATGACTTAAACAAATTGATTAGTTTCAATTTTCCCTAATCCACATGCAATGTCTACAACAAACACGACTATCCTCCACCGATAGCCCAAAACAGTTATTTCTAGACTGGAAATAAATATATCAACAATTCAATAGGCGACTGATTTTAATTATCCAACTACACCACTTAATCAATGAATTCCTCAATTTCATGCATTTAACCAATTTCCCCAATTTCCTTAAATTAATTATACAAATTAATTTATTAATACAAGTAGGGTTTTTCCCAAAATTACCAAAGTACTCCCAACATATCAAAATACCAAAACTTAGAACAAAACTTATAGGATGGAGTAGGAAATCCCTACCTCGAAGAAAATAACCCGAATGGAGAAGACGAAGATGAATACCCAAATTCCAAAATGCTCCAAACCACCAAACGTTCAGATTGAATGAAAGCCCTTGACTCACTCTTTTTTTTTAATAAAGGACCAAGGTTACATACTCACCCTAGGTAGATCAATTTTTAGAGAGAAGGCAGGTTTAGAGAGAGAGAAAGAGAGAGAGACTCTCAAGGGGCGGTTTTCTAAAAGTTAAGAAAGAAAAGTAGGTCAAAAAGTGATCCAAAAAGTGAAATCTCGGACTGATGTAGTCGACTCTTCGCTCGAGCGTGAAAATCCCCGCTCGAGCGTCAGACACAGACTCACGCTTAAGCGTGAAAAGAGCCGCTCGAGCGTCGATTGCACACTTCCAGAAGTTTTGCAGGCGATGGTACCCGCTCGAGCGCCAAACTCTCCGCTCGAGCGGAGGGACTGCAGAGTAAAGTACTGGGAGATGGAAAAACACGCTCGAGCGTCAAAACTCCCGCTCGAGCGGATAAGCAACAACGAAGAGCCCGCTCGAGCGTTAAAAATTCCGCTCGAGCGTGAAGGCCAAAATCTGGACATCACCTTTTGGTTTCAAAGTGCAACCAACCTGTTTCAAACCTGCCCATCACAACCCAAGATTCAAATACAAAGAGGAAAGGCTAGAAGTGATAATGATACAAAAACAAGTCCACGGAAACAAGTCCAGAATACAGTATACAAAGGAAGGAAAAACCGGGATCGCTATATCCTCCCAAGCTACGTTCTTGGAGGAAGCATATCACCTGTATCTGAAAATGGTTTCCCAAGTAGGATAAGCCAAAACCTAGTAGAGATAAACTAACACAATATATGAGGTTTAACTAAGATATAAGTGTCAGATAAGTGTTCAATATACATAACCAAGTTACATCTTTCCATAACCATTCAATATTGATATTCACATCTCAATCCATTTCCATTATTCATTTTAAATCAATTCATGAGTCTAGTTCATTGTTCTCTAAACAACCCAAATGAGACTACAACTCATTGGTTCACAATTCAAAAAATTCATTATTCAAACACTTTAACTTTGCCATTTTACGAAATTTTCATCCGAGGGAATCGGCACCCATATATATACAAGATTTCGAGAGTTTCACCATGGACACTCTGGCCAGCTTAATTTTAAATGGAGTTCATCCCCTATCTCCTCCTAAACAATGGAGTACATCATCTATCTCCTCCCAAACAATCATACATATACAATGTATTAAAAGCATCGTCATATACAATGATTATCCACAATACATATTCAATGTTTCAATCATACCGTCATATTCAATGACATAATTTAAATGATTAGTTTCAATTCACCTAATCATCATGCAATTTCTATAACAATTATGGCTATCATTCACTAATATCTCAAAATAGATATTTCTAAACAGATATACAACCCTTACAACAGATAATTTATCAAGATTCCATAAGTGAGTGATCTAACAAATCCAACTATACCATTCATTCATACATCCTCCCAATTTCACATTTTCCATATTAATTCCATTATTTATACAAAAATAATTATTCAACACAAATTAGGGCAAATTTTCCCATCTTCCAAATATCAACCCAAAGGCTAAATTTCACCATTAATCACAACAGAGCTTCATATTCAAAGTCCCATATTCATTTTGCAACCCAACATGGAAAACCCCTCTTTTAATTTGAGCCCCAAACCCTAGTTACCCAAAATCACTCCCAAATCTCATCACTTATACATAACCACGAATATCTAGGTTAAAAACCATATTAAGGTATAGAATATCTTTACCTCAAGGGTAGAAGCCCAAAGAAGGAAAGGAAGAACTTCAAGAATGCCCAAACTCAACTTTGTTCGGATCAAATAGAAGCCCACAAGATGCTCCACCTTTTTCTCAAAGGAAGTAGGGTAGAGGTTCTTAGATCTTGGAGTATTTGTAGAGAGAAGTCAAGTTTTAGAGAGAGAATGAGCCGATTTAGGGTTTTGGGGTGAAGAGATATAAAATTTCTGTGTAAAAATGAGTTGTTGCGAACTGATATACGCGAGGCTCACTTAAGCGAAGGAGTTGTCGCTCGAGCGACCAGACAAAATAAGTGACCTCGCTCGAGCACAAGAAGCGTCACACGAGCGCAAAATACATCCCTGTAGAAGTTTTACAGACACACACCTTTGCTCAAGTGCAAAAAGTCTCGCTCGAGCGAAGAACTTCACTTTTCCAAAAATTCTACATCTGCGAAAAGAATACTAAGGACTCTCAAATCTCGCTCGAGCGAAGAAGCAAATTTCACATGGCTCGCTCGAGCGAAGAAGCGATTTTTTAGACAACAACAACTTGAACAACTAGCAACTAACCTGCTCCGAACATTCCCAAGATATTCCAATACTCAAATTCAAAGACAAATGAGGGAGAACAAGACATGGATAACAATATTAAACCATGGAGCCCGAATTCGGAATATAACAAAGGTTGGGTCAAACTGGAATCGCTATATCAAATGTCCAAATAATAGGGCTTATTAAAATACAAAAATATGTTATGAACTAATTAGAATACAAGTACCTGAAAGAAATTTTTCTAATAAATTTCCCAAAATAAAATGTTGTTAGTTGTACACATGAATTGAACATCTAGAGTCAAAGTCCTTAATCTAAATTTTATATGTTTGTATTTAGAAAAGTTATGAAATTTTATTTAAAAATAAATAAATAAAATATAATTATATTTCATTCATATTTTAATCACATTCCCCCCTCCAAATTCTTACCCAAACTAATGTTTTAAGACTGTCTAAATAATCACATCACAACACTAAAGAGACCAACAAAAGAATTGTTTTATCTTATTCTTGGATCTTTTCCACCAACGACATCAAATTCAATGTTAATATTTTGTTCAACCCATCAAGATGCTTCATGAAGTTTGCTCATTCTCTTATTGAGCAAAATTCATTTTATTTTCTTGTAATATGGTTCGATAGTATTTTACTCTCTTATCTTTTAAAAATAGTTATATATTGCCTATATAGTTTTGAACTAAAATGCAATATTAATACCGTTAATGTTAACAATAAAAGGATAATTATACCCTTTATATCTCCTTTTATTTTTTACCCTCTTAGTAAATAAATAAATAAATCTACCTCCATGATTAAGAAAAAAATTAAAAACATAATACAATACTAATTTGAGAAACTCGAGTTTCCTAAATATATTTATTAATAAAAACTTAGTTTTGAATTTTAATTTATTTATGATTTAATTTTTAAAATATATATACCTGTTTAATTTAAAATATTCTTAAATAATAAATTGAGTTAAAAATAAAAATTAGATTAAAGTACTTTTATGATAATAAAATAATTTATTTAAGTTAATTTATTTTTTAATTTCTTATATATATATGTATGTATTATCTACATGCTTAATTTAAAATATTATTAAATAATGTAATTTTATGGTAATAAATTAGAATATTTAGTTTAATTTATTATTTAATTTGTTATATATATTTAGTTTAATTTATTATTTAATTTGTTATATATATATATATATATATATGTTTATGTTTATTTTAAAATTTTATTAAATAAAAAATTGGATTAAAAATTAAAAGTTAGATTAAAGTAATTTGATGAATAATTTTTATAATAATAAATTAAGGTGTTTAGGTTAATTTAATTATACATATAATATGCATGTTTAATTTAAAATGTTATTAAATAAAAAAATTTAGATGAAAAGGTAAAACAATGCTAATTTCATCTTCTTATATTGAAATTTAACTTTAATTTTTTTTTTCCCATTCTCAAAATAAGCATGTGAGATATACTCTCCTTTAGTTTGGATAGAAAATATAATTGTAGCATTTTAGTCCAAAACCACAAGGGAGGTTTGGCTTGGGAAGGTTTCATGTTTTCTTCATCGGATTGGTGTACTTGATGGAAGTGTTCATCTTGAATGTGTTTTCTGTCATAATGATGTTGAAATTGTGGAGCACATCCTTCTTTTCTATCCTTTTGTTTGGAGGCTGTGGTCAAACATTGTAGAATGGTGGGGTTTTCAGTGGGTCTTTCCAGGTTCAATAGATGGGCTGCTGCCGTGGTGGTATGGTTGCAGAATGACAAAAGTGGAGAAGAAAATCTGGATGGTTATCTCTTCGGCAACTCTGTAGTCATGAAGGCATAGAAACGAATGTGTCTTCAATGGATCTCAACTAGATTTTGAAGCTTTATGTGAAATTGTGAAAGTTCGAGTAGCTTTGTTGGTCAAGGCCTCGCCATTACATGTGGAGGCTTCTATGAATGGTCTGGTGTATAATCTGCAGTAGGTTAAATTTTGCATCAGGTATGGTGGTTGAATGTGTATTAGCAACAGGTTTGATGGTTGAGCTTGTGTATAGTCTGGTTGCTATGGTTAGTGTTTGATTTGAGTTGTGCTGTCAGAGTTGACCTGTTACTGTGGTCTGGTGGCTGAGCCTGTGTATGGTATGGTTTTCGAGCTTAGTGTATGATATGGGTTGTGCTATCAGTGTAGGATATGTTATCTGTTCTCTATTCTCTGTTCTGCTACTGATCTGCTATCTGTTCTCTGCTGATCTGTTATGCTGCAGCTAGAGCCTGATTTGTTGATGTTCTGTTCCCCCCAGATTTGGATTGTCTTCAACAGTTAAGGGGGTGGCCTATAAAGTTCTGGAATTGATAGCTGAAGGATTGAGGATAGAGCCAAGGACTGTGTTTGATGAGCTTTTGAGGGATGAGAAGAGTGAATGTCTTTTTAGGTTAAATCAGTACCCACCAATACCATGCTCAAGGCTTCAAGAATTGAGTGGTCAGAATGTGATTGATTTTGTAGAACACAGAGTCCCACAGATAATATATGTGCTAAGGTCTAACAACATATCAGGCATTGAAATCTGCTTAAGAGATGGGACTTGGGTTTCAGTGCTACCTGACGCCAACTCCTTTTTCGTCAGTGTTGCCAATTGCTTGCAACAGGTAATGAACAATGGGAGATTGAAGAGTGTGAGGCATAGGGCAAAATCAAAGTTGAAAAAGTGTAATGCTGAATCAAGTCCACATTTTTTTTCTTTGCATATTGTTGCTACTACTAATAATCTTGCCTACTGCTGCTGTGCGCTGCATTGCTGATCTGTTCTCTTTGTTGATTGTCCTGTTGTATTTCAGGATTCTTGTGCTTTTGGAATGGTGGTTGAGGTGTTATTTGTTTTGGTTGTTTTCTTTCTTTGAGGGTGCTTAGCATATGATAGATTGGGCTTTTTGGTACTAACATAGTTGAGATGATCTAACCTTTTATGATGCTTTGTGCACCTTTCTCTCTTTATCGATGTTTAGATGTTTTTGTGTGTACATCTTGTACCTTTCATTGTCATCAATAAAGTTCTGTTTATTTTGCCAATCAAAAAAAAAAAATGTGGTTATTTCTAAAAGACAGCGAGATAAAGTGCAATTAGGTCATACCACAAGTAGGAATGTAATTATTTTGATACGGTTGGTATTTAGATAAAAAAATTTCATTGAATCGATAATGTTGGTTTTATTATTTTGTGCATCAATATAAACCGCTTTTCCCATCAAATTGAACTGAATCTATTGAAACGGTTCGATGCGGTGCGATTTAATCGATTTAAGACCTTTCAAACTTGAGCCACTTTTTACTATAGTCACTAGTCTATATTAAAATATTGAATTAGTTATTTGCCCACCACTTCAAACATATTCAATCCATCCATTTAATAAATATTTTTCAATTCCTAGATTAACAAAAATACAAAAAAAAAAAAAAAAAGTACTAAAGCTTTAAGAGTAATGAGTTAGAGTTAAAATTATATATAAGAAGAGTTTACAAAGTACAAAGTTATGTTATAGTGATGATAGGATTAATTAGTTAAGGTTAATAATTTATTATACTTGTTAATTTCGTTTAATTAGATTATATATATATATATATATATTGTACAAATACAATATATGTTGAAGCGATGGTTTTGGGAGTTTTTTTAAAAAAAATAATAATAATTTAGAGAATTAACCCACTTTTCAAACTATTTAGGAAACTAACCTGCTTTTTGAAAATGTAATTTTAAATTGAAATCACATTTTCAATATGCAATTTCAACTTGAAATCGCATGATGAAAATGCAATTTTATGATGACATAGACTTCACTAAGATATATTGCATTTTCACCATGTAATTTCAACTAAAATTGCATATTGAAAATGAAATTTTAATTTAAAATTGTATTTTCAAAATGCGATTTCAAATGCAAATTAATTTCCCAAATAATTTGAAAAGTGAATTAATTCTCTAATGTTTTTTTTAGAATATTAAAAAAAAAAAAAAACTCTTGGTTTTAGTTTAATTCGGTGCATAACATTTTTGAATCAATACCAAATTGAAAATAAAAAAAAAAAATCAAATTAAAAAATCACACAAACCGATTCTTGCTAAAAAAAAAAAAAAAAACAAATATAACTAGTTAAGTTTGGTTCAATCGATTTAATCAATTTTTTTTAGTTTTTCTTATATCTCTAACCACAAGGAGCAAAATAAATTTTGCCCTCTCTTATTTGTAATTTGTATAATTGCTACTTATGTTATGTTGTATTTGAATCATGGATTTGCATATGAATTTGAAAAAGAAAAATTAAAAAAAAAATGTGTGAAACGTACGTGAAATATATTTATATTTCATTCATATCTCATTAATTTTTTTTCTTTTTCATTTTAAATTCTTACTAAAATACATGAACCAAAGGTTAACTATTAGATTTATACTAGAGATTTATCTTGAGTGTTATGTAAGTCATACTAAAATTGGAATAATCGTATTCAAATGACGAGAGAAGAAAGGATGGTGGAAGACAGAGGGTGGAAGCCGGTTCTGCGCAAGTATAGTGGTAAGGGTGGTAGGAATTCAGATCTCGGTAATGAGATTCACACGATCTTTGTGGATAATCTCCCAGAATCTATGGACCCAAAAGGGTTGTATAACATATTCATCAATTTTGGGGTAGTGAAGGATGTGTTCATCCCTAACAAAAGGAGAAAGGTGACTAGATCAAGATTTGGGTTTGTCCGGTACGACTGTCCAGTGGCAACGAACATAGCGGTCCAAAAAGCTCATGGTATCTGGTGCAATAACAGAGCTTTGAAAGTGAAGATAGCAGATTTTGTTCAAGGAAATGAGGACAACCAGAAACCAGTAATTACATCAGTTGGTAGAAGGGATTTTGCCACAACAAGCAAAGGTATGGATACGCTACAAAGACGGGATTTTGCCACAACCAGCAGAGCTACAAATACGATACAAAGGGGAAAGTCGTTTGCACAAATATTGACTGGTTCAGGGCTGGTTTCAAATTCAAACATTAGTATCCAAACTTACGAGGAGGGGAATGGTTGGTTGTATGAAAGTGCGATTGTTCGATTGAAATCTCACATATGTGCGGGGGAGTTCAAAGAGGAATTGAAGAACAGAGGAATGGGAAATGTTTACGTTAGAGATGGAGGGGGAAGAGATATTGTGCTAACGTTTGAATCAGCGGGCTCCTTTAATGAGAAGCTCAAATCGATGGAGGGGTGGAGTCAGCCATGGTGCGAATCCGTCAAGGTATGGCAGCAGGGGATGATTCTTGATCAAGAAAGATCTGTATGGCTCACTTGTTATGGTGTTCCTCTGAATCTCTGGAGTAGCAATACGTTTAGTAGCATTGGAAGGGTATGGGGAGAGGTCATAGGCATTGATGAGGATACATCCAGAATGATGTCTTTTCACAGTGGTAAGGTGAGGATTGCTACTAAGTGCATGGAGTCCATAAACACAACCATTATTCTGCGATGCAAGGGAATCGATTTTCCAGTCAAGGTGTGTGAAGAACAGGTGGTAATCTCAGAGGTGATATACAAGCAATGTAAATGCTATAGTGAACAGGCCCAAATGGCAAATTCAAATTCAAATGGTGAGGAGCAGGATCAAGAGCAGAGATCCGTTGTAGGGAGCAAAGAGGGTGAAGATGTAGCTGATGTGGACGGCCACGGTGGTGGTGAGCTGGATAACACAGATGTTGTGGGGGCAAAGGGGCTAAGGGTAGGAAATGATGATCATACGGCTACTGATGGTCAACAGAGGGAGCTAAGTACATCTAGGGTTGAGGAGTCCATCATGTCGATAGGGCAGCTGGACTGTCTGCCGAAGCAACCTAGAGATGGAGGGGAAGCATGCGGATGTCTGTCAGTCAAATCAGGGCCAACTCCCATTCAGATTCAAATTGAAGGTAACCAGCTTGTAGCAGATGTTGTTGCTACTTCAGGCTTTATGAAGAGTCTTAGTGGGCCAGAAAAAAATGCACCTGGGCTTAACTTAGAGGTGTTATTACATAAGGCCCATGTCCTACAGTGTGGTAACAACCTAGGCCATAGATATTCAGAGTTAAGTGATCCAAAGGATCAGCTAATAGAGGAGGATGAAGTCCAAAATAGCAAAGGTAAAGAAGCTCTTGACAGTGTGGTAAAGGAGACCTACGGTGTAGCAACTTGTTCTCTGGCAGTGGCAGATCAAACGAGGAAGACTACCATAAAAGAGAAAGGTAAAGGGATGGTGAAATACCAGAGGAAGAAAAAAGGAAACATACAAATAGGGGTTGGATCAGTGTTGAATTTCAGGAAGGGAGCTATTTTTCGGTCGGCAGCTGCAGCTATTTCACTGTCCATGGCCAGCAAATCAGTCTCCAGCCAGTTGCTTCTTAATGAGGCAGAAGCATCTCTGAAGATAGGGAAGCTGCTTGGGCTGAAATGTAAAGGTAAGGATGAGGAAGTAATTAGCAAATTGATGGAACTGGAAGTTAAGGATAAGGAGGTGCTGGGTAAAAGGGGCAGCAAGGCAGAATAATATGTATCTGCCGTGGAGCTTTTGGTGGGCAAATTGGTGTTAATGAAGGTCTTATCTTGGAATGTTAGAGGGCTAGGCAAGCCCATGAAAAGGAGAATAATCAAAAAACTTCTCTTCGAAAGGAAGGTGGATATGGCACTGTTTCAGGAAACTAAGAGACCTGCTATAACTGAGGAATTTGTCAGATCTTGTTGGCCTGGGGATCAGATGGAGTATATGGCGGTGGACTCAGAGGGTGCAGTTGGTGGACTACTGTGTGTTTGGAATCCACAAGCTTTTCAAATGCTGGACTGTTGCTATAACAGGTATTTTATTATTTTGTCTGGCACTCTATTTTCTAGTATAGCTTGTGTTATTGTCAATGTCTATGGCCCGACCGATGGTGTTAAGAGGAAGGGACTATGGGAAACTTTGAAGAATTTAAAGAGAAATTTTATTAACCCTTGGTGCTTGGGGGGTGATTTTAATGAGATTCGGTTTTATTCTGAGAGGGTCGGTTGTTCTCAAAGATGTGGCGGTATGAAGGATTTTAACGAGCTAATCGAAAACCTGGAAGTGTGTGACTTACCAATGTTGGGGAGAAAGTTTACTTGGTGTAATTCTCAGAATGGTGTCAAATGGAGCAGGCTGGACAGATTTTTACTCAGCCCAGAGTGGTTGCAAAAATTTAATTTTAAACTGTGGGGTTTACCAAGAAGGCTCTCGGATCACTGTCCTATTTTAATGATGGAAGATGAAAGAGATTGGGGTCCAAAGCCTTTTAGGTCTCTAAACGCATGGTGTCTTCATTCGAAGTTTAAGAACTTTGTGCAGAAAGTTTGGGCTGAATCTCATGTCAGTGGTTGGGCTGGATTCAAATGCCTACAGAAATTGAGATTACTTAAAGCAGCATTGAAAAGATGGAACCTGGAGGTGTTTGGTAAGGTGGATTCAAAGCTAAAGCAACTGGAGGAGGAGATACATGACTTGGATTTGTTAGCTGAGCAAAGAGTACTCACTGAGACAGAGAGATCTAAATTTAGGGAATTAAAAGGCGAAGCATGGAATTTGAGTAAAATGGTTGAATGGGTATGGTTACAAAAGTCTAAAGCTAACTGGTCAGCAAAAGGCAATAGAAATACTAAATTTTTCCATATCATGGCCTCCACGAGAAGGAATCGGAATGCACTTTGCTCAATTGAGGTTAATGGGGTCTTCACTGAAGATCCTAAGGAAATTAGAACAGAAGTGCTTAATCACTTTCAGAGGCAGTTTTCAGAATCATGGTTTGATAGGCCAAGTTTAAATGGTCCTTTTAAGTCGATTGGGGAAGAAGAGGAGCGTGTTGCTTTGGAAGCTGAGTTCACAGAAAATGAAGTTATGGCAGCTATTAAGAGTTGTGATGGAAATAAGGCCCCTGGCCCGGATGGATTTAACCTTTTGATGTTCCAGAAATGTTGGCATATAATTAAAGGGGATGTGATGAAGTTCATGAGTGAGTTTCATACTAACTCTAAGCTGGTCTTTGGTATTAATAGCTCCTTTGTTGCCTTGATTCCTAAGAATGAAAATCCCTATTCTCTTAGTGATTTTAGGCCAATCAGTCTTATTGGATCATTGTACAAGGTGCTTTCCAAAGTGTTATCTAGTAGACTCAAAACTGTTTTACGAAGGATCATTAGTGAGTCTCAATCAGCTTTTATAGGGGGTAGAAGCATCCTTGATGGTATTCTGATTGCTAATGAGATTGTTGATGATTGGAAGAAGAAGCAAAAGAAAGGTGTTGTATTAAAGCTTGACTTCGAGAAAGCATATGATTCAATAAATTGGGGGTTTCTATTCTCTATGTTATCAAATTTTGGTTTTGGGGCAAAATGGATCAGATGGATGAAGGAATGTGTCTTAACTGCCAAAATCTCTATTCTGGTGAATGGATCACCTACAGCTGAGTTCAGTCCTCAAAGGGGTCTCAGACAAGGTGATCCTTTATCCCCCTTTTTATTTAACATTGTAACTGAGGGTCTTAATATTCTGTTGCATAGAGCCGTCCAGGCTGGACTAATCAAGGGTGCATCAGTTGGTTCTAATGATCTTACTATTACCCACCTACAATTTGCCGATGACACAATCTTGTTTTGTGAGGCAAGGAGGGAGGAGGTGCTTAATATCAAAAGAATATTGAGATGCTTTGAAATCTTGTCTGGGTTGAAGATAAACTATCACAAAAGTGTAGTGAGCGGTGTTGGTATTAATGAAGACCTTACCAAAGATTTTGCTGCCATACTGAATTGTCTGCATCACAAACTACCTTTGAAGTATTTAGGGATGCCATTGGGGGCTAATCCAAGGAGGAGAAGGTCTTGGCAACCTGTCATAGATCAATTCAAATCAAAGCTTGCTTCATGGAAGCGTAGGCTTCTTTCCTTCGCTGGTCGGTTGACAATGATCAAGTCTGTGCTATCTTCACTACCAGTGTTTTATTTATCCTTGTTTAGAATGCCTGAAGGGGTAGCCAAAGAAATTGATAAAATTCAGTCCAGATTTTTGTGGGGGGGTGATGAACTTAGAAGGAAAATACATATGGTAAAATGGGAAGAAATTACTCAAAGCAAGAGTAACGGGGGTCTAGGTATTAGAAAGGTGAGAACCATGAATGAATGTCTTCTTCTCAAATGGTGGTGGAGGTTTGGGAGTGAATCTAAATCTATTTGGAAAAAAGTGATTATCAGCAAGTACCCACATAATGGTAGATCTAGGTGGCCAGTTCAAGATGTAAATTCCAGATATTCTATGGTATGGAGGGATATTTTGAAGGTGGCTCTTAAGTGTCCACAGCTGATGGAGGTACTTAAGGCCAACTCAAAGATCACCATTGGGGATGGGAGGCTCATAAGTTTTTGGCTGGATCAATGGGTTGGTGGTGACTGTTTAAAGAACCTATTCCCTAGATTATACTCTGTGTCTATGCAGCAAGGTGTACCAGTGGCAGTGATTAAGAGTACGAGTACTGGTAGTGGGGGGTGGGACTTGTCTTTCAGAAGAGCAATGTTTCAATGGGAAGTTGAAGAATTGAGGAAAATGAAGGAGTTGTTACAAACTGCTCCAGAGCTCAGGTACGGGGTGGTAGATGGGTTGTCTTGGGCTGCGGACAGATCTGGAATATTTGCCGTTTCGTCTGCTTACAAGTGGAGTGAGTTAACAACTACCATGCCTACACAAGTGGTGGAGCTCATTTGGAAGAATGCAGCACCTCCGAAAGCGCAATTTTTTGCTTGGCTAGCATGGAAAGGGAGGATCAAGACTTCTACATATCTGCAAAGTATTGGAATCCTAAGTCCCAACTCTGATGTTAATTGTGTATTCTGCAGAAAGGAAAGGGAAACTGTATCCCATGTGCTGCTGTGTTGTTCATTTAGTTGGAGAGTTTGGTCTAATATTATTGGATGGTGGGGCGTATCATGGGTACAGCCAGGGTCAGTGGTGGGTCTTATTCAATGGTGGGCTGGGTTTAGATGCAAAAACAGATTGAAGGTAATTTGGAAGATAATTCCACTGGCAGTGCTTTGGTCGTTATGGAAGCTACGGAATGAAATCATCTTTAACGAGTCACAGTTGGATTTTGGAAAGTTGTGTGATCTTATCAAAACACGGGTTGCAATGTGGTTCAGGGCCTTTAGTCCTTCCTTTTGCTATTCTGTTGATGATCTGGTGTATAATTTGCAAAATGTGAAATTCTGCCTAATGCACTGAGGTTATAACCTGTGTACTGCTGTTTCTGAGTGATTTTGTTTTGGTGCAACTGATGCAGAGGATGATCTGTTTTGTAGGGCCGTAGTAGTGAACTGCAGATGTGTTGGGCTAACAATCTTGGTGGGTGAACTGCTGATGCTGCTGTATTTAATCAGTTTGTAGGAATGATGCTGTTTCTGATCTATCCTGCTGTAATGTTGGTTTAAAGCTTTTGTGGGTAATTTGGGCCGTTGTACTTCATGGCTATCTGTTCTGTCTTGGTGCCTAACTAACTGCAGGCCCTGATCTGATTGGTGCTTCAACTGTGGGCTGTGTTGTCTGCTCTAGTTTTGGTGTTATTGGTGCTTCAAATGTGGGCTATCTGTTCTGTTTTGGTTTTCCTTGTTTCTTTTTCCTTTGTTTTGTTGGCTCGTTGGTTTCTCACTAACTTGGAGGTTGGAGCTTGTTTTTAAGCTCCAAGCTCCCCTTTATTGATGTAATCTTTGTTTTTCTATCAATAAAGTATTCTTTTTGCTGATCAAAAAAAAAATAGATTTATACTATTCTCTGGAAAGTCTCTACTCTAGTTTTCTCACGCCTATTTACTGTTATTTCTCTCAATCTCGCACAACTCTTTTGTTGCACCATACAAGAGTGTACTCATCACTGTTTTCTTACTTATACAAACCACACCACCATTCCATCCCCACTATCTCTATTGGTTGATTTTTCTGGAATTAATGAATTTGTTTGGATGGTTTGACGGTTGTGGAGTTTGGTGGTTTTCTTATGCCTATGTCGTTGATCGTGTAGACTCGATCACAACCTCAATCCTAGCAGAACAGAACCTTCAGCAGACACTCATATGCGGCTGCCACCTCCATCGTCATCTCGCCACCGCCAATCATCGCGGAGGAGGTCCCACCGCCAATCATCGTCATCTCGCTACCAAACCAGAAGGCCTAGATGATTCGCAGATTGAAAGCTGCCATGGGACAAGTAAGAAAACCTTCTAAACAAAAAGCACAATTCCATTTGGATTTGGTGTGTTAGTTCGCATTTGACTATATTGGGAATCAAATCTGCCACAAACTTAGAAATTTATTTCAAAAATTTGTTTAAAAAATTTAACGTGTGATTCAGATTTATTGCAGATATAAGTTAATTTTCTGGTTCAAATTGTGGCCTTCAATTTTGGAGTTGTGTGATAATTTAGATTGCCAATTATTGATCATGAGTGGATTTTATGTGTGCATACATATCGCTGGCGTGCCAGTTGCTCAACTAAGTCACTTGTAGCAGAATTATCTACCAAGTGAAGATGACCGTGTTAATACCACGTGTTAATGATATGTTATAATTAGTTAAAAATATTTATTAAAAAGTGATAACATTATAAATATTAATAATTAAAATCATAAATTTTTTTTTCTAATATCTAATAATTTTCAAAAATTTCCCACGAATTGTAATTTCCCTATTTTTTTAGAGACATTTATACATAAGTCCTAATTTTTGAACTTATACTCTATTAAATCCTAATTAAGATTTTTTGGACCTTTCAAGTCTTGTTAAATTTGTAATAGTCAAAATTGTCCTTCAAACAATGTTTATTCATCATTTATGATTATCTATAAAGGAATAGGATGATTTGATATTTATTTTGATTTTCAAAACTTTAAAACACCAACTTTCAAATTAAAAAAAAAATTATGTGCAAAAAATAATTTTTTTTTTTTTAAAAAACGGAATCATGTTTTTGTGCGAAACTGAAAATTTTGTGTCTATAAAGGAGTATGATGATGGAACATTGATGAAAAAAAAAATTTAAAAATGAAAAAAACTGATAATGTTGTTGATTTTATTGGATAGTTGAGTCAAACCAATAAGTAGAAAGCTAAAAACGTTTAATCTCATATTCTGTTTTTTTTCCTCAGTTTGTAAAATAATTATCTGGAATATTACTATGTAAAATTGATAATATTCTTATAATTTTAAAAATTGAGAAAATTGATAATATTATAGGTGATGAAATACCAGCTACGGCAGCCACAGAAGAAGCTGACTGATCACAGATTGTAATTAGGATAGGTTTAGTTCAGATAGTTCAGTCAGTTCAGTTCAGTGTGTATCACATTGTAAATCAAGTTTGTTATAACTGTTTTGTAACTGTTAGTAGTTATATAGATAGATATAGGATAGTTACATAACTGAGTCAATATTCTGTATAAATAGACAACTCTGTATTTGAGATATTAATCAAGAGATATTTTTGATTTCTTATACAAATTCTTCATGGTATCAGAGCTTGTTAACTCCAACGAGTCAAGCCTCTTCAAGATCCTTCAATGGAGTCTGCAGCTTTATCTCTGCCAGCAAATCTTGTTCTTCTGATTAACAATTTGAATTCGTTTGTTACAATCAAATTGAATTCTACAAATTTTTTGATCTGGAAAAGTCAGATTCAAAACATACTTCGAGCCACAAATCTTATTGGCTATGTTGATGGTTCTTCTCCATGTCCTCTTGCACTAATTCATGATTCTACTGGTAAAGAGAGTACCAATTCAGAGTTTCTTGCATGGAAACAAATCGATTCTTATCTGTTAAGTTGCATCACGGCAACTCTCACTCCTGCTGTGTTTACATCTGTTCTACAATGTTCTACAAGCTGTGAAGTCTGGACTCTTCTCACCAAAAGGTTCACCTCATTATCCAGATCACATGTTCATCAACTCAAGAACAAACTCAATGCTATTTCCAAGAAGTCTTTATCTATGGAGGATTATCTGCTCCAGATCAAAACAATATCAGATCAATTAGCTCTTGTTTCTTCTCCGGTTGAGGAAGAGGATTTGATTCTCATCGTTCTGAATGGTCTTCCAGCAGAGTATAACTCTTTGAAGATAGCAATACGAGCAAGACCTGAACCAATCACTATGTCAGATTTGTCCTCTCTTTTGTGTTCAGAAGCTTTGTATGTTGAATCTGAATCACATCTGTCTTCATCGCTTTCAGATCTCACTGTTGCATATTCTGCAAACAAAGATCCAGGATCTAAATTTCAATCTGGTTTTCGGGGACATAAATCTCCTGGTTACAGAGGAGGATCTTCTAATAGAGGTGGACGCTATTTTCACAAAGGAGGTTCTTTCAATCACAATCGTAAAAATGAAGGAGGAAGATCTGTCTCTTCATCTCAATACCAGTTTTCACAACAAAATTCCTCTTCACATTCTTTGATATGTCAAATCTGTGGCAAGCCTAATCACACAGCCATTGACTGCTGGTTTAAGATGGATGCTTCTTACACAGCAGCTACTCATTCCAGTTCTTCTCCTAAAACTGCTTTTGTTGCTAGTGCACCTTCATCTAGTACACCTTCATCCTCATCATCTGTCAATTGGTATGTTAATTCTGGAGCTACAATTCATGTTACTCCAAATCTTGATAACCTGCATTATTATCAACCATATTATGGTTCTGACCAAGTTACTGTGGGTAATGGAACCTCCATTCCCATACAACATACAGGTCAAGGTATTCTTCTCACTCCTTCTCATCCTTTCAAACTTAATAATATTCTTCATGTCCCCTCTCTATCCTCAAATCGTCTCTCTGTTCATCAACTCACATCTGATAATGATTGCACTATTACTTTTGATGACAAGTCTTTTGTGATTCAGGACAAGACTACTTAGATCCCTCTTTACAAATGGGTCCATAGTTATGGTCTTTATCAAATTCCATCTACCATTTCTTCTCTCCACTCTTCTCCCCAACACAAACCAGTTACATCTCTAGCTGCTTGTCTTGCCACTGCCTCTGCTTCAACAACAATTTGGCACACAAGGCTAGGTCATCCTTCTTCTCAAAAGCTTCATGTGGTGCTTTAGAATTATCAGTTACATGTTTCCTCTCATTGTAATAAAACTGTATGCACACATTGTGCTGTAGCCAAGAGTCATAGACTCCCTTTTACTTTGTCAAATTCCTCTGTTAATAAGCCTCTCTCTCTTATTCATAGCAATGTATGGGGCCCATTTTCTTATTCTAATTCCAATTTTAAATACTATGTTCTGTTTGTCGATGAGTTTAGCAAGTTTACTTGGGTATATCCTATGTGTAATAAAAGTGAAGTGTTTTCCAAATTTCAAGAGTTTAAGGTGTTTGTTGAGACTCAATTTGACACTAAACTTAAAGTGTTTCGCACTGATGTTGGTGGTGAGTTTATTGGAATGCAATTTGAGCAATTTCTTAAAAACAATGGTGTTATTCATCAACTCTCATGTCCTCATACTCCTCCTGAAAATGGAGTAGCTAAGCGCAAACATAGACATTTAATTACTACTACTATTGCTCTTCTTCATCAATCAGCCCTACCATTTTCTTTTTGGTTTGATGCTTTAGCTACTTCTGTGTTTCTTATAAATCGTTTGCCTAGTTCCAAATTGCATAATAAAACTCCATTTGAGATGTTGCTTCATCAATCTCCGGATTTTTGTTTTCTCAAGAGTTTTGGTTATCACTGTTTTCCTTGGCTAAAACCTTACACTTCTCATAAACTCTAACCTAGGTCTATGCCTTGTGTGTTCATTGGGTATCATCTTTTCATTAAGGGTTATAGGTGTTTTGATCCTATCTCAGGAAAAGTTTTTCTTTCTAGACATGTTATTTTTTATGAGACTGTCTTTCCTTTTGTCTCTCACTCTCCTCTACCCCCTTCTACTGTCCCTTCTTTATCTCAACTTCATGATTTCTTTTGGCCACCTCATTCTAGCTCATCTACTCTGTCTCACTCTTCTCCTTCTAGTGCTCAGTCTTCTGTTTTTAGTCCAGCTGCAGCTGCTCTTGTGTCTATTCCTACTCTTGCTTCTATTATTTCTGGTTCTGTTCCTGCTATATCTGTTGCTGCTCCTGTCTCTTCAGCTGGTGATGCTGTCTCTTCAGCTGGTGCTGCTCCTCTGGATCCTTCTGGTACTGTTTTTCCTGTGTCTGTTCCTTCTTCCGCTGTGCCTACAGCTGCTCCTCACATTCCTGCTGCTGATCTTTCAAAATCCTCACTTCCTATTGATTCTATCCACGTTGATTTAAGTGCTTATGCTTCTTTAGTTTCTTCTCTTAACACACATCCCATGGTCACTCGGTCTAAGCATAAGCTTCCTATTCATTTGACTATTTCTTCTGCTTCTGATTCTTCTCTAATTGAACCTTCTACTTGGTCTATGACTCTTACTATCCCTACTTGGGCTGCTGCTATGTCTGAAGAATTTACAGCTCTTCAACGCCAAAATTCTTGGGTTTTGGTTCCTCCTCCTAGTCACAAACATGTTATTGGCTGTAAATGGGTTTTTCGTCTCAAGAAAAACTCTGATGGATCTGTTGCTCACTATAAAGCTCGTTTGGTTGCTAAGGGATATCTTCAAGAGGAAGGTATTGATTATCATGAAACTTTTAGCCATGTGGCTAAACAACCTACTATTCGTGTTTTTCTTAGTGTTGCTCTTCACTTCAACTGGTCCATTAAGCATCTCCAATGCCTTTCTTCATGGCGTTCTTGAAGAAGAAGTGTTTATGGACCAGCCACCTGGTTTTGTCAATTCTACTTATCCTTCCCATGTGTGTAAATTGCAAAAAGCTCTCTATGGTCTTAAGCAGGCTCCCCGTGCATGGTACTCCACTTTTTCCTCCTTTTTACTCACTTCTAGCTTTGTTAACAGTTGTTGTGATTCGTCTTTATTCATTCTTCACTCTTCTTCTTCCATCATTCTCCTGTTGGTGTATGTGGATGACATTCTAATTATTGCCAAGCTTATTACTCATATGCATTCTCAGTTTTCCATGAAGGAACTAGGTTCCATCTCTTATTTTCTTGGTATATCTGTGATACCTACTTCGGATGGTTTGTTTTTGTCTCAACACAAATATGCCTCTAAACTTCTTGCCAAAGCTGGCATGACCAACTATAAGTCTTATTCTTCTCCCATGGCTACTAAGCCTTCCTCTTCTCTTGATTTTTCTACTCCCTTTGCTCATCCTGCTTTATATCGTAGCTTGGTGGGTGGTTTACAGTATCTAACTATAACCAGACCTGATATTGCCTTTGTTGTTAATCATGCGTGTCAATTTATGCATGCTCCCACTGTGGCTCACTTTAATCTTGTCAAGAGGCTTCTTCGTTTTCTTCGTGGTACTCTGCATTATGGCCTTGTCTTTACTGCTAGTTCATTGGATCTTCATGCCTTTTCGGATGCCGATTGGGCTGGCAGTGTGCATGATCGCAAATCAACCACTGGATATTGTGTTTTTCTTGGTTCAAATCTGGTCTCATGGGTTGCCAAGAAATAGAGCACTGTTTCTCGTTCCTCAACTGAAGCCGAATATCGTGCACTTGCTCAGGCTGCTTCTAAACTGACTTGGCTTCAGATGCTTCTTATTGAGTTACATCTCCCTTCTGCTGTGCCTACACTTTGGTGCGATAATCTCTCAGCGATCAGCTTGGCCTCCAATCCTGTTTTCCATGCCCGCACAAAACATATTGCTGTGGATTATCATTATGTGCGTGAACAAGTGGTTTCCAAGAAACTTGTTGTCCAATTTGTTGGTTCTTTTGACCAACTTGCTGATATCTTCACTAAGCCGCTTTCCTCTGCTCGCTTTGCCTTTCTTCAGCACAAGCTCATGGTTCGTCCCTCTCCTCTTCGCTTGAGAGGGCCTGATGAAATACCAGCTACGGCAGCCACAGAAGAAGCTGACTGATTACAAATAGAAGAAGCTGACTGATCACAGATTGTAATTAGGATAGATTCAGTTCAGATAGTTCAGTCAGTTCAGTTTAGTGTGTATCACATTGTAAATCAAGTTTGTTATAACTGTTTTGTAACTGTTAGTAGTAATATAGTTAGATATAGGATAGTTACATAACCGAGTCAATATTCTGTATAAATAGACAACTCTGTATTTGAGATATTAATCAAGAGATATTTTTCATTTCTTATACAAATTCTTCAATAGGACTTACTGGTTAAAAAAAATCTTACATATGACTTGAGCTACCATAATATTTGTAAATAATACTCTTTGCACTCATCCTCTCTTTCCTTTATTGTTGTACTAGTTTTCCCTCTCTATCAATAAAGTTTATTCTTTTGGCTGATCAAAAAAAGAAAAAGAAAAAAAGACTTGTAGATAATTAATTCTTTTTTTTAATGCCACGCTAGCATACCCTAATATCAAATTTTTATTACAAATTTGCTAATTGCTTTTTATATAAAGGAATTTTACTTTTACTTATTCTAAACAACATATAAACAAAGCCTGAATTAAAAAAAAAAAAAAACTTTACAAATTAATCTTTTTCTACATATTTTTAATTTCAAAAAGAATAAAAAAACAACTTAAATAATAGCCATTTTATTTTAAATATATTTTGATATAACCATTTTAAATAAGTAGTATCATATTGTGTGATAGGAGTGTAAGTAGTTTAGTTCAGTCGGGGTTGAGTGAAGTTTTGCACTGAATCAAACATTTTGGTTTTCTTGGTTTTGTGAAAGTTGTTTTATAAATATTTTCCTCCATAATTTTTATTACAAAGCATGTTATTACTGACTTATCTTCTAATTTTATTTCAATTAGTTCGATTTGTATTAGTGTAAAATTTTTTAAAACTAAATCGCACATACATTGGTGTTGTGTGATAGATAGAATCAATTCTAATGATAAAATAAGACTTAGGTTGTTTTTTTTTTATTTATCGCAAATTAAAATTTTTATTAAAAGATTAAAAATTAAAAGTACAAAAAAATGAAATGTACAGAGAAATTTAGAGAATGCAAAATCTGTTACTACTACTATTGGTTGCACTTGCATAACCAACCCATCAGCCTCACAAGTTTTAAGATTAAAAGAATAAAAACCAAAAAGTAAGAACGAAATACAAGTAAAAAAAAAAAACAAAAACCTAAATAGATCTTAACTACACAATAACAAATGCTTGAATCTCACAAAACATTTTGTCCCACCGCACCATATACTGTCTCCCACAACAAACCACTGAGCCCCTAAGGCATTACCCGAAGCACTATACCATAGCACTAGGTTGTGCGACACGCCCCCACTTAATATTATTGGATATTCTCGGAATACAGTCACGTGGTGTTTTATGATATTATAATTGATAAAAAAAAAAGGTTATTATAATTTTGTGTTGAATAATTAAAGAATATAAAGAGCATAGTGAATGATAATTGATGAATGAATATGAACACGTAATATTATGAAAGTACCTAATAATTTGTCCTAAACGCCATATTTTTCCTCAAGCTCCACAATTTTATTAATAGCTTCATCTTCCTTGCCTTTAAAATCAATACCAGGTAATTTTCCCATTTCCATCACTGCTTGAGCATCATTTAGGTAAATTCATCTACTCCTCAACGGATCCTTAACCACACTGGAGATATGGCCACCATCCTCGTCACTTGTTTGCCGTCTTTGATCAATTTCTTCTTTGTTGTGTTTACATTACTCATAGCCTTGTATTCAGAAACAACTTTCTCGTCCTGGTCTTGAGAATTGAATTGATCACTAATGCTCTATTTGATTCATTGGAATGAGATGAAATGATGATTCCTTAGGTTTTCCTATAGAATGACCATTCCTTTAAAATAGTGTATAGGAGAGGGTTCAAGAAAGGAGTTGGAAAATTTGAAGATCTTCGAAGATCTTTGAAGAACAATTTCGAATTCTCTAGAAGAAATGTGAGAGGCTTAGATTCTTCAATGGTCTCAACTCAAGAACACAAGAGTAAAGGAGATGATGGAGATAAGAGATTGGGTGAAGAAGAAGGCAAAATGGCTAGATCAAGATTAATGGCAAGGCTCTCCCATGGATCTCCCACTTTCACTCTCAAGGTTGATAATGGAGATGGGAAATTAGTTCTTTCCCAAGAGTCATCTCTCCAAAATCCATCCCTTGTAAAGTTATGGGTGGGTGCTATTTATAGGCACCTCATGATGTAGGATGGAGCCCATATGCAAGGCACATGGGGAATATTCTCTCTAACCACCTTGTCCGAGGAGGTGACCTCTCTGAGGATGAGAAAAATCCCGAAGAGGAGATCAACCCCTTGGCGAGCCCTTCTTTTTAGCCACACCTAACCAATGATCCCCAATCATCCCAAAGGGTCAGGGGTAGTCCCAGAGGACATCCTGCCGCATAAGGGTCAGGGGTAGTTCAAGAGAACGCCCTGCCGCAAATATTGCCGAGTCTCAAGGACCCCCTAGATCGTGCTACCTCGACCCGGGTATAGGCTATTTTAACCGAAGAGTGAATTTATCTCCACTCACCGTCCTCAGGATCGGGTCCTTTGTTCGGACTCCATTACGCCCATGGTTCTGGTACGTAGATCCCGGAAAGTTCCGAGCCCGCAAGTGTTCTACGACTCATTAACGGAGCGACTTCTAGATTGCGTCTGAATCCGTTCGAAGCCAAGTGTTTCGGACCTCTAGGTTCGTGGATCCGAACCCTTTCGAGTCCGAGTGCCTCGGATCTCTAGGCTTGCTTAATACCCTTTCGAGTTCGGGCCCAAGTAAGTCTCTAGGTTCGTGGATCCGAACCCTTTCGAGGCTTAGAGCCATTTAGCTCGTTTGATGGTGATAAATTCGGGCCCACCAATCTTGGACTATTGGGCCTAATTAATTTAATGGGCTCAAATTAGCTCCTCTTACATTTGCCCCTTGCGTGTATGAGAAATTGTAATTTTCTCGGACATGCATAATTTTACCTTGTCAGTCATGCTTCCCATTATGTCTTCGAGAATATTTGGCCTTGATAAAGTCTATAGATAAAACTGAGGACTCACTGTAAATTACGGATAAAATTGACAACTAATAAAAAATAAAAAAAAATAAAAAACTTAATTTCTTTTCTTTTTTTTTGTAGACTTTTTTTTTTTGTAGACTTTTTTTTTTTTTTGAGAAAGAAAACCAGAACTTGAATTACTCTCCACCAACCAAACCTTGACACTTAATTCATATAGCACCAATTAAATTGCCAAAGAAAATAATAATAATAATTCTTTAAAAAAAATTTTCCATTGAAAACAAACAGATCCTATATCCATTGTTTTCAAACCCGGACCGGACCGGCCGGTCGGACCGGTTGAACCGGGAACCGGGCCTTGTTCCGATCCGGTCAACCCCCTAAACCCGGATTGGGGCCAAAACCGGGAAAACCCGGTGACCCAGTGGTCGAACCGGCCAGAACGGGTTTTTTTTTTTTTTTTTTTCTGGGTTTTACTTTTTTTTTTCTTTCTTATATATATATATATATATAAATATATTTCAAAATTTTGACTAAAAATTCTTATTTCAAGAGTCTCCTCTCGTAAGAAAGAGTCTCATTGAAAGCTTGAGAAGATTATGAAAGTCTATTCCTATTTATAGCAAAAGATTTTTCAAAGAGAACCTACAAAATTCTATGTGGGATTCAATCAAATTATTTGAAACATATTGATTGGAGGGAGAGTTAAAAATTTCATTTCCCTCCAAAATTAAATCTAGCATTCAATCAATTATTTGGAGGGAATGTTTAAAAATTTTAATTTCTTTGAAATAAGTGACTTTTTTTTTTATCAATTATGACTTTATTAAATATTATTAATAAATATTATGCAACAATTTTTATTTTTATTTGATTATTTATATATATTTTTATTTATTTATAATTTATAATTATATTTTTTAATTATATAATATTAATTATGACGTCACGGTTCGACCGCTTTGACCCGGCGGTTGAACCGGTGACCCGTCCACCCGGTCCCTTTTCCGGTTCGCTCACCGGTCCGGTTTTGAAAACATTGCCTATATCATGACCCATTTGATTTTCTCTCTACAAAAGTGGAAACCCACTTTTTCTTTCTTCAAATTGGAAAACCGTTATCTGCTTGGGGCCTTTATATATATATATATATATGTATATATGTATACATATGGAGAATATTTGAGAGGATATTCCAAGGATCACATCCTTTTTTTAGGGGTGTTTGGGAAGAAAAAAAATAGCTAAATTTAGGTTAAAAATCACAAAAAGATAAAATAGGCTAAAATAGTTAATAAGACAAAATATCACATCAAACCCATAATCATTTCACTTTTTCTCTCACAAACATCACATCCAACCACAAAAAAATCCAATCATCTTCTCAAATAAAAAAATTTTAGCCTACTTAAAATAGCCAAAAACTAAAATAACTTATTAAAATAGTCACTTCCCAAACGAGGACTTATTCTATTTAAAGAGAACAATAGCAACCCTAATCAATACATTTCCCTTCTTTTTGCCTCCAGCCGCCAAGACCATCTAGCCTTTTTGAAAAAAACTTATTCTCAGCCGTCTCTCTCTTGCTGGGTGTGCTTTTTTCCTCTTTCTGAAATTCTCGAATTCCTCTCATTTGTCTCACGCTAGTGCTCCAAAACTCTTCGAATACAAAGTCTGCCAAACTCATTTTCAGCCCACTATCTGCAAGAAAATTGAGACAAGACCCAGCCTACCATCTTCCTCAACGAAGCTCTGCTTCTGCAATACCGTGACCACCGTTTTTTGTTCACTGCCCACTGTTACAATCATCAAAGACCACACAAGCCACCACCGCCGGCCTTCGTGAGAGTCACTGTTGGCGCCGACCATGACGCCCTCTCAACGCGTCGCTGGTCGGTCCAGCCGCCTGAAATTCCTCTGACTGATTTGGCTCTCAAAATATCAGTGCTCACGCTGCTGCCAACCTGTCTTGGTTGTCCCCGGCGCCGGCTCTACCAATCTCGTTCTTTATTTCTTCAGCCCAAGCCGTGACTAACTAGCGCCAACCACGTCGCCGACTCAACGCGGCGTTGGTCAGTTGCTCCGTCACCTATACACACTGCTTGCGTCGCCACCCTAGGCATCGCCAACATGACCCAAGCCGCTGGTAATACGCACCAACGCCGGACCAACTCGTCATTGGCTGACCTGCCGTGGCCGCAGGGCTGGCCCTGAGTTTGTCGGGGCTTAAGGCGAATTTCAGAAATGGGAAACCTTTTATATTGAAAAAAAAATTCATGAATAAAACGATAAGTTACAATTTTTTTATTTGTTTGTAACCATAAAGATATTTACTTACACATATAATTATTAAAATTATAAATAAAACAATTTAATAAAACAAAATTAAAACAAAAAAATTAAGAAAAAATTATTCAATTAAAATTGATAAAGACCTAGGTAAAAAAATTTGAGCAAAATTATTTATTCCACTAAAATCTAATAGATAAAGAAAGTAAAAATAAAAAATAAAAAAATAGGGCCCATATATTGTATGTATTATTTTTTTCTTTAGCCCAAACACTTTTTTCTTAATATATATTTTCATTTTAATAAATATGGACCAAACTACACTTATAAATAAATATAGAATAAATCATACATGGACCCAAAAAAATATTTTAGTGCCGTTTAAATTGATCCTAAAACCAAAAAAAAAAAAAAAAACATTGAGCCTATAATATTTTACCAAATTTATGGGCCCTATTTTTGGGCCAAATTTAGGGGCCCTATGTTTTATATGTTTATATGTTTTATCAAATTTAGGGGCCCTATTGTTTTTTATTTATTTATTTATATATTTTCATTTTAATAAATATGGGCCAAACACATTTATAAATAAATATGGGCTAAATTATACATGGGCCCAATAAAACATTTGGGACCCTTTAAATTGATCTTAAAAAAATAAAAAATAAAAAATAAAAAATAAAAAAAGATTGAACCTATAACAATTTTTTAAATTTGGGGGCCCTATTTTTGGGCCAAAATATGGGGCCTAAGGCACAAGCCTTATCTGCCTTAGGGCAGAGCCGGCCCTGCGTGGCCGCTGGTTCTCCTTATTTGCCTATTCCGATGTCGTTTCTTGGTGGTTACAACCTGTGTCGATTTCAGCTCGACATCATATCACTCTCTTCAACCTCGGACTTTACTTCGGCGTTTTTTTCTTTTCTTTTCTTGGACTTGGCAGTGACCAACACCAGATTCAGCTCGCCGTCGGTCTATCCTCTTTGTGTCAATGTCGACTCTAGTATTCCATTGACCGATCTTCATTTGTGTTGCTATTTCATATTGTCGAAACCTCATCTTTGAATTTTTTTTTTTTTTGATTTTTCTGATACATAAAAATATATACCTATATATATATATATATATTGTTGCTCATGAACCTGGGCTTGCAGAGAATAAATTTGGGATTTGTGGTCTTGACTTTTGAATAGCTAGTGCTTGGATGTTGAGGAAAATAAAGCCCTTGTTGAACCTTGATTTGCATGAGAAATGTAGTCTTGAAATTCATGTTTTGAAACTGGTCATGTGCCGATAATTTTGACAATAATTTTGACATACATACAGGTCTGATGTTGAACCCTTCGAGCGCCACCGTCGGCTTCTGCGCGAACCCACCACGACGTTGCTCTGTGCGTGACCACCTCAACTCACGCGACTCGTCTGTCTCGTGCCCAATCGCAACTGACCAGTGACGACTACGCTGCCCACTCAACGTGGCGTCAGTCTGTCGATATACCTTCTCGCCCAATGAAATCCATCACTGTTAGCCGTGACCCGCCAATGCCGACCACACCACCGATTCAACGTAGTGTTGGTCTGCCGAGTTGTTCCAGTGCCAACCACACACGTCACCCTTCCAACGCGTTGTGTGTGGTCACCAACTCCGCTGCGACACCACTACTGCCTCCAGCTTCAAATTGTTCAACGACGACTACGCATGTTGCTCGTTCAACGCGACATGCGTTGTCTTGCCCGGCGCCATTTAGCTCATCATCGGTCCTCCATCTCAGCTTATCAACACTCTTCGGAGGTCCGAACCCCCAGATCTTGGTCTTGATTTTACAAACTTCATTCTCCTCATTGCTTTGGATTTGTGAGTATATGCTTGAAACCCTCTTTCTTTGGCTTTCACAGGTTTTGTGAACAAATTTCTAGAACCCTTGAAACTTGACTCTCCGTTTCTGATGGCTTTTAAGTTTATGCACTTCGACATGTAAACAATTTGGGTTTTGCTACCTTTGTTTGTTTAGAGTCAGAGTCTTGTACAAACTGGGTCTTTAATATTGAATATTGCAATCTAAGAGAGAATGACCCACTTGAATCTTGTATGAGTTATTGATGTTGAGGAAGAACATATAATCCACGTGAGTGTTGTTGCTAGCTTTGCTTAAATGGGACGAATAAAATAATTATTGTTGTTGTCGATGAAACCCGAGAAAATAAACCCCTCATATTGTATATAAATCTTGTTATCGAATGATTGATTGTTGTAACCCCGAGAATATTAGATATCATGCTCGAACTCCTGATGTAGAATTCATCGTAGGACTTGTTGATATGATGAAATACCTCATTGAATAATAAAGATGATATATTGTTGTTTGTTTAACTTGTGGATGCTTGGGAAATACATAGCTGATGCCAAAATTTTGTGTAACCGTTGTAGTTTTACGTCGGCTTGAGAGGAACCAGCCCGGAGAGACAAAAACTTGATTGTTGCATTTTCATGAACTTGCTCAGAGTAATAAAATTGTTGTAGCTTAAATAGATAATTATTATTTGTTGATGTTGCCTCATTCTGATAATGCCTGAATCATGATCTGAAATTCATATTGTTTGTCTCGTTTGTTGGCTTTGTTATTTCAAGCAAATGAATTCTTGATTGAAATCCACGACCTCGGGGCCCTTGGAACCCGCACTAATGAGAGCAAGAGCTGTTCCTCGGATGTCCGAACAGAAGCAAGACTGTCCCTCGGGAGTCCGAAGGTAGCACACACCCTACTTTGGCAAGAAAGATTCCTCTGGAAGATAACCGAGTCTACCAAGCTTGCACAAACAGAAGTAAAGATTGTCTCTCAGAAGTTCGAGCGAAAACAAGGCTGTCCCTCAGAAGTCCGAGCAGAAATGAGGTTGTCCCTCGGAAGTCCGAGTGGATGCGCACTTCTACTTCGGCAGCTAATGGAAGCAAAGGCTATCCCTCGGGAGTTCGAGTAAGAGTTCACTCTACTTTGAAAAGAAAGATCCTCGGAGCTCGTATTGATGAAATCAATGGCTGTTCTTCGGACCCGCACTAATGAGAGCAAGAGTTGTCCCTCGGAAGGCTCTCCCTCAGAAGTCCAAGCAGAAACAAGGCTGTCTCTTGGAAGTCTGAGTGGATGCGCACTTCTACTTCGGCAGGTAATGGAAGCAAAGGCTATCCCTCGAAGCTCACACTGATGGAAGCAAGATCTGTTCTTCGAAAGTCTGAGGCGGAGAACACACTCTACTTCAGCAAGAAAGATCCTTGAGGCTCGCACTGATGGAAGCGAGGTCTGTTCTTCGAAAGTCTGAGTGGGAGCACACACTCTACTTCAACAAGAAAGATCCTTAAAGCTTGAACTGACAGAAGTAAGGGCTATTCTTCGGAAGTCGAAATGGGAACACACACTCTACATCAATAAGAAAGACCCTCGAAGCTTGCATTGATGGAAGTAAGGGCTATTCTTTGGAAGTCCGAGTGGGAGCACACACTCTACTTCAGCAAGAAAGACCCTCAAAGCTTGCATTGATGGAAGCCATGGCTGCTCTTCGGAGGTCCGAGTGGAAGTATACTTCTACTATGTCAAGAAAACTCCCTTCAGGTTGGTAACCGAGTCTACCATTCCTTTTTTTTCTTTGAGGGGCAACAGAAATTGAAAACTGTTTCAAGAAACATAACACAATAAAGATATACAATGTAGAGAAAATAACTTTTAATGGAGATACATAATATGGAGGAAATAAATTTCTTCATAACATAAGAAAGATAGAACTTCATGGACAATGCAGTAAATGCAAACTGTAAATGTCATAGGTAGACTTCTTCTACGGAATGTTGAAATTTGCCCCTAGAGTTGCAAGATCATTTGGAAAGCTTTCACCAGCTGCTCGGGTTGTGGCCGTCATATACCATCATAGCCATGTCTTTGGATCTTTCTGTACAGACTGATATCCCCATCCCCGCAGGATTTTTCATAAATCTGTTGTAGTCGGAAGCTTGCTTCTTGTTGGCCAACACACTGGGCTAGGAATCTGGTACCTCCTCGGAAGTAAAGTTCACCTTGAATTATTATGAATTGGGCAAGTTTGGCCATAGTCAGTTTTCCAACTTTGCTTCTGAGTTGTTCGAGGACTTCCCCTCTCTAGTCTTCCGGAAGGTCTTTGTCTTCGGGTATTATTGAAGGCTCTGTTCTCTTCTTGATAATAATTGTCGCCTCCTCCTCTGGGATATCAACTCTTGCCCCTAATGTTGCAAGGGCATCTGAAAACTTGTTGTCGGAACGAGGCACATGCTCTATTTCGACCTTCTGAAATTTGTCAATAAGCCTTTAGACTGTTGTTCGATATGTGGCCAAGGCAGGCTCCTTTAAGACGAACTGTCCTGAAACTTGCTTCACTATCAACTTTGAGTCCCCCCGAATCCGAATCTTCTTGATACTGTGCTTCTCAGCTGTTATCAAGCCTAAAATAAGAGCCTCATACTCGGCTTCATTATTCGAACAATGGAAATCCAGTTTATAAGACAAATATAACTTTTCCCCACTTTTGATTGTAAGGACTATCCCGGTTCCTCCTTTACCTCCGGCTGCTACTCCGTCAAAGCTCAATGTCCAAAAGCTTTCCTCGGAAGCCATAGCTGCATGCACCTCTCCTCTTAATTCTTCATTCACTGGTTCATAGTCACCACTTGGAAATTGAGCAAGGAGGTCAGCTAAGGCATGGCTTTTGATCGCCTTGGGGGCTACACATGTGATCTCGAATTCACCCAGTGCTAACAACCATCTTGCCACCTTCCCGGTTAGAGCAGGCTTGCTGAGGAGGTATCAGATTGGATCACTTTTAGTAACATCTGAATCTGATGTGCTAAGAAGTAATGTCTGAGCTTTTGGACGGTGAATACCAGAGCTAAGCAATGTCTCTCTATCGGAGTATATCGGACTTCTGCTCCTCGAATCTTCCGGCTGATGTAATACACTGGGCGTTCTGCTCCATCTACATCTTGGACCAATAATGCCCCTATGGAGTTGGGGATTGAAGTTAGGTACAACATTAAAGGGACCCCGGGCTGCGGGGCTATCATGGTCTGAGGTGAGGTTAAGGCCGCCTTGATTTTCTCAAAGGCCTTTTGGTGCTCTTGGTTCCACTCGAACTTGGCATCTCCTTTTAACAAAGAGCTGAAAGGCGCAGAGATTTCTGCCAGTGCTGGGAGAAACCTCCGAATATAAGACACCATCCCGAGAAACTTCTTTAACTCCTTCTGAGAATGCGGGGGAGGCATTGCTCTGATAGATTTGACCTTGTCTTCATCTGCCTCGATACCATGTCTGTGTACAAGAAACCCGAGGAACTTCCCGGCCGTCACCCCGAAAGCACAATGGAGAGGATTCATCCTCATTTTGAATTTCTGGCACCTCTTGAATACCTTCTCAAGGTCTCGGAGATGGTCTTCTTCTTTCTTGGATTTTACCACTAGATCATCAACATAATCTTCCACCTCATGATGGATCATGTCATGAAAGATTGCAGTTATAGCCCTTTGGTAAGTTGCACCGGCATTCTTGAGTCCGAAAGGCATGACTGTATAGAAGAAGTTTCCGAGAGGTGTTCTAAAAGCAGTCTTTTTTGCATCCTCTTCAGCCATCTTAATCTGATTGTATCCACTGAATCCATCCATGAATGAGAACATCTGGTGTCCCGAGGTGGCATCTACGAGGGTGTCGATATGAGGAAGAGGGAATTCATCCTTCGGGCAAGATTTGTTCAAATCTCAAAAGTCTACACATACTCTGATTTGGCCATTCTTCTTCTTTACTGGCACGATATTTGCTAACCACATGGGGTACTGTATTGGCCGGATGAAACCAGCCTGTTGAAGCTTTTCAATCTCCTCCTTAATCTTCTCTTCGAGATCTGGATGATATTTTCGAGCAGCTTGCTTAATTGGCTTGGAGTTTGGGAACACATCAAGATAATAGGAGACTAGGTCAGGATCTAGTCCGGGCATTTCCTTATATGACCAAGCAAACACATCTGAGTATCGGCTTATCAGCATTAACAACTGTTCCCGCTTCTCTGGGCTAAGGCTCGAACTTACGAATATCGGCCTCGGTGCATCTTGTCCATCACTCAGATCTATTTCAATAAGTTGTTCAGGCTGAGGCTTCGGTCCATCTTGCATGCATTCTGGAGCTTCTTCAAGCTTTATTACTATATCATTGTCAGGAGGCTCTTCTTTTGACTCGGAGTCGATGACTGAAGAAACCGACTCCCTGCACCTTCATAAATAGTACACCATCTTGCCTCATTCTCGGACTTTCATCACCTTCCGAGGAATAGGCGGACTTTCTGGTCTAGACATCGCCCACTTACTTGATTCTGCCATCGGCTCCTTGTCATCTTTGATATCCTCCCAACGAGGAATTTTGACCCCCCGAGGCTTAGAGGTGGTGTGAACTTCTTCGACAGCTAGTTCGGTGAAGTAGATGGCATCAGAATAATGAGCTTCATGGACCTCGAAAGGCCTTTCTGTAGCCTGAATTGTCACCGTCTTCTTTTCCTATTTAGCCTTAACACACTGATGATAACTTGATGGTACAGCCCCATATCTATGCATCCAGGTCCTCCCTAGGATGATGTGGTAGTTTGCCTCGGAATCGATAATATGGAACGTGGTGGTCGAGCGAATCTCTCCGACGGCTAAATCAACTGTTACGCATCCGATAGTAACTCTCATTTCTCCACCGAAGCCAGTGATGACTATCGGCTGCTTCACAATGCGCTCTTCAGAGATTCTGGCCTTTTTTAGAGTAGCGCGAGTCATGTTGATAGAGGCTCCACTATCTAGAAAGGCCCTTTTGAACTCAACCCCGTTAATAAAAGCAGTCACATAAAGCGGGCGGTTGTGAGGAAAAGGATACTTCCGATCAGCCTCGGAGAAAGTAATGGCACTAGATTGCTCTTTTGCCTTCCTCGGGATAGATCCCTCAGTCGACATGCATTCCTCATGGTGTGCCTCGGCTATATTAATGATAGACTTGGTGATTTTTGTTCTTGCCTCTCTGGAAAGTCCAAGTTGGTCAAAGAACTGCTTGAACTTTACACAGTCTTGCAAGGTTTTGGCATAGTGATCCGGATTTTTTTCCGCTCTTGGAAGCTCGTAGTTAACCATCTCCTCTGTCTCTTCAAAATAAGATGCCACATAAACATGGTGTCCTCCTCTTCCGTAGTACTCTTCTCCTCCTTCTGGATCAAAGGGATCGTCGACATAAGTTGTGCAGGTTCTGCCCTCTAGATCGAGAACACTTCCATAGTAAACTTGCTCACCCTCGGGCTCGAGGATGTCGTCCAGATAATAATCATCGTCATCGAGATTAGTGATAGCCTCGATCATCGGGCCTTCATAAGCTATCATAGCAACATTCTTTCCCTTGTCTCGGTGCTGAGGATATGGTTGTTCTCGGATGTCTTGAGTCCCTTGCTTTTTGAACATCAATTCGTCTGCCTCGACTTTATCTCTGAAGATTTTCCTGAGAGTCCAACATTTCTCTGTCGGATGTTTCAATGTACGATGGTAGACACAAAATTCAGGGCTCTCGCGGTCCTTTTTTGATGGCATTTCTTCGACATAAGGCAATTTTAGCTCTCCATCGGCCACCCATTCCTTAACTAGAGCTTTCACTTCCTCGATTCCACATGGATAAGAAACATTCCCCTTTTCACCATTATATTGCTTTCTCTTCTGGCCTCTATGACCTCCTCATTGTGAATTTCGGGTATCTGGAGCAGAGGCAGCAGCAACAATAGGTCCACGAGACGATTTGAAACTAGTCTTATAACTGGCCTTAAATCCGGACTCCTGAGCCTGAGGAATGCTAATGTTCCGAGCTGCTTCTATTAATGCCGAGAAGGTGGGTAGCTTGTGATTAACTAGAAACATTTTGTACCTGTTCAATGCCCCTTCTAGACAGATTTGAACCAAATAACTCTCCTCCACTGCTTCATGGCAATCCACGGCCTTGTCCTGAAACCTTTTGACGTAGTCAAGGATGTCTTCACTTTCCTGCTGCTTTTCTTTACACAATGTAAGTGTGGTCACCTTCTTCGCCACTTGAAAGAACTTAGAGTGGAATTTGTTAACCATTTCCTCCGAACTTCGGATAGAGTTTGGGGCCAAATTAACATACCAACTATATGCTCGGTCGGTGAGGGACTTAGAGAATTCTCTCAGCCGGAGAACGTGGTTTGAACTATGAATACCCAGAGTCTCGATGAGTCGCACAACATGTTCTCGAGCATTTCCTTGTTTGCCATCGAACTTGATGAATTTCGGCACTGTATACCCCTCAGGGTATGGATAGCTCAGCATCTCAATGGGGTAAGGCGGCTTGACATCCGGATCAGGCAAAGAGGGTAAAGTCCTCTTGCCTCGTTCGAGATCAAACATGGCCTGCACATCGGCGAAAGTGAGAAACTGTTGAGGGAGAGAGTTTGATGGTGGTATTCACGGAACTTGGCTTATGGACCCGAAGACTGAGCTAGGGGTGACTTGGCCATTCTGGTGCTGCGGATTCATCATTGGTGAGGACATTTGACGATACTGGCCATCAGCGCCAATAGACAAGCCAGTTGGTGATGGGATATTGAATTGAGGCCCGTAGAGTCCACCGCACGGCGCCGCTATACCGGGTTGTGCTTGCAGATTTGTTGTTGGCACCAAAGGAGGCCCGGCTGGTACTTTAGTAACATTTACTGGTGGCGTAACAAGATTAGGTACGGGTAGAGCTCCCTTTTGCACCATCATGCTCCTCATGTTTTCCTGGACACCAACAATCGCCGGAGCGCCATTTATTACACCAGAAACTCCCCTAGTCACCATTGGATCTTGGCTTGGCACGCCATGGAGCCCCGGCATGGGCAAACTGCTGCCGTCTACTGCGGTTTGAGCATGTGTTACTGTGGTCGTGTTGCCATGAGCCATAGGCTGATTGGGGCCTATGTAGACACCTCATTTTTGACCATCCTCAAGACTTGGACGTCACCGTTTGAACACTCGGTGATCATCCATGTTTGTGTTCGTTTGGAGTTCCCGGAGGTCTCGGCTCGCGCGCCTTGCCTCAGGATCCCCGAACTCGACCGTTTAGTGTCTGGTTTTGCACCAAACACTTGCATCTTGCCCTTGAGAGGCAGGGTGGGGCTTGTAGACCATCCCCACCCACCACCGGCAGTGGCTAGAGGCCACCGGCTCGTGTTTGCTGCCACCGGCAATTTTTATTGCCGGCCGGCACTTTTTGTTGCCGGTCAGCACTATTTTGTGCCGGTCGGCACTCTTTCTGGCCAAGATGGCATTTTTGGCCGGCCGGTTACTGTGCAGTTGCTTTTTGAGATATTTTTAGGCAGCTATATTGCAGTGACTTTCCCTCCATACACGTGTATGGAGGGATGGCCCTCTAGTTTGGCTTAACTTGTAAGTTTTGCAAGTTTGGTTGGATAGATAGAGAGAGGCTCTCTCTTGTTGCTAGGGTTGGAGACTTTAGACATTTTAGAGAGGGAAAAACACAGAGAGAAGCTCTGGTTTTAGGGTTTGAGTTGCATACACATCCTATCTCTATATTTACTCTTGTGTGTGTTTTAGTCCATACTATTGCACACAAGCACCTAGTGTTTCACCTTCCTCTTGAAACTAGGGTTCTAAGGGCTTGTTCTTGAGGTTCTTGACTGGTTTGGAGCCAAGGGAGGCCATTGGAGCACCATTTGTGAAGGGGTCATCAAGGGTAAGAAACTAACACCTTTATTCCCCATTTTTGCACCTTGTTTATACCTATCTTAGAGCTGTTTTTCTGCTTATTGTATAACATAAAAAAGTTCTGTTTTTAGGCCCTCTTTATTGTTTATTAAGAGTGTTTTGTTGTTTGAGGGTGGTTGAACACCCTTAGGCCTTGAAAGGCCTCATTTTGAGCCATTTTGTGCTAGCTCCGGGATTTTGGTGTTGGGGTCTCTTCACCACTGAAATCTTGAGGGATTTCAGTGGTGAAGGTGATGCCTTGAAGTCCCAAGAAGGAGAGGGCCACCCCCTCTCCTTGTTGTCCTTGAAAAGGGCATGTTTTGGCCTCTTGAGAGAGCATTATGCTTGAGTGTGTGTTGAGCATGTTTTAGGCTTAGTCTTGTGAAGATTTTGTGCATGTTTTGCCATGTTCTAGGTCTGTCCTAGGTTGTTTGGGTTGATTTTGGCATGCTTGATATAGCTCCTTTGTATTTGGGCTTGTTGGCCTTGAGTATGTGCATGTGTAGCATGACATCTTTGCATCGATTTGGTGATTTGGGGTCACTTTATATGTTATTTCAGTCCCATTTCCATGCTTGTTTGATTGCCTTGCATGCATCTTTAATACCTCTTAAGCTTGTGTAGCAATGCTCCATGTTTTGGTGTTTATGCATGCCTTTGTTTTTGAGTCACTTAGATGCCATCTAAGTAGTCCTTTAGCTTTGTTTTAACATGCTAAACCTCTGATTTTGGTCCCTCCTTTCATGCCATGTTTGGTCTTGTTAAGTGTAGTTCAATGCTCATTGGCTTACTTTGAACATTTGGATCATTGTGCATGTGAATGTTAGCTTATCTTGTTGCTTGGTTTGGCACCATCCTAACATGACTTTCAATGCTCATGTTGCATGCTAATTAGTCCATGATTCCCCCTTTCAAATGTGTTTGAGGGTTGTTCAATTTGTGCCTAAGGTTTGGACCATAACATGTGTATGTGTGCATGTGTGTTTAGCATCCATTTTGGGCATTATTGGCTACTGTTTTTTAGGCCTATTTAGAGCTGCCTAATTCATGTTTAAGACCATCTTTGCATCCATTTGCATTGCCATATGTATGCTTGTATGCTTGCATAAGCTTGCCTCCATGCCATGTTGCATCCTTAGTTTGTATGCTTAGGTTGCATTGCATTTTGCATACATTCCTTGTCCCTTGATTTGGTGATGGGGATTAGGACTTTGGTTTGATTTGGTTTGCATGCATTTGAAATCAAAGTTGCATACTTGGTTCTTTGGGCCATCATGCATGGAAATGCGTGATTGATGGTCCGAGAATCGAGGCACATGCCCCTTTGAGTCATTATCATGATAAGGGACATGGTTGGTGCATATATGCCTTGAATTGTGCTGCCATGCTTTGCCTTGCCCTCTGTTGCTGTCATTTGCAGATTCTGCAGGAACAATCTGCCAACCGGCAGTGTAAGGTGCCGGCCGGCAACAATTTATTTGCCGACAGCTTCATTTTGTGCCGATGGATACACACCAGTGCCGGTGGTGATTCCACTCAGCCGGTGGCACTCCCCAGTGTCCACGGATGCAGTCCTGAGGTTTTGACAGCCTCCAGAGGGGTGAAGGAAGGAAAACAGAGGCAGCCTATGCATGGCGGCGCGTTTCCCGAGGCGGTTTACTGTTTTTCTTTAGCTTAATTTAATTTGTTAATTAAATTAATTAATTTGTAATTATTAATTAGCTTGCGTAGTTAATTAATCTGTAATATTTATTTGGTCCCTCCGAGCGAGGGCAAATCTGTAATAAGTGTGTGTGGGTGGTGTGTATGTCTTCCAACCTCACATCTTTCTTCCCTTTTACTTACCCGCTTTAATGGTTAGTATTAGGGCACGTTTAATTTAGCATGCCTTATGCTATGCATGTGTGCATCCATGCATTTGTATTGCATGCATCAGGCTCGGTACATCACGCTAACTGCATTTGTATTTCAAATTCTAAACTGAATATGTGATAGCTGTGCATTCTCACATGCCATGTTTAGGATAGCCGAGCCTATTCTAGCAACACTTTGTATGCGATGCATTAGGCACTTAACATGGACTTGGATCATACATGTTTGCTAACGAGTTCTTTGTTTTGGCACAGAGTACGATGTAAGTATTTCCGCTTTAGCATATCGCATGAGTGTGAATGTTGCCATGACAGCATGCTTAACATGTGGCTAGATGCTTATGTGTTATAAACTGATTGAATGCCTGTGGGTGAAGGTTGGATTGTTTGAGTTGGAAGAACTCATTGAAATCCGTGTTTTTAGCCTACTTGCGAGTAGCAAATCCAAAACATTTTCCAAAACAAACGGATATGCAATGCTTACTTCCAAATTAGGCAATCTAGTCCATACTTGTTTGCTGCGCGCTGTAGACGTCCCCGAACGCCCCGGGAGGAACGAGCTCCCGTTCCGTTCATATGGGGTCACTACAGCTCAGGACTCTCAAATTTGTCACGGTTCTAAGTCTGAACCAAAGAGTCCAAATCCGACAAATCGTTTTGAGAAAACAGATTTTTGAAACAAGTGCCAAACATGGACTGCTTTGCCAGATACAGAGTCGCCACCTAAATGTTTTTTTGAATGGGAAATTTAGGAAACCCTGACTCGGTGCCAAAGGCCACGTGTCCGTCATCACCAAAGTTGCCTCGGCTCGGGAACTTGGGTACGATTGGGGAAAGTCACTTCGTGAGCACCCCCGCTCGCCCGATCAAAGATCGGCCTCTACTAACCATGATATCTATTTTTGAAAACTTTGTGTGTTCTTATTCCGGTTATTAGCCTAGGTTACTATGTGATGCACACAGCATATAAGTATAGACTGGGTCGCCCGAATTGGAACAAAACATTTCATGCTTGTTTATTTGAAAGATGGTTTGCTACTCGCAAGTAGGCTTAAAAGCAGATTTTGCCACCCGCAGATGGGCTTAGAAAGGATGGTTTTGCCACTATCTAGTGGGCTTAAAACTCACAGTTGATGATTCATTCCAATTCAAATAACCCAACCTTCACCCACAGGCATTCAGGCAGTTATATCACATAAGCAATTAGCCTCATGGTAAGCATGCTATTCATGGCATTCACTCACACGCATGCAAGGATGCTGAAGCATAAAACTTACCGAGTACTCCAAGCCAAAACAGACATTCATTAGAAATCTATGCATGAATCCAAAGTATACAGAAATGCCTAATGCAACACATGCAAAAATGCAAACTATAGCAGGCTCAGCTATTCTAAACATGGCATATGAGATGCAACAGCTAACATGTATTCAATTTGGAATTGAAAGTACAATGCAGTTAGTATGATGTGCCAAGCCCGGTGCATGCAATACAGATGAATGAATGCAAACATGCTATCATATTGTATGCTAATTGAAATATGCCCTAATCTAACCATCATAAGCGGATAAATAAAAGGGAGAAAGACGTGGGGTTGGAAGACATACAACACACACACGCACACTTTATTACAGTTGTGCCCTCGCGCAGAGGGTCCGAATAAATATACAGTCCCAAATAAATAATTACAGTCCAAATATTACAGTCCGAAAAATATACAAATTCCTAATTAATTAAGAAATTAACTAAGAAAGCAGTAAAACTGGCATGCAAGCCAGGGACTGCCTTGCTTCTGATGGATGATGCATGTCCGGGTTGCTCTACGCGGAAATCCACCGGGATGCCCCAATTAGCCTCTGTTCAGTTGTTCTTGGAAAGCGTGCCAGACTCCGAAAAGTTGTTGATTCTTCATTTTGCTGCAACAGAGAGCAGGAAAGGGGCATAGCAATGTATTTTCACAGATATATGCATGCCTCGATCCTCGTGCCACCAATCACGCATATCGATGCATGATGGCAGAGGAGTCGAAATGTGTAACTCAATATAGAATGAATGCACGTATAAACACAACAAAAACCTAACTCCATCATGGGTAATCCTCCCGAACACGATGCAATATGCATGATATGCATGAATGCAACTAAGATACAGCCTAGCATGCACAATGCTATGAAAATAAGATGCCTTGAAATGCGTGCACACGGGCACGCAAATCGAGAAAATGACAGAATGTGATCTAAGATACAACCTAGTATGCACGATGCTGTGAAAATGAGATGCCTCGAAATGCGTGCACACTGGCACGCAAACCGAGAAAATGACATACGCAATGCAAATGACATGGAAATAAGATATGGGCTTACACTAACATGAGAGAGCCTCAGCCACACTCACATAAGAGGCCGATGGATGAAAATGAGGTGTCTCGAAATGCGTACACACGGGCACGCAAACCGAGGCAATGGTATATGCAATGCAATGGCATGGAAAATGGCATATAGAATGCAACATGGACTTATACTAACATGAGAGAGCCTCAGCCACAGTCACATAAGAGGCCGATAGATGAAAATGAAGTGCCTCGAAATGCGTGCACACGGGCACGCAAACCGAGGCAATGGTATATGCAATGCAATGGCATGGAAATGGCATATAAAATGCAACATGGACTTATACTAACATGAGAGAGCCTCAGCCACACTCACATAAGAGGCCGATGGATGAAAATGAAGTGCCTCGAAATGCGTGCACACGGGCACGCAAACCGAGACAATGGCATGCGCAATGCAATAGCATGGAAATGGCATATAGAACGCAACATGGACTTATACTAACATGAGAGAGCCTCAGCCACACTCACATAAGAGGTCGATGGATGAAAATGAAGTGCCTCGAAATGCGTGCACACGGGCACGCAAACCGAGGCAATGGCATACGCAATGCAATATGGCTATGCAAACATGTTAATGGGATTGCAGCACTGAAAAGTGGGGGAAAACAGCCCCGAAATGTGGCGAAAACACACCCGATGCACGGAATGGTCCCGAAACATGAATTTTGGCACCCGAAATGGCCTATAGCTATACCAAATATGCAAAATTGGTACATGGAATGTAAATACAGAAGCAAGGCAGTCCCAAAATGAGCACTTTTCCAGTTTAAATCATGGCCAAACAGTGGACAAAAACAGGGCAAAACAAGCATGCAAAAATGGGGATTAAAAGGGAGATAAAGAAGCAACTCACAGCTTCTGTCCCCAAACAGGTTCGGGCCCTTCAACAACATTGAAGAGGGGCCAAAAATGAGCATATTTTCAAAACTGTAAAAACCCTAAAAACAACCATAGACAAGGCTAAGTTCTTATGCAAGAAAAAGGGCCAAAAGGTGGCCAAAGAGACAAGTGGTATATGAAATGCCCAAACTGAAAAATTCCCTTCTACAACATTGAAGAAGGACCAAAAATAAGCATGTTTCCAGAACTGTAAAAACCCAAAAACAGTATACAACCATGCTAGAAATGCAATGCAAAATAAGGCTCAAAAGAGGCTATAACATGAGGTATGCAAAATATTCCACAAAAAGCCAAAGAACCTTAATGAAACATGTTAATAAGGTCAAAATAAGGCCATCTCTAGGCCTGTAAATCGTCCAAAAATGGAAGCATAGTGGGCTGCCAAAGCATGCAAGAATGGGGACCAAAAGAGGGATATTGAAGCAAGTGCATCATGGAGGCATCCAATGGTGAGGGGCCCTTCAACAATGTTGAAGAAGGGCCCAAAATAAGCACATTCACAGATTACATCATGCTCAAAAACAGATTACTCATGGGCCAAAAATAGCATGCAAGATTATGACATATAAGAGGATCAATGAAGCAAGTGCATCATGGAGGACTCAAACAGGGTTGAGTCCTTAATGAAAAGTGAAAATGAGCTCAAAAGAGGGCCACTTTCAGTTAGGGCCGGAGCTTGAAACAAAAAGCATATAGGGCTTATAAATGGATCAAGAAAAAGGGTCAAAAGAGGAGAAATGTCACTCACCCTTGAAGACTAAAGCTTTTGTTGCTTCTTGGACCAATTTGCAGCTCCTTTAGCCTTTGAGAAGCCCTCATTGTTTCTGGAAATGAAGTGGTGATGGTAGAGCTTGGTGGTGATGAAGAAAACAAGGTGTAGGACTTAAGGTTTTTTAGGGAAATGAGAAGGATGGAGGGAGATATGGATCTTGAGGCTTGAAGAACAAATTTTCTAACCCTCATAACAAACAATGGCAGCTCGTTATAAGGACCAAAAGGAGGGTGTAAAGGTGGGGGAAAAGGAGGCAAGCTTTCCCCCACAAAATATCCCCCGGATTAGGATCTTTTCTGGGGGAAACAGCTGCACAGCTGTAAAGTGTGCATTGAGAGGATCATGGCCGGCCCCTTGCTTTTGCTGCAGGTGGCCGGCCGGCCACCCCCCCTAGCCGGCCGGCTAGGGGTCAAAAGGGTCAATCAGATTTAGTGGCCGGCCACCAACTGATGGTGTCCTCCTATCTGTGTACAACACAACCCTGTGGTTAAAAGTCCAAGAAAGTGGGTCCAAGGGGTTCAACATTAGCTCGGAAAGAGGGGTTCAAAAGGGTCAGGTAGAATTACTGGCCGGCCACCAACTTTTAGGGTCCTCTCATGTGTGTACATCACAAATATGTGGTTCAAAGTTCAAGAAAATGGGCCCAAGGTGTTCAACATTAGCCCAGAAGGAGGGGGTCAAAAGGGTCAAGTAACATTAATGGCCGGCCACCAACTTTTAGGGTCCTCCCATGTGTGTACATCACAAATATGTGGTTCAAAGTTCAAGAAAATGGGCCCAAGGTGTTCAACATTAGCCCGGAAGTGCGAAAAACGGGCGCCGGAGGGCGTCGGAGGATGTATAACTGGTTGCTGCAACAATTGCTGGCCTCCCACCCTTCAGTGACCTCTCCGGTGATAAAACAGAGGTACCTGCCAAAAATGAACGAAAACCGTTGCAAAACGAATGCTCGGGGACCAAAACGCGCAGTTCGAGGTCCCGAAAATGGGCTGTTAAGCACCGAAACTGGCATTCGGCCACGAAGTGGGTTTCTCAGACCCCAGTGTCCCTCAAAAGGGAGAAAATAAGGAGTATGCCAAAAATTAGGGCAAACGGAGATGGTTAAGCAGTCCCGAACCGAGGCACACGGCCAACGGTCCCGAAAAACCGGAAACCGGAAACCGGACTCCGAAATGGGCAAAATGGCCTACGGCCACGAAATGTAGCCTGCGGACATTGAGAGATGGTCTACTAGACCTCTCCCTCACCTCAGGAAAAGAAACAGAGAAAACCGAGTCTGGTTCGCAAACCGAGACAAGGCACAGAAGAGGGTTCGGAAGTCCGGAGGTAGGGCTCACGGCCGCAACTCTGAAACTTCTGAACAAGCACATATGCAACATCACCAAGCGCTCAATCAGTGACATCTGAGTCTTAAGGTCGGTCAAAAATGGGGTGTCTACAGTTGCCCCTCTTTGACAGAACTCGGAAGTCACAAGTGACGGGAGTGAATGTCAAAGCCCAGAGACGACCCATTTTTGACAAGGCCGAAGACTTAGACAAACAGGCAAGATAAACAAAGATGTGCCCGCAGGCATGCCCGCAGGCAGGGGCAAAATGCAAATGATATGCAAGCAGATTTTGAAGATTGGACTTATACGCTACGCGAGGCCGGTTTTGAAAGTTGGACTTATACGCTACGCGAAGCCGGTTTTGAAAGTTGGACTTATACGCTACGCGAAGCCGGTTATCACTCATGATCATGCAAAGAGAGCTGTAATGAAGCAATTATGCGAAATAAATGCAACATTTTAAGCGAATGCTAGGCAAGCAAGTAAACTCGAGCCAAACTACACTTCGTGCAGAAAGGATGTAAGAAAATTATGGAATTCTCACTGCAAATACAGTGTGCATGTGTGATAGATACACAGAGCAAACATGTGATTGATACACAAAAAGGTGAACACAAAGTGTGATAGATGAGTATGATACACACACAAAGCGAGAGTGTGTGATTGATACACAAAAAGGTGAGCACAAAGTGTGATAGATGCACTAAATGAGCAAAGCGAGTGTGTGATAGATGCACTATTTGAGCAAAGTGTAATTGATATACAAAGGGTGAAGTGAGCAAAGTGTAATGGATACACTAAAGGTGAATACAAAGTGTGATAGATGCACTTAGTGAACAGAGTGTGATTGATATACTAAATGTGAACACAAAGTGTGATAGATGCACAATGTGAACGGAGTATGATTGACATACTGAAAATGAACACAAAGTGTGATAGATGCACAATGTGAACGGAGTATGATTGATTTACTGAAAATGAACACAAAGTGTGATAGATACACAATGTGAGCAAAGTATGATTGATATACTAAATGTGAACACAAAGTGTGATAGATGCGCAATGTGAACAGAGTATGATTGATATACTGAAAATGAACACAAAGTGTGATAGATGCACAATGTGAACGGAGTATGATTGATATACTGAAAATGAACACAAAGTGTGATAGATGCACAATGTGAACGGAGTATGATTGATATACTGAAAATGAACACAAAGTGTGATAGATGCACAATGTGAACGGATTATGATTGATATACTAAAAGTGAACACAAAGTGTGATAGATGCACAATGTGAACGGAGTATGATTGATATACTGAAAATGAACACAAAGTGTGATAGATGCACAATGTGAGCAAAGTATGATTGATATACTGAAAATGAACACAAAGTGTGATAGATGCGCAATGTGAACAGAGTATGATTGATATACTGAAAATGAACACAAAGTGTGATAGATGCACAATGTGAACGGAGTATGATTGATATACTGAAAATGAACACAAAGTGTGATAGATGCACAATGTGAACGGAGTATGATTGATATACTGAAAATGAACACAAAGTGTGATAGATGCACAATGTGAGCAAAGTATGATTGATATACTAAATGTGAACACAAAGTGTGATAGATGCACAATGTGAACAGAGTATGATTGATATACTGAAAATGAACACAAAGTGTGATAGATGCACAATGTGAACGAAGTATGATTGATATACTGAAAATGAACACAAAGTGTGATAGATGCACAATGTGAACGGAGTATGATGGATATACTAAACGAATGAAGTGTGATTGATACACTAACTGAATAAAGAAAGTGTGATAGAGGTGTGATTGATACACTAAATAAACGATCTCAAACGGAACTTCTTTGAATGAACCGTACATACAATATCGTGTATGAATGAGAAAGAAACTTGATAGGTACAATGCAATACAATGCATGATGCTTAAGGAAAGCAATAAATGGACAAAACAGCACTTTAGAAAGCACCTCATGAGGTGAGTGGCGGTGAACCGCTCTGCTCCGATGGGGATCTTCCCCTGTGCTCTTTGAACACTTACCTTCAACCTACAGTACAAAGGCTCTGAAATACTGACAAGGGTTTTTCATGCAGAACACTTTGGATGTTGCCTTTCTTCCTGATCATATTCACAACTTTCCCTATTCTCCAACGGGGTGACAGACTAGGTTGGTTCAGTATCCAGAATTGAGGTGCGTACACGCTATCTCAACCTATGGGGCTTCCATACAGATTTCAAGCCGAGGACACGCCTCTGGGTATTTAAACCAGACTTTAGTCTCGGAAATCCCGAACCTTTGTGTTCTAGGCATCAGCCATTCGAACTCTAGTTTCCACCGTCGCAGTTGGTCTCCTAGGAACTCATTGTGAACACAGCCAAGATGCTTCTGGCGGGGAATGGTACTCAGGGAGAGCACTTCTGGTTACCATTTTGGCTTGAAGCAGACTTGATCTTGAGCTTGAGGTAGAGGCACACTCATACTTCGGAGCATTGGCAAGACCTGAAGAGGTACACACGGGATGTAGTCTCGGAACTTACTGAAGTTGAAACAAACTCAGATGCTCGACATTTCCTCTTTTGCTTTTGCTTTGTAGTCTTGAACCCATATAGCTTCAGATAGGTCCTGATTTTTATTGTTCTGACATGACCTGGGTTGAACCCTGCGATTTTATGAAAGAACGAATCTTGTTTTGCACAGATGTGGAGAATGGCATGGCACTCGGAGCACAAAACAATTTTATTTTGGAATTGGTAAATGAGTTTTTGACCGGGTATCGAGCCTACGATCGAACACAGCAAAACGACTCAACAAGGAAATAAAAGGCACGCAACCTAGACACATCGAGTAACACTCGAAACGACTCAAAAACGAGAATCGAGACACAAAACAAAAGACACGACACACAGACGTGCACCGGGAGCCTGTTTCACCGGGTAGTGTTCCCCACCCTTTCTCATTTGTGATTCTCACATCACTCTGGCACTCAATCTCTTGTTTTCTGAAAAAGCCCTTTTCTCACTTTTTCTCTCATCGTACATCTCTCTATTCTTCAATCTCTCGTTTTTCATCCTTCCCCTGGGTGGTTGATGGACGAACAGCAAATTGTGGGCTCGCGCCCTTAGCGTTCTGCTAGATTCTCTTTCTTCTGCTCATAGCAGTGAGTTCCTCTCTCAGAGGGGTTGCGCTGCAACAGGATGTGTAGCAAATCGGCAGCTAACATTGGTTGATGATGCTCTGTTGGGGAATTCGGACGTGATCAGATCTGTCCAGATAAGGGAGTGGAATATCTTGTCCCATTCCGGTTCGTGCTTCGCACTTGGCTTGATACCTCGTTGCTTGGAGGATTAGAGAGCTTTCAGCCCTTTGTTGTTAACTTCAGTTGTGCCCTATTCTGGCAGGTAGAGTGCCCTTCTTGGCAAGTATGTTGACAATGGGAAAGACAGGAAGCCTGACTCAACTGTGCCCCTAGTTCATCATTTTGACCATTTTTTGTTTTAGTTTTCTCCTAAAAAGTTTGACCAAAATGAGAGTTAGATAAACATGCTTGTTCAATTTTCTGATTTAAAATCATGCAAGTTAGGCTGTGAGCACTGAAAATTTTCCTCTTTTGGGTCCAAGAAATGGTCCAGTTTTGAAAATGGGATACTTTTCGAGAAGATTTAGTCAACCCTAGTAAAAATTTTCAAAAACTATTTTTGCGAACGACCACTGCTCAACGATCACGGAACCTACTCTTGAGATACGCAATCTCAGATCCATAGCAATGGAAAGTTGCCCCTTGTCTGAAGGACACTGCATGGCAACGGAAAGTTGCCCCTTGTTTGAAATGACACTGCGGCGTTCTGAATGGCAACGGAAAGTTGCCCCTTGTCTGGATAGCACCGCAGCGCATTGAATGGCAACGGAAAGTTGCCCCTTGTTTGAATGACACCGCGGTGCATTGAATGGCAACGGAAAGTTGCCCCTTGTTTGAATGGCACCGCAGCGCATTGTAGGCAGTCCTCAGAGCGACGAACACAACCAAACTCTCGGATACAGAGAAAGCGAAGATGATCAGAACCATCGCATGGACACAATCGAATTGTTTTACGGCTGGACTTCAGAATGAAGTTGCCTACGTATCCCAAAGATGGGAATCAAGCCTCACGTAGTTCGGGGTTAAGGTACACTCGGGTATTAACCTCTCCTTTTTAGGCTCTAACTTTTGCCAAGGCGCCCGTTGCGGGTTTTCGACCTTGCGAGCTTTGTTCTTCTTTTCTTTTCAATTCTTTTCATTTCTTTTTCCTTTTTTTTGATTTTCTTTTTTTGTTCTTTTCTTTGCATATTTCTTTCTGCTTCTTTTTTTTGTATTTTTCTCTTGCTCTAACTTTTGCCTGGGTCGCCCTTCCGGGTTTTCGGCCCAGCGAGCCTCTCAAAGGGTAAAAGTGTAACGAGTCCATGCCAAATGGTTTTGAGATCCTGAAATTATCTGAATCCAAGAGAATGGCTGCTGTTCTAGCTTCGTAAGCTTCTCTTGATGAGATCTGATCTTTTTGATCTGACTTTCCTGGCCTCTTGTTCGAGGGCTGCTTCAAATCCGACCGCACAGGCCTCACTCATAGTTGACCGTTGAACCTTCTGAATTCAAGTTTCAAGGTTTGGAAGCAAAGGGGTTGAGTCTCGAGGCTGAGAGCGATCTTAGGCTGCACAATCTCAGGAGTGATTCCACACAGGTCTTCGCAAGGTCGCGCAAAACATTTTGTTTTTGAAAGTTTTTAAGAAAGCGACAAATCGCTCGCGCTGAAGATAGTGTGAAACCTGTCTGGATCAAGCCAGGATCCTTCCCAGTACTCACGTTAACAAACATGATTTCATTCATTAAGGGTTTAGCACGCCTCTCTTTCTCTCAATTGATCAAAATTTGCAAAACCCGAGGAATTCCTTCCTCTTCGTTTTCACCGCAGTATTCGAAAAGTTTTGAAAAACTTAAGTCAATGCAATGATTTTGGGGTGCAGAAGAGTAGGCGAAAAGTACTGCCGTTTCATTCAAATCCCGGCACAACTAGCACAGGGCAGACGCAAACACAAGAGCGTGAAAAACCACTGCTGTTTCATTCAGAATCCGTTGGCACAACTGGCTCCCTGGCAGAAACAGACTCAAAACAAAACGAAAAGACAAACACAAAACAAAATGGTGATGCCCGAGGAAACACCCCCTGGAATCACCTGACTCCTATACAACAGGACTGACTCGATACAACAAGACAGACCCAAAACAAAAGAGACTGACTCAAAACAAAACGACAGACTCAAAAACAAAACAACAAGACTGACCCAATACCCAGGTCCGAATGCAAAATTAACAGCACTTATACATTGCTCAAAATAGTACATGCCATCCACCACAGCTGGAGTAATCTGAGCGCCATCCGCAGCTGGTTCAATCTCTGGTCAGATCACATTACCCCCCACAGGTTCACTGATCAAGTGCCGATGGACATTGCTGGACTGGCGCGGGGATGATCCCGTTGTCAAACAGATCTTGTACATCATGGCGCAGACGAAAGCAGTCGTCGGTAGTATGGCCTGTTTGCTGATGGTAGGCGCAGTACTTAGTCTGATCATGTTTTGCAGGGATAGGATCGGGTAGGGGCCGTTGTTCCAACGGTTTTAGATGCCCTTTCCGGATTAAGGCCTCTAAAGCTTTTGACAAAGGCATATAAAGCGGGGTGAAAACCCTTTTGACTCGAGGTGGGTACTTGGTTCCTTGTGAGCTACTTCCGGACGCACCGGTGAATGGGGTAGCTGTTTTTGATACGGTGGTAGCCACCATGCCCACATCAGAAGATCTTGCAGCTGCATCACCACTGGTGGTCGCATTCGAACTGCGAGAAAACGCCCTCCTGGGCTGCTCCTTCTCCTGGTCAAAGAGGCCCTGCTTCACAGCATCCTCGATCTGCACTCCCATCTCGTGCAAATCTGAAAAGGTAGGGAAGGGGATCACAATCATTTTCTGCATCAGCTTGGGCTGGAGATTGCGCACAATCATCCGAATTTGATCCTTATCAGTAGGCCTTAGAGTCATCATCGAGGCCTTCGCCCTCCACCGGGTCACGAATTCTGAGAAGCTCTCCTTCGGCTCCTACCTCATTGTCTCAAGATCACGGGTCGTAATCTCGATTTGGGTATTATATGAATATTGTGCGACGAAGGCCTCGGCCATCTCCTCCTAGCTTTGTTTCACTGAATCCTCCAATTTGGCATACCAGGTGACTGCAATACCCGACAGGGTCCTGCCAAAAAGGGAGAGCTTCTGTAATCTTGTCAAGCCCATCGGGCGCAAAACATCTGAAAACAAGCTCAAGTGGACCATGGGATCTCCTGACCCATCAAAACGGTCGATGTGAGGCATCTTGAACCTGTCCGGTAGAGTTACAGCTGCGTCGGTGTACCCGTCCTCGATGCCCGGGATGGATTTTACCCCCTGGGATTTCTTGAACAACTTTTCAAGCTTGCTCAACTTCAACGCTGTGGGGTCGACCTCGAACTCGGAGGGAGAGTCCGGTAGATTGGTAGGTGTTTTGGATAGTTGAGGTAAAATTGGGGGCAGAGCCGGCCCTACCGGAATGTCCGTACCTTCCTGGACATTTGGCGTCTCCCCAGGTGCTGGAACTCCTGCTGGGGGAGGAACTTGTTGTGAAACGGACGCGCCGCTTTGCTGTTGCAGCTTGGTGATGAGCTCGGCTTGCTGGGCCATGATTACAGCCTGCCGTTTGGAAAATTCCTCCTGACGGGCAGCATCCTGCTACATGAGTTTCATACTTTCTTGCATCTGGCGCATCATGGTTTCCATCCCGGACATGTTCTGCTGTTCCATCTGACTGACTGGTATCTATCCCTGCAGTAGAAACTGAGACCTTAGCCTGACTGTTCACTGGTGGGGTGGATAAGGGCCACTGATCTGGTAACTGCTGAACCGGTGATTTGTGTCTGACTAGCCCTTTTTACCCTGCCTCTGGCGGAGGAACACTGATTGCCCTTGAACTGAATCTCTGACCTGACAAAGTCTATCAGCACAAGTTTGATGAACCTCGGGGGATATCGGAGCCTTCTGAAGCTATGGTTCCCAGACTACCTTGCAAAAGAGAAAACAGACAGTATCTCAGCCTGATTCCATCTGAACAGATACGAGTATAGTTGAATGAGTGTGCCCTCTACTGAATTATGCCCCAAAATTCTGCCGGAAAACTGATACCCTCAGGTAAAACTAATTCTTCCAAATACTGATGCCCGCAGGCCTGATGCCCAAACTTGTAGACTGATACATGCATTCCTGTAGAGACGCACTCTAAAGCACATAACAGATAAGTGAGAGCCAAAACACCCCTATGAAGGGGTTGGGTTTCCCTGTCCTATTTTGTCAGGAGCTAGGGTTTCACTATGCACACAGCGGTTTCAAACAACCTATAAACGGGTAAGCAACCTGTCCTAGTTTGGAATGGTCACTATGGATCCGAATATGCACTAGGTCGAATGGTCAAAGAGGGTGCCCCGGTAAAACCGGGGTTTGTGTTCCCATACTGGCAGAGCCCACAACCGGTCAGCCTTATGGTCATGCCTTGACAAGACAGGCCTCCGGCAAACCGTTCAGGAATAGCAGATGGCAAATGCGGTGTCCTAGGCGCACCAATGCAAATGCAATGCAAAGAAACACACAAGTGTAATCAAAAACAGATATCCCGAGTTCGAGTCAAGTTCTCTAAATCCCCAGCAGAGTCGCCAGAAACTGTAGACGTCCCCGAACGCCCCGGGAGTAACGAGCTCCCGTTCCGTTCATATGGGGTCACTACAACTCAGGACTCTCAAATTTGTCACGGTTCTAAGTCTGAACCAAAGAGTCCAAATCCGACAAATCGTTTTGAGAAAACAGATTTTTGAAAGAAGTGCCAAACATGGACTGCTTTGCCAGATACAGAGTCGCCACCTAAATGTTTTTTTTTAATGGGAAATTTAGGAAACCCTGACTCGGTGCCAAAGGCCACGTGTCCGTCATCACCAAAGTTGCCTCGGCTCGGGAACTTGGGTACGATTGGGGAAGGTCACTTCGTGAGCACCCCCGCTCGCCCGATCAAAGATCGGCCTCTACTAACCATGATATCTATTTTTGAAAACTTTGTGTGTTCTTATTCCGGTTATTAGCCTAGGTTACTATGTGATGCACACAGCATATAAGTATAGACTGGGTCGCCCGAATTGGAACAAAACATTTCATGCTTGTTTATTTGAAAGATGGTTTGTTACTCGCAAGTAGGCTTAAAATGCAGATTTTGCCACCCGCAGATGGGCTTAGAAAGGATGGTTTTGCCACTATCTAGTGGGCTTAAAACTCACAGTTGATGATTCATTCCAATTCAAATAACCCAACCTTCACCCACAGGCATTCAGGCAGTTATATCACATAAGCAATTAGCCTCATGGTAAGCATGCTATTCATGGCATTCACTCATACGCATGCAAGGATGCTGAAGCATAAAACTTACCGAGTACTCCAAGCCAAAACAAACATTCATTAGAAATCTATGCATGAATCCTAAGTATACAGAAATGCCTAATGCAACACATGCAAAAATGCAAACTATAGCAGGCTCGGCTATTCTAAACATGGCATATGAGATGCAACAGCTAACATGTATTCAATTTGAAATTGAAAGTACAATGCAGTTAGTATGATGTGCCGAGCCCGGTGCATGCAATACAGATGAATGAATGCAAACATGCTATCATATTGTATGCTAATTGAAATATGCCCTAATCTAACCATCATAAACGGATAAATAAAAGGGAGAAAGACGTGGGGTTGGAAGACATACAACACACACACGCACACTTTATTACAGTTGTGCCCTCGCGCAGAGGGTCCGAATAAATATACAGTCCCAAATAAATAATTACAGTCCAAATATTACAGTCCGAAAAATATACAAATTCCTAATTAATTAAGAAATTAACTAAGAAAGCGGTAAAACTGGCATGCAAGCCAGGGACTGCCTTGCTTCTGATGGATGATGCATGTCCGGGTTGCTCTACGCGGAAATCCACCGGGATGCCCCAATTAGCCTCTGTTCAGTTGTTCTTGGAAAGCGTGCCAGACTCCGAAAAGTTGTTGATTCTTCATTTTGCTGCAACAGAGAGCAGGAAAGGGGCATAGCAATGTATTTTCACAGATATATGCATGCCTCGATCCTCGTGCCACCAATCACGCATATCGATGCATGATGGCAGAGGAGTCGAAATGTGTAACTCAATATAGAATGAATGCACGTATAAACACAACAAAAACCTAACTCCATCATGGGTAATCCGGAGTGTCGGTGACTGGGGAATTGAGATACATTCCGTCACTCGGAGTACGGAATGCACCTCGTTTCCCGTACCCGGGCTAACTCCTATCCCGAACACGATGCAATATGCATGATATGCATGAATGCAACTAAGATACAGCCTAGCATGCACAATGCTATGAAAATAAGATGCCTTGAAATGCGTGCACACGGGCACGCAAATCGAGAAAATGATAGAATGTGATCTAAGATGCAACCTAGTATGCACGATGCTGTGAAAATGAGATGCCTCGAAATGCGTGCACACTGGCACGCAAACCGAGAAAATGACATACGCAATGCAAATGACATGGAAATAAGATATGGGCTTACACTAACATGAGAGAGCCTCAGCCACACTCACATAAGAGGCCGATGGATGAAAATGAGGTGTCTCGAAATGCGTGCTCACGGGCACGCAAACCGAGACAATGGTATATGCAATGCAATGGCATATAGAATGCAACATGGACTTATACTAACATGAGAGAGCCTCAGCCACACTCACATAAGAGGCCGATGGATGAAAATGAAGTGCCTCGAAATGCGTGCACACGGGCACGCAAACCGAGGCAATGGCATACGCAATGCAATAGCATGGAAATGGCATATAGAACGCAACATGGACTTATACTAACATGAGAGAGCCTCAGCCACACTCACATAAGAGGTCGATAGATGAAAATGAAGTGCCTCGAAATGCGTGCACACGGGCACGCAAACCGAGGCAATGGCATACGCAATGCAATATGGCTATGCAAACATGTTAATGGGATTGCAGCACTGAAAAGTGGGGGAAAACAGCCCCGAAATGTGGCGAAAACACACCCGATGCACGGAATGGTCCCGAAACATGAATTTTGGCACCCGAAATGGCCTATAGCTATACCAAATATGCAAAATTGGTACATGGAATGTAAATACAGAAGAAAGGCAGTCCCAAAATGAGCACTTTTCCAGTTTAAATCATGGCCAAACAGTGGACAAAAACAGGGCAAAACAAGCATGCAAAAATGGGGATTAAAAGGGAGATAAAGAAGCAACTCAAAGCGGCTGTCCCCAAACAGGTTCGGGCCCTTCAACAACATTGAAGAGGGGCCAAAAATGAGCATATTTTCAGAATTGTAAAAACCCTAAAAACAATCATAGACAAGGCTAAGTTCTTATGCAAGAAAAAGGGCCAAAAGGTGGCCAAAGAGGCAAGTGGTATATGCAATGCCCAAACTGAAACATTCCCTTCTACAAAATTTAAGAGGGACCAAAAATAAGCATGTTTCCAGAACTGTAAAAACCCAAAAACAGTATACAACCATGCTAGAAATGCAATGCAAAATAAGGCTCAAAAGAGGCTATAACATGAGGTATGCAAAATATTCCACAAACAGCCAAAGAACCTTAATGAAACATGTTAAGAAGGTCAAAATAAGGCCATCTCTAGGCCTGTAAATCGTCCAAAAATGGAAGCATAGTGGGCTGCCAAAGCATCCAAGAATGGGGACCAAAAGAGGGATATTGAAGCAAGTGCATCATGGAGGCATAAAATGGTGAGGGGCCCTTCAACAATGTTGAATAAGGGTCCAAAATAAGCACATTCACAGATTACATCATGCTCAAAAACAGATTACTCATGGGCCAAAAATAGCATGCAAGATTATGACATATAAGAGGATCAATGAAGCAAGTGCATCATGGAGGACTCAAACAGGGTTGAGTCCTTAATGAAAAGTGAAAATGAGCTCAAAAGAGGGCCACTTTCAGTTAGGGCTGGAGCTTGAAACAAAAAGAATATAGGGCTTATAAATGGATCAAGAAAAAGGGTCAAAAGAGGAGAAATGTCACTCACCCTTGAAGACTAAAGCTTTTGTTGCTTCTTGGACCAATTTGCAGCTCTTTTAGCCTTTGAGAAGCCCTCCTTGTTGCTGGAAATGAAGTGGTGATGGTAGAGCATGGTGGTGATGAAGAAAACAAGGTGTAGGACTTAAGGTTTTTTAGGGAAATGAGAAGGATGGAGGGAGATATGGATCTTGAGGCTTGAAGAACAAATTTTCTAACCCTCATAACAAACAATGGCAGCTCGTTATAAGGACCAAAAGGAGGGTGTAAAGGTGGGGGAAAAGGAGGCAAGCTTTCCCCCACAAAATATCCCCCGGATTGGGATCTTTTCTGGGGGAAACAGCTGCACAGCTGTAAAGTGTGCACTGAGAGGATCATGGCCGGCCCCTTGTTTTTGCTGCAGGTGGCCGGCCGGCCACCCCCCCTAGCCGGCCGGCTAGGGGTCAAAAGGGTCAATCAGATTTAGTGGCCGGCCACCAACTGATGGTGTCCTCCTATCTGTGTACAACACAACCCTGTGGTTAAAAGTCCAAGAAAGTGGGTCCAAGGGGTTCAACATTAGCTCGGAAAGAGGGGTTCAAAAGGGTCAGGTGGAATTACTGGCCGGCCACCAACTTTTAGGGTCCTCTCATGTGTGTACATCACAAATATGTCGTTCAAAGTTCAAGAAAATGGGCCCAAGGTGTTCAACATTAGCCCGGAAGGAGGGGGTTAAAAGGGTCAAGTAACATTAATGGACGGCCACCAACTTTTAGGGTCCTCCCATGTGTGTACATCACAAATATGTGGTTCAAAGTTCAAGAAAATGGGCCCAAGGTGTTCAACATTAGCCCGGAAGTGCGAAAAACGGGCGCCGGAGGGCGTCGGAGGATGTATAACTGGTTGCTGCAACAATTGCTGGCCTCCCACCCTTCAGTGACCTCTCCGGTGATAAAACAGAGGTACCTGCCAAAAATGAACGAAAACCGTTGCAAAACGAATGCTCGGGGACCAAAACGCGCAGTTCGAGGTCCCGAAAATGGGTTGTTAAGCACCGAAAGTGGCATTCGGCCACGAAGTGGGTTTCTCAGACCCCAGTGTCCCTCAAAAGGGAGAAAATAAGGAGTATGCCAAAAATTAGGGCAAACGGAGATGGTTAAGCGGTCCCGAACCGAGGCACACGGCCAACGGTCCCGAAAAACCGGAAACCGGAAACCAGACTCCGAAATGGGCAAAATGGCCTACGGCCACGAAATGTAGCCTGCGGACATTGGGAGATGGTCTACTAGACCTCTCCCTCCCCTCAAGAAAAGAAACAGAGAAAACCGAGTCTGGTTCGCAAACCGAGACAAGGCACAGAAGAGGGTTCGGAAGTCCGGAGGCAGGGCTCACGGCCGCAACTCTGAAACTTCTGAACAAGCACATATGCAACATCACCAAGCGCTCAATCAGTGACATCTGAGTCTTAAGGTCGGTCAAAAATGGGGTGTCTACACGCGCATAACATAGTAATTCTAGGCTAATAAATGGAATAAGAACACATAACGTTTTCAAAATCGGATATCATGGTTTGTAGAGGCCGGTCTTCAGACCGGGCGAGAGGGGGTGCTCATAGCTGACCTTCCCCGATCGTACCCAAGCTCCCGAGCCGAGACAACTCCGGTGATGACGGTCATGTGGCCTTCGGCACCGTGTCAGGGTTTCCTAAATTTCCCCATTAAAAAACATTTAGGTGGCGACTCTGTATCTGGCAAAGCAGTCCATGTTTGGCACTACTTTTTCAAAATCTGTTTCTCAAAATGATTTGCCAGATTTGGACTCTTTGGTTCAGATTAAGAACTGCGACAAAAAATTGAGTTCGAACTGTAGTAGCGAGGCCCACGCGGGCGCGTCTACAGTTTCTGGCGACTCTGCTGGGGAGTTTTAGAGAGCTTGACTCGAACTCATGATATCCTGTTTTGATTTCGCTTATGTGTTTCTTTGCATTACATGTGCATTGGTGCGCCTAGGAACACAGTGTTTGCCATCTGCCATTCCTGAACGGTTTGCCGGAGGCTTGTCTTGTCAAGGCATGTCCATAAGGCTGACCGGCTATGGGCTCTGACAGCATGGGAACACAAACCCCGGTTTACCGGGGGCACCCTTTTTGACCATTCGACCTAGTGCATATTCGGATCCATAGTGACCATTCCAAGTTAGGACAGGTTGCTTACCCGATGTTAGGTTGTTTGAAAAACCGCTGTATGCGTAGTGAAACCCTAGCTCCTGACAAAATAGGACAGGGAAGCCCTACCCCAACGTAGGGGTGATTGAGCTCTCTTTACTTGCTATGTGCTTCTAGAATGTGTTTCTACAGGAAAAGCACATGTCAGTTTGCAAGTTTGAGTATCAAACCTGGGGACACCAGTATCGGTATCAGTTGTGAGAATCAGTTATCCGCGGGTATCGGTTCAGTTTTCGGGAACAGTAATTTCTGGGAACAGTGATCAGCAGTAGGGTACAGTTGTCTGGCTACACCCGTGTTTGATCAGTTTGGGCTGAAATGCTGTCTGTTTTTCCTTTCAGTTCAGAAAGTTGCAGAGTTGATACAGAATAGCCAGTGTCTCCCCTTGCTAAGGCAGGATTTATGGCGGCACAAAATTCAGAAGAAGTTGTGGTTATGACGGCTGCATTAGAGCAGGGGACCGCTCCGCAGAGTGAGGCCAGCATCAGTATGTCACACCCGCCCAGGTCACCCGTTGTGCACCCGGTTTGGGCTCCCCAGTTATATCAGGCTCGTGAGCCCACCACCTTTGAATTGATGGGAATGATAGGTGACCTCCAGAGGTCCGTGGCCGATCTAGCCTATGGAATGTCGGCTTCACCGCCAACGGCGCCGTATGCCGGGAATTTCGTAGCACAGGAGCCCCCGCTACTGGGGCGGATTGTGATAGAGCTCAGCCAGCCAGAGGTGGCTTCCGGCTACAACCGCGACATGCCAGCACCAACCCAGACCCTTGATCAGGCTGAGGCTGGAGGAAAGGACAAGGCAAAGGTAGATGCCGATCCTATTGAACAACTGCTGTGGGCAGTCGAGGCTCTGAAAGTCAGAGGGATGAACAAGCAACAAACATCTGCGATCGTGATCAAAGCTGTGGATGATGCTTTCCCCGCTCCAATCAAAGGCAGTTCAAGCCAGGTAGAAAATCGGGATGGGGCCCGTTATGCCCAGACAATTCCTGTAGTTCCCAACCCTGCACCGGGAAAGGTTCAAAAAGCCAAGGCAGTGCCAGCCGACCCTTTCGCCAGCGCATCTGGCAAGAATCCTCAAACTTCAAAGTACCTGCCCCGAGGGCGCAGGGTCTTTCACGACCTCCACATGCCTTTGTCTAGGGCATTGCTAATATTGGCGAAGAATGGGCATCTTAAGCCTTTGGAGCCTCGGCCACTCCCGAAGAATCTCCCTCCCACGCATGATGCTACCTTGTACTGCGCGTACCACCAACAGTCCGGTCACAGTACCGATGGTTGTTCCCGCCTTCGTCATGAAGTGCAGGATTTGATCGACAACAAGGTTATCCTTCCACCCACCTCAGCCAAGTCCGTTACCACCCAGTTGTTGGATTTCGAGGGCTCAGATACTGCGAGTATGTGAAGTGGACCGCTTGCGGGCAACATTTGGTATATTTTGAATGAAGCGTCTGGCACGCATTTTTGAGCATCGGTGAAACCGAGTTTTGTAAATCCTAGCTTGGATATCGAGCCAGTCTTTTATTTCAGTCTGTCTCTTTGTCTTGAGTCAGTCTTTTTTGCTTAAGGGTCTGTCTTGTTGTATCGAGTCAGTCCCCTTTGTATATAATACCAGGTGATTCTGGGGTTGTTGTCCTGAACACCATTTTGTTTTGTAATTATCTGTTTTTATTTTGAGTCTGTTTCTGCCGAGGGGCCAGTTGCACCAACAAAGCTGATTGAAACAGCTGTTGCTATCTCAAACTTCATGCTTGCTTTCAGCATAAGGGCCAGAGAATTTGATTGGGCTGACAGTACATCTTGCCTGCTCCCCTGCGTGCCAAACTCATTACATTAACCTAAGTTTTCCAAAAAACAAACTTTTTTGACCACTGCGGTGATAAAAACGAAGATGAAGGAATTCCTCGGGTTTTGCAAAATTTTGATCATTTTGAGAGAAAGAGAGGCGTGCTAAGCCTTTTAATGAGTGAAACCATGCTTGTCGGCGTGAGTACTGAGAAGGACCCTGGCCTGATCCAGATTGGTTCCACACTATCTTCGGCGCGAGCGATTTGTCGCTTTCTTAAAAACTTTCAAAAACAGATGTTTTGCGCGGCCTTGCGAAGACCTGTATGGAATCGCTCTTGAGATTGCGCAGCCTAGGATCACTCTCAGCCTCAAGATTCAACCTATTTGTTTTCCGACTTTGAACCCGTTCAGAGCGTTCAGAAAGTTCAACGGACAAACGCCATGAATGGCTCGTGTGGCCAGTTTTGAAGTGGCCCTCGAGCAAGAGGCACCAAAAGCCAAAATCAGAAGGAGCGGATCTCGCCGGAAGAAGCTTGTGGAGTAACCGGGATAGATTCTCCGCAAATCAGTGCAACAGCCGTTCTCCTAGACACATAGAGGCTTCAACTTCAAGAACCATTCGGCATGGACTTGCTACACTTTTACCCTTTGAGAGGCTCGCTGGGCCGAAAACCCAGAAGGGCGACCCAGGCAAAAGTTAGAGCAAGAGAAAAATACAGAAAAGCAAAAAATACAAAAAAGAAGAAAAGAAAAAAAATACAATATAGAAAAGAAAAAAAAAAAGAAGAAAAGAAAAAATACAAAAAAAGAATGGAAAAGAAATAGAAAAAGAAAAGAAGCTCGCAAGGTCGAAAACCCGCATTGGGCGCCTTGGCAAAAGTGAGAGCCAAACAAAGTGAAGGTTAAAATACCCGATTGTACCTTAACCGGAACTACGTAAGGCTTGATTCCCATGTTTGGGATACGTAGGCAACTTCATCATGAAGTCCAGCCCCCAACGCTTTCATAGCGTCTCAGTCCATGTAATGGTTTCGATTTCATCCCAAAGTCCAGTGGCCAACACCTTTCAAGGTGATTGTGTCCATATATGTGTTGTGACTGTCTTCATCATCTCTGTGTCCGAGAGTTCGACCACCGCCAATGAAGACTGTTTGCAGACTGCTGCGGCACCATCCCAAATAAGGGGCAACTTTCCGTTGCCACGAGCCGCTGTGAGCCGCCATTCAAACTAGGGGCAACTTTTCGTTGCCTCCCCCCCCTTTTTCAAACCAGGGGCAATTTTCCATTGCCTCCGATCCGAGGTTGCGCATCTCGAAGAGTAAGTTCCATGCTTGTTGAGCATCAGCTGTTTGAAAAATAGCTTTTTGAAAATTTTTACTGAGGTTGACTATTTTCTCGAAAACTATCCCATTTTCCAAAACTGGACCATTGTCTTAGACCCAAAAAGGAAAACTTTCAGTGCTTGCTGCCTGACTTGCATGCTTTTCAAATCAAAAATCGAACAAGTACGTTAATCCGACTCTCATTTTGATCAAAACTGTTTTAGTAGAAAGCAAAAACAAAGAATGGTTAAAATGATGAACTAGGGGCACAGTCGAGCCAGGCGTTCTGTCTTGCCCCCGTCATCGACGTACTTGCCAGAAGAGCGCTCTGCCCGCCAGAAGAAATGGCCGTGAGCTAACGGTGTTGAGCATGAACCCACACCGTTCTATTTATCCATCAATCACCCCGGGGAGGGATGGAAAATGAGAGAATGAAGAATAGAGAGGTGTAAGTTGAGAGAAAAGTGAGGAAAAGGGTTGCGAGAGAAAATCCGAGCTTGAGAGTCGAGTGATGTGAGAATCACAAATCAGCAGGGGGTGGGAAACAATACCCAGACTGAACTGGCTCCTCGTGGTCCGAGGTCCCCCATCTTCGTTTACGCGTCTGTGTGTCGTGTCTCTTTGATTTGACGCTCTCGTCTTTTGTTTTTAGTCTTTCCCGAGCGTATCTCGTTGTGTTTAGGCCGTGCACCTATATTTGAGTCCTCCCCACTGTGTTCAGTTGTAGGCTCGATATCCCGGTTTGAAAAACCCTCATTCAATTTCAAAAATCATTTATGCTCAAGAATGCTGTGCCATTCTCTACATTTGAGCGTGTTTCGACTCCAACCGGTTCCACCTTTGAGGTCCGTCCTGTTAGATTGGGCCGTTTGTTCAGAATTTTCCGTGTGCAGAATGAAACGAATGCTGTGTTATGGGCTGTATGCAGATTAATCCCCAACAAAGTAAGGGCCGTGTATCCAGAATCAGGCAGTGGGTTGCTTGGGTTATTTCGCCGTCGGCTGTTTAATCATCTGATTATTGCAGTGCAAGTGTTTAATTTTCAGACAGCTAATCAATTTTATTTACATTGAAGTATAACATGATGAGATGCGATGCAATGCCTGAAATGTGTAAATGTAAACACTTTTTTAGATAAAAAGTCCGTTTCATTTCATTATCTTTTCAAATGTACAAGTTTTGGAAACAAAAATCTGCCTGCGGCAGTACAAGGTAATCTATCTACCAAAGAAAAGAAGGAAAAGTACAAGAAAGAAGAAAGATAGCAAAAATCTGCATCCATGTCAAGCACTCCGGGGGGCCGTCAGTCCGTCCTAGTCCTCTTCCTGGACGAGGGTCCAGGAGCATCATCAGCGTCGTCGTCAGAGCCCGAGCTAGAACCGCCTCCGGTCTCCTCCTCTGATGACTCGGACTCCGTCTCTGCCTCCGCCTCTGACTCCTCGTCATCATCATCGTCCGGGACTGGAGCTCGCGAGCTACTCCCGACATGAGTACGCCCTCCCCTGGTACGGGGAAATATCCTGCCCCCCTCATCTCTCCCCCGAGCAGGGACGGAAGGCCCAGCTGGAGCACCTCCTGCCATGGGAATCTGGAAAGGAGGCTGAAAAAGTACATAAAAGGGAAATGCATCAGTATACTATAGACAGTTTATCAGTGCAGAATGCAGCGTATGAGTACAGTGTGATGAATGCCGTGAGCAGTCTATCAGTGCAGAATGCAGTGTGTGAGTACAGTGTATGAATGCCGTGGGCAGTTTAACAGTGCAGAATGCAGTGTATGCAGTGTTTAGATGCTGTGAGATCAGTGTATCGGATGTTGTGCCGTGCATCAGATTATGTAAAGCAGTGTATGAATGGTTTGAAGCCAGTGTCAGAAGGACATACCGGAATGCTGTAGAGGGCCAGGAGATCAAATGTCCGCTGCAGCATCCCCATCATCGAGGCATTCATCGCCAACGACTGACGGGTGTACCCAGAAGAAGCCTGCGAAAGTATCAGATGCATCAATATTCTGTGGAATATCAAATAAACTGAAATGAAATGACTATACAAAATGCAGTGATACGTACCGGTGGTAAGTCGGGGACGTCGATGAACTCGTGACCAGCCGGTGGAGGGCGAAGGGGATCTGATAGGTCGACCCACCTGCCCCTGGAAAGTCAGTACAGCGGGCAGGGCAGGCCAGCCAACTCCCCGACCTCCCTGCACTCCTCCCCTGCCACGGACCCGGGCCCTCCTCGCAGCCCCTACTCCAACTCCCGCTCCGGCCCCAGCCGCCGACGCCACAGGCCTGGCCCCCTCTGCTCGACGGCCGCTCAGGGGGCGCATCAGGTATGTCTGCACGTACTCCTGATAGTCGTCGGTGCCTCGGAAGCCGGCCTCCTCTCAGCCGATGGAGTAATCATCCAGCTGCTCAGTGGTGAGCCCCTCGGTCTCCCTCATATCTGCAGGAGGGGGAACCGGGACTATCTACTCAGGTAACCCTAGGATCTGGCGTAGAAAACACTCCCCCAGGTACCAAGCCCGACAGACCGGGCCCTCAAGCAAGATCCAGAAACGCGAGGTCTCCTCCGCACCAGGGAACCGACCCCGCCGGCATAGGAGCCCACGACCGCCAAGTGATCTGAAAATGACAGACAGTTTGTTATCTACTGTTATTGAAATATACAGTTGGAAAGCGAAGCTTAAACGAACTGAAAGTAAAGCATACCTCCGCGGAGGTGATGGTGTCGAAGTATCGGCGGAAGAAGCCGAATGTCTCTCGTGGTCGCCGGGTGCACCTCCCGTCGAAGCGACTCGATAAAGGGACGGCCAGGGGAGTCTCCGCAACTGGCACGGGGGCAAGCCTAGGAAAGTAGGCGTAAACCCACAACTGCAAAACAGATGTCAGTATGACCATCAGATAAAGCAGAATGAAACAGAAATGGCAGAGCCGTGTGTTGTGCAGTGTATTGTGTGCAGTGTACAGTGTGTGCAGTGTACAGTCAGTGTAAAGAAGAATGTATGTGTGTGCCGTGTGTACAGTATATAGCAAGTGTAAAACAGACTACAGTGTGTGCAGTGTACAGAGTACAGAAAGTACGAGACAGAAATGAAAAAGTGGAGAAGAAGTGTACCTCCCAAGCCCGCCAGTAACCTCCAAGTAGCTGGCCGCTGCCGCGCGAAGCCGAGCTCATGTATCCATAAAGGGTGGCCAGAGCAGCGCCGCCCCAATCATAGTGCAGGATGTCCCGGACGTCCACCAGTGCGCTGAGAAGACAGAGAGGCACGGTGTTCGCCCGGTCGGCGAAGATGGTAGTCCCGAACAGGAACATGAGGAAGCCGCGAGCATACCTCTCCACGTCCTCCGGGGTCATCTCCGCCTCCTCCTCCAACACGGGCTGGACCCGAAACTGGACCTCAAACCAGGAGTACCGCACAAAACCTGGACGAGCTAGGGGTGGCACCTCTCCCAGTAGATAGACCTGAGCGGCGGTCCACTCATCCATCGCGATGTCAAAAGGGATCGGATCACCCCCCACCCCGATGCCTGTGAGCATCGAGAAATCATAAGGGGTCATCGTCATGTCCCCTGCAGTGGAAAAATGAAAAGAATCGATGGTGTCCCACCACCTCTCCGCCAGAGCGGCCAAGAGAGGTCTGCATGTGGACAACCTGGAGAGCCCTCGGCAGAAGGCGCCGAAGCCCGCCCGGTCCACGATGCGTCGGACTGCATCAGGGAGCTCATCATACCACTCCCGTGCGCCAGTATTCCCATACCCGCGAATGGTATGGGAACCCTCTTGTAAACAGAAAATAACAATTGCAAGATAACATTCAAAATGCAGTTTTGAAAGAACAGATATAGCATGTATGCAAGTTTGTCAGATTCAGGCAAATACCGGGTGCCGGTGTGCTTACAGTGAACTACGTGTGATGTGTCAGCGTGTTTGGGTGTTTCAGAGCAGATATGGCATGCATGCAGGTTTGACAGATTCAGACAAATACTGGGTGCCAGTGTGTATGCAGTGAAATACAGTGAGTGCAGTGTGTTTGAGTAATTCAGGGCTAGTGCAGTGTGTGTGCATGTGTCAGTCTCAAGCAGATATCAGTTGTATGTATGTTTACAGTCAACTACAGTCTACAGCATATCAGTTTTCAGCAGTTAAAGAATACAACTAACTATGACAGTTTTTGTATCCTACATTGCGGAAAGTAAAGCAGAAGATAAAGAGTTACCTCGGAAGTGCCGAATGAAAGGTGGGAGGTAGGCTCACGCAGCAGTAGCTCAGGCGCCACGTGCCTCTCGAAGCTCCGGAACTGACGCAGGCCGTCGGGGGGCAGAACATGGATCGCCGGCCGGTAGGTCACCGGGTCGAACGGGCGCTCGCGTGGTAGGAGCTCGACCCCGGGATCCATCTCGTGGTCCGAGGGAGTCCCGCCACGTGGAATGTCGTTTGCCATATCGAAAATGATGAGAAAATGGCCGGGAAAAGGAAAACCGAGCCGGAATGCGAAGAGTCAACTGAAAAGTCAACTCCCAAGAGGGTCGGAAATGGCCGGGAAGACCGGAATGTGAAAAGGCACAGGAATGAAGAGGAAAGTGGGGGGAACAAACCCCGAAAAGGCGAGAACGCCAAACGAGGCACCGAAACAAGAATGTGATCGGTTGAAAATGTCCGAAACGCGAAGGAAATTGCGAATCCGACGACGAAACGAGCGTAGAACGCGAAGAAACGGTCGAAAAGGGAGAGAGAAACGCTCTAGAGAGAGAGAGCAAGAGATTTCGACGGTATGGAAGTGAGGAATAGGGTTTTGAAACCCTATTTTAAAGCACCCAAGGTGAAAAGTCAAAACTACCCCGCATCAGCAACTGTTTGCCGGTCGGCAATGTTTTGTGCCGGCCGGCACTTTTTTGTGCCGATGTAATTGTTTTTCAGCCGGCGGCCAGCCGGTGGCCTCCCCTTTCGGCCGGTGGGGTTCCCACAGCCTTGTTTAGGCCATGTGAGGAGTTTTTGGTCTTCATAGCTCAGGAAAGTGCAAGAAAGTGCATTCCCGACGCTCGACCGGCCTCCGTTCTGACTTCGGACTGCATCTGCCGTGCGTAGCACTTCAACCCATGCAAGGTGTATCCTTTTCGTATCCTTTTGGCTTTTGCAAGGCCCAAAAGTTGCCCCATGTGTATCGCATATCAATCGTCGCACTGTTTTGTGCATTACACTTTAAAACCTCGCGCTGTTCTGCGCATCGCACTGTTTTGTGCATTTTAAACCTCGCGCTGTTCTGCGCATCGCATTGTTTTGTGCATTTCAAACCTCACGCTGTTCTGCGCATCGCATTGTTTGGTGCATTTCAAACCTCGTGCTGTTCTGCGCATCGCACTGTTTTGTGCATTTCAAATTTCGCGCTATTTTGCACATCTCATTGCATTTTGCATGCATTCTATCGCACTGTCCTGTGCACTCGCGTTGCCTAACGCATTGCGCTATTTTGCGCATCATACCGTCGTGCAATACACGGTCTGGCGAGACCTTAAACACGCATGGTCTGGCGAGACCTTAAACACGTACGGTCTAGGAGACCTTAAATCCTTGGAAGGTGCAAGACCTTTAATGCATTAATGTGCACACTATTGCTTTGTACATATCTTAAGCCGCGTGTTGTCGTGCATGCAACATGCATTTCTTGCATCATGTGCATCTCAAAAAGCAAAAAAAAACAAACAATCATAGTGCATTGTCATGCATTTTTGTATAAACATCCACTCCATTGCATATTTGTAGATATTGCATTGTAAGTTGCATGCATGCATTGCATCACCTTCCGCCTATGACTTGCGCCCTTCCAGGTTGAGCTTGGTTTGGTATGTGCTCTTACTTTTCATGTTAAAACACAGTTCTGCATGTGTATCGCGCCGATTCCACGCTGATATGTTGGTTGAGGGTTGCGGCACCTTTTCTGTGTTACACATGGCTCGTACGTGTACATGCCTTTCCTAGGAAAAATTTGGTTTGGCTTGCGTGCCATATCCATTGTATCCATATCCATTCCATTGCATATTTGTAGATATCGCATTGTAGATTGCATGCATTCATTGCATCACCTTCCGCCTATGGCTCGCGCCTTTCCAAGTTGAGCTTGGTCTGGTATGTGCTCTTACTTTTCATGTTAAAACACAGTTCTGCATGTGTATCGCGCCGATTCCACGCTGATATGTTGGTTGAGGGTTGCGGCACCTTTTCTGTGTTACACATGGCTTGTATGCGTACATGTCTTTCCTAGGCAAGATTTGGTTTGGCCTGCGTGCCATATTCATATATTACATTGTAGTGTAATTTTTGCATCTGGCATTAGGATCGTAGTCCTTTCTCCAGCGGATTGTTTCCCCACTCATGTCAATTCCACCCAATACTTGTTCTTGCGTCTGTCTACAATACTCACAGTTCAGTTGACCGTTCTGTGGTAGACAGACTTGTTATCTCCATCAATCTATTTGACATAGGTGTGGTTTCGAACCGCTCATGATTGGATCATGATTCAAATGCTTTGCATGTAGCTTGCATTGTTTCAATTACATTGCATCTTCAGTTGCATTATTTATACATTGTTTTGTATATATTGCATTTCGTTTTGCATCCACATTTGCATTGTCATGCATGTTGCTAACAATATTGTACCTGTTAAGTTTGTTTTCTTTTCAGGCACGATATTGTATGTACAGTTCATTTGAAGCTGGTGCAACCAGACGAGCCGCACAGGTATTGTATCTCCCGAGTGAGACGTTTTGAGAATTCCATAATTCTCTTACATCCTTTCTGCATTGTAGTGTAGTTGGTATGCTAGCTTAAAACTGTCGTATGTTTGCTTCGTTACAGCTTTCTTTGCATGATCATAAGTTATGCTCGGCTTCGTGCATTGTCTTGCATTTTGCCCCTGCCTTCGGGCGCATATCTTGTTTGTCTTGCATGTTTGTCTAAGTCTTCGGCCTTGTCAAAAATGGGTCCTCTCTGGGCTTTGACATTCACTCCCGTCATTGTTATGACTTTCGAGTTCTATCAAAGAGGGGCAACTGTAGACACCACATTTTTGACCGTCCTCAAGACTTGGACGTCACCGTTTGAACACTCGGTGATCATCCATGTTTGTGTTCGTTTGGAGTTCCCGGAGGTCTCGGCTCGCGCGCCTTGCCTCAGGATCCTCGAACTCGACCGTTTAGTGTCTGGTTTTGCACCAAACACTTGCATCTTGCCCTTGAGAGGCAGGGTGGGGCTTGTAGACCATCCCCACCCACCACCGGCAGTGGCTAGAGGCCACCGGCTGGTGTTTGCTGCCACCGGCAATTTTTATTGCCGACCGGCACTTTTTGTTGCCGGTCAGCACTATTTTGTGCCGGTCGGCACTCTTTCTGGCCAAGATGGCATTTTTGGCCGGCAGATTACTGTGCAGTTGCTTTTTGAGATATTTTTAGGCAGCTGTATTGCAGTGACTTTCCCTCCATACACGTGTATGGAGGGATGGCCCTCTAGTTTGGCTTAACTTGTAAGTTTTGCAAGTTTGGTTGGATAGATAGAGAGAGGCTCTCTCTTGTTGCTAGGGTTGGAGACTTTAGACATTTTAGAGAGGGAAAAACACAGAGAGAAGCTCTGGTTTTAGGGTTTGAGTTGCATACACATCCTATCTCTATATTTACTCTTGTGTGTGTTTTAGTCCATACTATTGCACACAAGCACCTAGTGTTTCACCTTCCTCTTGAAACTAGGGTTCTAAGGGCTTGTTCTTGAGGTTCTTGACTGGTTTGGAGCCTAGGGAGGCCATTGGAGCACCATTTGTGAAGGGGTCATCAAGGGTAAGAAACTAACACCTTTATTCCCCATTTTTGCACCTTGTTTATACCTATCTTAGAGCTGTTTTTGTGCTTATTGTATAACATAAAAAAGTTCTGTTTTTAGGCCCTCTTTATTGTTTATTAAGAGTGTTTTGTTGTTTGAGGGTGGTTGAACACCCTTAGGCCTTGAAAGGCCTCATTTTGAGCCATTTTGTGCTAGCTCCGGGATTTTGGTGTTGGGGTCTCTTCACCACTGAAATCTTGAGGGATTTCAGTGGTGAAGGTGATGCCTTGAAGTCCCAAGAAGGAGAGGGCCACCCCCTCTCCTTGTTGTCCTTGAAAAGGGCATGTTTTGGCCTCTTGAGAGAGCATTATGCTTGAGTGTGTGTTGAGCATGTTTTAGGCTTAGTCTTGTGAAGATTTTGTGCATGTTTTGCCATGTTCTAGGTCTGTCCTAGGTTGTTTGGGTTGATTTTGGCATGCTTGATATAGCTCCTTTGTATTTGGGCTTGTTGGCCTTGAGTATGTGCATGTGTAGCATGACATCTTTGCACCGATTTGGTGATTTGGGGTCACTTTATATGTTATTTCAGTCCCATTTCCATGCTTGTTTGATTGCCTTGCATGCATCTTTAATACCTCTTAAGCTTGTGTAGCAATGCTCCATGTTTTGGTGTTTATGCATGCCTTTGTTTTTGAGTCACTTAGATGCCATCTAAGTAGTCCTTTAGCTTTGTTTTAACATGCTAAATCTCTGATTTTGGTCCCTTCTTTCATGCCATGTTTGGTCTTGTTAAGTGTAGTTCAATGCTCATTGGCTTACTTTGAACATTTGGATCATTGTGCATGTGAATGTTAGCTTATCTTGTTGCTTGGTTTGGCACCATCCTAACATGACTTTCAATGCTCATGTTGCATGCTAATTAGTCCATGATTCCCCCTTTCAAATGTGTTTGAGGGTTGTTCAATTTGTGCCTAAGGTTTGAACCATAACATGTGTATGTGTGCATGTGTGTTTAGCATCCATTTTGGGCATTATTGGCTACTGTTTTTTAGGCCTATTTAGAGCTGCCTAATTCATGTTTAAGACCATCTTTGCATCCATTTGCATTGCCATATGTATGCTTGTATGCTTGCATAAGCTTGCCTCCATGCCATGTTGCATCCTTAGTTTGTATGCTTAGGTTGCATTGCATTTTGCATACATTCCTTGTCCCTTGATTTGGTGATGGGGATTAGGACTTTGGTTTGATTTGGTTTGCATGCATTTGAAATCAAAGTTGCATACTTGGTTCTTTGGGCCATCATGCATGGAAATGCGTGATTGATGGTCCGAGAATCGAGGCACATGCCCTTTTGAGTCATTATCATGATAAGGGACATGGTTGGTGCATATATGCCTTGAATTGTGCTGCCATGCTTTGCCTTGCCCTCTGTTGCTGTCATTTACAGATTCTGCAGGAACAATCTGCCGACCGGCAGTGTAAGGTGCCGGCCGGCAACAATTTATCTGCCGACAACTTCATTTTGTGCCGATGGATACACACCAGTGCCGGTGGTGATTCCACTCAGCCGGTGGCACTCCCCAGTGTCCAGGGATGCAGTCCTGAGGTTTTGACAGCCTCCAGAGGGGTGAAGGAAGGAAAACAGAGGCAGCCTATGCATGGCGGCGCGTTTCCCGGGGCGGTTTACTGTTTTTCTTTAGCTTAATTTAATTTGTTAATTAAATTAATTAATTTGTAATTATTAATTAGCTTGCGTAGTTAATTAATCTGTAATATTTATTTGGTCCCTCCGACGAGGGAAAATCTGTAATAAGTGTGTGTGGGTGGTGTGTATGTCTTCCAACCTCACGTCTTTCTTCCCTTTTACTTACCCGCTTTAATGGTTAGTATTAGGGCACGTTTAATTTAGCATGCCTTATGCTATGCATGTGTGCATCCATGCATTTGTATTGCATGCATCAGGCTCGGTACATCACGCTAACTGCATTTGTATTTCAAATTCTAAACTGAATATGTGATAGCTGTGCATTCTCACATGCCTTGTTTAGGATAGCCGAGCCTATTCTAGCAACACTTTGTATGCGATGCATTAGGCACTTAACATGGACTTGGATCATACATGTTTGCTAACGAGTTCTTTGTTTTGGCACGGAGTACGATGTAAGTATTTCCGCTTTAGCATATCGCATGAGTGTGAATGTTGCCATGACAGCATGCTTAACATGTGGCTAGATGCTTATGTGTTATAAACTGATTGAATGCCTGTGGGTGAAGGTTGGATTGTTTGAGTTGGAAGAACTCATTGAAATCCGTGTTTTTAACCTACTTGCGAGTAGCAAATCCAAAACATTTTCCAAAACAAACGGATATGCAATGCTTACTTCCAAATTAGGCAATCTAGTCTATACTTGTTTGCTGCGCGCATAACATAGTAATTCTAGGCTAATAAATGGAATAAGAACACATAACGTTTTCAAAATCGGATATCATGGTTTGTAGAGGCCGGTCTTCAGACCGGGCGAGAGGGGGTGCTCATAGCTGACCTTCCCCGATCGTACCCAAGCTCCCGAGCCGAGACAACTCCGATGATGACGGACATGTGGCCTTCGGCACCGAGTCAGGGTTTCCTAAATTTCCCCATTAAAAAACATTTAGGTGGCGACTCTGTATCTGGCAAAGCAGTCCATGTTTGGCACTACTTTTTCAAAATCTGTTTCTCAAAACGATTTGCCAAATTTGGACTCTTTGGTTCAGATTAAGAACCGCGACAAAAATTGAGTCCGAACTGTAGTAGCGAAGCCCCCGCGGGCGCGTCTACAGCCTACTTCTCCTTGGATTTGATTTTGCGCTCCGGCGGGAATAACTCCACCACCCGTTTGATTTCCGTTTGGCGCCGGTGCAAAGTTAGAACTCATCACCAACATGGTGTGAGTGAGATTCTGAAGAGTAGTAATAATCTCCTGCTGAGTATTTTGAAGTCCTTGAATGGCTTCAAGCAAAAGTGGTTGATCTGGAGCCATGGTCCTGTCATCACCACCATTAGAGGATCTTTGCTGGTGAACTTCATCTTCTCCCGCCATCCTTGTTGGAGCTGTGTGGATTCCAGATCTCGTTGAGACCATTAACCAATCTGCCTCCCCAGCAGAGTCGCCAAAATGTAAGAGAGGGTTCAAGAAAGGAGTTGGAAAATTCGAAGATCCTTGAAGAACAACTTCGAATTCTCTAGAAGAAATGTGAGAGGCTTAGATTCTTCAATGGTCTCAACTCAAGAACACAAAAGTAAAGGAGATGATGAAGATAAGAGATTGGGTGAAGAAGAAGGCAAAATGGCTAGATCAAGATTAATGGCAAGGCTCTCCCATGGATCTCCCACTTTCACTCTCAAGGTTGATAATGGGGATGGGAAATTAGTTCTTTCCCAAGAGTCATCTCTCCAAAATCCATCCCTTGTAAAGCTATGGGTGGGTGCTATTTATAGGCATCTCATGATGTAGGATGAAGCCCATATGCAAGGCACATGGGGAATATTCTCTCTAACCACCTTGTCTGAGGAGGTGACCTCTCCGAGGATGAGAAAAACCCGGAAGAGGAGATCAACCCCTCGGTGAACCTTTCTTCTTAGCCACACCTAACCAATGATCCCCAATCATCCCAAAGGGTCAGGGGTAGTCCCAGAGGACATCCTGCCGCATAAGGGTCAGGGGTAGTTCAAGAGAACGCCCTGCCGCAAATATTGCCAAGTCTCAGGGACCCCCTAGATCGTGCCACCTCGACCCGGGTATAGGCTATTTTAACCGAAGAGTGAATTTATCTCCACTCACCGTCCTCAGGATCGGGTCCTTTGTTCGGACTCCATTACGCCCATGGTTCTGGTACGTAGATCCCGGAAAGCTTCGAGCCTGCAAGTGTTCTGGGACTCATTAACGAAGCGGCTTCTAGATTGCGTCTGAATCCGTTCGAAGCCAAGTGTTTCGGAACTCTAGGTTCGTGGATCCAAACCCTTTCGAGTCCGAGTGCCTCGGATCTCTAGGCTTGCTTAATACCCTTTCGGGTCCGGGCCCAAGTAAGTCTCTAGGTTCGTGGATCCGAACCCTTTCGAGGCTTAGAGTCATTTAGCTCGTTTGATGGTGATAAATTCGGGCCCACCAATCTTGGACTATTGGGCCTAATTAATTTAATGGGCTCAAATTAGCTCCTTTTACATAGTGAAAGATGATTTCATTTATAATGCATATCATTATTTTTATTTTATTTTTTAGTCTCTGATAAAAAAAAAATTATTTTTTTAATCTAACCAAATATAAGAATAAATATTTTCATAGAATGATTATTTCATTCCATTTCTTTCCAGTGAACTAAACACTACCTATACATAACCATTTCATTCTAGTGTACTTTCATTTTGGTGAACCAAACACAGTATGACACATTTTGGACTGAGGCAAAATCTTATTATCCACTCCTACATGGTTATGGTCCATACAACACTAAGAAGTTGGCCCAGATAAACTTCCAAAGTGATACCAGGCTTATAACTAATGGCCCATCAAAAGTTCTCACAAGCCCATATAACTAATCTAAGGATAATGGGCGACTGACCCAAAGGTCCAAGCCCAACATATCATACCCCATTTAGACCCAAAACAAATTTAATACTCCATTAAGTCCTCAAATTAACAATAAGACGAAAATACCCACAATATATCATCCAATTTACACACGCGCAACCATCTCCCACGTCCCCATCATCTCAGTCCGATCACTACACTGTCACGTCTCCGCCGCTCGAAATCGACTCCTCAGTCCTCCATCTCTCTTCCGTTTAACTCCATCCCCTCTGAAACCCTAACCCTAACCAGAAAACGTAACCGTTCATCTTCATCACCCACAATCATCTCAGTCTGATCAGTACACTGTTACATCTCCGCCGCTCGAAATCGCATTCTCAATCCTCCATCTCTCCTCCGTTCGACTCCATTCTCTCTGAAACCTACCCTAACCACAAAACCAAACCGTTCAACTTCAACACAACACCAAGCCGTTCATATTCTCCAATCGGCGACTCTCAATAACACGAAGAACCATCACCACTCTGAAGAGATTTCATAGTTCCTGACTTCCGATTCACAAAAATGGGGAAAAAAAGTAACATCTCTCTTCACCTATTCATTATTTTTCATTCACATTTGTACATCATTCTTTAATATTTCTTATATACACATTTTACATACTTCCAAATGTATAAACCCTCTTTTAATATATATATATATAGTCCCCTGTTTTTCAACACTCTAAACACTATTTTTGCACATAAATCCCTGTTTTTACACATTTAACACCTTATTCTTATTCTTGTTGTTCAATATTGGCTTCTCTTATTCTTATTTTTGAATTTTTAATCTTCTTGTTGTTATTGTTGCTTTTTACAAAATACAATGGGCTGTTCCTATTGTTCATACTGTTTCCTTATAAAAACTGCAACATCATAGTGTTTCATTTCATCACTATACAAGCAACATATCTAAATTTATTCAAACTGCAAATGAAACTGCAAAATTACACAGTTTAACCACTATTCAAAACAAATAGCTAACTTATTATAAAGTGCAAATCAAACTGTCAAATTATACAGTTTCGTAACTGTTACCAACAAAATACATATAACTTCATATTAAACTGCATATAAAACTTCAAAATTATACAGTTTTGGCACTATATTACTCATACCCTGCTGTCACTTTCATTTTTTCAGAAATAGTTGTTGGAAGATATTGGAAGAAACAAACCCGTATGCCCACAAATCCAATCAGGCATTTAACCATCTCCCCTTTTGAAAGTCCCTCTCCTGTATCCACTCAAATGCCACCACCATCTCCCCATCCACAAAAAACCAAACCACCACACCCAAAAACAACCAAACCCAACAGACCCCACCAAAAAACCCACAAAACAACCACACCACCTACAAGAAAAAGCCCAAGAACTACACCACAGACCCCACCCACCCAACAAACACCAACCACACCTCCAACCACAATAAAAACAAACAAAAGAAAGCCAACAAAAAACCAAGAAGCTCCTCCAACCAAAAAAAGAAAGCTCTAAGAAAGCCAATCAACTCCCAAAACAAAAACCAAGGCATCAAAAGAAAAAAAAGCAGCAGTCCCTGCAAAGAGAGTCCAACAATTTAATTATCGTTCCAACATCGGAACGGTAATCAAACTGTTGAAGGGGGTCAAATTCACAAAAGCCCAACAGACAGAGCTGCAAAAAACCCCTTTTTGGCCCCTTATAAATGCTCTTTCCTCAACACAACTGAAGGCCTCTTGGTGCAGATGCTACAATTCCATTGTAGCAGAAATGACAACACTCTACAACAAAAGAAAAAGATCATTTGTACTTGGCAAAAAGGAAATGAAACTCAGAACCAGTGATGTCAAGCTCATTTTTGGTATCGACTGTGGAGAAGACAGCATCACCACCAAATCCTATGCAAGACCAAAGGATTTTGAGCTTCCATTTTACAAACGAAGATGCAAATCAGTCAAGAGATTGGATGGCAAGTCTTTGACCAAAATGTTTCAACAAACAAAAAAAGGAAAATCAACCAATGATTGTCAAGATCTTGCAAGGGTAATCACCCTTTACTTGTGCTTGAAACTTCTCATGCCCACAATAGGCCATACACTCAGTTGGAGTTTCCTCAACTATGTTGACAATCTCAACAACATCAAGAAGTACAATTGGGTTGAGGCAATAAAAGACACACTGATGAATTCAATGGCAAATGCAAACAACAACCCAAGGCATGTCACTGGATGCGTCATGTTACTCTTGGTAAACACATTACTCAACTACTTCCCACAAAAATATCAGACATCCACCTATTTCTAACTATCTAACATATTTCAACTTTTTTTTTTTTTTTTTTTTGCAGTACTGGTACTGTGAGCACAGTAAACTCCTCCGACCATCCAACAAAGAAGGCTTCCCAAGGTTTATGAAATGGAACCTTGGCAAAATGTACTCCAAGTGGAAACACATCAGCCTTGCTCACTTTGAAAAGGTATTCAAACTCTTCTATACTATCCTAGCACAAATCTATTCAACACTCCTTTCATATTCATTGTAGTACAAATCATATTATGAAACTGTGAAAATTTTCAGTTTCAAAGCACACACTTCTTTAACATCACTCATGTTATGAAACTGTAACATTTTTCAATTTCAAAAAACATATTTCGACACTTAACCCACATTACTCACAGTACAACTCATCTTATGAAACTGACCAAATTTACAGTATTACTGATATATGCCACATTGTTCCAATGCAGGTTAACCAAAGTGCTTTAACCCCAACTGAACAAGAAATACAGTTATTGCATATCAATCAAAGCACATCAACAGACTCTTCAGCAAAGAAACAAGACCACAAAAAGGACAATAAGCAAAAAAAGAAAACAAAAGCAACAAAAAAAAGAACACTTCTAGACAGTGATGAGGATGACTTTCTCGAAGAAGAACATCATTCAGAATCAGAATCACAATCAGAACAAGAAGCACAACAAAAAAAAAAGAAAAGAAAGCAAAAACCACAGGAAGAACCACAAAGTGATGAACAAGAAGAAAAGAGTGATGATGAAAAAAATCAAGTGACTGATGAAGAAAAAACTGATGAAGAAGAAACTGAAGAAGAAGAAGAAACTGAAACTGAAGAAGAAACTGAAGAAGAAGAAGAAGAAGAAGAAGAAGAACACCTTGATGAAGAAGAAGACCAACAACAAGAACAAGAAGAACAACAAACAAACCAACACGAAGAAGTCAATGAACAAGAACTGACAAACCAACAAGAAGAACTGCAAGAGAAATCTGACATACTTCATGCACAAGGTAAACTATTGTCTAATACTAAAGCATACTGCAAAATTTCATTAAACTAACCAAAACACAATCCAACATTTTTATAGGTCATGACCAACCACAAACACCAACCAAAGAGGACGACAAGGACAAGCTCATATCAGCCCTGAGAGCACAAATGTAAGAAATGGAACAAAAATTCATGGCTGAATTGCGTAAAAAAGAAGATCAATTGAAGGAAATGTCCACCAAAAAAACTGGCAGTCCCCAACAAAGATCCATGGTCAAGAGAATCAAACAAAAATCAAGAAAACAAGCACATGACCCAGATTTTGAATACCAACCAATGACCAAACCCAAAGAAGATGCAACAAACAAGACACAAACTGCTGCTGATGTACCCAAACCAACACAGGGTACCGATGAAGAAAAAGAGAAGAAGAATGACAACAAAAAACAGGGTGCTCATGAAGCAAAACAACAGCAGAAAGAAAAGATGCAAGAACATATTGGCCAAGAGAAAGCAGTTGCTGCTGAAACAAACCCAAAAGAGCATGCCAATCAAAAGAAGACAAATCTTCAAGTATTGGAAAGCGATGATGATTTCCAGGAAGAATCAATCCCAAACAAGCCACTCACCATTTCATGCCGCAAAACAAACAAGGTTTGGCATAGCCTATCCAAAAAAGACCAAGACCAAATTCAACTCATCAACAACACACAATCAAGTGCTTGTGTCTGGTCTGGCAGCGAAGATGAAAACTGCGTATACTTTTCAGATATATGCAGATTGACCAACAGGGAACCCTTATATGGGAATGTAGGTCTCCAACTGCACAATTTTACAGTTTCTGTACATATTCAATAACCTATTCCACAAACCTAACACATTCTCATATATAACATGTTTCAGGTCATTGATGCCTTCTCAGAAAAGCAATTGGCACTCCAACCAACCATTGAAGAATTTGAGAAAAACGATCTAGTCTTTGCAAGCAATCCATACGCAGGAAGATCTTACGTTTTCTCAACACTCATCAATGTAAGCAAAACTTAACATACCTTACAACTGCAAAATTTTCTACTTTATCAACATGTATTACTACATAGTTTTATGACATATTTCAAACATATATATGACTTACAGACTCCACTACAAAACCAAGATCAAGCACTGAGAGAAAAACTGATGGACAGCCATTTTCCAGAAGCAATGAAAAACAGATATATCCATTTCCCAATCAACCACGACAACCATTGGACAATTGTGGTCTTTGACAATGCTGATGGAATATGGAGACACTATGACTCTTTGAGACCAGCAAAAGACTGCCACAACAAGCACTTTGAAATTGCAAAGCAAATTGTAAGTTAAAATAAAATTTCATACTTAGTTCCATTCCTTTACAAACATCTCAACTCATCACTATAACTAACAAAAACACCCACTAACTATTTTGTAGCAACAACATCAACTGAGATGGAATAAAGCATTACTCAGCAAACAGGGAAACATGTTTTCATCTCAAGAGTGCGAGACAGAAATTGCATCAATTGAGGAATGTCCACAACAAACCCCATACTCGTAAGATACAAAATCCATAAACTAATCTTCCAATATTCTAATTTTTGCAGTTTCACCTAACTAATTAACTTCATCTCAAACATTGAAGGAATGATTGTGCAATTGCCGTCTGCAATGTTATCAACCAATATCTCAACTGGCAACCTGTGCAGAAAAAACTTCGTCCAACTGAGTGGGTCAAATTTCGAGCACAAATCATCAATCAATTCCTCAATGATGAGAACCGATCTTGGAAACTCGAGCACTACCAAATGTTGACAAAACATACCAAACCATAGAAACAATGAACAAACTTCTTAACAATACAAATATTCAAGGGAACATATCTTTGAACCTTTTTTTTATTTTTTTTTTATTTTTCTTTTTTAACATGTGACAAGTACTTTATATATACTTTTGGGAATGATCTTTTTCTGGTTATCATGGTTATGGTGAAAATGATTGATGTTGTTGTTGCTCTTATTATTATTATTATTATTATTATTGTGGTTCTTCTTCTGATTGTTTGTCTACCTGTTTGTGGTTGCATATATTTTCATACAGTAAAGGTTGTTTCTATAATTCTTCAAACTGCAAAATTTTTCAGTTTCATCAGCTTGTTTCTAATAATTTTTAAAACTGCAAAATTATGTGGTTTCATCAGGTTGTTTCTAATAATTCTTAAAACTGCAAAATTATACAGTTTTATCGCTATGAAATATGAACTGCGTTTCCAAATTATACTGTTTCAATAAGAAATTTTCAACAACCTTCTCTGCATTCCATAAAAATAAAAAACAAAACCAGACTATTAGAAAACAACTTCAATAAGTAAAAAACACATCAACAAACAAAAAACAATTCAACCAACTTTATTCATTACTTCCATAATACCAAGTATCACATTTTTTATTATCATAATTCCTCAAATTCAAATACAAATCCAAAAGAATAGATTGTGGCCTCAAATAGCAGCCTTGCACGTCTTCTTATTGTGATTCCCATATTTTAAGCACCTCTCACACTTGATTTGCTTCACATTCTCACCCCTTGAAGGTATCCTCTTCTTCTTGTTCCGCCCGGGCTGCTTCTTCGTTATAGGAGGTTTGATAACCGAACTACTAGCACCATCAAAGTCAAATCTCTCACTTGAAGGCACTAGATAAACAGATTCCTTGTATGACTCTCTAAAACAATTTACATGAAAAAAAGGATCAATGAAACCATACACATCTCTACCACTACTACGCAAAGCATGCACAGCATGACAACAAGGAAAACCATTCAATTGCCATTCATGGCAAGAACAAGTTTGTCTACCAATATCAACATAAAAAGAAATAGAAGAACGAACCTCAAGCACAGTATCATTAGCAACAATCACATCCCAAGACTTAGCTAGCTCCAAAGAGTCCACCAACTTCTTTTCCATAACTGGACACAATTTCGTAGTCCATCTTCTAGATTCAGCTCTTCTATCCGACAATTGAGTCATGATTTGAACCCTAATCATATCAACCATACAAGTAATAGGCAACTCACGGGCCCCACCAATCCAATTATTGTAAGACTCGGCAGCATTAGATGACATCTCACCATATCGTTTCCCTCTAAAAAATGCATTGGCCCACTTATCATTTTGCAAACCATCCAACATACTATCAACTCTACCATTCCCAGCAATACGCCTCAATTTCTCCATATAATGTTAGAAAGAAGCAACCGTTGGCGCATAAGCACATTTAACTAATATTTTCATCAAACACAGCTTATAGTTAGTACGAAGTCCCACCAATTTGTCAATCAAATTTCTCTTCAAATGATTCAAGCAATAAGCATGATGTGCATTGGGGAAAACCACTGAAAGAGCGTCTAGCAATCCATGTTGACGGTCCGACACAAAAGTCAATCTCCGGCCTGAACCAACAGCCTTCAACAACTGACTTAAGAACCACATCCAATTATCTTGATTTTCAGCGTCAACAATCGCAAAAGCCAAAGGAAACAAACCTGCAAACAAAACCACATGAAACTACAAAAATTAGCAGACTCACAATACAATAACACACTGACAAACTAAACCAATACTAACTGCAAATAAATACATACCTTGATTACCATCCTTTGATGTTACTGCAAGCAAATGCCCCTTGTAACGCCCCTTCAAAAATGTACCATCAACAAACAACAACGGACGACAAAATTGAAAGCCATACAAACATCCATGAAATGCCACAAACAACCTCCGAAAACACCCACTACTTTCATCCACATCTAATTCAAACACACTTCCCGGATTTGTTCTCATAGCCGTCTCAAGGTACCATCGAAGCTGGTCAAAAGAAGTTGCAAAATCACCAAACAACCCACCTCTTGCCTTATCAACTCCTAACCATGCAACCCGATAAGAAACATCTATACCATATTGCTTCTTCAACTTTTTTTTTAACTTCAATAGGACGAGTCAACGGATTATCACTAATATCATTTTGCACAATATCAGACACAAGTCTAGAACCAACCATTTTGCTACAAGATCTACGAGCAACAACTCCACAAGTATGCACATTATCCAACTTCATTATAAAAAAAACACCAGAATCCATCAACACCCTTCCATGCACAAACCATTTACAACCCGTAGACGACTTCATCATACATTCAGCGGTTACTCTTGTTGCATCGTTCTTCAAATAATTCACTACAAAACCACACTGAACCGCATACTTAGCCAATGCAATGCGGAACCCCGACACTCCACCTTCAAATTCTTGACCAACACTATGTATAATCCCCTTCCAACTAGCAGACAACAAAACTCTCTCTGGTTCTGGATAAAAACTACGCAACAAACCACCAACATCATCACAATCATTCACAAAAGAACTCTCACAAGTTACAGAATCAATCCTACAAGAATTACCATCATCAACCTCCATAACTCTCTTATCCCCCACAATAACATCAACAACATGACATCCACTACCACCTACCATTGACAGCATATTCCCCAAATCATCATCACATTCAACAATACAATTAGAATATCCAGGAACAGAAAAAAACAAACAAAAGTTACCAACACTCAACTCCTTGAACTTCGCACATATTTTCTCAACAACTTCATCATAACTACATCCGTCACTAATCTTAATAGCAGCACAACAATTACTGTATTTGCACATTAACATGAAACACCACTCCATACTACAAAATCAGAAACCAACAAACAATTGTTCACAGATTCCAAACTGCAAAATTATGCAGTTACAACATATCAATAACAACAGTGCACAATTTACAATTCCAAAACTGCAAAATTATACACTTACAACATATCAATATCAAAACACCAGAATTCACAATTCCAAAATACAACTTCAAAACACATTACACTATACGACAAACAAAATCAACAAAATCAAAATCAAACAAACAAAATTCGCCAAACACAAACCACATATCACGCAAATTTGCTTATATATATATATATACATATATATCGACAAATACAAACCACATACACACACAGACATATATATATACATATATATGTATATCTATGTATCGACAGATACATACATACACATACATATATCTATCACCAGAGAGAGAGAGAGAGAGAGAGACAACGTACGAAGATATCGCCTGTACACAGAGATTCAAATCGCACAACCAAATCCACCTCACAGCACAATGAGATCGACCACACAGCACAATGAGATCGCCACAACGAAGAGAAATCGAGATCGCGGAGACGAAGATTTGATTTCCTTTTTTTCAACGAAGCAAAAATTTGATTTCTCACGTACATATAGATCTCAAAACAAAGGGTAACACAGTCATTTAAAAATACGAAAATAAAAAACGGGACCTCTGGGTATAAAACTAAAAAAACTGTGGACCTATTAAACTATTAAAAATAAATTGGGATTAGAAGGGAAATAGATCCTCTACATAGGACTACATGGTAATTTTCCCAAGGATAAATTACAAATACACTTTTGATATTTGATTAAAATACGAATCACCTTCTGTGATTTTGGAAATTACATTCTACTTCCTGAAGTTTTTAATTTCATAACAAATTTTTCATTTTATTAATAAATCATCAAGTCAATTAACAATTTTTAATGATATTAGAAATATGTTTTAATTAATAATTTAGGTAATTTTATTATTGTATAGAAGAACAATTATGAATTTCTTTTTTTTTAGTTAATTCTGTCAAATAAAAAATTTTAACGAGAGATATTTGTAATTTTCCAAACTACAGGAGAGAATCTGTATTTTAAGCAAACCTTAGGAAGTGTATTTATAATTTATCCATAATCTAATTCAGCACTTCAAATTAAATATGTTTAATAAAAATTAATTAAATCTGTTTGATAATCATAATTAGCATAACTTAAAATTTTAACAATAAGGTATATAATGATGACTAATATGATAGTTTATTTTATTTTATTTTTTTATCAACAAAAAAGAAAACTTTGTTGTTGAACAAACCATATAAAGATGAAATTACATCAAATAAAGGAGAGGAAGAGCAGCATACATCATAGCAAACTATCACAATCTCAACTATCAACTAGGTTGGCACTGAAAATAGAGCTCAATCATTTGCAAGCTCAACCCCTGGGTTTGGAGTGGAACCAAACCCAACAGGAAGATAAACCAAACAAGAGAACAGAAAAGAAACAGAACGTATCAGTATAGGCAGGCAGACATGGCATCAAACACAGTATAGGCAGGCAGACCATAGCATACTTGAACCTTAGCCAAAACCACTTCATAATGCATACTTCAACCTTAACTCAGATCACACACAAGCAGAACACATGCAAGGAAAAAAAAGCCCCAAAACCCTAAAACCTTAACTCAGTTCATAGCAGTCCAACAGCAGTAGATAGCCCTAACATATCAGATTTAACCACAACAGCAGAGCATTCCACTGCTGAGCATGACAGTCCAAAACAAATTTATTAGATCAAAGCAGAACAGATCAACAATTCAGTAGACTAACAACAGACCAAAAACAGAACAGATCATCAAGCCATAGCGTAGCATAACCTCCCAAATTAACAGCCCACTGTTCCTGATGCAGTACAGGATTGATAAGGAAACAAAACACAAGAATCCAATCCACAGACCAAACAACAACCAGTCAGACATCACAACCAACCAACCAAGCCTCTGCTGTAATGAACTCCGTACAAACCAACTACCAATTCAAACCAACATCCAACCAGACAAAGCAGAAAACTAATTGGTTGGACCAGGCTCAACACCTGAACACAACATCAAGAACTTCATCAATACAGACACCAGCAGTGTAACATAACCCAATCCACAGACCAAACAACAACCAATCAGACATCTGCAGAAATGAGACCAGTGCAGACATCAGCAGTTCATCACACAGCCAACAAAAAGCAGCATGAGCATCTGAGCAGACCTCTGAAACCCAAAAAATACCAGAATTGGTGAGGAAACAAAAACTTCAGAGTCCAATCACTCCATTCATTGATAGTTTATTTTGATATACATAAATACAATTTATTCAGTAATTCATTTTACGTACTTTGTTTTGTTAATTTCAATTTCCTTTTCACTATTGCTTTTATATGATATACACAATGAATATTAAAAATATATATAAAAAAATAGAACCTATAATATAAACGCCACTTGGTTCAATTTTTTAAGGCGGTGAAGTAAGTTATTGAATCAGGGGAAATTATTATCCAATGGAGAATAAAAAAAATATATAAATATATAGGAAATGCAAGTGATTCTACGATTGAGTACAAGTAAAAAATTTGTGAGAATGCAAATCTCATTTACATCCTTTTTTGTTTACATAATTTTTTTTTTATTTTTTATTTTTTATTTTTTATTCTGTACCACTAGAAAATAATTTTCCCTTGATATACTAACCTTTCGAACAAATTTCTATTGCTCGCAAATCAACCTTCTTTGCCGTCACGCAATGGGCAAGTTTTTTGAAGGCGTTGATTTAAGGGTTATATTTAAGAAATTGATTATTTAAATTAATTTTTTATAAAAATATGTGTCAAAAAATAGAAAGAATAATTAATTATTTTGTAATAATTTTTTAAACTATTTTAACATGTCAAATTAAGCTGCATTCAAAACCATTGTTTTCCCTTTCCTTTTAATTATTTACTAGTGAAAAACCGTGTTATGCACGGGATGTGAAAAAATTAATAAAATATATTTATATGAAACAATATAAATAGTTAGATTTCTATATGTAAATTATGAAAATAAAAAATAATATTGAAACTTACAATTTAATTTTTAAAATTTTCTCACAATTTATGTATTAATTTTTAATTTGTCACAACTTCAATAATAAAATTTTCAACCCTTTTGCTAAAGTTGTAAATTTGAGTAGGTTGAACTCAAGCAACTCGAGTCAGGTCTGTAAATTTTTAAAGATTGTCCAACATAATTTTTAATTCAGTGAAAACCCATATAAAATTCAAAAATTTGAATAAATTTGAATGGACTTGGACAGAGACACCAAATAACCTTAGCAACTGAAACAAAATTGTATATATAAATATATAAAATTATTTGCTAATTTTTTTAATAATAAATAAGATTAATTAAAAATTTAATATTAATGAACAAAATCAAATACACCTTTTAAAAAGAGATCATCGAATAAATTGATATTAAAAAAATATATATATTTTATAATAGCATAAAATAATTTAATTATGATTTTTAAAAAATTATTTTTAATTTAAAAATTACAATAAAATATTTAAATTTAATAAAATTAAATTTCTATAAAATAAAATTATCCCTTTAAAAAAAAGAGGTAAGAAGAAAATTTATTCTCATTTGATCTAAAAATAATTATAAATGGCCAATAAATTATCATCTATAACCCTCATTTTTTTTTTAAAATAAAAAAGATATTTCACAAACCATCACTTTTATTAAAAAAAAAATAACCTTTTTTCTATTTGTTTTAGCAAAACTCACTTTTTAGCAATTTGAGCCAAAATTTTTCATTTTTTATTTTAGTCTGTTTAATTAACAAATAAGATTAAAAAAAATATTAATAGGATTCACCATGTTTCATAAGTGTTAAAAAAGTCTAGATAAAAAAAAAAAAAAATTGAAACCAACAAAAAAACTCCCACAATTATATTCACAATGATATAGTATCATACTAGCGGTAACCCGTGCGATGCACGAAAAAATGAACTATATACATTTTGTGTGATATATAAGTTATTCTAATCTTGAATTATATTTTAATAGCCGCAAGCCATGATATTAGGCCATCTAGGTTGATGTTAACAGTAATTAATCTACAAAATTTCACAATAAAAATTTGATATACATAAAAAATTGTTAATTATAAAGATTGTTAGGATAATAGTATTACAATCACTTGCTAACATAAATAATTTGTATCAGACTATAGTGTCATGCTTGAAAAAAAAAAAACAAAAACAAAAACAAAAACAAAGCATTAAAAGAAATAAATTGTATAAGTTATTATAAATTTACTTATTTTAAATCAATGATTTATATTATTATTGTGGGACCAAATTATGAATAAATCTCAACTTTTAATTATAATTTGTAAGTAATCATTCTCTATAACTTGAATAATACTTGCATAGTTTGTACAACATTTAAAAAAAAAAATCAAGATAAGAATTTCGTAGGATTATAAAAATTATATAAGAAAATAGTTTAATCCATTTTATTTATAAAAAAAATGATGACAAATTATTTGAATTGTATTTGAAGAAATATAACAAATGATAGCTTTAATCATTATATACCCAAAAAAAAAAAAAATTATATAGGTTACTCAACAACAAAATGGTCGAATATAACTAAAGTCATGGACATTGAATTAAATCATATGGGCTCTAAATTGATAATATAATCTAATAAATCAACTAATAATAAAAGAGAGATATCAACAAATATGTAGTATTTCTCTACCATCTTTGTATTATATTCATTAATTTCATGTATCATATGAAAGTTTTACTTGTCTCAATCTTTCAATAAAATAAGCACCAAGAAAACAAATTTGATAAGAAATTAGTTCTAAACTTTATTATTAAAAAAATAGAAATTTCAAAGAGGAAATTTAGAGATGTGATTGAAAAAATACTATAACAAATGAAAATCTTATAAAAAAAATAAAAAAGAAAGAAAAAGAAAAAACACATAGCAATGATCTAATGTAAACTATTTTTAAAAATTAAAAGAAAGAATATTAATTTATTACCTTGGATAAATATAGTGACGGAAAATAATTTTGTGACATTTTTGTATTGCCTTCTCTCATACAACTTTCATTATTTAATTATTAATACTCTTCTTATTCATAGCCAACCATTCTTTTTTTTATATATATCTTTATCACATGGTAGATAATAACAAATAATAAAAATTATGAGGAGTGGGTTAAGAGGAGATAAGAAGTTATAGATAAGAGTATTTCACAAGATAAAAAATTCAAAATAAAAAAAAAGATAATATGTGATAAAAGGAGAAAAAAAATATAAGTAAACCAAAATAAAGATTTAGATACATATGTTTTTGATAGATATGGATTAACAAATCATATATTTATCTAAATTTTATTATTTTAATTTTTTTTTGTAAATCAATTAATTAATTTTTATCTTTATCTGTAGAACATGGAATTAATTTTTATAAATTATTTATCAATTCTTATATGTTTATTTATCTATAAGTCATGAAATTATTATTTTTCAAATAATTTTTAAAATTTTTATCTTTATCTAAATGTCATGAAATAAATTTCCATAAATTATTTATGATTTTTTTATATGTTTATTTATAATGAAATTAATTAAAGTACAAAGTGAAGGGCAAAAAACATGAGTAATTTTTTTTAAATCAATTTTTTAACCTTTATTTTTATCAGTAGGCCATGAAATTAATTTTTATAAATTATTTATCAATTTTTATATGCTTATTTATGGGAATAAATTTTAAATTATCTATAAGTTATGAAATTAAGTATTTAATTTTTATCTTTATCTGGATACCATGAAATTAATTTTCATAAATTATTTATCAGTTTTTATATGTTTATCTATATGGAGGAATTTTGAAATTCAAATCTTTATCCATAAGCCATGAAATTAATTTTCATTTTATTTAATCAAACAAATAGAAAATGGAGGAAAATAGAAAACACGAAAGACAATAAAAAAGGGTTGCCACGTAGGAAAGAGATAATTTTAAAATTATGAGCATTTAGGAATGAATATTTACAGATTTTTGATAAAACCACTACATTTGATTATATATATAGTATAGATGTATCAACTCTTAATTTGCTATACACTTAATGACATGGGCTCAACTCCTTTGTCACATCATTATGGGTGAAAGTGTGAGTCTTTAGTGTAGTTGGAATATTAAATTATCATTGTAACTCCCATTTTCTTTTTTTATTATATAAAAATAAATAAATTTCACCAACTATCACTTTTAATAGAAAACAAAATGTTTATTTCTATTTGATTTGAGCAAAAGTTACTTCTTAACTATTTAAGGCATAATTTATTTTATTTTAATTTAATTCACAATTGAGATTAAATTTTTTTTTTTAATGGAAGTCATTCATTTTCTTAATGTTTTGTATTTTGTTAAAAAAAATATTTGTATTAAAAATATTTACTATTTAAGTTCTTGTAGTTTAGGACATAAATTTTTTTTATAAAATTTAAAACAAAAAATGATAAAAAATAAAAATATAAATTTTTAATAGTGATTAATAATTTGAATACGTGAATTTAATAACATATTATGTTTATATCAATAATATTATGGCACATGTGAATATTAATCTCATTCTAATTGTAGTAACATAATTTAAAAAAGAATTCAAATTTAAAATTTTATTTTATAATTCAATAAATAAATTAAGGAATGACTATTGATTTTATTCTGGTAACATAATTTAAGGATGAATCTAAATTTTAATTTTAATTTATAAACTAGTCATATTGTGACACATTAACAAAAATTAAACAAAATAAATAAAAAAAAAAGGATTGCAGCTTTAAGCTTTAATAAGATGACAACGTTTTTCAATTATAATAGTACATAGATTTTGTATAAGGTTTTAAAACTCTCATAATATCTCTTTTTAAAAACATTTTTTTGTAAAATATATAAATAATATCAACGTCACTTTTATTACTCTCCTAAATACAAAAATTATGAGCTGATTATGATAATTTTAAATTTGTATTTAAAACTTATAAATCATGAAATAGAACATTACAATTTTAAATTTATATTGTGAGGATTTTAAATTTAAATTAATAGATTGCTTTTCATATTTAGTGACTCTCAAATTTGAATTTTGAAATGGATTGGTATCTTTTTCATTTTTTTTAGATTTAATATACTTTTCATTTAAAAGCCATAAATCAAAGGATATTTATTTTTTACTTGAATAAGAGCCAGCCAATAGAAGATTTTTAAAATTTTTATAAATTAAAAAATTATGAAATTTAGATTGGGAACTTGAAACTCCTACAAGACTTGTGGGTTAGAAATTTTATTTTCCTTATATATATAGATTTGTTAGAAATAAAAATATGAACTCCATTAAAGAAGCAAGGGCCGATTGACGGTGACTATACACCCGCCATATTTTTTGTTGTTTTATTTTCAGAAGATTATGATTTTAACATCAATTTAAAATGACAAGTAGTAATATATTGTGGAGTCAATAATGAATTTTTTTTTTTTTGGGTGTGTGTTTGTGTTCCAATCTGTTTCAATCAAAGCTTTCAATATATGTAATTTTTCCTAATCATTTAATTATGAGTTAGTCTATGTGCATAAAAACTAAATTGGTACAATTCTCTCATAAAGGGTGGGGTCCACACACGAGGCTCTTGTGAGAGGATCGTGTCCCATTACGTGATTAATTTCTGTATTCCTAACATTTCTGGTTGACTATTATTTCTCTTTTTAATAGTGTGAAAGACAAAAGTTTGAAATTGTGTATGTATTTGCATGTATGGTGTTTTTTTTTTTTTTTTTGGATTTTCTTTTGGAACTGGAAACTGCCCAGAGGCTACAAAGAGTAATCTAAAAGCAGCAACTCCATCGGAGGAAAAGGGACTATCCTAACGCAATCCAGAGGCAAAGCATTCTTGAGGTGTGCTGAGGCCACCTAATGGGCCACACTATTAGCCTCTCTAGGCATCCAAGACAACACAGAGCCAGAGCTAGAGGCCGCTGCTTGTATATTATTATCATGCACTACAGCCAGGCAATCCCACGGAGGGTCCAATTCTGAAACAGTAAGATCACACTGCTGGAAATTAGGCTTTTAGATAGGTACCAAAAACGTCGCTAATTCTTTTTGTGACGTTTAGTACCAAACGCCGATGACGAGGCCGTCGCTATAACTTTATGGCGTTTGGAAAACGTCGCTGTATTAGTATAGGCGGCGTTTTTAAAACGCCGCTAAATATCCTGCCTTAACAATACTATGACGTCACTATGATTTTAGCGACGTTTTTAAAATGCCTTCATAGGTTTTTTTAATTTTAAAAATTTCAACCGTTATAGTGTCATTTCAAAAACGCCGTCTTATCTTTCTTTTTCTTTCTTTTTTCTTTGATTTTGAAATTGTGCTAATTTTATGTGATTGAACTAAAAGAACACCAATAATAAAACTAAATAACATTAACATAAAATAATAACTCCCACTCAAATAACAAATATAGCATTAATTCACTTTCCCATTCAATTTAATATAGCATTAATTTTCCCACAAAATAACATATCCAAAAATTGAATTCACAATTCTCAATCAAAAAATTACTACCTTATATACAAGCAACAAAATAACATTACCCTCTCCTCTCTCATCACCACTCCCCCATTTAACAAATGGCCAACCAAATGCAGTGTACACAACATGAATTATGATAATCTAATGCAACTAAGTTGTAGCACAAATGCGTCTAATCAATCATCATAATGCCATAAGAATTGATACTTGTCAATGAAGAAACTGGGAAATAAAATGAAGATAGAAGTACATAAGACCTAACCATTAACATCAAAGAAAATTTGCCGGTTGTGTCTATATCTCCACCAAACAAATGATCCAATGATTACTATAATTAAAAAGGCAGCACCAAAGCTCACGCCAAAAGTGACAGCCACACGGTGGCTCTTTGTCCCTGATTCTGACCCATCTGGGAAAGTAAAGATTCCATCAATTAAACATGTCATGGAACAGTTATGGAAAAGCAGTGAAGTAACTTAAAAAGAAAATTAAATACTACTATGTGACGGACACCTTTGACACCATCTGGCGGGAAGGAAACAGGCTCGGGATAGACCACAGAACAGTTGTTATCTGAATTAGGCCCACAAATTAATGGGTTGCCAATTATCCTGAAAGCAGAGAGAAGTGCTTGACAACTTCATCAATTAAAAAAATACGTAAACAACTAAGCAATATGAGAACAATTTAGGTACAGCTCACTTGAAAGTTCGTGCAGCAATTTTTGGCACCGAACTGCTGAAGTTGTTGAAAGAAAGGTCTCTGCCAGCAATATTCACAAAAGATGGTAAAGAATATTTCTGAGGTCTCCTCCAATGTTCTACACAAAATAAAGTGAAGAGGGGTGAACGCTTACACAAGTGTGAGACCTTCAACTTTGGACAGAGTGTCTGGAATGGTTCCAGTAAGGCTATTGTTGTTTAGTTTCCTGACTTGCTCAAAAAAGCACAACAAAAACGAGTCAATTCCAAGAAGGAGAAAATCCGAATGTACTGAATTGTGAAATATATGGTGCAACTCAAGGTTGAAGAAAGTTCCAGAAACCTACAAATAATTCAGGTTCTTGAGGTCTCCCAATGAACTGGGTATTCACCATTAAACTTATTGCTAGAGAGATCAACTGTCTGAAGCTTCTCCAACTTCCCAATTGCAGCAGGAATAGGACCAGAAATAGCATTATTCTGTAGCAACCTACACAATTAAAACAGTAACAGTATGTGATCAAAACTAAATTTCTTGATTATTTGCGAGGATTGTAAATAATATTGTGGTGAAAAGTAAAGTGAAAACATACAAATGTAATCACATTGCATGGAAGAAAGAATGTTCCAACTTACACAGATTGCAAGTTACTGAGGTTAGCAATTGAAGGCGATAGAGTCCCAGTCAAGCTTTGGCTAGGCAATCCTCTGATAAAAAGATAAACAGCTCACTAAACAGGAGTTTGACAAGAAGAAATCTGCAAAATGAGATGAGTTTTTTGCTCATTTTTCCAATCTCTTTATGGTTAAGGGATTAAGCAACTTACAAAACAGAGAGATAACCATCGGCAGAGCAAGTAACCATCCTCCAATAACAAGGATCTACTGAATTAATATCCCAGTTCTCCAAAACATTGTTTCGGTCATTGAGAGCATTTTTTATAGCCATCAAAGCCACCACTGAATCAGATTTTACCAAACAAAAGATGGGTCACATTTTGCTCTTCTATATCCAGCAAGCATCAAAACAACAGAAAAATAATTATAAAACATGGGTTTCCAAGCCACGATTACATGGACTTGAAAAGGGTAAAAAAAAACTACAAGAATGCTAAAAATAAATGAAAGCAATGCTCTTGCAGAGCCATGAAGGCACTAAGGGCATCTCCAATATTGCACTCCAACCTATATCAAACTCAAATACTCAAAACCCCTCCATTGCTTGACCCAAACTTATACCAAATTTGAGTTTTACTCCGATTTTTACCCAAATCAAGGGAGACTCAAATGCTCTCTCTTTTCTTTTATTTTTTTTGGCTCTCAAATTTACCACTTTGCCATTAGTAAAGCTTTTACAAACTTATGCTTAAATCAGAGTTTGTCTGTTGGAGTGGTTCATATGAAATAAATTTTTTACTCAAATTTGAGCAGGGGCTGGAGATGTAGCCCAAGTACAGGAGCAAAAAAAGAACTTACCATTCTACATTTAATGAAAGTATACTTTTCCCACATACAACATGAAAAAGATCAAAGAAAAAGCGAAAGATAACCACAAAGGGTAGAGGATGAACTTTTATCTTCACCGGAAATCAAATTTGGAACAGACAATTAAGTAATAAGGCCAAAACTAGAAAATCTGCCAAATTTTTGGCTTGTAATTCCAATAACTGCAATAGCTTAGTATCTTTCTTTATGCATTTAATTCTAAGAAACAACAAAAATGAACAAAAACAAAAAATGAAATCATCCCAAATAGAAACTGACCTTCATAGTTTATACCAGAACGAGAAAGAGTTGCAGAAGAACCTTCCAACAATGTCAAAACCAGCAATCCCACTCTCCACAACATAAACCCACTTCTTTCCATTTTCTATTCTACCTTCAGTACAACAGCACCCACTTATCAAAGCCACCAAAACCAACCATTCCAGAAACCATTAACATGAACTAACAACCTCTACATTATTGCCTCATCCAAACAACTCTCTAACAAAAAGTTAGCTTAGTATCAGAAACCCATCAAGCAAAACCCACCATTACTATAACATGAAGTAGAACCCTTTCAGATTCAGTCTTGCGACTCAAAACTGCTCTTCACACAGTCCACAAAACTTCATAAACTCCAAGACCCAGATGCTAAAACTCCACAAAAACAAAGACCCATATGCTAAAAATTAGTTTTTGCACAAGTATACACAGCTTGGAGCCAAATGGGCAGGGTTTGGAGTGGGAAAGACAACAAGGAGGAGAGAATTTTCTCGAAGATTCATATGAAATCATTAATCAAGGAAAATAAGAAGCTTAATTCGCCTTGTGAGCTCCACAATCATGTCATACATATTTGAATGAAAGCCGTGTAAACACGTGTAGGGAAGAGAAGTACCCAGCCAACAATGTTGAAGCCCTTCTCAATAAATGCTGCATCAGTGGGTCACTTTCCACTCACTACTTCAAGAACCAGAACCCCAAAACTATAAACATCAGTCTTTTCTGTTGCTCTACCGCTTTGCATTTATTCTGCCAGTGAAGTAATACACTCAATTCAGAATAGACTACTTTGAATGCTTATACCAAAATCACAGTAGCTATACTACAGCGTTACAAAATAGAAAAAACTTGGGCCAGTGCTCCACATGCCTGCTGCTTCTCAAGTTCAATTGAAAGTCAAAAACTGAAACAACAGATTTTATCATACGGGGTAACATTGTTCAATATCTTAAACCCAGAAGGCACCCACATTATTCTTTTCTTTCTCAAAATTGTAACTAATGCATCTTCCTGACAACTTTGATGCAGACCATTAAAAAAAAAAAAAGTGAATTTAAAGAAGCAGCAAAATTAGAAAATTTATTGATATCATGATTATAACATTAGGTATTAATTGACATATTCACAAAGTAACCCAGAATGACTAAAAATAACAACACATAAATAGCCTACTTCCACAAAATAAGAGAATCTAGACAAATTGTAGGTTTCTATATTACATTGTTTCCATGAAAATATGGGAAAGAAAATGTAAACATTTCATATGTAAATCATGCATCAATTACTTATTTAGTAAGTAATACAATGCAAATAAATAAATGAACCGTTAAACTAAATTAAACAGAAATACCTCATCATTCACTTCGTCCCTGCCCAGCTTCAACTGCTGCTAAAGCTTTTTCATGCCATCCATGTTGAAGAAGCCAAGAAATATGATCTTCTGCATCCCTAGCAATCAACAAGAAATTGCATTTGTAAATCAACAAAGTTTGTGATTTTTAATATGGCATAGGAGACGATATAATGGCAAAACAAACAATGCGAGCAGTAAAGGAATCAAAATTATGCTTTTAAATCCCACAATTTTTTCTATCAATGTGAATTAAAATTTAAAGCATTCCATTTTCAGGCAATTCACTCACCATATTAAGATGACATACACTTAAATTTGTTAAATAAAAAATTCATTGAACTCACTAAAACTAATGGATGAATTCTACACTTGTCTGCTCAAGCACCCCCTAACCAACTGGGACACCTATCTGCCCATGCACCTCCTTAATTTGTTTCAGCATTTTCTTATTTTTCAATAAGAACTACCAGATTTTTTTCACTTCTATCTACCTTCTCACAAACTTGAAGTATTCAGATTTAGCTATCCATAAATGGTGAGGAGCCTATGCTTAATTGGAATTGTAAAGATACTGCATTTGGTGAGCAGACATATGAAAAAGATGAGAAGCGGGGGAGAACTTTAAACAGATAACTCCTAATGTTTGCATAATAATCATCTCATGAACTAAACTTGACAGATAGCATTAAGCAGTGGTTGGATTCACAAGTGCGAAAAAAGTGTCTTCTCACTTTATAGATAAGATAGCATATAGATTGATATAATTAACGATAATGATAAAAACAGCCCTTAGGGCTGTTATTAGTGTTGAAAAATGTGTAAAGTGTATTGAAACATGTAAAAAGTGAATAAAAAAAATATGAAAGTATTTTGGATATGTGAAAAGTGTATTCGGATTATAAATATTCTGGCCTTTTGTGCTGTAATTAATTATCAATAGGAAAATTACATACTGACATTCTATTGGAATAGAAACTAAGGAAAGATAAAATTGAACTAACCTAGGTTTTGCAATAACTACATCCTTTGGGGATACAATATAGTATAATGGCTCATCACCAGCAGCCCACTGCCCACCTGCATAGCTGCTACCTACATAACAATGCATAAGTATTACCACTGTTTGAATGCAAATTCATAAACTCTTGCACACTTTTACTTGAGAATGGAGCGTGAGCAAGGGCATAGTCCTTTGCCTTGTAATGCTCAAAGCCATGGACAGGTAGTGCATCTGTTGCAAGCTCATCATTGTTCCATGTGACTACACGCACTTTCGGTCTTTGAGCATTTCCCTGCTTACAACAAATTTCTACATGTTAACACTTTTCATGTAAACTACTGACTTCTACCTATCTATATTTATATAGAAATATGACAGTGTTCTAGTACTATAGAATAAATTGAATAAAGTAATAGAACTGAACCATAAAGGTTGTTAGAGGCTTAGACAACAGAATAGTCCATGATTCAAAGGGTCAATGAAGGACAATATGCAGTGTCAGACCAGAAAGTTTATTGAACATCAAATATGTAATACTGGCAAGGGGCCATTGTTGGGTGCAATGGTAGAAGTTTGGGCTGCCAAGTGTGAGATTGCAGGTTTAAGTTTGATGTATTGAATCTGCAGAAAATAAGAATTATTTCTCATCTTCTTCTTTGAAGCTTTGTTTTCTTTCTTTTTCTTCACTTGATCTGCTCATATATACACATTCCACTACTCAACCATTTCTTCTTCATTTCTCAGCAAATTCTCATTGTTACATAATACACACTGTGCATCAGTTTCAAGTCCAACAAATTATATAAATTTCACTTTGGCATTTTATCAAACACTTTGTGTGAAATAAAGAGACAGTGAGGAAAAACAAATAATCACAGAGAAAGGTATAAAGAACTAGATGATCTCCAAATTACAAGTTGAAGAACAAACACTGTCAAAATTCACCAATTTGTGTCTATACAAAAAAAATAATAAAATAAAATAAACACATATATACATATACACTTAATTAAGGAACACAAATTCAGATGTGGAAATCATCAGTAACCCATTGAACTCTACTTTAATAACATCTCATATTCTACATGGTAAGCTGTAAAGACTAAAGATCAACATAATCAACAAATACATATGCAGATACATGTACATATCTAAGTAGAGAGAGAGAGAGAGAGAGAGAGGACTCACCGAAAGTGTACCGAGTCGAGCGGCTTGGGAAAGGAAGAATTGGGTCGAAATGTGCATATTACTTGAAATGCGAGTAATCGAGAGGTCAGAGTTCAGATCTGGAGCTTCGATGGAGCTTCGAAATCGGTTCGATCTGGAGCTTCGATGGAGCTTCGAAACTGCTTCGATGGAGCTTCGAATATCTGAATCTTCGATGGAAATCTCTGAATCTTCGACGGAGCTTCGAAATCGGTTCGATCTGGAGCTTCGATGGAGCTCCGAAATTGCTTCGATGGAGCTTTGAATATCTGAATCTTCGATGGAGCTCAGAGAGGGTTGAGAGAGAGAGAGAGAGAGAGAGGGGGCTCAGATTCAAAATGATGTATACGTATGGGTTGAGAGAGGGCCAGATACAAAATAAGGATTGAAAAGGCGCGTGCAGTATACCGCATTCGGAGGCGTTTTTGAACGCCTCCTATTATAAAACGGTGCCGTTTTGGTTACAATAATATGTGGCGTTTATAAAATGCCGTTAAATGTTAATAACAATGACGTTTAAAAAAATGTCGTTAAAAAAACGCCACCATAATCCTTTTTTCCTGTAGTGTCAATAACAGACTTGCAATCACTCTCCACTTTGACATTGGAAAGTCCAAGAGTTTGAAGGAGTCTTATGTATGGTTGCTCATTGATTGTGTATGTATTCTCATGTAATTCTGAGAAGTTCCTCACGCTTTGCATTTCATTGTACCACTACCACATATTTCCAAAAGATAGACATTTTTGTTTTCCTTTTTCGCTTGTAATTCTTATAATCATAATGACCTCTTTTGATAGGTTTATTAAGGAAAGAAAAGAAAGGAATCCTGAAGTGGAGGTTGCTGTTGCAACCAAATTTGCAACATTACCATGGAGGCTGGGTCGTCAGAGTGTCCTTACTGCCTTTAAGGACTCACTATGTCGTCTTGGGCTTTCTTCAGTTGACCTCTAGCAACTCCATTGGTGTGTGCTTTATTAGCCTTTCAACTGCAGTTGTTTTGTGAATTTTTGTTATCATAACAATTATTAATTAATGTGTTTGTGGTGAAATTCTAGGCTAGGAGTATGGGGAAATGAAGGTCGTTCATTCATATCTGTCATTTCGTTTAGCAATAGGTCGATGTAGTAACTCAAATTGGATATATATCAACCATGCTAAGGTTTAGAAGAGGCTTAATTTATTGGAAAATCATCTTGTAGGATATGTTGATGGTCTTGGAGATGCTATGGAGTAGGGTCTCGTGAAGGCTATTGGGGTTTCCAACTATAATGGTACATTGTAACATTGTCATTTTCAATTGCTCCTTGTTGTCTAGGTTACACTTACTGAAATATGCTATGGTACCCTAATAATCAATTGGGGATTGCCCTATACATACTGAAAGCCCTTTATGTCGTTTTTGGAGCCTGTAGAGGCCTTTGAATTGAGGGATTCATAATTTTTGTGAAATTTGTTAGGCTTTTAACCTTCAGACTTGTAATAGTAATGGTTTTGCTATTCTTACAGGTTTGGCTGGCAGCAATATTAGCCTGTGGACTCTAGGTTTTTAGTTTTTATTTTTCTTATTTTGTTCTTGTATTACAACTCAATTGTTGCATTTTCCTTTGCACATTTCTAAATATTTTTTGCTAGCATAGCTTGGAATGTCTAAATTATTTGAGGTTTACTACATCATAATGATACCAAATGTTGCTATCGCTTCGTTGCTTTGCTTTGCTATTCAATCAATCAATTTATGTCTCAAATTTTTATTCACTACTACTACTAATCAATCTTTTTCATTGGTTGACCTCTATATCTTTCTCGATTTTCTATTTCTCCTTCTTTTTTCTACCAGGGGCCAGAGAGTTGAATTAGGTTTGAAAAAAAAAGGATGGTGTTCGATTGACAAGAGGATGTTGCTGAAGTTCTTTTGACTTGGTTTGGTTTTAAAAACCCTCTAATTTTCTTTCTTTAATAATTATTTTTGTCTTGTTCCATAACATTTCGGTTTGATTCATTTGGTTGCTGGAAGTAATGGGGAATGAATACAAATTGAAATTTGGGTAAAAGATGTATAGAAAGCAGATGCGAACAAATTAATGAGCTCCAAAATGTATTATTTTTGTCTTGTTTATGCCATTATTGTGATTTTGAGGCAACATGTCACCAGCATACTATAAATCTTAACCTACAAACAATTCTACTTTTGGAAGTGACCCTGTTCGGTGTAGTAAAGTGAACTTGTTGGCTTGTTGCTCAATTTCCATATCCTAGAATCTATTAAATACTTGTTGTAATATGTATATTTGTAATAGAACACGTAACAAACTACTTGTATTGAGCCATATATAAATAAAAATTTCTATGATCTCCTCTATCTACCTTATGATTTGTTGGGCTTGGAGGGTTGCCATTGGTTCTATTGTTACGAGGTTATTATTTTGGGTTTTGGCCAGTTCTATGTTGAGCCCTTGTGCATGCGGTATACAACCTTAGCAAAATATTAGCGTATTTGCAACCTCTTTATCTTTATGTGACCTATAGTGATCCGGACTTAGACCCGATCCATTTATTGCTTTTGAATCTGGAAAACCATATTCGTGATGGTCGTTCTTTTCTCTTCATATTTGGTTTTGGCTTTGGGGCTCGACACCGCCCTTGTTGTAGTCGACACTGCCCTCTTATCTTTGTTTTGTTGAGCTCCAAGGGTCGACACTAGTGTTGAAAGGGTCGACATCATCTTGCTGCTATGTTCTTGGAATAGCTACTAAAATTTAGGGTCGACACTAGCCTTGGTGGTGTCGACACTTGTCTTTTGTTGTTAGCCTCAAGGGTCGACATCAGTCTGGGAAGGGTTGACCCTTGTACACAGCAGAATCTGGGTTTGGTTGCTAAAATTTAGTGTCGACATCTCTGGTCCAAGGGTCGACACTTTGTCTGCTGCCAGCATTGTCATTTCTTTCTGAAGGGTCGACACCACCTATACAAGAATCGACCCCTGCGAGTGTTTTTTTTTTTTTTTTTTTTCTAGATTTTAGTTCGATTTTGGGCGCTACTTCTTGGGGATTTTGACTTGTTCTTTTGGGTTGACTTTGGGACCTTATTCCACTCTAGCACTATAAATGGGGCCCTCATTTACCCTTTTCTTCATTTTTTCGCTCAAAGATCTTCAAATCTACCCACTTGGAAGCATCTCCTCACCTTGCTCCTTTGAGATTAAGTGTAGAGCTTGTTGCAAATCGTTGTTTCGTCTCCGTCGACTTTTTGGGCTTTCTTCCTTCTTCCTCTTCTAAGTTTGAGGTAAGAATTCTCCACACCCTCTTTTAAATTTTAACTTAGCTATTTGTTATTTCTAAAACAATATTGTGATTTTTGGAGGTTTTGGACAAATCTAAGATTTTGATTGGAAATCAAAAAGTGGGGTTTTCAAATGGTTTGTTAGAAATGCTTATAGAAAGGTGTCTATTGTTGATCTATAATGAAGTGATGGGTTTTCACTTTTGGAAATGATTTGTAAAGAAAAAGGGGATTTTACCCTAGAAATATCAAATGTTAATCTTGTAAAGATAATGGAAATGATGCTGGGTTTTATGTGCTTCCTCCGTCCCAAAATATTAGTCCCTTATTTCATTTTTTATTGTTCCAAAATATTAGTCCCTTTTCAAAAATTAAGTACAAAAATAATATAAATTTCCTATTTTGCCCTTCTTTTAAATTCATTAACATAAAAAATACAATTATAACATTGATATTTCCCAAAAAATGTACTGTCAAAGGGTAATTTTGGAAAATCAAAATTTTAAAGTGCAAAAAATGTACTACCAAAAAAAGTTAGATTCCCCAAAAAATGACCATTATTTTGGGACAGAGGGACTAATTGAAATGATATATTTCTCTACTCAAAAATGATTTTGAAAAAAAAATGAGATTTTGCTCTAAAACCATGGGTTTGACATGTGTTATAAAAATATTGAAGAATGATGTTGGTTTTTTAATTTCACTCACGTCTTAATGATGGTGATGGAGGATACTGATGATGTTGGTGGAGTTGGATACGTTATATTGCTCACATCTTGGAAATGATAATAATGTATATTGTTATTGAAATTTTCTATTTATTAAAGATATCTGTTTTGGGCTACCAGTGGAAGATAGTTATGATTGTTGTAGAAATTGCATGAGGATTAGGAGAATTGAAGCTATTTTCTCATTCATTTGCATTGAGCATTGTTTCATATTTATACTTTGGTAATGTGTATCATTTTGAGAAAAATGGGTGAATCCGAGAATTGAATGTTGTACACTGAAATAAGTTGGCCGGAGTGTCCAGAGTGAAAGTCCCAAAAACTGTGGATGTACATGGGTGCCGATCCCGCGGACGAAATTTTTGTGAAATGGCAATAGTAGTGCTTGTATAGCCTACGTGTACATGGGTGCCAATCCTGTAGACAAAATTTTCGTGAAATGGCAATAGTAGTGCTTGTATAGTCTACGTTTACATGGGTCCCGTTTTATGGTTTCCTCCGGACAAAATTTCCAGAAAAGGTTGGATTTGTTTTGGAATTTCCTAAGTATAATTCACTACCCTGTTTTCTATTGTAAAGGGACGTGATTGATAATTGTGATATTAATCAGGTATCGTATGATCATGAGAAAGAAGAAATGAAATACTTTGGCGCAAGTATTGCATATGCATTCACCTAATACCTTTGTTAAAATTAATATGTTGTGTTGGATTATTTTTACTGGGTTTTGGCTCACCCTATATGGGAAAAACATTTTCAGGTGCTGGTGATATGCCTCTGTAGACAACCCATTTTTGACTTCCCTTAAGACTTGGGTGCCTCAGGTTGATCACTCAGTGATGAAAGTTGTGCTATGCAAAGATTCGATTTCTTCAGTAAGAAGAGCTTCTAACTCCTAACCTTACACCCATTTTGGACCAAAACTATTTTGACCAAAACTATTTTGACCAAAATTATTTTAGACCTTGAAACCCTCTCTTTCAAAATATTTTTGAAAATGTTTTTACGATGTTCTGAGGCTCGCATTTTGTTAAATGTTACGCTTTTCGGTAAATCGAGCAAGGACAAAGTGGAAATAAATGAAAGAGAGGTGAAATCTTTGAAAAATCTTTCAAAATATCTTATTTTTAGGTTTGAAGTTAAAGAAAATAGGAGAGGAGGGAAGAAAACTAGTTGAGGAGAAGTTAGGCATCAATTCGGTTAGGACCAAAACTAAGCAGTTTTCACTAAAATAGTCATATCTTTTTGTACACTTGGAATTTTGATGTGAGGCTACCACCATTGGAAAGTAGACATCCGGGGTTTCAATTTAGACTCAAGAATGACCTAAAATGGAGTCCAGACGAAGGAGATATGCTTGTTTGAAGTCGGGGCTAGAAACTAGTTTTTTGCGTGCTGGCCACTAGTAGGCCTGCCAGCACCGGTGTAAAAAAACTCAGATTTTGCAGATATTTACCTCTAGCTGTTTGCATATTTTCGAGTTGAGGCTCTTGTTTGCTATGTATACATGACCTATCTCTCATATTTCAAGGTTAGAAAAATTTTGTGAGTCTCTCTCTATAATTCTCTCTCTTCACAACTCCCTCTCTCTCTGCATTTGTCTCTCTATTGAACTTTTGTGTATACAAGTGTACATACACTTCAAGTTTGCCTATCAACCCTTAACCAAAGTTGTTTATCTTTGGGCTGAGGTTACTTAGGACCCTCTTTGAACTCTTGAAGGTGGTCTTGGCTTGATTTATTGCTTCATTTGTGTCTTCCCTTCAAGAAGTATAACACTTCCCTTTTACACTTGTTTTGCATACTTGTTTTTCCATCTCTTTCAACTGTTTTTGGGCTGATTTTTGAACTGTAAAAAACTCTGTTTTTATGACCTAAAGGTGGTGGATTGAGGTCAATTTTAGTTAGGGGGTGTTTCACCCTTCTTACTTCTTTGCTTGTAAAGCTTTTGTACCTTTGTTCACCACTTTCAAACCAACTTTTTTGGAACTTTTAACCACTAAATTTTAGAAGTTTTTCAGTGACAAAAAACTTATTTTGAAGTCCAAATTTGGAGGAGTTAGCCTTCCCTCCTTGTGTCTTGTTTGCATGCCTAGTTAACTCTATATGTTAGCATGTTTTTCTAGCTTAACTTAGCTCAAGTCCAACATGTTTTAGCCTCTGAAGTAGCCTGTTTTAGCTCTGTTTTGGGCTGGTTAGTTCATTTGAGTCTTGCTTTGCATGGTTGTAGTGCAGTAGTCCTCACAAGTTGGTGTTTTAGGGTCTTAGACACTTCTTGTTTGAGTTGATGGCATCTATTGGTGTTGTTTTTCACTCTATTTCAGCACTATGAACTCTGCAACCTCCCTCTTTGCTTCAATCTTTCATTTGCTTTTGAGGGTTGTTTCAAACTTGGGATCCTTTAAGCTTGAGATTGAGGTCATGCCTAATGGTTTAATCCTCTTTGAGGGTTCACTATCAATGGCATGATCTCTCACTTGCCTTACATCATCCCTTGGTTGACACTTCTTTCATCTTAGAGGACACTCACCGATGGACAAATTGATTAAAGAATGATTTGGTAACTAAAACGTGTAAATAAAATTGGCAAGTAAAGGTGACAAGATAAGCATTTTTTTGTGTCGTGTTGCATGTGTTCAAATCGGATGTTAATTTGAACATAAGGAAAATGGGACATTTCATACTCAAAAGTGATGAAATGTGCCACTTTCGTAGGTCTCCGTTGCCCTTGATCATGCATGATAGGGTGATGGCCTTTGAGTCTCGTTTTGTATTCATTGAACTTGTACAAATTGGTCCCTTAGCCATCATGTAAGGAAATTGCTTGATTGATGGTTTGAGGGACAAGTGTATCACTCCTTTGAACTTGTTTTGATGACAAGGAGAGGTAAACAACATATACAACTTGTGAGAATATCCTTTCTTTGCCCTGTGTGCTCTCTGTTGTAGCAAAAAGTGGGGTATCATCAGTGGCCTACCGACCATCAGTGTTGGACGGCAACCCTTCCAGCCACCACTTCTGGCCTGCCGGCCACTAATGAATTTTGAGCAATGTGCTTGTGAGGCATGGCAGAATTGATCTGGAGAAGGAAATGCTGCAAGGGTTATGCAAACAGAAGCATACTGTAGACGTCCCCGAATGTCCTCGGAAGGAATCCCGTTTTGTTCATTTGGGCTTTCTACAGTTCGGACTTAAATGTCACGGTCCTGTTTCTAATCTCGCAGAGTGCAATACAAGACCGACGAATCATCAAAGAGTCCAAATCTGGCAAATCGTTTTTGAAAGCAGATTTTTTGAAAGAAGTGCCAAACATGGACTGCTTTGCCAGATACAGAGTCACCACCTAAATATTTTATTTTGGAAAATTTGGGAAACCTTGACTCGTTGCCTAAGGCCACATGTCCGTCATCACCAAAGTTGCCTCAGCTCGGGAACTTGGGTACAATTGGGGAAGGTTATGCAATGAGCACCCCCGCTCGCCCGATCAAAGATCGGCCACTACTAAACATGATATCTTGTTTTTGAAAACACATGTGCTCTTATTCCGGTTATTAACCTAGAATTACTATGTGATGCGCACAGCATACAAGTATAGACTGGATTGCCTAAGTTGGAACAAAGCATCGCATATCCGTTTGTTTTGAAAATGGATTGAAGTTTGCTACTCGCAAGTAGGCTAAAACACGAGTTTCGGCGAATTATTCCAACTCAAGCAACCCACCCTTCACCCATAGGCATTCAGGCAGGTATATCACATAAGCACATAGCCTCATGGTAAGTATGCTATCATGGAAGTCACTCACACACATGCAATGATGCTAAAGAATAAACACTTACCGAGTACTCCGAGCCAAAGAAAGAAACTAATTAGAAATCATGCATGAATCCTAACTATACTAAGAATGTCTAATGCAACACATGCAAAAATGCAACTACGATAGGCTCGGCTATTCTAAGATGGCATATGAGATGTAACAATCGATACATGTATTCAACTTGGAATTGAAATACAATGCAGTTAGCATGATGCGCCGAGCCCGGTGCATGAAAAACAGATGAATGGATGCAAACATACGAGCATAATGATGCTAATTTAAACGTGCCCTAAAACTAACCATCATAAGCTGGTAAATAAAAAGGAAAAAGAGGTGGGGTTGGAAGACATACATCATACACACACACACTTATTACAACATTGTCCTCCTCGGAGGGTCCAAATAAATAATACACAACCGAATGAATAACGAATTACAGCTAATTATTACACAACCCTAATTAATTAACAAATTAACTAAAATAAATAAGCTAGCATGCAAAACATATGAAATGGATTGCCTCAGCTCGGTCTTGAATGATAAGGAATGCATGCATGCTCGAGTTGCCTTGCCAGAAAATCCATCGCGATACCCGATTTGCCTCTGTTTGCAACTAGTCCCAGAACATTGTACAAAACTCCAGAAGGCTGAAACTCCACCACTGTAGGGTTACTACCGACCAGTTTTTGCTCCTGGTTTCCGGTTTGCTGCAACAGAGAGCAAGAAAGGGGCATGGCAAAGTATTTTCAACATATGTATGTACGACCATTCTCCCCGTCATTGCATAAGCTCTAGGGAGTGTAGTCCTCGATCCTCATGCCACCAATCACGCATCTCGATGCATGATAGCCGAGGAGTCGAACTGTATGACTCAATGTGAAATGGAAGCACAAATGAACACAATAAGGCCTAAACTCCATCATGGGTAATCAAGAGTGTCGGCGACCGGGAATCGAAGCACGTTTCGTCACTTTGAGTACGAAACGTCCCTCGTTTCCCATGTTTGGACTAAACCCTACTCCAAACACTATGCAACAACTAGAATGGCATGGCATGCAAACACAATGCAACAACTACCATGCAATCCTAAACGAAATGCAACTAAGACATGCAAACATGCAAGGAATGACATGCAAAGGTGCAACTAGCATACGCAATGCTATGAACTACGAATGGCATACTTAATGCACATGACGCTATATGGCATACACAACGCACATATGACGATGGACATACACAAAGGCATAATCAAGGCATACACAATGCGACGATCAAGCATGCGACAACATGGACATGGCATACTGTAGACACCCCATTTTTGACCGTCCTCAAGACTTGGACGTCACCATTAGAACACTTGGTGATTACCCTTGTTTGTGTACGTCTTGAGTTCCCAGAGGTCTCGGTTGCGCGCCTTGCCTCAGGATCTCTCGACTCGACCATGTTGTGTCTGGTTTTGCACCAAACACTTGTGTTTTGCCTTGGAGGGGTGGGGAATGCCTTGTGAGGCATCCCCACACATCACCGGCCATGGCTTGAGGCCACCGGCCAGTGATTTTATGCCATCGGCAATGTATATTGCCGGTCGGCACTCTTTGTTGCCGGTTGGCCATTTATTTTGCCAAAATGGCAATTTTGAATGGCTGATTACTGTTCATCTACTTTTAGTAGATATTTTGTGCCAGCTGTGATAGCTGGCACCCACTCTACTTCCCTCCATACATGTATATGGAGGGATTTCCCTCTTGGATGGCTTGTTTTGAAAGCCTTACAAGAGGGAGTTGCCTATAAGAAGAGGCTTCCTCTCTTGGCATGAAGGTTACAAAAAATTTTAGAGGGAGCTCTGGAATAGGGTTAGGGTTGATACATATTTCCTATCTCTATATCTCTCTTGTGTGTGTCTAGTGTGTGTTTGTCCATACTATTGCACACAAACACATAGTGTTACACCTTCTCTTGGTTGTTGAGGGACCAGAGGGTTGTTCTTGGTGTTCTTGACTGGATTTGAGCTCAAGGAGGCAAGAAGATCATCATTTGTGAAAGGGTAAGAAACTAGTCCCTTTTTACCCCATTTTTGCACACTACTTTTACCTATCTTGCAACTATTTTTTGGCTTTGTATATAATACATAAAAGTTCTGTTTTTAAGGCCTCTAAATAGTTTGTTAAGAGTGTTTTAAGCTTTGGGGTTGTTTGACCCCTCTTAAGCCTTGTTTGGCCCTTGTTTTGTGTTATTTTGTGTGAGCTCTGGGACTTTGGTGTTTGGGCCTCCTCACCACTGAAATCTTGAGGGATTTCAGTGGTAAGGATGGTGCCTTGAGGTCCCAAGAAGGAGAGGGCCACCCCCTCTCCTTGTTGTCCTTGAAAAGGACCATTTTTGCCTCTTGAGGGAGCACCTAGCTTAGGCTCTTGTTGACCATGCCTTAGCTGTTATTTATGCTTATTTTACCATGAAATAGCATTGTTTTACGTTGGTTTTGGTACACCATGCTTGCTTAGCATACATGCCTTGTAATGCCATTTTGTTGCCTTAACATGCCTTAGGTTGTAAACCATTGTTCTAGCATGTTTTAGGTTTGGCTTTGTGAAGCTTTCATGTTTATTTTGCCATGATTAAGGTCTGTCCTTAGTTGTTTGGGTCGACTTTGGCATGCATTGTATAGCCCCTTTGTATTTTTAGCTTGTAGGCTTCAAGTATGTGAGTGCATAGCATGCATTACTTGCTTTGATTTAGTGGGTTGTGACCATTTTCCATGTCATTTTAGTCCACTTAGTATGCTTGTATGCTTGCATTTCATGGTCCCTTTGATGTGTCAAAGGCTTGTGTTGCATGCTCTATGTTTTGGTCATTATGCATGCTTTTGAATTCAAGTCATTTAGATGCCATCTAAGTAATCTTTTGGGCTTTGTTTTATGTGCTAAAACTCTGTTTTGGGTCATTGAATTCATGCCATGTTTGGTCTTGTTAAGTGTGGTTCAATACCCCTTTAGCTTGCTTTGAATCTTGAACTTTGCTTGCATACCTTGATTGCATTGTTTGGGTTGGTTTGGCACCATGTTCTTGCATGATTTTCAAAGCTTAATTTACATGCTAATTTTCCATGTTATGCCTCTTTCAAGTGTGCTTAAGAGTTGCCCTTTTGTGCTTAAGTGTTAGCCCTTTAACATGTGCATGTGTGCGCGTGTGTTGGCCTCCATGTTTGAGCACTTTGGCCACTGATTTAGGCTTGTTTGAGAATTTCCTAATCATGTTTAAGTCAATCTCTTTGCTTGTTTGCATGCTCAACTCGCATGGTTGCTTGCATACTTGCATGTACACATTGCATTGCCATGTTGCATCCTTAGCTCGCATGCCTAGGTTGCATTGCATTGTGCATGCATTGCCTCACCTCTTGAAGTGAGTCATGATAGAGGTAGAAGCCCCTTGGTTTGACTATGTGCATTGCATTACATTTGAAATGAAAAATGCACAATTTGGTCCCGTGGGCTATCACGCATTGAAATGCGCGCTTGATGGTCCGAGAACCAAGGATCATGTCCCTTTGAGTCATAAACATGATAAGGGATATGGTCGGTGCATAAATTGCTTGAAATGCATTGCCATGCTGTGCCTTGCCCTCTGCTGCTGTCAATTGCAGGTTCTGCAGACATTCTTGGCCGACCGGCAGTGTTCAGTGCCGACCGACCATAAATCCGTGGCCGATAGCTTCATCAACAGCCGATGATCACATCTTACTGCCGGTGGCCATTCTCCTCAGCCGGTGGTGTCTCCCAATGTCCAGGGAAGTAATTATAAGACTTTGGCTGTTTTCAGAGGGGCAGAGCAGGGAAAATAGAGGCAGCCTACGCATGGCAGTGGACTTCCGAGCAAGACCCGAGCACGCGTGCATTGAGCCCTCTTCCCGAGGCCCTTTTTCTTTCTTTCTTAAATTAATTAATTTGTTTAATTAATTTAGTCGGTCTGTAATAATTAATTAGCTAGGATAGTTAATTCATTATTCGAATTGTATTATTCTTTTGGTCCCTCCGAGCGAGGGCAAATCTGTAATAAGTGTGGGTGAGTGTGTGCAGGTCTTCCAACCCCCACTTCTTTCTCCCTTTTACTTACCTGCTTTGATGGTTAGTAATAGGTCATGTTTAATTTAGCATACCTTATGCTATGCATGCGTACATCATTCATCAGTATTGCATGTACCAGGCTCGGCGCATCATGCTAACTGCATTAGTATTTCAAATCTAACTTGAATACATGCTACTTGTGCATTTTCACATGTCATTTATAGACTAGCCGAGCCCATTCTAGTGACATTTTGTGTGCATTGCATTAGGCACTTAACATGGAATTGGATCATACATTGATTTGCTAACGAGTTCCCTGTTTTGGCTCGGAGTACATTGTAAGTATTTATGCTTTAGCATACCGCATACGTGTGAGTGTTGCCATAACAGCATGATTACCATGAGGCTAGCTGCTTATGTGATATAACTGCTTGAATGCCTGTGGATGTAGGTTGAATTACCTAAATTGGAATAATACATTAAAACTGTGAGTTTTAAGCCCACTAGATAGTGGAAAAAACCATCTTTTCTAAAGCCCACTTGAGGGTGGCAAAACCTGCATTTTAGCCTACTTACGAGTAGCAAACCATCTTCAAAACGAACATGCAATGTTTTGTTCTAATTTAGGGGATTTGGTCTATACTTGTTTGCTGCACGCATAACATAGTAATTCTAGGCTAATAAATGGAATAAGAACACATAACATTTTCAAAAACGGATATCACGGTTAGTAGAGGCCAATCTTCGGATCGGGCGAGAGGGGGTGCTCATAGCTGACCTTCCCCAATCGTACCCTAGCTCCCGAGCCGAGGCAACTTTGGTGATGACGGACACGTGGCCTTTGGCACCGAGTCAGGGTTTCCTAAATTCCCCCATAAAAAAAATATTTAGGTGGCGACTCTGTATCTGGCAAAGCAGTCCATGTTTGGCACTTCTTTTCAAAAATTTGTTTCTCAAAACGATTTGTCGGATTTGGACTCTTTGGTTCAGATTAAGAACCGTGACACAAATCGAGTCCGAACTGTAGCGCGAGGGCCTCACGCGGGCGCGTCTACACATACACAATGCAAGATGGACTTAAACCAAAATGAATGGACCTCAGCCACGCTCAAATCAGTGGCCAAACATGATGAAACTAGACAACAAAACACATGCAAATATGCACAAATGCAAGGGACCAAACCTAAGGCACCAAATGCAACTCTACCAAAGCATGGCAAGGGATGAAATACGGCATACAATCACACATTTTCCAGCTTTGAAATGACATGCAAGATGGTCCCGAATCATGTAAACACCTCACATAATGCATGCTAGATGGCTCGGATACCGAAACTAGTGAAGTGGATTACACTATATGCATGCAAAGCAATACTCAAATGGCCAAACCAGCCCCAAACAGTCCCTATGTAGGCCAAAACAGTAGCAAATATGGACTAAAATGATGGCTCGCAAAGCATGAAAATGAAGCTCATGCAATGGTCCAAAAATGAGGTATTCATGCATAACTCTCAAACACATTTAAAGAGTGGAAAACATGGGAATATGGCATACATATAAGCTCTGAAATATGATTCACAATGATGCCAAAACATAGAAACACCTCAAAATACACATGCAATAGGTTTCAAAACTCAAAGCTAGACAAGGGTATTGAACTACAACCATGCATAGAAAACATCATTCGACCATGAGGCCCAAAAACAGAGCTAAGGCAGTCCAAAACATGCACAAAATCAGTTTAAGGCATGGCCAAAAAGTGCTAGAATCAGAGGCCAAAATAGCAAGCAATGTAAGTTAGTAAAGAGGATTTGCACTACAAGCATGTGAGGCAATTAAGAGGCCACTAAACCAGCAAAATTCAGAGGTATGACATGCCAAATAAAGCCCAAAAACCCACTGAAACACGGTTAATGCATGCAAGAATGAGATGTTCCTTTGATATGCTATGACGAGGGCTATTCTACACATGCAAGATGGACATCCAATATGGCAAAACAAGCTTTGGACAGAGCCTATGAAGGTCCTAAAACTCATCAAAAATGGCCTGAAACATGGCTTGGAAGCATGCAAATAAGGGCTCCTTTGTTAGGCTAAATATGTTAGAAATCAGGACAAGGAGAGAGAGGGTCACCCCTCTCTGATTTTGGCTCTCAAAAACACATAATAACCACTGAAAATCTACTAGATTTCAGTGGTCAAAAGGGCAAACAAAGCTCAAAACAAAGGCCTTAATGCATGGCTCAAAACAAGGTGAAATGAAGCATGCAAGGGTGTAGTTGACTCCCAATAGAAAAATGATCTTAAACAAACATGTTAAGGACCTCAAAATAAGACTTTTTTCAGTTTACACCAAAGCTCAAAAATGCTTGCAAGTATGGTTAAAAGATGGAGCAAAATAAAGCTCAATAGAGGGAATAGGGTGTTACCCTTGTAGCTCAGCAACTCCAGCAGCTTATGGACCAAAAATGTAGCTCCTTAGGACCTCTCAAGACCCTCCAAGAAGCTTAGGTTGGTGTTGGAGGTGTTAGGCTAGGAGGTGTAGTGTAAAAGGGCCAAGAACTATGCACTTTCAAGCCTAAAATAGAGATAGAGAGAGGGGTGTATGTATATGCCTTAGACAAATTTTCTGAACCCTCTACAAGGAAGAGGAGTGTAGACACCCCATTTTTGACCGACCTTAAGACTCAGACGTCACCGATTGAGCACTTGGTGATGTTGCATAATGTGCTTGTTCAGAAGTTTCGGAGTTGCGGCCGTGAGCCCTGCCTCCGGACTCCTGAACCCTTTTCTGTGCCTTGTCTCGGTTTGCGAACCAGACTCGGTTTTCTCTGTTTCTTTTCCTGAGGAAAGGAAGAGGTCCTGTAGACCATCTCTCAATGTCTGCAGGCTACATTTGGTGGCCGTAGGCCATTTTGCCCATTTCGGAGTCCGGTTCTCGGTTTTTGGGAGCCGTCAGGCCGTGTGCCTCGGTTCGGGACCGCCTAACCATCTCCGTTTGCTCTGATTTTTGGCATACATCTTATTTTCTCCCTTTTGAGGGACACTGGGGTCTGAGAAACCCACTTCGTGGCCGAACGCCACTTTCGGTGTTTAACGGGCAGTTTCCGGGGCCCCGAACTGCGTGTTTTGGCCCCCGAACATTCGTTTTGCATCGGTTTTCGTTCATTTTTGGCAGGTACCTCTGTTTTATCACCAGGAAGGTCACTGAAGGGTGGGAGGCCAGCAATTGTTGCAGCAACCAGTTATCTCTCCTCCGGAGCCTCCCGACGCCCGTTTTTCGCACTTCCGGGCTAATGTTGAATACCCTAGGGTTAGTGTTGTCAACTTTCAACCACATATCTGTGATCTACACACCTGGGAGGCTCCTAAAAACCCATGGCTGACTACTAATTTTTCTTTCCATTTTTGCCCCTCCTCTTTAACTGCAATTTTGAACACCTTGGGCCCATTTTCTCGAACTTTCAACCACATATTTGTGATGTACACACATGGGAGGCCACTAAAAAGTGGTGGCCGGCCATTAATGTTGATTGACCCTTTTGAACCCCTCTTTCCGAGCCAATGTTGAACCCCTTGGACCCATTTTCTTGGACTTTGAACCACATGGTTGTGATGAGGAGACCTAGGGGAACATCACCATGTGGTGGCCGGCCACCAAATTTGATTGAACCTTTTGACCCCTAGCCGGCCGGCTAGGGGGGGTGGCCGGCCAGCCACCTGCAGCCAAAGCAATGGGCCGGCCTGCTTCCTCACTGTGTGTGCTTTACAGCTGTCCAGCTGTTTCCCCCCAGAAAATATCCCAATTCGGGGATATTTTGTGGGGAAAGATTGCCTCCTTTTGGCCCCACCTTTACACCCATCTTCTTGTCCATATAACCAGCTGAGGTCCTTCTTGACAAGGGTTAGAAACTTTCATCTTCAAGCTTCCATAGCCAACTCCATCTTCTTCCTTCTCAATTCTTGAAAAAACCCTAAGTCCCTAACCATCATTCCTTCTACACCACCAAGCTCTACCACCACCATCTCATTTCCAGCAACAAGGAAGGATTCTTGAAGGCTAAAGAAGCTGCAAATCCATCCAAGAAGCAACAAAAGTGTTGATCTTCAAGGGTAAGTAATACTTTGACCCTTTTTGACCCTTTTTCTTGATCAATATGTAAGCCATGCATGCTTTTTGTGTTGAGCTCCGGCCATAACTGAAAGTGGCCCTCTTTTGAGCTCATTTTCACTTCTCATTAAGGGCTCAACCCTGTTTGAGCCCTCCATGATGCACTTGCTTCATTGACCCTCTTGTATGTCAACATTTTGCATGCTATCTTTAGCCTATATGTAATCTGTTTTTGAGCATGTTGTAATCTGTAAATGTGCTTATTTTGGGCCCTTCTTCAACATTGTTGAAGGGCCCCTCACCATTTGGTGCCTCCATATGTCACTTGTAGTTATATCCATTATTTGGCCCCATTTTTGCATAAATTGGTAGCCCTCTTTGCTTCTGTTTTTGGACCTTGGTCCGAACTTAAAGTAGCCTTATTTTGGCCTATAATTCATGTTTCATTAACACTTTTTTTCTGTTTGGTGAATATTTTGCATACTTCATGTTATAGCCACTTTCGAGCTTCATTTTGCATAGCATTTTTAGCATATTTGTATACTGATTTTGAGGTTTCCATATACTGTAAATGTTCATATTTTTGGTCCATATTCAGTGTTGTAGAAGGAAATTTTTCAGTTTGGGGTTTGCTTATACCACTTGCTTCATTACCCCTCTTTTGGCCCCTATTCTTGCATGCCATTTCTCCCTTACCTATGCTCGCTGTTTGGCCATGTTTATAACTGTGAAAGTGCATCTTTTGGGACTGTCTAGCTTCTGTCTTTGCATTGCATGTCCATATTGTGCATATTTGGCATAGCTATAGGCCATTTCGGGTGCCTAATGTTGCATTTCGGGACATTTCCTTGCATTTCATGTCATTTCGCTTCATTTCGGGACTGTTTTCCCCCGTATTTTGTTGCTGAAATCCCATTAGCATGCTTGCATATCATTTTTGTCATGTTTCATCACATTTTATCATTGCCTCGGTTTGCGTGCCCGTGTGCACGCATTTCGAGGCACTTTATTTTCTGCCATCGGCATCTTATGTGAGTGTGGCTGAGGCTCTCTCATGTCAGTATAAGTCCATGTTTCATTTTTCATGTCATTTGCATTGCTTATGCATCGCCTCGGTTTGCGTGCCCGTGTGCACGCATTTCGAGGCGCCTCATTTTCTGCCATTGGCCTCTTATGTGAGTTAGGCTGAGGCTCTCTCATGTTAGTATAAGTCCATGTAGCATTCTATATGCCATTTCATGTCATTCGCATTGCGTATGCCACCGCCTCGGTTTGCGTGCCCGTGTGCACGTATTTCGAGGCAATTCATTTTTCATCCAATGGCCTCTTATGTGAGTTAGGCTGAGGCTCTCTCATGTTAGTATAAGTCCATGTAGCATTCTATATGTCATTTCCATGCCACTGCATTGCGTATGCCATTGCCTCGGTTTGCGTGCCCGTGTGCACGCATTTCGAGGCACTTCATTTTCATCCCTCGGCATCTTATGTGAGTGTGGCTGAGGCTCTCTCATGTTAGTATAAGTCCATTTGTCATTTTCATATCATTCTATCATTGCCTCGGTTTGCGTGCCCGCGTGCACGTACTTCGAGACACATATCATTACCTCGGTTTGCGTGCCCGCGTGCCCGCACTTCGAGACACATATCATTGCCTCGGTTTGCGTGCCCGCGTGCACGCACCTCGAGACACATATCATTGCCTCGGTTTGCGTGCCCGCGTGCACGCACTTTGAGACACATATCATTGCCTCAGTTTGCGTGCCCGCGTGCACGCACTTCGAGACACATATCATTGCCTCGGTTTGCGTGCCCGCGTGCACGCACTTTGAGACACATATCATTGCCTCGGTTTGCGTGCCCGCGTGCACGTACTTCGAGACACATATCATTGCCTCGGTTTGCGTGCCCGTGTGCACGTACTTCGAGACACATTTCATCGCCTCGGTTTGCGTGCCCGCGTGCACACATTTCGAGACATATATCATTTTCTCAGTTTGTGTGCCCGTGTTCACGCACTCCGAGACATTTCATTTTCATAGCATTCTGCATTTTCTCGGTTTGCGTGCCCGCGTACACGCATTTCGAGGCATTTCACTTTCATAGCATTGTGTATGTTAGGATTGTATATTAGTTGCATTTCATGCATATCATGCATATTGCATCGTGTCCGGAATAGGAGTTAGCCCGGGCACGGGAAACGAGGTACATTTCGTACTCCGAGTGACGAAATGTGTCTCAATTCCCAAGTCACCGACACTCCGGATTATCCATGATGGAGTTAGGTTTTAGCTGTAGTTTCATGTGCATTCATCCTATATTGAGTTGTGCATTTCGACTCCTCTGCCATCATGCCTCGGTATGCGTGATTGGTGGCACGAGGATCGAGACATGCATATATTTGTGTAAATACATTGCTATGCCCCTTTCCTGCTCTCTGTTGCAGCAAAATCAGGAATCAGCAACTTTCCGGGACTTGGCACGCTTTTCAAGAATAACAGGTGTAAACAGAGGCTAATTGGGGCATTCCGGTGGATTTCCGCGCAAGACAATCCGGACATGCATCATCCATCAGAAGCAAGGCAGTCCCTGGCTTGCACGCCAGTTTTATTTGCTTTCTTAGTTAATTCTTTAACTAATTAGGATTTTGTAATATTTCAGACTGTAATATTCTTTTATTCGGGACTGTAATATTTGGACTGTATATTTATTCGGACCCTCTGCGCGAGGGCACAACTGTAATAAGTGTGTGTGAGTGTGATGTATGTCTTCCAACCCCACGTCTTTCTCCCTTTTATTTATCCGCTTATGATGGTTAGATTAGGGCATATTTAAATTAGCATACAGTATGACAGCATGTTTGCATCATCCATCTGTATTGCATGCATCGGGCTCGGCGCATCATACTAACTGCATTGTACTTTCAATTCTAAGTTGAATACATGTTAGCTGTAGCATTCCATATGCCATCTTAGAATAGCCGAGCCTGCTATCATTGCATTTTGCATGTGTTGCATTAGGCAATTCTGTATATTTAGGATCATGCATAATTTCTAATAAACTTCTTTTTTTAGCTTGGAGTACTCGGTGAGCTTTATGCTTTAGCATCCTTGCATGCGTGTGAGCGATTACCATGAATAGCATGCTTACCATGAGGCTATGTGCTTATGTGATATAACTGCCTGAATGCCTGTGGGTGAAGGTTGGGTTATTTGAATTGGAATAATTCATCAAATGTGTGTTTTAAGCCCACTAGATAGTGGCAAAATCATGTTTTCTAAGCCCACCCGAGGGTGGCAAATCCACGTCTTAGCCTACTTGCGAGTAGCATCATCAAACCATTTTCAAATAAACAAGCATGAAATGTTTTGTTCCAATTCGGACGACCCAGTCTATACTTATATGCTGTGTGCATCACATAGTAACCTAGGCTAATAACCGGTATAAGAACCCACAAAGTTTTCAAAACTAGATATCATGGTTAGTAGAGGCCGGTCTATGACCGGGCGAGCGGGGGTGCTCACGAAGTGACCTTCCCTAATCGTACCCAAGTTCCCGAGCCGAGGCAACTTTGGTGATGACGGACACGTGGCCTTTTGGCACCGAGTCAGGGTTTCCTAAATTTCCCAAAATAAAATATTTAGGTGGCGACTCTGTATCTGGCAAAGCAGTCCATGTTTGGCACTTCTTTCAAAAATCTGTTTTCTTAAAACGATTTGCCGGATTTGGACTCTTTGGTTCAGATTTAGAACCGTGACTGCGAAAGTCGAGTCCGAGCTGTAGCGAGGTCCCCCGCGGGCTTGTTACAAGGAGCCAATCCTTTATAGACAATAGGGGCTAAAGATTCTCCTACAAGCTTAAAACCAAGGGCAAACATCCTCCATACACGTGTATGGAGGATGCAGTCTGTGCCTCCCAACTGGCACAGCTGGAATCAACTCACTAAGACAAGACTAGGGGAGGTAGGTCGACCAGTTCAAGTGGTCAGCCCACCAGGGTCAAAAGGTTCAGGTGGTCGGCAGTCCTGATTGGTGGTCTCCCAACTGAATGCAAGCTAGTGGTGTGGTGGGAGACTAGTAATTGTGCCCCAAAAGTGAGGGAGCCCAGTTACCTGACGAGAAAACTGGCCGACCGGGGAAAAGTGGTCTCCAAGGAGAAAAGGTGGTCTCCCACCCTTGTACCACCTTCCAAACAATGAAAATAGGAACCATGCCAAAAATGAACCAAGACGGATGCAAAACGAGGGTTCGGGGGCCAAAACGCACAGCCGGGTGCCCCGAAAATTGACTGTTAAGCATCGAAAGTGGCGTGCGACCACGAAGGTGGTCTCCCGGGCCATAGTGTCCCTCTAGAGAGAGGAAACAAGGTGTGCACCAAAAATCGGAGCAAACGGAGAAAGTTAAGCAGTCCTAAACCGAGGCGCACGGCGACGGCTCTGAAAACTGGAAACTGGTCTCCAAACGGGAACAGTGGTCTATGACCACGAAAAGTAGCCTATGGCCACTGAGAGATGGTCTATGTGTCCTCTCCCTCCCTTCGGGAAGAGAAAATAGAACCTGGTTCACAAACCGGGGCAAAGCACAAAAGTGTCTCGAAGTCCGGAGGCAAGGCTCTCAGCCGAGACTCCGAAACCTCAGAATGAGCACAACATGCGCGATCACCGAGCGCTCAATCAATGACGTCTGAGTCTTAAGGTCGGTCAAAAATGGGGTGTCTACAGTTGCCCCTCTTTGACAGAACTCGGAAGTCATACGTGACGGGAGTGAATATCAAAGCCCAGAGACGACTCATTTTTGACAAGGCCGAAGACTTAGACAAACAGGCGAGATAAACAAGAGATGGGCCCGCAGGCGTGCCCTTAGGCAGGGGCAAAATGCAAAACGACATGCACAAGGCCGAACATAACTCATGATCATGCAAAGCAGCAAACTATTAATGAAACAAATATTCACAATAAATGCAACAGTTTTAAGCAAGAATGCAAAGCAAAACTACATTTCATGCAGTAAGGATGTAAGAGAATTACAATTCTCGCTACGTCTCACACGGAGAAGATACAATACCTGTCTGGTTCGTTTGGTCACACCAGCTTCAAATGAACTGTACATACAATATCGTGCCTGCAAAAGAGAGAAAACTTAACAGACACAACATAGTTAGCAACATATGTTCAACGCTATATCTAACGTAGACAAACATGGTGCCGATGAAAAAGTGCATCACAATGCAAGAGGAAACGTGTGCGACAACGCAAGTTAGACATGGAGGTACGATGATACCAATGAAACGTGCATAACAATGCAAGTGACGTGCATAACAATGTAGGATAAGTGCGACTTCGAAAGCATATTTGAAAGAAAACATTGAGCAAAGAAAAGCAAGCCTCGACGAGGGCAACTCGAACGCGACCTCTGGTTTACCGCTCAGAGGGGTTGCAACGTACTCAAAAGGATACACCTTGCTTTTGGCGATAAACAACGAGCCGCGCATCGAAGATTGGATTTGAAGTTCCCGCGGAGGGATTTTGTGCCGAAAAGTGCACTTTCCTGGTACTTTCTCGAGAGCCGGGGACTCCGATCACCACCAAAATTTGCAGGGAGAACAAAGAGTCATTGGAGACCACCCAGGAGGGCCACCGACCACCTAGGGAGGCCACCGACCAGGTTTTGTGCAAGGGGGTGGTCGGCCTACCAGGAAAGGTGGTCGGCTGACCACCTGTCCAAAGCCAAGACAGTTTTGTCTTTTTACACTTGTTTCTTTAAATCCACATGTCCCAATCACTATTCTTCACACCCTCAAGGCCGAAATCAGTTCTCCTTCCTTCCTAGACCATTTTCTCTCTTAAATCTGCTCTCTATACGTGTTTTCCAACGCCCCACGCAAAGTTGTTTCGCGAAATCTTTCAGTTTTCTTCACTTTGGACCGATTAAAATTTGATTTCGGAGCTTCTTTCTCCATTTTCACCACTTGAGGTAAGTTTGTCTCAACATTTGGAACATTTTCTCGGGAGTTGACTTTTGTTGACTTTTTTATTTCCCGAGAGTTGACTTTTGTTGACTTTTTCCAATTTTGGCTCATTTTGCTCATTTTTGCAGATTTCTTGAAATGGCAGGCCATTTTCCTCATGGTGGAGGTCCTCCAGGTGCCGGGGATGAGCCAGACATTATGTCCTTGCCTCCGAGGACTCGGCCCTTTGATCCCGAGAGATACGACCCTCTAGAGCACATCCTTCCCCCGAGTACTTTCTACCATTTTACTGATTTTTGATCGACGAGCGCCCGCGATCTACTGCTACGGAAGCCAGAGTCTCACCTCTCTCACCAGGCACGAGAGGTACATACTTCATTTTTACATTTCCTGCAATGTATTCTGCATTTCTTCCGCATTTCCTGTTTTCGTTATACATGTTCATCTGCTCATTTTGAACACATTCACTCACCATCCGGTCCACTTGGCACACAGCTTATGTATAACCAGACTTTGCTCGTTTTAGCACACAGCTCACAACACAGAATTCTGTTAAGTTGGCACACAGCTTGCTCTGAACACTCAGTCTATAACACAGCATTCTGTTTGCATTTTGAACGCACAGCTCAAGCACTTGAATTTCTGAACACGCAGCTCATGCTTTTGGTTGTGAACACGCAACCCACATTTTTGAAATCTGAACACGCAGCTCAAACTTTTGGCCGCGAATACGCAACCCACATTTTTGAAATCTGAACACACGACACTAACTTTTGATAATGAACACACAGCCCACGGTTTTTGAAAGTTGAACACTGTAACAACCCTCACCACTGTTTACCGTTAAACTACCGATTACTGCTAAACTGAGACTGATTATGAAAAGTAATTAAACTGATTGAAATACTGAAATCTGAAACTGAGTGATTGACTGTATCCGTTTAAATGCACTATCTATCTGTTTGACTGTCCGATTATCTGTTCATGTTTTTATGGTTAAATTGCAAATTGAAGGCCTTATCGTCGGCCGAACCCGAAATCGATTAGTGTTTTATGATCAATAGAATTTATGCGAATTTTTGGTGTATTTATCTGAAATGTGATTTGGTACGATTAAATTAGATTAATTATTGATAAATTGCAAGTTGGCCTTATTCACAATTTTGCCACTTAAGTGGCCTATCATCTAAACATTTGGCCTTACACACACTTGATCACATAACACACTTCATCAGCCCTTTTTCCTTGTTCTTGCCGACTTGAGAGAGTGAGAGGTAGTGAAAGCTTGAGTTCTTCACAATTTGGCTTGAATCTTGAGGAATTGAAAGATTAAGTGCATAATTGAGCCTCTAGACTTGTAATTGAGGAACCTAGGTATGAATTTCATCCTTCTAATTATATATTTAAGCTCTATCTAGCATGGATCATGATAGTTTAATGAGCTAAGTCAAGAATTGGTCTTGTAGTGTTGGATTAAAGCTTGTATCATGCATGCATGTGTTTATCCTTGCATTTTGATGTTGATTTCATGGCAATTGGTGCATGCATATTCATAATAGTGTGATAGTTCATGGTTTCATCATGTTTTTGTAAGAGTTAGCTCATTTGAGCTTGTATTTAAAGCTTTGAAATGATTTAAGTTCATGCATGTTATGTTTGAATTATATTCTGAAACTTGGTTTGAAATTGAGTTGTTTGAAACACCCTTGGGCTTTGATTTTACAATTGAGCTTTCGAATCATGTTAAACTATGAGTTTTGGGATGTTTTCTAGAAAATTGGCCCAAAAGGATCCAAATTTATGTTTTAAAACTTGGTTTTCAGCTTGAGGTTCAAATCTGGAATTTCCAGAATTTGGACTCACGCTCGAGCGGGGTGACTGGCGCCCGAGCGTGAAATTCGTGCTCCCAGTACTTTGCACTGTTTTGATTTCCGCTCGAGCGGAATAATTGACGCTCGAGCGGGAATTTGTGTCTCATGCTCGAGCGGGTGTCGAGCGCCTAATCGAGCGTGATTTTCACCTATCCAGCACTTTTGACTGTTTTGCAGAACGCTCGAGCGGGTAAGTCTATGCTCGAGCGGAAACCTTTGTCTGCATGTCCGCTCGAGCGGAGTAACCTACGCTCGAGCGTGACCCCTGTTTTCTGAAAATTCTGAAAATGCTTTTAAAGTGCATCTTTGCATCCTCATCTCATCCTAGGCATTATTAGGCCTAGTTTAAGGCATCTTAATGAGGATATAGGTGTAGAACCACAACGAGGCAAATTAGGGATTAAGTTATTATTTTCCCAACTGTGTAGCTTAGTGTGTGTTCAATCTGTAACTGTGTAGGGTTGGCGACTGGGGATGCACTCTAGCTTTACTGTAGCCCAGAACTCTGTGAGTAACAACTGTGTAAAGATATGTTCAAAATGATTATCTTCTGAACAATTGAACTGTACTGCTTTCTGAACTGATACTGTTAATTGAATGAATGTGTGTCCTATATTCTAAACTGTATTGTGGCATCCTTAGCAACTACTGTTTACTGCTACTGTTACAGAGATCTCTGTCGGTTCCCTTGATGGAACCACTACTGTTTACTGATTGATGGCCATCATTTACTGTTAGGTCTTTTAAGACCTATTGTTCACTGTACTGTTATGCTAATGGATGTACCACATATGACTGAATGACTGATATACTGAATTAACGAATTGTTTTCATTACTGTAAGGACATTCATTCTTAACCTCTTTACGCATTACGTTATTCACTGGGCTTTAGCTCACTACTCATATATATATATATAGGTGTACAGGTACCAGACCGCGGCTAGAAGCGTCGGGGTTAAGCTCCAGTTTTGTCAAGCCAACCACTGTGCCTCACTGCGAGGTTCCGAGCCTGTCAAGTGATGGCTTAGGGGTGTTTTTAATTTCCCCGTCTGTCTCTGTATCTATTTTGTGTAACTGTATAGACTGTTATGGTACTGTTTGATAGGGATTAGGTCCCTGAACTGAATAATTGTATATATGTACATACTGTTCTGTACTGTTCATATATAAGTGTATGAAAAGTCTTTTTGGCATACAGACTGTCACAGCTCATTGGACACTGTTTATTTACTGTATTGGCTTCCGCCGGCCCCTGTATTCTGTATTACTATTAAACAGGCCTTCGGTAATCTCGGATTACTGGCCGGTTACGGTGCTAAACCCATAGGGGCGGGTTTGGGTCGTGACAGAGTGGTATCAGAGCGATACTTACCACGAGTTATACCGTACACACGTGTCCAAATGAGCTATAGGGTGTCCTAGAAAAGTGAATAAGGCATCACATGAGCATAATAAGTGTGTAGCTATGACATGACTGAATATATGCTAATGTGTTAATCTGTTTAAACAAATGACTGCCTATGTTAATAACTGTTATAACTGCCTATAGTGAAATGGATAATGCGAGAACTGCAAATGAATCTGAATCCTCATCCTCCAAGGCAAGAATGGCAAGACTGGAAAGAATGATGGAACTAATAACTGAAAGACTAGATCAACAACAGAATCCACAGCCCCCACCTTCTCCTCCGGTACAGCCGGAACAGAATGTGAATGTTAATGATGGGGACATAATTGCTCTCACCCATAAGTTCAGCAAAATGAAACCGCCGTCCTTTCAGGGAGGCCTTGAACCGTTAAAAGCTGAAGCATGGGTTCTTGAGACTGAAAAATAGTTTGAGATTTTTCCGTACTCTGAAGCACATAAAGTACTGTTGGCCACCTTTACCTTGCAATAAGAGGCTAAAAGGTGGTGAATGCTTATTCGTGATAACAACACTGTAATGACTTGGGCTCAATTCAAAGGAGTCTTCTTTGAAAAGTATTTCCCTCAGTGTGTCAGGGATAGGAAAGTAACCGAATTCGAGCAGCTGAGACATGGCACAATGTCCGTTGCTGAATATGAAACAAAATTTTCTGAACTTGCCCGTTATGCACCACACATGGTGGACACTGATTATAAGAAGTCCAGAAAGTTTGAAGGCGGCCTTAATGTTGCAATACTGGACAGAATAAACGTTCTGAAATTACTAAATTATGTAAATGTTCTTGACCGAGCCTTGATGGCTGAATCGAACATCGAAGCACTGAAAACTGAAACACTAGCGTCTGAATGGTGTGGTAAAAGGCAGGGTTTTAAATTCAAGAAAGGCAAGCATAACCAATTGAACAAGAAACAGAATACGGGGTCAACAACTAGCCCCAGCCAAGGGAGTGGTTTCATACCGCCCTGTTCTGAGTGTGGCAAGAAGCACAAAGGGGTCTGTTACAAAATATCTGAAGCCTATTATAGGTGTGGCAAGGTGGGCCACATGGTTAAAGACTGCCCCTCTGCTCCACAGGCCAATAGTAAAGCTGCACCAAGCATAGCAGCATCAACTGTTGCACCAAAACCGAACCCTAAAGCTACCGGGAAAGAGCCTATGAGGCAGGGCCGAGTGTTCGCCCTAGTACCGGGAGACGTGTAGAATACCGAGACTGTTGTGTCAGGTATTCTCTCTATCTGTACTCAAAATGCTTATGTATTGATTGATTCGGGATCTATGCATTCATATGTGTCGCATGCTTTTTCGCGAAAACTGAATAGACCATTAGAACCCATGAATTATCTGTTAGCTGTATCATCACCCATTGGGGAATCTATGACCTGTGCATATATGTATCCTGCTTGTGAAATTATTGTTGGAGATGCACATTTGTTTATTGACTTACTGCCACTGAACATTGATCATTTTTATGTAATATTGGGAATGGACTGGTTAACGAAATACCATGCTACCATAGACTGTGTAACGAAACAAGTAGTTTTTCGCCCACCGGGTTTACCTGAATTTGTGTTTAATGGGGTTGGAGTAGTACCTCCTCCGTATTTGATTTCATCTGTGAAAGCTGTTAAATTGATTAGAAAGGGGTGTAAGGGGTATCTGTGTTCTGTATTGACTGTATCTACTGATGATAATGCTAACGTGAACAATATTCCTATAGTCAGAGAATTCCCAGATATTTTTCCAGATAATCTGCCAGGGGATTTGATTGACAGGGAGATTGAATTTACCGTTGATGTGATTCCGGGAACGCAGCCAGTATCTAAAGCTCCTTACCGAATGGCTCCAACTGAACTGAAAGAATTGAAAGTGCAACTGCAAGAACTGCTGGATAAGAAGTTCATCAGGCCTAGCACTTCGCCATGGGGCGCTCCTGTTTTGTTTGTGAAAAAAAAAGACTGCTCACTGAGACTGTGTATTGACTACCATGAACTGAACAAGGTAACTGTGAAAAATAAATACCCATTGCCACGTATTGATGACTTATTTGATCAGTTACAGGGTGCTCAAGTGTTCTCTAAGATCGACCTCAAATCAGGATACCATCAGTTGAAAGTTAAACTAGAAGACATTGACAAAACTGCTTTTCGAACGAGGTATGGACATTACGAATTTTTAGTTATGCCTTTTGGAGTTACCAATGCACCTGCTGTATTTATGGACCTCATGAACAGAATCTTTAAACCATACCTTGATGACTTTATTGTTGTGTTCATTGATGACATACTGATTTACTCCAAAAATGTAGAAGAACATGAACATCATCTGAGACTTGCCCTACAGACCCTAAGAGAATAGAAACTTTATGCTAAACTATCTAAATGCGAATTTTGGCTTGATCATGTTATGTTTTTGGGGCATGTTGTTAGCAAAAATGGGATTTCTGTTGATCTGCAGAAAATTGAAGCTGTAGTAAACTGGCCTAAACCAACAAATGTGACAGAAGTCCGAAGCTTTTTGGGACTAGCCGGGTATTACAGAAGATTTGTCAAGGATTTCTCCAAAATCGCCTTGCCGTTGACTCAGTTAACTCAGAAGGGGATATCATTTGACTGAACTGACCAAAGGGAATCAGCATTCTAAGAATTGAAAACTCGACTTGTGACTGCATCGGTTCTTACCCTACCTTCAGGTACGGATAGTTATACTGTATTTAGTGATGCTTCTCATAAGGGTTTGGGATGTGTTTTAATGCAGAATGGGAGAGTTATTGCTTGTGCTTCCCGACAACTGAGACCGCACGAAAAGAATTACCCAACCCATGATCTGGAACTTGCTGCAGTAGTATTTGCGCTGAAAATCTGGCGTCACTATCTGTATGGGGCGACATGTGAAGTATATACTGACCACAAGAGTTTGAAATATTTCTTCACGCAGAAAGAACTAAACATGAGACAGCGGAGATGGCTAGAACTGATTAAAGACTATGACCTACAGATTTTGTACCATCCGGGAAAAGCCAACACCGTTGCCGATGCACTGAGCCAAAAATCGATTGGAAATTTAGCCTGTTTGCTTACCGGGCAGAAATAATTACTTTGTGACCTTGAAAAATCTAAAATTGAAATTGTTTTACGAGAATAAGGTGGAACAATAGCTGCTATTTCTACTCAACCAGCACTAATTGAAGAGATTAAAGAGAAACAGCAACTGGATGACTTCTTGAAGAAGATCATCGAAGAAAGGGAAACTAAACCAAGACCGGGTTTCAAATTTGAAAGTAATGTGCTGAAATTTCAAGAAAGACTGTGTGTGCCAAATGACTCTGAATTAAAAAGAAGGGTTCTGTAAGAGGGCCACAATTCAAGATTTTCTATCCATCCAGGGAATACGAAAATGTACCAAGACCTGAAACTGAATTTCTGGTGGCCGGGAATGAAGAAAGAAATTACTGATTTTGTATTGAAATGTCTTCATTGCCAACAAGTTAAAGCCAAACATTAACGACCCGCAGGCTTATTGTAGCCCTTACCCATATCGGAATGGAAATGGGAACATATCACCATTGATTTTATTGTGGGATTGCCTCGCTCTAGTAAAGGTACGGACTCAATTTGGGTTATTGTTGATAGACTGACTAAATCTGCTCACTTCTTACCTGTTAAGACAATTTATAATGCCGACAAATTGGCTATACTCTATATTGATGAAATTGTTAGACTGCATGGAGTGCCTGTGTCCATTGTTTTTTACAGGGATTCGAAGTTTACATCGAGATTTTGGCAAAGCTTATAGACTGCATTGAGTACTGAATTGAGACTAAGTAGTGCTTATCATCCTGAGACCGATGGCCAGTCAGAAAGGACCATCCAGACTCTGGAGGATTTATTGAGAATATGTGTCCTTGATTTTCAGGGAAACTGGAAAACTCATTTGCCCTTAGCTGAATTCGCCTACAACAACAGCTATCATTCAAGTATTGGTATGGCGCCTTTCGAGGCATTATATGGCAGAAAATGTAGATCTCCGATTTGCTGGGCAAAAGTTGGAGATGGGCCTTTGCTTGGGCCCGAGATTGTATACGAAACGACTGAGAAAGTGAAACTGATACAACAGAGACTGAAAATCGCACAGAGCAGACAGAAAAGTTGTGTTGATGTCAGAAGACGGGATAGAGAATACGAAGTGGGTGATCACGTGTTTGTGAAAGTGACACCGATGAAAGGCCAAACTCGTTTTGGAGTCAAAGGCAAGTTAGCGCCGAGATATGTCGGATCATATGAGATTATTGAGAAAATCAATCCGGTGGCGTATCAAGTTGCGCTTCCTCCTGAAATGGAGCATATGCACAACGTCTTCCACATTTCTATGTTGAGGGACTACCTCCGGGATCCTTTCCACGTAATAGAGCCTACTCGTGTAGTGCTGATGATAACTACACTTACGAGGAACGACCTATTCAGATTGTAAACAGACGGATCAAGAAATTGAGAAACAAAGAGATCCCGTTAGTGAAAGTCGACTGGCAAAACCACGGTGGCGTGTATGCCACTTGGGAAAGGGAAGATGACATGGCTAAAAGATATCCTGAACTGTTTCCCTGAATCTTGCTTTCTTTCAAAACGAAGGTAACCCGAGTTTAGAGGACTAAACTCTTTTTAAGGAGGGGAGACTGTGACAACCCTTACCACTGTTTACCGTTAAACTACCGATTACTGCTAAACTGAGACTGATTATGAAAAGTAATTAAACTGATTGAAATACTGAACTGACTGACTGAAATCTGAAACTGAGTGATTGACTGTATCCGTTTAAATGCACTATCTATCTGTTTGACTGTCCGATTATCTGTTCATGTTTTTATGGTTAAATTGCAAATTGAAGGCCTTATCGGCGGCCGAACCTGAAATCGATTAGTGTTTTATGATCAATAGAATTTTTGCGAATTTTTGGTGTACTTATCTGAAATGTGATTTGGTACGATTAAATTAGATTAATTATTGATAAATTGCAAGTTGGCCTTATTCACAATTTTGCCACTTAAGTGGCCTATCATCTAAACATTTGGCCTTACACACACTTGATCACATAACACACTTCATCAGCCCTTTTTCCTTGTTCTTGCCGACTTGAGAGAGTGAGAGGTAGTGAAAGCTTGAGTTCTTCACAATTTGGCTTGAATCTTGAGGAATTGAAAGATTAAGTGCATAATTGAGCCTCTAGACTTGTAATTGAGGAACCTAGGTATGAATTTCATCCTTCTAATTATATATTTAAGCTCTATCTAGCATGGATCATGATAGTTTAATGAGCTAAGTCAAGAATTGGTCTTGTAGTGTTGGATTAAAGCTTGTATCATGCATGCATGTGTTTATCCTTGCATTTTGATGTTGATTTCATGGCAATTGGTGCATGCATATTCATAATAGTGTGATAGTTCATGGTTTCATCATGTTTTTGTAAGAGTTAGCTCATTTGAGCTTGTATTTAAAGCTTTGAAATGATTTAAGTTCATGCATGTTATGTTTGAATTATATTCTGAAACTTGGTTTGAAATTGAGTTGTTTGAAACACCCTTGGGCTTTGATTTTACAATTGAGCTTTCGAATCATGTTAAACTATGAGTTTTGGGATGTTTTCTAGAAAATTGGCCCAAAAGGATCCAAATTTATGTTTTAAAACTTGGTTTTCAGCTTGAGGTTCAAATCTGGAATTTCCAGAATTTGGACTCACGCTCGAGCGGGGTGACTGGCGCTCGATCGTGAAATTCGTGCTCCCAGTACTTTGCACTGTTTTGATTTCGGCTCGAGCGGAATAATTGACGCTCGAGCGGGAAATTGTGTCTCATGCTCGAGCGGGTGTCGAGCGCCCAATCGAGCGTGATTTTCACCTATCCAGCACTTTTGACTATTTTGCAGAACGCTCGAGCGGGTAAGTCTACGCCCGAGCGGAAACCTTTGTCTGCATGTCCGCTCGAGCGGAGAAACCTACGCTCAAGCGTGACCCCTGTTTTCTGAAAATTCTGAAAATGCTTTTAAAGTGCATCTTCGCATCCTCATCTCATCCTAGGCATTATTAGGCCTAGTTTAAGGCATCTTAATGAGGATATAGGTGTAGAACCACACCGAGGCAAATTAGGGATTAAGTTATTATTTTCCCAACTGTGTAGCTTAGTGTGTGTTCAATCTGTAACTGTGTAGGGTTGGCGACTGGGGACGCACTCTAGCTTTACTGTAGCCCAGAACTCTGTGAGTAACAACTGTGTAAAGATATGTTCAAAATGATTATCTTCTGAACAATTGAACTGTACTGCTTTCTGAACTGATACTGTTAATTGAATGAATGTGTGTCCTATATTCTGAACTGTATTGTGGTATCCTTAGCAACTATTGTTTACTGCTACTGTTACAGAGATCTCTGTCGGTTCCCTTGATGGAACCACTACTGTTTACTGATTGATGGCCATCATTTACTGTTCGGCCTTTTAAGACCTACTGTTCACTGTACTGTTATGCTAATGGATGTTCCACATATGACTGAATGACTAATATACTAAATTAACGAACTGTTTTCATTACTGTAAGGACATTCATTCTTAACCTCTTTACGCATTACGTTATTCACTGGGCTTTAGCTCACTGCTCATATATATATGTAGGTGTACAGGCACCAGACCGTAACTAGAAGCGTCGGGGTTAAGCTCCAGTTTTGTCAAGCCAACCACTGTGCCTCACTGCGAGGTTCCGAGCCTGTCAAGTTATGGCTTAGGGGTGTTTTTAATTTCCCCGTCTGTCTCTATATCTGTTTTGTGTAACTGTATAGACTGTTGCTGTACTATTTGATAGGGATTAGGTCCCTGAACTGAATAATTGTATATATGTACATACTGTTCTGTACTGTTCATATATAAGTGTATGAAAAGTCTTTTTGGCATATAGACTGTCACAGCTCATTGGACATTGTTTATTTACTGTATTGGCTTCCGCCAGCCCTTGTACTCTGTATTACTGTATTACGGTTAAGCAGGCCTTCGGTAATCTCCGATTACTGGCCGGTTACGGTGCTAAACCCATAGGGGCGGGTTTGGGTCATGACAGAGAACACACAGCCCAAACTCTTGATGATGAACGCACAGCCCACGGTTTTTGAAAGTTGAACACACAGCCCAAACTTTTTGTAATCTGAACACACAGCTCACAGTTTTTGAAAGTTAAACACACAGCCCAAACTTTTTGTAATCTGAACACACAGCTCACGGTTTTTGAAAGTTAAACACACTTTTTGAAAGTTAAACACACAGCCAAAACTTTTTGTAATCTAAACACACAGCTCAAACTTTTCACTTCAACTCTGAACACACAGCTCATATACTTTATACTGAACACGCAGCTCACACATTTCAATTCTGAGCACACAGCTCATATACTTTATACTGAACATACAGCTCACACACTTCAATTCTGAACACACAGCTCATATACTTTATGTTGAACACGCAGCTCACATACTTCAATTCTGAACACACAGCTCATATACTTTATGTTGAACACGCAGCTCACACACTTCAATTCAGAACACATAGCTCATATACTTTATTGGTGAATACACAACTCATTCATTGCATTTGCACGCAGCTCACACTGAACACGCAGTCCACAACATTGTATCTGATTTGATTTGCACACAGTTCATACTTTCATTTTGAAACTGAATACATGTGTTCATTATGAATGCAGGTATCTTCTCGTGTTACATGAGGCTATGGCTCGATTATTGCTAGGAGTGGCATGTGGAGCTCCCAGAGACCATTCGTCATATGGTTGACGACGCAGGGTTCGGACCCTTCTGCGCGGGGCTATCTCGTTACCCGCCGAGCAGGACCTTGATGGGGGCACTTGTGGAGAGATAGTGGGACACCACCAACTCGTTTCACTTTTCGGCTACCGGGGATATGACGATGACCCCGTTTGACTTTGCCATGCTGGCTGGCCTTGATGTGGCCGGCCGAACGGTCCCCTACGACGCAGGCATGGGCGAGTGGGAAGTGGCTTGGATTCATCTGCTGGGAGCCCGCCCGCCAATTGACAGATCTTCGGGTAGAGTCAGGTACACCTGGTTCTCCGCATAGTACAGGGGGACTACGCCCGAGACTCTCGAGGAGATAGAGCAGTATGCTCGAGGGTTTTTGATGTTCCTCCTTGGGACCACTTTGTTCTCCGATAGGGGGAACACAGTTGGACTGTATCTGCTCAGTGCTTTAGTGGACCTATCATAGGTCAGTCAGTATGACTGGGGTGGCGCCAGCCTTGCTACCCTTTATTGTTACATGAGTGCGACCTCCCGCGGGCGGGGGAACATAGTCGGTAGCTACTGGAGAGCTTGGGAGGTACTTTCTACTCTCTTGATTTGCATTTCTGCTGTTCATTGCTTGTATACTGCACACACGGCACACTTTACATTTTGTACTTTGCACTCTGCTCTTAGCATTCCGCATTCTCTGTACATTATATATTCACATTCTGCACTTAGCATTCTGTACTTTCTATACATTCTGTATTCTGATGGCTATTGCCCTGTTTTCCACAGCTATGGGTTTACGCATACTTTCTGACGCTAGCCCCAGAGCTCGAGGTGGAGGTACCTCTTGTGATTCCTTACTCTCAAGTATTTGAGGGCCAGTACCGGCCGAGGGCTCGGAAAACTCTGCCGTACTTGCGGCAGTTCTTTGATACGGTGCGAACGACCGAGGTAATTCAGAACTCTCAGTTCTTCAGGTTTTCAGCTTTGATTCATCTTGCATATTTACGATATCTAATCAGCTCATGCACTGGTTATTCGCAGATCACTTGGCAGTCCTGGGCACCCTTGGATGGAGATACCCGATTTCAGTTTCCTGGGAGATAGGCTGCTTCTCGGTACAGGATCCTATTTGATGGGCCAGTTGGCAGCGTCTGGTTTCTGGGGGACCGCTTCATGCGCCAGACGATGGGCTACCCCGAGCAGAGTGTCCCCGCAGCACCTCCGGACGATATGCGGTCCACTGAGAGACTCACTTCCCAAGAGGTTGATTTGGCTATGATGGGCACTGATGTAGTTCTTCATTTGGAGGAGGGGGAGTACGCGACCTACCGTCATACATACTTGATGCGCCCATTGACAGGTGTCCGCACTCCCACGAGGAGGCCTGCTGGCATGCCATCATCGAGTTGAGTTCAGGCTACAGATATCCTTTCGACTAGCAGGGCCAGTACATCGAGGGGTGGGACTGGACTGATTCCCCCAATTTCCCCGACTTATCAGCACGCTGGGTGGCCAGATCTTCCGACTGAGTTGACAGGATGGCGATACGGGACATCTTACCCGATCCCATTGGAGCCTCCATTGCCTAATCACCGATACGTTAGAGACCCTGACTCGCCACCGGTGTGCTTTACAGTTTTGATTTATCACTCAGATATTTGGACATTCATTCATTCACTGATAACTTGCATTTGCATCTGCAGCCTCCCAGCGAGTATATTGAGGGGTTGCTCGAGTTGGTGGCCTCACTCGAGGGCATGGTCCTGCGGAGAGAGAGGCAACTGTTCATTATCGGTGTTTCGGTACTTTTTAATTTTCTTGCATTTATCATATTTCTGATGACATGCCGAATTCAACCATTTCACTGCATTGATTGACTGTATGTGTAGAGCACACCTGACACACACCACATTCATATACTATATTTGCATGCATCCACTCCATGTAGCTTTCTTTTCTCTCCATCTGATATACATATTGGCTAATGTATTCAAATTGCACTCTTCCTTTTCAGATGCCTCCGCTACAGGCTGAGCCACAGGCTTGGCCATCCAGGCCCTTTCGAGGAGCTGGGAGAGGGGGTTCGACTCATAGCCGAGGCAGACGTAGAGCGCCTGTCATAGATGAGGAGCCCAGCGAGGAGGAGGAGGCTGCACATCCCTAGTCAGAGACATCTGTTGACAGAGAGGGTGACTCTGGTTCCGGTTCCGATAGTGGAGATGATGCCAAGGAGGATTCCGAGGACGGTGGCTCCGATTTAGATGATGATGATGGTGCAGAGGTTGTTTCGCAGAAGAGGACAAAGAGGGCCTCTTATTCCTGCGCTTGATAGCACTGATGCAGCTGTTCCTACTTTATTTTCCTTTTTTACTTGTAGTTGTAGCACATTGTACAGTGTTAGGCAGTTTTATTTTCTGTAAAACTTGTACCCTTGTTGTAAAATGTTGTAACAAAGGAAGCATGATGGAATGAAACAGCTTTTTGAAAAAGTGTTGTATTTTATGTTCTTAGCATCGCATTGCATCACTTTGCACAAAAATGAGATTGAATGAAAATTAAGCATCGAAAATTGCCAAGTCAATTAGTGAACCGATGCAACAAAATAAACAACTTAACTTACCAAAAAATAACAAAACCTTAGCAAGTTTACAACTCGATAAGCAAATCCTGGAAATGTTGATAAATAAACAACAATTCAACGGATAAAGCTCGACAACTCGACAAAACCTAACGACTCGATAAACAAAACAACTCGATAAGCAAAACTATAACTCGATAAGCAAAACAACAACTCGATAAGCAAGACTTAATAACAACTAGATAAGCAAATGCATTTCGGACAAACCGAGCGACAGAATGCATCCGAAACGGTGGGAAACGCGGACCTTCGATACTCCCAACACATGGAAATGCTAGGAGCTTCCTTCTAGAGACTAGGAAAAGACCAAAGGCCATTTTTTCTCTATGGCCGACCACCAGAAGGGGTAGGCCGACCAGCTATTTTCCTTGGAGACCAAAGGGGTGGCCGGCCTACTAGAAAAAGTGGTCGGCCGACCACCTGGTTTGGCGACCACCAGATTTTTGACACGTGTCCCCAAACGGTACCGTATCCTCTATAAAAGTTCCATCTTCGTGGTTCTTTCATTTCATCTCAGTTTTGCATCAAAATGGAGGCATTCCTCATCAAAAATCTCCCAGCTTGGATTGCTACTTTAGATAGCTCGGAAAAGTTGAACTTCCGGGGCTTCGGCTTGAATGCACTATTCACGTTGAGCCGCACTTCGCTGCATCTTTCCTTTCTCCATGCCACGGTGAGGTTTTGGAATCCGGTAACACGTCTTTAGCTTCGGTGGCCAAGAGATGTGTTCTACCTTCGAAGATTTCCAAGCTTTGATGGAGTCCGAGCGCAACGAGGAAATCTTGCCCCAACTCCACTTTGGCCATGCTCAAGCCTTAGGACAAATATGTGGGCTCACTATGCACGACGCTCAGTCTCTGATCTACAACGGAGAATTGGACATCCTCAGCTTGATTCAACGCTTTTCTGACGCCGGTGACCGTGGTGACCATCATTGGCAGGGCTTTCGACATGCCCTTTGCTTGTGCATGTTATCTCACTTTTTGCTTGCCCCGGGCTTCAGCGGGTCTAGCGTTCGTCTGATTGAAGTTGCCCAAGGCTTGAAGGAGGGTAAGAGCTGCATTGCCATGACATTGGTCGAGACACTGATGGGCTTGAACCAGATTTGCGGGGAGTCCACTACTGCTACAGGTAATGTTTCCCTCCCTATCTCACATATATATTGCTCACATCACTCGACCCTCAAGCTCAATTTTTCTCTCGAAACCCTTTTCTCACTTTCTGTCATCGTATATCTCTATTCTTTAATCTCTCATTTTTCATCCCTCCCCAGGTGTGGTTGATGGATAAATTACAGGTTGTGGACTCTAGCCCAGCATACTCAGCTCACGGCTACTTCTTCCGACGACGTCTAGTTGATGCCCTTGATGAGGGATGGTGGTTTGACTGGATGTGCAATTTGTCCGTAGACCGTATTGCTTGGCGCTGTCCTTGGCTCAATCTACTGGCAATGAGCTATAGTATGTCTCGCCAGCCCGGGATTCAGTTGATCAGCCTGACACACTGTGTGTTCTGCTTTCCTTTCCGGTTCTAGCGCCAGTTCGGCCATGATCAGATTTGCCTGATAGAGGGGATAGAGTACCCTACTGCATTCCCAGTCCGAGGCGCACAGCTTGCTCGGTATGCCACAGCATGGAGGACGAGAGAACTCCTGGCCCCCGCTCCCACTTTCAGTTGCACTTTGTCTAATGAGTGCATAGATTGGCTTAATGAAGAGGCACAGATTGGGCCCAGCTTGGCAGCGGAAGCTTCGACCAGCTCTGGGAGGGGGCGCAGGAACACCTGACTTATCTATGCCCCGAATATTGCATTATCAGTAATTTCAAGTTTTCTTTATGAATGTAATAAAAAGCAACTTCAATTTGTATTCAAGAGCAGGAGAACTCTGTACTGAAATCAATGTAATTGAAGGTTGTGGGTACTGAAAATTTTCCGTTCGGTCCAAAAATGGTCTAAGTTGTAAAAAGATTAATTTGAGCAAAATCAACTTTTATTAAAACTTTTCAAAACCATTTTCGATATGGATCAGAACTGGACATGCCTGAGATCTGTCACTGAGATGCACAACCCCGGATTCCAGCAACTGTAAAGTTGCCCTTAGTCTGAATAGCACTGTACCGGAGATCACAACCGAAGCTCCTGAATGCGGAATAGACAAAGATGACCGAGATGATCAAATGCACAAAGTTAATCGGGGAAATGTTTATAGCTGAACTTCAGGATGAAGTTGCCTACGTATCCCAAAGATGGGAATTAAGCCTTACGTAGTTCAAGCTCGGGTTCACTTGAGTATTTTCACTCTCCTTTTACGCTTTAACTTTTGCCAAGGATGCCCTTTGCGGATTTTCAACCTTGCGAGCTCAGTTTTTGTAATTTCAAATTTTTCATGCTCTAACTTTTGCTTAGGTCGCCCTTTCGGGTTTTTGGCCTAGCGAGCCACTCAGGGGTAATATTTCTTCAACTTGTCCATGTTGATCGGCTGTGAGAATTGCAGGCCATCTAGGTCCATCAGAACGACAGCTCCACCAGACCAGATAGACTTAATGATGTAGGGACCAGTCCAATTGGGTCTGAACTTGCCCCTAGGGTCGTGAATGGGAGCTCAGTTGTCTTTGAGCACCAAATCTCCTTCCTTCAAATTCCTAGACTTAACCTTCTTGTTGAAAGCCCTGGCGATTCTTCGTTGATAGCCCTGAACATGGTACAGTGCTTTCAGTCTTCTCTCATCAAACAACATGAGTTCTTCGAATATGCTCTGCTGCCAATCTGCCTCAGCTATCTAACACTCAGCCAGTACTCGCAGTGATGGAACCTCAACCTCTATAGGTAGAACGGCCTCCATCCCATAAACCAATGAATACGAAGTCGCCCTAGTAGAAGTTCTGATTGAAGTCCGGTAGCCGCACAGAGCAAATGGTAGCTTATCTGGCTAGTCCCGGTAGGTTTCCACCATTTTCTGCAAAATGTGTTTGATGTTCTTGTTGGCGGCCTCAACTGCTCCATTGGTTTACGGCCGATAGGTGGATGACTTATGAAAAGCCACATATTTTTCCAACAAATCAATCACTTCCTTCTTGAAGTGGGAACCGTTATCTGAAATAATCTCGTTTGGGACCCCGTAGCGACAGATGATATTGTTTCGGATGAACTTTGCAACGTGCGAAGCCTTCAACACCGCATAAGATTGGGCCTCGACCCACTTCGTGAATAATCTATCGCAACCAGAATAAACTCATGCCCATTAGACCCCTTTGGAGTGACGGCCCCGATCACATCAATTCCCCAAACTGAAAATGCCATGGCGAAGTCATATTGTACAGCTTCGACGGCGGGATGTTCATGCGGTTTGCATGGATCTGACATTTGCGGCATTGCCGAACAAAGCCGATACAATCCTCCTCCATGGTGGACCAGTAGTAACCCTGTCTGAGGATCTTCCGAGCTAACATTACCCCGTTCATATGCGCTCCGCACTCTCCTCCATGGATGGCCTCCATTAAGCACTTCGATTCTTCGGCATCAACGCATAACTTATACATTCCCAGATGACCTCTCTTGTACAATTAACCCCCGCAGATGATAAACTGAACGGCCATTCTTCTGATTGCCTTTTTATCCTTGGCATTTGCCCCTGGTGGATACGCCTCTTTTTCCAAGAAGTTCTAGACATCGTAGTACCAGGGGTTCTCATCTTGAACCTCATCTATAGTAGCAATCGACTCGTAGGCTGGCGCAAATTTCTGGTCAGTGATGATTGGACGCATCCGGACTCCGAAAGGGATGTCTATCATGGAAGATGGAGTTACTAGTGAATCTGCAAACCTGTTGTTCTCTCTTAACAGATGAGCAAAGTTTAGTTTCTCAAACCGAGGGATTAACAAGTCCAAGGTCTAGTGATACATTATCATCTTTTCTTCTTTGACTTTCCAATCTCCTTTTGTTTGAGATACAACAAGGTTCGAGTTCCCGATGACGTCTAACCATTTTGCCCCTAGTTTCAGGGCTGCTTCTAAACTAGCAATGCATGCTTCATATTCTGCTTCATTGTTCGAGACTCTGAACCGGAGTTTGAAGGCTAGAGGGATACGGGAATTGTCTGGCGCTATTAGCAACACTTCTATCCCGTACCCGTATTGGTTTGACGCTCCGTCAAAGTACATCGTCCAAGTTTCATCTTCGATATGCAAAATGGCCTCATCTGGGAATAAGTACTCAACTGCTTCACCTCCTTCCACTGGATGATCGGCTAAGAACTCCACTACCGCTCTTCCCTTGACTGACTTGCGCGTCACATATTTCAGATCGAATTCGGAAAGCAATAGCAACCAACGAGCTAGCTTACTCGTAAGTGCCGGTTTCTCTAAGAGATATTTGATGGGATCTAATCTTGAAACCAACATTACAGAGTGCGCTAACAGGTAGTGCCGCAGCTTCCTGGTAGCCCATACCAAGGCTAAGCAAGCCTTTTCCAACGGTGTGTAGCGGGTTTCATACTCCAGCATCTTCTTGCTCAGATAGTAGATAGCCCTCTCCACCTTGTCCTCAGACTCTTGTGCGAGCATGCAGCCCATTGTAGTCTCAGTTACTGAAAGATACAAAATCAACGATTTTCCCGGCTCGGGCGGTGACAACACGGGTAGGTTCTGTAAGTATTCCTTGATCTGTTCAAAAGCAACTTGGCATCGACCGTCCCATTAGAACTTCTTTCCTTTCTTCAGGAGACCGAAAAGTGGTTCACAAGTCAAGGTTAATTTTGAGATAAACCGTCTTATGAATTGCACTTTACCTAGAAAGCCCCGCACCTCCTTTTCAGTCCTTGGTGGTGGCATTTCTAAGATGGCCTTGATTTTGGAAGGGTCGACTTCGATACCTCTCTGTGTAATCAGAAACCCTAGCATTTTCCTACTGTAACACCGAACGTACACTTCTGAGGATTCAGTCGCAACCGAAATTCTCTGATCCTTTGGAAGAACTTTTGTAAGGCGGTGTAGTGGCCCTCTCTTTCTTTGGACTTGACAATCATGTCGTCCACATACACCTCAACCTCTTTGTGGATCATGTCGTGCAATATTGTGGTCGCGGCCCGTTGATATGTAGCTCCAGCGTTCTTCAACCCAAATGGCATCACCCTGTAACAGTAAGTCCCCCACAGGGTGGTGAAAGCAGTCTTCTCCCGGTCTTCAGGTGCCATTAATATCTAATTGTAGCCTGAGAAGCCATCCATGAACGAAAGCAAAGCATGCCCCGCTGTGAAGTCCACTAACTCATCAATATGCGGCAAGGGGAAGTCATCCTTCGGACTGGCTCTGTTCAGATCCCTAAAATCCACGCATACCCTGAAATCCACTCATCAATGTTGGCTAACCAAGTTGGGTATTCGGATACCAGCAGGAACCCTGCGTCAATTTACTTGGTGACCTCTTCTTTATTCTTGAGGGCCTAGTTCGAGCGGATCCTTCTGAGTTTCTGTTTGACGGGTCGGGCCTCTAGGTCAAGAGAGATCCGGTGCTGTACAGTCTCAGGATCGATTCCAGGCATGTCTTCGTAGGACCATGCAAAAACGTCTTTGAAATCTTTTAATAAAGCGACTAAGTGCTCGCGCTCCTCCGAAGACAACGTGGACCCGATCTGGACTAGCCGCGGGTCCTTCTCAGTACCCACATTAACTGTAGTGATTTCATCAACCAGAGGTTTAACAAATCTCTCATGCTCTTGATCAATTAATCGTTATAAAACCAGAGGAATTTCTTCCTTGTTGCTTTCATCAAAATTTTGAAAGTCCTGATTAATACAATAAATCAAAGGCACAGAAAAGTACATAGAAACCATAGCCATTCCATACTCATTAAGCATTTCCAAATCGTCCGATTCTTCGGTTACAACAGACTCGAAAGAAAAAGAAAAAGACGACTTAGATAGGACTGTGGCATCCGGGTTATCACCCCCAGGAATACCGAACTCAAACTCAGTCGAGCTGAAACCTGATTCCGACTCACTAGACTCGGTGGAATTAGATTCCGGCTCACTACCTGACCCGATGCTGCTTGACAAAAATCCCTCCTCGTACTGCCAGATGAGGGAGGGTGTGATGGATGCATCCAAAATGTTTGACAGTAGGCCCGCAACCGTTTCATTTCCGATCATGGACACCGAGAAGTTATCCCCCAAGCACTTCTGTATGATCGGAGGATCTAAAAGTAGACAAGCCAATGCTACCCGCATTTCAATTTTAGCGCCCTCGGTATCCACATTTTTACACTGCTCAACCTCAGCTGATGGGTCGGTCTGCTCCTCGGTAACATCATCCCTGGATAACTGCAGGTTGAAGAAGATCTCAAAACTTGGCACGCTTCCTCTCCGCATTCAACCATGGCTCTAGGAAGCCACAAAATGGAAAATCCTCCCATTCCCGGACAAAGCGTCCATTTAGGGTACCCTGAATGGGTCAGTGCATTAACTCAAAAGACTTCCCCGCCTGTTTTGCTCTGGCTCTCCCAGCCATCTCCTTGCCTTTCCTCACCCAGTCCTCTTTGGTGGGCAGATAACCCAGGCCAAAGGTATGCGGGTTGTGTGGCACTTCGGCCGATACAACGATGCCCTTCCGGCCACTCTTTCCCAATCCCATCCCGGGGATGTGTTCAAGCTTGTTCATGAGGTATATTGATTGTGCGCTGACATACACCCCCTCATCAACAGCCAAGACATTCTGCACGACCCGGGGCTCAGCCAGAGTAAACCCCGATAAGAACACATCCTCCGTGCCATGCTCAATTTCCAAGACCGGTGTAGACACTTCCAGCGGCGGATGGATTGATGAATTTCCAAAAACTATAGCTACCCCCTTCTCGTGAGGGTATTTCAACATCTGGTGCAAGGTGGAAGAAACTGCCTTTACCTGGTGCAACCACGGTCGCCCCAAAAGTAGGTTAAAGGTTGCAGGAACGTCCAAGACATGGAAATCGATCTTGTGTTGTCCTGGACCAACCTGGGTCTGAATTTTGACAGTCCCCATCACCTTCTTGCTTATGTTATCATACGCCCGAATCACCTGGGCAGTTGGCACGAAGTCCGCGGGCTTCAACCCGATTGCATATGACGTCCTCGACGGACACACATTAATGGCAGATCCCGTGTCGACAAGAACCACCGGCACCCACTTGCCTCTACATTCCACAGAGATGTAGAGAGGTTTGTTGCGATTTGCGCCCTCAGGCGGTAGTTCTTTGTTAGAAAAGGTCAACGTCGGGGAACCTCCTCCCGGAAAAACCAATCCAACTAGCTGCTCTGGAGTGGTGTCTATCGAGAGTTTGGCCTTGTCCATGGCTGAAAGGACGGCCTGTCTATGTACTTGAGAAGCCATAAGTAGTCCCCAGATGGAGATGTCTTCTTGTATCTTTTTCAACTGTTTCAACAGAGCCGCTTCTTCGAGTTGCTTCTCTTTCTGTTTCTCTGCCTCCTTGTCCTTTCTGGATGCTTGTGGTTGATCTAGATGCGGGGGCTTGAAATATCGCCCGCTCCTGGTCATATGATCGACTTCACCGGTGTACCAGGTATCATCAGGTTGATTGCTCCCCCAATCCTCATCCATGTGGGCAAGACATAGATCAACGTCTTCTCACCACATTCCATCGGCAGCCGACAGACACCTGTCCGGCTCCATTACAAAAATATATGTGCCCGCAGCAGCTTGCGTTCCTGTACTCGCAATACATTCTATTCTTGTGCACACAACACTCTCAACCCCCATAGGAGCTTTAGCATTTCTGGCTTTTTTGGAATCTTTGATCCCTTCTTGTTCTAACAGCTTTAACACAGCCTGCTCAACATTTCCTACATTCACAATGCCCAAGTCCCGAGCGAAATTCTTAGCACCGGCGCTCTCCGGCGATGCATTCTGATCTCCGGCCCTTCCGACCACAACTGATGTACTTGTCCCTTACGGGCCCTATTCCGGTTGAGATTCTTCAACAACGTCTGGTTGGTCATCAAGCCACTCGGTAACTTCTGCTGATTCCTCAAAATCAAACCAGTTGACTGCCATGTCTCCTGGATCTTGTTCGTTGAAAAATTGGAGGTTAGCAAAGTCCCCTTCCAGAGTTGCTAAGACATCCTGCCTCTGATCAAATCCGTCCCTCTGTATTACACAAATCTCTGCCCCTGCTGGCAATTCAAAGTTTGGCCTAGCCTGGCCCATTGATGCAATATAGCCATTCGGATTGTATACCTTCTCAGCAAAGCTCACAACTTCCTCAGACTCTGACTCAACAATCCCATTCTCCTCCGAAGTCATCCCTGTTCTGTCTTCGACAGTCACCACCATTGGTTCAGGTTGGGTTCGGGAGATGTCCAACATGCACAAGTCGGTGCTATCGGGAATGAACACCTCCGGCTTGGGTAGGTGAGAGGGAGTGATATAGATGCTAGGATCATAAGACACGACCCTAGTCTGGATAAAGTTGATGCATTTGGGAGGTGGAGCTTGGTTGTGTGGAGGGAGAGGGTTGGTTGTGACATTGGGTTTCTCTAGAGTCATAATTACCTGTTTGTCAATGAGATCTTGAATATCATGATGCAATCTAAAACACTGGTCGGTGTCGTGACCATGTTGTTGGTGATATGCGTAGTATTTGGCTGGGTTATGGGAGGGAGGAAGTGGATTTGGCAATGGCCTCAGCTCCAGGGGCTTCAAGTGCCCTTTCCTGATTAATACCCCCAGAGCTTTGGACAGGGGCATATATAATGGAGTGAAGGTTCTTTAGCCTCGAGGTTGGTATTTGGTTATTTTTGTGTTACTTCCGGACGCACCAGAGAAGGGTGTAGCTGCCAGGGTTCTTGGAGGAGTGGTGGTGACCATTCCTACTTCCGAAGCTCTAGCAGTTGCAGCACTGCTTGTGCCTGCATTGTTGTTGCGGTTGAAGGTTCTTTAGCCTCGATTGGTGGTCCGAGAATCGAGAATCATATCCCTTTGAGTCATGAATATGATAAGGGGTGTGATTGGTGCATACATTGCTTGAAATACATTGCCATGCCAAGTTCTGCCCTCTGCTGCTGTCAAAACAAGTTTCAGCAAGAATATTTGGTCGGCCGGCAGTGTTTAGTGCCGACCGGCAAAGAATGTTTGGCCAAGAGCTAAATGGATGGTCGATGACCACTTCAAAATGGTCGGTGATGATCCCACTCAGCCGGTGGTGTTCTACAACACCCAGAGAAGCAACCTTGGGAGTTGTGCAATTTTCAGAGAAGCAGAACAATCAAAGCAGAGGCAAACTTGTGCATGGTGTTGGATTTTCGAGCAAACCCGAGCACGCGCGCATTAGATCCTCTTCCCGAGGTCTTTACTGCTTTCTTAAGCTTAATTAATTAGCTTGTAGGTTAATTAATTTGTATTATTCTTTTAGTCCCTCCGAGTGAGGGTGAATTTGTAATAAGTGTGGGTGCGTGTGTGCATGTCTTCCAACCCCCACTTCTTTCTCCCTTTTACTTACCTGCTTTGATGGTTAGTATTAGGACATATTCACTTTAGCATACCTTATGCTATGCATGCGTGCATCATTCATCAGTATTGCATGCACCAGGCTCGGCGCATCATACTAACTGCATAAGTATTTCAAATCTAACTTGAACACATGCTACTTGTGCATTTTCACATGTCATTTATAGACTAGCCGAGCCTACTCTAGTGACATTCCGTATGCGTTTCATTAGGCATTTAAACATGAACTTGGATCATGCATGATTGCTAACATGTTCTTGTTTTGGCACGGAGTACTAGGTGAGCTCTTTATGCTTTAGCATACCGCATGCGTGTGAGTGTTGCCATAACAGCATGATTACCATGAGGCTAGCTGCTTATGTGATATAACTGCTTGAATGCCTGTGGATGGAGGTTGAATTACCTAAATTGGGATAACGCATTAAAAATGTGAGTTTTGAGCCCACTAGATAGTGGCAAAATCATCTTTTCTAAAGCCCACTTGAGGGTGGCAAAACCTGCATTTCAGCCTACTTGCGAGTAGCAAACCATCTTCAAAACGAACATGCAATGTTTTGTTCCAATTTAGGTGATTTGGTCTATACTTGTTTGCTGCGCGCATAACATAGTAATTCTAGGCTAATAAATGGAATAAGAACACATAACGTTTTTAAAAACGGATATCACGGTTAGTAGAGGCCGATCTTCAGATCGGGCGAGAGGGGGTGCTCATAGCTGACCTTCCCCAATCGTACCCAAGCTCCCGAGCCGAGGCAACTTTGGTGATGACGGACATGTGGCCTTTGGCACCGAGTCAGGGTTTCCTAAATCCCCCCATAAAAAAATATTTAGGTGGCGACTCTGTATCTGGAAAAGCAGTCCATGTTTGGCACTTCTTTTCAAAAATCTGTTTCTCAAAACGATTTGCCGGATTTGGACTCTTTGGTTCAAATTAAGGACCGTGGCACAAATTGAGTCCGAACTGTAGGGAGGCCCACGGGCGCGTCTACAATTTCTGGCAACTCTGCTGGGGAGTTAGAGAGCTTGACTCGAATTTGTGATATCCTATTTTGATTTCATTTATGTGTCTCTTTGCATTGCATGTGCATTGGTGCGCCTAGGACACCGTGTTTGCCATCTGCCATTCCTGAACGGTTTGTCGGAGGCTTGACTTTGTCAAAGCATGCCGTAAGGCTGGCCGATTGTGGGCTCTGACAGTATGGAAACACAAACACCAGTTTTACCGGGGCACCCTTTTGGACCATTCGACCTAGTGCATATCGAAATCCATAGTGACTATTCCAAACTAGGACAGGTTGCTTACCCGATGTTAGGTTGTTTGAAAATTGCTGCGTGCATAGTGAAACCCTAGCTCCTGACAAAATAGGACAGGGAAACCCTACCCCTCCATAGGGGTGTTTTGGCTCTCTTTACTTGCTATGTGCTTTTAGAGTGCATCTCTGCAGGGAACGTACATATCAGCTTGCAAGTTTGAGTATCAGGCCTGAGGGCACCAGTATCAGTTTATGAGAATCAGTTATATCTGTGGGTATCCGATTCAGTATTTTGGGGGGCAGTGATTTCGGGCAACAATGGTCAGCAGTAGAGTACAGTTGTTCGACTACATCTGTGTTTGATCCATTGGGGCTGAAACGCTGCTTGTTTTTCTTTTCAGTTCAGAGAGTTGATACAGAATAGCTAGTGTTCCCCCTTACTGAGGTAAGACAGATATCTGATCTGTCAGTCACCGTTCAGAATAGCGGACTTATCATGACGCATAATTCAGAGGAGATTGTGGTTATGACGGCCGCATCAGATCAAGGAATCACTCTGCAAAGCGAGACCAATGTCGATGTACCGCATCCACCCAGGTCGCCTGTCACGCACCCGGTCTGGACTCCCCAGTTGTATCAAGCTCGTGAGCCCACCACATTTGAATTTATGGGAATGATAGGTGACCTCTAGAGATCCGTGGCCGATCTGGCCTATGGAATGTCGGCTCCGCCACCAACTGCACCGTATGCCGGGAATTTCATACCACAGGAGCCCCCGCTACTGGGGCGGATTGTGATCGAGCTCAGCCAACCAGAGGTTGCCTCCAGCTACAGCAACGACGTGTCAGCAACAACCAGGCTTCGCTCTGATGTAGTAACCCAAACCCCCGATCAGGCTGAGGCTAGATGTAAGAACAAAATGAAAGCAGATGCCGATCCCATTGAACAACTGCTGTGGGCAGCCGAGGCTTTGAAAGCCAGGGGAATGAATAAGCAACAAGTATTCGCAGTCATGACTAAAGCTGTTGATGATGCTTTCCCCACTCCGACCGAAGGCGGTTTAAGCCGGGCGGAAAATCGGGATGGGCCCCGTCATGCTAAGACAGTCCCTGTCATCCCTAACCCTGTACCAGGAAAAGATCAGAAAGCCAAGGCAGTGCCTGCCGGCCCTTTCGCTAGTGCGTCTAGCAAGAACCCTTAGACTTCAAAGTACCTGCCTCGAGGGCGCAGAGCCTTTCATGCCCTCTACATGCCTCTGTCTAGGGCATTTCAAATATTGGCTAAAAAGGGACATCTTAAACCCCTCGAGCCTCGGCCTCTCCCGAAGAATCTCCCTCTCTCACATGATGCTACCTTGTACTACGCGTACCACCAACAGTCCAGTCACAGCACCGATGGTTGTTTCCGCCTTCGTCATGAGGTGCAAGATTTGATCGACAACGAGGTCATCCTCCCGCCTACCTCAGTAAAGTCTGTTACCACTGAGTTGTTGGACTTCGAGGATACTGGGAATTTGTGATCAGAGGTTGAACCACCTGCGGGCGGCGCCCGGTGTATTTTGGATGTGGCGTCTGGCACGCATCTTTGGAGCATCTGCGAATGCTAGTTTTGCAAATCCTGGCTTGCATGTCAAGTTAGTCTTTTGTTTTGTTTTGAGTCAGTCTCATTGTCTTGAGTCAGTCCTTTTGCTTATGGGTCTGTCTTGTTGTAGCGAGTCAGTCACCTTTGTATAAGAATGTCAGGTGATTCCGGAGCTATTGCCTCGAACACCGTTTTGTAATTATCCTTTTGCTTTTCTTTTGAGTCTGTCTCTATCGTGGAGCCAGTTGCAACCAGGGAATCTGAATGAAACAGCTGCGGCTATCATGTTTCCATGCTTACTACTATTCTGAATTAGTTATGCCAGGAGATTTGAATGGAACAGCAGTACATTCCACCTATTCTCTTGTGCCCTGAAAATCATTGCATTGACCTAAGTTCTTCAAAAAAACTTTTTGAACACTGCGGTGAAAACGAAGAGGAAGGAATTCCTCGGGTTTTGCAAACTTTGATCAAATCGACAAAAAGAGAGGCATGCTAAACCCTTAATGATTGAAATCATGCTTGTCAGCGTGAGTACTGAGAAGGACCCTGGCTTGATCCAGACTAGTTCCACACTATCTTCAGCATGAGCGATTTGTCACTTCTTTAAAAACTTTCAAAAACAAAATGTTTTGCGCGGTCATGCGGAGACCTGTGTGGAATCACTCTTGAGATTGTGCAGCTTAGGATCGCTCTCAGCCTCAAGACTCGAGCCCTTGTTTTAAAGCCTTGAACCATAATTCGGAGTGTCCAACGATCGACCATCAAGAGAGGCCTGTGTGGCTAGATTGGAAGCAGCCCTCGAACAAGAGGCACCAAAGTCAGATCAAGAAGATCAGATCTCATCAGAAGAAGCCTGTGAAGCTAGAACGAAAGCACCCGTCCAAACTAGGGGCAAAAACGTCCGATTTGCTTGAAGAGCCGAAGATGGGTCCTTTAGTAAGTCAATGCAACAGCCACCCTCCTGGATACGGATGGCTTCAAAACCCTAAAACCATTTGGCATGGACAAAGCTACACTTTTACCCTTGAGCTGGGTCGAAAACCTAGAAGGGCGACCCAGGCAAAAGTTAGAGCAAGAAAAAGAAGAAAAAAGAAAAAAAGAAAATAAAAAAGGAAAATAAAAAAAGAAAAGAAGAAAAAGAAAAGAAAATACAAAAGAATTGAAAAGAAAAGAAGAATAAAGCTCGCAAGGTCGAAAACCCGCAACGGGCGCCTTGGGAAAAGTTAGAGCCTAAAAAGGAGAGGTTAATACCCGAGTGTACCTTAACCGGAACTACGTAAGGCTTGATTCCCTGTTTGGGATACGTAGGCAACTTCATCCTGAAGTCCAGCCCCCAACGCTTTCATAGCGACTAAGTCCATGTAATGGTTTTAATCATCCGCGATTCCCATGTTTGGGGTACATAGGCAACTTCATCCCGAAGTCCAGCCACAAACACCTTCAAAGTGACTGTGTCCATATATTGGTTTTGACCATCTTCGTCTTCTCTGTATCCGAGGAAGTTCGGTTGGGATCATCACTAGTGAAGACTGTTTACAATATGCTGTGGCATCATCCAGACAAGGGGCAACTTTCCGTTGCCATGAGTCGCCGTTCAAACCAGGGACAACTTTCCGTTGCCGTGTAGTGTCTTTCAAACAAGGGGCAATTTTCCATTGCCTCTGATCCGAGGTTGCGCATATCGAGGGTAAGTTCCGTGCTTGTTTAGCACCGGCCGTTTGCGAAAATAGTTTTTGAAAATTTTTACTGAGGTTGATTATTTTCTCGAAAACTATTTCATTTCTCCAAAACTTAGACCATTTCTTGGATCCAAAAAAAAGGAAAATTTTCAGTACTCATAGCCTGACTTGCATGATTTTAAATCAGAAAATCGAACAAGTGTGTTAATCTAACTCTCATATTGGTCAAAATTGTTTTAGTAGAAAACCAAAACAAAAATGGTCATAATGATGAACTAGGGGCACAATTGAGTCAGGCGTTCTGTCTTTCCCCATCGCCAACATGCTTGCCAAGAAGGGCACAACTTGAGCTGTTATTAAAGGGCTGAAAGCTCTCTCAACCTCCGAGCAACGAGGTATCAAACCAAGTGCGAAGCGTGAATCTGAAGGGATCAAGGTAATCCGTTCCCTTATCTGGGGCATCGACCAAGCGCCACCGGAAGGAACAGCCGTGAGCTAACCATGTTGGGCATGAACCCACAACTTCCTATTCATCCATTAAACACCCCGGGGAGGGATACAAATGAGAGAATAAAGAATAGAGAAGTGTAAGTTGAGAGAATGAGTGAGCAAAAAGGATTTTGAGAGAAAAACCGAGCTTGAGTGCCAGAGGGATGTGAGAATCACAAATAAGAAAGGGTGGGAAACAATACCTAGAGAAACTGGCTCCTCGTGACCTGAGGTCCCCCGTCTCCGTTAACGCGTCTGCATGTCGTGTCTTTTTGTCTTGTTTACTTCAACCTTTGTTTTGAGTCTTTTCCGAGTGTGTCTCGTTGTGTTTAGGTTGTTTATCTCTTTGTCTCCGCTGTTGAGTCTTTCTCGCTAAGTTCAGTTGTAGGCTCAATACCCCGGATTGAAACAACCCTTTTTCAATTTCAAAAATTAATCCTTTTGTGCTCATAATGCTGTGCCATTCTCCACATTTGTGCAAAAACATGATTTGGTTCTTTCATACAACTGCAGGGTCCACCCGATAAGTGTGAACAGGAAAACCTGGGCCTCTTTGAAGCTTCTGGGTTTCAGATCGCATCTGAGTGTGCTTCAACTTCAGTAGATTCAACCTTCATGGTCCGTCTTGTCAGATTTGGGCTGTTTGTTCAGGATCCGCTGTGTGCAAAATGAACCAAGCGCTGTGTTATGAGCTGTATGCAGATTAATCCCCAGTAGAGTATGAGCTGAGTGTTCAGAACGTGCAGTGGTTGGTATGGTTTGTTTTTGCTGTTGGCTGGTTCGTTATTTGATTATTACCATGCAAATGTTCAATTTTCAAACAACATATCAATTTCATTTACATTGAGATGTAACATGATGCAATGCGATGCAATATATGAAATGTACAAATGCAACACTTTTTCAGACAAAAGTTTGTTTCATTTCATCATCTTTTTCAAGTACATGGTTTTGGAAATAAAAATCTGCCTGTGGCAGTACAGGGTACTCTAGCTACCAGCAAAAGGTACAAAAGAAAAAGAAGACAAAAAAAAAAGCAAAAAGCAAAAAAAAAAAACAGCAAAAGTCTGGATCAATGACAAAAGGCCGTGGGTGTAGCGCTCCGTCATCGTCCTCTTCCTGGACGAAGGTCCAGGAGCATCATCAGTGCTGTCATCTGAGTCTGAGTCCGAGCCATCTCCGGTGTCCTCCGACGACGACTCTGCCTCCGCCTCTGTCTCCGCCTCAGACTCGTCATCGTTTGGAACTGGCACCCGTGAGCTACTCCCGACATGGGTGCGTCCCGCCTTGGTGTGGGGGTATACTCTCCCATCTCCTCCGGTAGGAACATAAGGTCCAGCTGGGGCACTTCCTACGGCAGGGATCTGGAAGGGATGCTGAAAAGTACAAAAAGCGAATGCATCAGTGTACTATGAACAGAGTATCAGTGCAGAATGCAGTGTATGAGTACAGTGTGTGAATACTATGAACAGAGTATCAGTGCAGAATGCAGTGTATGAGTACAGTGTGTGAATACTGTGAACAGAGTATCAGTGCAGAATGCAGTGTATGAGTACAGTGTGTGAATGCCATGAGCAGTTTATCAATACAGAATACAATGTATCAGATGCTGTGAGGGCAGTATGTCAGGTGTCGTTTTGTGTGTCAGAGTATGTGAAACAATCTATGTATAGTTCGAGACCGTGGTCAGAAGGACATACTAGAATGCTATAAATGGATAGAAGGTCGAGACTTTGCTGGAGCATCCCCATCACTGAAGCGGTTAGCTCCAAGGACTGGCGAGTGTACTCAGAAGAGGCCTGCAAAAGTGTTAAGAAGCATCAATATTCTGCGGAATATCAAATCAAATGAAATGAACTAACTATTCAGAATACAATATGTAGTAGTACATACCGGAGACAGGTCGTAGAAACTGACCAACTCGTGATCAGGCGGAGGGGGAGCAATAGGGATCTGGTAGGTCGCCCCGCCACGCCCTCTGCATGTCATCGCCGTGGGCAGAGCAGGCCAACCAGCCCCCCGCCCTCTCTGAACTCCACTGTTGCTGCGGACCTGAGCTCTCCTCGATGCTCCTGCCCTAGCCCCGCTCCTGCCCTAGCTACCGGCACCGCGGGTCTCCCTCTCTCAGCTCGACGGCCACCGCTCAGAGGCCGCATAATATAGGTCTGGACGTACTCTCTGTAGTCGCCCTCGCCCTTAAAGCCCTCCGCGTCCCAGCCGATCGTGTAATCGGCCATCTCCTGGGCGGTGAACCTCTCGGTGTCCCTCATGTGGGTAGGAGGTGGACCCGGAGCTATCTGCTCTGGCAAGCCCAGGGTCTGGCGTAGGAAACGCTCACCCAAGTACCAAGCCCGACAGACCGGGCCCTCCAGCAGGATCCGGAAACGTGTAGTCTCCTCTGCACCGGGAAACCGATCCCGGTTCATGGCTGGCAGTGGAGCCCAAGGTTGCCAGGTGACTTGAAAATGACATACAGATTGTTATCTACTATTATTGACAATACAGTGTAAAGTGAAGCTTGAATAAAACTCTAAAAATTGAACATACCTCTGCGGGGGTAATAGTGTCAAAGTAGCGGCGGAAAAAGATGAATGTCTCCCGCGGCCTCCGCACTCACCTCACGTCAAAGCGACGCGAAAATGGGAAGACAAGAGGGGTCTCTATGTCTGGCACTGGGGGGAGTCTCGGGAAGTAGGCGTAGACGCACAACTGCAGCGCCAATACCAGAAGGGTTATCAGATAAAGCATAACACAAAAATAAAGCAGAAATTGCAGGACCGTGTATTGTGCAGTGTGTTGAGCAGAGTGTACAGTGCATGCAGTGTACAGTCAGTGTAAAGCCGCGTATATGTGTGTGCCCTGTGTGTAGTATACGATCAGCATGAAACAGAGAGTACAGTGTGTACAGTGTACAGAGTACAAAAAATGTAGAGCAGAAATGTAAAGTAGAAAAAGAAAATGCACCTCCCAAGCGCGCCAATAGCCTCCGAGCAACTGCCCACTGCCACGGGAAGCTGAGCTCATGTACCCATAGAGAGTGGCCAGAGCAGCGCCGCCCTAGTTGTAGTGCAGGATCTGTCTAACATCCACCAGTGCACTAAGCAGGCAGAGAGGCACAGTGTTCGCCCGGTCGACAAAAATGGTAGTCCCAAACAGGAACATGAGAAAGCCGCGTGCGTATCTCTTCACAGCCTCCTGAGTCATCGGAGCCTCCTCGGTCAAAGCTGGCTGGACCCTAAACTGGACCTCGAATCAGGAATATTGAACGAACTCGGGACGCGCAAGAGGCGGCACCTTGCCGAGCAGATGGATCTGAGTAGCCGTCCACTCATCCATATCAGTATCAAAGGGGATCGGATCACCCCCTACCCTGATGCCTGTGAGCATCGAGAAATCGTAGGGAGTCATTGTCATGTCTCCCACGACAGAAAGGTGGAACGAGTCGGTGGTGTCCCACCACCTCTCTGCTAGAGCGGCAAGGAGAGGTCTGCTCATCGTCAGTCTGTAAAGCCCTCTGCAAAATGTGCCGAAGCCGGTCTGGTCCACGATGTGGCGAACCGCGTCGGGTAGCTCTGCATACCAATCCCAAGCGGCAATATTCCCATACCCCCGGATGGTATGGGAATCTCCCTATTTTCAAGCAGACAATGGCGAAAAAACGCTAAAGTACAGTTTTGAAAAGCATTCAGATTTGGTAGTGAACTACAACATGTGATGTGTCAGTATGTTTGCATGGTCCGGTGTAGATACAGCATGTGTGCACATTTTCCAGATTCAAACAGATATCGGGTGCCGGTGTGCTCGTAATGAACTACAGTAACTGATGTGTCAGTGTATTTGAGTGGTTCAGGGCAAGTGCAGTGTGTGTGCACGCGTTCAGATTCAAATAGATAACAGTTGCAAGTGTGTTCACGGTCGATTACAGTGTACAGTGCCTCAGTGCATTTGGGCTAAGCAGTTAAAGCGCATAATCAGTTATGGCAGCTAAGTGTTCTACATTGCGGAAAGTAAAGCAGAAGGAAGAATGTTACCTTGGAAGCGCTGAAGGACAAATGAGATGTAGGCTCGCGCAAGAGAAGCTCTAGAGGCACGCCCCTCTCGAATCTCCTGAACTGGCGCAGTCCATCAGGAGGCAGGATGTGAATCGCCGGCCGGTAGATTGTCGGGTCGAACGGGCGGACGCTCGAGGGGAGGAGCTCGGCCCCGGGGTCCATCTCGTGGTCCGGGGGAGTCCCGCCCTGTGGAATATCGTCGGCCATACCAAAAGTGATGAGGAAACTGGTCGGAAAAGGAAAAGGCATTTTCAAAGCTCAACCGGCCTCCGTTTCAACCTCAGACCGTGTCTTCTGCGCGTGGCACTCGAATCCGTGCAAGGTGTATCCTTTTCTTATCCTTTTTATCTCTTACAAGGTTCAAAAGTTACCCCACATGGGATTGCGTTGCAACGCTCTGTCATGAACGCGCGCTGATTTTGCATCATTTCTGTCACGTCGTTGCACACACATCTTGCATTGTCATGCACATGCATAATCACGCATTCAAAATAACAAAATACATGCATCGCTACAGTCTGGCGAGACCTTAAATACGCCAGGTCTAGGAGACCTTAAATCCTCTAAAGGTGCAAGTCCTTCGATGTTTGTCGTGCTAGAACGACTTTTGATAAGTTGCATTGTACATGCATTTCAAATGATGCGCGTGGTTGCACATTCGGGTTCACATGCATTGTCTTGCATATCAAAAGGCGTGCATTGTCACGCACTTGCATCAACATGCATTGACATGCATCTTAAAAGCCGCGCATTGTCGCGCATTTCGAAATCATGCATTTGACAGTCTGGCAAGACCTTAAACCCGCTCGGTTGCATTGTCATACATTTCAAACGATGCGCGTGGTTGCGCATTCGAGTTCACATGCATTGTCATGCATATCAAAAGACGTGCGTGGTCACGCACTTACATCAACATGCATTGCCATGCATCCCAAAAGCCGCGTGTTGTCGCGCATTTCAAAATCATGCATTATCATGTATTTTCAAAAGAAAAACAAAAAAGAGAGCAGCATGCATTGCTACGGTCTGGCGAGACCTTAAATACGCTTGGTCTAGGAGACCTTAAACCCTCTGAAGGTGTAAGTCCTTCGGTGTTTGTCGTGCCCGAACGACTTTTGATAAGTTTCATTATACATGTATTTCAAGCGACTCGCGTCGTCGCATATTCAAGTTCACGTGCATTCCAACAGCCGCACGTTGTCACCCATTTCAAGATCATCTGCATTGTCATGCATCTCAAAAGCTGCACGTTGTCGCGCATTTCAAAATCATGCATCATCATGCATTTGCATTTCAAAAACAAAACAAAACAAGACAAAAATGCATATGTCATGCATCATTGTAAATAGTGCATATGTCATGCATCATTGTAAATAATGCATATGTCATGCATCATTGTAAATAGTTCATATGTCATCCATCATTGAAAATAATGCATATGTCATGCATCTTACTGTAAATATTGCATTTACGCCCATCCATTACATACTTGTAAATAGTGCATTGTAGCTTGCATGCATCGACTGTATCACCCCATCTATGGCTTGCGCTTTTCCATGTTGAGCCTGGTCTGGTATGTGCCCACACTTTTCACATTGAAGCACAGTTCTGCATGTGTACGCGCCTATTCCACGCTGGTATGTTGGTTTGAGGGTTGCGACACCGTTTCTGTGTTAGATGCGGTTCGTTTGTGTACATGCCTTTCCTAGGCAAGATTTGGTTTCGCCCGCATGCCTTATCCATCATAAATATTCCATTCCATTGCATATTTGTATATGTTGCACTGCAGCTTGCATGCATTCACTGCATCACTTTCATCTAGTGGCTTGCGCCTTTCCATGTTGAGCTTGGTCTGGTATGTGCCCATACTTTTCACGTGTATACACTTATAGTTCTGTATAACCATTCTATGTTAGACGTGGTTTGTGTGTGTCCATGCCTTTCCTCAGTAAGATTTGGTTTGGCTGCTTGCCATATCCATTATATATATTACATTATAGTGCAATTTTCGCATCCAGCATTAGGATCATTGGTCTTTCTTTAGCGAGTTGTTTCCCCACTTATGTCATTCCACCCAATTACTTGTTCTTGTGTCCGTCTACATCACTCATAGTTCTGCATGTGTACGCGCCTATTCCACGTTGGTATGTTGGTTTGAGGGTTGCGGCACCTTTTCTATGGTAGACAGACTTTGCATCTCCATCAATCTATTTGACATTTGTGTGGTTTTGAACCGCTCATGATTTGATTATGATTCAATTGCATTGCATTTTCATCTGCATTATTATACATAGTTTTGTATATATCGCATATCATTTTACATTCATTTTTGCATATTGCTAACGATATCTGTACCTGTTAAGTTTTCTTTCTTTCAGGCACGATATTGTATGTACGGTTCATTTGAAGCTGGTGCAACCAGACGAACCGCGCAGGTATTGTATTCTCCGAGTGAGACGTATCGAGAATTACATGATTCTCTTACATCCTTTCTGCATTGTAGTGTAGTTTGGTGTATGCTAGCTTAAAAGTGTCACATGTTATGCTTCGTTACAGCTTTCTTTGCATTATCATAAGTTATGTTCGGCTTTGTGCATTGTCTTGCATTTTGCCCCTGCCTTCGGGCGCATATCTTGTTTGTCTTGCATGTTTGTCTAAGTCTTCGGCCTTGTCAAAAATGGGTCGTCTCTGGGCTTTGACATTCACTCCCGTCATTGTTATGACTTTCGAGTTCTGTCAAAGAGGGCAACTATAGACACCCCATTTTTGACCGTCCTCAAGACTTGGACGTCACCGTTTGAACACTCGGTGATCATCCATGTTCGTGATCGTCTTAAGTTCCCGGAGGCCTCGGCTACGCGCCTTGCCTCAAGATCTCTCGACTCGACCGTTTTGTGTCTGGTTTTGCACCAAACACTTGTGTTTTTGCTTTGGAGGGCAGGGAATGGCTTTTGGGACATCCCCACACTCCACTGGCCGTGGCTTGAGGCCACCGGCTGTGTCTTGTTGCCATCGGCCAAATGTGATGGCCAGCCGGCCAATTTGACTGCCGGTCGGCCACTTTGATGGCCGGCCGGCCAAATGTGGTTTTCAACAGATATTTCTGCAGATAGCTGGCAGCTGTCATTCCAGGCCATACCCCAGCCCATGCCTGGACGTTGGAGTTCTGAGGGAGCTGCAGGTTGATATATCTATATCAATCAAGCTCTCTCAAACAAAAAAAAAAAAGGATGAGGAAGAGATATAGGATTTTTGGAGCAAAAAAAATCTCTCTCTCTACATTTTCTGCCTCTCTCTCTAAGGTTTAGGGCTTGTTTGTGCTTAAAAGTGCATTTTCTTTGCACTTTTGCACACAAACACCTAGTTCTCTACTCCCTTTATTGGGCTGAGGTCCTTGGAGGTGATTTTTGGGGTGTTTTGAAGCCTTTTCTTGGTCCAAAAGTTGCTGATTTGCTGCTGTGCTTCAAGGGTGAGCTTTTACCTCTTTTAAGCCTTGTTTTCATAGCTTGTTTTGCCATATTTGCAACTGTTTTCAAGGTTAACATATAACATAGAAAAGTCTTGTTTTTGAGTGCTCTAAATAGTTTGTTAAGAGTGCTCTAAGCTTTGAGGTTGTTTGACCTCTCTTAAGGCTTGTTTGGCCCTTGTTTTGTGCCATTTCGGTTGAGCTCCGGGACCATTGTATTTGGGCCTCCTCACCACTGAAATCTTGAGGGATTTCAGTGGTGAGGATGGTGCCTTGAGGTCCTAAGAAGGAGAGGGCCACCCCCTCTCCTTGTTGTCCTTGAAAAGGGCCATTTTTAGCCTCTTGAGGGAGCATATAGTTTGAGTGTGTATTGACCATGCCTTGACTGATTTTCATGCTTATTATGTCATAATATAGCATTTTTGTATGTTGGTTTTGGTACACCACGCATGCTTAGCATACATGCCTTGTAATGCCTTGTTTTAGCCTTAACATGTCCTAGGCTTTGAGCCCTTATTCAAGCATGTTTAGGCCTAGCCTTGTGAAGCTTACATGCATATTTTGATGTGCTAAGGGACTGTTTTAGGTCATTTGAGTCATTCATGTATTGCTTTATATAGCTACCATGCAATCCCTCTTGAATGCCTTAAGCTTTGGCCTCTCTAGCATGCATTACTTGCATTGTTTCAGTGGTTTGGAACCACTTATCATGTTATTTCAGTCCTTATAACATGCTTGTATCCTTGCCTTTGATGCCTCTTTGATGCCTTAAAAGCTTGTGTTGTATGCTCCATGTTTGGCCTCTTTTGCATGCTTCCATGTTTAAGCCACTTAGATGCCATCTAGGTGTTCCCTTTGCATGGTCTAGGCCTACCTTGAACCTGTTTTAAGCCCTCTTGGCCTTGTGAGGCTTGGTTGGCTTAGCCATGGTTTAAGTCTCCTTGACTAGCCTCAAGTACTTGGACCAATTGTACGCTATGTTTGTCTTGGTTAAGTTGGTTTGGCACCATCATTAGCATGATTTTCAGAGCTTACATTGCATGCCCTTAGTCCATGTTCAATCTCTTCCAAGCGTGCTTGAGAGTTGCCTTTTGATGTTTAAATGTTGGCTCATTAACATGTGCATGTGTGTGTGTGTGTGTGTTGGTCCTCATGTTTGAGCACTCCGACCGCTGATTTTGGCATGCTTGCGAGCCATCCTAAATTAGTTTAAGTCCATCCCCTTTGCTTGATTGTGTGCTCACCCTGTATGTTTGCTTGCATACTTACATATTCACATTGCATCCCCATGTTGTATGCTAGTTCACATGCTTAGGATTGCATTGCATGAGTATGCATGCTTGACCTCTTGAAGTGAGTATGATAGAGGTTGAGTTCAATTTGTTTGTTTATGTGCATTGCATTTCAATTGAAAAAATCAAAATGCACACTTGATGCTTTGGGCCATTATGCATGGAAATGCGCGATTGGTGGTCCGAGAATTGAGAATCATATCCCTTTGAGTCATGAATATGATAAGGGGTGTGATTGGTGCATACATTGCTTGAAATACATTGCCATGCCAAGTTCTGCCCTCTACTACTGTCAAAACAGATTTCAGCAGGAATATTTGGCCGGTAGTCAGTGTTTAGTGCCGACCGGCAAAGAATGTTTGGCCGAGAGCTAAATGGATGGTCGATGACCACTTCAAAATGGCCGGTGATGATCCCACTCAACTGGTGGTGTTCTACAACACTCAGAGAAGCAACCTTGGGAGTTGTGCAATTTTCAGAGAAGCAGAACAGTCAAAGCAAAGGCAAACTTGTGCATGGCGTTGGATTTCCGAGCAAACCGGAGCACGCGCGCATTGGATCCTCTTCCCGAGGCCTTTACTGCTTTCTTAAGCTTAGTAAATTTGCTTAATTAATTAGGTGATCTGTAATAATTAATTAGCTTGTAGGTTAATTAATTTGTATTATCTTTCAGTCCCTCCGAGTGAGGGTGAATTTGTAATAAGTGTGGGTGTGTGTGTGCATGTCTTCCAACCCCCACTTCTTTCTCCCTTTTACTTACCTGATTTGATGGTTAGTATTAGGACATATTCACTTTAGCATACCTTATGCTATGCATGCGTGCATCATTCATCAGTATTGCATGCACCAGGCTCGGTGCATCATACTAACTGCATAAGTATTTCAAATCTAACTTGAACACATGCTACTTGTGCATTTTCACATGTCATTTATAGACTAGCCGAGCCTACTCTAGTGACATTCCGTATGCGTTTCATTAGGCATTTAAACATGAACTTGGATCATGCATGATTGCTAACATGTTCTTGTTTTGGCACGGAGTACTAGGTGAGCTCTTTATGCTTTAGCATACCGCATGCGTGTGAGTGTTGCCATAACAGCATGATTACCATGAGGCTAGCTGCTTATGTGATATAACTGCTTGAATGCCTGTGGATGGAGGTTGAATTACCTAAATTGGGATAACGCATTAAAAATGTGAGTTTTGAGCCCACTAGATAGTGGCAAAATCATCTTTTCTAAAGCCCACTTGAGGGTGGCAAAACCTGCATTTCAGCCTACTTGCGAGTAGCAAACCATCTTCAAAACGAACATGCAATGTTTTGTTCCAATTTAGGTGATTTGGTCTATACTTGTTTGCTGCGCGCATAACATAGTAATTCTAGGCTAATAAATGGAATAAGAACACATAACGTTTTAAAAAACGGATATCACGGTTAGTAGAGGCCGATCTTCAGATCGGGCGAGAGGGGGTGCTCATAGCTGACCTTCCCCAATCGTACCCAAGCTCCCGAGCCGAGGCAACTTTGGTGATGACGGACATGTGGCCTTTGGCACCGAGTCAGGGTTTCCTAAATCCCCCCATAAAAAAATATTTAGGTGGCGACTCTGTATCTGGCAAAGCAGTCCATGTTTGGCACTTCTTTTCAAAAATCTATTTCTCAAAACGATTTGCCAGATTTGGACTCTTTGGTTCAGATTAAGGACCGTGACACAAATTGAGTCCGAACTGTAGCGAGGCCCACGGGCGCGTCTACAGTCACCCCTCTCTGATTTTCGCTCTCAAAAACACATAATAACCACTGAAAATCCACTGGATTTCGGTGGTCAAAAGGGCAAACAAATCTCAAAACAAAGGCCTTAATGCATGGCTCAAAACAAGGTGAAATGATGCATGCAAGGGGGTAGATGACCCCCAACAGAAAAATGATTTTAAACAAACATGTTAAGGACCTCAAAATAAGACTTTTTTCAATTTACACCAAAGCTCAAAAATGCTTGCAAGTATGGTTAAAAGATGGAGCAAAATAAAGCTCAAAAGAGGGAATAGGGTGTTACCCTTGTAGCTCAGCAACTCCAGTAGCTTATGGACCAAAAATGCAGCTCCTTAGGACCTCTCAAGACCCTCCAAGAAGCTTAGGTTGGTGTTGGAGGTGTTAGGCTAGGAGGTGTAGTGTAAAAGGGCCAAGAACTATGCACTTTCAAGCCTAAAATAGAGATAGAGAGAGGGGTGTATGTATATGCCTTAGACAATTTTTTTGAACCCTCTACATGGAAGGGGAGCCCTTCCTTTATAGACAAGAGGGGCTAAAGCTTCTCCTAGAAGCTTAAAACCAAGGGCAAACATCCTCCATACACGTGTATGGAGGATGCAGTCTGTGCCTCCCAGCTGGCACAGCTGGAATCAACTCACTGAGACAAGACTGGGGGAGGTAGGCCGACCAGTTCAAGTGGTCCACCGACCAGTTGTCCTGGTCGGCCGACCAGGGTCAAAAGGTTCAGGTGGTTGGCAGCCCTGATTGGTGGTCTCCCAACTGAATGCAAGCTGGTGGTGTGGTGGGAGACCAGCAATTGTGGCCCAAAATTAAGGGAGACAAATTACCTAACAAGAAAATCGGCCGACCGGGGAAAAGTGGTCTCCAAGGAGAAAAGGTGGTCTCCCACCCTTGTACCACCTTCCAAACAATGAAAATAGGGTCCATCCCAAAAATGAACCAAGACGGATGCAAAACAAGGGTTTGGGGGCCAAAAGGCGCAGCCGAGTGCCCTGAAAACTGACAGTTAAGCATCAAAAGTGGCGTGCGACCACGAAGGTGATCTCCCGGGCCACAGTGTCCCTCTAGAGAGAGGAAACAAGGTGTACGCCAAAAACCGGAGCAAACGGAGAAATTTAAGCAGTCTCGAACCGAGGCGCACGACTGACGGCTCCGAAAATCAAAAACTAGTCTCCAAACGGGAATAGTGGTCTACGACTATGAAAAGTAGCCTACGGCCACTAAGAGATGGTCTACGAGACCTCTCCCTCCCTTCGGGAAGAGAAAACAAAACCCGGTTCGCAAACCGGGGCAAAGCACAAAAGAGTCCCGAAATCCGGAGGCAAGGCTCTCAGCCGAGACTCCGAAACCTCCGAACGAGCACAACATGCGCGATCACCGAGCGCTCAATCGATGATGTCTGAGTCTTAAGGTCAGTCAAAAATGGGGTTTCTACACATACGGGGGCAAACAAAGGATGTTCTTGGGGTGGAAACTGAGCACGCATGCATCCCTCGTTTCCCGAGGCCATTTTAGTTAATTTGCTTAGTTAATTAGTTATAGCTAATTCATGCAAATGTTGTAACTATTTAGGTAGATTAGTTAATTAATTCATGTCGTAATTTATTAGCTTAGTTGCTTTGTAATTAATTGGTTAAGCATTTAGCTAATTAGTTTGCTTTGTAATATTTAATTAACTTAGATAGTTAATTATTTAGTTGTTTTACTTAATTAGCTTAGAATAGTTAGTTAATTCATTTAAAGTGTTGTAATAATTAGTTAAGTAGTGTAGCTTAGCTAGTTTCATGTGTACCTTTCTTCGTGAGGGCGTAATGTTGTAATAAGTGTGAGTGCGTGTGTGTATGTCTTCCAACCCCATGTCTTTCTCCCTTTTATTTACCCACTTTTGATGGTTAGATTAGAGACATGTTTCGATTAGCATATCGCATGCTTGCATCCATTCATCTTGTTTTGCATGCACCAAGGCTCGGTGCATCATTCAAATTGCATGGCGATTTCAATAATTCTTTGAATACGTGTTTAAATCGCATGTTATCAAATCGATCCACATGCCATATTAGTAGCCGAGCTTATTAAATTGCATATTGCATGTGTTGCATTTAGCATACTCGCATAAGTGTGAATGTTGCCATGTTTAGCATGCTTACCATGAGGCTAAATTCTTATTTGATTAACTGTATGAATGCCTATGGATGAAGGCTTGTTGTTTGAATTGGAATGATTCAACAAATGTGTGTTTTAAGCCCACTTTGTTGAGTGGAAAATCAGTTTTAAGCCCACTATGTTTGGTGGCAAATCCGCAAACTTTAAGCCCACTTGAGGTGGAAAATTCAAACCATTTTCACAAATAAACATTGAATTGTTCCAAATTGAGCAAACTAGTCTATACTTGCTTGTGCGCATCACATAGTAAAGCTAGCTTGATAATCAGAATAAGATCACATAATGTTTATAAAATATCATATCATGATTAGTAGAGGCCGATCTTTGATCGGGTGAGCAAGGGTGCTCAATTCATGACCTTCCCCTCTCGTATCTAAGTTCTTGAGCCGAGGTAACTTTGGTGATGACGGACACGTAGCCTTTGGCACGAGTCATGGGTTTTCTAAATTTTTCCAAAATAAAATATTTAGGTGGCGGCTCTGTATCTAGCAAAATAGTCCAATTTTGGCACTTTTTGATTCAAAATCAATTTTCCAAAACGATTTGTCGGATTTAGACTCTTTGGTGTTTATCAATTTCACATTGCACTTGTGAGATTAGATTCAGAACCGCGGGAGTCTGAACTGTAAGGCATCTTTTTGAGGTTCTGAAATGGGGTGCAAAAAAGCCGAGCTACAGCCTCCGCCAAGGCAATAGCTTGGGAGGACTTGGAGCAAGAGCTTCATTTTTGTTTAATTGTGTAATTGTTTTGTACAAGCCAAGGGTTGTTAAATGTACTGGATTTAAATCCATTTTGTTGTAACCAAGTACTAGCTTGGAAAGTTAGAAGCCTTTAGGACATTCTCTTAATTGTTTATCTTTCATTTTACATTCTTTATCATGTAACATATGCTATAGATTCAAGGTTAGACTTGTGAATGTATATCTGCATATGTTGCACTTTTGTACAAGAAACTGGAAGTTAATGAAAGATAATTATTTCATCTTGTGTTGTTGTTTGATTAATATTGTAGACTAGTTATTGTATTTATTTTGGGGTGTCACATGACCCATCCTGGTTATTCATTAAGTCACTCTTGACATGGAGCGAAGGGGATATTGCCGTAGGGATTGAGGTTTTGTGACTAGTTGAGAAAGGAAGTGGGGGATGTGTTGAGTGCTCACATGGTGTGATCGACTTTACCTTTTATACTGTTGTTGTGTGGCTCTTGTTTCGCTATACTCCCTAGGGCCATTGATTATGGTAGTTGACTTACCTACCCAAAATAATGAACTAAGAAGAATATCTTCATTTTCTGTCTTTTTGTAATAGCAAAATATGATTATGGAGAAGGAATGTGCAAAAGGGAGCACATATTGTAAAGAGAAAATGAAAAGGAGAATTAAAAAAACTACAAGGACAAATGATTTTAGCTTATTTTTAAGAGTAATGTTCTTCTCTTTGCCGAATCATCCACTTCTTAATTTCTTAACACTTGAGTTGAGCCCAAACAAATATAAATTGAAGATGGGAAGGCCATCCACTCTAGTGTACTGTAACTAGTAGTCGGGAAGGTCATGCACTCTGCATGTGCATTTTTTTATAAAATAATAAATATTTTTCTTAAAGGTACATTAGGTTGATTTTTGATTAGAAGCATTATTCTTCTTATAACTACTCTTGATGCATTGCCATTACTCTTAATGGTACATTAGATTGAATTTTGATTTTGTTTCTACTTTTCAGTTTAGTATTTTGGTTCCTAAAACGCAGTTTGACAATATGTTATGGCATGGTCAGTGTATGCTATGAAGTATTTTCAGTTATTCTAGTTGATTTTGCTTAGCTACTAAAAACTTAAAATGCTTATTCAGTCCTATGAACCAGGGATATCTAGGCATGTGTTGATGAATTTCATGTCAAGTTGTTTTGCAATGTGAGCACTAGGAATCTAACATTTAGCAACTTCAAGACTTGTGTTTTTCAAAAAAATAATAAACTTTCTTTAGTGTTAATAAGGCCTGTAAAGTGGTATTAACAAAATTTCTTGTATGATTAATTTTGTATTGATCTGTCATTTACTACAGTAACCCAATGTGTGAAGGAATAAAACTGAATAATTTCCTTCTTTTTGTGTGTTTTGGTTGTTGTGTGTGGTTCATAAAAATGTTTTGTTTGTTATTTATCTTTTCCTCCATGCATCTAAGTTTCTCCCAATTGAAAAGCATGAGAGGGAGGGGGGGTGTGATAACCCTACTCTGTATTATGCTAATTAATCTTAATGACCAATGTGATTGTGTGTTTAACATGATTTTGAGTGCTATTTATGTGAATATATGTAATTTTGAATTTCCATCTGTTCACCGCAGGAAAATCTGTTTGACTTCCTGCTTTGGAATTTAAATTGAAGGCCTTATCGGGCACAGAAACCGAAGTTGACTACGTCGTTGTGATTGGCGAAATTTTAGAGCCTACGGTGAAATTTAATTGAAAATTGATTCAGATCGAAATAATTAGATTCAGAATGATTAATTAAGTGCCATTAATTAGCTATAATCAAATTTGATTGAGAGAGGGCCTATAAATAGGCCAACTTACACTCACATTCATTTGTTTTGAGCTCAAAATCTAAGTTTACACTTTAGTGAGAGAGAGAGAGGCCGGCTCTAGAGAGAGAAAGGGGAAGACTTGTGTATTTTGGCTCAAGGTTTGTGAGATTGGAAAGCTAGACTCAAGAATTAACTTCAATTGTGAGGATTGAAGCTCCTAGGTGAGTAATCAATTCTTAATTTATGAGTCGAGTATGTAATTTTGTGAATTCAAGTGGTATGGTAGCTCATGGCTGTAGACGTCCCCCGAACGCCCCAGGAGGATGGCTCCCGTTTTGTTCGTTTTGTGGGTTGGCTACAGTTCAGACTCTCAAATCGTCACGGTTCTTAATCTGAACCAAAGAGTCCAAATCCGGCAAATCATTTTGGAAAACAGATTTTTAGAAAAGAAGTGCCAAACATGGACTGCTTTGCCAGATACAGAGTCGCCACCTAAATATTTTTTATGGGGGAATTTAGGAAACCCTGACTCGTTTTCCTAAGGCCACGTGTCTGTCATCACCAAAGTTGTCTCGGCTCGGGAACTTGGGTACGATTGGGGAAGGTCAGCTATGAGCATCCCCTCTCACCCGATCCAAAGATCGGTCTCTACTAACCGTGATATCTTGTTTTGAAAACATTATGCATTCTTATACCGGTTATTAGCCTAGAATTACTATGTGATGCGTACAGCAAAACAAGTATAGACTAAATTATTTCCGTTTGTTTGGAAAATGGTTCGAATTTTGCTACTCCTGAGTAGACTAAAATACGGATTTCGATGAATTATCCCAATTCAAACAATCTAACCTTTACCCACAGGCATTCATGCAGTTATATCACATAAGCATATAGCCACATGGTAAGCATGATATCATGTTAACATTCACACTCATGCGAGATGCTAAAGCATAAATACTTACATCGTACTCCGTGCCAAAACAGTGAACTAGTTAGTAATCATATGCATGATCCTAATTCATGTTAAGGTGACTAATGTATCTCATACAAAATGTCACTAGAATAGGCTCGGCTAATCTACGAATGGCATGTGAGATGCGACAGATAACATGTATTCAAGTTTGATTTGAAATACTATGCAGTTAGTATGATGCGCCGAGCCCGGTGCATGCAATACTGATGAATGATGCACGCATGCATAGCATAAGGATGCTAAATTAAATATGCCCTAGTACTAACCATCAAAGTAGGTAAGTAAAAGGGAGAAAAAGTGGGGGTTTGAAGACACACACACGCACCCACACTTATTACAAATTTGCCCTCGCTCGGAGGGACCGAAAAAATAATACAATTTAACTAACTATCAAGCTAACTAAATATTACAGACAATTAACTAGTTAAGCAAATTAACTAAGCTAATTAAGCAGTAAAAACAGCCTCGGGAAGAGGGTCCAATGTATGCGCGCTCGGTTCCGCTCGGAAACCTACCACCATGCACAAGTTTGCCTCTGTTTCCCCTGCTCTGCTCCTCTGAAAATTGCACAACTCCCAAGGTATGCTCTATGGACACTGTGGATTACCACCGACCAAGTGGAAACCCCACCGACCATGTCCGGATGGTCATCGACCATTTGTTGAGCTCTCAGCCACAAATATTTGGTCGGTCGGTAGTATAAGTAGTCGGTCGGCCAAATGTTCCTGCAGAAATCTGTTTTGACAGCAGTAGAGGACAGACAGTGTATGGTATGGGATTTTCAAGCAAATGTGTGCGTGGCCACACTCCCTATCATGCAATGGACTCAAGGGAGCATGGCTCTTGACCCTCGGGCCATCAATTATACATTTTGATGCATGATGGCCTAAGAGGCCAAGCTTGCCATTCAATGTAAAATGCATGCAACAAAAGAGATGAGTGCCTTACACCATATCATGCTTGAGATCAAGGGCATTGGCAACCGAGGAGTGAGACGTGTTTCGTCACTTTGAGTATGAACACACCTCACCCCTCATGCTTGGTTTGACACCCCAAACCAAGCAATGCAATGCACGTATACAAACATGGCCCAAATGTGCAAAATGACTAAGGCACAAAACATGCCAAATGCAATGTAACCTATGCATACAAATGTAATGTATTAAGCATGTGAGATGCAATGCAATGCAACCTATCATGTAATGCAAACATAGTATATTGAAAGCATGCAACTAGAGGCAATAAATCAAACATACTACTATACACAAGGATGGACTTAGACTAAAATGGGAGGCCCCAGCCACACCCCAAAACAGTGACCAAAAGAGCCAAAAATGGCACAAATTATGCATACAAGCATGCACACACCAAGGCCTATCACCTAAGCATGGGAGGGGGAGCCCTCAAGGACACTTAAGGGTGACAAACAAAGACATCAAACACTCATGTTAAACTCTGAAAAACATACGAAGGATGATGCCGAAATATGCTAGGAAATGGATGTAAAAAAAAGGAGCATTCAAGGCCTCCAATGGGGGCATTACTCAACACCTACCCCAAGCAAATAAGGCATGGATTTTTCAATGCAAAATAGAGTTTTAGCATGCAAAAGGGACCCCTAAAACCCAATGTCATGGCAACCCAAAGCCTCAAACACATAAGAATGCACAATGCTCATTTTAAGGCTCAACAAGACAACTCTTCGAGGCATGAAAGGGATGATGAATGCAATCATGCAAGCATGGATTAGGGACTGAGACAACATGTAAAATGACCCCAAATCATTGAAACAACCCAACTAAAGCATGTTCATAACTCACACCCTCAAGGCTCACAAGCCAAAATGCAAAGAGGCTATACCAAACATGGCAAATATGATCAAAACAGTACCCCACAGACCTCAAGCATGGCAAGACATGGCAAAGAACTTCACAAAGTTAGGCCAAAATATGAGAGCATGGTAGGCTAAATACAAGATGCACTTCTAGGCAAAATGGGGAAATACAAGACAAGTATATTAGGCATGAAAGGGATCATTAATCCGACCAAAAACAGAGGCATATTGTGACCTAACAACATCCAAAAACCATTGAAATGGTACCAAAGACAACTACTCATGCATGCTACCATTAAGAGCCAAAAATGCAAAAAAAAAAAAGAGAGACAAAGGGAGAGGGGTGTCCCTCCCCAATGCAAGACCTCAAAACCCCTTCTTCACCACTGAAAATCCACTGGATTTCAGTGGTGAGAAGGCCAATACACAAGAGGTTCCAAAACTTATCAAAGAGAGCACAAAGGGGGCCAAACAAGGCCTAAGAGGGGGAGGTCGACCCCCCAACACTAAAAGGACCTTAATGAAAAATCTTAAGCATGCAAATACAAGACTTTTTTCAGTTATACACGAAGCTCAAATCAATATGCAAAGTAGGTCAAAAGCTAGTGCAAGATTGAGAAATCTAAAGCAAAAGTGTTACCCTTGAAGAACACCTCAAGAACAGCAAGTCCAGCCACCTTCTTCTGATCAAAACTAGCTCAAAACCTCAAGAATAAACCCTCAACACCTCCCAAAGTCGAAGTATGGTGTAATAGTGCGTGTCTTAGTGCAAAAGTAAGAACAAATCACCTTTTTAGGCCCTCAAACACACACAAATGAAGAGAGAGAGGGAGATATAGAGAGAGAAGATGTATGTATCAGAATATATATGTTCTAGGTCTAATTTTGCTGAACCAAAACAAAGGAGAGGGTTTGTCTCCTTCTATAGACCATCAAAGATGCTAAGCTTCCAAGAGAAGCTAATTAAAAGGATCAAGGCTTCTTCAAGAAGCCAAGGCAAAGGGGCCAAGGCTTCCTGAGGAAACTGAGGCAAGGTCCAAGCTTCTTGAGGAAGCTAAGACAAAGGTCCAAGCTTCCTCAAGAAGCTAGACCAAAAGGGTGCAAAAGGGGCAAAACAGTCACAGATGTGCACAGGGGCAGGGTTTGTGCATTCCAGCAGGCACAGCTGGCATGCACCACGCCTAAAAAAGGCAAAAAGGTGGTACCGGCCAGAAAAGGAGGCCATCGGCCAACTAAATGGTCGGTCAACCACACAAAGTGCCGACCGGCCATCACCAATGGTCGGTGGCAAGAAGACACGGCCGGTGGCATTAAGCCATGGCCGGTGAGGAGTGGGGATTGTTGGCCATCCCCTGCCCTCCAAACAAAAACACAAGTGTTTGGTGCAAAACCAAACACAACACAGTCAAGTCGAGAGGTCCTAAGGCAAGGCGCGTAACCGAGACCTCCGGGAACTCAAGACGAACACAAACGTGGATGATCACCGAGTGTTCGAACGGTGACGTCCAAGTCTTGAGGACGGTCAAAAATGGGGTGTCTATAATGGCAAAGATTGAGTTGAATATGAAGTTAGAATGCACATGCATGCATGAAATTACTATGAATCACCATGAATTGCCATGAAATTGCATAAGCTAGCATAAATAATGTTGAACATGGAGAATTGGGAACCAATCTTCACATGCATGCATAATTTTTATGGGTTTCATAATAATAAGTGTCATTTGTAAGATATGAAACAGAAATGAAGTCAAAAATTGACATGCATGTTTGACTGTTGAAGATATGGAGCTTATATGAGATTTGAATGCATGAGCCTTGATTATACAAAAGAAATGTTGATTAATTTTGAAGATTGGACCATGATTTTGAATGATTGGCCTCATATTGCTTACATCCATATGCTATATAATGTGTTTCCATGTTTTTGAGCCAAAATCATGAGCTTAAGGCCTTTGAATGTCAAGTTTGAAGTCCAAAATGATTGCTGGAAAAACCCAGAGCTCGGTATGTCCGCTCGAGCGGGGAAAGCACCGCTCGAGCGTGAAATGCAAGCTCCCAGCAGTTTTGTAGTCAGTGATGTCCGCTCGAGCGGGGAGCCATGTTGTGTGACTTTCAGCTCGAGCGCCTGAATTCATGCTCGAGCATAAAAATGAGGCAACCAGTACTTTTACAGACCTAATGGGTCCGCTCGAGCATCCAAATCCACGCTCCAGTGGGGATCCCTGTTTCTGAAATTTTGAAAAGATGTTATGTGATCATTTTTCCGTTCTCTTTCACTTCTAACCACTTTTAGGCATGTATTGAACATTATAAATGGGTTAAAAGGATAAGAAAGAGGCCTAAGAGGGATGTCTGAATTAAGAATGGATTGAATCGTTTGTGACTCATATGTGTTATGTAATGTATAGGGTCGAGCTCAAGGGTGAATCCACCGGCAGAACACTGTGAGTAATATCTTAATAAAGATATTTTGAAGTATGTTATTTGTCCAATTGCTTATTTCCCTATAAGTCTTATAAGTTTGTTAATTTGAATTATGGACAAATGTTTGTTATGCCATATGGTTGGGCCAAAGGCCGTCTGACATGAATGAAAGAATGAATGGGCCAAGGGCCGTCTGGCGTGAATGAATGGGTCGAAGGCCGTTTTACATGAATGAATGGGTCAAAGGCCGTTTGACATAAATGATTAGGCCAAAAGTCGTTTGACATAAATTATTGTGCCGAAGGCCGTTTGACATGAATGAATGTGCCAAAGGCCGTTTGACGCGAATGATTGGACCAAAGGCCATCGGACAGGAACGATTGGGCCAAAGGCTGTCGGATATGAATAAATTCGGCCCGAGGCCGTTTGATATTTTTGGAACCGCAGTCACTTGACCTATGTGTATATATATATATATACTAGATAGAAATCTGAATTGGGCCAAAGGCCGTCTGATGTATGTTGTTCTAAATACCGTTCGTGTATCTTATTTATTTGATATTATTCACTGGGCTTTCGCTCACGCTTATTCATGTGTTTGTTGGTGAGCCAAGGGAGGTCCAAACCCAGCCTCAGTGAAGTTTGTGTGAAACAGTCAAGGTTTTGAAGAATCAGCCCATATGTCTCACGCACGAGACTTGTTTTCGCCCTTTTGCTATTTTGTTATACTTTGTCATGTTGGCAAAAACTTTGGATTACGGTTGTACATAGTTTTGATTGGCTGACCATGACTTGAATGATCCTGTTGTGTAGAGCTTATATGTTAACTTTCCTTGATGTGAGTTATTAATGTATGTTTGTGAAATGTTATGACGTGCCATGTAAGCACAGCTCTATGGACAAAAATTTGAAATTGCTTCCATTTGGCCCACTTAACTCTGTTAAAATATATCTGATTTGGTTGACGGTCATAGGTAATCTCGTGATTACTGGCCGGTTATGTCCTTAACCCATGGGGGCAGGTTCGGGTTATGACAAGGGGGGAGGGGGGGACAATTGGAGTAAGAGTGATGGTACCAATACTAATATAGGCTAGAAAAGCCGTTACTAGGGGCATTGGTTGTGCTATTCAGTTTCTGTGTATCTACTTCTATTATGATCAAATAAGATTTGGCTGAAAATTTACTTGTTGGCTAAAGTTATGTTATGAACATGATAATTGTCGAAACTAGGATTAAATCCCAGAGAGTACTCTCTCTCTCTCTCTCTCTCTCTCTCAATTTGTACTTCTCCTTCTTCTTTTAGTACTACAACACCTTAAGCTAGTCTTAAATTTTGGAATTTGAAGCACAATATTCTTGATTTCTGACTTTCTAATTTATTTAATGGTAGCTTACCAATAAGTCCTACTTTTGGGACTAATTACCAATAGGTTCCACTTTTGGGACTAATACGATTGATTGGTAAGTGTCACTTTATTTAACTTACACTATTTTTCTTCATTCTGCATTTGGTCAAGGTTTTACATGCATAATTCTAACGTCAAAAGATGAATTATCTGTTTCATATCATGCTCTTAGGGGACATGAATATTATTTAAGTACTGCAAATGATTTTCTCCTGCCAACTTTGGTTTTATGCTTCACTTGTTATAAGGGCTTCTATTTCTTTTCAACATGCAGGATAAGGTTTCCATATCCATGGCAATGGAGGACTCCCACTATAAATGCTACAGATGCTTTTATAATGACGGTTGCAGCTATGATTGCTCTTGTTGAGGTTGATTTATTCTAGTGAAACTTTCAAGTCTTTTGATTTTATATATAGCTGGTGTATAGATGTCGCCGATAGCTCGTATCATTATTGGTTTTGTGTGAAATTATTATTTTAAGTTGGAATATACTTGGTTTGTATGCAATATTGACATTAAAATTTATTCTTTTGTTTGGATGGTTGTAAGTGAAATAGAAGCAGATTGTGGAATGGGTGATAATATACATGTATTGTTTTGTTTGTATACTTGTTACAGGTTGCATGGGATACATATAGGTTGTGAACAAATTAATAGAAAAAAAAAAACAAACATAAAATGATGTTTTTGGCTACTAAACAATTGGTAGCAAAAAATGGAGTAAAAATTTTTAGCGACTAAATAGTTAGTAGCTAAAAAAAGAATTAAATGGAAACAAATTTTTTGGTGACTAAATATGTAGTAGCCATAAACAAAAGACTTTAGGTGACCAATGATTTAGTAGCCAAAAAAAGAAAGAAAAAACACTTTTGGCAACTAAAACTTTAGCTAAACAAAAAACTAAATGTTAGGCGACTAAACCATTTAGTAGCTAAAAAAAATAAGATGAATAAAAAAGAAAATTAGCGACTAAAAGTTTGGTTGCCCTAAATGGTTAAGTTTTTTGTGACAAAAAATTTTAGTCGTTGAAAATATAATGTTAAATTTATTTTGAACTTTTGACGACTGAAAAATTAGTCGGCAATTGAATACTTTCAATGATAATTTTTAGTCACCAATTGAAAACTTTTGGCAACTAAAAAATTAGTTGCCAATTGAAGACTTTCAGCGACTAAATAATTTTTAGTCACCAATACCTTTCCCAACAATCATCTAGCAACAAAGCTGGTGACCAAAAAGTTTATTCGGCAAAACATTTTGGCAACTAAAATATGACTTTTGGTGACTAAAAATTTAGTCGCCAAAAGTTCAATTTGTCGTAGTGTATGCATTGTACATAAACAATTTATTTAGTTTTAATTTTGCTATAATAAAGAAAATGCATTGTACAAAATACATCCATATCTGTTAGTACAAAAACTAAAAAAATAGGATTTTTTTTCTTGATTGAGATAAAAGGAAAAAAAAAAAAAAGAACAGAAGAAAAAAAAAACTAGGATTTAATGAGTACTAACTGTTTGTGCCAACTAAAATATAACGTTCCTGTTATTATTATTACAAATATATATATATATATATTGATATTTAGTTTTGTAACATTTATTTATTTGTTTGTTTTATGTATTATATGAATTTGTTTGGTGGGCTTGAAATTCTAACATTACTGTAGGACCAAGTTTTGGAATGAAAATTTTATAGACGATGGTATATATATATATATATATTTCAATCCTTGGTCTGGTTCATAGGTTTAGAAGGTAGTTTTTGAATCTCGAGTTTACTTGATATGATAATTTCTTAATTATAAGAAAATAAAATAAATATAAATATAAAAAAATATATATAAAAAAAAAAAATACAGACCAGCAGACCCATGGAGGCTGCAATAGTGCTGCAAAGGTGTTAATGAGTTGGACCCACAGTTGCTTCAATGAGGAATACATGGGCTAGAAAATTCATGATTGTCTGTCTATTCATTTGAATGAGTCTTACTTGCAATCGGATATATGGGCTCAAAACAAGCCCATTGGTTCTGCTTAAAAAGAGTCAAGTTCTGCAATCTACCAGAATGTACAAATTTTTTTTTTTTTTTTTTTTTTGAAGAGTATATTACAAATTAATCAAATTATTATTGTTATGTACTTTTAATGATAAAAATTTGTTCAGAGTTATAAAAAATTTCATTAATTATTTTATTTTAATATTTAATACTTCTAAATATTTTTCCATTATTTATTTTTTTCTTTTTTCTCTTTATAATTTTAAATAATTTTTAAGGACAGATCACCAAGTGGGGATCCCCCATCTTGCATATCAATAATAGATATATAGATATAGATGACACTTGGAAGATTTAACGTGTATTATATACCTAATGATGGTGATTAATTTTTAATTTATTGAGGCGGTCGACTAAATTTTTGATACATTTCATTTTCAGTTGGCCGCAAAGAAAGAAATTTGTTGTCTGGGGAAGAAGTAAACTGAATATATATATATATTCTTTCTTTCTACTTTCTTTTTTTTTTTTTTTTTTTTTTTGGTGGTAGAAATAGTTAATTAGTCAAGTCTGGTGGCCTGTCAATTTTCTTTCTTTTTATTTTTAATTTTTAAAGTTTTTACTTTGATCTCATTGTGGTCATAAACATAAAGTAGGTATTTTCGTGCGTAAGAAGTAAAGGGCATTGTTTTAATTATTTTAATACATATGCATAAGAAACTTTTAATTAGTTAAGGATTGTAGACTATCAATTTAATTTTTAATTTTTAGGTTGATGTTATTGAAAGCGTAGACATGACTTTATAAAAATAAGTATTACTCAGCAAACGGACATATTATACATTGTTCACACCACGTCTAAGAGATGGGGTGAATTATTAATTAAAGCAACGGAGTTTACAATCTTCAACGATATTTATTCTATTATTTTAATTAAAAAGGTGGGTATTGATTATCAACTGTTTTTAATTTTCAAATGCCAAAAATACCTTTGTCTCTTGTTCATGCCTACTCTTTCCTTTCACAATTTCTCTTCTTATCCTCCCTAGTATCGATGGTATGTGATATGCTTTGACATTCTATTACCATTAAGTTTCTAAGGAGGATGAGAAAAGAGAATTGATAAGACTTGCCTTCGTTCGCTGCAACAGAATTAAAAAATTGCCAAGTTGCCTACAATGATTATCATTAGTAGGTGAAAAAGGAAGAGACCCATAGAACTTGATATATGTTTTAGTAAATGACTTAATGTCTGGCTATAAGGGATTGTAAGGTGTACATTTTACAGATATATATATATATATATATGTGTGTTTTTTTTTTTTTTTTTTTCAAGATGTTGACACTAAATTTAATAGTGTCAACTACATTTTTTAGTTTCTCCATGTATATATTGATGTAAGTTGTCCATCCTTTAGCTTCTAATGTGTACACATTTTTTTTTCCTTCTGAAAGTGTTGAAATTCTTTTCGGAATAGGATGATATCAATTCCTTCTCATATGGTGTTGATAGAATCATTACTCACTTGAAGACAAGATTTTGAGCTCTAGCTTTCAAATTATTCAAAAGATTCAAGTATTCAAATCCTTGTTCATAAAGACTGTGTTCTTGTGCTTCATTGTATTATATCCACTCATGGGGAGTTATTGCTTGCATTCTTATACTTATGAATTGCTTTAATAATTTGTAAAATTGTTAGTGAACATTTCGTGAGAGTTTCGATTTGGAACAATTGCTAAGTGTGTTGCTTGGTACCAAGATTTTTTCTTTTGAACAAGTGGAAGTGCATTCATACTAGTAGAAAGGAATACCCAACATGAATTTCGCAAGTGTCAATTCACCTTAAATACTAAAAATGACTAGCCAAACAATTGGTAAGGTGAAAGACATTATCTATTTCTTAAGTGTCACTTCATAGCTAAAATTTTGTCTTTAGAATAAGTGATAGTGCATTCATACTAAAATTTAAACAAAAGTAGCAAATTGTAAAAAGATAAGTGTGGGACCGAACTATTTATTGAATTACACACGATAATATATTACACATGACTTGCAAAAAAAAATCATACAAGACTAGGGAACATGATTCCATATCTCATGGAAATGTTTCTTCAAATTATTAACATTCACAAGATACAATCAACAATACATCAACAAATCAGGGGAGTGCACTAAGCATCATGCACTTGACCCAAGATTGGCGAGAAGCCAATCAAACACCCAAACTCCAAAAAAACAGAACAAAAGACAGAACAACAAAACAAACAGCAGCAAGGCATAAGTCATGAAACAAACAACTAGCATTAGTCACCACCAGCTCCAATAGCAGCAAGGCAACAACAATCCAAACAGCAGCAACCCACTGTAGGCCTGTGAATCAGCAATAGTAGCTGCAGACAGCAGACCAAACAGAAACATACTTCAGGCCAAATACCAATTTCCTTACAAGCATAGACCAAACATCAACTTCATACTGCTCTTAGCCCAAAATGCTATCCTTGTCTTCACAATATCCTCCAAATCAGCTAAATTAGGATGCACATCATTAAACAATATATCATTCCTCAACTTCCAAATCGACCAAAATAGGACTAGTGGCACAATTTTCCACACCACCACCTCTTTTTCCTTAATTGAAGGCCCACCAATTTAACAGAGCCTCAATAGACCCAGGGATCACCCACGACATATTCCACCATCGTATAATTCGAGACAGAATAGGATTAACATTCACATAACACTGAATAGTATAAAAACATATATGTAATATGATTGATACAACACGACCATGACCACGACTACAACCAAAACACAATTTAAAAAAGAAAAAAGCTATTCAAAACAAAAACAAAAACAAAAACAAAAACAAACAAACAAACAACAACAACAACCAACCGTGACACCAAATTTTATGGGGTAGCAGTTATTTGCAAGAGTTGGGAATACGATTCAGACTTTTCTTATTCAAGATGGGTCTGAAACATAACGACCGACACTATCAGCCCCACCAAGGACATAGTAGGAAGAAGTCAGTGATGGATTAATGGATATGAATCTCCCTCTCCTAATAAAGCCAAGTTAGACTTATACCCATTACATCCTACGCACCCGAAAAAAAAAAAAAAAAAATGGCCCCAAGGAGATAGACTCTATGACACACGACCACTACCCTCGGGTGGGAATGAGAGAGACTTGACATAGATATGATATAACGAAGAACAATGAAGATGAAGAAGATAATTACACTACAAAGCATCCAATGGGACTCCAATTTTTGTGCTGTGCAAGTTGTGCAGTGGAATGGATCGATTTTTTGACTTTCGAGATCTTTATCATGCGTAACTCATTCTTGACTTTAGAAACTTGAAAGGATGTAATGCAAATCTGACAATGCTGTTTTGGTTGATCGTCGTTGGAAACAGTCAAAAGATAAAAGGACCCTTCCCCGAAATCAGCCAAGTAGGCAAATGTTACATCAAGTGGGATTTTCAAGCCTTTCAACACTTGGGTATTTTTTACCTCCCCATCATCCAACTTATAAGCAACAACCCCTTTAGATGGAACAAAGCAAATCAAAACATCCTCATCATATATTACAGCACCACCATCAAAGTCGAATGGAACACCACAATCTTGTTTGTCTTTGTCATTATTTAGAGGATATGTCATCCACTCAAAGTGAGTAGGGTATCGAATATCAATCCATGGACGACGACGAAGCTCTAGATGGTGATCATCTTCATCAAACAAAGTGCAACGTGTCCATTTCTTTTTTTCCGTATCAAAAGTAAAGGAAGAGCTAGAAGTCGATACATGAATCTCATTACCGATAACAACATAGGCTCGGAATTGAGGGTCTTGGAAGAACTTAGAGTCAGGTGTAAGAAAAGGAGGACTAGGAAGTTTTTCCCAAGTGTTTGTTTTGGAGTCAAGTACCACAAAAGGACACTCTGGCAGCATAGAGACTGGTGTTCCAGCAAGGACATATAGCTTTCTTTCCACCACAATGATCAATGGAGAAGCCATCCCTGAAAACATTTCAGGGACTCGAGAATTTTTTTTTTTGATCACTAGTCGAGATGCCACATTGGTTTCAGAATTTGCAAGGTCAAGCTTGAAGACCTTTGGGTTGTAGTCATATAGACTATACCTGAAGAAATTATTCATTGTGTCAATTAATAAATGATTTGTGTATTGCTCCATAAATTATGGGATATGATTGAATTTGTGGATATTATTTTTCTTATTCAGTAGTGGCCTAGTATTGTGTATAGAAAATTTTACCTAACTTGTCTTTATTAAATACGTGAGAGACAATGTATGACCCATATATCGTATTTTGCAGTTCCTTATTTGTAGCATTACATAAACATTGTGAATAGTAATTTGAGACTATATAATGATTTTTCTTCATCCGATAAATATTGGTGTTATGGATGTAAATAAATTATCTGTTAATTACACATTTCTGCCCTATTTTTTTTTTAAAAAAAATTCAATTCACTTTGGTCCCTATTATTTTAATTTGAACAATTTGTTTCTAAATTTTTGTTAATTTTGTCTATGTGTATACTTTAGAAAATTGAGAAATGTTCCAAAATTATTAATTTTAACCTTCAATTTGGATGAAATTGCCAAATTGAAACTACACTTAAAATGTAAGAACCAAAATATTCAATTTAAAATTATAAAGACTAAAGTGCGATTTAAATAAAACTACAACCATGAAAAGTGTAACTAGCCCCCCCCCCCTCCCCTTTATTTTTATCAGTGAAAGTCAGTTGTTAATTGTTAGATTTGCACATATGGGAGTTAGGCCTCGTTTGGCAACCGAACTTTTTAGCCAAAAAGTCAAAAAGTTACTAAATTAGCCAAAAAAACCAACAACTCATACCAAAAAGTCAAAGATTCTCTTTTCTCTCTATTTTTGCACATCTTTTCGTAAAAAGTCAAAAAGTCATCCCAAACATACTAGTTTTTTTTAGCTCATATTTTAGCCAAATAGCCAAAAAGTTACTAAATTAGCATGCTCCCAAACGAGGCCTTAGTATCCCCAAAGAGTGCTTGCCTCCTTAATTTAACTCCTCTAAGGAAAGTTGAACGCATGACCTCTCGCTAGGGAAGCACTTAAAAAAGTCTTTGTGACTAATTAGATTAGGCCTAGTTGGTCTTGCGTTCTATTTTTCTTATTCTAAAAACTAGCACAATATAAGAAATTCCACTTAATAGACTGTATAAAACATTGCTAATAAGCTATAACATGACTTGTATACAGAAATGTTGGAAGTTTAAGAAAAATGATGTGTTCTAGTTTTTGCAGGACTTCTATACCAATAGGAAGTTGGTTAAAGGGCTAAATAGTTCTTTTATAACTTTGATACCGAAGAAGATGTGTCCTGAAGGGTTGGCGGATTATAGACCTATATGTTTGGCAGGAGTGATTTATAAAATTTCGGCAAAGATTCAATCCAAAAGATTGGAAAAAGTTCTACCAGAAGTTATAAGTGAAGTGCAAACAGCCTTTTTAGGAGGTAGGGATATATTTGATGGGGTAATGATTGCCAATGAGGTGGTGGGTTGGTGGGAGAAGTCAAAGAGAAAGGGTGTCATCCTCAAACTTGACTTCGAAAAGGCTTACGATTCAATTAACCGGGAGTATTTGTTCTCTATGATGCATAATTTGGGGTTAGGAGAAAAATGGGTGGGATTGATGAAAACATGTGTCTCCACAGCAAGAGTGTCAGTTTTAGTTAATGGGTTGCCAACAGAGGAATTTAGTTCACAAAAGAGATTAAGGCAGGGAGATCCACTTTCTCCTTCCCTGTTCAATATTGCAGCTCAAGGTCTAAATGTGTTATTAGAAAGAGCAAAAGAGTTACGCTTAATAAAGGGGGCTTCTGTGGGGATATCAAACTTGAGATTATCACATCTCTTGTTCGCAGATGATACGATACTATTTTGTGAAGCAGAGTGGGCTGAAATTGTGAATGTGAAAAGAATCCTAAGATGTTTTGAGGTTATGTCCGGGTTAAAGATAAATTTTCATAAAAGTGTGGTGTGTGGTGTAGGGATCAGTGAGGAAGAGTCTCAAGCTTTTGCCTCAGAGTTGTTTTGCTTGTGTCAAAAAATACCTTTAAAATACTTGGGTTTGCCTCTTGGTGCCAATCCTAGAAAGAAGAAGTCTTGGTAGCCAATTGTGGATAAGGTCAGATCCAAGTTAGCATTGTGGAAAATGAAGTTGTTGTCGTATATGGAGAGGCTAACTCTGATCAAATCTGTGCTGGATGGTTTACCAGGGTACTACATCTTTATTTTTAAAATGCCTAAAGGAGTAGTAAAGGAGATTGAAAGGATCAAGGCAGCCTTCTTATGGGGTAGTTCAGGTTTAAAAAGAATGATTCACTTAGTGAATTGGAAGGATGTAACAAGGAAAAAGGAGCAGAGTAGGTTAGGATTACGTAGGATCGATGAAATGAATGAGTTCTTGCTGGTCAAGTGGTGGTGGAGATGTGGGGTGGAAGATAACTCATTATGGAAGAAAACTATTACTAGTAAGTATGGGGCCGAAGGGGGAAGATGGTTACCAATGAAGGAAGGGAGTGGCGATGAATCTATTATGTGGAGTGATATTTTAAATGTGGCAAGATCTAATACATGATTGTTTGAGTTCTTTGTATCGAAGTATCGAATTAAGGTTGGAAATGGGAACAGGGTTGCATTTTGGCATGATAAATGGTTATTGCATGTCCAGTTGAAAAGAGAATTCCCGAGGCTGTTTATGCTTTCAGTGGATAAGGAAGGTACGTTGAGTACTTTTATACAAAGGACAGACAGCTCTGGGGATTGGAAGTTAGTGTTTAGAAGATCATTACTTGCTTGGGAGGAATAGGAGGTAGTTAGGTTACAGGTATTACTAAGAGATGCTCCAAATATTAGCTTGGAGCTGCAGGATTCAATTGGTTGGACTGTTACTTCTTCTGGTTTGTTCACAGTGGCATTGTTAAGAGAATGGTCAGAAGCTTACCAGGGTCCTTTATCTCTAGTGCCTAAGATGCTTTGGAATAATGTGCTCAGTTTTTGAGCTGGCTGGTGTGGAGAGGGAGGGTTAAAACCACTGATATGTTGGTAAAAATTGGGGTGTTAAGTCCAATAATGAGAAATGACTGTTCTTTTTGTAAAAGTGAAGCTGAAATAGTAAACCATCTATTTTTGCTCTGCCCTGAGGTATGGATAGTCTGGTCAAAATTGTTGCTCTGGTGGGGAATAAGTTGGGTCACACCTCCTAATGTAGTGAGTATGCTGCTATGGTGGGTTGGAACAAAATTCAAGAAAATGGTGTTGAAGATTTGGAGACTTGCTCCAATTGCTATGCTCTGGTCTATCTGGAGGTTGCGAAATGAGTGTGTCTTTAAAGGTAGGTTGCCCAACATGGATGAGTTGAGTGAGATAGTAAGGGTAAGGGTTGGGTTGTGGGTTGAGTATAATTTGTCTAGCATACAATATTCAGTGTATGATATTGTGGAGAATTTAAGTCAAATCAGGATGTGTCTACGAGGTGCCTGGTGGAGCTGCTGAGTAGTGTTGGGTTGTGGGTGGTCATCTGCAGTATAGAGGTGTAGTGTTTTTGCTTTGGCTGGATGATGCTGGCAGGTCTGAAGCTGGGTGATGCTGCTGTATGCTGCTGATCTGGTCTGTGCAGTTTCTATAGGGTGATAAAATGTTGGTTTTACTGATATATGGTTTGGAGCTGGTGTAAATTGTTTCTTGTTTGTTGTTCTCCTGTTTGTTTGGATTTAGGTTGTTTTTGATTGGCTTCTCACCAATCTTGGGTTTATGCTTGCATGTGATTGTACTCCTTTGTGGTGCCAACCTAGTTAGGATCGTGAAGGTAGCTTTAATGCTTGTGCACTTTTCCTGATTTGTTGATGTATTTTTGCATGTAATATGCTTTTTTATTATCAACAAATCTTTTCTTTTGCTGATAAAAAAAAAAAAAAAAAACTAATAATTTTTATAAATATTACTTAATAAGAAATTCCACTTAATAAACGGTATAAAACATTGCTTATATGTTATAACAACTGAGTAATAAGAAATTTACTTAATTTTGATTTCATATATAAATATTTTATAAAAGAATATTAGCATGTACTATTATCATCAATTTGCACATATGTTATAGAATTGTTGAAAAATAAATATTATACATTTTGTTGTACTGTTCTGCTATCTCAGACCTCTTCATTCCTCAAGCATCTCTCTCATTTTTTACTGTCATTGTAGATATCTTCGATATTCCTTATTGGAAACGACAACACATTTGACGTCATTTTCACAGGCGATAAAGTCCGTTCAGTCTCTCTTTCTCATATTCCTTTTCCTCTCGCTCCACTAGCTAATCTTCTTTAACTCTTATTTTCTGTTCCATGGCTTTAATTTAATGATTGTCATTACATTTTGTTTTCTCTGTATTATGAGAGATCCCGATTGGTGATTCTAAGATTTTAGTGATTTGTTTAGTCATTTTATAATAATTGTTATGAAACTTTGTTGCTTGATTACAATATTTGTGGTTTATAAAAAAATTGGATATTTTTGCTACATCAATTAGTTGTGTTGTTACGCATTTTGTGATTGATGTTGTTAGTTTTTTATTCTTGGCAATCTCGTTTGACAAAACTCCTTTCAGTTGTACTTATTTTCGCACTTTTTTTTTTTTTTTTAAATTTCAGTGAGGCTATGAGTTTTTAGATGCGAATCCAACCCGAATTGTGCCTTGCAGAGAAGTTTGTGATGTTAATTCTTTCAAGATTGCCACTTCGCTGACTATGACAGGAATCGAACTGCCCGGTCAGCTCGCGGGGGTCCAGAGGACAACGCCCCTTGGCGGGTCCGGGTAACGCCCGGGCAGGGTCGACGGGCAGCGCCCCCGAAGCAAAATGCAAAATTGCATTCGAAGTTGCTTGTCTGCCCTTGCTCGCTCGAGCGAAGGAGTCCTCGCTCGAGCGAAGGCTGCATCTGTAAAAAACCCGAGAAAGATGATTTTACGCTAGAGCACAGGTTGTTTGGCTCAAGCGAAGCCACTTATGGAAAAAACGCATTTTTGGTTCCTTGTTCGAGCGAGGGAGTCTTCGCTTGAGCGAGCTTCGCAGTCCCAGATTTCTATAAGTACGTGTTTCTGTCAGATTTTAGGATTACTGTTTCAGATCTTCTTTTTGGATATTAAGGTTTATATCTGGGGATATTTTGCTAGTTTTCTTTGATGTTTAATTGAGTATTCAACTCATGGGTTAAGAAGAATACATCAAAGGTTTGTTTGTTCATTTTATACAAAAAAGAAAGTTGTTCTTTGGTGGATTCTGAAGAATTTGAGCCTGAAGCTTTGGTGGATTCTGGAGTGGCTCATTGTCAAGACAATTTTGAGGTAAAGACGGGGCTGGAAGAGACACATAGGGGTTGGTTCAATTCGGGCGTCGATTCGCTAGGTAATTGAGAGTATACCTGTGTAATTCTTTTATATCTTCTTAGTGGATTGTTTTGTGGCTGTTGCCCGTGGTTTTTTATCACAATTGGAGGTGCTCCAATTATGGTTTTTCCACGTTAAAATCGTTGTATCAATTTGTCTTGATTGTTTGATTGGGATTGTTTTATTGCTTTAAATTCATACATAATCACAAATCAATATCTAGCGAATTTCAAGATTTTTCAGATGTTATGAAATTTTTTTAGTTGGTTATGACATTTGTGATTTGTAAAGATTTTGATTATTTTTATTATGACAATTAGTGGTGCAGTTACGCATTTTGTAGGTGATGTTATTAAATTTTGTGAGTTGGTTATGACATTTGTGGTTTTTAAAATTTTTAGATGTTTTTATTATACAAACTAGTGGATAGTTACATAATTTTTGGTTAATGTTACGAAATTTTGGATATTAGTTGTGACATTTATGGTTTTCTATAATTTTAAACAATTTTGTTACGCCAATTAGTGATGGCGTTATGTAGTTTGTGTTTTATATTACAAAACTTTGTGACTTGATTATGATATTTTTGATTTCTAAAATTTTAAATATTTTTATTACGCCAATTAATGGTGTGATTATACATTTCGTAGCTAATGAGTAAAATAGTCTTTTTTTATTAATTTTACTTAATAAAAATAGATGAAGGATTTATATTAAAAATAAATAAAAAAATTTTAAGTATAAGTTGACAAAATTATAAATTAATAATTTACTTTATTATAAGACTCTATTCGTAAATGTTTTAATTTTGTTTTTTACAATGATAATTACATAATTTCAGCCCCATTTTCTCCAAAAATTTGGAACAAACATCCAAATTTTGTCAAAATCAAAATTCCGTCATTAATTATTTTTGACAAATCCCCAAATTTACACCCCTATATGCGAGTAATGGCTATGAAATATGTGATTAGTGGTTATGATATATATGATGTTGGTTATGAGGCAAATGGTGTTGGTTATGAGATGTGGTTATGACATAAGTGTGTAAATATTATGAGATATATGATTAGTGATTATTAGATTTATAATTTTGATTATGAGCAGAGTAATGTCGTTATAAGTCAAAAGGGTGTTTGGTTATGAGATATGTGATTAGTGATTATGAGATATATAATGTTGGTTATGATCAAAGTGGTGTGATTATGAGATATGTGATTAATAGTTATGATATATGTAATATTGGTTATGAGATATGTGAGTAATGGTTATGAGATATTTGATTAGTGATTATAAGATATGTGATTTTGGTCATGAGCAAAGTGGTGTCAAATGGTGTTTGGTTATGCTATATGTGTTAGTGGTTGTGAGATATGAGATATTGGTTATGATCAAAGTTGTGTAGGTATGAGCAAAATTGTTGTTAGCTATGAGATATATGGCTAGTGATTATGAGATATGTGATGTTAGTTATGACTCAAAAGGGTTGGTTATGAGATGTGGTTATGATTCATGTGGGTAATAGTTATAAGATATGTGATATTGGTTATGAACAAAGTGGTGTGGTTATCAGCAAAATGGTGTCAGTTGTGGGATATGTGACTAGTGGTTATGAAATATGTGATGTTGTTTATGAAAAAAAGAAGAAGTGTTGGTTATGAGATATGTGACTAGTGATTATGAGATATGCGATGTTGGTTATGAGATATGTGACTAGTAGTTATGAGATATGTGATGTTGGGACTCCTGAACTTCTTTGATTTCTTTTGCCATCTTTTTGGTAACCGGTTATACCGGTTGCCAATTCAAAATTAAATTATTAAAATAATTTAGTTATGTGGTAGTTATGAGATAATATGGTATATATGAATAACTAAATATAACTAAATTATGAGTTAATATGATAATGGTTATGATAACGGTGGAGAATCTTTCATGATCATTTTTATAATATTTTTTTCATGATACGTAGCATTACTCTACAAGAAAACACCACATACTAATCAAAGGATAAAAAATCTTCATGAAGCATTTCATAATATTTTTTTATGATCTCTCGTATTATCTAACGGTGGAGAATCTTTCATGATCATTTTTATGATATTTTTTTCATGATATGTAGCATTACTCATATGATATTAGTTATAATATAAGATCACATTCTCATAACTTATGTATGGTACACCCAATTATACTTTAACAACGTGCACCGAAACACCAAAACAAAGCACAACTGAGTGGGAAAACCGTGGGGGATTCAAGTTTATTAAAAGGAGAAAACCATACACAAACACGAGAAACCAAAAACATAGCAATAAGATGGTGCACTAAAGTAGAAGTTTTGTAATAGATATGGATAAGAGAAAGAAAAAACTGAAAATGAGAATTAAATTGAAGAGACAACCAAACCAAAAGAAAAAAAGGGAAAAATTGAAGCAACAAAAGGAAAAGAATAGATGATGGAGAACCCCAACAAAGAAGAAGATTGAGAGAAAGATAAGCACATCTGGTGTTGAAGAGTAGGGGAGAGTCACTTGATACACAAATTCAATTCAAAATTTCTCAATATTGTAGGTTAATACGTATTGGAGATGCTAATTGTTGCAGAATTTCTCAATTTGTAGGTTAATATATAAATTTAGTCATCGCATTGGAGATGCTAATTGTTGCATTAAGGTCATGTTCGTTTGGAAAGTGGGTTGAATTTTTAGTTTTTTGACTTTTTTGGATATTTTAGCCTGAGGATAAAGTCTCGTTTGGGAAGGGTTTTTGATTTTTTTAGCTTTTTTGTGAGAGAAATAATGTAATGATTATAGATTGGATGTGATGTTTTATCTTATTAAGCTTAAAAGCCTATTTTGTTTTTTGTGGCTACTTTAGCCAAAAAAAGTCCAAACCCTCCCTTCCCAAACGGAGCCAATGAATGAAGAAATAGTTAGCCAAAAAAAAGAGACAAAAAAGAAAATGGGGAAGAGTCTCCTAATATTTTCCTTTCCTCTGTAAGTAGTGCTATACAAACCAAGAAAACAGTCAAGAGGAAAAGCCTATTCAGAATGATTGACTTCTATTTTTAAAAATACGACTGTCAAATTATTTTTTTGTAATCAATTTTGCATAACAATTTTCTTTCTAAATCATTTTCTTTTTTTGATAGACATATCTTGGATACCTGGATAAGGGAGCTGCAGGCTTGCCATCGGTGTCTGAATTTGAAGATTCCTGCTCTCTCCTTTGGCCACCAAAAAAATATAAGTTTGACCCAACAACTCCGCAAGCCATCCCAAAGTAGTCACCATCATCATCACTTGAAGGGAATTCAATTTCTCGTGGTTTCGAGGATTGATTTGATGAACCAATTGATACGAGTGGCAGGACAGAGTAGGATGCAGAAGAACCACCATAGCTTGCCACACACAGCCTTAGAGTTTTTTTTGGCAACTCTTCTTGACTCCTGTCTGTTTTGGATTGCTTCTTTGTTTTTACCTGTGGCTGAAATTCAGATTGTTTGATTCTTTGTTGTTGCCTCTGGCTGAAATTGATTCCTTTGCATTTTTTGAACTGAAGTTGCTTCTGTGCAGATGTAAGGATCACCGCTGGGGTTAATTTGTGTGACCTGAGTTCTCTACTGGAGGGCAACATGGGATATGATAATTGGAATTGGTTTCACACACACACCCAAACACACACACAAACACACACAAAGAGAATTTGTGTTCTTGATGATGGCAACAAGTTTTTATAAAGAGGATGGAAACAAGGAGCTATTAAAAAGAATAATATATATAATTAGGGACACAGAAAGAGAATATGTCTTCTTGATGATGGCAACGAGTTTTTATAAAGAGGCTGGAAGCAAGGGGCTATTAAAAAAATAATAAATATAATTAGGGTAAATAATATAGTTAACTCAATACTTTTGACATACTTATAGTGACGTCTTTTAAAATTTTAATTTATATAATACTAAGTCTATTTTTCATCAATAATTCATTAGTTGTACGATGGAAAAATAATTTTACTACCTTTTTTATACTAAAACCGTTTATTTTAGTGCCTACTTATCATTGGTGTTAGTTTCAATTGTTTCATCCATACAAAAAGAGAGATTAATGTAATTATGTGAAAATTGTATAATTAATTGTATTTTTAAAATCTTTTTTGGATCAGTAAAAAAGAAATTTATTGATGAAATCAATACAATACATATAGATATACATCAATAAAGAAGAAGGCAAGAGCAAAGAGTATAATAGTACACATTCTTAATCCCAACTTGTTGATACCATGAAAGATACCCAACAATATAGTAGCTCAAGCCAAAAGCGTTGTGAGAAGCCAACAGAGAAGACGAAAAAAAAAGCCAATAAAAAACAAGTTACAAACAAATAAGAGGCCTCAAAACCATCGCTCACCGTCTCTCACCATCTCATCGCGATTGTCGCTCACCATCTCATTGCCATCGTCAATACACCGCCTCAGACCCATTGATTTTGATTGAAGTTTTTGTCTTTCTCTTTCTCTATCTCTTTTCGTCTCTCTTCCTTTCTCTATTTCCCTATTTGACTCCAAGTGTAGGGGTTTTTTGTTTTTCTTTTTTGTTGTTGTATGAGTTGGATTTCTGGGAAACGAAACAAGTAAATGGGTTATGATTTTTGTTCTATATTTATGGTTTTTTATTTTATTTATTTTATTTTTGATGCAGAGGCTTTCAAGATATCTAAAAGAATTTATTTATTTATTTATTTTTTGTAAACGAATAACACCATTGTTGCTCTGAATTTTCTCTGATATTTCAAAGAAAACTGCAACTTTCAAATTTGTCAATTTTAGGTTATAAATAGCTTTGGCAATGGTTGTTTTTCCTATCCCATCCGTTCCACAAATATGCTAACATTAGTTGAACGATCTTGTAAACCATAAGTCCGATTTATTGTAATATAGGACCATACTTCCAACAAAATGACTTGTATATTCCTCACCTTTGCAAGTGCAAACATAAAAACACCCGCAGCAACCAGGAGAGTGCAGACATACTCAGGAAAAGAGTATCTAATACCATAAACCAAGCTACCCATCAGCATCACTGCATAAAAGGAAAATACCAAACCACTAAAACTATAAATTCCTAATTTGATTAACAAAGAAATTTACAATAAAAATTCGTACCATCAAAAAAAAAAAAAAAAAAAAAAATGGTCATCTAACGAACAACAGAATGGACAGGACACATAACACGTGTGCCTTCCTTCTTCTTTTTTTATTTTTTATTTTTTATTTTTTATTTTTTTTTAACGAATAACTCCATTGGGTTGCTCTGAATTTTCTCTGATATTTCAAAGAAAACTGCAACTTTCAAATTTGTCAATTTTAGGTTATAAATAGCTTTGGCAATGGTTGGTTTTCCTATCCCACCCATTCCACAAATATGTCAACATTAGTTGAACGATCTTGTAACCATAAGTCCGATTTATTGTAATATAGGACCATACTTCCAACAGAATGACTTGTATATTCCTCACCTTTGCAAGTGCTAACATAAAAACACCCCCAGCAACTAGGTGAGTGCAGAAATTTAGTCTATACCATAAAAATTCCTGATTTGATTAACAAAGAAATTTACAATAAAAATTCCTAGCCATCAAAATAAAAAAATAAAAAATAAAAAATAAAAAAAATGGTCTTCTAACTAACAACAGAATGGACAGGACAGGACACATAACACGTGTGCCTTCCATTTTTCCTATTTTTTTTTTTTTAGGTAAGTAATCTCATCATCTATTTGCAAATGGAGAACCACAATTTCTTTATTACATTCCCACACCAACCAGCAATGAATGTCTCAGTGATCTCACATTGCAGATGTCAATTCCAAAGTTCGTCTATACCAAAAATTCTGTTGTTTCTCTATTACCAATAAGATGGCTCTATAGAAGAAACTATCAACTGCTTGCTGAGTTTATTGAAAGAGGTCATGATAAATTCTTCAAGATGAAGAATCCTCTGTGATTGTACATTTTAAATTCTCTTATTCTTTTATTCTTTTATTGCTTTTTCCTTTGAAGTGTGTTAAGTATTGCCATTACTATGCAATACCAGATCTGATGAGCTCAAGTGGGATGCAGACCCTGTTAGGATCAAACACACCCAGAAAAATTGTCTCACACACACAGAGAACACAATATTTACGTGGTTCGGCCCAATGCCTACATCCACGGACAGAAATGAGAATTTTTCACTAAAATGGAGCAAAATACAAGTACAGAGGAGGAGATGAAACTCACTCAACTCACAGCTCTCTCTCTTCATCTACTCTTTTTACTGATTCATCAGTCTATATTTGGAGTGAATCACATCTGGGACCTATACTACCCGTGGCTGCCTCAATTTCGAAGTACTTTGCTCCTCCCAAACTGTAATTTTTTGGGTGGATGTCTTGGCTGGGTAAGATTAAAACTTCTAGTTTCCTCCATCGAATTGGAATACTAACAGGGAATGCAAATCTTGATTGTGTTTTCTGTCATAATGAGGTTGAAACTATGGAACATATTCTACTTTACTGTCCTTTTGTTTGGTTGTTTTGGTCCAACATTGTGTGATGGTGGGGTATGTAGTGGGTGTTACCAGGTTCAGTGAATGGACTTTTGAATTTGTGGTCTGGTTGTAGAATGAAGAAGCTGGAGAAGAAAATTTGGGTGGTTTTACCTTTGGCTATTCTCTGGTCTACATGGAAGCACCGAAACGATTGTGTCTTTAATGGTTCTCAACCAAACTTGGAAGATTTGTGTGATATAGTGAAGGTTCGAGTAGCTATGTAGCTCAAAGCCTCACCAATTCAAGTGGAGTTTTCTATTAATGACTTGGTCTTTAACCTACCACAGGTGAAGTTTTGTATCAGAAATGGAGGTTGAATGATTTGGATCAAGTCTGGTGGTATCTTTTAATCTGCTGAGATTACTCTGCTGCTAGTACTCTGCCTATCCATATGAGTTTTTTGGTTCATTAGTCCATAAATGGTGTCAATCATTTCTGGATCCTGTAACAGAAGTGTTTGTTTTTAAATGGTTGGATCTTGGTATGAATGGTGTTCGTGGTAGTAGACGTCTGCCTAGGTCACATGTTATTTGTTGATTGGTTTGATGTTTGGTTTATGAGGTTTTGTGTTTGCTGCTGGGGTTGTGTGATGCACTGCTAATGTCTGTACTGGTCTCATCACTCACTGGTCTCCTGCTACTACTGATTGAAGAATTTTTTGATGTGGGGCTCAGAGGTATGCACAGGTCTCATGCTGCTGATGTCTGCACTAGTCTCATTACTCTCTAGTCTTCTACTACTGTTGATTGATGAAGCTTTTGGTTGTTGGTTTGTTTGCTTGTTTGCTTGTTTTGAACTGGTTGTTGGTTTGTATAGAGTTCTTGGTAGCAGAGATATGATTGTTTGTTTTGAACAGGTCTCCTGTTATTGCTGATTGTTGTTGTTGCACTTGATTGGTTGTTTTTAGCTGTCAGCTATTGTGATAGTATAGTTGTTCTGTTCTCTTTGGGTGTCTTGATTGGTTCCTCACCAATCCTGGGTTGAGTGCTAGCATATGATTGCCCTTTCTTCGCGGTGCCAACCTAGTTGGGATTGTTAAGATTAGCTATGATGCTTTATGTACTCCCCTGATTTATTGATGTAATTTTGCATGTATTATGCCTTTTCGTTAATAAAGTTTTGTTTTTGCTGATAAAAAAAAAGTATTACTTTTAAAGTTATTTTGGGTAACACTAGCAAAACAAAACGTCACACAAAGGCGCTAGAGGAAGTACAAACTTATAATCAAAAGTCAAAAGGAAAGTCAAGAAGGATGAAACAACCTTAATAATTTATGTTAAACAAAAACCATGCTTAAAATTATGTCAAGAACTCATCCGGTATAATTTTTGAAGATTTTACAAGGACCTGCAACTGATAGTAATAGAATAATAAGTATTTCAAACCACAAATGCATTTGTTGTTTTACTTTAAAATAAAAATAAAAAACGTAAAAGAAAATTGAACATGGAGGCACTTGACAGTCTTGATGGTGGACAATTTACCTTGCAATTAAGTAAATCCTACTGCCCAATGTTTGGTCGCCGTATATTTGGTTTTGTCTACTAAAATAAATTTAGTCTGCAAAAATCTCGCATAATGTTTACTATTAAGCTTTGGCGACCAAAATTTTGTCAGTAAATATTTATTTTCGATGACCAACAAAATTTTTAGTCATGGTATAATAATTTTTGGCTACTAAAATAGTTTAGTCGCCAATTAATTAGCATTGTTTTACTTTTATCTTTGGCAACAAAAAATGTGGTCGGCAAAGGTTTTTTTCGGTGACCAAATTCATTTTGTTGGAAATAAAACAAAAATCATTTGGTGGGAATATTAAATATTACCGCCTCATTTTGGCTTATGTTTAATTTAATTTAATTTTTTTATTAGCACAGTATTTATCTATGTATCGAATGATACGTACACCAAAAGAAAAACCAATCAGCACCTAGTCTCTTGCTCTCACTCTTGTTGATTGCCCATTGGTCTCCTCTCATCGACTGACCATCGCCCACCATCACTCACCGTCTCATCGCCACCGTCGGTACACCATCTCAGACCCATAGATTTTGATTCAAGTTTCTCTCTCTCTCTCTCTCTCCCTATTTGACTCTAGCTATAGAGGTTGTTTGTTTTTGTTTTTTGATGTTGTATGAGTTTCATTTTTGGGAAACGAGTAAATGGGTTATGATTTTTGTTCTACATTTATGTTTTTTGTTTTTTTTTGGTTTTTTTTGTTTGTTTGTTTGTTTGTTTGTTTTTTTTTGGTTTTTTTTTGTTTTTTTTTGTTTTTGTAAACAAATCAAACCATTGGGTTGCTTTGAATTTTCTCTGATATTTCAAAGAAAACTGCAACTTTTGAATTTGTCAAATATTAGGTTATAAAAAGCTTTGGCAATGGTTGTCTTCCCTATTCCATCCATTCCGTAAATGACAAATATGCTAACATCAGTTGAGCCATCTTGTAACCATAAGTCAAATTGATTGTAATATAGGCCCATACTTCCAATAAAATGACTTGTCTATTCCTCACCTTTGCAAGTGCAAACATAGAAACACCACCAGTAACCAGGAGAGTGCAGACATACTCAAGAAAAGTGTATCTAATACCATAAACTAAGCTACCCATCAGCATCACCGCATAAAGAGAAAATATCACATCCATTAACCACAGAAACCACCATAGCTATAAATTCTTGATTTGATTAACAAAGAAATTTACAATAAAAATTCTTACCCATTGTAGACACCCCATTTTTGACCGCTTTTAAGACTTGGGCACGACTGATGGTTTTGGAAGTTATGCAGTGCAAAGGGTCGATTTCTTCGGCAAGAGGAGAGTCAAATCTTAACTTCGTACCCCTTTTTGGACCAAAACAATATTGATCAAAAAATTTTAGACCTTAAAACCCTCTCTTTCAAAACGTTTTTGAAATAAAGTTTTTACGATGTTCCGAGGCTCGCATTTTGTCAAATGTTGCGCTTTTCGGTAAACCGAGCAAGGACAAAGTGGAAATGAACGAAAGAAAGATGAAATATTTGAAATATCTTTCAAAACACTTTGTTTAGGGGTTTGGAGTTGAAGAAAAGAGGAAAGGAGAGAAGAAAACTAGTTTGGGAGAAGTTCGGCATGAATCCGGTTGGACCGAATCTGCGCGGATTCACAAAAACAGGCATAACTTTTTGCACAAGAGGAATTTTAGTGCAAGGCTGGTTCCATTGGAAAGCTAACTTCCGGGGATTCAATTTGAACACAAGAATGACCTGAAAAGGAGTTCACATGAAGGAGTTATGGCCATTTTAAGTTGGACCTGGAAAGCAGAATTTTCCTAAACTAGCTGGCCGACCCGAAAAGGTGGCTGGCCGACCACCCTCTCCTGAAAAAGTGGTCGGCCGACCAGGAAAAGTAGCAGGCCGACCAGGAAAGGTGGCCGGCCGACCACTTATGCCTAGAAAGCTCAAAATTGATAGATATTTTTCCTCCAGCTGTCTTCCACAACCCCCAGCTGTCCTATCATCAGATATTTTCAAGCCAACTCTCCTTTTTGCTATATATGATGATATATCTCGCATTTTTCAAAAAAACAAAAAACTTCTTGGAGAAGCTTGGGAGCTTCTCACTCTAAAAAAGTCTCTCTCTCTACAACTTCCAGACCCAAATCTCAGCCTCTCTCTCCTTCTCTTGCCTTGGTGTGCATAGCAAGAGCTATACTTGGAGATATACCTCTCCTTTGCCTAAGCACCCGTGATCAAACTCAACTACCATTGGGCTGAGGTTCTTTGAGGATCATTTTGAGCTCCAAAATCTGGTTTTAGCTCAGAGTTTGGACCCCTTTTGCTGCTGGAGTTCTTGGCTACAAGGGTAACATACTCTTTCCCTTTTTTGGTCTTCATTTTGCTCCATATTTTTTTCATACTTGAAAGCATTTATGGACTTTATCATAAACTGAAAAGTGTCATATTCTGAGCTCCTCTTGAAGATTGTATAAGGACACTTTTCTTTTTGAGGCTTCCTACACCCTTGCATGCTTTACCCCTCTTTGTAAGCCTATTTTGCATCATATCTTAGTCTTACTTGTGAGCACTTTAGAGATTTGATATAAACTGTAAAGTGGCTTATTTTGAGCTCCTCTTCAACTTTTTTTAAGGAAACTTTACTGTTTGAAGTCATTTACTTCCTTGTTTGTTCAATCTCTCTTTTAGGGCTATTTTTGCATCCTATTTTAGCCTTACTTTTGAGCATTTTCGAGATTTTCTATAAACAGGAAAAAGTCTTGTTTTGAAATTCTCTTCAAGTTTGGTTAAGGTCCCATTTCTGTTTGGGGTCATCTTCCGCCTATGCATGCATCATCTCTTCATGATTAAAGCTATGCATTAGAGCACTTGCATTGGCCATAGTTTGGCCTCTTAGCCACTAAAATCCAATGGATTTTCAGTGGCTTAGATATATTTTTGAGGGCCAAAATTAGAGGGGGGTGACCCCCTCTCTCCTTGTCTTGTTTGGTGGTCTTTTGGGCCTTCCAAAGGGATCCTATTTTGCATCCATTGAAGTCTTGTTTCAGGCCTCATTCTGTGAGTTTTAAGGTCTGCCTTGGTGCTGTCCAAGGCCCTTTTGGCCATATTTTATGTCTACAATGCATGTGTAGAGCAATCCCATCCAAGGCCTTTCAAAGGAGCATTTCTTTGCATGTTTCCTAGACCCATTTCAGAGCCAATTTGGTGAGTTTTAGGGCTGTCATATTTGATTTCCAGAGTTGGTTTTGCCATGCTAAGTGTCTATCTTGTATGTGCTTAACAACCCCTTGCAAGGCCCTCCAAAGAAGCCCCTCATTTTTGCATGCATTGGCTGCATTTTAGTGATTATTTAGGCATATTTTGGCATGTTTTATTCACTATTTTTGGCTGGTTTGATGAGTTCTCATTTGTTTCATATACATGCCATGTAAACCATGCTTGTTAGCCAATGTTGCATGCTATGTTAGTCCATCATGTTAGCATCTTTTGGCCATGCTTTAAACCAGAAATGTGCATATTTTGGGGCTGCCTTGGCTCTGTCTTTATGTTTCATGATCAAATAATGCTTGCTTTGTGCGCTTGTGGTTCAATGCATGTGCCTAGTTTTGAGTTTCGGGGCTTATTCCATGCATCGGGTGCCATATTTCTATGTTTCGGGACCATTTAGCATCATGTTTCAGTGCTGAAATTTACATGTTTGAATGACATCTTGCATCCTTTGTCATGCCTTGGTAGAGTGGTATTTTATGCCTTAGGTTCGGTCCTCGGTTTGCGTGCATGTGTGTACGCATTTCGGTTGTCTCATTTTCATCTAATGGCCACTGATGTGAGTGTGGCTGAGGTCCACTCATGTTGTTGTAAGTACATCCTGCATTGTGTATGCCATTTCAGTCTATAGCATTGCGTATGCTAGGTTGCATGTTAGAACATTGTGTATGCCATTTCATAGCATTGCGTATGCTAAGTTGCATGTTAGAGCATTGTGTATGCCGTTTCGGTTCATAGCATTGTGTATGCTAGGTTGTATGTTAGTTGCATTGTGTATGCCATCTCATTTGCATCATGTTTGGGATATGAGTTACTCCAAGCACGGGAAACGAGGGACGTTTCGTACTCCGAGTGACGGAACGTGTCTCAATTCCTGGTCGCCGACATTCCGGATTACCCATGATGGAGCATAGGTCTTGTTGTGTTTTCATGTGCATTCATATCACATCGAGTCGTGCAATTCGACTCCTCAGCCATCATGCATTGAGATGCGTGATTGGTGGCACGAAGATCGAGGACTACACTTCCTGAAGAGTAGTCATGCATACATATGTGAAAATACTTTGCTGTGCCCCTTTCTTGCTCTCTGTTGCAGCAAATTAGAAATCAGCAGCTTTCTAAAGCCTTGCACGACATTCCGACATTACTTGCAAGCAGAGGCGAATTGGGGCATCGCAATGGATTTCCGCACCAGGGAACTCAAGCATGCATCATTCATCATACGGAACGGAGCTGAGGCAGTCCATTTTATAACTTGCACGCTATTTACTTGCTTTCCTAGTTAAATTGTTATTTAATTAGGGTTTTGTTATATGTAATTATCCATTCGGACTGTAATTATTATTCGGACTGTATTATTCTTTCGGACCCTCCGAGCGAGGGCACAATTGTAATAAGTGTGCGTGTGTGTGATGTATGTCTTCCAACCCCACGTCTTTCTCCATTTTATTTATCGACTTATGATGGTTAGATTAGGGCATGTTTCAATTAGCATACTTATGCTCGCATGTTTGCATCCATTCATCTGTCTTGCATGCACCGGGCTCGGCGCATCATACTAACTGCATTTGTATTTCAATTCCGAGTTGAATACATGTTATCCGTTGCATTTCATATGCTATGTTTAGAATAGCCAAGCCTATTGTAATTGCATTCCTGCATGTGTTGCATTAGGCATTTCTGTATAGTTAGGATCATGCATGAATTTCTAACATAGCTTTTGTTTTAGCTTGGAGTACTCGGTAAGTGTTTATGTTTTAACATCCTTGCATGTGTGTGAGTGACTGCCATGATAGCATGCTTACCATGAGGCTAATTGCTTATGTGATATAACTGCCTGAATGTCTGTGGGTGAAGGTTGGGTTATTTGGATTGGAACAATTCATCAATTGTGAGTTTTAAGCCCACTTGAGAGTGACGAATCATCTTGTTTTCTAAGCCCACCTAAGGATGGCAAATCCATGTCTTAGCCTACTTGCGGGTAGCACCATCAAACCATTTTCAAAATAAATAAACATGAGATGTGTTGTTCCAATTTAGGCGATCCAGTCTATATTTATATGCTGTGCGCATCACATAGTAAATCTAGGCTAATAACCGGAATAAGAATGCATAATGTTTTCAAAACCCGATATCATGGTTAGTAGAGGCCGATCTTTGATCGGGCGAGCGGGGGTGCTCACGAAGTGACCTTCCCCAATCGTACCCAAGTTCCCGAGCCGAGGCAACTTTGGTGATGACGGACGCGTGGCCTTAGGCAACGAGTCAGGGTTTTCTAAATTTTCCAAAATAAAATATTTAGGTGGCAACTCTGTATCTGGCAAAGTAGTCCATGTTTGGCACTTCTTTCAAAAAAATCTGTTTTCAAAAATGATTTGCCGGATTTGGATTCTTTGATGATTCATCGGTCTTGCATTGCACTCTGCGAGATTAGATACTGGACCGTGACTTTGAGTCCTGAACTGTAGTGAGCCTAATGAACAAAACGGGGGAGATTTTCCTCCTGGGACGTTCGGGGACGCTTACACTTTCTGGCGACTCTGCTGGGGATTTAGAGAACTTGACTCAAACTCATGATATCTTGTTTTGACTACACTTATGTTTTTTTTTGCATTGCATTTGCATTGGTGCGCTTAGGACACTGTGTTTGCCGTATGCTATTCCTGAACGGTTTGCCGGAGGCTCGCTTTGCGAAGTGTGCCATAAGGCTGACCGGTTGCGGGCTCTGCCACGACGGGAACACGAACCCCGGTTTTACTGGGGCACCCTTTTTGACCATTCGACCTAGTGCATATTCGGAATCCATAGTGACCATTCTAAGCTAGGACAGGTTGCTTACCCGAGTTTAGGTTGCTTGAAACCGCTGTGTGCGTAATGAAACCCTAGCTCCTGACAAAATAGGACAGGGAAACCCTACCCCTCCATAGGGGTGTTTTGACTCTCACTTGCTTGCTATGTGCTTTTAGGGTGTGTCCCTACAGGAATGCATGTAACAGCTTGCAAGTCTGGGTATCAAGCCTGCGGGCACCAGTTCAGTATTTTGGGAATCAGTTTTACCTGAGGGTATCAGTTCACAGACAGAATTTTGGGGCAGAATTCATCAAGGAGTGCAGTCATTCAGTTGTGCTCGTATCTGTTCTAGTGAAATCAGGCTGAGATGCTCTCTATTTTCTCTTTTGCTAGGGTAGTCCTGGAATCATAGCTTCAGAAGGTTCCAATATCCCCCAGGTACAACGGACTTGTATTGATAGACTTTGTCAGGTCAGAGATTCAGTTCAAGGGCAAATCAGTGTTCCTTCGCCAGAGGCAGGGTAAAAAGGCCAGTCAGGCACAGATCACCAGTTCAACAGTGTCCAGCTCAACGATCATTATCCACCTCACCTGTGCTCAGTTGGGGCTGAGATATCTGCTTCCACTTCAGAGAGGGAATACAAAACTATCCAGTAAAATCCGCAGTTTTTAGCTAATATGGAGGACATGATGCGTCAGCTCCAAGAAACCATGCAGGCTATGCAACAGGATGCTGCCCGCCAGGCAGAAGTGGCTGCACGTCAAGCAGAAGTAGTGGCCCAACAGGTAGAGTTAATTGCCAGGCTGCAACAGCAAATCGGAGCATCTGCTTCGCACCAAGCCCCTCCCCCACCGGGAGTTCCAGCACCCGAGGAGACAACAAATGTCTAGGAAGATACGGACATTCCAACAGGGCCAGCTTCGCCCTCGATCCCACCTCAGCTATCCAAGGCACAGATCAACCTACCAGATTCTCCCTTTGAGTTCGAGGTGGAACCCACGGCACTAAAAGTAAGCAAGCTTGAAAAGTTATTTAAGAAATCTCAGGGTGTGAAGTCCATTCCGGACATTGAGGATGGGTATACCAATTCGGCCGTGACTCTGCCGGACCGATTCAAAATGCCGCATATCGACCGCTTCGACGGCTCTGGAGACCCAAGGGTGCACCTCCACCTGTTTTCTAATATCTTGAGGCCAATGGGTTTGACCACAGCTCAGAAGTTGTCTCTCTTTGGCCGAACCATGTCTGAGATAGCCGCAATCTGGTATGCGAAATTGGAGGAGTCCGTGAAATGGAACTGGGAAGAGCTGGCTGAGGCCTTTATTGCTCAATACTCCTACAATACACAGATCGAGGTCACAACTCGTGATCTCGAAGTCACCTGCCAAGAACCAAAGGAGGGTTTCTCGGAATTCGTGACGAGATAGAGAACAAAGGCGTCAATGATGACTATAAGGCGTTTCGACAAAGATCAGATCAGGATGATTGTTCGGAATTTACATGGCATGTTATTACAGAAAATGATCGTACTACCACTGTTTACTTTTCCAGACCTTCATGGAATGGGGGTTCAAATCGAGGATGCCATCCGACAAGGGATCTTTGCAGAAGATAATGAGCTGTTGAAGAGAAATGTTGCTCGCAGTTCCAATGCTACTACTGATGGTAGTGCAGCTGTGAAATGCTCAGAAGTAGACTCTATCACCACTTCCCTCAATGACCAAAGAACCGCCGCTTCAAATCGGCCCCAAGCCCGAAAATTCCATCCTCTTTACATGAGTCTCTCTCAAGCTTTGAAAAAGCTGCGAGAAGAAGGGCACCTAGAACTCCTAGAACCCCAACCCCTTCCAAATCCTCTTCCACCAAGATATGACCCAGCTAAATACTATGCCTATCATCAACAGCACGGTCATGATACGAACCGTTGCATCTGCCTCCGTCATAAGATTCAGGATCTTATTGATGAAGAGACCCTAGCTCCACCCAAAGGACCTCAGGTTAGTACTGACTCGTCACCTCCCCACCTCAACCTTATCCATACACTACTATCCACCTTCGACCCTAGCATATACATCACCCCAGCCCATCTACCCAAGCCTGAGGTGTTCATCCCAGAAAGCATGGACTTATGCATGATGGATGCACCTGGACCCCAATCATCTCAAACCCGTGAACCTACTACTTCTGAGCTGAAGAGAATGATCGAAGATCTTCAGGAAACTGTGACAGATCTGGCCTCCGGGGCATTGGCTCGGTCATCGACCACACCACATACCAGGAATTTCATGACAAAAGGCTCCCCAATCTTGGGACTGACTGCAGTTGAAGAAAGCCAAACCCTTGGCAAAGGGGAAGCAGGTGGAAAGAACAAGGTAGGGGAAAGCATTGGTCCCCATGAACACCTTCAGTGGGCTGTTGAGGCTTTGAAAGCTGAGGGATTGAACAAACAGCAAGTGCTCGCAATGATCGCAAAAACTGTGGATGATACTTTTGCCATTCGAGTTGAGGGCAGTCTGAATCAAGGGGCAAGCCGAGACAAGGAATGTTGTACCAGAAACGATCCTGTCAGCTTCAATCCTATACTCGGAAGAGATCATCAAAAGTTAGCACCTACCGACCCTTTCACCAGTACATCTAACACAACCAGCTCACAACCTGCCAAATACCCACCTCGGGGCCAGAGGGTGTTCACCTCACTGGACATGTCTCTGTCAACGGCCCTGAGGGTGTTGATCGAAAAGGGGCATCTGAAGCCCCTGGAGCTGCGGCCATTACTGAATAAACTTCCTCTCTCCCACAACCCGGCGAAGTACTGTGTTTTTCATCAACAAGCTGGCCATGACACTGACATGTGTCTTCACCTTCACCATGAAATACAAGATCTGATTGATAAGAAGGTCATCGTTGTGTCAGGTCCTGCAAAGTCTATCGGCGCTGGATCGGTGAACTTGGGGGATAATGTGACCATGTGATCGGGGGATGAACCAGCTGCGGGTGGCGCTCGATTAACTCCAGACGTGGGAATGGCACGCACTGTTCTGAGCAATATGCAAACACTAGTTTTTGTGCTTTTTAACTTGGGTATTGAGTCAATCTTGTTGTTTTGTATAGAGTCAGTCTTTTCTTACTGAGTCAGTCGGGTCTGTCTTGTTGTGCCGAGTCAGTCCTGTTTTGTTGAAGTTTGGTGATTTTGGGGGTGTTACCTCGGACATCACTTTTTTGTTTTGTGTTTGTCTTTTTGCTTTCTTTTTGAGTCTATTTCTGCTGTGGAGCCAGTTACGCCAATAGATCTGAATAGAACAGCAGTGATTTTCACACTCTTGTGTTTGCTTCTGCCGTGTGCCAGTTGTGCCAGAAATTCTAAATGAGATGGCAGTATTTGACCAGAAGCTGTGTCTTTTCTGTGCCTTGAATTCGTTGCATCGACCTAAGTTTTTCAAAACTTTTTTCGAAACATTGTGATAAAAACGAAGAGGAATGAATTCCTCGGGTTTTGCAAAATTTGATCAATTGAGAGAAAGAGAGGCATGCCAAGCCCTTAATGATCGAGATCATGCTTGTTAATGTGAGTACTAAGAAGGATGCTGACTTGATCCAGATTGGTTCCGCACTGTCTTCAGCGCGAGCGATTTGTCGCTTTCTTAAAAGATTTCAAAAAAAAAAAAAATGCTTTGCGCGATCCTGCGAAGACCTGTGTGGAATCGCTCTTGAGATTGTGCAGCCTAGGATCGCTCTCAGCCTCATGACTTGACCCCTCATTGTCAAACCTTGGACTTAAATTCAGAATGTTCAATGGTCAACTACAACGTGAGGCCTGTGTGGCCAGATTCAAAGCAGCCCTCGAACAAGAGGCAAGAAAGTTAGATCAAGAAGACCAGATGTCATCAAAAGAAGCTTGCAAAGCTAGATCAGAAGCACCCCCCGGAACTTGGGGCAAAGAATTTCAAATGTGCTCGAACAGCCGAAGATGGATCATTCCACAAATCAAAGAAGGTCGGCAAGAATGCCAAATCCCAGAGGGGGGAAAGAAGAAAGTATTGCTGAAGAAAAACTAAGTTCCTATCCACAACACTAAGGGCAAATTCAGCTCCCCATTGGATGGACTCTTGCATCGTTAGCGAACAACAGCCATTCTCCTGGATTCAGATGACTTCGAGATCTCAAAACCATTTGACATAGACAAAGCTACGCTTTTACCCTTGAGAGGCTCGTTGGGCCGAAAACCCGGAAGGGCGACCCAGGCAAAAGTTAGAGCAAGAAAAAAAAAAGGAGAAAAAAAAAGAAGAGAAAAAGAGAAAAATACAAAGAGAAAAATGAAGAAAGGATGAAAAATGAAAAAAAAAAAAAGAAGAAAAGAAGAAAAAGAATTGAAAACAAATGAAAAGAATTGAAAAGAAGAAAAAGAATTGAAAACAAATGGAGAGGTTAATACCCGAGTGTACCTTAACCCCGAACTATGTAAGGCTTGATTCCCATCTTTGGGATACGTAGGCAACTTCGTTCTGAACTCCAGCAAAAAAACACTTCAAATTCGACTGTGTCCATGCGATGGTTCTGGTCATCTTTGTCTTCTCTGTATCTGAGGATTTGGTTGTGTTCGTTACTCTGAGGACTGACTACAATGCGCTGCGGTGCCATTCAAACAAGGGGCAACTTTCCGTTGCCATGCAGTGTCCTTCAGGAAAGGGACAATTTTTCTTCGGATCTGAGGTTGTGCATCTCAAGAGTAGGTTCCGTGCTCGTTCAACAGTGGCCGTTTGCGAAATAGTTTTTGAGAATTTTTACTGAGGTTGACTAATCTTCTCGAAAAGTATTCCATTTTTCAAAACTGGACCATTTCTTGGACCCAAAAAAGGAAAATTTTCAGTGCTCATAGCCTGACTTGCATGATTTTAAATAAGAAAATTGAACAAGCATGTTAATCTAACTCTCATTTTAGTCAAAATTGTTTTAGTAGAAAGCCAAAAACAAAAAATGGTCGAAATGATGAACTAGGAGCACAGTTGAGTCAGGTGTTCTGTCTTTTTCCCATTGTTAACATACTTGCCAGAAAGGGCACCAATACTTGCCAAGAAGGGCACTCTACCTGCCAGAAAAGGCACAACTGAAGGCGACAACAAAAGGGCCGAAAAGCTCTCGCATCCTCTAAGCAACGAGGTATCAAGCCAAGTGTGAAGCACCAAACTGGAATGGATCAAGATGTTCCACTTCCTCATCTGGACATATCTGATCGCGTCCAAACTCCCCGGCAGAGCATCGTTAACTGATGTCAGCTGCAGATTCGCTACACACCCAGTTGTAGCACAACCCCTCTGTGGGAGGAACTCACCAGCTGCGCGTAGAAGAAGAAGGATCTAGCAGCATGCTAGGGGCAAGAGCCCGCAATTTCTTGTTCATCCATCAACCACCCAAGGGAGGGATAAAAAATAAGAGATTAAAGAATAGAGAGATGTGCATTGAGAGAAAAAGTGAGAAAAGGGCTTTTTCAGAAAAACAGAGCCTGAGGGCCGAGTGATGTGAGAACCACAAATGAGAATGGGTGGGAAATAATACCCGGAGAAACTGGCTCCTCGTGCACTGAGAGGTCTCCTGTCTTTGTAGCACGTCTGTCTGTCATGTCTTTTGTTTTGTTTGTCTCGATTCTTGCTTTGAGTCATTCCGAGTGTGTCTCGATGTGTTCAGGTTGTTTACCTTTTTGTTTTCCGTTATTGAGTCTTTTTCGCTGTATTCAGTTGTAGGCTCAATACCCGGTCGAGAACTCATTTCTCAATTTCAAAAAAAATCATCTTGTGCTCAGAGTGTTGTGCCATTCTCCACATTTGTGCAAAATAGTATTTGTTCTTTCATAAAACTGCAGGGTCCACCCCCGATAAGAGTGAACAGTAAAACAAGGACCTATCTAAAGCTATGTGGGTTCCAAACTGCAAAGCAAAAGAAAAAAAAAGGGAAAATTGAAGCATCTGAGTGTGCTTCAACTTCAGAAAATTCCGTGATTGTATTCCGAATGTACCTTTTCAAGCCTTGTCAATGCTCCGAAGTATGAGTGTGCCTCTACCTCAAGCGCAAGATCAAGCCTGCTTCAAAGTTATGCACCCTTCCACCCGCATTGTTATGCATTCTTCCACTGGTACCGTCATGCACACCTTTACTTGCGTTGTCACGCACACTCGTTGTATTGTCATGCACACCTTACTTGCATTTATTTGCATCTTGTGTTATCTTCTACAATTTATCCTTTTATGCTGAGTAGCGTTTGGGATCGTTGTCCTCCAGGACTTTCTCAGGTTGCGTTGTGTGCGCACTTGAGCGGTTGTTTTCGGATCTCTTCTCACGATTTCAGCGTGGTTAGAGTGTCCCGTTCCTTATGTGATTTCAGCGTGTTTGGAATTTATCCCAGGTTGCGTTGTAGACGCGCTGGGCGGATTGTTAGACCTCCTCTCACGATTTCAGCGTGGTTTGAGTGTCCCGTTCCTTACGCGATTTCAGCGTGTTTAGAATTTATCCCAAGTTGCGTTGTAGACGCGCTGGGCGGATTGTTGGACCTCCTCTCACGATTTCAGCGTGGTTTGAGTGTCCTGTTCTTTACGCGATTTCAGCGTGTTTGGAATTTATCTCAGGTTGCGTTGTAGAAGCCCTGGGCGGATTTTCAAGCCTCCTCTCACGATTTCAGCATGGTTTAAGTGCCCGTTTCCTCACACGATTTTCAGCGTGCTTGAAATTTATCCCAGGTTGCGTTGTAGACGTGTTGGGCAGATTTTCGGACCTCTTCTCACGATGTCAGTGTGGTTTGAGTGCCCGTTTCCTCACACGATTCCAGCATGTTTGGAATTTATCTCAGGTTGCATTGTGTATGCACCTGGGCGGTTGTTTTCAGGCCTCCTCTCACGATTTCAGCGTGGTTCGAGTGTCCCGTTCCTTATGCGATTTCAGCATGTTTGGAATTTATCCCAGGTTGCGTTGTAGACGCACTGGGCAGATTGTTGGGCCTCCTCTCACGATTTCAGCGTGGTTTGGGTGCCCGTTTCCTCACACAATTTTCAGCGTTTTTGGAATTTATCCCAGGTTGCGTTGTAGACGTGCTGGGCGGATTTTCGGACCTCTTCTCACAATGTCAGCGTGGTTTGAGTGCCCGTTTCCTCACACGATTCCAGCGTGTTTGGAATTTATCTCAGGTTGCGTTGTGTATGCACCTGGGCGGTTTTTTTCAGGCCTCCTCTCACGATTTCAGCGTGGGTCGAGTGTCCCGTTCCTTACGCGATTTCAGCGTGTTTGGAATTTATCCTAGGTTGTGTTGTAGACGCGCTGGGCAGATTGTTGTTCCTCCTCTCACAATTTCAGCGTGGTTTGAGTGCCCGTTTCCTCACACGATTTTCAGCGTGTTTGGAAATTATCCCAGGTTGCGTTGTAGACGCGCTGGGCGGATTTTCGGACCTCTTCTCTTGATGTCAGCGTGGTTTGAGTGCCCGTTTCCTCACACGATTCCAGCGTGTTTGGAATTTATCTCAGGTTGCGTTGTGTATGCACCTGGGCGGTTGTTTTCAGGCCTCTTCTCACGATTTCAGCGTGGTTCGAGTGTCCCGTTCCTTACGCAATTTCAGCGTGTTTGGAATTTATCCTAGGTTGCGTTGTAGACGCGCTGGGCAGATTGTTGGACCTCCTCTCACGATTTCAGCGTGGTTTGAGCGTCCCGTTCCTTACACGATTCCAGCGTGTTAGGAATCTATCTCGGCACGTGTGAAGCGCGAGCCTGAGCAGTTGTTTTCGCACCTCTTCTCACGATTTCAGCATGGTTAGAGTGTCTCCTTTCCTCACACGATTTCAGCTTGTTTGGAATTTGTTTACCTCTTCTCACGATTTCAGCGTGATTGGAGCCTCCCATTCCTCACACGATTTTCAGCGTGTTTGGAATTTATCTTAAGTTGCGTGGAACGCGCTCCTGATTAATTTTCTTTGTTTTGCCTCCACTCACGAGTCCAACGTGGTTAGAGTATGTCACCCTTTGCATCTATTGTGCTCTCTGTTGCATCGCATCTATTATCTATTGCATCATATCTGTTTTATCGTCTGGTCTAGGAGACCTTAAATCCCGCATCTTCATTTGCATTGTCTTGTGCACTCTCCGGTCTAGGAGACCTTAAATCCTCTAAAGGTGCAATTCCTTTGGTGTTTGTCATGCCCAAACGACTTCCGGTGGTCTGGTATAGCCACCTGCCTGTGTTTGCGGTGAGTTCCTAGGAGACTAACTGAGACGGTGGAAACTAGAGTTCGAATGGCTCATGCCTAGAACGCAAAGGTTCGGGATTTCCGAGACTAAAGTCTGGTTTAAATACCCAGGGGTATATACTCGGCTTGAAATCTGTTTGGTTGCCCCATAGATTGAGATAGCATGTATATGCACCTCAATTCTGGATACTAAACCAACCTAGTCTGTCACCCTGATGGAGAATAGGGAAAGTTGTGGCCACAGCCAGGGAGAAAAGTAGTACCTGCAGTTTAACCAAGAAGAAGGAGAAGGTCCCACATCAGCGTGAGGTAGGACATTGCCGAGATAAGTCATTGCCAATTGCCCCTATAAGGTACCTCCATTTTCCTAGCTATCACATTGCATTTTAGTCATTACAGTGCATCGCATAAATCCTAAATTTTCAAACCGGCTTCGTTTAGTGTATAAGTCTAATTTTCAAAACCGGCTTCGCGTAGCGTATAAGTCCAATTTTCAAACCGGCTTCGCGTAACGTATAAGTCCAATTATCAAAATCTTTCTGCATATCATTTTGCATCCTGCCCCTGAACTACGCTGGTTTGATTCCTTGCAAAGGGATACGTAGGCAGCCTGCGGGCGCAACCATTTATTTGTCTGTACTTTGTTTGTTTGTCCAAGTCTTCGGCCTTGTCAAAAATGGGTTGTCTTTGGGCTTTGACATTCACTCCCGTCACTTCTTGACTTTCGAGTTCTGTCAAAGAGGGGCAACTGTAGACACCCCATTTTTGACCGCCTTTAAGACTTGGACGCGACTGATGGTTTTAGAAGTTGTGCAGTGCAAAGGGTCGATTTCTTCGGCAAAAGGAGAGTCAAATCACAACTCGTACCCCTTTTTGGACCAAAACAATCTTGATCAAAAGATTTTAGACCTTAAAACCCTCTCTTTCAAAACATTTTTGAAATAAAGTTTTTACGATGTTTCGAGGCTCGCATTTTGTCAAATGTTGCACTTTACGGTAAACCAAGCAAGGACAAAGTGGAAATGAAAGAAAGAGAGATGAAATCTTTGAAAAATATTTCAAAACACTTTGTTTAGGGGTTTGGAGTTGAAGAAAAGAGGAAAGGAGAGAAGAAAACTAGTTTGGGAGAAGTTCGGCATGAATCCGGTTGGACCGAATCTGCGCGGATTCACTAAAACAGGAATAACTTTTTGCACAGGAGGAATTTTAGTGCAAGGCTGGTTCCATTGGAAAGATAACTTCTGGGGCTTCAATTTGGACACAAGAATGACCTGAAAAGGAGTTCACATGAAGGAGTTCATATGAAGGAGTTTTGGCCATTTTAAGTTGGACCTGGAAAGCAGAATTTTCCTAAACTAGCTGGCCGACACGAAAAGGTGGTTGGCCGACCACCCTCTCCTGAAAAAGTGGTCGGCCGACCAGGAAAAGTAGGAGGCTGACCAAGAAAGGTGGCCGGCCGACCACTTATGCCTAGAAAGCTCAAAATTGATAGATATTTTCCCTCCAGCTGTCTTCCACAACCCCCAGCTGTCCTATCATCAGATATTTTCGAGCCAACTTTCCTTTTTGCTATATATGATGATATATCTCATATTTTTTTTTTAAAAAAAAACTTCTTGGAGAAGCTTGGGAGCTTCTCACTCTAAAAAAAGTCTCTCTCTCTCTCTACAACTTCCAGACCCAAATCTCAGCCTCTCTCTCCTTCTCTTGCCTTGGTGTGCATAGCAAGAGCTATACTTGGAGATATACCTCTCCTTTGCCTAAGCACCCTTGATCAAACTCAACTACCATTGGGCTGAGGTTCTTTGAGGATCATTTTGAGCTCCAAAGTCTGGTTTTAGCTCAGAGTTTGGACCGCTTTTGCTGCTGGAGTTCTTGGCTACAAGGGTAACATACTCTTTCCCTTTTTTGGTCTTCATTTTGCTCCTTATTTTTTCCATACTTGAAAGCATTTATGGACTTTATCATAAACTGAAAAGTGTCATATTTTGAGTTCCTCTTGAAGATTGTATAAGGACACTTTTCTGTTTGAGGCCTCCTACACCCTTGCATGCTTTACCCCTCTTTGTTGGCCTATTTTGCATCATATCTTAGTCCTACTTGTGAGCACTTTAGAGATTTGATATAAACTGTAAAGTGACTTATTTTGAGGCCCTCTTCAACTTTGTTTAAGGGAACTTTACTGTTTGAAGTCATTTACTTCCTTGTTTGTTCAATCTCTCTTTTAGGGCTATTTTTGCATCCTATTTTAGCCTTAATTGTGAGCATTTTCGAGATTTTCTATAAACTGGAAAAAGTCTTGTTTCGACATCCTCTTCAAGTTTGGTTAAGGTCCCATTTCTGTTTGGGGTCATCTTTCCCCTATGCATGCTTCATCTCTTCATGATTAAGGCTATGCATTAGAGCACTTGCATTGGCCATGGTTTGGCCTCTTAGCCACTAAAAACTAGTGGATTTTTAGTGGCTTAGATGTATTTTTGAGGGCCAAAATTAGAGGGGGGTGACCCCCTCTCTCCTTGTCTTGTTTGGTGGTCTTTTGGGCCTTCCAAATGGACCCTATTTTGCATGCATTGAAGTCTTGTTTCAGGCCTCATTCTGTGAGTTTTAAGGTCTACTTTGGCGCTGTCCAAGGCCCTTTTGGCCATATTTTATGTCTACAATGCATGTGTAGAGTAATCCCATCCAAGGCCTTTCAAAGGAGCCTTTCTTTGCATGTTTCCTAGACCCATTTCAGAGCCAATTTGGTGAGTTTTAGGACTGTCATATTTGATTTCCAGAGTTGGTTTTGCCATGCTAAGTGTCTATCTTGTATGTTCTTAACAACCCCTTGCAAGGCCCTCCAAAGAAGCCCCTCATTTTTGCATGCATTGGCTGCATTTCAGTGATTATTTGGGTATATTTTGGCATGTTTTATTCACTTTTTTTGGCTGGTTTGATGAGTTCTCATTTGCTTCATATACATGCCATGTAAACCATGCTTGTTAGCCAATGTTGCATGCTATGTTAGTCCATCATGTTATCATCTTTTGGCCATGCTTTAAACTAGAAATGTGCATATTTTGGGGCTGCCTTGGCTCTGTCTTTATGCTTCATGATCAAATAATGCTTGCTTTGTGCGCTTGTGGTTCAATACATGTGCCTAGTTTTGAGTTTCGGGGCTTATTCCATGCATCGGGTGCCATATTTCCATGTTTCGGGACCATTTAGCATCATGTTTCAGTGCTGAAATTTACATGTTTAAATGCCATCTTGCATCCTTTGTCATGCCTTGGTAGAGTGGTATTTTATGCCCTAGGTTTGATCCTCGATTTGCGTGTTTGTGTGCACGCATTTCGGTTGTCTCATTTTCATCTAATGGTCACTGATGTGAGTGTGATTGAGGTCCACTCATGTTGGTGTAAGTCCATCCTGCATTGTGTATGCCATTTCATAGCATTGCATATGCTAAGTTGCATGTTAGAGCATTGTGTATGCTGTTTCGGTTCATAGCATTGCATATGCTAGGTTGTATGTTAGTTGCATTGTGTATGCCATCTCATTTGCATCATGTTTGGGATAGGAGTTAGCCCAAGCACGGGAAACGAGGGACGTTTCGTACTCCGAGTGATAGAACTTGTCTCAATTCCCAGTTGCCGACACTCCGGATTACCCATGATGGAGCATAGGTCTTGTTGTGTTTTTATGTGCATTCATATCACATCGAGTCGTGCAATTTGACTCCTCGGCCATCATGCATTGAGATGCGTGATTGGTGGCACGAGGATCGAGGACTACACTCCCTGAAGAGTAGTCATGTATACATATGTGAAAATATTTTGCTGCGCCCCTTTCTTGCTCTCTGTTGCAGCAAATAAAAAATCAGCAGCTTTCTAAAGCCTTGCACGGCATTCCGACATTACTTGCAAGCAGAGGCGAATTGGGGCATCGCAATGGATTTCCGCGCCAGGCAACTCAAGCATGCATCATTCATCATACGGAACAGAGCTGATGTGATACCCCTGTTTCGTAGTATGCTAGTGGGTCCTTAATTTGAGTATGATTATGTGTTTAGCATGATTTTAGGTGCCATTATGTGAATATATGTGATTTTGAAGTTTTATCTGTTCACCGTAGGAATATCTATTTGAATAATCCACTTCGGAAATTAAATTGAGGGCCTTATCGGCCACAGGATCCAAAATTGATTGTGCCATTGTGATTGGCATTATTTCTAGAGCCTACGGTGAAATTTAATTGAAAAATTGATTCTGACCATATTAAGTTGATTAAATTGGTGATTTGGTGCCCAATTATTTGTTATTATTAAATTGAGCTAGTGGGAAATTATGGAAAGGGCTATACACTCAACTTCCCTCCTCCTTATCTTCATTTTGGGCTGACCAACTCTCTAAGAAAGAGAGAGAGAGCCGGCTGTGGAGAGAGAGAGAGGAGAGAATTGTGCATTTGTGGTTCAAGACTTGGACCTTTTGGAGATTTAGCTCAAGTATTGCTAAATTGGGGAGATTAAAGCTCCTTGGTAAGTGAATTCATAGGTATTAAGTTGAAATTTTGTGAATTCAAGTTGGAATAATGGTCAAGAACATGATTTAGTTTAGTCATGAGGAAAATGAATTGGTTTGGTTGAATTGTAGGCCATTATGTGCATGCATGTAAGTAAGTTCCTTGAAATTGCATGTTTGAGCATGAGAATGCATAATCCATGTACAATTTCAATTGAAGCTCATGTTATGCTCATCATTTGTGCCATCTAAGTTGGGAATGTGGCTAATAGATCACATGCATGTACAATTTGAGAAGATATGAGCTTGAATGCATGAGTTTGTTATGATGATGTTGAGTTTGACATGTTTTGAGACATGCATGTAGATAAATCAAGAAAATGAGCTTCCTAATGTTGTAATCTTGCATTGGTGTCATGTTAGCATGATTAATTTGAGATTTGGGCCATTGCATACAAGTAATGTAGCTGGAAAATCGAATTGGAGCTCAAGAACACAGTTCTGGGTTTTCCAGAATTTTGAGGTCCGCTCGAGCAGGGAACCTGACGCTCGAGCGGGAAATGCGTGCTCCCAGTACTTTTTGCAGACTTGATGTCCGCTCGAGCGGGGTAATTCACGCTCGAGCGGGGGAGCTATTTTGACAGGCTTTCCGCTCGAGCGTCCTATTTCACGCTCGAGCGTATTTTTGATGTAACCAGCACTTTTGCAGGCTTAAGGGTCCGCTCAAGCGGGGAAGTCCGTGCTCGAGCGGGGACCCTGTTTTCTGAAACTTTGAAAATGCGTTCTGTGTTATAATTTTTCCGTCCTCTTTCACTTGTAAGCACTCTTAGGCATGCATTGAGCATTGTAAATGAGTTAACGAGTTAAGAATAAAGCCTAAAGAGGAATATGTGAATTAGAGAACGGATTGAACTGTTAGTGACCCTTTTGTGTTCATGAAATGTGTAGGGTCAAGCTCCAGGGCAAATCCACAAGCCGATCACTGTGAGTAATATCGATATTTGAATGATTGTGAATGACCAATTATTATTCCCTTATATGCTTTGTAAGTTGTTAATTGGGATTGTGGACAAAAGTCTGACAGGAATAAACATAAATGGACCAAAGGTCGTTTCGATAAACATAAATGGACCAAAGGTCGTTTTGATAAACATAAAAGGACCGAAGGTCGTTTTGATAACAAAAGAACGGACCGAAGGTCGTTTTGACCTATATGAATGGACCGAAGGTCGTTTTGACATGTATGAACGGACCGAAGGTCGTTTTGATAGAAATGGGTGGACCAGAGGTCGTTTTGACATATATGAATGGACCTAAGGTCGTTATGACATGAATGAGTGGGCCGAAGGCCGTTTTGACACGAATGTATGGGCCAAAGGCCGTTTGACGTAAACGAGTAGACCGAAGGTCGTTTCGATATGAATAAATGGACCAAAGGTCGTTTTGATAGAAATAAATGGACCTAAGGTCGTTTTGACCTATATGAATGGACCGAAGGTCGTTTTGACATGTATGAACGGACCGAAGGTCGTTTTGATAGAAATGGGTGGACCGGAGGTCGTTTTGACATATATGAATGGACCTGAGGTCGTTTTGACATGAATGAGTGGGCCGAAGGCCGTTTTGACACGAATGTATGGGCCAAAGGCCGTTTGACGTAAACGAGTAGATCGAAGGTCGTTTCGATATGAATAAATGGACCAAAGGTCGTTTCGATATGAATAAATGGACCAAAGGTCGTTTTGATAGAAATAAATGGACTTAAGGTCGTTTTGACATGAATGAGTGGGCCGAAGGCCGTTTTGGCACGAATGTATGGACCGAAGGCCGTTTTGACATAAATGAATGGGCCGAAGGCCGTTTTGACATGAATGGAAATCTGAATGGGCCAAAGGCCAGAATGTTTAGAACTACAGTCACTTGATTTGAATTTCGTATAGTCATATATCTGTTAAATAGAAATATGAATTGGGCCTAAGGCCGTTTGGAACATGTTGTTCTACATTGTTATGTAACTTCTGTATTTGATTTGATATTATTCACTGGGCTATCGCTCACGCTCATTCATGTGTTTGTAGGTGAGCCAAGAGAAGTCCAGACCCAATCTCAGTGAAGTCTGTATGGAACAACTAAGGTTTTGAGAGAGTCAGCCCTTGTGTCTCACGCACGAGACCCGTCTTCGCCCTTTTGTTATGTATTTACATTTTGTCAGGTTGGCGAAGTTTTGTATATGTCTGCTTATAGTTTTTATGGGTTGACTTAGTTTTGGATGATCCTGTCTGTACAGAACCTATGTCGCTATGTTTCTGTTGTGAGTTATTAACGTACATATGTATGGTTTGTTTTGATGTGCCATGTAAGCACAACTCTATGGACAAAGTTTTAAATTTTGCTTCCCTTTAGGCCCCTTTACTCTGATGTGTTAAGTCTGTTTTGGTTTGAGGCCGTAGGTAATCTTAGGATTACTGGCCGGTTACGTCCTTAACCCATGGGGGCGGGTTCGGGTCGTGACAGAGTGGTATCAGAGCACGAGTTAATAACTCACACAGTTGTCCAAAAGAGCAATAAGCGCCTAGAAAAGATCTAGGATGCATTCACATGATAAATATAAATCTGAAAGCATCAAGAATATGCTTAAGTGTTTCGATATGAACAGTCATGTGCTATAATTTGTAAATTGCTTGCATGGTAAACCTTTGGAATACGTATGCTCTCTGGTATATGCATACTTGTGAATCTCTGTATTAAGTATAATGCTATGTTTGGTATAAATGAATGATTTCCTAAATTCTCCTTGAACATAATTGTGGTATCCTTAACGGAGGCCCTCGCCCAGGGGATATAATACTGTGGCTTATGGTCATGAAGCCCTAGCCCGGGGGAAATAATACCGTGGCACAGGCCCTCGCCTGGGGGAAATAATACCGTGGCCTATGTATGAGATATGTTGATATGCTTGACCAACATGATATGTCACGCTAAAAGAAGTACCACACATGATTCGAATATGAGATATAAATTGTTACACTAATGTGTACAACAAGTTTGTTTTGTTATAATGCACATACATGAAAAGTTGTTTATGTGCATTCAATTCTGCCTACGGGTGTCTATTTGAAGTATGAACATGATTTGAGTATATAATTACTTAGTAAATGTTCAGCATGCGATGTTTGATAAATATGCAATTATCTGTTACGTAAGTGATTAATTGCATACGATATGTGAAAGAAGAATATAACAATATGCCTATGTGCGAATGTACTCATGTGATTTTGTGTTTAATTTCGTATTGGGCATCCCAGTATTTGGTAAAGTTTGATAAGAATTTGTGTAGAGTATGGGCAAATTAAGGGCATACGGGTTGGAAGGTTCTTCAACAGCCCGACTTGATAGTCCGGAAAGAGTAGTACAAGAATTGGCAGAGATCTTGAGACAACAGTGTCAGTTGCCGCTACGGCAAGAACCTTTGCCACCACCAGTGTGAGAAACACCAAGGAGTTTGTTATCAGACTTCTGGGGCTCGTTATAGATATGGTAAAATGGACCATACGGCAAGGAACTGTCCCTGGATTGAATGAAATGTGAATGAATCCTCTGCCTTGGCTAAATCCGTACCAGTGGTAGGAATTGCTACTCAGGATGGAGTAATCACACTCATCCCAGAAAGCATTCAGAATGTTGTAACCATTATCCCAGGTATCTATATTGTTTACAAATGAATGCTTATGTGTTGATTAATTCTGAATTAGTACGTTTGTACATCTTCGCTTGGGATATTATTTGATTCGGATTGGCATATATTTCACATCTGCTGTATGTGTATCTAGATTGGTTAGACCCACATGATCGAGACTGTATTCATTGGAGGTATATGCCCCGTTTGGGAAATTTGTGAAATACGTTTTGGGATATTGATTGACTCTGCACATGCACATATATATCTACACCTATGCTCAGGGTGATTTATTATGTTACTGTCTTCAATGACTAAACCACTGGAATTATGATTCTGTAATCGTGTGACCAAGTTGAGCGCCCTAAATGATGAACTCTATAATTGTGAGACCATATATTTTGATTGGTAGAAAGTTGACTGGGTGATGTGACTAATTTGGAACTTTTGCGTAACAATCCCATACTATGTGTACCCGAGGAACTTTGTATAATGTATTACTGTGCACCATGTTCTTGCATATAAGGCTTATTTGGGAACTACTATACTGATTATGATACGTACCTCCTGAAATGAACACTTGCATGCTTATGAAACTATACCTGAACTTATGTGGACAATACCGTATTGTACGTGATTTGAAACACTTTGATATGAACAGTTGTGATGAATGATTCTGATACGACCTTGAGAACTGATAAATTTAGGGCAGTTGTGAAACTATCAGCCATGTGCCTAAACAAACGAAGTGAGCTTTACAGAATCAAATGTACCCTATTTGAGAAAACTTCTATTTGACTTGATCCAATAGAACCTTTGTCTGAATTGACCCGATAGAACCCTCATTGGATATAATTTGACGGGACCTTTGTTTGATTTAATCTGACAACACCTTTTGTGGGCTATCAATAGATTGATCTACCTATGAACACCATTGAGAACCAACCTTCAACTATTGAGGACATATGTGTTATAGATGAACTGAATTGTACAAATCCCGTGATTGGGTGTCTTAAGGAACGATGCTTGTGTATTGTCCCATCCTGGTTGGTTGGATGCTATGGGGACTGATGATGGCAGATTGATTTGACTATAAGCAATACTGAACAGTTGTCCTTGACTGATCAGAATATGTTGTGTAGGGGAGAGTGATTGCTTCAGTGTCATCGGATTTTGGAAGATCAGGTTACGGTGAGTGATATTATGTTTGTTTTGATGACATTTTTGGGGCGTCCTTTCGTGCTAGGGGACGTTAAGCCTATGTAGCACCTTTAATCGAGATACCTTTTGCCACCGACGGTTTCGTACGGGTGGGTTTGACTAATCGATCTTGAGTCGGCCACCGACGGTCGTGAACGGGTGTGCTTGATTCCGAGACGACTATTCCTTTGTTTTGTCTGGAACGTCATCCTTTGGTATTATGCAGATGTTATAGACATCCAAGAAGCTTTGAAAAATCCTGATTATCCATAAGTGTGCGAATTCAGTACACCTTGTGAACGCCTGCCTAGCGCCATTATATTCTGTAATTGGGGCCCTGAGGATGTGTAAATTGTGATTAACATGTGATTGACTCCTTTGATACTACCTTTGCCATTATGGAGGTTTATATATGACTTGCCTTATGCTTTTAATGACTATCAGATAATGTGGAAAGACTCGATAGAACAGGGAATTGAATATTGAAATGAATTGTGAACTGTAAACTGTTGAATGAATTGAGAACACGTGTATTATGTCAGAAATTGCCTGCTTCGATGTTATTGTACTTTACAATCAGTATTATGGGGATGTCTGGACTATGTGTATTGTGTGGGTACTTACTTCGATGTTACCTTCGTTGTTTCGGGAATCAGTATCTGGATCCACCTTATATTCCTGAAGACTTTTAATTGACCTTGGATAATTGTGATGAGTCACTGGACTAAATACCGAACCAGATCGTGAATTGGGGGATTATTGAGGAATGAATTGAACTTTTCTGACACGGAATAGACCGAACTTCTGTGATAAAGTTAGCTGACATTGAAATAAATATGTTGGTGACCTACCTTGAAGAGGGCAGTTGGTGAATATGTCTAAATATTTTTCGGTGCCAACAGGTCGAAGTTGAATTTCAGAGAGTGGCGGGACTACTTCAACCTTTCTCCATTTTGGAATGGAAATGGGAATATGTGGCTACGAATTTCGTTGTGGGGCTACCTTGAGCACCCAAGGTATAAGTCCCATTTGGGCTATTGTAGGTAAAATTATTGAAGTTGCCCATTTCTCCCTATAAAATTTTGTATGATGCTTGTAGACTAGCCACTGTTTACATCGATAAGATCGCTCGTTTACATGGGGTCCCAGTATCTATTGTTTAGACAGAAATTCTAAAATGTGTTTGAATTCTGAAAAGCCTTCAAGAGGCAATGGGGGCTCAGCTTCTGTTCTGTTATGTTACTCGGACCCGGAGGTTCCCTTATGGAACTGGTTATTCGTAACCTCATGTGTATATGTTCTGTTTTGTTCTGTTCTGTTCTGTTCTGTTAATGCTAATGAATGTATCACGTAAACCTAATCATGACTTATGACTCCTGTATATGATCTGGACAAATTATGAATTTGATACGAAACTGAATTATGATTCGGCGCTGTTTTCCATCCGCAAATTGATGTATGATTAGAAATACTCCAAATTTATGCAGTAAAATTTTCAGGGAATTTGAAAGATCTATCCATTGTTGGCTGACTTTGCTTACAACCACAGCCTACACTCTAGATTGGTGTGACACCATACAAGCCTTGTATGGAAGAAAATGTAAGTCCCTAACTGATTGAGAACAGAGTGTTGCTTGATTTTGAGACTAAGTAAATGGCTATAAAAAAGGATTGGAACCGTTGAATGAAAGGTGTTCCGAATTGTGTTCGACCAAGGGTGAAATAAGTTTGAGGGACCAAACTTCCTAAAGGGGGGAAGACTGTGATACCCCTGTTTTGTAGTATGCTAATGGGTCCTTAATTTGAGTATGATTATGTGTTTAGCATGATTTTAGGTGCCATTATGTGAATATATGTGATTTTGAAGTTTTATCTGTTCACCGTAGGAATATCTATTTGAATAATCCACTTCGGAAATTAAATTGAGGGCCTTATCGGCCACAGGATCCAAAATTGATTGCGCCATTGTGATTGGCATTATTTCTAGAGCCTACGGTGAAATTTAATTGAAAAATTGATTCTGACCAGAATAAGTTGATTAAATTGGTGATTTGGTGCCCAATTATTTGTTATTATTAAATTGAGCTAGTGGGAAATTATGGAAAGGGCTATACACTCAACTTTCCTCCTCCTTATCTTCATTTTGGGCTGACCAACTCTCTAAGAAAGAGAGAAAGAGCCGGCTGTGGAGAGAGAGAGAGAGGAGAGAATTGTGCATTTGTGGTTCAAGACTTGGACCTTTTGGAGATTTAGCTCAAGTATTGCTAAATTGGGGAGATTAAAGCTCCTTGGTAAGTGAATTCATAGGTATTAAGTTGAAATTTTGTGAATTCAAGTTGGAATAATGGTCAAGAACATGATTTAGTTTAGTCATGAGGAAAATGAATTGGTTTGGTTGAATTGTAGGCCATTATGTGCATGCATGTAAGTAAGTTCCTTGAAATTGCATGTTTGAGCATGAGAATGCATAATCCATGTACAATTTCAATTGAAGCTCATGTTATGCTCATCATTTGTGCCATCTAAGTTGGGAATGTGGCTAATAGATCACATGCATGTACAATTTGAGAAGATATGAGCTTGAATGCATGAGTTTGTTATGATGATGTTGAGTTTGACATGTTTTGAGACATGCATGTAGATAAATCAAGAAAATGAGCTTCCTAATGTTGTAATCTTGCATTGGTGTCATGTTAGCATGATTAATTTGAGATTTGGGCCATTGCATGCAAGTAATGTAGCTGGAAAATCGAATTGGAGCTCAAGAACACAGTTCTGGGTTTTCCAGAATTTTGAGGTCCGCTCGAGCGGGGAACCTGACGCTCGAGCGGGAAATGCGTGCTCCCAGTACTTTTTGCAAACTTGATGTCCGCTCGAGCAGGGTAATTCACGCTCGAGCGGGGGAGCTATTTTGACAGGCTTTCCGCTCGAGCGTCCTATTTCACGCTCGAGCGTATTTTTGATGTAACCAGCACTTTTGCAGGCTTAAGGGTCCGCTCGAGCGGGGAAGTCCGTGCTCGAGCGGGGACCCTGTTTTCTGAAACTTTGAAAATGCATTCTGTGTTATAATTTTTCCGTCCTCTTTCACTTGTAAGCACTCTTAGGCATGCATTGAGCATTGTAAATGAGTTAACGAGTTAAGAATAAAGCCTAAAGAGGAATATGTGAATTAGAGAACGGATTGAACTGTTAGTGACCCTTTTGTGTTCATGAAATGTGTAGGGTCAAGCTCCAGGGCAAATCCACAAGCCGATCAGTGTGAGTAATATCGATATTTGAATGATTGTGAATGACCAATTATTATTCCCTTATATGCTTTGTAAGTTGTTAATTGGGATTGTGGACAAAAGTCTGACAGGAATAAACATAAATGGACCAAAGGTCGTTTCGATAAACATAAATGGACCAAAGGTCGTTTTGATAAACATAAAAGGACCGAAGGTCGTTTTGATAACAAAAGAACGGACCGAAGGTCGTTTTGACCTATATGAATGGACCGAAGGTCGTTTTGACATGTATGAACGGACCGAAGGTCGTTTTGATAGAAATGGGTGGACCAGAGGTCGTTTTGACATATATGAATGGACCTAAGGTCGTTTTGACATGAATGAGTGGGCCGAAGGCCGTTTTGACACGAATGTATGGGCCAAAGGCCGTTTGACGTAAACGAGTAGACCGAAGGTCGTTTCGATATGAATAAATGGACCAAAGGTCATTTTGATAGAAATAAATGGACCTAAGGTCGTTTTGACCTATATGAATGGACCGAAGGTCGTTTTGACATGTATGAACGGATCGAAGGTCGTTTTGATAGAAATGGGTGGACCGGAGGTCGTTTTGACATATATGAATGGACCTAAGGTCATTTTGACATGAATGAGTGGGCTGAAGGCCGTTTTGACACGAATGTATGGGCCAAAGGCCGTTTGACGTAAACGGGTAGACCGAAGGTCGTTTCGATATGAATAAATGGACCAAAGGTCGTTTCGATATGAATAAATGGACCAAAGGTCGTTTTGATAGAAATAAATGGACTTAAGGTCGTTTTGACATGAATGAGTGGGCCGAAGGCCGTTTTGACACGAATGTATGGGCCGAAGGCCGTTTTGACATAAATGAATGGGCCGAAGGCCGTTTTGACATGAATGGAAATCTGAATGGGCCAAAGGCCAGAATGTTTAGAACTACAGTCACTTGATTTGAATTTCGTATAGTTATATATCTGTTAAATAGAAATATGAATTGGGCCTAAGGCCGTTTGGAACATGTTGTTCTACATTGTTATGTAACTTCTGTATTTGATTTGATATTATTCACTGGGCTATCGCTCACGCTCATTCATGTGTTTGTAGGTGAGCCAAGAGAAGTCCAGACCCAGTCTCAGTGAAGTCTGTATGGAACAACTAAGGTTTTGAGAGAGTCAGCCCTTGTGTCTCACGCACGAGACCCGTCTTCGCCCTTTTGTTATGTATTTACATTTTGTCAGGTTGGCGAAGTTTTGTATATGTCTGCTTATAGTTTTTATGGGTTGACTTAGTTTTGGATGATCCTGTCTGTACAGAACCTATGTCGCTATGTTTCTGTTGTGAGTTATTAACGTACATATGTATGGTTTGTTTTGATGTGCCATGTAAGCACAGCTCTATGGACAAAGTTTTAAATTTTGCTTCCCTTTAGGCCCCTTTACTCTGATGTGTTAAGTCTGTTTTGGTTTGAGGCCGTAGGTAATCTTAGGATTACTGGCCGGTTACGTCCTTAACCCATGGGGGCGGGTTCGGGTCGTGGCAGCTGAGGCAGTCCATTTTATAGCTTGCACGCTATTTACTTGCTTTCCTAGTTAAATTGTTATTTAATTAGAGTTTTGTAATATTTAATTATCCATTCGGACTGTAATTATTATTCGAACTGTATTATTCTTTCGGACCCTCCGAGCAAGGGCACAATTGTAATAAGTGTGTGTGTGTGTGATGTATGTCTTCCAACCCCACGTCTTTCTCCTTTTTATTTATCGACTTATGATGGTTAGATTAGGGCATGTTTCAATTAGCATACTTATGCTCGCATGTTTGCATCCACTCATCTGTCTTGCATGCACCGGGCTCGGCGCATCATACTAACTGCATTTGTATTTCAATTCCGAGTTGAATACATAATATCCGTTGCATTTCATATGCTATGTGTAGAATAGCCAAGCCTATTGTAATTGCATTCCTGCATGTGTTGCATTAGGCATTTCTATATAGTTAGGATCATGCATGGATTTCTAACATAGCTTTTGTTTAGCTTGGAGTACTCGGTAAGTGTTTATGCTTTAGCATCCTTGCATGTGTGTGAGTGACTGCCATGATAGCATGCTTACCATGAGGCTAATTGCTTATGTGATATAACTGCCTGAATGCCTGTTGGTGAAGGTTGGGTTATTTGGATTGGAACAATTCATCAATTGTAACTTTTAAGCCCACTTGAGAGTGGCGAATCATCTTGTTTTCTAAGCCCACCTGAGGATGGCAAATCCATATCTTAGCCTACTTGCGGGTAGCACCATCAAACCATTTTCAAAATAAATAAACATGAGATGTGTTGTTCCAATTTAGGCGATCCAGTCTATACTTATATGCTGTGCGCATCACATAGTAAATCTAGGCTAATAACCGGAATAAGAATGCATAATGTTTTCAAAACCCGATATCATGGTTAGTAGAGGCCGATCTTTGATCGGGCGAGCAGGGGTGCTCACGAAGTGACCTTCCCCAATCGTACCCAAGTTTCCGAGCCGAGGTAACTTTGGTGATGACGGACGCGTGGCCTTAGGCAACGAGTCAGGGTTTCCTAAATTTTCCAAAATAAAATATTTAGGTGGCGACTCTGTATCTGGCAAAGCAGTCCATGTTTGGCACTTATTTCAAAAAAATCTGTTTTCAAAAATGATTTGCCGGATTTGGACTCTTTGATGATTCATCGGTCTTGCATTGCACTCTGCGAGATTAGATACTGGACCGTGACTTTGAGTCATGAACTCTAGTGAGCCTAATGAACAAAACGGGGGGGATTTCCCTCCTGGGACGTTCGGGGACGTTCGCACCCATCAAAATAAAAAAAATTGGTCTTCTAACTAACAACAGAATGGACAGGACATATAACACCTGTGCCTTCCTTTTTCCTTATTAGCAAGTGAATGTTTTCTTATCACCTTTTTGTTTTTGTTTTTGTTTTTGTTTTTGTTTTATTTTATTTTATTTTATTTTTTTATTTTGGGGAGGTTGTGAGGTGGAGTGTAAGTAATCTTATCATCTATTTGCAAATGGAGAAAACCACAATTTCTTTATTACATTCCCACACCAACTAACAATGGATGTCTAGTTGATCTCACATTGTAGATGTCAATTCCAAAGTCAGACTATACCAAAAATTCTGTTGTTTCTCTATTACTAATAAGATGACTCTATAGAACAAACTATCACCTGTTTGCTGAGTTTATTGAAAGAGGTCATGATAAATTCTTCGAGATGAAGAATCCTCCATGATTGTACATTTTAAATTCTCTTATTCTTTCATTTATTTATTTATTTTTCCTTTGAAGTGTGTTAAGTATTAGTTTTAAAGTCATTTTGCGTAACACTAGCAAAACAAAACGTCACACAAAGGCGCCAGAGGAAGTACAAACTTATAATCAAAAGTCAGAAGGAAAGTCAAGAAGAATGAAACAACCTTAATCATTTATGTTAAACAAAAACCATGCTTACAATTATGTCAAGAACTCACCTGGTATCATTTTTGAAGATTTTGCAAGGACTTGCAACTGATAGTAATAGAATAATAAGTATTTCAAACCACAAATGCATTTGTTGTTCTACTTAAAAAAAAAATGGTTAAAGAAAATTGAACGTAGAGGCACCTGACAGTCTTGATGGTGGACAATTTACCTTTCAATTAAGTAAAGCCTACTGCCCTGTGTTTGTTAAAGGAATGATGGGTGACAGAGACTGAGCACAAACCTGACCCCATTATTATCGACATACAAAAAACAACCAAACTTCATACTCAACCCATGTCCTCACACTTCAACGTAAACTCTCACCATTGCAAAAAGCGATGGCCCCTCATTGGCTTGATAGGTAATTACAGTTGGAAAATGGGCCATTATCCTTGATTGTTTGCATTGCAGTAGGTTGGATCATTGGTTCACTTACGAGATTTCGGTATCATTGAGTAAATTTTCATAATCTCAATAGAGCTAGTAAAATTAATACATGGTTTGGGTAATTAATGTACTTCAAAACTTCAATCTCCATAGCTAGGCCAATTGTATTTGTAATGCCAGCACTTCCCAATTCAGTCATGTTATATAAGTCCTATTGTTGTACTATCAACGGCACGACCAAACCAGACCAAGTTTGCATTGTTTTGCAACTGTATATGTTGTTTCCAATAAATAGGTTGGACATCATAGTCTTAATAATATACTTTTCAAATAGGACTGAAGATGTGTTACCTATTGGTTATGTTAGGAATATCTATAGAGTCAAAATTTCTCATCAACAATTATAAAGTTAATAGGATCTTGGTGCAACTAAGCCTTAATCCTTAGTTATTTACTATAATGCCTAACTTTTTATGATAGTTTGGTTGTTTCTTATACTTATCATGGCTGTGTTTGGTGAGTTTTGTCGTTCTTTTTTAGCTCTCTATTAGGTTTACTTTATTGTTTGTTCTTATACTCTTTAATTGCATTGTTGTCTTTACTAGTATTGTTTTGGTAATCTACTTCCTTTGGTTTATACTAATGAGGTTTAATTATCTAGGTGCCTGTTTCATGTCCATATATGTGTCTCTTTATATTCTACTTGTATAGTCCTTATTCTACTTTCATTCTTAATGACATGAGGTTTTTTCTTTTGCAAAGATCAAAAAAAAAAAAAAAAAAAACTGGCAGCTTCACAAATTTTCAAATTTGAACTCCATTCTAGTTAGTTTTTTCAGTATATTTTAAACTTTTATAGTTGAAAAACCAAGTGAGTTTGTTGAAAACCAAATAGCTAGTTTTTTCACCCTATGGATGTCATGGATAGCTTCCTCGTGAAAAATAAGACGTGTGGGGATAGACGACATGCAATTAGCACACGTAGGGTGGGAATTAGAGTCGAAAACGCTTTAAACTCAGTCGAAAAAGAGCGTTCGGGGGATAAAAATGTAAAAAAAACCCGTAAACCACTCTATGGATGTCACGGGAAGCTTTCTTGTGACAAATAGGACTTGTGGGGATAAATGACATGTAATTAGCACATGTAGGTTGGGAGTTAGAGTTCAAAATGCCTTAAACTTAGTCGAAAAAGGGCATTCAGGGGTGAAAATGCAAAATAGCTCCCGAACCACTATATGGATGTCATGAGTAGCTTTCTTATTACAAATAAGACCTGTGGGGACAAACGACATCTAACTAGCACATGCAAGTTGGGAGTTAAAGTTGAAAACGCCTTAAACTTAGTTGAAAAAGGGCGTTTGGGGGGCGAAAATGCAAAACAGTCTCCGAACTACTCTATGGATGTCACAGGCAGCTTCTCATGACAAATAGGACCCGTAGGGATAGACAACATGTAATTAGCACTGAGATTTTCGAGGTATTGTTGAGTACTTTTAACGTGTTTCTTAGTCGGTGCTTTGATTCAGTGCTAATCTTATTCCTATACTTTTATGTTTTCCAGATTAAGGTTGACCGGGCAAAACCTGCATCTTTGAGTTGGCAACAAAATTAAATAGTGAGGGAAATCCCCTTTCAAAGTTCTCTCTAAGTATGCTACAGATCTTGTTCAAGTATGGTTGTAGAGGTTAGCTTGTTAGGATTGTAGAGATTAGCTATGACGCTTTGTGCTTTTCCCTGTTTTGTTGATGTAAACTTTACATGTATATTGCTTTTTCATCAATAAAGTTTTTTTGTTTTTACTGTTCGAAAAAAAAAAGTATGCTAGAGATAATTCATTTGGTATGTAATTTTATATTAAACCTCGGGCTTAGCTAGTTGGGATTGTAGAGGTTAGCTATGATGCTCTGTGCTTTTTCCCGCTTTGTTGATGTAAACTTTGCATGTATATTGCTTTTTCATCAATAAAGTTTTTTGTTTTTGCTAATAATAAAAAAAAAAGTATGCTAGAGATATTTCATTTGGTATGTAATTTTATATTAAACCTCGGGCTTGCTCACACAATCACATGTTCTCTGCAAATTAGTTTTTAGATAAACCAAATCTGCGATTCAATTTAAATTTTCACACTAGTTAATGAAGTTTAATTTGGTTTTTGGCGGAGGTAATAATGCAAATTAAGATGTTGTTGTAGAATTTTTTAAGTGATTTGTGCTCAAGTTGCCAAGAAATATATTGAACCTTCTATATGGTCAATGATTGTACATCCATAAATATCTGAGATTGTTTTTTTAGTATAAGATCAAAAGTCTCTTTATGTTGTTGTATTGTTTACCATTAATGTACCAAATTGTTGACTTGGGTTCGATTTGAAATTTTGGGTACATTGAAATTGAATCTTAATCCCAGCCACGTGAGGTGGTCTATTTCGATTTTTAACTTAGAAAACTGAATTTATGTCACTTAAAATGAATTCTGATATTTGGAAGGGGGGGGGGATGTTTACTCTATGTTGGTATTGATTTGGTGCTTCTGAGAATTATTATACCACAAAATTGCAAGTGAACTCAAAAATGGCATAGCTCAACAACATAACCGATATAATATGCATAAGAATGCGCACTAGTGTAGGCACCTGTAGACGTCCCCGAACGTCCCGGGAAAAATCCCGTTTTGTTCATTGGGGCTTACTACAGTTTGGACTCAATGTCACGGTTCTGTATCTAATCTCGCGGAGTGTAATGCAAGACCGATGAATCATCAAAGAGTCCAAATCTGGCAAACCATTTTGAAAAATTGATTTTTAGAAAGAAGTGCCAAACATGGATTGCTTTGCCAAATACAGAGTCACCACCTAAATATTTTATTTTGGGGGAATATAGGAAACCCTGACTCGTGCCTAAGGCCACGTGTCCGTCATCATCAAAGTTGCCTCGGCTCGGGAACTTGGGTATGATTGGGGAAGGTCACTTCGTGAGCACCCCACTCACCCGATCAAAGATCGACCTCTACTAACCATGATATCGAGTTTTGAAAACATTATGTGCTCTTATTCTGGTTATTAGCCTAGAATTACTATGTGATGTACACAACATACAAGTATAGACTGGATCGTTTGAGTTGGAACAAAACATTTCATGTTTGTTTATTTGAAAGATGGTTTGATGGTACTACTCGCAAGTAGGCTAAGACGTGGATTTGCCACTCTCAAGTGGGCTTAAAACTCTCAATTGGTGAATTGTTCCAACTCAAATAACCCAACCTTCACCCATAGGCATTCAGGCAGTTATATCACAAAAGCAGTTAGCCTCATGGCAAGCATGCTATCATGGCAGTCACTCACACACATGTAAGGATGCTAAAGCATAAACACTTACCGAGTACTCCGAGCCAAAACAAAAGCTATGTTAGAAATCAATGCATGATCCTAGCTATGTCAAGAATGCCTAATGCAATACATACAAAATGCAACTAAGATAGGCTCGGCTATTCTAAAATGTCATGTGAAATGCAATTTGATACATGTATTCAAACAGGAATTGAAATACAATGCAGTTAGTATGATGCGCCGAGCTCGGTGCATGCAAGACAAATGAATGGATGCAAACATGCGAGCATAAGGATGCTAATGCAAACATGCCTTAAAACTAACCATCGTAAGCTGGTAAATAAAAGGGAGAAAGAAATGGGGGTTGGAAGACATGCATCACACACACGCACACTTATTTACAACAGTTGTGCCCTTTCGACGGAGGGTCCGAATGAATAATACCGAACCAACTAGCTAATCTAAGCTAATCTAATTAAACCAGTTATTACACAACATTAATTAATTAACAAAATAACTAAGTAAGTGAGGAAACTAGCATGCAAACTAAACAAAATGGACTGCCTCAGCTCTGTTCCGAATGATAGGGATGCATGCATGCTCAAGTCACCTTGTCGGGAAATCCATCGTGATGCCCCGATTTGCCTCTATTTGCAACTGGTCCCAGAACACTGTACAAAGCTCTAGAAGGCTGCTGACCCATTTTTGCCGCTGGTTTCCGGTTTGTTGCAATAGAGAGCGAGAAAGGGGCATGGCAAAGTATTTTCAACATATGTGTGCATGACCACTCTTCCCGTCATTGCACAAGCTCCAGGGAGTGTAGTCCTCGATCCTCGTGCCACCAATCACGCATCTCGATGCATGATGGCCGAGGAGTCGGATTGCACGACTCGATGTAAAATGAATGCACATATAAACACAACAAGGCCTAAACTCTATCATGGGTAATTTGGAGTGTCGGCGACCGAGAATCGAGGCACGTTTCTTCACTTGGAGTACGAAACGTCCCTCGTTTCCCGTGTTTGGACTAAACCCTATTCTAAACACAATGCAATATACATGGCATACACAATACGACTAGCATGCAACCTTAAACGGAATGCAACCTAATCATGCTAGCATGCGAGGGATGATATGCAAACATGCAACTAGCATACACAATGCTATGAAATAAGAATGGCATACTCAATGCACATGAACTAATGGTATATGCAATGCACATACAAAGATGGACATGCACGAAGACATGAACAAGGCATACATAATGCGACGATCAAGCATGCGACAACATGGATATGGCATACATAATGCAAGATGGACTCAAACTAAAATTATTGGGCCTCAGCCACACTCAAATAAGTGGCCATACATGATGAAAATGAAGCAACAACACACATGCAAACATGCACAAATGCAAGGGACCAAACCTAAGGCACAAAGTATAACTCCACCAAAGCATGGTAAGCATGAAATATGGCATACAATCACATATTTTCCAGCTCTGAAATGACATGCAAGATGGTCCCGAATCATGCAAACACCTCACACAATGCATGCTAGATGGCCCAAATACCGAAACTAGTGAAATGGATTACACTATAGGCATGCAAAGCAATACTCAAATGGCCAAACCAGCCCCAAACAATCCCTATGCAGGCCAAAACAGTAGCAAATATGGACTAAAATGATGGCTCGCAAAGCATGGAAATGAAGCTCATGCAATGGTCCAAAAATGAGGTATTCATGCATAACTCTCAAACACATTTAAAGAGTGAAAAACATGGGAATATGACATACATATAAGCTCTGAAATATGATTCACAATGATGCCAAAACATGGAAACACCTCAAAATACGCATGCAATATGCTTCAAAACTCAAAGCTAGGCATGGGTATTGAACTACAACCATGCATAGAAAACATCGTTCGACTATGAGGCCCAAAAATAGAGCTAAGGCAGTCCAAAACATGCACAAAATCAGTTTAAGGCATGGCCAAAAAGTGCTAGAATCAAAGGCCAAAATAGCATGCAATGTAAGCTAGTAAAGAGGATTTGCACTACAAGCATGTTAGGCAATCAAGAGGCCACTAAACCAGCAAAATTCAGAGGTATAACATGCCAAATAAAGCCCAAAAACCCACTGAAACATGGTTAATGCATGCAAGAATGAGAAGCTCTGTTGATATGCTATGAAGAGGGTTAATCTACACATGCAAGATGGACATCCAATATGGAAAAACAAGCTCTAGAAAGAGCCTATGCATGTCCTAAAACTCATAAAAAATGACCTGAAACATGGCTTGGAAGCATGCAAATAAGGGCTCTTTTGTAAGGCCAAAAACGCTAGAAAACAAAACAAGGAGAGAGAGGGTCACCCCTCTCTGATTTTGGCACTTGAAATAGCATGCTAGCCACTAAAAATCCACTGGATTTTAGTGGCTAAAAGGCCAAACAAAGGCCAACACAAATGCCCTAAGGCATGGCTCAAAACAAGGTAAAATGAAGCATGCAAGGGGGTAGATGACCCCCAACGGAAAAATGATCTTAAACAAACATGTTAAGGGCCTCAAACTAAGACTTTTTTCAGTTTACACCAAAGCTCAAATATGCTTGCAAGTATGGCTAAAAGATGGAGCAAAATAAAGCTTAAAAGAGGGAATAGTGTGTTACCCTTGTAGCTTCAGCAAAACTAGCAGTTTCTTGGACCAAAAACCAGCTCTTTGAGACCTCTCAAGACCCTCCAAGAACCTTAGATCAATGGTGGAGGTGTGTGGCTATCAGGTGTGGTGTTATAGGCCAAGAACAATGCACTTTTTGAACCCAAAATGAAGAGATATAGAGAGAGATATATATCTTGCCTTAGCAAAATTTTTGGAACCTCTCTAAAGGAGAGGGAGGCCCTCTCTTCTAGAGAAACAAGAGGGTTCAAGCTTCTTGGAGAAGCTAGAGCAAAGGTTCAAGAGGTTCAAGCTTTCTCAAGAAGCTAAAACAAGGGTTCAAAAGGCTCAAGCTTCCTCAAGAAGCTAAAACAAAGGTTCAAAAGGTTCAAGCTTCCTCAAGAGACTAAAACAAAGGTTCAAAAGGTTCAAGCTTCCTCAAGAAGCTAAAATAAGGGTTCAAAAGGTTCAAGCTTTCTCAAGAAGCTAAAATGAAGGTTCAAAAGGTTCAAGCTTCCTCAAGAAGCTAAAACAAAGTTTCAAAAGGTTCAAGCTTCCTCAAGAAGCTAAAACGAAGGTTCAAAATGTTCAAGCTCTCCAAAAACCGTGCCAAACGGAGAAAGTTAAGCGGTCCCGAACCGAGGCGCACGGCTGACGGCTTCGAAAATCAGAAACTGGTCTCCAAATGGGAACAGTGGTCTACGACCACGAAAAGTAGCCTACGGCCATTGAGAGATGGTCTACAAGACCTCTCCCTCCTTTCGGGAAGAGAAAACAGAACCTGATTCGCAAACTGAGGCAAAGCACAAAAGAGTCCCGAGGTCCGGAGGCAAGGCTCTTAGTCGAAACTTCGAAACCTCAGAACGAGCACAACATGCACCATCACCGAGTGCTCAATCGATGACGTCTAAGTCTTAAGGTTGGTCAAAAATGGGGTGTCTACAACACTCCATTTTGACGGCCCTCAAGACTTGGACGTCCTTGCAGGTACACCCAATGATGAGTTGTTTGCTCGCCAAGTGCTCGAAGTCCTCAGCGAAATGCCACAACTTTGAGCCTTTCAAACCTTACATCCTTTTTGTCTCATTTTTGGACCATGCCTTGGTCTTTCCATCCTGTAACCTCTGGTGGTCCGCCGGCCATCCCTAGGGGCTGCCGGCTACCACTGGTGCGGTTTTCCGACCACCAGTGTTTTCTGTAAAAATATTTTATGCTAGCTGTGCCAACTGTTTGCACAAATGCATGCATTTGTCCACACGTGGAGGGCTGGAACTCCTTGTAGAAATTTCTATTTTCTATATATAGGGACCCCCTCTCTTTTGTAGCAAGGTTAGAAAAATTTAAGACTCAAAAATTTTCCTTTCTTTCTACAATTCTCTCTCTCTCTCTCTCAACTCTCTCTTATTTCTCTACACTTTTAACTACAATCCCTTAACCTTTGCCTATACACCCTTAACCAAATCCTCTCATCTTTGAGCTGAGGTGTTCTTGAGCTTGGTTTGAGCTCTAGAGGGTGTACTTGCTTGGTTTTGTTGCTTGGAATTACTCTTTGCTTCAAGAGGTATAATACTTACCTTTTTAGCTTGCTTTGCATACTTGTTTTTCTATCTTTTTCCCACTGTTTTTCCATTGTTTTGGGTTGTCAAAACTCTGTGTTTGTTGGGTTGAAGCTTGGGTTTAAGGCCATTAGAGGTTGAGGGGTTGCTAGCCCTTCTTTGTACCTTGATTTGGTGGCCTTTGCCCTTGTGTTTCCCACCCTTTAACTATCTTTTTCCAAGCTTTTAAACACTATTTTTTAGAGCTTTTTCAATGGCCAAAATCATATTTTGAAGTCCAAATTTGGAGGGGTTAGCCTCCCCTCATTGTGTCTTGTTTTGATAGCCTAGTTAGCTCTATGTGTTATCTTATTTTTCTAATCCTTTGTTGTTTAATTCCAACATGTTTTAGATTTTGATTTGGACTGTTTTAACTCTGTTTTGAGTTGGTTAAGTCATTTGAGTCTTGCTTTGCATGCTTCTAGTGTAAGTGTCCTCACAAGCTTGGTGTTTTAGGCCTTTAAGAACTACTTGTTTGAGTTGATTGCATATTTTTAGTGCTTTTCTCACTTAATTCCAGCAAGCATAACCTCTGCACCCTCCCGCATTTCTTTACTCTTTGTTTGCTTTGAGGGTTGTTTCAATCTTGGGATTGTTTAAGCTTGAGATTAAGGTCCATGCTTCATGGTTTAATCCTCTTTTGAGGATTCATTACCAACGACATGACACTTCTCTCTTACCTTAAACTACCCCTTGTTTGACACTTCTTTCCCTTTTAGAGGACTTACTCACCAAAGGACTTAATTGGTTAAAGAATGGAAGGGTAATTAAAATGAGTAAACTTGAGACTAAAATCGTGCAAAGATAAGAATTTGATTGTGTCTTTGTGTGTTCAATCGGACGTTAATTGAATACAAGGAACTTAGACCATTTCATACTTGCTAGTGATGAAATGATCCAAGTTTCCAAGGTCAACTTCTTCCCTTGATCATTCATGAAAGGGAGGAGGTTTGCGTTTTGTTTTGCATTTAATGAACTTGCACTCTTGAGTTCACAAACCATCATGCAATGAAATTGCTTGGATTGGTGGTTTGTGGCTTAGATTCGCCACTCCTTGGATTTGTTCATGGAAAGGAGGGGTGGGTTGTGCAAACAAACCCTTGAAATACCCTGTATTTGCTCTGTTGCAACAAGATGAACCTGTGCATCAGTGGCCGGCAGGTCACTTTCCATGGCCGGCAGCTTTCAACTATGGCCGGCTGGTGGCTGGAAATATTTGCCAGTGGCCGACTGGTCACTGATGTAAAACTTAGCAGAGTGTTGGTAAGGTGGAGCAAAGTTGTTCTGGAAGTGTTCAACTATGAAAACAGAGGCATTCGGGAGCAAGACGGTGATCTTTCCGAGCGAGAATCCGAGCATGCGCATGCACATCTCTCATTTCTCGGGGCAGAGTAGTTAATTGCTTAGTTTAATTACAATTTTTTTGTAATTCTTTAATTAGTTAAGTAGTTAACTAGTTGTGCTGTAATTATTTATTTTAGTTGACTAGAATAGTTAATTAATTCAAGTGTTGTAATTCTTTAATTAGTTAAGTAGTTTAGCTATTTATTTGGTTTGTAATAATTAGCTTAAGTAGCTTTAGCTTTAGTTTAGCTTAGTTAGTTTATTCATTCGGACTCTCCTTCGTGAGAGCGTAATGTAATAACGTGTATGTCCCCACGTCTTTCTCCCTTTTATTTATCCACTTTTGATGGTTAGATTAGAGGCAATATGTTTCAATTAGCATATCGTATGCTTGCATCCATTCATTCATTTTGTATTACATGCACTGAGGCTCGACTCATCACTTTAACTGCATTGTTAGTTTAAATACATTCTTTGAATAAATGTTTAACTGCATGTTATCAAATTGCCTCATATGCCATATTAGTAGCTGAGCCTATTAATTGCACGCATTGCATGCGTTGCATTAGTCATATTGCATATAGTTAGGAATCATGCATATTTTTCTATCTCTTTTGTTTTATCTTAGCTTGGAGTACTAGGTGAGTTTTTAGTGCTTTAGCATAATTGCATGAGTGTGATTGTTGTCATGTATAGCATGCTTGCCAGAGGTTAAGTGCTTAATTGCTATAACTGTTTGGATGCCTGTGGATGAAGGCTTTTTGCTTGAATTGGAATGATTCAATGAATGTACTTTTAAGCCCACTATGTCTAGTGGCAAATTCACAAATTTTAAGCCCACTTTGTTAAGTGGTAAAATCAAACCCTTTTCGAAAAACAAACATGAAATTGAATTGTTCAAATTTGAGCAAACTAGTCTATAATTGCTTGTGCACGCATCACATAGTAAATGCTAGTCTAATAAATCGAAACAAGAGCATATAATGTTGATAAAAATCATATCATGATTAGTAGAGGCTGATCTTTAATCGGGCGAGCGGGGGTACTCAATTCATGACCTTCCCCTATCGTACCTAAGTTCCCGAGCCGAGGCAACTTTGGTGATGACGGACACGTGGCCTTTGGCACGAGTCATGGGTTTCCTAGATTTTCTAAAAATATTTAAGTGGCGACTCTGTATCTGACAAAACAGTCCAATTTTGGCATTTTTTTTCAAAATCGATATTCCAAACGATTTGCTAGATTTGGAATCTTTGGTGTTTATCAATTTCACATTGCACTTGTGAGATTAGATTCAGAACCGCGGGAGTCCGAATTGTAGGGCTTCTTTCGAGCTTCTAAAAGGAGGCGCGAAAAAGCCAAGCTACAACTAGCATATTTACTTGAAATTAAATCCACAATAACATTAGCGATGCAGCAAAATACGTGACGGATAGATAAGTGTTGAGGCCTCTGTGTTCTGTTGCTTTTATCCTCTCAGGTAGTAGTTATTTGAACCAATATCATCTCTCTTTGCCTTTTGGCAAGCTCTAGTAGGTTATTGATTATGGCGTCATTGCCGAGAAGAAGCCGCCAAAGGAAGGGTAATTTTCTTTCACTAAAAAATCTTTAAGTTATTTTGATGGTTGTTTGATTATGGAAAGATAACTAGTGTTTGGATTTCTTTTCATTTTTTCTGGAGTCATTTATTAATCCTTTTGTGAAGCGCTCAGTCACACTGTGTCATGGTGTTCCACTAGGTGGTATGGAGTAAGTCAATCTTCCTCACCAATGACCACTGTTAGGTTTTTATTCTTGGCAATCCCGTTTGAAAAAACTCCTTTCAGTTGTAATTTTATTCAATCTTTTATTTCAATGAGGCTATGAGTTTTAGATGCGAATCCAACCCGAATTGTGCCTTGCAGAGAAGTTTGTGATATTTATTCTTTCATGTTTCCCACATCGCTGACTATGTCGGGGATTAAGCGAGCGGCCATTCCTGCGCTTGAGCAGAGATCGCGACCTTTTAGAAGTTTCACTAGCTTGCATAAGTATTGGGAGTTGTTTTTTTCCACCCAAGCGGCCATTCTTGGGTTCAAGCGAAGATCACATTTTTTGTTTTCTATAAATATGCGATTAATTCTGATTTTAGGGTACGGCTTCCAGATCTTCTTCTTGGGTATTAGGGTTTTTATCTAGAGCTTCTTTGCTTGTTTTCTTTGATATTTGTGAGAGATTAATCATGAATTGTGTGGATTATATCAAAGGGTTTGTTTAGTTTGTTTTATTCAAAAAAAGAGAGAGTTGTTCTTCAGTAGATTCTGTGGAATTTGGGCCTGAAGCTTTGGTAGAGTTCGGAGTGGTTCATCGTCGTGGATTTGACACCGGCGTTATGGATTCAATGTTGGACAAGACAATTCTGAGGTGAAGACGAGGTTGGAAAAGGCACATAGTGGTCGGTTCTATTCGAGCATAGATTCGTTAGGTAATTGAGAGTAAATTTGTGTAATTCCTTTATGTCTTCTTAGTGGATTGTTTTGTGGCTTTTGCCTACTTTTTTTTTTTTTTTTTTTTTTTTGTAATCACAATTGGAGGCGCTCCAATTGTGATTTTTCCACGTAAAATAGTTGTGTGGATTTGCTTTTGATTGATTGATTGTGATTGCTATTTACTGGTTAAAATTGATACATAATCACAAATTAATATCTAGGAGATTTTTAGATTTTTCAATTGGTATTAGAGCGGGTCGCTCTAATTTTTTTAAAAACTATTAGAGCGAGATCTTGTTTGATTTGTGATAATGGATTTAATTCGTGAGGGAAATTCTATGGTATGACCACCCTTACTTGACGGATCTAATTATTCCTTTTGGAAAGCTCAGATGAGATCATTTTTAAAATCTATTGATGAAAAAGTTTGGTAGTCTATCATGTATGGGTGGACCGAACTGATGATTACCGTTGACGGAGTAACCTTTCCAAACCAATTGATAAGTGGGACACAATTGATTATCAAAATATTAGCTGGAATTGTGAGAACCTGAATATAAAAATTAAGTACATAATTAAATAATAATATTACAATCTCAAATATTTTGGTGGTGAATTCTAAGGTGCAAATTAAATATTATTGGAGGATCTTTTAATTAATTTTTAAACCTAAAATAAATTTATGGTGATAGTCTTTAATTTAGAGGTAAGATTTATTATTTAAAAAAAAAATAGGGGGCAAGTTAGTATGTATATTTTGATTTAATAATAGTTGTATTTTATTTAAATTAATGATGAGAGGAAATATAATAAAATAAAACATAGGATAATAATTTAGAATCTTTTAAGTTTAGATATATATAAAAAGCAACCCTAGTTTTCCTAACAAAAACCCTAACCCTTATTATAATTGTTTTCCACATCACTTTCAACACATATCAGCCGTGAGAGAAAGAAAGGAGAGAGGGAAAGAGAAGCTGCGTTGGGTTGTCTCTAGGAATCATCTGAATCTAAAGAAAATTCTTCAAGGTAGACTAATGTTTTAATTGTTTTGTCTCTTCTTTTACATTTTTTTTCCCCTTCTTTCTTCATTGTGATGTGCCGTTTGCCACTGTTTTGGGTATAGTTTATGGCTTGTGTGCAGAGGTTATTTGGAGGCTAGCATGTATGGCTTTGGTAAGGTGAAGGGCTGAAGGTGTGTTTGGGTGGTATGGGGTTGGATTGTGAGAGTGCCATGTAGAGGGTGTAAATTGTAGTTTAAAAATTCTGTACAGAGTCATAAACTTTAAAAATCAAGAAACCATATCAAACGAATGAATTTTAAACTAAAATTTTTAAAGTAGATCAATTACATATTGAATTGCATAACTGAATTTTTTCATAATTTTTGGGAGTCAAAATCCATATAAACAGATGCGTTCAAATCTGTCCAGAAAACTGGTTTTAACAGTAAATTCGGGAGTGTTGTTCTCTTTGGGTATAAATCCAAAAATTATCAAATCAGTGTCATTAGAACTGGTTACGAGTCTAGTTTCTTGCATTTTTGACCTTGCGTTGATTGCTCATGTATACTAAGAGAACCGTCAATTTCTTTAAAGTGCTGCAGAAAACAACATGTTTAAATATAATTAATTGTAGATAATTAGTTTGATAAGAAAATCAAGTGAAACCATTTGGGTTTGAAACTTAGGATATATTAGTTCATATCTGGAGGGTTTTAGAATTTTTCAAACAACGTGGAGTGGGTTTTTAATTTTCAAATTTAGCGAATAGATTGGAAAAACTCTGTTTTATCTTAAAGTTACTTTTAGTTAAGTTTCGATCGGAACCTATGTCTTGGGTGATTTTAGACCTTGAAGAACATGAACTTAGCTAATATTTAAGAGTAACGGTGAGTTGGGTAGAGCCGTGTTAGTGCGCTTTAGTTTGGGGTTACTTAGTTCGTATTCTTTAGTATTTTTAAATTAGTAGTGACGTGTAGTTTTCATATTGGTTCGGGGCACTAGTTGGACTTTCATACTCTATTCGAGGATTATATTATTTCGTTTCCAGGTGAGTAGTTTCAAGCTACGTATTTTTCTAACTGTTCCCCTACCCTGAACTGTTGGAAAATTAAATTGTTGTTTTAAGACTAAACTGTTTTGATAAATTATTATATTATCAATGGAATCAAATTATTTCTGAAACATGTGTGAACTTGGCATACTGTAAACTATTTGTTTTGGTCTCATGTTTATAATGATGAACTACCATGTTTTGCGAAACTGATGTGTATTGATTATTGGGACCATATGTGTCTTTAGTCTAGGGAAATTATTCCACTGTGTGTGGTGACTCTGGCCACTTGGGAACAAATCCAGGTTGGGCCGTGATGACTCTAGTGCTCAACGATTGTAAGGAAAAGACCTTTAAAAAAAGCTAGGTGATCGTCAATCGGATCGTCTTTGAGAAAAGGCCTAGGTGCCGCCCTGAGGATGACTCTTAGTTTGGTATTGGATCCAACGGGGCTTATAGCCTTGAGAACTGTGTGGCATATTATTTGTTTTTCTTGGTACCCAGAAAATTATTGGTGTTCATGTTATAATCTGTTTTAAGTGAAAAATGTCGTTTGTCATGTTCTTGCGAGACATGAGTATTTTAAGTGTTGAACTGTGGAACCTTCTTTTTGAAACAGATTGTATTTACCAAACTGTATGCCAATCTAGTTTCTGTGATATATATCTTATTTTGGAATTGAACCCTGTTTTCAAAACTGTATTTACTATCCATGTTGCTACTCACTGAGCTATCAGCTGACTTAGTTGTTTACCACTTCCAGGTGTTAGAAAGACTTAGAGTGGACTCACGGCGTAGCGGGGACTCAATTGCATGGACCTCTAGGGCATTTATTTAATTTGTTTTAGGTTGCTTTGTCGAGTTTTGTGCATACATTGTGGTTGGGTTTTATTTAGAATTATTTTATTTTGTGAGCGGTTTATGTCCCATTTAGTATATATATATTTTTAGGAAGTTGGTTATGACTTATTTTCACTTGTGGTATGTCACTGGATTGAGTATTGATTTATTTATTTTTGGGCTATTATCACATTTATTCTTTATGGTTTTTGGGTTCATGTTTAGGCTTACGTGTGCCTTGGGCTAAGTCCCTGTGGGCCACGGCCGGTCATGCCCGGATTTGGGGTGTGACAGGAATAGTAAAGCTATCAAGTCTCTATTTTGGGCCATCACACCTGAAGAGTTTAGTCGTATTTGCAATTGTGAAGTCACAAAAGAGGCTTGGGATATCTTACAAACTATTCATGAGGGCACTCCTTCGGTTAAACACTCAAAACTTCAAAGGCTCACGTCTAGTTTCGAAAACATTTCAATGAAAGATAGTGAGACCTTTGATGAATTTTAGGCAAAGTTGAGTGACATTGTAAATTCCAGCTTCAATTTAGGTGAGAAAATACCGGAATCCAAGATTATGGGAAAACTTTTGAGGTCCTTGCCCGATCGGTTCCAACCAAAAGTTACGGCTATTAAAGAGGCTCAAGATGTTGACAACCTCAAGCTGGATCATTTGGTTGGAAATCTCCAAACTTATAAGGCACATAGGAATTTCAAAAAGAAACAAAAAGATGTTATTGCTTTTAGTAGCGCTCATAGAGTTGGAAAGGATTCTGATGAGAATTGTGAGATAGATTCCAAGATTACGGATATTCTTTTGTAAACAAATTTAAAAAATCTTTTCCGAAAAAAAATCCTAATATTTTGGAATCAACTCATACCCATGAATCCAAAAGCAAAGATAAACTCAAAATTAATTCTATAACCAAGAAGGAGAAAGGAAAAATACAAGGGAACTTTGAAAGAGTCCAATGCTATGAATGCCAAAGATTTGGCCACTTTGCTCAAGAATGTCCTACTCGTTTGAGGAAGAAGAAAGCCTTCGCCATCACTTGGGATGATGAATCAGAATCTGATAAAGATGAAACTAACACCGAAGCACAAGGTGAAGAGGGGCATGAACAATTCCTTACTTTCATGGTGGCTTCTGAAACTAAAGGACAAATAGAGTATCCGAAGAGGCCGGTTGAGAATGCCACTAATGATGAATCCTCACTTCAGCAAGCTTACGAAAAGTTGTATAAGGAATCTCTTAACTTATCCAAATTAAATGACAAACTCACTACGAAACTTAAAGCATATGAAAGTGAGAATGTCAAATTACAAAAGGAGATTTCAGAGACTAGGAATGATGCCATTAAGATTTCTAGTGATCGACAAGCTTTTTGTGCGAAACTCTTGACTTGTGAGATAGAGAGGAATGAGCTACATCAAATCTATGCAACATATGAAGAAAAGATTGAAACTCTTGAGATGTCTCAAGTTGCCTTGGAAGAACTAATGATCAAGAAAGAGGACGAGCTCAAGTGTGCTATGGCTACCATTGGTCTTTGGAACAAAGGATTAAAGACTTTGGACAATATTATTGGGTCTCAACAAATGTATTAAGACAAGAGTGGCATTGGCTTTGGTGATAACAAAGTGCAAAAACGGAGTGCATCCACATCTCATGATACAAGAACTCAAGGGCAAGGGGAGCAAAAGATTCAATGAGAGGAAAGACTTCTCAATCTTCCTAGAGTTGGTAAGGTCAAAGAAAATAAGGTACACCCTGTTTTTGTTTGTCATCATTGTGGTATGCATGGTCATATTCGCCCTTATTATTATGAGTTGTATGGGAGAGTGTCTTATAGAGATGGAAGAAATTCCAATATCTCGTGGAGTAGGAACCATTTCATTGGTGGTAATGAGGTTAAGGTTATATTAGACCTCGTTACTTTGACTTGCTTGAGATCAACCATGAACAGATTGCGTTTGGTAAGACCTAGGAATCGGAAGTTGGACACCAAGTTGAGACGAGTTCCCAATGAAGATAAAGAGAACCACAACGTCAAGACACCACCCAAGAACCGCAATTCTCACAACTTTGTTCATACCAAAGCGGTTTGGGTAAGAAAACTTGATTTGTGTTAAGTTGTTTATTCGTTTTAGTTTTTGAGTTTCTGTGTGTTTTTTCTTTTTGAGTCATTTAATGTGTGCCTGTTCGTATTCTATCTTGCTTTGTTTAAAAAAAAAATGTGTACCTATTCGTTTTTTGTCTTTTTTTAAAAAAAAAAAAAATCCAAAAAGATTTTTTTAGTATGGTTTTGCAAGCTTGAAATTTTTGAGAAGTCCTTGGTCTATATTGAAATTGATGAGAATATCCATTACATGTTAATATGTGTGTGCTTTCTATGGTCATTACTCATTTTGGAGTGTGTGCACTTTGATTAGTATGTCTCATTCTGTACACACTCTTGGATTAGCAAATATCAGAATCTTCTGCCTTAGTGATCTATTTTCTCTACGGACTTCTAGCATTGTGGTTTTTGCTTTTCTAGAGGAATTGACCTATACTAGCACATCATGAGTGATGTTAAGTCTCTTAGCCACCTTCCATCTTTTTGCATCTCCATGGCTTTCCCCTCAGTTCATTGCAATCAAGGCATGAGGCAAAGACTACCTCAAAGTCACCAACCAGGCTATCCTTATTGTTTCCATGCTTCTCTGGTTTGGTTTCTATACTCTTAAGTGTGAAAGATGCTAACCAGTGTGCAAAAGAGAAGAAAAAAAAATGTGCGAAAGAAATAAATGAAAGAAATGTGCAAAAGAAAAAAAAATCTGATTCATTAATTGAGGGGGAGCCTCTGCTTTTTACTCAGCAAATACCCCTTGATTTCTAGTGGTTTGACTTTCCTTAGTTGTGCTTAGATTCTCTTGCCAGAGGTCCAACTTTCAGATCACTCATAGGATTAGAATATTGTGTTTGTCGAACTCCAAGAGTCACACACACACACTTTTATCATGGGATCTATGCTTTTCACATAATGCATTACTTTCTTTTATGAAGAATCTTCTAGAGGCTATACACATTATGTTTTCAAGAAATTGTGTTTCTTGGATATTCTTGTGTGTTTTTAAGGTACTAATATGAAATTCCTTGCTTGCTCTGCCATATTATTTTTCCCCTTGTTCATTGTTTTCAGTGTTTGTAGTTGCTTTTAATGAGGAGGAGTTTGGATTATCATTGCAAGGGTTTGTTAACATGAACTTACATTGATTTGTTTGGTAAGGGAGATTGGCTTTAGGTGTGCTGCATGTTGTTATGCACTGCTTCTTTATTCTTTCCTTCTTGCATGCTACTGCTAATTACATCATCATATCCTTGCTTGTGTGATTTATACTTTTACTTTAGTTGAATGAGCTTTCTTTGACAATTCCTAACAAAACGGGGGGAGAAAGTTTGAGGGTGCATATGTCTTAGGATTTTCATCTATTCATGCTACATGTTCTTAAAATCTCCAATTTACATCTTTCCATATTTCCATCTCTTACTTCAAGATAATCTTCTCATATGTCTATTGCTTTTTTCATATACTCTTGAGGCATTAATAGTTGTTTTGGAGATTGTGGAACTAATAGCTGTTTTGCAAATCATGACCTTGAGAAAGAAGTTTACTTTTGTTGGCTGTAATGGGTTGGTGTGATTAGGATTTTATTTATTAGGTGTGTTTTGTCACAGCATTGCCAAGGGGGAGATTGTTAGGTCTTTATTCCTGGCAATCTCATTTGACAAAACTCATTTCAGTTGTAATTTTATTCGACCACAATCCATTCTTTATCAAAAGAAAAATAAAAGAACATATGTCATTACTTATTATGTGTCTATTCGAAGATCGTCCTCTGATTTATCACATGTATGATACTTCTCCCTATTAGAGAATGGACATCAACACAAGACAAAGTAATCGACCTTAAATCGGCTTATTCCACCAATCTAACCATGTGGCTATGATTCCACCAATCTAACATGTGTTTGTGAGGTGGGAAACATGTTTTAAAAGTACAAAATACTATTTTTGTCGTTATAATATTTTGCATGGTACTGCAACATACCAAAATGAAGATGTTTGTTGAGAGATTAATATAGCAAGTTACTAGCACTCACATCAAAACTTTTCCCCATTTCAAAATATTCAAAGCTACTATGTCTGGCACTCTAACCAACTTGGGATGCAACGTTTTGTGTCCATGTTCATAGATTACAGTTTTTACTGGCATCATGTGACAGTAGACTGTTCACCAAATGTGTGTCTAAGAAAGGCGTCTTTAAAAAATAAATAAAAATAAATAAAAAAAAACAAAAAACAAAAAACAAAAGCAAAATTGAAATTGGAAAAAACTCATTCATTTATACTAATTTGTAGCCATTTTGATGTTCTTTTTGGTTGTTGCTTAACACATACACCACACATACAAAAAAAGACAAAACTGAAAAAGCAAAAAATCATCTTGATTATTGAGAAAAAAATTATTTTCAATGCAGGAAGCATTGAAAGAAACTATAAACAACCACCACCACCGCCTCCTTCCTCGAACCTGCTGATAAGGTTATGGAGTTGCCCTCAAGTGTATCTGATAAAGTGGAGCAGCAAAACTTATGAGGCTACGGAACAGCATAGCATTAGTTTTCCATAACTGTAACTTGTTTACTATTCACAACTGTATCTTCTTATAATAGTTGAGTTTGTTAGAGTATGCTAGATGTAGAATAGATTTAGGTAGTTATGATCTTCTTCTTATGTACATAAATAGAGTTGTTGTACAATATTGATTCATTAAATATAGAAATTACACATCTTCTTCATGGTATCAGAGCTTCTGCTCTAACGAGCTAAGCTTTCTTTGAGGTCCTTCAATGGCATTCATGGAGGATTCATCAAATACTCTTCTTTCTAATCTCACACTCTTGATTTCTAATCTGAAATCTTTTGTTACTATCAAAATAGATTCATCTAATTACATTGTATGGAAGAAACAATTCCAAAATATACTTCGTGCTACAAACCTGTTGAGTTTTGTGGATGGATCTGTTGCATGTCCTTCTGATCTGGTGTCTGATTCGAGTGGAACAGTGGTGAGTAACTCAGATTTCTACAAATGGCAACAGATAGACTCTCATCTACTTAGTTGCATTACAGCAACTCTTACTCCATCTGTGTTTACATCAGTTCTTGAGTGCTCAACTTGCAGAGAAGTTTGGTCTCTTCTTGCTAAGAAATTCACTTCTCACTCTCTCGTTCTCATATACACCAACTCAAGAATCAGTTGAACAATATCTCAAAGAAATCATCTTCAATGGAAGCCTAACTTCTTCAACTCAAAGATTATTTCAGATCAATTGGCTCTTGCCTTTTCGCCTATACCAAATGAAGATCTGGTTCTTATTGTTCTGAATGGTCTTCCAACTGAATACAATACCTTAAAGACTACCATTCGAGCTCTAGTTAAATCAATTTCTATAGAGAATCTCTCTTCTCTATTGTGTTCAGAGGCTTTACATATTGAAGTTCCTACTCACACTTTTTCATCCTCAGATCTTACAGTTGCCTTTGCCATAATGAATGTGCCAGTTCCTTCCAAATCTCAGTCCTTTCAGTTTTCTAGTTTTTGAGACAACATGTCCACTTATCCAAGAGGAGGAGCTCATAGTGTTGGTCGCTCTTATCATGATTCTCAACCTCGTAGAGGTGGTGGTAACAGATATTCTCCGCATTTTTCTTAATCTCAGGCTTCTTCCTTAATGTGTCAGATTTGTGGCAAGCCTAATCATACTACTCTCAACTGTTGGTATAGAATGGATACCTCTTTCCGGCCTTCATCTGCTCCATCTCAGACAACTTTTGTGGCTTCTTCTTTATCTTCTTCATCTCCTAATTCGTATGTTTATTTAGCTGCAACCTCTCATGTGACTCATGATTTGAGTCATTGTCAACAATATTAACCATATTATGGTTTAGATCAAGTTACTATTGGCGATGGTCAATCCATTCCTATTCAACACACTAGTTAAGGTATCCTTCCTACTCCTTCCTTTCCTTTCAAACTCAATAATATTCTTCATGTTCCCTCCATCTCTTCTAATCTACTTTTCATGCACCAGTTAACTTTTGATAATCATTGCACTGTCACATTTGATGGTCAATCCTTTGTGATTTAGGGCCAGACCACCAAGAAACCTCTTTATAAGGGTGTTCATTGTCATGGTCTCTATCAGTTGCCTTCTAGTTTGCCTCCATCTTCATCACCTGCACCATCCTCTTCCCATGCTTTCCTTGCTGCTAGTACCATCTCTTCTACTACATAGCATACCATGCTTGGTCATCCCTCTTCTCAAAAGTTGCAAGTTCTGTTGAAGCATTTTAGTTTACCTGTTTCTTTTGATTGTAATAAACCTCATTTGTGTACTCAATGTGCTATGGCTAAGAGTCATAGATTACCTTTCATTTTGTCTAATTCAACTGTAAATAAACCTTTGTCACTGATCCATAGTGATGTTTGGGGTCCTTTCTCATCTTCCACTTCTAGTGTTAAATACTGTGTTCTCTTCATAGATGAATTGAGTAAATTTATTGGATTTATCCCATGTGTTACAAAAGTGAAGTGTTCTCTAAATTTCAAGAATTCAAACTTTTTGTTGAAAATCAATTTGAGACTAGTCTTAAAAATTTTCGCATTGATGGTGGTGGTGAGTTCACTAGCAACCAATTTGAATTGCTTCTTAAAAATCATGGTATTTTGCATTAGATGTTTTGTCCTCATACTCCTCCTCAAAATGGAGTTGCGAAGAGAAAGCATAGACATCTTATTAGTACCACCATTGCTCTTCTTCATTAATCTGCTCTTCCATTGTCTTACTGGTTTGATGCTTTGGTAACAACTATGTTTCTTGTTAATCGACTCCCTAGATCCAAGTTACATCATCAAACTCCTTTCCAAGTCTTGTTTCATCAAGCCCCTGATTTTGCCTTTCTCAGGAGCTTTGATTGTAGATGTTTCCCTTGGTTTAAGCCTTATAATTCTCACAAACTTCAACCTAGTTCCTTGCCTTGTATTTTCATTAGCTATCATCCTTCCTTCAAAGGCTATAGATGTCTGGAATGTTGTTTTTGATGAAATTTTGTTTCCTTTAGTCACTCATGTTCCATCTTCTCTTTTCTCTAGTCCTATTCCTTCCTTTCCTTAGCTTCATTCTTTCTTCTGGTCTAGTCTCCCTTTTGTTCTAGCTCAGTCGAAAGCTGTTCTTTCCCATGCTTCTGCTGTTATTTCCCCTGCAGGTGTTGCTACTATGTCTCATGTAACTCCAAGTGCTGCTGGTTCAAAACCAACTATTCCTACTTTTGCTAGTTCAAACAAAGCTGATGCTCCAGCTGTTGCTGGTACAAAACCTGCAGTTCCTGGTTCAGATAAAGCTGTTGCACCTGTCTTGTCTTGTGCTCCTCCAACAGATCTAGCTTTTTATAGAGTTGTTCTTGTCTGAGGTCCTATCTATCCTACTGCCCTGCCTTCTGCTTTACCTACCACTCTTCCTATTGGTTCTCTTATTGTTGATCTTCGACCCTTTTTTTATTCAGCTCCCACACTAGCTCCTCCTATTAACCATCATCTTATGGCTACTCGCTCTAAGGCTTCTCATTTCTCTTTGCTTGCTTCTACTTCTTCTTCTTCTGATCTATCTCTTGTTGAACCTCATTCTCATATTGAAGCCATTCAAACTCCAGCTTGGACTCAAGCTATAAATGATGAATTTCAAGCTTTACACAGACGACAAACTTGGACTTTGGTTCCTCTTCCATCTCGCAAACAAGCTATTGGCTGTAAATGGGATTTTCGTCTTAAGAAAAATTCTGATGGAACAAACATTCTGCCTTATAGCTAAGCAGCCTACCATTCGAGTGTTTCTCAGTCTAGCTCTTCATTTTAATTGGCAAATCAAACAGTTGGATATTTCTAATGCCGTTTTTCATGGTGTGCTTGAAGATGAAGTTTATATGGTTTAGCCACCCGAGTTTGAAGATTCTAAATTTCCTTCTCATGTGTGCAAATTAAGTAAGGCCTTGTATGGCTTAAAACAAGCTCCAAGAGCTTGGTATTTTACATTTTCCTCCTTTCTTCTTTCTTTTGGTTTTGTTAATAGCAAATGTGATTCCTCTATTTTCATTCACTCTTCTTCTCACTCGATTATGTTGTTGCTGGTATATATGGATGACATTCTTATTACTGGTAATGATTCTAGGCAAATTGTCTCTTTAGTCCAGCATATGCACTCAACTTTTTCTAGTGGGCAATCTTGCTTACTTTCTTGGTATTTCTATTCACTCCACTTCTGATGGCCTATTTTTATCTCAACAAAAGTATGCTCTTGAGATCCTTGCTAAGGCAAGCATGAACAACTGCAAGTCCTATGCTTTTCCTATGGCCACTAAGTCTTCTCCCCTCAGTGATACTCTCATTTCTTTTTCTCAACCAAATTTGTACAAAAGTATTGTTGGGGCTTTACAGTATCTTACTATTACTCGCCCTGATCTCTCTTTTGTTGTGAATCATGCTTGCCAATTCATGCATGCACCTACTGTGGCTCATTTCAATGTTGTTCAGCGGCTTTTATGATATCTTCAAGGGACTTTTGATTATGGTTTATGATTTGCTCATAGTTTTTTAGATCTTCATGCTTACTCCGATTCGGATTGGGCTGGGAGAGTCATAGATCGCAAATCAACCACTGGTTACTATGTTTTTCTTGGTTCCAATCTTGTTTCTTGGACTGCAAAGAAACAGTGCACAGTCTCATGTTCCTCCACTGAAGCAAAGTATCAAGCTCTTACTCAAGCTGCTGCTGAGTAAGTATGGCTTCGTATGCTTCTCCATCATATGGTTCTCCATGAATTACTTCTTCCTTCCTTTACTCCTACACTCTAGTGTGACAATCTATCTGCCATTTCTCTTGCTTCTAACCCAGTCTTTCATGCCTGGTCTAAGCATATTGCTGTGGATTATCATTACATTCGGGAGCAAGTTGCTGCCAAGCAAGTTATTGTTTAGCATGTTTCTTCTGTGGATCAAATTGTTGACATTCTTACTAAGCCCTTGTCCACTGATCGGTTTTCTTTTCTCCAAGCCAAGCTCATGGTTCATCCTTCTCCTCTTCGCTTGAGGGAGCCCAATAAGGTTATGGAGTTGTCCTCAAGCGTATCGGATAAAGTGGAGCAGCAGGACTTATGAGGCTACGAAGTAGCATAACATTCGTTTTCCATAACTATATCTTGTCATAATAGTTGAGTCTGTTAGAGTATGTTAGATATAGAATAGATTTAGGTAGTTATCATCTTCTTCTTATGTATATAAACAGAGTTGTTGTACAATATTGATTCATTGAATATAGAAATTACACATCTTCTTCACTTGCCACACCCAAACCACCACCACCAAATCTCTGCCGCTGCCCCATAGAAATTTCTTTAGGTGCATGATTAAAAAGTAACTATCAAAGATACACACTATGTTGCCTAGAACGTGGATTGTTTCGGTACGTGGAACAGGAATAGGAACGTGTCATGCTACATGCTCTAAAATGTGGTACGATAGAGGTAGACTTGTATATATTACATTTAAGAATTTAAGGTACTTCTAGAGTAATTTTCTTTTAACTATTAGGCATCCAATAAAATATATATAATTTTTGATATTTTTGTCTTGTCAAAACTTAAGTCACCTTTGATTTTAATTCATTATATTTGATTTTTTTCCCTCCTAATGTAACATTTAAGGAAATATATTGGAATGCTTTTGAGATTGCTTCATATCGCTAAATTTACTATTTTGGAATGAAAGTGTACCATGTTTTGGAATGTACGTACCAATACGTAATTCATTAGGGTATCAGCATTTTCTGGTAACACCAATACACATTTCTTTAAAGGCCATAAAGAGGCTATGACTAGTATCGTGTTTCATCCTGACTCGAAGTGAGTTTTGTATTTACAAACACTTGTCAGTTGTTATATTGTTTTAGATGGTATATGGCAATCTCGAATTATGTTTCTCTGTTTTTCATAGTACATTTTGGCATATCCATGTAGTACATTGTAGACACTCCATTTTTTACGGCACTTACGACTTGGACGCCATCGCATGCACACCCGGTGATGAGTTTAAATGCTCGCCAAGTGCTCGAAGTCCTTAGCGGAATGCCAAAACTTTGAGCCTTTCAAACCCTGTACCTATGTTGTCCCAGTTTTGGACCAAGCCAGCTTTTCCAACTTGCAGCTTCTAATGGCCTGCCGGCCACCCCTTTTGGGCTGTCGGCTATCACTTTTTGGTTGCCAGCCATTGATGTGGCTTGCTGGCCACAGGCCACCAATGTATTTGCAAATATTTTATGCCAGTTATGCCAGTTGTTTGCACAGATGCATGCATCTATCCCCATGTGTAGGACTGGATCTCCTTGAGGAAATTTCATGTTTTCTATATATAAGAGGCCCCTCTCTCATGTTTTGAGGTTAGAAAATTTTAAGTTCAAAAATTTTCCTCTCTCTACCAAATCTCTACATTTTTGCCCACAAATCTTCAACATTTGCCTATACACCCTTAACCAAATCTCACCATCTTTGAGCTAAGGTACTTTTGAGCTTGGTTTGAGCTCTAGAGGGTGTGTTTACTTGATTTTGTTGCTTGGAAATGCTTCTTCTCTTCAATAGGTATAAGGCTTTACCTATTTGCTTGTTTTCTCTACTATTTTTCCTACTGTATTTCCATTGTTTTGGGATGTCAAAACTTCATGTTTTTTGGGTTGAAGCTTGGGTTTAAGGCCACTAAAGGTTAGGCGGTGGTTCACCCTTATTTGTACCTTGTTTTGAAGGCCTTTGCCCTTGTGTTTCCCACAGTTTTACTATCTTTTTCCAATCATTTAAAAACTGATTTTTAGAGCTTTTTTAGTGGCCAAAATCATGTTTTGAAGTTCAAATTTGGAAGGGTTAGCCTCCCCTCCTTGTGTCTTGTTTACTGGCCTAGTTGGTGCCATGTTTTAGCATGCTAATCTAGCTATTTTTAGCTCAAGTCCAGCATGTTTTAGAACTTATTTTAGACTGTTTTAGTACTGTTTTGGGTTGTTGCTTGCATTTGAGCTTTGTTGTGCATGCTTATAGTGTAATAGTCCTCATGAGTTTTGTGTTCTAGGCCTTAGAGACCATCTTGTTTGAGTTGATACCATTTATTTATGTTTTTCTCACTCATTTTCATCACTTAATCATCTCTGCAGCCTCTCTCCTTTCTTGGCCTTTTATTTTTTTTGTGAAAGTGGTTCAAATAACTTGTTTGTTTAAAGCATGAGATTAAGATGTCATGCATAATGGTTTAATCCCTTAGGGGGTTCATTACCAACGACATGATGTCTCTTTCATGCCCAAAATAACTTTTAGTTTGAGCCTTCTTTGCATTTATAGGACTTAAACTCATCATCGGACTTAATGGATTAAAGAATGGTTGGTAATTTAAAATTGAGTAACTAAAATTGAGGCTAAAAAATGGTGCAAGATAATAATTGGTTGTGTTCAATCGGACGTTAATTGAACCCATGGAAACTTGAACCAATTCATACTCATTAGTAATGAAATGATTCAAGGTTCCAAGGTCACCACCTCCCTTGACCATTCATGAAAGGGAGGAGGTTTGTGTCTTGTTTTGCATTTGTTGAACTTGCACACTTGGTTTCACAAACCATTATGCAACGAAATTGCATCCATTGATGGTTTGTGAACTGAATTTGTTACTCCTTTGATTTGCTCATGAAAAGAAGGGGTGAGTTGTGCAAACAAACCCTTGAAATACCCTATATATGCTCTGTCTGTCCTCTGTTACAGCAAGATGAACCTGTGCATCAGTAGCCGGCAGGCCACTTTCATGGCAAGCAAGTGGCTGGCAGATGGCTGGCCGACCATCACTTGTCGTTCGCAACCTTCATCACTGGCCAGCCAGCCATTGATGAAAGATTGAGTAGTGTGTTTTTGAGGCCAAGCAGAGCTATATCGGAAGTGGGTGTAGACACCCCATTTTTGACTGACCTTAAGACTCAGACGTCATCGATTGAGTGCTCGATGATCGCGCATGTTTGCTCATTTCAAGTTTTCGGCTGAGTGCCTTGCCTCCGGGCCTCTAAACTCTTTGTGTTTTGGCTTGGTTTGTAGACCATGCCTTGTTGACCTTGCCTGGAGGGAGAGAGAGGTCTGTAGACCACTTTTTGTAGTTGTAGACTACTTTTCTCTCTTGTGGGCTAGTTTCCAATTTCTTCGGCCGAGTGCCTTGTCTCGGGACCTCTTAACGTTCTCCTCTTGGCCTGGTTTTTGGACCATGCCTTATTGCCTTTGCCTAGAGGGAGACAGAGGTCTGTAGACCACTTTTTGTGGCCGTAGACCACTTTTCCCTCTCGTAGACCACTTTTTTGTACCCGTAGACTAGTTTTCGGGGCTTCTGGCTGCGTGCCTTGTCCCGCGGACTTTTGTCTTGCTTTCTTTTTGGTTTGTTTTTGGCACAAACCTTGTTTTCCTCTGTCTGGAGGGTGGAACAGGGGTGTAGACTAGTTTCTCCCCTTGTAGACCACTTTTTGTGCCTACCAGCCAGTTTTCTGGTCGGCAGCTGGTCTTGGTGGTTTGTGGACCACCAAAAGTGGTCGGCAGCCATTCCACCACCTTCTTCTCTTTGTGCAGACCAGCTTTCCTCCCTTGCCGACCACTTGTTGACCTTGCAGACCACTTTTTTTCATCGGCCGACTAGGGAAAGTGGTCGGCCGACCACCTCTACTTGTCGGCAGCCTTTCTGCAGTTTTTTACAGATATTTTCTTGCCCGCTGTGCCAGCTGTTGGGCACAGAAAGCATCCTCCATACATATGGAGGGATTACTTGGAGCTCCTAGCTTGTTCAACAAGCTTGATGCAGGGTTTTCTATAAAAGGGAGCCTCCTCCCTCTTGTCTCAGGTTGAGAATTTTGCATTGGAGCTATAGATATATCTCTATCTCTATACTTCTTCCTTTCTCTTCATACTTGTGCTTAGAAGTGCCATTTCTTCACACTTTTGCACACAAACACATAGTGAAACACCTTCATTCTTGAGCTGAGGTTCTTGGAGGTTTGTTTGAAGCTTAAGGCTTGGTTTTTGCCTTAGAAGTTTCTGTCTTGCTTTGATTCTTCAAGGGTGAGTCCCTAATCCTTGTAAAGCTTTGTTGTAGTTGCTTACTAGACCACCTTTGCATGCTTATTTTGGCTTAACACTCAACTGTAAAAGGCTCTAATTTTAAGTGTTTAGAAATGTTGTTTAAGGCTTGTTGGTGTTAGGGGTGATCTACTCCCTTGCATGCCTTATTTGCTAGGCTTTTGAGCCACCACTTTGAGCCTTTGTGATCACCTTTATTTGACCTCTTCACCACTGAATTCCAGAGAAATTCTAGTGGTGGAAACTTGGTTTTGAGGCCCCAAATGGGTGGGGGTTGTCCCCCCTCCTCTTCTCTTGTTTGCTTGTGCTGATGGCTCATCAAACTAGCATGTTTGTTAAGCTTATTTTGGCTCCATCTCAGCATATTTTTGGCCTTATTTCAGTATGGCATACCTCTGTTTTGGCTTAGTTTAGGCCACCCTTGTATGCTTCATACACTTGTAGTGTAATCCTTGCAAACTAGCGTTGTATGCTTAAGGTTTTAGCTCACCTTTCTAGCATGTTTTGGGTCCATCTTAGCATGCCTTAGGCATTATTTTAGCATGATGTAGCTCTGTTTTGGGTTGATTTGATAGCCCCTTGCATGCTCCTTGCACTTGTAGTGCAATTCCACTAACTAGCCTAACATGCATCATGCTTTTGACCATCATTCTAGCATGTTTTTGGCTCTACTCCAGCAAGCTTTTGCTCATGTTTTGCCATGCTTAAGCTCTATTTTAAGTCATTTTGGTCATGCATGCCTTGCTTTGTATAGCCATAGTGCATTCTTGCTCACTAGCTTTGAGTTCCCAAGTCACTAGCATGCATTGCTTGGGCTATTTGTATGATTTAGCATCATTTGGTATGTGATTTCAGAGCATGTTTCACTATCATGCCCTCACATCTTTCACTCTTTCAATGCTTTGCAGGGTTGGTGCTTTATGTCTTAAACATGAGCCAATATGTATGCCATCTTGCCTAGGCTTTTAGGCTACCATTTCAGTGTGTTTTTGGTTTTATTTTTCCACGATACAACTCTGATTTTTGTTGGTGAAGTCATCTCATTCTTGGTTTTGGTAGGTGTAGTGTAATCCTCCTCATTGGCCTTGCATACTCCATGCTTCATGCCCTTCATGCTAGCATGTGTTAGCTCTAGCCCATGCATGTTTTAGCATCATTTTGACATGCTCTAGGACTGTTTTAGGTGTTCTTGGCCCTTTGGGGCTTGCTTTGTATACCTATAGTACAAGTGCCTATGCTAGTTTTAAGCTTTGAGCCTCCTAGCATGCTTCATTTGTGACATGTGCATGATTTGGCATCATTTAACATGTTATTGCAGAGCATATAGCATTGCCATGTTCTTACTTCTTTCACTCTTTGAGTGCCTTTAAGGGTTATGCCTTTGTGCCTCGCTTATGGCCTAACTTGTGTGCATGCATGCCTAGGCTTTTGAGCTCCCATCTCAGCATGTTTTGGTCTTTGTTTTGACCTATTTGAGCTCTATCTATGGTTGGTTCAATCATTTGTGCCATGTATTGCATAGTCCTAGTGTTGTGTACCTCATTAGCTTTCATGCTTAAGAACCCTAGTATGCCATACTTGCGATGTTTGAATGATTTGGCATCATTTCATACATGATTTTAGAGCATTTAGTGTTGTCACACTTCCATGTTTGTCGCTCCTTAATCATGTTCGAGAGTTGTGCTCTTATGCTTAGTTGATGAGCCAATGCATGAGCATGCGTATCTTGCCTTTTTGTGCCTAAGTTTTGGTGTGTTGGCCACTGTTTTGGCATGATTTAGGTCTGTCCATATTCGGTTTAAGTCCATTGAGCATCGTATTGCATACCACTTATGAGATGCTCTTTCCTAGCTTTGATGCCTTAAGCTTCCAAACATGCCATGCATGCATTGTTCATATGATAGAATCTTGTGCGTGCATTGCATTGTGTTTAGAATCATGTGCATGCAATGCATTGTGTTTGCATGTTGTTGCATTGCATGTTGTTTGCACGTTGTGCATTGCATTGTGTTTGCATGCCATTAGCATTGATAGGTTGATCATGTTGCATTACATTGTGTTTGGATTGAACGTTAATCCAAACATAAGAAATGAGGGGTGTTTCATACTTAAAGTGATGAAATGTGCCTCATTTCTCGGTCGTCGACCCTCTTGATCAATCATGATAGAGGTGAAGGCCCTTATGTGTTATTTGTGCATTCATTGACATTGAATTTTGCAAGCTTAGCTTCTCGTCCATCGTGGATTGCGATGCTCGGTTGGTGGCTCGAGAGTCGAGAACCGCACTCCCTTGAGCTTAAGAAATGATAAGGAGGATGGTTGTGCACACATATCTTGCAAATACACTACCGTGCCCCTTCGTGTTCTCTGTTGCAGCAAATTGGAGCTTGGCAGAATTTTCGGGTCGGCAGACCAGAAAAAGTAGCTGGCCGACCACTTTTTCTAGTTTGCAGCATGTTTAGGTGGTCTGCACCACCATTTTTCTGGTCGGCAGCCTTTCTGGAGGTCTCCATGTTGGAGTAGAAGCTATCTAGAGGTTTGTGCAGTGTTCTGAGAACAAATGCAAACAGAGGCAAGTTGGGGCATAGCGACGGATTTCTGAGCGAGGCAATCGAGCATGCATGCACTTCTTGCCTTGAGGCTCCTGTTTTACTGCTTTGCTTCACTAGATAGCTATGTGGTTCTGGACCTAAGTAGTTAATGCACTTAGCTATTCATTTGTGTTTGTAATTAGTTAACTTGTTGGTTAATTAGCTTCGTTTTGTAATAATTAGTTTAATTAGCTTAGATTAGCTAGTTAGCTTATTATTCAGACCTTCCGTCGAGAGGGCATACTGTTGTAATAAGTGTGCGTGTGTGTGATGCATGTCTTCCAACCCCACGTCTTTCTCCCTTTTACTTAACTGCTTTCGATGGTTAGTTTTAGGGCATATTTCAATTATCATACTTATGCTTTGCATGCGTGCATCATTCATTCGTCTTGCATGCACCGGGCTTGGCGCATCATTCAAACTGCATCGTATTTAAATGCACTTACTTGAATACGTGTTTCAAAGCATGTTACCAAGTTGCATTCATATGCCATCTTAGACAGCTGAGCCTATTTAGTTTCATTTTTGCATGTGTTGGATTAAGCATTTTAACACAGCTAGGATCATGCATGATTACTAACTAGCTTTCGTTTTAGTTCGGAGTACACTGTAAGTGTTTACGCTTTAGCATCCTTGCATGAGTGTGAATGTTGCCACGCTAGCATGCATGCCATGAGGCTATTTGCTTAACTGCTATAACTGCATGAATGCCTGCGGATGAATGCTTCATTGATTGAATTGGAACAATTCATCGAAATGTGAGTTTTAAGCCCACTTGAAGTGGCAAATCATCATGTTTTAAGCCCACCTTGTTTGGTGGAAAATCCGCGCTTTAGCCTACTTGAGGGTAGCAACTTCAAACCACTTTTCAAAAAACAAACGTGAGATGTTTTGTTCCAACTTGAATGATTGAGTCTATACTTGTATGCTGCGTGCATCACATAGTAAGTTAGCTAATAAACCGGAATAAGAACACATGTGTTTTAAAAACAACATATCATGTTAGTAGAGGCCAATCCTTTGATCGGGCGAGTGGGGGTGCTCATTTCAGGTCCTTCCCCTCTCGTACCCAAGTTCCCAAGCCGAGGCAACTTTGGTGATGACAGACACGTGGCCTTAGGCATGAGTCAGGGTTTCCTAACTTTCCCCAAAACAAAACATTTAGGTGTCGACTTTAAAATCTGGAAAAGCAGTCCATGTTTGGCGCTTTTTGATTAAAATCAGTTTTCCAAAACGATTTTCCGGCTTTGGACTCTTTGATGATTTATCAGTCTTACATTGCACTTTGTGAGATTAGATTCAGAAATGTGACATGAGTCCGAACTGTAGTAGCTAAGAACTACAATTCGCGCCCACGCGTGCGGAGCGGAATACGGGGCGGTCTACAGTTTCTGGCGACTTTGCTGGGGATTTAGAGAACTTGACTTAAACTCATGATATCTTGTTTTGTCTACACTTATGTGTTTCTTTGCATTGCATTTGCATTGGTGCGCCTAGGATACCGTGTTTGCCGTCTAATATTCCTGAACGGTTTGCCAGAGGCTTGCTTTAAGAAGCGTGCCATATGGCAGACTGGTTACGGGCTTTGCCACGATGAGAACACAAACCTCGGTTTTCACCGAGGCACCCTTTTTGACTATTCGACCTAGTGCATATCAGAAACTATAGTGACCATTCCAAACTAGGACAGGTTGCTTACCCGAATGTAGGTTGTTTCAAACCGCTATGTGCGTAGTGAAACCCTAGCTCCGGACAAGATAGGACAGGGAAACCCTACCCCTCCATGGGGGTGTTTTGGCTCTCAGTTGCCTGTTATGTGCTTTTAGAGTGTGCGTTTAGAGGAATGCATGTATCAGTTTGCAAGTCTTGGTATCAGGCCTGTGGGCATCAGTATTTGAGGGAATCAGTTTTACCTGAGGGTATAAGATTTGGGGCAGTGATTTGGGACACAATGATCAGTGTTTAAGAACAGTTCTTTCAGCTTGTGATTGTCAACTGTGCATTGTCTTAATTTTAAGCCGAAGTGCTGTCCGTTTTTCTGCTTATTGTTTCCCTATTATGTTTTATTTATCTTTTTGCAAGGTAGTTTAGCATCATTGCTTCCAACAAGGCAAATATTCCCCAAGCACTCTGGGTTAGAGGTTGAAGACTTCATCAATCCGAGGATCTAGTACACAGACAAGCAATGTTCCTTTCATTACCCCCGGTTACTAGACAGAGGTCATCTAGGCGCAGTCCATCAGTACAGCGGTTATCAGATCAGCGGTCCTTATTCACCCCACCAGTGAGTAGTTGGGCTGAGGTTTCCGTTTCTACCGCAGAGAGAGATATACCTGCTATTTAGTCAGATCAACACCTTATGGCGAATATGGAGGACATGATGTGTCAGCTCTAAGAGACTATGCAAGCCATGCAGCGAGATACTACCCGCCAGGCAGAGTTTGCTGTGCGTCAGGCAGAGGTTGTCGCTCAATAGACAGAACTGATTGCCAGGCTCCAGCAACAACAGTAACTGCAATAAGCCTGGGCATCTGCCTCGCATCCACCCCCACCCCCACCTAGAGTTTCAACACTTGGGGAGATTGCAAATGTCCAGGAAAATACGGACATCCCAACGGGGCCAGTTCCACCCCCAATCCTACCTCAGATGTCCAAAGCACCAACTAATCTAGTGGATGCACCGTTTGAATTTGAGGTGGATCCAACAACGCTGAAAGTGAGCAAGCTAGAAAAGCTGTTCAAGAAGGCTCAAGGCGTTAATTCCATACCGGACATAGAGGATAGATACACCGATTCCGCCGTGACTTTGCCGGACCGGTTCAAGATGCCGCATATAGACCGTTTTGACGGTTCTGGGGATCCCATGGTACATCTACGATTATTTTCGAATATCTGAAGGCCAATGGGCCTCTCTAGATTGCAAAAGCTTTCCCTCTTCGGCCAGACCCTATCGGGTGTTGCGGCTATTTGGTACGCAAAGCTGGAGGACTCTGTCAAGAGAAGCTGGGAGGAGATGGCTGAGGCCTTTATAGCTCAATACTCCTACAACATGCAGATCGAGATCATAACTCGTGATCTTAAGACAACCAGACAGGAGCCAAAAGAGGGCTTTTCTGACTTTGTAACCTGTTGGAGGGCCAAAGCTTCTATGACGACGATCAGGCCAGTTGACAAGGATCAGATACCGATGGTTGTGCGCAACCTCCAACCCAAGCTGATGCAAAAGATGATCGTCCTACCCCTTCCCACCTTTGCGGATTTACACAAGATTGGGGTACAGATTGAGGACGCCATGAAGTAGGGTCTGATTGACCACGAGAGAGAGTAGCCCAAGAGGGCATTTACCCGCAGTTCAACTGCAGGCACGAGTAGTGTTGGAGCTGCCAAGACCTGCAGATGTGGGCATGGTCACCACTACTACTCCAAAAACACTTACAGCTACACCCTTCACCGGTGCGTCCGAAATCAGCTCACAAACAGCTTATAGACACCCCATTTTTGACTGTCCTCAAGACTTGGACGTCATCATTTGAACACTCGACGATCATCAATGCTCGTGTTCGTTTTGAGTTCCTGAAGGTCTCAGCTGCGCGCCTTGCCTTAGAACCTCTCAACTTGTCTGTTTTGTGCTTGGTTGTGGACCAAGGACTTGTGGTTTTGTTTCTGAGGGAAGGGGGTGGCTTATTGGCCATTCTTACAACCCATCAGCCAAGCCTTGTGCTTATTGGCCTTGTTTTGTGTCCATCGGCCATAAATGGTGGTCGGTCGACACTCTTTTTGGTCGATCGGCACTCCTTTTGGTCGATCAGCCATATCTTTTGGCCGAGGGCTTTTTATTTGCTTTTGTAGATATTTTTGTACCAGCTATGACAGCTGGTGAGCACAGATTTCATCCCCCATACACGTGTATGGAGGGATTGAAACAAGTCTCAAGCTTGCTCAACAAGCTTGAGATTTTATTTTCTATAAGAAGGGAGACCCCTCTCCCTTTCCAAAGGTTCTGAAAATTGATATAAAAGATATATATATATATATATATATATCTCTTTATATTTCTTTCTTTCTCTCTCTCTCTCTCTCTCTATATATATATATATATATTTGTGCTTGTTTGTGCTCAAAAGTGCCTTTTCTTCACGCTTTTGCACACAAACACCTAGTGAAACACCATACTCTTGTTGCTGAGGTACTTGAGGTTTTTGTTTGAACTCAAAGTTTGGTTTTTAGCTCAGAAAGTTACTAGAGTTGCCTCTTTGAAGTTTTTCTACAAGGGTGAGTCACTAATCATCTTTTAAGCTTTGTGTTCATTGCTTACTTAGACTTATTTGCATGCTTATTTTGGCTTAACTGTCAACTATAAAAAGCTTCATTTTCATGTGTTTGAAATAATTGTTTGAGGTCTTGTTGGTGTTGAGGGTGGTCTACCCCCATTTGTGCCTTGTTTGGCCTTGTTTTGGGCCATCATTTTAAGCTTTTGTTTTAGCCTTTGCATGACCTTTCTACCATTGAATTCTTGAAGAATTTCAGTGGTGGAAAGTGTGTTTTGAGGCCTTAAATAAGAGAGGGTCATCCCCTCTCCTTGTGTCTTGCATGCTTGTATAGATGGCTCATCAAAGTAGCATGTTTGTCTAGCATGTATTGGTTCCATTTCAGCATGTTTGTGGTCATTATTTAGCATGCCATGACTCTATTTTGGGTTGGTTTGATAGCCTCTTGCATGCTCCTTGCACTTGTAGTGCAATTCTATTCATTGGCCTAACATGCATCATGCTTTGGACCATCATTCTAGCATCATTTTGGTTTAACTCTAACAAGCTTTTGTTCATGTTTTACCATGCTTTAGCTCTGTCTTATGTTGTTTTGGTCATGCATGACTTGCTTTGTATAGCCATAGAGCATTCTAGCTTGTTAGCTTTGAGTTTCCAAGTCACTAGCATGCATTGCTTAGGCCATTTGCATGATTTGGCATCATTTGTTGTGTGATTTCAGTGCATGTAGTGTGGTCATATACTCGCATGTGTCACTCTTTCAATGCATGGGAGGGTTTGTGCTTTATGCCTTAAGAATGAGCCTTTGTGTATGCCTTCATGCCTAAGCTTGTGAGTGTGTTTTGGGGGTTATTTTGACATGCCATAACTCTGATTTCAGTGGGTGAAGTCATCTCATGCTTGGTCTTGGTAGGTGTAGTGTAATCCTCCTCATTAGCCTTGCATGCTTCGTGCTTTTGGTCTTTTGTTCTAGCTTGTGTTGGCTAGGTTCAAGCCTATTTTTGGTCTTGTCTTGACCTGCCTTGGGATTGTTTTGGTTGTCCTTGGCCCTTTGGGGCTTGCTTTGTACGGCCATGGTGTAAGTCCCTTTGCTAGCCTTAAGCTTTGAGCCTCTTAACATGCTATGCTTGTGCTATGTGTGTTATTTGGCATCATTCCTTGCGCAATTTCATAGCATGTAGTGTTGTCACACTTGCATGTTTTTCACTCCTTTAATGTGCTTGAGAGTTGATGCCTTCATGCCTTACTTATGAACCAATTGGTATGCATGCTTGTATATACTTTCGGACTTCATTTTCAGCATGTTTTGGCCATTGTCATGGCATGCATGAGGCTTGTTTGAGGTTGGTTTGGTCCATTGAATATTGCATTACATGGCCCTTACCATTGCATTATTGTTTGCATGTTGTTGCATGACATTGTTATTTGCATGTTGTTACATGTTCATGATGTTTAGCATGTTGATTAGATAGCATGTTGTTGCATGCTTGTTACATTGTATGATTTTTGCATGCTTGTTTCATTGCATTGTGTGTGCATGCCTTGCATTGCATTGTGTTTGGATAGGGTGTCAATCCAAACACGAGGAACAAGGGACATTTCATACTTGAAGTAATGAAACGCGCCGACCGTCTTGATCAAGCATGATAGAGGTTAAGGTCCCTTATGTGGTGTTATGTGTGCATTCATTTGACATTGATTCATGCAACTCGGCCTCTTTGGCCATCATGCATTGAGATGCGTGATTGATGGCTCAAGAGTCGAGCACTACACTCCTTTGGGCCTTAGACATGATAAGGAGTGTGGTTGCGCACACATTTTCTTGCAAATACACTGCCATGCCTCTGTTAGTGCTCTGTTGCAGCAAAAGAAGAATTTGCAGGAAGCAGTGGCCGATCGACCACTTAATCTACAGATCGGCTATAAAATTTGGCCGATAGCCATACAAGCTGGCCGATGGCCACTCCTCTTGGCCGATGACCTCTCAGCATGTCCATGAGGTGGATCAGAAATATTTTGGAGGTTGGCATAATTTTCAAAAGTCTAAAACAGTACAAACAGAGGCAACATGAGGCACTGTGGTGGATTTTCGAGAGGACGCGACCGAGCATACATCATTCATCATTCTGAGGCAGGGCTGTGGCAGCCTGATTTAGATGTTTTTCATACTTAGTTGGGTTTTGTAACTTAATTAATTTCTTAATTAGTTAAAGTTTTGTAATAATTAATTAGCTAAATTAGTTAATTAGTTGTTTTGTAATGATTAGTTTAGCTTAGATTAGCTAGTTAGCTAAATTCATTCGGACCCCCCGTCGAGAGGGCACAACTGTTGTAATAAGCGTGCGTGTGTGTGATGCATGTCTTCCAAACCCCTTTTTCTTTCTCCCTTTTACTTAACCGCTTACGATGGTTAGTTTTAGGGCATATTTCAATTAGCATCCTTATGCTTCGCATGTGTGCATCCATTCATTTGTTTTGCATGCACCGGGCTCGGTGCATCATACAAACTGCATTGTATTTCAATACATTTACTTGAATACGCGTTCAATAGCATGTTATTAAGTTGCATTCAAATGACATGTTAGAATAGCCGAGCCTGTCTTAGTTGCATTTTTGCATGTGTTGCATTAGCCATCTTAACATGAACTAGGATTATGCATGATTTCTAACTAGTTCTCTGTTTTGGCTCAGAGTACACTGTGAGTGCTTACGCTTTAGCATACTGCATGAGGTGTGTATGTTGCCATGTTAGCATGCTTGCCAAGAGGCTAACTGCTTAGTTGATTAAATGCATGAATGCCTGTGGATGAAGGTTGGATTGCTCGAATTGGAACAATTCACCGAAATGCAAGTTTTAAGCCCACTTGAGGTGGCAAAACCATGTTTTCTAAGCCAACTTGAGGGTGGCAAAATCCACGACTTAGCCTACTTGCAAGTAGCACCTCTAAACCGCTTTCAAACAAGCAAATATGAGATGTTTTGTTCAAACTTAGGCAATCTAGTCTATACTTGTATGCTGTGCGCATCACATAGTAAGGTTAGCTAATAAACCGGAACAAGAACACGTGTGTTTTCAAAAACAACATATCATGCTTAGTAGAGGCCGATCTTTGATTGGGCGAGCAGGGGTGCTCATTGCATGACCTTCCCCTCTCGTACCTAAGTTCCCGAGCCGAGGCAACTTTGGTGATGACGGACACGTGGCCTTAGGCACGAGTCAGGGTTTCCTAAATTTTCCAAAAATAAAACATTTAGGTGGCGACTCTGTATCTGGCAAAGCAGTCCATGTTTGGCACTTCTTTATTAAAATTAATTTTCCAAAACGATTTGCCAGATTTGGACTCTTTGGTGATTTATCAGTCTTACATTGCACTTTATGAGATTAGATTCAGAACCGTGACACAAGTCCGAACTGTAGTAGCTAAGAACAAAACGATTCGCCCCCTCGCGCGCGGAGCGGGAGTTCGGGCGGTCTACAGTTTCTAGTGACTTTGCTGGGGATTTAGAGAACTTGACTCGAACTCATGATATCTTGTTTTGTTTACACTTATGTGTCTCTTTACATTGTATTTGCATTGGTGCGCCTAAGACACCGTGTTCGCCGTCTGCTATTCCTGAACAGTTTGTCGGAGGCTGCGTGCCATAAGGTTGACTGGTTACGGGCTCTGCCACGATGGGAACACAAACCTCGGTTGTTATCAAGGCACCCTTTTGACCATTCAACCTAGTGCATATCAGAATCCATACTAACCATTCCAAACTAGGACAGGTTGCTTACCTGGTTGCAGGTTGTTTGAAACCGCTGTGTGCGTAGTGAGATCCTAGTTCCTGACATGATAGGACAGGGAAACCCTACCCCTCCATAGGGGTGTTTTGGCTCTCACTTGCTTGCTATGTGCTTTTAGAGTGTGTCTCTACAGGAATGCATGTAACAGTTTGCAAGTCTGGGTATCAGGCCTGAGGGCATCAGTATTTGGGGAATTAGTTTTACTTGAGGGTATCAGATCTGGGGCAGTGATTTGAGAACAGTAATCAGTGTTTGAGAATAGTGTGTTCAGCTTACAAATGCCAACTATGTGTTGTCTTTATTTAAGCCGCTATGCTGTCCGTTTTTCTGGTTATTTGTTTCCTTATTATGCTTTATTTATCTTTTTGCAAGGTAGTTTAGCACCATTGCTCCAACTAGGCAGATATTCCCCAAGCACTCTGGGTTAGAGGTCGAAGACTTCATCGATCTGAGGATCTAATTGACGGACAAGCAGTGTTCCTTTCTTTACCCCCGGTTACTAGACAGAGGATAGCTAGACACAGTGCATCAATACAGCGGTCACCAGATCAGTGGTCCTTATCCACCTCACCAGTGAGTAGTCAGGTTGAGATTTTCGAGTCTACTGCAGAGACAGATATACCAGTCGTCTAGTTAGATCAGAACAATATGGCAGGTATGGAAGAGATGGTGCATCAGCTCCAAGAAAGTATGCTAGCTATGTAGCAGGATGCTGCCCGCCAAGCAGAGTTTGCCGCACACTAGGCCGAGGTTATGGCCCAACAAGCAGAGCTGATTGCTAGACTTCAGTAATAGCAACAACCACAACAAGCCGGAGCATCTGCTTTGCACCCACCTCCTCCTCTACCTAGAGTTCCAATACTTGGGGAGACTGCAAACGTCTAGGAAAATACGGACGTTCCAAAGGGGCCGGTGTAGACACCCCATTTTTTACCACTCTTAAGACTTGGGCATTTCTGATGGTTTACTTGGTGATGAAAGATGTGCAGGGCAAAGGTTCGATTTCTTCGACAAGAGGAGAGTCAAATCCAAACTTCACAACCCATTTTGGACCAAAGCTATTTTGAATGGTTTTTAGACCTTAAAACCCTCTCTTTTAAAATATTTTTGAAATAAAGTTCCTACGATGTTCGAAGGCTCGCATTTTGTCAAATGTTGCGCTTTTCGGTAAACCGAGCAAGGACAAAGTAGAAATGAATGAAAAAGAGATGAAATCTTTGGAAAATCTTTCAAAACGTCTTGTTTACGGGTTTGGAGTTGAAGAAAAGAAGAGGAGAGGGAAGAAACCAAGTTGAAGAAGAAGGTGGGTATGAATCGCTAAGAGAGAGTCGAGCGGTCTTTGCTAAATGAGGCCTATCTGTCTATGCACTTGGATTTAAGCTATGAGGCCACCACCGTTGGAAAGAAGATTTTTGGGGCTTCATTTTGCATTCAAGAATCTCTTAAAGCCCAGTCCGGATGGGGGAGATATGATTGGTTGAAGTTGGGCATCATTCCGGCTGAGCTGAAACTGAGCAGTCTTCACTAAAAGAGGCATAACTTTTTTCACAGTTGGAATTTTGATGCAAGGTTTCCACTATTGGAAACCTTACTTCCGGGTATTCAATTTGGACACAAGAATGACCTGAAAAAGAGTTCATATGAAGGAGTTATGCCCATTTGAAGTTGGGCTTGAAAAGCAAATTTTTTGTGGCCGATCGGCCAAAAAAAGTAGCAGATCGGTCATCACAAGTTGCAGATCAGCACAAAAGATGGCCGATTGGCCAAGAGTGACCCAAATTCATTTTTTTTTTGAAGATATTTCATCTCCAGATATTTCCAACAAGCTCCAGCTGTCCCAACTTAGATACTTTTGACCAAAAACTCTTGAATTGCTATATATGAACCTATATCTCATATTTTTGAAAGGTGAGAACTTCTTAAGCAAGTTTGAGAGCTTCTCTCACTAAAATCCCTCTCTCTCTACAATTTTCAAAGTTTTAATCTCTGCCTTTCTCTCTAGAGCCTCTCTCTCTCTTGCTCTTTTGTGCATAAAAGTGCATAGAAGTACAGAAATACTGCTAGTTGGCCTAGGCATCCTTCATCAAAGTTGTATATCTATGGGCTGAGGTCTCTTGGAACTGATTTTTGGGCTGTTGGAGGGTCATTTGAACCAAGAAAGAGGCCATTTTGCTACTATGCTTCAAGGGTAAGCATTTCTCCCTTTCAAGCTTGTTTTGCACACTTGCTTCACCATTCTTTTTCTATTGTTTTGGACTGTTTTTGGGGTAGTATTGAACTACAAAACCCTCTATTTTTCCTCTGTTTTTCAGTCCTAAAAGTGTTGGTTTAAGCCTTGTTTGGCTAGCGGGTGTTTCCTCTCTTTTGCTCCTTGGCTTGTATGGCCTTTTGAGCTAACTTTCAAGCTTTTCATACAACTTCTTTTTGACATTAAAACCACTGAATTCCAGAGGAATTTAAGTGGTATAAAACTTGTTTTGAGGCTCAAAATAGGAGGGGGTTGTCCCCCCTCCTCTTCTCTTGTTTATTTGTGTTGATGGCCAACCAAATGAGCATGTGTTTTTACTTCTTTGTGGCTTTGTTTAGGCTCGTTTTTGTGACTTTTCAGACCTTCCATAACTCTATTTTTGGCTGTCTTGGTCACCCCTTGCATGCTTGTTGCACTTGTAGTGTAAATTCTCTTTGCTAGCCTTACAAGCTTGATGTTGTAGCCTATTATTTTAGCATGTATTGTCTCTATTCCAGCGCATTGTTGATAATGTTTTAACATGATTTAGGACTTTTTTGGGTTGCCTTGGCCATATGACTCATATTTTGTATAGCTATAGTGCAAATGCCTTGACTAGTCTTGAGTTTTGAAGCCCCTACTTGTGATGTTTGCATGCCTTGGCATCATTTGGAATGATATTTCAGAGCATATAGTGTTTTTACACTTCCATGTTTTCCACTCTTTAAGTGCTCTTGAGAGTTGTACCTTTATGCCTTGTTTGTGAGCTATTGCATGAGTCTCATTTTCTTGCCTTTCAAGCCATCATCTCAGTCCATTTTGGCTATTGTTTTGGCCTGCATAAGGTCTATTTGGGGTTGGTTTGGCCATTTGAGCATTGTCTTGCATGCCTCTAGTGTAATACACTTCACTAGCTTTGATGCTTAAGCCTTGCAACATGCATCACATGAGTTGTTTGTATGATTTTAAGTCATTTAGCATGACATTTAAGTGCTGGAACATAAGCCATTGTACTCCATGTTTTATCCTTTCAATGCCTTTGGAGAGTTGTGTCTTGTGCCTTAATCTTGCATTAACATGTATGCATGCTTGGCTAGTCCTTGGAGTCTCCGTTTCAGCATGTTTTGCCATTGTTTTGGGTATGATGTAACTCTGTTTTGAGTTAGTTTGGATGTTTGAGCATTGTGATGCATGCTTATAGTGTTATCCTCTTCACTAGCCTTGTTGTTCTTGGCCCCTTAACATGTTGTGTATGAGTGTTTGCATGATAGAGTCTTGCATACCATCTTAACATGTCAAGATTAGCATGAGAGTTTTGCATGTCATGTTGTATGTGTGCATTGCATTGTGTTCAACACGGTGTTGTGTTTGAACACAGGGTGGATTAGCTCATTTCATACTTGAAGTGATGAAATGAGCCAATCTCCCTTGGTCTCCATTGCCTTTGATTATCCATGATAAGGTGATGGTCCAAGTGTCTTGTTTGTCATGCATTTATCGAACTTGTGCAACTTGGCCTCTTCGGCCATCATGCATTAAGATGCGTGATTGGTGGCTCGAGAGCTGAGCACTACACTCCTTTGAGCTTGAGACATAATAAGGAGTGTAGTTGCGCACACATTTCCTTGCAAATACACTGCCATGCCTCTGTTAGTGCTCTGTTACAGCAAAAGGAGAAATTGCAGGAAGCAATGGCCGACCGGCCATCAGAGCTACCGACCGGCCATCAAAGCCTACCAATCGGCTATCAAAATTGGTCGATGGCCATAAACTTTGGCCGATGGCCATTCCTCTTGGCCGACCATCCTTTAGAATGTTCATAAGGTGGGTCAGAAGTAACTTGGAAGTTGGCACAATTTTCAGAAGCCCAGAAGTGTGCAAACAGAGGCATCACAAGGCACGACAGTGGATTTCTGGGAGGACGCGACGGAGCATGCATATCTCTCTCTCCTCGAAGCCATTTTAACTGCTTTGCGTAGTTAGTCAATTTGCTGATTTTGTAATTAATTAGTTAATGTATTCAGCTAATTCATTTCATCTTTGTAATATTATAATTAGCCTAGTATAGCTAGTTTCAATTTAGTTTGTAATTAATTAGCGTAGCGTAGTGTAGCTAGTTAGTTGATTTATTCGGACTCTTCGTTGAGAGGGCACAATTTTGTAATAAGCGTGTGTGTGTGTGATGCATGTCTTCCAACCCCACGTCTTTCTCCCTTTTATTTACCAGTTTTGATGGTTAGTTTTAGAGCATATTTCAATTAGCATACTTATGCTTTGCATGCGTGCATCATTCATTCGTCTTGCATGCACTGGGCTCGGCGCATCATACAAACTGCATTGTACTTCAATTCCAATTTGAATACATGCTATCAAGTGTTGCATTTCACATGACATCTTAGAATAGCCTATCTTAGTTGCATTTTGCATGTGTTGCATTAGGCATTCTTGGCATAGTTAGGATCATGCATTAATTACTAACTAGCTTCTTTTTTGGCTCGGAGTACACTGTGAGTGTTTACGCTTTAGCATCCTTGCATGTGTATAAGTCATTGCCATAATAGCATACTTACCATGAGGCTAACTGCTTAACTGGTATAACTGCATGAATGCCTGTGGGGGAAGGCTTCATTACTTGAATTGGAACAATTCATCAAAATGCGCGTTTTAAGCCCGATTTGTCGAGTGGCAAAATCATGTTTTCTAAGCCCACTTGAGGGTGACAAATCCACGACTTAGCCTACTTGCGAGTAGCACCTTCAAACCATTTTCAAAAACAAGCATGAAATGTTTTGTTCCAAATTGAGTGATTTAGTCTATACATGTATGCTGTGTGCATCACGTAGTAAGTTAGATTAATAATCGGAATAAGAACACATGTGTTTTCAAAAACAACTTATCATGTTAGTAAAGGCCGATCCTTTGATCAGGCGAGCGGGGATGCTCATTTGATGACCTTTCCCCCTCGTACCCAAGGTTCCTGAGCCGAGGCAACTTTGGTGATGACGGGCACGTGGCCTTAGGCACGAGTCAGGGTTTTCTAAATTTCCCAAAATAAAATATTTAGGTGGCGACTCTGAAATCTGGCAAAGCAATCCATGTTTGGCGCTTTTTGATTAAAATCGATTTTTCAAAATGATTTGCCAGATTTGGACTCTTTGGTGATTTATCAGTCTTACATTGCACTTTGTGAGATTTGATTCAGAACCGTGACACGAGTCTAAACTGTAGTAGCTAGAACAACGATTCGGGCCCTCGCGCGCAGAGCGGAGTTCGGGCGGTCTACAGCCGGCTCCGTCCCCAATCCTACCCCAACTGTCCAAAGCGCCCACCAATCTAGTGGACACGCTGTTTGAGTTCGAGGTGGATCCAACGGCGTTAAAAGTGAGCAAGCTAGAAAAGCTATTCAAAAAGGCTCAAGGCATGAAGTCCATTCCGGATATAGAGGATGGATACACCGACTCTGCCGTGACTCTGCTGGACTGATTCAAGATGCCGCACATAGACCGTTTTGACGGGTCTGGAGATCCTATGGTGCACCTGCGGCTGTTTTCGGATATCCTAAGGCCAATGGGCCTCTACAAATTGCAGAAGCTTTTCCTTTTCGGTCAGACCCTGTCGGGCCGCGATTTGGTATGCAAAGCTGGAGGACTCTGTCAAGAGAAGCTGGGAGGAGATGGCTGAGGCCTTTATAGCTCAATACTCCAACAACACTCAGATCGAGGTCATAACCTGTGATCTCGAGACAACTAGGCAGGAGCCAAAAGAGAGCTTCTCTGACTTTGTAACCCGCTGGAGGGCTAAAGCCTCGATGATGACGATCAGGCCGGTTGACAAGGACTAAATACGAATGGTTGTGCGCAACCTCGAGCCCAAGCTTATGCAAAAGATGATCGTCATCCTCCTTCCCACCATCGTGGACTTACATGAGGTAGGGGTGCAAATTGAGGACGCTATGAAGCAAGGCCTCATTGACCATGAGACGGAGCAGCCCAAGAGGGTATTCAACCGCAGTACGAATACAGGCGCAAGTAGTGCTGCAGTTGCCAGAACTTCAGATGTGGGCATGGTCACCACCACCACCCCAAACACACTTACAGCTACCCCATTCACCGGTGCGCCCAGAAGTAGCTCACAAACTGCCAGATATCCACCCCGGGGCCAGAGAACCTTTACCCCGTTGTACATGTCTCTGTCCAAGGCTCTGGGGGTTTTGATCAGGAAATGATACTTGAAGCCCCTGGAGCTGCGGCCATTACAAGACAAACTTCCTGCTTCCCATAACCCAGCCAAATACTATGACTTTCACCAACAGCATGGTCACAACACCGACCAGTGCTATAGACTACGTCACAAGATCCGTGATCTCGTTGACAATAGGGTGATTGCACCTCCAGAAAAACCAAATGTCACAACCAACCCTCTCCCACCACATAACCAAGCTCCACCTCCCAAATGCATCAACCTGATCCAAACTGGGGTTGTGTCATACGACCCTAGCATATATATCACACCTTCTCACATACCCAAGCCGGTGGTGTTCATTCCCGATAGCATAGATTTGTGCATGTTGAGCACCTCCCAAACCCAACCTGAACCGGTGGTGGTGACTATCAAAGATAGAACTGGGTCGACTGTGGAGGCAGATGGGAATGATCATTCAGAGCCTGAGGGGTCTGCAAGCTTCATGTACTACCCGACTGGTTACATCACATCAACGAGCCAGATTAAGCCGAGGATGGAGCTGCTGGTTGGGGCAGAGGTTTTAGTGGTTCGGGAGGATGGACCTAATCAGGGGCTAGATGACCTAGCAGAGCTGGAGGAGGATATCACGAATCTGTAATTCTTCAATGAACAGGATCTGAGGGACGTGACTGTCAACTGGTTTGATTTGGAAGGGTCAGCAGAAGCTACCAGGTGGCTCAGCAACGAGCCATATGTTGTTGAGTAGCCTCAGCCAGAACAGGGACCATCAGGAGTTGGGATACCAACAGTGGCCGGAATGGCCAGGAATTAGGAGAAACCGTCGGAGAGCACCAGTGTTAAGAATTTTGCTCAGGAACTGGGCAGTTTGAATACAGAAGATGCTGAACAGCAGGCTGCACTGAAGTAGTTTGAACAGGAAAAGATCGAAGATCTGGAGAGGGCTAGAAAAGCCAAAGCCCCTGCGGGGACGGAATGTGCTATGAGCACAAGAACGGAATGTGCTGTACGCACAGGAGCAGTTGCAACAGAACCGGACAGGTGTCTGTTGGTTGCCGATGGTATGTGGTGGGAAGATGAAAACTTACGTCTTGCCCATACCGACGAAGATTGGGGGCGAAACCACCCGGATGATACCTGGTATGTTGAGGAAGTTGATCACATGGCCAAGAGCGGGCGGTATTTCAAGCCCCCACACCTGGATCAACGAGAGGCATCTGGAAAGGGCAAAAAAGCAGAGAAGCAGAATGAAAAACTACTCGATGAGGAGGCTGTGCTGAAACAGCTTAAGAAAATCGAAGCAGACATCTCCATTTGGGGACTGCTTATGGCCTCAAGAGTTCATCGACAAGCTGTCCTTTCTGTAATGGACAAGGCAAAACTTTCAATAGATACCACACCTGAGTAGTTGGTAGGGTTGGTTTTTCCAGGAAGAGCTTCCCCGACGTTGACCTTTACCGACAAGGAACTACCGCCTGAGGGCTCAAACCATAACAAACCTCTCTACATCTCTGTGGAGTGTAGGGAGAAATGGATACCGGTGGTCCTTGTCAAAATAGGATCCATTATCAACGTGTGCCCGTCGAGGACGGCATATGCTATTGGGTTGAAGCCCACTGATTTTGTGCCTACTGCCCAGGTGATACGGGCACATGACAATACCAGCAGAGAGGTGATGGGGACAGTACAGATTTGGACTTAGGTTGGTCCGTGGCAACAGGATATTGACTTTCATGTCTTGGACGTTCCCGCAACATTCAATCTACTCCTAGGGTGGCTATGGCCGCACCAGGTGAAGGCGGTCTCTTCCACCCTCCACCAGATGCTTAAATAACCCCACGGGAAGGGGGTGGCTATCGTATTTGGGAATTCTTCAATCCATCCACCGCCAAAGGTTTCTACACCAGCTCTAGAGATCGAGCATGCCGTGAAGGATGTATTGCTATCAGGATTTACCCTAGCTGAGGCCGGGGTTGTACAGAACATCTTAGCTGTTGATGAGGGGCTATACATCATCGCACAGTCTGTTTACCTTATGAACAAGCTCCAGTACATCCCTGGGATGGGATTAGGGCGAAGTGCCCAAAAAGGCATTGCAACATCGGCTAAAGTGCCGCTGTAGACACCACATTTTTGACCGCCCTCAAGACTTGGACGTCACCGTTTGAACACTCGGTGATCATCCATGTTTGTGTTCGTCTTGAGTTCCCGGAGGTCTCGGCTATGCGCCTTGCCTCAGGATCTCTCGACTCGACTGTTTTGTCTTTGGTTTTGCACCAAACACTTGTGTTTTTGCTTTGGAGGGTAGGGAATGGCTTGTTGGCCATCCCCACACTCCACCAGCCATGGATTGAGGCCACCGGCTGTGTTTTGTTTCCATCGGCCAAATATTTAGCTGACCGGCACTCTAGATGGTCGACCGGCCATCTATTTTGATCAAATTGCATTTTTGGCTGGCCGACCACTGTGCATCTGCTTTTGCAGATATTTTTATGCCAGCTGTGCTAGCTGGCATACACTTTGCTCCCCTCCATACACGTGTATGGAGGGATCTCCCTCTTGACTAGCTTACTTGAGAAGCTTTGCAAGAGTGAGCTCTATAAGAAGGAGGCTATTCTCCCTCCATTAGGGTTACAAAATTTTTAGAAGAGCTCTGAGATTGGGGTTTGAGTTTGTATCTATTCCATCTCTATATCTCTATCTCTTTTTGCCTTGTGTGTGTGTTTAGTCTTACTATTGCACACAAACACCTAGTCTTACACCTTTCCTTAGTTGCTGAGGCATTGAAGGGTTGATCTTGGACTTTTTGAGCTGGTTTTGATCCAAGAAGAGGTCTGGTCTTGTGATCTTGGGAGTGTTCTTCAAGGGTGAGTGTTCTTGCCCTTTATTCCGCATTTTTGCATAGCCTTTTTGACTATCTTGCAACCGTTTTTAGGCTTTGCATATAACATATAAAATTTCTGATTTTCCCTACTTAAAATAGTTGTTTAAGGTTGCTTTGAGCTTTGGGATTGTTTGACCCCTCTTAGGCCTTGTTTGGCCCCCATTTTGTGCTATTTTGGTGAGCTCTGGGATTACCTTGTTTGGGCCTCCTCACCACTGAAATCTTGCGGGATTTCAGTGGTGGGAATGGTGATTTAAGGTCCTAAGAAGGAGAGGGCCATCCCCTCTCCTTGTTGCCTTCAATGTGTGTCATTATAGCCTCATGTGTGAGCATCATTTTTAAGTGCATGTTATCCATGTCTTAAGTGTTATTTGGTAGTATTTTTCCATATATTACCTCTGTTTTTACTTGGTTTAGACACACCATGCTTGCCTTGCATACATGTCTTGTAATGCCATGAATTGCCTTAACATGCCTTGTGCTTTGAGCCTTGTTTCTAGCATGCTTTTGGCTTAGCTTTGTGAAGCTTTTATGCTTGTTTTAGCATGCTAAAGGTCTGTTTTTGGTCATTTGGGTTGTCCATGCTTTGCTTTGTATAGCTACCATGTAACCTCTCTTGTATGCCTTAAGCATTGACCCCTCTAGCATGCCATCCTTGCATCATTTCAGTGGTTTGGAACCACTTGTCATGTCATTTCAGTCCACATGATATGCTCGTATGCTTGCATTTGATGCCCTTTCATGCTTTAAAAGGTTGGTGTTTCTTGCTCCATGTTTGTGCCATTGTGTATGCCTCTAGGATTAGATCATTTAGATGCCATCTAAGTGGTTTTTGGGGCTTACTTTTGCATGATTTAGGACTGTTTTAGTTCATTTTGGTCATTTGCTTCATATGTCATATGGCCATGGTTTAAGCCCTTGGGGTTGGTGGCATGCCTAGCTTGCATTGTAGATTGGTTTGGCACATTCTCTAACATGATTTTCAGAGCTTATAATGCATGCCATTTGTCCATGTTTGCTTCCTCTTAAGTGCGCTTGAGAGTTGTTTCTATATGCCTAAGTGTTGGTCCTTGTGTGCACGCATGTTTGCATATCATTTTCCTTTCATTCTTGAGCTTGTTGGCTACTGTTTTGGTATAGAGCTGCCCAAATTAGTTTAAGCCCATAGTTCGCATGTTGCTGCATGCTCACCTTGTGTGTTATTGCATACTTGTGTGTTGTCACATGTTTAGGTTGTTTAACATGTTTGCTCCATGTGTTGTGGCATGATTGAATGAAGTCACATGCTTGCTTGCATGCTTGAACATCCCCATTGTATCGGGCATACTTATTGGTTAGCATGACTATCACATGCCTTGAATGCTTGTTCGCATTGTTCATGTTGCATACTAGCTCATATGTCTAGGTTGCATTGCATTGCATTGACATGCATGCTTAGCCTCTTGAATTGAGTATGATAGAGGTTGAGCTCCTTGCTTGTTTATGTGCATTTCATTTGAAATCAAAGTGCATAACTTGGTTTCTTGGGCCATCACGTATCGAAATGCGCGATTGATGGCCCGAGAACCGAGAACCATGTCCCTTTGAGTCATAAACATGATAGGGGATGTGTTGGTGCACACATCTGCTTGGAATCCATTGCCACGCCTTGTTTTGCCCTCTGCTGCTGTAAAAACAGGATTCTGCAGGAAGATTTGGCCGGCCGACCATCTTTAGTGCCGACCGACCAACAATTTGTGGCCGATAGCTTAACCAATGGACAGTGATCATTTCCTTTGGCCGGTGACAATTTCTCTTGGCCGGTGCTATCCCACAGGGTTCATAGAGTGCACGTTGGGAATTTTGCAATGATCAGAGAATGAAAACAGTGCCGACAGAGGCAACTTGTGCATGGCAGTGGACTTCCGAGCGAAACCGAGTATGCATTGCATTGGGTCCTCTTCCCGAGGCTGTTTACTGTTTTATTAGATTAGTTAATTTTCTTAACTAGTTTAATTGGTCTGTAATATTTAATTAGCATGTAGGTTAGTTAAATCTGTATTTTTCTTTTGGTCCCTCCGAGCGAGGGAAAATTTGTAATAAGTGTGGGTGCGTGTGTGCATGTCATCCAACCCACACTTCTTTCTCCCTTTTACTTACCTGCTTTGATGGTTTGTACTAGGGCATATTTAATTTAGCATCCTTATGCTATGCATGCGTGCATCATTCATCGGTATTGCATACATCGGGCTCGGCACATTATGCTAACTGCATAGTATTTCAAATCTAACTTGAATACGTGCATCAAATGGTTGCATTCCGTAGTGACGATTCCAAGCTAGGAGATGTTGCTTTCCCGATGTTAGGTTGTTTGAAACCGCTGTGTGCATAGTGAAACCCTAACTCCTGACAAAATAGGACAGGGAAACCCTACCCCAACATAGGGGTGCTTTGGCTCTCTCTTACTTGCTATGTGCTTTTAGAGTGTATCTCTATAGGAACGTACATACCAGTTTGCAAGTCTGGGGCATCAGGCCTAAGGGCATCAGTATCAGAATTTGGGAATCGGTTATATCCGCGGATATCAGATTCAGTGTTTCGGGGCAGTGATTTTGTGGAACAGTGATCAGTAGCAGAGTACAGTTATTCGGCTACGCTTATGTCTGATCAGTTGGGTTGAAATACTATTTGCTTTCCCTTTCAGTTCAGATATTTGGGTTCAGAGATTTGGTGTTCTTCCTCGCTAAGGCAAGACAGATATTGGATCCATCGATCACCGACTGCATCTCTCCGTTTGGTTCAACGGACTTATGACGACCCAAAGCTCAGAGGAAATTGTGGTTATGGCAACCACGTTAGACCATGGGATCATCTTGTAGGATGAGACCAATGTTGATGTACCGCATCTGCCCAGGTTGCCTACTGCACACCCGATCTGGACCCCCCAGTTATATCAGGCTCATGAGCCCACTACGTTTGAGTTAATGGGAATGATCGACGACCTCCAGAGATCTGTGGCCGATTTGGCCTATGGAATGTCGGCTTCGCCACCAGCCATATCATATGCCGAGAATTTTGTACCACAGGAGCCCCCACTACTGGGGCGGATTGTGATCGAGCTCAGCCAACCAGAGGTTGCCTCTAGCTACAGCAACGACGTGTCAACAACAACCGGGTTTCGCTCTGATGTAGTAACCCAAACCCTTGATCAGGCTGAGGCTAGAGGTAAAAACAAAGTGGGAACAGATGGTGATCCCGTTAGACAACTGTTGTGGGCAGTCGAGGCTTTAAAAGCCGGGGGAATGAATAAGCAGCAAGTGTTCGCAGTCATGACTAAAGTTGTGGATGATGCTTTCCCCACTCAACTGAAGGCAGTTCAAGCCATGCGGAAAATCGGGATAGGCCCCGTCATGCCAAGACAGTTCCTTTCATTCCCAACCCTGCACCAGGAAAAGATCAGAAAGCAAAGGCAGTGCGTGCCGACCCTTTCGCTAGTGCGCCTAGCAAGAACCCTCAGACTTCGATGTACCTGCCTCGAGGGCGCAGAGTCTTTCACGCCCTCTACATGCCTTTGTCTAGGGCATTTCAAATTTTGGCTAAAAAGGGGCATCTTAAACCCCTCGAGCCTCAGCCTCTCCCGAAGAATCTCCCTCTCTCACATGATGCAACCTTGTACTGTGCGTACCACCAACAGTCCGACCACAGCACCGATGGTTGTTTCCGCCTTCGTCATGAAGTGCAAGATTTGATCAACAATGAGGTCATCCTCCCACCTACCTCAGCAAAGCCTATCACTACTGAGCTATTGGACTTCGAGGATACTGCAAGTTTCTGATCAGGGGTTGGACCACCTGCGGGCGGCGCTCAGTGCATTTCGGATGTGGCGTCTCGCACGCACTTTTGAGCATCTGCGAATGCCCCTTTTTTGTGGTTTCTGACTTAGGTGTTGATTCAGTTTGGTGGTCTTGTTTTGAGTCTGTCTCTTTGTTTTGAGTCAATCTTTTTGCTTAAGGGTCTGTCTTGTCGCGTCGAGTCAGTCCCATTGTATAGAATGTCGGGTGATTTTGGGGTTGTTGCCTTGAACACCCTTTGGTTTTGTAATTACCCTTTTGCTTTGTTTTAAGTCTGTCTCTGCCGTGGAGCCAGTTGCAACCAGAGAATCTGAATGAAACAGCTGCGGCTATCATGTTTCCGTGCTTACTACTATTTTGAGCTAGTTGTGCCAGAGGATTTGAATGGAATAGCAGTACATTCCACCTACTCTTTTGTGCCCTGAAAATCATTGCATTAACCTAAGTTTTTCAAAACCTTTTTGAACACTACGGTGAAAACAAAGGGGAAGGAATTCCTCGGTATTTGTAAAACTTTGATCAAATTGAGAGAAAGAGAGACGTGCTATGCCCTTAATGATTGAAATCATGCTTGTCAGCGTGAGCACTGAGAAGGACCCTGGCTTGATCCAGACTGGTTCCACGCTATCTTTGGCGCGAGCGATTTGTCGCTTCTTTAAAAACTTTGAAAAACAAAATGTTTTGTGCAATCCTGCGAAGACCTGTGTGCAATCGCTCTTGAGATTGTGCATCTTAGGATCGCTCTCAGCCTCAAGACTTGAGCCCTTGCTTTAAAACCTTGAACCACAATTCGGAGTGTTTAACGATCGTCCATCAAGAGAGGCCTGTGTGGCCAAATTGGAAGCAGCCCTCGAACAAGAGGCACCAAAGTCTGATCAAGAAGATCAGATCTCATCAGAAGAAGCTCGTGAAGCTAGAACAGAAGCACCCCTCCAACTAGGGGCAAAAATGTCCGATGTGCTCGAAGAACCGAAGGTGGGTCCTTCAGCAAATCAATACAACAGTCATTTTCCTGGATTCAGATGATTTCAGGATCTTAAAACCATTTGGCATGGACTTGTTACACTTTTACCCTTTGAGAGGCTTACAGGGCCAGAAACCTGGAAGGACAACCCAGGCAAAAGTTAGAGCAAGAGAAAATACAAAAAAATGCAAAAGAAATGAAAAGAGAAAAATAGAAAAAAAAAAGTGAAAAGAAAACAATTAAAAAAGGAAAGAAGAACAAAGCTTTCAAGGTCGAAAACCCGCAACGGGCGCCTTGGCAAAAGTTATAGCCGTGTGTCAAGTGTTGTGTTGTGCATCAGATTGTGTGAAACAATGTATGGTTTGTGATCATGGTCAGAAGAACATACCAGAATATTGTAAATGGCCAGAAGGTCAAGGCTCTGCTGAAGCATCCCCATCACCGAAGCGGTCAACTCCAACGACTGGCGAAGTCCGTCAGGAGGAAGTATGTGAATCGCCGGCTGGTAGGTCACCCGGTCGAACGGGCTGACGCTCAAGGGCAAGAGCTCAGCCTCGGGATCCATCTCCTGATCTGGGGGAGTCACGCTGTAGACACCCCATTTTTGACCGTCCTCAAGACTTGGACGTCACCATTGGAACACTTGGTGATTACCCTTGTTTGTGTTCGTCTTGAGTTCCCGGAGGTCTCGGTTGCGCGCCTTGCCTCAGGATCTCTCGACTCGACCGTGTTGTGTCTGGTTTTGCACCAAACACTATTGTTTTGCCTTGGAGGGGCAGGGAATGCCTTGTGAGGCATCCCCACACATCACTAGCCATGGCTTGAGGCCACCGGCCAGTGATTTTATGCCATCGGCAATGTATATTGCCGGTCGGCACTCTTTGTTGCCGGTCGGCCATTTATTTTGCCAAAATGGCAATTTTGAATGGCCGATCACTGTTCATCTACTTTTGGTAGATATTTTGTGTCAGCTGTGATAGCTGGCACCCACCGTTTCTCCCCTCCATACACGTGTATGGAGGGATCTCTCTCTTGACAAGCTTATTTGACAAGCTTTACAAGAGAGAGCTCTATAAGAGAGAGTCTCCTCTCTTGGATTTAGGGTTAGACAACATTTTTAGAGAGCGTTGATATTAGGGTTAGGAATTTGTATCTATTCCATCTCTATATTTCCCTCTCTTGTTAGTTTAGTGTGTGTTTGGTCCTACTTTTGCACACAAACACCCACCATTACACCTTTTCTTGGTTATTGAGGGCCAAAGGACTGTTCTTGGAGTTCTTGGAGCTGGTTTGGAGCTAAAGAAGCTGCTGGAGCTTTATTTGTGAAGAAAGTCTTCAAGGGTAACAACTTTGCCCCTTTTTACCCCTTTCTTACATAGCCTTTTAGCTTGTCTTGCATCTGTTTTTGAGCTTAGTGTATAACACAAAAAAGTTCTGGTTTTAGGCCCTTTAAATAGTTTGTTTAGAGTGTTTTGTGATTTGAGGTTGCTTGACCCCTCTTAAGCCTTGTAAGGCTCCATTTTGTGCCATTTTGGGTGAGCTCCGAGACCTTGGTGTTTGGGCCTCCTCACCACTGAAATCTTGAGGGATTTCAGAGGTGAGGATGGTGCCTTGAGGTCCCAAGAAGGAGAGGGCCACCCCCTCTCCTTGTTGTCCTTGAAAAGGACCATTTTTGCCTCTTGAGGAAGCACCTAGCTTAGGCTCATGTTGACCATGCCTTAGCTGATTTTTGTGCTTATTATGTCATACTATGCCTCTGTTTTTAGTTGGTTTTGGTACACCATGCTTGCTTAGCATACATGCCTTGTAATGCAATGATTTGCCTCAACATGTGCCTAGCATTTATACTACTATGCTCATGTGTTTTGGCCTAGCTTTGTGAAGCTTTTATGCTTGTTTTAGTATGCTAAGGGACCATTTTTGGTCATTTGGGTCATCCATGATTTACTTTGTATAGCTACTATGCAAACTCTCTTGTATGCCTTAAGCTTTGGCCCTTCTAGCATGCCATCCTTGCTTTGTTTCAGTGGTTTGGAACCACTTGACATGTTATTTCAGACCTCATGATGTGCCCATGTGCTTGCATTTGATCCCCCTTCAATGTGTTTAAAGGTTGTTGCCTTATGCCCCTTGTTTAGGCCTTGGAGTATGCTTGCATTTTTAGACCACTTAGATGCCATCTAAGTACATCCTTGGCTTTGTTTAGGTCTGCATTAGACCTATTTTAAGTCCCTTTGGCCTTGTGAGGCTTGGTTGACCTAGCCTTGGTTTACCTCCCCTTTGGCTTGCCTTAAGTCTTGGACCATCATTGCATGTTTTGATTGTTTTGTTTAGTTGGTTTGGCACCATCCTTAACATGATTTTCAGAGCTTGGTATGTATGCCATATGTCCATGTTTATCTTCTTTTAAGTGTGCTTAAAAGTTGTCCTTTGATGCTTAAGCGTTAGGCCTTAACATGTGCATGTGTGTATGTGTGTTTGGTCCCATTTTCTTAAGCTTTTGGCCACTGTTTTGGACCTAACTTAGAGCTGTCCAATTAGTGTGAGTCCATCCCTTGCATGCCATTCAAGTGTTGTTGCATCATCCCATGTTTGCATGCTTTGGTTGCACATGTTACATGCTTGAAATCACTTGCATTCGCCTTGCATTCCCTTGGTTAAGTTGCTAGCATGTTGCGTGATTGGATTACATCTTGCATGCTCTAGTGGTTTGCATAATTGTGGCATGCTTGTTTGCCTTGTTGCTTAGTTTGTGTACCTAATGTGCATTGCATGTTTGTAAGCTCTCTTTTATGCCATGTTGTATATTCGCTAACATGCTTAGGTTGCATCGCATTGAACATGCAAGCCTTGCCTTTTGAAGTCAAGTGATAGAGGTTGGGCCTTTATGTGCTTATTTGGTTTGCATTTCATTTGACATGAAAATGAACAACTTGGTCTCTTGGGCCATCATGCATTGAAATGCGCGATTGATGGTCCAAGAACCAAGGACCATGTCCTTTTGAGTCATACACATGATAAGGGATAGGATTGGTGCGTACATTGCTTGAATTGCATTGCCATGTTATGCCTTGCCCTCTACTGCTGTCAATTACAGATTCTGCAGGATCGTTTTGCCGATCGACTTCATGGAGTGCCGACCGGCAATCCATCTATGGCCGATGGATTCATTTTTGGCCGATCGCCACCAAATCACAGCCGATTATGATTCCCTCCAGCCGGTGGCATCCCCCAATGTCCAGGGAAGCAAGTCTGAGACTTTGGAAGTCTTCAGAGTGGCAGAGCAGGGAAAACAGAGGCAGCCTACGCATGGCAGTGGACTTCCGAGCAAGACCCGAGCACGCGTGCATTGAGCCCTCTTCCCGAGGCCCTTTTTCTTGCTTTCTTAAATTGATTAATTTGTTTAATTAATTTAGTTGGTCTGTAATAATTAATTAGCTAGGTTAGTTAATTCATTATTAGAGTTCTATTATTCTTTTGGTCCCTCCGAGCGAGGGCAAATTTGTAATAAGTGTGGGTGAGTGTGTGCATGTCTTCCACCCCCCACTTCTTTCTCCCTTTTACTTACCTGCTTTGATGGTTAGTAATAGGACATGTTTAAATTAGCATACCTTATGCTATGCATGCGTGCATCATTCATCAGTATTGCATGCACGGGGCTCGGCGCATCATGCTAACTGCATTAGTATTTCAAATCTAACTTGAATACATGCTACTTGTGCATTTTCACATGTCATTCATAGAATAGCCGAGCCTACTCTAGTGACATTCCGTATGCGTTGCATAAGACATTTAAACATGGACTTGGATCATGCATTGATTGCTAACGAGTTCTTTGTTTTGGCACGGAGTACGATGTAAGTATTTATGCTTTAGTATACCGCATACGTGTGAGTGTTGCCATGATAGCATGATTACCATGAAGCTAGCTGCTTATGTGATATAACTATTTGAATGCCTATGGGTGAAGGTTGGATTGTCTGAGTTGGAATAGCTCGTTGAAATCCGTGTTTTAGCCTACTTGCGAGTAGCAAATTCCAAAACATTTTTCCAAAACAAATGGATATGCAATGCTTATTCCCAAATTAGGCCATCTAGTCTATACTTTTGTGCTATGCGCATAACATAGTAATTCTAGGCTAATAATCGGGGTAAGAACACATAATGTTTTCAAAATTGGATATCATGGTTAGTAGAGGCCGATCTTCGGATCGGGCGAGAGGGGGTGCTCATAGCTGACCTTCCCCAATCGTACCCAAGTTCCCGAGCCGAGGCAACTTTGGTGATGACGGACACGCGACCTTTGGCACCGAGTCAGGGTTTCCTAAATTCTCCAAAAATAAAATATTTAGGTGGCGACTCTGTATCTGGCAAAGCAATCCATGTTTGGCACTTCTTTTCAAAAATCTGTTTCTCAAAACGATTTGCCGGATTTGGACTCTTTGGTTCAGATTAAGAACCGTGACACAAATCGAGTCTGAACTGTAGCGGGGTCCCTCGCGGACGTTGTTACACACGCCCTGTGGTAGATCGTCTGCTGTGTCAAGAGTGGTGTGAAAATGGCCGGAAGAGAGAAAATCGGGCTAGAATACGAAAAGTCAATTGAAAGTCAACCCCGAGAAGGCGAAAAATGGCCGGGAAAGCCGGAATGTGGAAAAGGCACGAAAATCAAGAAAAACTTGAGGGAAACAAGCCCCGAGTGGTGAAAATCTAGAAAGAGACACCGAAACGGAGTTTCGTTCAATTCAAAACGTCCAAAATGCGAAGGTATTCGCGAATGAAACGACGAAACGGGCACGAAAACCGAAGAAAACGGAGAATGGAAGAGAGAAAAATGCTCTAGAGAGAGAGGGGGAGGATTTTCGCACAAGAGGCAAGTGCCAAAATAGGGTTTGAAGCCCTATTTTAAAAGACCCGAGGCCAAAAGACCAAACTGCCCCGATTCAGGCACTTTTGGGCGGTCGGCCACACTGTTGGCCGGTCGGCCAAATATTTGGCCGATGGAACCTTTCGATGGCCGGTGGGTAGCCGGTGACCTCCTCTGATGGCCGGTGAGCCTCCTACAACCTTGTTTGGGTCAGATATGTGGTTTGGGGCCTTCATTGCTCAAGACAGTGCAAGACAGTGCATTTTCGAAGCTCAACCGGCCTCCGTTTTGACCTCAGACTGTGTCTTCTGTGCACAACACTTGAATATGTGCAAGGTGTATCCTTTTTGTATCCTTTTGTCCCTTTCAAGATTTGAAGGTTGCCCCACATGCATTGCTTTACAACGCTTTGACGTGAACGCGCATTGGGTTATACGTCATTATGCTTGCATTGTATGCACCCCGCACGGTCTGGCGAGACCTTAAACACGCTCGGTCTAGGAGACCTTTAACCCTCCAATGTTACAAGACCTTTGGTTTTGGCATGCATACACACGTCGTAACAAGCACAACTAGCATTGATGTTCACTGCTTACATGCATTATCATGCATCTCAAGCAACACGTGTCGTCGCGCATTCGAGTCCGCATGCATTATCATGCATTTCAAGCGACGCGCGTCATCACATATTCGAGTTCACATGCATTTCAAAAGTCACACGTTGTCGCGCATTCCAAGATCATTTGTATTGTCATGCATCTCAAAAGCCGCGCGTTGTCGCGCGTTTCAAAAGAAAACAACAAAAACAACATGCATCATCATGCATTTGCATTTCAAAAAAAGAAAACAAAAAAAAAACATGCAGCATTTGCATTTCAAACAAAAACACAAAAAAAAAAAAAAAGATGCATTATCATGCATTTTCCCTTCATCATGCATTGTCATGCATTCAAAAAACAAAACAAAAAACAAACATGCATATGTCATGCATTTCACTGTAAATAGTGCATATGTCATGCACTGTAAATAGCATGCATTATCATGCATTTGTCATGCATCCACTGTATATAGTGCATATGTCATGCATTTTTATTGTAAATAATGCATATGTAATGCATTGTACATATATACATTCCATTGCATATTATATATATCGCATTGGAGCTTGCATGCATTCATTGCATCACCTTCATTTATGGCTTGCGCCCTTCCTTGTTGAGCTTGGTCTGGTATGTGCCCATATCTTTCACGTCAAAGCACAGTTATGATATTATGTGTACTCACCTATTCCACGCTGGTATGTTGGTTTTGAGGGTGACGGCACTGTTTCTGTGTTAGACGCGGCTTTTATGTGTCCATGCCTTTCCTAGGAAAAATACGGTTTGGCCGCAGGCCTTATCCACTGCATCCATTGCATTCTCCCCAGCAGATCGCATTGTACATAGCATGCATTGTATATAATGCATTGTACATCCATTCCACCCATTGCATATTATATATATTGCATTGTAGCTTGCATACATTCATTGCATCACCTCCATTTATGGCTTGCGCCTTTCCATGTTGAGCTTGGTCTGGTATGTGCCCATATCTTTCACGTCGAAGCACAGTTGTGATATTATGTGTACGCACCTATTCCACGCTGGTATGTTGGTTTGAGGGTGATGGCACCGTATCTGTGTTAGACGCGGTTTGTATGTGTCCAAGCCTTTCCTAGGCAAGATTTGGTTTGGCTGCATGCCATATCCATTGTATATATTACATTGTGGTGTAATTTTCGCATCCAGCATTAAGGTCATGGTCTTTCCTCAACGGGTCACTTCCCCACTTATGTCATTTCACCCAATTACTTGTTCTTGTGTCCGCCTACATCACTCATAGTTCTGCATGTGTATAGGCCTATTCCACGCTGGTATGTAGGTTTGAGGGTTGCGGCACCTTTTCTATGGTAGACGGACTTTGCATCTCCGTCATCCTTTTGACATTTGTGTGGTTTTGTACCGCTCATGGTTCGATTATGATTCAATTGCATTGCATTATCGTTTGCATTGTTTATACATAGTTTTGTATATACTGCATATCATTTTGCATTCATTTTACATTGTCATGCATGTTGCTAACAGTATTGTACCTGTTAAATTACTTTATTTTACAGGCACGATACTATATGTACAGTTCATTTGAAGCTGGTGCAACCAGACGAACCGCGCAGGTATTGTATTCTCCGAGTGAGACGTATCGAGAATTGCATAATTCTCTTCCATCCTTTCTGCATTGTAGTATAGTTGGATTGTTGTATGCTAGCTTAAAACTGTTGCATGTTATGCTTCGTTACAGCTTTCTTTGCATGATCATAAGTTATGCTCGGCTTCTTGCATTGTCAGTTGCATTTTGCCCCTGCCTTCGGGCGCATATCTTTATTGTCTTGCAAGCTTTGTCTATGTCTTCGGCCTTGTCAAAAATGGGTCATCTCTGGGCTTTGACACTCACTCCCGTCATTCTTATGACTTTCGAGTTCTGTCAAAGAGGAGAAACTGTAGACACCCCATTTCTGACTGTCCTCAAGACTTGGACGTCACCGTTTGAACACTCGGTGATCATCCTTGTTTGTGTTCGTCTTGAGTTCCCCGAGGTCTCGGCTACGCGCCTTGCCTCAGGATCTCTTGACTCGACTGTTTTGTGTTTGTGTTTGCACCAAACACTTGTGTTTTTGCTTTGGAGGGTAGGGAATGGCTTGTTGGCCATCCCCACACTCCACCGGCCATGGCTTTAGGCCACTGGTTGTGTTTTGTTGCCATCGGACAAATGTTTGGCCGACCGGCACTCTAGATGGTCGACCGGCCATCTATTTTGGTCAAATTGCATTTTTGGCTGGCCGACCACTGTTCATCTGGTTTTGCAGACATTTTTATGCCAGCTGTGCTAGCTTGCATACACTTTGCTCCGCTCCATACACGTGTATGGAGGGATCTCCCTCTTGGCTAGCTTGTTTGGAAAGCTTTACAAGAGGGATTGTCTATAAGAAGGAGGCTCTTCTCCCTCCATTAAGGTTGACAAAATTTTCAGAAGAGCTCTGAGATTAGGGTTTGAGTTTGTATCTATTCCATCTCTATATATCTCTCTCTTTTTGCCTTGTGTGCGTGTTTAGTCTTACTATTGCACACAAACACCTAGTCTTACACCTTTCCTTAGTTGCTGAGGCATTGGAGGGTTGATGTTGGACTTTTTGAGCTGGTTTTGATCCAAGAAGAGGTCTGGTCATGTGATCTTGGGAGTGTTCTTCAAGGGTGAGTGTTCTTGCCCTTTATTCCCCATTTTTGCATAGCTTTTCTGACTATCTTGCAGCTGTTTTTAGGCTTTGCATATAACATATAAAAGTTCTATTTTTACCTACTTAAAATAGTTGTTTAAGGTTGCTTTGAGCTTTGGGGTTATTTGACCCCTCGTAGGCATTGTTTGGCCCTCATTTTGTGCTATTTTGGTGAGCTCCGGGATCACATTGTTTGGGCCTCCTCACCACTGAAATCTTGAGGGATTTCAGTGGTGGGGATGGTGCTTTAAGGTCCTAAGAAGGAGAGGGTCATCCCCTCTCCTTGTTGCCTTCAATGTGTGTCATTATAGCCTCAAGGGTGAGCATCATTTTTAAGTGCATGTTGGCCATGTCTTAAGTGTTATTTGATAGTATTTTGCCATATATTACCTCTATTTTTACTTGGTTTAGACAAACCATGCTTGCCTTGCATACATGTCTTGTAATGCCATGAATTGCCTTAACATGCCTTGTGCTTTGAGCCTTGTTTCTAGAATGCTTTTGGCTTAGCTTTGTGAAGCTTTTATGCTTGTTTTAGCATGCTAAAGGTCAATTTTTGGTCATTTGGGTTGTCCATGCTTTGCTTTGTATAGCTACCATGTAACCTCTCTTGTATGCCTTAAGCATTGACCCCTCTAGCATGCCATCCTTGCATCATTTCAGTGGTTTGGAACCACTTGTCATGTCATTTCAGTCCTCATGATATGCTCGTATGCTTGCATTTGATGCCCCTTTCATGCTTTAAAAGGTTGGTGTTTCTTGCTCCATGTTTGTGCCATTGTGTATGCCTCTAGGATTAGATCATTTAGATGTCATCTAAGTGGTTTTTGGGGCTTACTTTTGCATGATTTAGGATTGTTTTAGTTCATTTTGGTCATTTGCTTCATATGTCATACGGCCATGGTTTAAGTCCTTGGGCTTGGTGGCATGCCTAGCTTGCATTGTAGATTGGTTTGGCACATTCTCTAACATGATTTTCAGAGCTTATAATGCATGCCATTTGTCCATGTTTGCTTCCTCTTAAGTGCGCTTGAGAGTTGTTTCTATATGCCTAAGTGTTGGTCCTTGTGTGCACGCATGTTTGCATATCATTTTGCTTTCATTCTTGAGCTTGTTGGCTACTGTTTTGGTATAGAGCTGCCCAAATTAGTTTAAGCCCATAGTTCGCATGTTGCTGCATGCTCACCTTGTGTGTTATTGCATACTTGTGTGTTGTCACATGTTTAGGTTGTTTAACATGTTTGCTCCATGTGTTGTGGCATGATTGAATGAAGTCACATGCTTGCTTGCATGCTTGAACATCCCCATTGTATCGGGCATACTTATTGGTTAGCATGACTATCACATGCCTTGAATGCTTGTTCGCATTGTTCATGTTGCATACTAGCTCATATGTCTAGGTTGCATTGCATTGCATTGACATGCATGCTTAGCCTCTTGAATTGAGTATGATAGAGGTTGAGCTCCTTGCTTGTTTATGTGCATTTCATTTGAAATCAAAGTGCATAACTTGGTTTCTTGGGCCATCACGCATCGAAATGCGCGATTGATGGCCCGAGAACCGAGAACCATGTCCCTTTGAGTCATAAACATAATAAGGGATGTGTTGGTGCACACATTTGCTTGGAAGGCATTGTCACGTCTTGTTTTGCCCTCTGCTGCTGTCAAAACAGGATTCTGCAGGAAGATTTGGCCGGCTGACCATCTTTAGTGCCGACCGACCAACAATTTGTGGCCGACAGTTTAACCAATTGCCGATGATCATTTCCTTTGCCCAGTGAGCATTTCCCTTGGCCGGTGGCATCCCACATGGTTCATAGAATGCGCCTTAGGAATTTTGCAATGATCAGAGAAGGAAAACAGTGCGGACAGAGGCAACTTGTGCATGGCAGTGGACTTCCGAGCGGAGCCGAGTATGCATTGCATTGGGCCCTCTTCCCGAGGCTGTTTACTATTTTATTAGATTAGTTAATTTGCTTAACTAGTTTAATTGGTCTGTAATATTTAATTAGCTTGTAGGTTAGTTAAATCTGTATTATTCTTTCGGTCCCTCCGAGCAAGGGCAAGTTTGTAATAAGTGTGGGTATGTGTGTGCATGTCATCCAACCCCCACTTCTTTCTCCCTTTTACTTACCTGCTTTGATGGTTAGTACTAGGGCATATTTAATTTAGCATCCTTATTCTATGGATGCATGCATCATTCATCGGTATTGCATGCATCGGGCTCGGCACATCATGCTAACTGCATAGTATTTCAAATCTAACTTGAATACGTGCATCAAATGGTTGCATTTCACATGCCATCCTAAGGATTAGCCGAGCCTATCCTGATTGCATTCGGTATGCGTTACATTAGGCACTTACCATGGACTTGGATCATACATTGATTGCTAACGAGTTCTTTGTTTTGGCTTGGAGTACACTGTAAGTATTTTGTGCTTTAGCATCTCGCACGAGTGTGAATGTTAACATGACAGCATGCTTACCATGCGGCTAGATGCTTATGTGATATGAACTGCCTGGATGCCTGTGGATTGCTTGAGTGGGAACAACTCATCAAAATCCGTGTTTTAGCCTGCTCACGAGTAGCAAATTTCAAAACATTTTCCAAACAAACGGATATGCGATGTTTTGTTCCAAATTAGGCGATCTAGTCTATACTTGTTTTGCTGTGCACATCACATAGTAATTCTAGCTAATTAACCGGAATAAGAACACATAACGTTTTCAAAATTGGATATCATGATTAGTAGAGGCCGATCTTCCGATCGGGCGAGAGGGGGTGCTCATAGCTGACCTTCCCCAATCATACCCAAGTTCTCGAGCCGAGGCAACTCTGGTGATGACGGACACGTGGCCTTAGGCAAACGAGTCAGGGTTTCCTAAATTCTCCCAAAATAAAATATTTAGGTGGCGACTCTGTATCTGGCAAAGCAGTCCATGTTTGGCACTTCTTTCTAAAAATCTGTTTTCCAAAACGATTTGCCAGATTTGGACTCTTTGGTTCAGATTAAGAACCGTGACGATTTGAGAGTCCGAGCTGTAGTGAGCCCAAAACGAACTAAACGGGACTCATCCTCCTGGGGCGTTCGGGGACGTCTACAATCGGCTAGTAATGTTGGCCGATGGTCCTTTCTCTTGGCCGATGGCCTTCTACTCTGGCTAATGGCCTCTCCTTTTGTTCTTTGAGTTGACTATGTGTTGGAGGTGTTGAAAACTTATCTCTTGTTCCACTTCAAATGCATTTTGGTGACGATTTTGCGAAGTCATGCCTGTGTTACTTCAATTTGATTATTGAGTTGTTGTATTTTTGGTTATTGAGTTGTATTTTGTGTTAATTGTTAAGTTCTTGTCTTGCTTATCGAGTTGTATTTACGTTTGATTAGCATGTCAAGTCCTGTTTTGCTTATCGAGTTGTTTTTGTCTTTCAGTTGTCAGTTGGTTCACTACCTGATTAAATGCAATTCGAGTGTTTAGTTTTCAACATGTTCAATCTCATTTACATTGTTATGTGATGCGATGCAATGCGATGCTTAGAATGTACAAATGTAACACTTTTTCAATAAAAGAGTTATTTCATTCCATCATGTTTTCTTTTGCAAAAGAGTACATAGTTTTAAAGAAATAAAACCTGTCTGAGGCAATACAATGTGCAAAAACTACAAGTAAAAAGAAAAATAAAGCAAAAAAATAACAAAGCATCTGGATCGGCACCGGTCGCCTCAAGTGCGGGAATCCCTCCTCGTCCTCTTCGGATCATCGCCGTCAGCTCCATTGCCAGAGTCTGAACCAGAGCCATGTCCAGTCTCATCCTGAGATGACTCCGCCTCCTCGTCGGACTCATCGTCATCTGGGCAGGCGCCCGTGAGCTACTCCCAGAGTGAGTACGCCCGGCTCTGCTATGGCTGCATGTTTAAATCCCTCGTCCCACTCTCCTTGCTGCTTGGGCAGGCGCTGAGGGTCCTGCTGAAGCACCTGCTGTGGTTGGTATCCGGAACGAGGCCTAAAAAGGACAAATTGGCAAGTGCATCAGTTATGCTATGCAAAGTTGAGTATGGTATCGAATACAGTGTATGAATGCTATGAGCAGTATATGTATGCCGTGAGCAGTGAATGATTGCAGTATATGAAGGCCGTGGCCAATGCCTAACATACAGTGTATCAGTGCCGTGAGTGGTTTGTGAGTATAGTGTATCAAATGCCGTATTGATAACGTAATGCATCAGATCAGTATGGAACAGATTATGCAAGGTTTTGGGACCGAGGTTGAAAGAATTTACCGAGATACCGTAAATGCTGAGCAAGTCCATGCTCCTCTGCAGCATCCCCATCACTGAGGCCGACAGCTCCAGAGGTTGTCTAGTGTACTCGATGGAAGCCTGCAAAAGTATTGAGGAAATTAGTATTTTGTGAGATATCAACTGAAATGAAATGACTGTACAGAATGCAAAGTATAGCACATACTGAGGTCGAGCCGCGAACTCCGACGAGCTTATTGTGAGAACCCGAATATAAAAATTAAGTAAATAATTAAATAATAATATTACAATCTCAAATATTTTGGTGGTGAATTCTAAGGTGCAAATTAAATATTATTGGAGGATCTTTTAATTAATTTTAAACCTAAAATAAATTTATGGTGAAAGTCTTTAATTTAGAGACAAGGTTTATTATAAAAATAAAAATAAAAAGAGAGAGAGAGGAGGGGGTGACTTGAACTCTAGACCACATAATTAATAAGTTAGGCTCTTACCATTTGAGTTACATATAATTTATACATATGTTTTGTATATTTATTTATTTATTTGACCTATGTGTGCCCACTACTAGTATAAAATAAAATAAACACAAACCCTACTCTATTATTTGTTCACCACATAGGGCAACAACACAGCAGCCACTGGAGAAGGTTTGAGAGAAGGAAAAAAAGAAGAAAATGTTGCAATCAAAGAACTTTTGGGTGTGTTGTGTTGTGTGTGATCATCAAAGGTTAGCCCTCTTAGGTTTTCTTCTCTTCTTTCTTTGTTCTATCCTTATTCTATAATTATTTTATTCATTCATGGAGAGGTTGTAGGTTTATGTATTGTGTGTATAGATATCCTATTAAGAAACTTGAGGAGCTAAATTTATGTATAAAGAATCGGTGTGAATCTTAGTCCAAAAATTCTGCACAAAATCACAAACTTTAAAAATCAAGAAACCATATCAAACGGATGAATTTTAATCTGCAATTTTTACAGTAGATCAATTACACATTGAATTGCATATCTGAATTTTTTTCATAATTTTTGGGAGTCAAAATCCGTATAAATTGAGGTATTCAAATCTGTCCAGGAAACCAGTCCAAAACAGTAAATTCGGGATTGTTGTTCTCTTTGGGTATAAATCCAAAAATTATCAAATTAGTGTCATTAGAACTGGTTACGAGTCTAGTTTCATATATTTTTGGCCTTGCATTGATTGCTCGTGTATATTAAGAGAACCGTCAATTTCTTTAAAGTGCTGCAGAAAACAACCTGTCTGGATATAATAAATTGTAGGAAATTATTTTGATAAGCAAATCAAGTGAAACCAATTGGGTTTGAAACTTAGGATATATTAGATCATATCTGGAGGTTATTGGAATTTTTCGAATAGCGTGGAGTGGGTTTTGTAATTTTCAAAGTTAGCGAATAGATTGGGAAAACTTGTTTAAAACACTGTTTCATCTTAAAGTTATTTTTAGTTAAGTTTTGACCGGAACCCATGTCTTGGGTGATTTTAAACCTTGAAGAACATGAACTTAGGTAATATTTAAGAGTAATGGTGAGTTGGGTTAAGCCGTGTTAGTGCGCTTTAGTTTGAGGTTACTTAGTTCCTATTTTTTTTAGTATTTTTAAATTAGTTGTGACGCGTAGTTTTTATACTTGGTCTCAGGCCACTAGTTGGACTTTTACACTCTATTCGAGGATTATATTATTGCGTTTCAGGTGAGTAGTTTCATGCTACGTATTTTTATAAATGTTCCCCTACCCTGAACTGTTGGAAAATTAAATTGTTGTTTCATGATTAAACTGTTTTGATAAATTATTATATTATCAATTGAATCAAATTATTTCTGAAACATGTGTGAACTTGGCATACTGTAAACTATTTGTTTTGGTCTCATGTTTATAATGATGAACTACCATGTTTTGCAAAACTGATGTGTATTGATATTGGGACCAAGTGTGTATTTAGTCCAGGGAAATTATTCCACTGTGTGTGGTGACTCTGGCCACTAGGGAACAGATCCGGGTTGGGCCGTGATGACTCTAGTGCTCAACGATTGTAAGGAAAAGACCTTTAAAAACAACTAGGTGACCTTCAATCGGATCGTCTTTGAGAAAAGGCCCAGGTGCCACCCTGAGGATGACTCTTAGTTCGGTATTGGATCCAACGGGGCTTATAGCCTGAGAAATGTGTGGCAGATTATTTGTTTTTATTGGTACCCAGAAAATTATTGGTGTTCATGTTATAATCTGTTTTAAGTGAAAAATGTCGTTTATCATGTTCTTGCGAGACATGAGTATTTTAAGTGTTGAATTGTGGAACCTTCTTTTTGAAACAGATTGTATTTATCAAACTGTATGCCAATCTAGTTTCTGTGATATATATCTTATTTTGGAATTGAACCCTGTTTTCAAAATTGTATTTACTATCCATGTTGCTACTCACTGAGCTATCAGCTGACTTAGTTGTTTACCATTTCCAGGTGTTAGAAGGACTTAGAGTGGACTCATGGCGTAGCGGGGACTCAATTGCATGGACCTCTAGGGCATTCCTTTAGTTTAGAGTGTTATGTCAAGTTTGTGCATATTTATATTTATTCTTATCGAAGTTCATTTAGGATTATTTTTGATATGTGGGTTGTTTATATCCCATAAGTTTGGATGGCTTTTGATTACGGTTGATTTTGCCGTTTATAATTGTGGCATGTCTGGATTGAGTTTTGGTTATTTATTATTGGACTATTGTTCAGTTGTTCAATGTGATTGGATTCGTGTTTAGGCTTACGTGTGCCTTGGGCTAAGTCCCTGTGGGCCACGGCCGGTCATGCCCGGATTTGGGGTGTGACACTTATAATCAGCCGGAGGAGGAGCAATGGGTATTTGGTAAGTCTCTCCACCCTGTCCTCGGCAAGTCCTGGTGGTGGGCAAGTCTGGCCACTCTGATCTCCGTCCCCTCCGGGAACCAGTCCTGTCACGGGCCTGAGTCGCCCTCGGTGCTCCCGCTCCTCCTATTGGGGCTACATGCCTCTCCTTTTCAACTTGCTGAACATTGGCCAGAGGCCGCATAAGATGAGTCTGGATGAAAACGGTGTAGTCGCCCTCATCTCTAAAAAAGTCAGCATCCCAACCGATTGTGAAATCGGTCATCTCCTGTGGGGTGTACATCACTGTCTGTCTCATGTGCGTAGGGGGTGGTATCGGAACCACTGGATCGGGTAAACCAAGGGTCTAACACAGAAAGTGCTCGCCCAAGTACCATGCCCGGCAGACCGGACCCTCCAGCAAGAACCAGAACCGGGCAATCTCCCGAGCACTCGTGTACTGGTCTCTCACTGCATCAGGCAGTACTGCCTAGGGCTACAAAGTGATCCGTAAATGGCAGGATATACAATTTGTTTTCTGCTATTGACAGTGAAATATAAATAAAAACTCAAATGAACTATAAGCTTTGAAATACCTCTGCTGTGGCTATGGTGTCAAAATATCTGCGGAAGAACAAGAAAGACTCCCGTGGCCTCCGCTTGCACCTCACGTCATATCTGTGAGAATAGGGAACAACAAGGGGCATCTCCACCTTCGACTCTGGAGCAAGCCTCGGAAAGTAGGCATACACCCACAACTACAGAATGTAAAAAGGCAATAATGAGTATGTTTATCAGTAAAGTAGAATACAGATAAAGCAGAAATCAAAGAAGGGTGTGCAGTGTATTGTGTAGTGTATGCAGTGTACAGCCAGTGTAAAGCAGATTGCGCGTATGTAGTGTGTGTGGTGTACAGGTAGTGTAAAGCAGAACTGTAAAATAGAATGAAAAGATGTACCTCCCAGGCTCGCCAGTAGTCTCCTAGCAGGTGTCCGCTGCGTTGAGATGAAGAGCTCATGTATCCGTACAGCGTGGCCAGGCCTGCGCCCCCTAGTCATAGCGCCGAATCCAGGTCACGTCCACCAGTGCGCTCAATAGATAGAGGCCAATTGTGTTCGCCCGGTCGGCGAAGAGAGTGGTCCCCAGCATGAACATAAGGAACCCTCGGGCATACTGCTCGACCTCCTCGCCGGTCGTCGGCGTCTATACCCGAAACTGGTCCTCGAACCACGAATATCTCACGAACCCTGGCTGGGAGAGAGGTGGGCGAGCGCCAAGCAAGAACATCTGGGCAGCCTCCCACTCGCCCATATCGGTGTCGAAAGGGATCGGATCACCCCCTACTCCAATGCCAGTGAGCATGGAGAAGTCGAAGGGAGTCATCGTCATATCCCTTGCTACAGAAAGGTGAAAGGAATCGGTGGTGTCCCACAACCTCTCAACTAGTGTACCTAGAAGGGGTCGGCTCGCAGTAAGGTGCGAGAGTCCCATGCAGAAAATGCCGAAGCCGGCCTCATCGATGATATGGCGAACCTCATTAGGTAGCTCCATATACCAACCCCGGGCAATGGTGTTCCCATACCCCTGGAAGGCATGGGAATCTCGCTGTGCTCAAGACAAACAGATGCGAAGCAGTGTTAGAAATACGGTTCTTGAATGTGTTCAGAATTGATAAAAATGTAGTGCGTGTTCATATGTTCGAGTTGACACAGATATCATGTATGAATGTGCTCAGGGTGAACTAAGCATGTGTTGTACAAGTGTGTTCGTGATGATCAGATAAAGGGCAGTATCGTCTATCCAAGACATACGACCTACATTGCAGAAAGTAAAAAGGAAGAGAATACCTCAGTGGCGCCATAAGACAGGTGTGACTCCAGCTTGTGTAGTAGAAGGTCCTCTGGTGCACCTCGCGTGAAGCTCCTAAACTGACGAATGCTGTCAGGAGGCAACACGTGTATCGCAGGCTGGCACGTCGTCGGGTCGAAAGGTCGAACATTGAGAGGTAAGAGCTCGACCTCGGGATCCATCTCCATCACTGCAGAAGCCCCACCCTGTGGAATATCGTCCGCCATCTCGAGAGGAGTGAGAAAATGGTCGAGGGTATGGAAAACAGGCAAGAATGCCAAAAGTCAACCAACCTCGAGGGGTGAAAAATGGGAGAAAAGTTCGAAGTGTGGAAGAAGGCACGGAAACCAAGGGTAACTCGAGGAAAACAAACCCCAAGTGAAGGAAATTAAGAATGTGGCACAGAACTCACGTTTCAATCGATTCAAAATATTGAGAATAACTAAGGTTTTGCGAATCAAACATTGCGGGAGGCTTGAAAACGAGGGAAAAGCTCGGATCGAAGGATGAAAAACAGCCTAGAGAGGGAGGAGAATGAATTTCGGCTAGGGAGAAGTGAGGAAATATTGTTTGCAACGATATACTTAAAGACCCAAGGCCAATGAACAAAACTGCCCTGAATCTACCACTTTTGGCCGATCTGCCAAATTGTTGGCCGATCGGCTAAATTGTTGGCCGATAAGCTCTTTTGATGGCCGATGGCTCTCCCTTGTGGCCGATGGATCTGTAATGCCCTTGTTTGGGTTAGTTCTGTTGATTGGTACTCTCATCTCTCAAGAAAGTGTAAGAAAATACATTTTTGAAGTTAAGCGGCCTCCGTGGTGACCTCGAACCGTGTCTTCTATATGCGGCACTCGATATGCACAAGGTGTATCCTTTTTCGTATCCTTTTGTATATTGCAAAATTTGAGAATTGCTTTTGAATATCTTACATTACATGTGTTTTGTCATGTTTGTAAGATGCGCATTTGTTATACGCCTTTTCACTCTTACATTGAGCATGCCTCATCTCGTTTTGAAGTTGCATCTCAACATTGTGGATAACATGCCTTTACCATGCTTACATTGAATATGTGCATCTCCATGTTGTTGTATCGTCATGAGCACCTTATTTGCGTTGTTGTGCACACTTGTTACATTGTCATGCACACACGATTTGTGTTGTCACGCACATTTTGTTCGCATTGTTATGCACTCCATCCGCATTGTCACACACTCTTAGGTTGCATTGTCTCGCACCCCTCCATCCACGTTGTCACGCACTCTTAGGTTGCATTGTCTTGCACCCCTCCATCCACGTTGTCACACACTCTTAGGTTGCATTGTCTTGCGCATTGTCTTGCACCCCTCCATCCGCCTTGTTGTGCACTCTTAGGTTGCATTGTCTTGCACCCCTCCATCCGCGTTGTCGCGCAGTCTTAGGTTGCATTGTCTTGCACCCCTCCATCCGCGTTGTCGCGCAGTCTTAGGTTGCATTGTCTTGCACCCCTCCATCCGCGTTGTCACGCACTCTTAGGTTGCATTGTCTTGCACCCCTCCATCCGCATTTTCACTCACTCTTAGGTTACATTCTCTTGCACCCCTCCATCCACGTTCTCGCGCACTCTTAGATTGCATTGTCATGCACCCTTCCATCCGCATTGTCGCGCACTTTTAGGTTGCATTGTCATGCACCTCGCCATCCGCGTTGTCGCATACTCTTAGGTTACATTGTCATGCACCTGTTTACCCGCGTTGTCACGCACACTTAGGTTGCATTGTTATGCGTCCCCTTACTTGCGTTGTCATGCACGTTTTGCTTGTATTGTTATGCACGCTTCGGTTGCATTATTATGCACCCTCTCCACTTGCATTGTCGCGCACACTCAGTTGCATTGTTATGCACTTTTCACTTGCATTGCTATGAACCTTTCCATCAGCATCATATGTGCATGTGTTTGTCTTGTGTTGATATTGTATTTTGATATAACGTTAATCATGTGTTCCCGTTATATTGTACTTGTGAAAATCTCTCTTTTGTGCAGGCACGATATTGTATGTACGGTTCATTTGAAGTTGGTGAAACCAGGCAGTATTGTATGTATTAGCCTTCTCCGCGTGACACGCAGTGAAAATTGCATAATGTTCTTACATCCTTTCTGCATGAAAAGTAGTTTGGTTCGTATTTACTTGTTTGCATAGTATTTGCTTAAACTGTTGCATTTACTTTGCGTGAGTGCTTCATTAAAGCTTTCTTTGCATGATCATAAGTTATGTTCGGCATTGTGGATGTCATTTACATCTTGCCCGGCCTGCGGGCGCATCTCTTTGTAATCTTGTATGTTTGTCTAAGTCTTCGGCCTCGTCAAAAATGGGTTGTCTCTGGGCTTTGACATTCACTTCCATCATCTTATGACTTTCGAGTTCTGTCAAAGAGGGGCAACTGTAGACACCCCATTTTTGACCGTCCTTAAGACTTGGACGTCGTCGTTTGAACACTCGATAATCATCCATTCTCATGTTCGTTTTGAGTTGGTGAAGGTCTCGGCTGCGCGCCTTGCCTTAGAACCTCTCAACTTGTCTGTTTTGTGCTTGGTTGTGGACCAAGGACTTGTGGTTTTGTTTCTGGGGGAAGGGGGTGGCTTGTTGGCCATTCCTATAACCCATCGGCCAAGCCTTGTGCTTATCGGCCTTGTTTTCTCTCCATCGGCCATAAGTGGTGGCCGATCGGCACTCTTTTTTGTCAATCGACACTCCTTTTGGTCGATCGGCCATATCTTTTGGCCGAGGCCTTTTTATTTGCTTTTGCAGATATTTTTGTGCCAGCTGTGACGGCTAGTGAGCAAAGATTTCATCCCCCATACACGTGTATGGAGGGATTGAAACAAGTCTCAAGCTTGCTCAACAAGCTTGAGATTTGATTTTTTATAAGAAAGGAGACCCCTCTCCCTTTCCTGAGGTTCTGAAAATTGATATAGAAGATATATATATCTCTCTCTATATTTCTTTCTCTCTCTATATATTTGTGTTTGTTTGTGCTCAAAAGTGCCCTTTCTTCACACTTTTGCACACAAACACCTAGTGAAACACCATATTCTTGTTGCTGAGGTACTTGAGGTTTTTATTTGAACTCAAAGTTTGGTTTTTAGCTCAGAAAGTTGCTGGAGTTGCCTCTTTGAAGTTGTTATACAAGGGTGAGTAACTAACCCTCTTTTAAGCTTTGTGTTCATTGCTTACTTAGCCTTATTTGCATGCTTATTTTGACTTAACTCTCAACTGTAAAAAGCTTCATTTTCATGTGTTTGAAATAATTGTTTAAGGTCTTGTTGGTGTTGAGGGTGGTCTACCTCCTTTTGTGCCTTGTTTGGCCTTGTTTTGGGCCATCATTTTAAGCTTTTATTTTAGCCTTTGCATGACCTTTCTACCACTAAATTCCAGAAGAATTTCAGCAGTGGAAAGTGTGTTTTGAGGTCTTAAATAAGAGAGGGTCATCCCCTCTCCTTGTGTCTTGCATGCTTGTATAGATGGCTCATCAAAGTAGCATGTTTGTCTAGCATGTATTGGTTCCATTTCAGCATGTTTTTGGTCATTATTTAGCATGCCATGACTCTGTTTTGGGTTGGTTTGATAGCCTCTTGCATGCTCCTTGCACTTGTAGTGCAATTCCATTCATTGGCCTAACATGCATCATGCTTTGGACCATCATTCTGGCATGATTTTGCCTTAACTTCAACAAGCTTTTGTTCATGTGTTTACCATGCTTTAGCTCTATATTATGTTGTTTTGGTCATGCATGACTTGCTTTGTATAGCCATAGTGCATTCTAGCTTGTTAGCTTTGAGTTTCCAAGTCACTAGCATGCAATGCTTAGGCCATTTGCATGATTTGGCATCATTTGTTGTGTGATTTCAGTGCATGCAGTGTGGTCATATACCCGCATGTGTCACTCTTTCAATGCATGGGAGGGTTTGTGCTTTATGCCTTAAGAATGAGCCTTTGTGTATGCCTTCATGCCTAAGCTTGTGAGCTATCATTTCAGTGTGTTTTTGGGATTATTTTGACATGCCATAACTTTGATTTTAGTGGGTGAAGTCATCTCATGCTTGGTCTTGGTAGGTGTAGTGTAATCCTCCTCATTAGCCTTGCATGCTTCGTGCTTTTGGTCTTTTGTTCTAGCTTGTGTTGGCTAGGTTCAAGCATGTTTTTGGTCTTGTCTTGACCTGCCTTGGGACTGTTTTGGTTGTCCTTGGCCCTTTGGGGCTTGCTTTGTATGACCATGGTATAAGTCCCTTTGCTAGCCTTAAGCTTTGAGCCTCTTAACATGCTATGCTTGTGTTATGTGTGTTATTTTGCATCATTCCTTGCTTAATTTCAGAGCATGTAGTGTTGTCACACTTGCATGTTTTTCACTCCGTTAATGTGCTCGAGAGTTGATGCCTTCATGCCTTGCTTGTGAACCAATTGGTATACATTTTCAGCATGTTTTGGCCATTGTCTTGGCATGCATGAGGCTTGTTTGAGGTTGGTTTGGTCCATTGAATATTGCATTACATGGCCCTTACCATTGCATTATTGTTTGCATGTTGTTGCATGACATTGTTATTTGCATGTTGTTGCATGTTCATAATGTTTAGCATGTTGATTAGATAGCATGTTGTTGCATGCTTGTTGTATTGCATGATTTTTGCATGCTTGTTGCATTGCATTGTGTGTGCATGCCTTGCATTGCATTGTGTTTGGATAGGGTGTCAATCCAAACACGAGGAACGAGGGATGTTTCATACTTGAAGTGATGAAACGTGCCTCAATTCTCGGTCGCCGACCCTCTTGATCAAGCACGATAGAGGTTAAGGTCCCTTATGTGGTGTTATGTGTGCATTCATTTGACATTGATTCGTGCAACTCAGCCTCTTTGGCCATCATGCATTGAGATGCGTGATTGATGGCTCGAGAGCCGAGCACTACACTCCTTTGAGACTTAGACATGATAAGGAGTGTGGTTGTGCACACATTTTCTTGCAAATACACTGTCATGCCTCTGTTAGTGCTCTGTTGCAGCAAAAGAAGAATTTGCAGGAAGCAGTGGCCGATCTACCACTTAGTCTGTAGATCGGCTATAAAATTTGGCCGATAGCCATAAAAGCTAGCTGATGGCCACTCCTCTTAGCCGATGACCTCTCAGCATGTCCATGAGGTGGATCAGAAGTATTTTGGAGGCTGGCACAATTTTCAGAAGTCTAAAACAGTACAAACAGAGGCAACATAAGGCATGGTGGTGGATTTTCGGGAGGACTCGATCGAGCATGCATCAGTCATCATTCTGAGGCAGGGCTGTGGCAGCCTAATTTAGACGTTTTTCATACTTAGTTGGGTTTTGTAACTTAATTAATTTGTTAATTAGTTAAAGTTTTGTAATAATTAATTAGCTAAATTAGTTAATTAGTTGTTTTGTAATGATTAGTTTAGCTTAGATTAGCTAGTTAGCTAAATTCATTCGGACCCTCTGTCGAGAGGGCACAACTGTTGTAATAAGCATGCGTGTGTGTGACATATGTCTTCCAAACCCACATTTCTTTCTCCCTTTTACTTAACCGCTTATAATGGTTGGTTTTAGGGCATATTTCAATTAGCATACTTATGCTTCTCATGTGGGAATCCATTCATTTGTTTTGCGTGCACCGGGCTCGGTGCATCATACAAACTGCATTGTATTTCAATACATTTACTTGAATACGTGTTCAACAACATGTTATTAAGTTGTATTCAAATGACATCTTAGAATAGCGAGCCTATCTTAGTTGTATTTTTGCATGTGTTGCATTAGCCATCTTATCATGAACTAGGATCATGTATGATTTCTAACTAGTTCTCTGTTTTGGCTCGGAGTACATTGTGAGTGTTTATTCTTTAGCATACTGCATGAGATGTGTATGTTGCCATGTTAGCATGCTTGCCATGAGGTTAACTGCTTAGTTGATTAAATGCATGAATGCCTATGGATGAAGGTTGGATTACTTGAATTGGAACAATTCACCGAAATGCAAGTTTTAAGCCCACTTGAGGTGGCAAAGCCATGTTTTCTAAGCCCACTTGAGGGTGGCAAAATCCACGACTTAGCCTACTTGCGAGTAACACCTCTAAACCGTTTTCAAACAAGCAAACATGAGATGTTTTGTTCCAACTTAGGCAATCTAGTCTATACTTGTATGCTGTGCGCATCACATAGTAAGGTTAGCTAATAAGCCGGAACAAGAACACGTGTGTTTTCAAAAACAACATATCATGCTTAGTAGAGACCGATCTTTGATCGGGCGAGCAGGGGTGCTTATTGCATGACCTTCCCCTCTCGTATCCAAGTTCCCGAGCCGAGGCAATTTTGGTGATGACGGACACGTGGCCTTAGGCACGAGTCAGGATTTCCTAAATTTCCCCAAAACAAAACATTTAGGTGGCGACTCTGTATCTGGCAAAGCAGTCCATGTTTGGCAGTTCTTTATTAAAATCGATTTTCGAAAATGATTTGTCAGATTTGGACTCTTTGGTGATTTATTAGTCTTACATTGCACTTTGTGAGATTAGATTCAGAACCGTGACACGAGTCCGAACTGTAGTAGCTAAGAACAAAACGATTCGCGCCCTCACATGCGGAGTGGGAGTTCAGGCGGTCAACATAGCCAGATATCCTCTCCGAGGCCAGAGAACCTTTACTCCATTGTACATGTCTCTGTCCAAAGCTCTGGGGGTTCTGATCAAGAAAGGGCACTTGATGCCCCTAGAGCCGCGACCATTACCAGACAAACTTCCTTCCTCCCACAACTCGGCTAGATATTATGCCTTTCACCAACAACACGGTCATGACACCGACCAGTGCTATAGATTGCGTAAAGAGATCCAGGATCTCATTGACAATAGGGTGATTGTGCCTCCATAGAAGCCGAATGTCACCACCAACCCACTCCCACCACATAACCAAGCTCCACCTCCCAAACGCATCAACCTGATCCAAACCTCGGCCATTCCATATGACCCGAGCATATACATCACACCCTCTCACCTACCCAAGCCTGAGGTGTTCATTCCGGACAGCACGGACTTGTGCATGTTGAGCACCTCCCAAACGCAACCCGAACCAGTGGTGGTGACTGTCGAAGACAGAACTGGGATGACTTTGGAGGCAGATGGGAATAATGATTCAGAGCCTGAGGGGTCTGTGAGCTTTGCGTACAACCCGAGTGGTTATATCACATCAACAGACTACGTTAAGCCGTGGGTAGAGATGCCAGTTGGGGCAGAGATTAGTGTGGTTCGGCAAGATGGACCTAGTCAGGGGCTAGATTACCTAACAGGGCTGGAAGAAGATATCACAAATCTGTAGTTCTTTGAAGAGCAAGACTCAGTGGATGTGAACATCAACTGGTTCGACTTGGAGGGGACCGCAGAGAATACGGGTGGCTCAATGACCAGCCAGATGTTGTTGAAGAATCTCAACCAGAATAGGGACCGTTAGAAACGGGAATACCAACAGTGGCCGGAATCAGGAAGAATCGCCGGAGAGCACCGCTGTTAAGAATTTTGCTCAGGATCCGGGTAGTTTAAGTACAGTAGACACAAAACAACAGGCTGCACTGAAGCGGCTTGAGCAGGAAAACATCAAAGATCTTGAGAGGGCTAGGAAAGCCAAAGCCCCTGCGGGGACAGAATGTGCTGTGCGCACAAGAACAGTTGTAACGGAACCGGGTAGCTCTGTCAGTTGCCAACAGGATGTGGTGGGAAGATGATGACTTATGTCTTGCCCACACTAACGAAGATTGGGGGCAGAACCAACTGGATGACACCTAGTATGTTGAGGAGGTCGATCACATGACCAGGAGTGGGCGGTATTTCAAACCCCCACACTTGGATCAACCAGAGGCGTCCGGGAAGGACAAAGAAGCAGAAAGGCAGAAAGAAAAACTGCTCGAGGAGGAGGCTGTACTGAACAGTTTAAGAAAATCCAAGCAGACATCTCCATCTGGGGACTACTTATGGCCTCAGGAGTTCACAGACAAGTTGTCCTTTCTTCCATGGACAAGGCGAAACTTTCAATTGATACCACGCCCGAATAGTTGGTAGGGCTGGTTTTCGTGAGAGGAGCTTCCTCGACCTTGACCTTCACTAACAAGGAACTGCCGCCTGAGGTCTCAAATCATAACAAACCACTCTACATCTCTGTGGAATGTAGAGAGAAATGGATACCGGTGGTCCTTGTTGACACAGGATCTGCTATCAACGTGTCCGTCGAGGACGACATATGCTATCGGGTTGAAACCCGCGGATTTTGTACCTACTGCCCAAGTGATATAGGCCTACGATAATACCAGCCGAGAGGTGATGGGGACTGTACGGATTCGAACTCAGGTTGGTCCAGGACAACGGGATATTGATTTTCATGTCTTGGATGTCCCTGCAACCTTCAATCTACTCTTAGGGCGGCCGTGGCTACACCAGGTGATAGCCGTCTCTTCCACCTTACACTAAATGTTGAAGTACCCCCACAGGAAGGGGGTGGCAATTGTTTTTGGCAATTCTTCAATACATCCACCGCCAGAGGTTTCTACACCAGTTCTGGAGATTGAGCATGGCGCGGAGGATGTGTTTTTATCAGGATTTACCCTAGCTAAGGCCCGGGTTGTACAGAATATCCCACCTGTTGATGAGGGGCTATACGTCAGCGTACAGTCTGTCTACCTTATGAACAAGCTTCAGCACATCCCCGGGATGGGATTAGGGCGAAGTGGTTGGAAGGGCGTTGTAGCATCAGCCGAAGTGCCGCACAATCCATATACCTTTGGCTTAGGTTATCTGCCTACCAAGGAGGATTGGGCGAGGAAAAGAAAAGAGATGGCCAGAAGAGCCAGAGCCAAGCAGGCCGGGAAGCATTATGAGTTGGTGCACCGACCTATCCAAGGGACCCTAAATAGACGGTTTGTCAGGGAGGGAGAAGACTTCCCGTTCTGCGGCTTCCCGGAGCCATGGCTAAATGCAGAGAGGCGGCGCTTGCCGAGATTTGAGATTTTCTTTGACTTGTAATTGTCCGGGGATGATGTTGCCGAAGAGCAGACAGACCCACCAGCTAAGGCTGAGAAGTGCAAGGAGGAGGATTCTGAGCGCACAGAAATCGAGATGGGGGTAGCACTGGCTTGTCTACTCTCAGATCCTCAGATCGTACAGGAGTGCTTGGGGGATAACTTCTCAGTTTCCATGATCGGGAATGAAGCGGCTGTGGGCCCATCTTCAAGCATTCTCGATGCATCCATCGCATCCTCCTTCATCTGGCAGTAGGATGAGGGCTTTTTATTAAGCAGCACCGGGTCAGGCAGTGAGCCGGAATCTGATTCCACTGAGTCTGTGGAGTCAGAATCAGGTTGCAGCTCGTCTGAGTCTAAGTCCAATATTCTTGGGGGTGATAACCCGGATGCCACTGTCCTGTCCAGGTCGTCTTTTTCTTTTTCCTTTCAGTCTGTTGTAACAGAGGAATCAGGCGGACTGGATGTTATTAATGAGAATGGTACGACTGTGGCTTCTGAGTACTTTTCTGTGCCTTTAATTTATTGCATTAATCAGGATTTTCAAAATTTTGATGAAAACGACGTGGAAGAAATTCCTCCGATTTTGCAATATTTGTTTGATCAAGAGCAGGAGAGGTTTGTAAAACCCTTGGTTGATGAAATCACTACAATTAATGTTGGTACTGAGAAGGACCCACGGCTGGTATAGATCGGGTCCACGTTGTCCTTAGAGGAGCACGAGCACTTAGTCGCTTAGTTAAAAGATTTTGAAGACGTTTTCGCGCGGTCCTACGGAGACATGCCTGGAATTAATCCTGAGATTGTACAGCACCGGATCCCTCTTGACCCAAAGGCCCGACCTGTTAAGCAGAAGCTCCGAAGGATCCGCCCGGATTGGGCTCTGAAGATCAAACAATAGGTCACCAACCAAATTGACGCAGGGTTCCTGCTGGTATCTGAATACCCAACTTAGTTGGCTAATATAGTTCCGGTGCCGAAGAAGGACGGCAGAATTTGGATATGTGTGGGCTTCAGGGATTTGAACAAAGCCAGTCCGAAGGACGACTTTTCTCTGCCGCATTTCGACGAATTAGTGGACTTCACTGCTGGGCATGCGCTGCTTTCATTCATAGATGGGTTTTCAGGCTACAATCAGATTTTGATGGCACTCGAAGATAAGGAGAAAACTGCTTTCACCACCCTGTGAGGAACCTATTATTATAGGGTGATGCCTTTGGGCTGAAGAACGCTGGGGCTACATCTCAACAGGTTGTGACCATAATTTTGCAGGATATGATCCATAAAGAGGTTGAGGTGTACGTGGACGACATGATTGGCAAGTCCAAGGAAAGAGTGGGCCACTACACTGCCTTGCAGAAATTCTTCCAACGGATTAGAGAGTATCGGTTGCGGCTGAATCCTCAGAAATGTACATTTGGTGTTATAGTAGAGAAAATGCTAGGGTTCTTGAGCACACAAAGGGGTATCGAGGTCGATCCTTCTAAAATCAAGGCCATCTTAGAAATGCCACCACCGAGGACTGAAAAGGAGGTGCGAGGCTTTCTGGGTAAAGTGCAATTCATAAGACGGTTTATTGCAAAATTACCTTGACTTGTGAACCACTCTTTGGTCTCCTGAAGAAAGGAAAGAAGTTCCAATGGGACGGCAGATGCCATGTTGCTTTCGGGCAGATGAAACAATATTTATAGAACCCACTTGTGTTGTCACCGCCTGTGCCGGAGAAACTGTTGATTCTGTATCTTTCAGTGAGTGAAACGACAATGGGCTGCATGCTTGCACAGGAGTCTGTGGACAAAGTGGAGAAGGCTATCTACTTCCTGAGCAAGAAAATGCTAGATTACGAGACCCGCTACACTCCGCTGGAGAAGGCTTGTTTCGCCTTGGTATGGGCTACCAGGAAGCTGCGGCACTACCTGTTAGCTTACTCTGTAATGCTGGTTTCGAGATTAGATCCCATCAAATATTTCTTCGAGAAACCAGCACTTACGGGTAGGCTAGCCCGTTGGTTGCTTCTGCTTTTCGAATTTGATCTAAAGTATATGACGCGCAAGTCAGTGAAAGGAAGAGTGGTAGCGGAGTTCCTGGCCAACTACCTAGTTGAAGGGGATGAAGTAGTTGAGTATCTGTTCCCAAACAAGGCCATTCTGTATGTCGAACAAGAGACTTGGACGATGTACTTTGACAGAGCGTCAAACTAATACGGGGTATGGGATAGGGGTGTTGCTAATAGCACCCGACAATTCCCACATACCTCTAGCTTTCAAACTCTGGTTCAAAGTGTCGAACAATGAGGCAGAATATGAGGCATGTATTGCTAGATTAGAAGTCGCCCTAGAACTAGGGGCAAAACGGTTAGATGTCATCGGGGACTCGAACCATGTTGTATCTCAAGCTAAAGAAGATTGGAAAGTTAAAGAAGAAAAGATGAGAATCTATCGCCAGACCTTGGACGTTCTGATTCCTCAGTTTGAGAAACTGAATTTCGCCCATCTATTAAGAGAGAACAACAGGTTTGCTGACTCATTAGCAACTCTATCTTCTATGATAGACATCCCTTTCGGAGTCCGGATGCGTCCGATCATCATCGAACAGAAATTTGTGCCGGCCTACGAGCTGATTGCTGCCATAAATGAGGTACAAGATGAGAACCCCTGGTATTACAACATCTGGAACTTCTTGGAAAAGGAAGCATATCCACTAGGGGCAAATGCCAAAGATAAGAGGGTAATTCGAAGAATGGCTGCTCAGTTCATCATCTGCGGGGGTGAACTGTACAAGAGGGGTCATCTTGGGATGCGTAAGCTATGCGTTGATGCCGATGAATCCAAGCATCTGATGGAGGCAATCCATGGAGGAGAGTGCAGAGTGCACATGAACGGGGTGATGCTTGCCCAGAAAATTCTCAGACAGGGTTATTACTGGTACACCATGGAGAAGGATTGTATTAGCTTTGTTTGGCAATGCCACAAATGTCAGATCCATGCAAACCACATGAACATTCCGCCGTCGAAGCTGTATAACATGACTTCACCGTGGCCGTTTTCAGTCTGGAGGATTGATGTAATTGGGGGTGTCACTCCGAAGGGGTCCAACGGGCATGAGTATATTCTGGTAGCGATAGGCTACTTCACGAAGTGTGTTAAGGCCCAATCTTATGCGGTGTTAAAGGCATCGCACGTTGCTAAGTTCATCAGGAACAACATCATCTGTCGCTACGGGGTCTGAAATGAGATTATTTCGGATAATGGTTCCCACTTTAAGAAGGAGGTGATCGACCTTGTTGGAGAAGTACAATGTGGCTTTTCATTAGTCTTCTACATATCATTCGCAAACCAACGGAGAAGTTGAGGCCGCCAACAAGAACATCAAGCACATTCTGCCGAAGATGGTGGAAACCTACCAAGACTGGCCAGATAAGCTGCCATTTGCTCTGTGGGGCTACCGGACTTTAATTCGAACTTCTACTGGGGCAACTCCGTATTCCTTGGTTTATGAAATGGAGGTTGTTCTGCCTATCGAAGTTGGGGTTCCGTCATTACGGGTATTGGCTGAGTGTCAGATAGCTAAGGCAGATTGGCAGCAAAGCAGGTTCGAAGAACTCATGCTTTTTGATGAAAGAAGGCTGAAAACACTGTATCATGTCCAGGGTTATCAACGGAGAATTGCCAGGACTTTCAACAAGAAGGTTAAGTCCAAGAATTTGAAAGAGGGAGATCTAGTGCTCAAAGACAACCGAGCTCCCATCCAGGACCCTAAGGGCAAGTTCAGACCCAATTGGACTAGCCCTTACATCATGAAGTCTATCTGGTCGGGTGGAGCTGTCATTCTGATGGACCTAGATGGCCTAGAGTTCTCCCGGCTGATCAACATGGATAAGTTGAAGAAATAATATCCCTGAGTGGCTCGCTAGGCCGAAAATCCGAAAGGGCGACCTAGGCAAAAGTTAGAGCACAGAAAATTTGAAATAATAAAAACTGAGCTCGCAAGGTTGAAAACCCAGAAAGGGCGGCATTGGCAAAAGTTAGAGCGCAAAAGGAGAGGGTTAATACACGAGTGAACCTGAGCCGAACTACGTAAGGCTTGATTCCCATGTTTGGGATACGTAGGCAACTTCATTCTCAAGTCCAGCCATAAACACTTCGAGATCAACTTTGTCCACTTGATCATGATGGTCATCTTTGTCTTTTATGCATTCAAGAGCTCAGTTGTGATCTCCAGTGTAGTGCTATTCAGACTACGGGCAACTTTCCAGTTGCTGGATTCGGGGTTGTACATCTCAATGATAGATCTCGGGCGTATCCAGTTGTGATCCATATCGAAAATGGTTTTGAAAAGTTTTAATAAAAGTTGATTTTGGTCAAATTAATATTTTTACAACTTAGACTATTTTTGGACCAAATGGAAAATTTTCAGTACCCACAACCTTCAATTACATTAATTTCAATACAGAGTTCTCATACTCTTGAATACAAATTGAAGTTGCTTTTTATTACATTCATAAAGAAAACTTGAAAGTATTGATTGAAGCAAATAAACTCGGGGCATAGTTAGGTGTTCCTGCGTCCCCTCCCAGAGCTCGTGGAAGCCTCTAATGCCAAAGTAAGACCAACCTGTGCCTCTTCATCAAGCCAAGCTATGCACTCATCAGAGAGGGTGTAACTGAAAGTGGGAGCGGGGGCCAGAAGCCCTCTCGTCCTCCATGCTGTGGCATATCGAGCTAGCTATGTGCCTCGAACTGGAAATGTAGCAGGGTACTCTATCCTCTCTTCCGGGCAAGTCTGATCATGTCCAAATTGGTGCTGGATTCGAAATGGAAAATAAAAGACACAGTGTGTCAGGCCGATCAACTGAATCCTGGGCTATCGAGACATGTTGTAGCTCATCGCCGGTAAATTAAGCCAAGGGCAGTGCCAAACAATGATGACAGCCGACAGACTGCACATCCATTCGCACCACCATCCCTCATCAGGGGCACCGACTAGACGTTGCCAGAAGAAATAGCCGTGAGTTGAATACACTGGGCATGAGTCCATAACCTTCAACTTATCCATTAACCATATCTGGGGAGGGATGAAAAATGAGAGATTAAAGAATAGAGAGGTGTACGTGGAGAGAAAAATGAGAAAAGGGTTTTGAGAGAAAAACCGAGCTTGAGGGCCGAGTGATGTGAGAAATATATGTGAGATAGGGTGGGAAACATTACTTGCAGCAGTAGTGGACTCCCCGCAAATCTAGTCGTCTCTCGGTGATGGAAAGCGTCCAAACCCATCAGTGTCTCAGCTAGCGTCATGGCAATGCAGCTCTTGCCCTCTTTTAAGCCTTGGGCAACCTCAATCAAACGAACGCTAGACCCTCCGAAGCATGGGGCAAGCAAGAAATGAGACAACATGCACAAGCAAAGCGCATGTCGCCGAAAACCCTGCTAGGAATGATCGTTGTGGTCACCGGAATCAGAAAACTGACGAATCAAGCTCGGAATGTCCAGCTCTCCGTCGCGAATCAATGACCGAGCGTCATGAAAAGTGAGCCCTCACATCCATCCTAAGGCTTGGACGTGGCCGAAGCGGAACTGGGGCAAGATTTCTTCATCACGCTCGGATTCCATCAAAGCTTGGAAGTCTTCGAAAGTGGGACACATCTCTTGTCTGCCAAAGCTAAAAACCTGGGTTACCGGATTCCAACACCTTGCCACGGCATGGAGGAACGGAAAACGTAGTGGGGTGCGGCTCAGCGTGAATAGTGCATTTATTCCAAAGCCTCGAAAATTTAGCTTTTTTGAGCCATTCAAGTTAGCAATCCAATTTGTGAGATTTTGGACGAGAAATGCCTCCATTTGGTGCAAAACTGAGTTAGAATGAGGAAGCCACGAAGCTGGAACCTTTATGGAGAATAAGGCACTGTTTAGAGGACATGTGGCCAAAATCTGGAGGTCCCCAGGCCAACTGGTCGGCCGACCACTATTTCTGGTCGACCAGCCACATTTTCTGGTTTACAGACCATAAAAGTGGTCAGGAAGCTATGTTAGTGGTCGACAGTGAGCAAAAAAGTGGTCTGCAACCATTTTTTGTCTCCAGAAGAGAGTCCCTAGCCTTCCTATGTACTGAAAATGCTAAAAGTCTGAGTTTACTTCTGTTTCGGATGCGTCCAGTTGCTTTGTTTGTCCAACATGCATTTGCTTATCGAGTTGTTAAGTTTTGCTTATCGATTTGTTACTCTTTGGTTATCAAGTTGTTGCTCTTTAATTATCGAGTTGTCGCTCTTTGTTTATCGAGTTGTTGCTCTTTGCTTATCGAGTTGTAAACTTGTTAAGGTCTTGTTGTTTCTTATTGAGTTAAGTTGTTTTGTTTGTTACGTTGGTTCACTACCTGACTTGGCAATACACGATGTTCAATTTTCAATTAATCTCATTTTTGTGCAAAATGATGCGATGCAATGCTTAGAATACAAGTGCAACACCTTTTGAACAAAAAGCTATTTTCATTCCATCATGCTTTCCTTTTACAACATGGTACAAGTTTTAAAGAAAATAAAACTGCCTAACGCTATACAATGGGCTACAACTACAAGTAAAAAGAAAACAAAGAAAGAGCATCTGCGTCGGTGCTATCTGACTCCAGATCGAGAGGCCCTCTTCACCCGCTTCGGCTGAGCAGCCTCTGCACCACCGCCGTCGGCACCACCATCTGAACCGGAGCCGCCATCCTCGGAATCCTCCTCGACATTGTCTTCGCCCTCAGAACCGGAACCGGTGTCGTCACCTCTGCCCGCGGATGTCTCTAACTAAGGATTCGTTGACTCCTCCTCCTCACTGGACTCATCATCACGTCTGGCAGGTGCTCAATGTCTCTCCCGGCCGCTTGTCGGGATCCCTCTCCCTGCTACTCAAGAAGGCCTGGGCTGTAGAGGTGTGACCTGAGAAGACAGTTTTCATACATCAGCCAGAGTATGTATATCAGATGCAAGTGTGGTGCATAGGGTGAGTATATGCAGCTATAGTATAAGAATGTGATGTGCCGGATGTGTTCCATACATGCAATAAATCAATGTAGTGAAATGTTCAGTTTCAATATGTCATCAGAAGTATGATAAATGCAAGGAAATTAAAAAGTACCGGAATGTCGTGAGCATATAGCATCGTCTCCCTCCACAAGACCATACCCTCGAGTGAGGCCATCGCCTCAAGTAACCCCTCAACATATCCTCTGGGAGGCTGCATGTCACACCCCAACTCGCCCCTAAAAGTTTGGGCATGACCTATTCAGAACCGGACGTAAAATTTGGTTTGTATCACATATAGGGCATTAACGGAAGCATTTGATAACATAAAATAATATCCATTGAGCCATCACTAATATGCGAGGATCATAACATCGCATCAGGTAGATAAACATACAGTAAACATACACCTGAGAATCAGTTACATACTTATACATACACAAACCCAGCCCCAAAATTGGGCGCATAACAAAAACATTGGTAAAGAAAGGGGTTAAATACATTTCAACCTTGGGCAGATAATTAGAGTACAAAACCAAAAGCTTATCAAAACTCCACAAAAATGAGCGAGCTTCATCTAAGTGCCTGGACACATTGAGGTTGACAAAAGAGAAACGAGTGTCATGGGTTAAGACTGACCTCCCGGTTGATTACCTACAGAAGTAGACATAACAAAGAAGGAACCAGGTGTAGTGAATAATAGTCCTTACAATTCAATGATTAGCTTGATTGATAAAGCGTATAAGTACAGAGAACATATGACTAATCTAATTTTGTAACTATTTCCAGAACGGCCTTGGGCCCGGTCTTTAAACAGAGAGGCTTTAAGCCCAGTAACATACAGAACGGCCGTAGGCCTAGCAGATTTTACAGATCGGACTTAGGCCAACGGAGTTTACAGATTGGCCTCAGGCCCAACAGAGTTTACAGATTGACCTTAGGCCCAAATATCCACAAAGTAGAGTAATTCCAGAGTCGTACAAATGTACGCAGATTTTCAAATCATTTATCAGTGTTAACGTAACTAACTTGTGTAGAATAGAGTGTTAATAACAAGAATTATTAACGGTAAGTAAATGTACAACTACAGTACTAGTACTCACAGTGCTGTGGTGGAGCGATAGTTCCTCCCGGAGTATGGCCTACACACAAACATGATTCACAAATTAGTTCTTTTTCCTTTTTTTTTTCTTAAAATCATTTTCTGATTCGTTTCGCCTCAAATGAATTTACAAACATTTAAAGGCATCAAATACAAATTTCAATATTATCAGAGGGTCAAGCACGAAAAATGGAGTGGACAAAATTTCCCAGCATGGGAGCCCCGCACGTTCGGCAGTTGTTCCCGCACGTGCGACAGTGAAGCCCCGCACGTGCTTTTTTTCCAGTAGCCAAAGACCCAAAATCCTTCATTTTCTGAACGTGCGGCCATGACCTCCGCACGTGCAGCGATTTGCCCTATTTTGGGCAATCCGAAATCGAAGCACAACCTAACTAAATTACAATATGTCAAGGCGCAAAAATGGACGAGTTAAGACAACATAATGGTATAATTATCACATTAACATGGATTACACATTCAATCAAACTTTTAGTTTCTTAAAACTCATAAACACAATCCAATTCCATGGAATTCCCAACTTCCTCACACATATATGCATACATATAGCCATTGGTTTACATAAATGAGCTCAAATGTAATAATTGAAGAAATAAAATGTAATTTCTCACTAGATGGTTCAAATTAAATCAAAACATGAAGATGATAAGATTATCTTTGCCACTTATCTTGCCAATTAGCCACCATACACACATAAAATTGCAAACCCTAGATGATTTGAATAAAAGGAGATTTTTACTTAACTCCAAGAAAAGATTGGACAAGGTGAATTAAATTTACCTTGAGTTTCAATCTCAACAAACCCTCTCAAATTCCCAATCTCTTCCTTGGTGAAATTCTCTCCCCTTTGTTCTTCTTCCCCAATTCTCTCCCAAGAGATATTTATGAAATGGATTCCCCAAGTCAAATGTTTAAGGGACATAAGTATATATATAAAAAGGTGGATAAAGATGAAATCCAATCAATTTAATCATTCCTAATATAATTTTTATCGAAAATCATATTAGGCTCTAAAAATTATGTTGATCTCAAATATAAAGTCAATTTCAGATAATTAAGCCTCTAAGGCTTCCAATTTCTGAGCCAAACATTATAGTTGTAACAGATAGTTCTCTTATTAGACAGATATGAATCTATATTCATAGGATTCACCCACTTAAACTTACTTTCAGATGAAATTTCACAGTAAGCATATAAAGATGCACAGACTGAGGGACTAAAAGTATATCAGAAATATTTACGAGGGTTGGGTTATTACACTCTCCCCCCCCTTAAATAAGTTTGGTCCCTCAAACTTGTTTTACCTTAGGGTAGGAACAGATGCAGATACTAGTGTTGCATTTACTCTTCTTTTTCCCAAGTAGCGTCGGTTCCATAGTGTTCCTGCCATTCGATTTTCACCATCGGAATCTCTCGGTTTCGTAGTTGTTTCACTTGCCGATCTAGAATTCGAATTGGCTTTTTCGTATAATTTAACTTATCATCCAGAATAATTTGGTGGTGATCAATGACATGAGATGGATCCGAAAGGTAACTTCAAAGCATAGAAATGTGGAACACATTATGGACTTGACTCATATTTGGCGGGAGGGCAATTCGGTAAACCACAGAACCTAGTTTCTCTTTCTGAATCTTGGGTGCCCCTTCATTGGAGTGACTTTCACAAAAACATGATTGCCAACCTCAAATTCCAAATCCCTCCGTCGGTTATCCGCTTAATTCTTCTGCCTGCTTTGAGCAACTTTTAATCGTTCCTGAATAGTTTTAATCTTTTCAGTTGTCAGTTGGACAATTTCAGGCCCTAATAGCGATTTATCTCCAACTTCAGCCCAACACATCGGGGAGCGACACGGCCTTCCATACAGGGCCTCATAAGGTGCCATTCCAATACTCGAATGGTAACTATTATTGTACGCGAACTCCACCAACGGTAGATGAGTTTCCCAACTTCCCTGAAAATCTAAAACACGCATTCGAAGCATATCTTCCAATGTCTGTATTATTCTCTCAGATTGTCCGTCTGTCTGAGGGTGAAAAGTTGTGCTAAACTTTAATTCTGTACCCATTGCTCCCTGTAGACTCTGCCAGAATCTGGATACAAACTTTGGATCTCTATCTGATACTATTGAGACTGGAACACCGTGGAGTCTTATAATTTCATTCACATAGATTGCAGCTAGTTTATCTACACTATACTGAGTCTTCACAGGTAGAAACTGAGCAGACTTAGTTAATCGGTCCACAATGACCCATACATAATTCATACCCCGAAGAGTCCGTGGTAACCCTACTACAAAATCCATGGTCAAATGTTCCCACTTCCATTCCGGGATTGGAAGGGGTTGCAATAACCCGGCCGGTCTCTGATGCTCTGCCTTTACTTGCTGACATTGCAAACACTTGGAGACGAAATCCGCGATTTCCTTTTTCATACCTGGCCACCAGAAATTCTGTTTCAAATCCCAATACATTTTAGTACTTCCAAGATGTAATGAAAATCTCGAGGCATGAGCTTCTTCTATCAATTTTCGTTTGACTTTTGATACATTAGGAACACATAATCTGCCTTGAAATTTAAGTACTGAATTCTCCAAGTTGAATCCCGGTTTCGGTTTTGTCTCTAACTCATCATATATCTTCCTCAAAATTTTAGCTTCCCTTTGACGTAGTTTGATCTCTTCAAGTAATGTCAGCTAGGCCATCACTGCTGCTACGATGGCCTCCCGTCCATGCACCACAAAGTCTACATCCATTTTATTTAATTCAACCCATAACTCTCTTTGTTCCGTAAACAGATTTGCCAAATTTTCTGTGCCTTTCCGGCTTAGTGCATCTGCGACCATATTGGCCTTACCAGGATGGTAGTGGATCTGCAAATCATAATCCTTAATAAGTTCTAACCATCGCCGCTGTCGCATATTAAACTCCTTTTGCGTGAAAAGGTACTTAAGGCTCTTATGATTACTGTAAACTTCACAAGTACTCCCATATAGATAGTGCCACCATATCTTTAAAGCAAAAACCACTACTGCTAGATCAAGATCATGTGTGGGGTAATTCTTTTCATGGGGTTTGAGTTGTCGGGAAGCATAGGCGATGACTCTCCCATTTTGCATAAACACACAACCAAGTCCTTTAAAAGAAGCATCACTGTAGATTACAAATCCTTCGGTACCAGATGGTAGTGTTAGAACCGGGGCTGTTGTCAACTTTGTTTTTAACTCTTGGAAAGTAGATTCTTGTTGTTCTGACCACTCAAATACAATCCCCTTCTAAGTCAATTGTGTAAGCGGTACAGCGATTTTGGAGAAGTCTTCAACAAACCTCCTATAATACCCGGCTAGTCCCATAAAACTACGCACCTCAGTCACATTGGTAGGAATTGGCCAATTCATGATCGCCTCAATTTTGTGTGAATCAACGGAGGCTCCTTCTTTTGTTATTACATGCCCCAAGAATGCCACCTCACGTAGCTAGAACTCACATTTCTTCAACTTTGCATACAATTTCTTTTCTTGGAGTGTTTGAAGAATTACATGAAGATGATTCTTATGAGCTTCTATGTTCTTCGAGTAAATGAGGATGTCATCAATAAATACCACCACAAACTCATCCAAATAAGGCTTAAAGACACAGTTCATCAAATCCATAAACGCTGCTGGTGCATTAGTAACTCCGAAGGGCATAACCAGAAATTCGTAATGGTCATATCGAGTTCGAAAGCTGTTTTCTCAACATCGTCGACTTTGTCCTTTAACTGATGCTATCCGGACCGTAAATTGATTTTCGAAAAGATTTGTGCCCCTTGTAGCTCGTCAAACAAATCATCAATCCTGGGTAATGGGTACTTATTCTTGATTGTCACTTTATTAAGTTCCCTGTAATCTATACATAATCGGAGTGTTTCGTCCTTCTTTTTCACAAACAGAACTGGTGCACCCCAAGGAGAGACACTCGGGCGAATAAACCCCTTATCCAGTAAATCTTGCAACTAAATCTTTAATTCCTTCATCTCAACTGGTGACATTCTATACGGAGTTTTAGAAATGGGTTGAGTTCTCGGCGCCACTTCAATTGTAAACTCAATTTCACGGTCCACTAACTCCGCTGGTAACTCTTCCGAAAAAACATCCAGAAATTCACGAACAACTGGAATCATGTCAATACTCCCATTCATCACTTGCCATTCCAAAACACTGCATTAATTTACAAGCCTTTGCAGGATAAATCAAATAAGGTGGAGAAGTCACTCCACGTCCCTGAAAAGTAGATTCTGATTGTCCCGGAGAATGGAAATTGATTTGCTTAGTCAAACAGCTAATAGTTGCACAATATTCACTCAGCCAATCCATACCCAGAATGATGTCAAAGTGAGTCATGTCAAGAGGCAATAAGTTGGCATATACTCGGATATCCCCAATTAGGAGTTCACAAGCAAAATATACAGAAGTACAGACCACAGAGTCTCCCAAAGGTGAAGACACATATAGCATATAAGATAATACTTCTTCAGATTTATCTAAATTTTGAGCAAATTGTTTTGACACAAAGGAATGGGTAGAGCCAGAATCAAACAATACATGAGTAGAATGACCGTGAACAATAAATATACCTAACACCACTATTATAGCATTTTCCACATCTCCTGGAACCAATGCAAACACCCTGCCTTGTCTTGCGGTGTCTTTATTGTTAACAGGTTTGGCAGCTGACTTAGTGTTGGGAGCTGGTGTAGACCCTCCTGAACTTGTAGCAGCCCTATTATCATTTTTTTGATTTTTTTGAGGACAATCCTTTACTAGATGAACCGTTTTGCCACACCTAAAACAGGCTCCAGACATCTGATAGCAAGTCTCACGATGTTTCTTGCCACATTCTGAACAAGTAGGAGTTGAATCTAAAGTGAAGGTGGAAGTACTAGAAGTCCTTGAATTTTATTTCTTGCTTGGTGGAGCAACTGACCCCTTTGATATCTGAATGTTCTACCTCTTTCCTTTCCACTCGGAAATCCAATTCTGGGCAGCAATGTTTCCCTCTGCTATAATAGCCCTCTCCAACACATCGACATAGGTAGGTAACTTCAACAAATTGACTCAGTCCAGGATAGCATTCCGCAATCCCCCTTCAAATTTTTGGGCTTTCTTATAATCCGTATCCACCATATGAGGTGCGAATCGAGCTAGTTCTGCAAATTGGGCTTCATACTCCGCAACGGTCTTGTTGCCTTACCTAAGGGTTTCAAATTCTATCACTTTCTTATCTCGCATACTTTGGGGAAAATACTTATCATAAAACAGTTCCAAGAACCTATCCCATGTCAATCCCTAGTGTATAGTCCTCATAAGCATCCACCATCTTCGTGCTTCGTCTTCAAGAGTGAAGGCAGCAAGTTGCACTTTCTGGGCTTCGGTACAAGGAAATACTTCGAACAACTTTTCTATTCCCAACACCCATGCTTCAGCTTTCATCGGTTCTATTCCTCCCTTGAATGAGGGTGGCTTCATCTTCTTAAATTCCCTCGCAAGTGTGATAGTTCGGTCCTCAGCATGAAAATCTTGTACCACAGGCGGAGGTACCGGTGGCGGTGGCGGTTATGGTTGTGGCTGTTGCTGTTGCTGTCGTACGGTCTCCGCCATTTCCATAATCATTCTTTCCATTCTTTCTAACCGTGCAGAAGTAACATCTTATGGGTCTTCCATTCTTGTTCTCACCATTTTCTACATGACAATAAATTACAATATACCCAAGGAATATACAATAGACATGGATCATAATCATTAGCGTTAGTGGATTACATTTAACGTTGCCATCAACCTTTTCATATGCATTCAGAATATTATGCATGACGCCTAAGTCCTTTCTAGACATCCTAAAGCTCAATGGGTTCGTGTGTGAGATAGCAACTCGTGCTCTGATACCACTTGTCACACCCCAACTCGTCCCTAAAAGTTTGGGCATGACCTATTCAGAACCGGATATAAAATTCGGTTTGTATCACATATAAGGGCATAACAGAAACATTTGATAACATAAAATAATATCCATTGAGCCATCACTAATATGCCAGGATCATAACATCACATCAGGTAGATAAACATATAGTAAACATACACCTGAGAATCAGTTATGTACTTATACATACACAGACCCAGCCCCATAATTGGATACATAACAAAAACATTGGTGAAGAAAGGGGTTAAATACATTTCAACCTTGGGCAGACAATTAGAGTACAAAACCAAAAGCTTAGCAAAACTCCACAAAAATGAGCGAGCTTCATCTAAGTGCCTGGACACACTAAGGTTGACAAAAGAGAAACCTCCAGGTTGATTACCTACAGAAGTAGACATAACACAGAATAAGCCAGGTTCAATGAATAATAGTACTTACAATTCAATGATTAGCTTGATTGATAAAGCATATAAGTACAGAGAACATATGATTAATCTAATTTTGTAACTATTTCCAGAACGGCCTTGGGCCCAGTCTTTAAACAGAGAGGCTTTAGGCCAATGGAGTTTATAGATTGGCCTCAGGCCCAATAGAGTATACAGATTGGCCTTAGGCCCAAATATCCACAAAGTAGAGTAATTCCAGAGTCGTACAAATGTACGCAGATTTTCAAATCATTTATCAGTGTCAACATAATTAACTTGCGTAGAACAGAGCGTTAATAACAAGAATTATTAACGGTAAGGAAATGTACAACTACAGTAGTAGTACTCACAGTGCTGTGGTGGAGCGATAGTTCCTGCCGAAGTATGGCCTACACACAAACATGATTCACAAATTAGTTCTTTTTCCTTTTTTTTTTTAAAATCATTTTTTGATTCGTTCCACCTCAAACGAATTTACAAACATTTAAAGGCATCAAATACAAATTTCAATATTATCACAGGGTCTAGCATGAAAAATGGAGTGGACAAAATTTTCCAGCATGGGCCGCACGTGCGGCTGTGAGTCCTGCACGTGCTTCACTACCCCGTTCGTGCGGTAGTTGTTCCCGCCCGTGCGGCAGTGAGGCCCCGTACATGCCTTTTTTCCAGTAGCCAAAGACCCAAAATCCTTCATTTTCAGCACGTGCGGCCATGACCTCCGCACGTGCAGCAGTGCTCCCTCACGTGTGGCCATGACCCCCGCACGTACGGCGATTTTCCCTGTTTTGGGCAGTCCGAAATCAAAGCACAACCCAACTAAATTACAATATGTCAAGGCCTAAAAATGGACGAGTTAAGACAACATAATGGTATAATTATCACATTAACATGGATTACACATTCAATCAAACCTTTAGTTTCTTAAAACTCATAAACACAATCCAATTCCATGGAATTCCCAACTTCCTCACACATATATACATACATATAGCCATTTGTTTACATAGATGAGCTCAAATGTAATAATTGAAGAAATAAAATGTAATTTCTCACTTGATGGTTCAAATTAAATCAAAACATCAAGATGATAAGATTATCTTTGCCACTTATTTTGCCAATTAGCCACCATACACACATAAAATTGCAAACCCTAGATGATTTGAATAAAAGAAGATTTTTACTCAACTCGAAGAAAAGGTTGGACAAGGTGAATTAAATTTACCTTGAGTTTCAATATCAACAAACCCTCTCAAATTCCCAATCTCTTCCTTGGTGAAATTCTCTCCCCTTTGTTCTTCTTCTCCAATTCTCTCCCAGGAGATATTTATGAAATGGACTCCCCAAGTAAAATGTTTAAAGGACATAAATATATATATATATAAAGGTGGACAAAGATGAAAACCAATCAGTTTAATCATTCTAAATCAAATTTTTACAAAAAATCATATTATGCTCTAAAAATCATGTTGATCTCAAATATAAAGTCAATTTCAGATAATTAAGCCTCTAAGGCTTCCAATTTCTAAGCCAAACATTATAGTTGTAACAGATAGTTCTCTTATTAGACAGATATGAATCTATATTCATAGGATTCACCCACTTAAACTTACTTTCACATGAAATTTCACAGCAAGCATATAAAGATGCACAGACTAAGGTACTAAAAGTATATCAGAAATATTTACGAAGGTTGGGTTATTACACGGCAGATGCAAGTTCAAGTCATTAGTGAATGAATGATTGAATGTCTAAATATCTGAATGATAGATGAAAGTTGTGGAACATACCGATGCTGAGCCAGGAGCATTGACATATCGATGTTCTGGCAATGGAGCCTCTAGTGGAATCTGGTAAGGTGTCCCATACCGCCAGCCTGTCAACTCGGTCAAAGGATCTGGCCACCCAGCACACTGCCAAGTGGGTGGTATCCCTCTAGTCCTACCCATCGATATGCTGACCCTGCTAGTTGAAGGGATGTCTGCAACTCGGGCGGGGCTCGAGGACAGAATGTTAGCAGCTCTCCTCATGGGGGTGCGGACGCCTGTCAGCGGGGGCATCAGGTATGTATGAAGGTATGTCGCATACTCCCCCTCCTCGTGGAAAAGGACTACGTCAGCATACAACATAAGGTCGCTGACCTCCTGGGGAGTGAGACTCTCTGTGCTCTGCATGTCTAGTGGAGGCGGTGAAGGGATCTCCTGAGCGGGATAACCATGTGTCTGGCGCATAAAGCGCTCCCCGAGAAACCAGGCTCTGCCAACTGGTCCTTCAAATAAAATTCGGTACCGAGAGGCGCCCCATGCCGCAACAAACTAGAACTAAGCAAACCCTGGCATCGCTGTCCGAGGCTACCAGGTATCTGTGGACCGCAAGTGCATAAACTGATTAGTTCTCATAAATATGCAAGATGAATCAAAGCTGAAAGCATGAAGAATTGAGAGTTCTGGATTACCTCTGTCGCCCGTACTGTGTCGAAGAAATGTTTGAGATATGGCAGAGTCTCTCAGAACCTGGGTCGGCATCGACCCTTGAATCAGTAGGAGTATGGCACATCGAGTGGTTCCTGAACCTCTAGATCAAGGGCGAGCGTCGAAAAGTAGGCACAAACCCACAGTTGTGAAAGGCAAGACTGTGGCAATGAGAATACAGAATGTACAAAAAATGCAGAATGCAGAGTACATAATGTAATGTGTGCAATGTGCGGAGTGTGCAGTGTACAGGTAATGAAAAGCAGAAATGTAAATCAAGAGGGCAGAATGTACCTCCCAGGCTCTCCAGTGGCCGCCTACTATGGTCCCCCGCCCGCGGGAGGTCGCGCTCATATAGTAGTAAAGGGTAGCAAGGCCAGCGCCGCCCTAATCAAAGTGCCGAACCTGTGATAGGTCTACTAGAGCACTCAGGAGGTATAGCCCGACCATGTTCCCCCTGTCAGAGAATAGTGTGGTCCCGAAAAGGAACATCAAGAATCCCCGGGCATGCATTATGATCTGTAGATCGGCAGAAGGGCTCCGAGCAGATAGGTCCAGGCTACCTCCCACTCACCCATATCGAAGTCATATGGGATTGGCCGACCTCCCACGTCGAGGCCCGTCAGCATGGAAAAGTCGTGCGGGGTTATCATCATGTCCCCGGTGGATGAGAAATGGAATTAGTTGGTGGTGTCCCCCATCTCTCTACCAGTGCACCCATGAGGGTCCTGCTCGCTTGAAGACGCAACAATCCCACACAAAATGGGCCGAACCCCGCCTCATCTACAATCTGTCGAACAGTCTCTAGGAGCTCCATGTACCACTCTCTCGTGATAATCGACCCATATCCCCATGTGAAACGGGAAACTACCTGCCTGCGTTCAGAATGAACAGATGTATTCAGTTTCAAAATGAACAAAATGTTGTGTGTGAGCTATGTTCAGAATGAGCAGAAATACAGTATGAGTTATGTGCAGAATGCTGGGTGTGAGCTGTGTGTAGAATGAACAGAATGTTGTGTGTAGGCCGTGTTCAGAATGAGCAGAAATATGGTATGAGTTGTGCGTTTTGAACAGAATGTTGTGTGTAGGCTGTGTGTAGAATGAACAGAATGTTGTGTGTAAGTTGTGTTCAGTATGAGTAGAAGTCCTGTGTATGTAAATGTGTTCAGAACGAGCTGATATAATACATAGTGAAAGCACGAAATGTGCAAGAAATGCAAAATACATAGCAAAAAATGTAAAAGTGAAGTACGCACCTCACGCGCGTGATGGGACAAGTGAGACTTCGGCTCCTGTAGTAGCAAGTCTGCGGGTGCCCGTCATGCAAAATCTGTGAAATGATGAAAGGTGTTCGGGGGTAGGATGTGCTCCTGAGGGTGGTACCTCTCCGGTTTGAAAGGTCGAATCCTCGGCGGCAATGGCATGAGGTAAGGCTTGTTCTCTACTCACGAAGAACCCCCTTCGTGTGGGATGTGGTCAGCCATCTGAGAAAAAGATGCAAAATGAGCAAAAATAAGCGAAATTAGCTAAAATTGCAAAAATTCAATAAAAGTCAACTCTCGTGAAGAGAAAAAGTCAAAGAAAGTCAAAGCCTGGGAAAATGTGCTAAACTTCGAGAGAAACATACCTCAAGTGGTGGAAATGGAGAAAGAAGCTCCGAAAACAAATTCTGATCGGTTCAAAACGAAGAGAATCGAAAGTTTTCCTGAATCAACTTCACGTGGGGCGTTGGAAAATGCGTGCAAAGCCCGAATCTAAGAGGGAAAAGGGTCTAGAAAGGAATGAGAGTGGATTTCGGCCTTGTGTTTGTGAGCAAATGTGTTTTGGAGTTGTATACTTAAAGGGTCGAACCTCAAAAGACCAAGCTGCCCCTGTTTTGCTAAACTAGTCGGCCGACCAGCTTTTCTAGCCGACCGACCACTTAGGTGGTCTACAGGTGGTCTGCAGCTGGTCTTGGTGGTCGGCAACCCTCCCGGGTGGTCTTCAGGGTCCCATTATCCTCGCTGTTTGTTTTTGTGATGATTGGAGTCCTTGGCTGTCGAGAAAGTGCAAGAAAAGTACACTTTTCGGCTCAAAATGTCCCCGCAGAAACTTCAATTCAAGTCTTCAATGCGTGGCTCACCGTTACTCGTCAAGAGCAAAGTGTATCCTTTTTAAGTACATTATGACCCCTCTAAGAGGTAAATCGGAGGTTACGGTTGAATCGGTCTCGTTAAGGCTTGTATTTCCTTATTCGTCATTTTGCTTCAAACATGCTATTGAAGTTGCACATATCACTTGCACTGTTATGCAGGTATCACTCGCATTGTTATGCACATTTCTCTCGCATTGTTATGCACATATCACTCGCATTGTTATGCACATTTCTCTCGCATTGTTATGCGCATTTCTCTCGCATTGTTATGCACCTCACTACTTGCGTTGTCACGTACGTTCTCTCACATTGTTATGCGCATTTCTCTTGCATTGTTATGCACCTCACTGTAGACACCCCATTTTTGACCGACCTCACGACTCAGACGTCATCGATTGAGCGCTCGGTGATTGCGCATGTTGTGCTCGTTCTGAGGTTTCGGAGTTTCGGCTGAGAGCCTTACCCCCGGACCTCAGGACCCTTTTGTGCTTTGCCTCGGTTTGCAAACCAGGTCTTGTTCTCCCTTCCCAAAGGGAGGGAGTGGTCTTGTAGACCATCTCTCAGTGGCCATGGGCTACTTTTCATGGTCGTAGACCACTTTTCCCGTTTGGAGACCAGTTTTTAGTTTTCGGAGCCGGTGGCCGTGCGCCACGGTTCGGGACCACTTAACTTTCTTCGTTTTCCCCAGTTTTTGGTACACACCTTGTTTCCTCTCTCTAGAGGGACACTGTGGCCCGGGAGACCACCTTCGTGGTCGTACGCTACTTTCGATGCTTAACAGTCAGTTTTCGGGGCACCCGGCTGCGCGTTTTGGCCCTCGAACCCACGTTTTGCATCCGTCTTGGTTCATTTTTGGCGTGGACCCTATTTTCATTGTTTGGAAGGTGGTACAAGGGTGGGAGACCACCTTTTCTCCTTGGAGACCACCTTTGTCTTCGCCGGCCAATTTTCTTGACAAGAAGCCGGTCTCCCTAGTTTTTGGGCCAAAATTGCTGGTCTCCCACCACATCACTAGCTTGCATTCAGTTGGGAGACCACCAAATGGGCTGGCCGACCACCTGACCCTTTTGAACTGGCTGGCCGACCACCTAAAGTGGCGAGCTGACCACCTGAACCTTTTGAACTGGTCGGCCAACCAGGGAAAGTGGTCGGCCGACCACCTGAACTGGTCGGCCTGCCTCTCTCAGTCTTGTCTCTGTGAGTTGTTGCCAGCTGTGCCTGCTAGAAGGCACAGAAGGGATCCTCCATACACATGTATGAAGGATCTTCAAGCTTGTTTTTAGCTTCTTTGAGATGCTTTGGACCCTCTTGGCTATAAAGGAGGGCCTCCCCCTCCTTTGTGAAGGTTCAGAATTTTCGGTCTAAGGCATATATACCTCTCTCTCTCTATATCTCTACATTCAAGATCAAAAAGGGCCTTGTTCTTGCACCATTGCATATCAACCCTTAGCCTGACACCTCCAACACCAACCTAAGCTTCTTAGAGGTCATTTGCAGAGGTTAAAGGCAGAGTTTTTGGTCCATAGGTTGCTGGGCTTGCTGAGCTACAAGGGTAACACACTAGTTCCCTCTTTTTAGCATTATTTTGATCCCTATTTTAGCATTACTTGTAAGCATATTTGGGCTTTATCATAAACTGAAAAGAGTCTTATTTTGAGGTCCTTAACATGTTTGTTTAAGACCATTTTTCTGTTGGGGGTCGTCTACCCCTTTTGCATGCTTCATTTCATCTTATTGTGAGCCATGCCTTAGGGCCTTTGCATTGACCTTTGTTTGGTCTCTTAGCCACTGAAATCCAGTGGATTTTTAGTGGCTAACATGCTGTTTGAGCACCAAAATCAGAGAGGGGTGACCCTCTCACCCCCTATCTTGTTTACTAGCATATTTGGCCTAACAAAGGAGCCCTTATTTTCATGCTTCCAAGCCATGTTTCATGCCATTTTTGGTGGGTTTTAGGACTTGCATAGGCTCTGTCCAGAGCCCATTTTTCCATTTTGGGTCTCCATCTTGCATGTGTAGAACAACCCTCTTTATAGCCTATCAAAGGAGCCTATCATTCTTGCATTCATAGACCATGTTTCAGTGGTATTTTGGGCTTTATTTTGCATGTCATACCCCTGGATTTTTCTGGTTTGGTGACCTCTTGATTGCCTCACATGCTTGTAGTGCAAATCCTCTTTACTAGCTTACATTGCATGCTATTTTGGCCTTTGATTCTAGCACTTTTTGGCCATGATTTAAATTGATTTTGTGCATGTTTTGGACTGCCTTAGCTCTATTTTTATGCCTCGTGGTCGAACGATGCTTGCTATGCATGGTTGTAGTTCAATACCCTTGCCTAGTTTTGAATTTTGGAGCCTATTGCATGCTTATGTTGAGGTGTTTCCATGTTTTGGGACCATTATGCATCATATTTCAGAGCTTACATGTATGCCATATTCCCATGTTTCCCATTCTTTAAATGTGTCTAAGAGTCGTGCTTGTATGCCTCGTTTTGGGACCATTGCATGAGATTCATTTCCATGCCTTTCGAGCCACCATTTTAGTCTATTTTCCCACTGTCTTGGACCTGCCTATGGTCTGTTTGGGGCTAGTTTGGCCATTGTGCATTGCTTTGAGTACCTCTAGTGTAATGCGCTTCACTAGCTTCGATATTCGGGCCATCTAGCATGCATTGTGTGAGGTGTTTGCATGATTCGGGACCATCTTGCATGTCATTTCAGAGCTGAAAAATGTATGATTGTATGCCATATTTTGTCCATTGCCATGCTTTGGTAGAGTGGCATTTGATGCCTTAAGTTCGGTCCCTTGCATTGGGCATGTTTGCATGAGTGTTACTGCCTTTAATTTCATCATGTATGGCCACTGATTTGGGCATGACTGAGGTCAGTCCATTTTGGTTTAAGTCCATCGAGCATTGTGTATGCCATGTGGTTCATTGCGTTGTGTATGCGATGTCCATTTGCATTGTGTATGCTAGTTGTTGTTCATATTGTTGCATGCTTGTGTTGCCTTACATTGTGTATGAATGCATTAGCATTGTGCATGCCATTAGCCTTGTTAGGTTGTTCATGTTGCATTGCATTTTTGCATAACCCATGTTACGTAGCATTGTGCATGCCATGTTATTTGTTGCATTGTGTTTGGAATAGGAGTTAGTCCGAACACAGGAAATGAGGGACGTTTTATACTTGAAGTGATCAAACGTGCCTCAATTCTCGGTCGCTGACACTCTTGACTATACATGATGGAGTTTTAGGCTTTACATATTCATATGTGCGTTCATTTCACATCGAGTCGTCCAATTCGGCTCCTCGGCCATCATGCATCGAAATGCGTGATTGGTGGCCCGAGGGTCGAGGACTACACTCCCTTGAGCTTATGCAATGATGAGGAGAATGGTCGTGCACACATGTGTTGCAAATACTTTGCCGTGCCTCTCTCTTTTCCTTTGTTGCAGAAAACCAAAAACCAAGAGAGGAAACTGGTCGGCCGACCAGATTTACTGGCTGGTCGACCACTTTTTTTGGTTTCCACCACAAAAGGTGGTCGGTAGTTGGTCTCCCATGCCTATAAGCTGGTCGGCAGCCTTCCTACAGATTCCTGGGGTGGAGTTTCATCTCTCTGGAGCTTTGTGCAAGTTTCTGAGATCAATTGCAAACAAAGGCAAGTCGGGCGTCGGGAGGGATTTCCAAGCAAGGCAATTCGAGCATGCATGCATCCTTCATCATCCGAGGTAGAGCTGAGGCAGGCTATTTCACATAGTTTGCATGCTTATTTAATTTCTAATTTAGTTGATTTGTTAATTAGTTAAGTGTTGTGTAATAATTAGCTGTGATTTGTTATTCATTTCGTCGTGTAATAATTAGTTTAATTAGATTAGCTTAGATTAGTTAGTTGGTTCTGTATAATTTATTCGGACCCTTCGAGGAGGGCAATGTTGTAATAAGTGTGCGTTTGTGTGATGTATGTCTTCCAATCCCACGTCTTTCTCCTTTTTATTTACCATCTTATGATGGTTAGTTTTAGGGCATGTTTCAATTAGCATCTATATGTTCGCATGTTTGCATCCATTCATCTATCTTGCATGCACCGGGCTGGGCGCATCATACTAACTGCATTATATTTCAATTCCAAGTTGAATACATGTTATCTATTGCACTTCATATTCCATGTTTAGAATAGCCGATCCTATCTTAGTTGCATTTTCCATGTGTTGCATTAGCCATCTTAACATGAACTAGGATCATGCATTGATTACGAACTAGTTTCTGTTTTGGCGTGGAGTACTCGGTGAGTGTTTATGCTTTAGCATACTTGCATGCGTGTGAGTGACTGCCATGATAGTATGCTTGCCATGAGGCTATTTGCATATGTGATATAACTGCTTGAATGCCTATGGGTGGAGGTTGGGTTATTTGAATTGGAACAATGCATTGAATGAGAGTTTTAAGCCCACTTGAGAGTGGCAAAATCATGTTTTCTAAGCCCACCCGAGGGTGGCAAAATCCACGTCTTAGCCTACTTGCGAGTAGTACCTTCAAACCGTTTTTCAAATCGAACATGAGATGTTTTGTTCCAATTCAGGCGACCCAGTATATAATTGTATGCTGTGCGCATCACATAGTAATTCTAAGCTAATAACCGGAATAAGACTACATATGTTTTCAAAACTCGATATCATGCTTAGTAGAGGCCAGTCTTTGATCGGGCGAGCGGGGGTGCTCACGAAGTGACCTTCCCCAATCGTACCCAAGTTTCCGAGCCGATGCAACTTTGGTGATGACGGACACATGGCCTTAGGCACGTGTCAAGGTTTCCTAAATTTCCCAAAATAAAATATTTAGGTGGCGACTCTATATCTGGCAAACCAGTCCATGTTTGGCACTTCTTTCTAAAAATCAGTTTTTTAAAATGATTTGCCTGATTTGGACTCTTTGATGATTCATCGGTCTTGCATTGCACTCTGCGAGATTAGATACAAGACCGTGACATTGAGTCCGAACTGTAGTAAACCCAATGGACAAAACAGGATTTCTCCCGGGACGTTCTGGGACGTCTACACTCACTACTTGCGTTGTCACGCATGTTTTACTTTCATTGTTATGCACACTACTTGCATTGTCATGCTTGCGTTACTTGCGTTGTTATGCACCTCACTACTTGCGTTGTCACGCACGTTTTACTTACATTGTTATGCACACTACTTGCATTGTCACGCACGTTTTACTCGCATTGTTATGCACGCCACTTGCGTTGTCACACACATTTTACTTGCATTGTTATGCACCGTTCTAGTTGCATTGTTATGCACCTCACTACTTGCGTTGTCACGCATGTTTTACTTGCATTGTTATGCACCGTTCTAGTTGCATTGTTTTGCACCCTCTTCAATTGCGTTGTCACGCATGTTTTACTTGCATTGTTATGCACCGTTTTAGTTGCATTGTTATGCACCCTCTTCACCTACGTTGTCACGCTCATTTTACTTGCATTGTTATGCACCCTCACTACTTGCATTGTCACGCTCGTTTTACTTGCATTGTTATGCACCTCACTACTTGTGTTGTCACGCTCGTTTACTTGCATTGTTATGCACCCTTACTACTTGCGTTGTCATGCTCGTTTTACTTGCATTGTTATGCACCCTCACTACTTGAGTTGTCACGCTCGTTTTACTTGCATTGTTATGCACCCTCACTACTTGCGTTGTCACACTCGTTTTACTTGCATTGTTATGCACCTCTTTACTTGCGTTGTTATGCACATTCTAGTTATATTGTTATGCACACTTTACTTGTGTTATCACGCACGTTCTACTTGCATTCTTATGCACGTTCTAGTTGCATTCTTATGCACACTTTACTTTCATTGTCACACACGTTCTACTTGCATTGTTATGCACATTCTAGTTGCATTGTTATGCACCTTCACTTGCGTTGTCACGCATGTTCCACTTGCATTGTTATGCACCTCTTCACTTGCGTTGTCACGCTCGTTCTACTTGCATTGTTATGTACTTTTCACTTGCATTGCTATGCACTTTTCACTTGCATTGCTATACACATTTCCATTGGCATCATATGTGCACGTGTTTATCTTGTATTGAAATTGTATCTTGACATAGCATTGATCATGTGTTCCTATTACATTGTACTTGTCAAAATCTCTCTTTTGTGCAGGCACGATATTGTATGTACGGTTCATTCAAGAGAAGTTATGGTTCAGTTTGACTGTTACCCTTCTCCACTCACGTTTGACATGCATTTGGACGTACCTTTCTCCTTTCACGTTCGACACGCGTTTGGATGACTGTGCTTTCTTGCACAGTCCTTCTCCTTTTGCGTTTGACACACTGGGAGGTGTTTTGTTTTAGACTTTGGGTGTTCCCGACAGTCGCTTTTAGCCTTCTCCGCGTGAGACGCAGTGAGAATTGCACAATTTTCTTACATCCTTTCTGTTAGAATGTGTGAGACTGTTGTTTCTTATTCGCTTTCTTAAACTGTTATATTTATTTTGCATAATTGCTTCATCACAGCTCTCTTTGCATGATCATAAGTTATGTTCGGCATTGTGCATGTCATTTGCATCTTGCCCTAGCCTGCGGGGACATCTCTTTGTTATCTTGCCCGTTTGTCTAAGTCTTTGGCCTTGTCAAAAATGGGTCATCTCTGGGCTTTGACATTCACTCCCGTCACTTTTTGACTTTCGAGTTCTGTCAAAGAGGGGCAACTATAGGCACCCCATTTTTGACCGACCTTAACACTCAGACGTCATTGATTGAGTGCTCGATGATCGCACATGTTTGTGCTCGTTTCAAGTTTCCAGAGTTTTCAGCTGAGTGCCTTGCCTCTGGGCCTCTGAACTCTTTGTGTTTTGGCTTGGTTTGTGGACCATGCCTTGTTGACCTTGCCTGGAGGGAGAGAGACGTCTATAGACCACTTTTTGTAGCCGTAGACTACTTTTCTCTCTTGTAGGCTAGTCTCCAGTTTCCAGAGCCTTCGGCCCAGCGCCTTGTCTCGGGACCTCTTAACGTTCTCCTCTTGGCTTGTTTTTGGACCATGCTTTGTTCCCTTTGCCTAGACGTTGACAGAGGTCTGTAGACCACTTTTTGTGGTCGTAGACCACTTTTTTGTACCCGTAGACTAGTTTTAGGGGCTTCCGGCTGCGTGCCTTGTCCCGCGGACTTTTGTCTTGCTTCATTTTTTGTTTGTTTTTGGCACAAACCATGTTTTCCTTTGTCTGGAGGGTGGAACAGGGGTGTAGCTAGTTCCTCCCCTTGTAGACCACTTTTTGTGCCTGCCAGCCAGTTTTTTGGTCGGCCAGCTGGTCTTGGTGGTCTGTGGAACCACCAAAAGTGGTTGGCAGCCATGCCACCACCTTCCTCTCTTTGTGCAGACCAGCTTTTCTCCCTTGCCGACCACTTGTTGACCTTGCAGACCACTTTTTCTGGTTGGCTTACTAGGGCAAGTGGGCGGTCAACCACCTCAACTGGTCGGTAGCCTTTCTGCAGTTTTCTACAGATATTTTCTTGCCAGTTGTGCCAACTATTGGGCACAGAAAGCATCCTCTAGACACGTGTATGGAGGGATTGCTTGGAGCTCCTAGCTTGTTCAACAAGCTTGATGCATCGTTTTCTATAAAAGGGAGCCTCCTCCCTCTTGTCTCGGGTTGAGAATTTTGCATTGGAGCTATAGATATATCTCTATCTCTATACTTCTTCCTTTCTCTTCATATTTGTGCTTAAAAGTGCCATTTCTTCACACTATTGCACACAAACACATAGTGAAACACCTTCATTCTTGAGCTGAGGTTCTTGGAGGTTTGTTTGAAGCTCAAGGCTTGGTTTTTGCCATAGAAGTTGCTGTCATGCTTTGATTCTTCAAGGTTGAGTCTCTAATCCTTGTATAGCTTTGTTGTAGTTGCTTACTGGACCACCTTTGCATGCTTATTTTGGCTTGACTCTCAACTGTAAAAAGCTCTGATTTTAAGTGTTTAGAAAGGTTGTTTAAGGTTTTGTTGGTGTTGGGGGTGATCTACTCCCTTGCATGCCCTATTTGCTAGGCTTTTGAGCCACCACTTTGAGCCTTTGTGATCACCTTTTTTTGGCCTCTTCACCACGGAATTCCAGAGGAATTTCAGTGGTGGAAACTTGGTTTTGAGGCCCCAAATGGGTGGGGGTTGTCCCCACTCCTCTTCACTTGTTTGCTTGTGCTGATGGCTCATCAAAGTAGCATGTTTGTTAAGCTTGTTTTGGCTCCATCTCAGCATATTTTTGGCCTTATTTCAGTATGGCATACCTCTGTTTTAGCTTAGTTCAGGCCACTCTTGCATGCTTTATACACTTGTAGTGTAATCCTTGCAAACTAACCTTGTATGCTTAAGGTTTTAGCTCACCTTTCTAGCATGTTTTGGCTCCATCTTAGCATGTCTTAGGCATTATTTCAGCATGGCATAGCTCTATTTTGGGTTGGTTTGATAGCCTCTTGCATGCTCCTTGCACTTGTAGTGCAATTCCACTAACTAGCCTAACATGCATCATGCTTTTGACCATCATTCTAGCATGTTTTTGGCTCTACTTCAGCAAGTTTTTTACTCATGTTTTGCCATGCTTAAGCTCTGTTTTAAGTCATTTTGGTCATGCATGCCTTGCTTTGTATAGCCATAGTGCATTCTTGCTTACTAGCTTTAAGTTCCCAAGTCACTAGCATGCATTGCTTAGGCTATTTGCATGATTTAGCATCATTTGGTATGTGATTTCAGAGCATGTTTCACTATCATGCCCTCACATCTTTCACTCTTTCAATGCTTTGGAGGGTTGGTGCTTTATGTCTTAAACATGAGCCAATATGTATGCCATCTTGCCTAGGCTTTTGGACTACCATTTTAGTGTGTTTTTGGTCTTATTTTGCCACGATACAACTCTGATTTTTGTTGGCAAAGTCATCTCATGCTTTGTTTTGGTAGGTGTAGTGTAATCCTCCTCATTGGCCTTGCATACTCCATGCTTCATGCCCGTCATGCTAGCATGTGTTAGCTCTAGCCCATGCATGACATGCTCTAGGACTATTTTAGGTGTTCTTGGCCCTTTGGGGCTTGCTTTGTATAGCTATAGTGCAAGTGCCTATGCTAGTTTTAAGCTTTGAGCCTCCTAGCATGCTTCATTTGTGACATGTGCATGATTTGGCATCATTTAACATGTTATTTTAGAGCATATAGCATTTCCATGTTCTTAGTTCTTTCACATTTTGAGTACCTTTAAGGGTTATGCCTTTGTGCCTCGCTTATGGCCTAACTTGTGTGCATGCATGCCTAGGCTTTTGAGCTCCCATCTCAGCATGTTTTGGTCTTTGTTTTGACCTATTTGAGCTTTGTCTATGATTGGTTCAATCATTTGTGCCATGTATTGCATAGTCCTAGTGTTGTGTACCTCATTAGCTTCCATGCTTAAGAACCCTAGTATACCATACCTGTGATGTTTGAATGATTTGGCATCATTTCATACATGATTTCAGAGCATTTAGTGTTGTCAAAGTTCCATGTTTGTCACTCCTTAATCATGTTTGAGAGTTGTGCTCTTATGCATAGTTGATGAGCCAATGCATGAGCATGCGTATCTTGCTTTTTTGTGCCTAAGTTTTGGTGTGTTGGCCACTGTTTTGGCATGATTTAGGTCTGTCCATATTCGGTTTAAGTCCATTGAGCATTGTATTACATACCTCTTATTAGATGCTCTTTCCTAGCTTTGATGCCTTAAGCTTCCAAACATGCCATGCATGCATTGTACATATGATAGAATCTTGTGCATGCATTGCATTGTGTTTAGAATCATGTGCATGCAATGCATTGTCTTTGCATGTTGTTGCATTCCATGTTGTTTGCATGTTGTCGCATTGCATTGTTTTTGCATGCCATTAGCATTAATAGGTTGATCATGTTGCATTGCATTATGTTTGGATTGAACGTTAATCCAAACATGAGAAATAATGGGCATTTCATACTTAAAGTGATGAAATGTGCCTCATTTCTTGGTTGCCGACCCTCTTGATCAATCATGATAGAGGTGAAGGCCCTTATGTGTTATTTGTGCATTCATTAACATTGAATTGTGCAAACTTGGCTTCTCAGCCATCGTGCATTACGATGCTCGGTTGGTGGCCCGAGAGTCGAGAACTGCACTCCCTTGAGCTTAAGAAATGATAGGGAGGGTGGTTGTGCACACATATCTTACAAATACACTGTCGTGCCCCTTCTTATTCTCTGTTGCAGCAAATTGGAGCTTGGCAGAATTTTCTGGTCAGCAGACCAGAAAAAGTAGTTGGCCAAACACTTTTCTGGTCTGCATCATGCTTAGGTGGTCTACAGGTGGTCTACACCATCATTTTCTGGTCGGCAACCTTTCTGGAGGTCTCCATGTTGGAGTAGAAGCTATCTGGAGGTTTGTGTAGTGTTCTGAGAACAAATGCAAACAGAGGCAAGTTGGGGCATAGCGATGGATTTTCGAGGGAGGCGATCGATCATGCATGCACTTCTCACCCCGAGGCTCTTGTTTTACTTCTTTGCTTAGCTAGTTAGCTATGTGGTTCTGTACCTAAGTAGTTAATGTGCTTGGCTGTTCATTTGTGTTGTAATTAGTTATCTTGTTAGTTAATTAGCTTCGTTTTGTAATAATTAGTTTAATTAGCTTAGATTAGCTAGTTAGCTTATTATTTGGACACTCCGTCGAGAGGGCGTATTGTTGTAATAAGTGTGCGTGTGCGTGTGCGTGTGTGTGATGCATGTCTTCCAACCCCACGTCTTTCTCCCTTTTACTTAACTGCTTTCGATGGTTAATTTTAGGGCATATTTCAATTAGCATACTTATGCTTTGCATGCGTGCATCATTCATTCATCTTGAATGCACCGGGCTCGGTGCATCATTCAAACTGCATCGTATTTCAATACACTTACTTGAATATGTGTTTCAAAGCATGTTATCAATTTGCATTCATATGCCATCTTAGACAGTCGAGCCTATTTAGTTGCATTTTTGCATGTGTTGCATTAGGCATTTTAACATAGCTAGGATCATGCATGATTACTAACTAGCTTTTGTTTTGCCTCGGAGTATACTGTAAGTGTTTATGCTTTAGCATCCTTGCATGAGTGTAAATGTTGCCATGTTAGCATGCTTGCCATGAGGCTATTTGCTTAACTGCTATAACTGGATGAATGCCTGTCGATGAAGGCTTCATTGCTTGAATTGGAACAATTCATCGAAATGTGAGTTTTAAGCCCACTTGAAGTGGCAAATCATCATGTTTTAAGCCCACCTTGTTTGGTGGCAAATCCGCGCTTTAGCCTACTTGAGGGTAGCAACTTCGAACCACTTTTCAAAAAACAAACATGAGATGTTTTGTTCTAACTTGAGTGATTGAGTCTATACTTGCATGCTGCGCGCATCACGTAGTAGGTTAGCTAATAAGCCGGAATAAGAACACATGTGTTTTCAAAAACAACATATCATGTTAGTAGAGGGTGATCCTTTGATTCGGCGAGCGGAGGTGCTCATTTCAGGACCTTCCCTCGCGTACCCAAGTTCCCGAGCTGAGGCAACTTTGGTGATGACGGACACGTGACCTTAGGCACGAGTCAGGGTTTTCTAAATTTCCCCAAAATAAAACATTTAGGTGGTGACTCTAAAATCTGACAAAGCAGTCCATGTTTAGCGCTTTTTGATTAAAATCAGTTTTCCAAAACGATTTGCTGGCTTTGGACTCTTTCGTGATTTATCAGTCTTACATTGCACTTTGTGAGATTAGATTCAGAACCGTGACACAAGTCCGAACTGTAGTAGCTAAGAACTACAATTCGCGCCCTTGCGCGCGGAGCGAAATTCGGGGCGGTCTACAGTGGACAACAGTGTTGGTGTTTAACAGTACAAACAAAGGCATTCAGAAGCAAAACAGTGACTTTTCGGATGGAAACCGAGCATGTGCATGAATATCTTTCGTTTCTCGAGGGATAATAGTTAGTTGTTTAGTTTAATTACTTGTTTTAATTGCAATTGTATTGTAATTATTTAATTGGTTAGTTAATTGTACTAAATTAGTTAACTAGAATAGTTAGTTGATTCAAGTATTGCAATAATTTTTTAAGTAGTTTAGCTAGTTATTCATTTCGGTTTGTAATAGTTAGCTTAATTAGCTTTAGCTCTAATTAGTTTGTTAGTTAGCTTAGTTTATTCATTCGGACTCTCCTTCGTGAGAGCGCAATGTAATAATGTGTATGTCTTCCAACCCCACGTCTTTCTCCCTTTTATTTACTAGCTTATGATGGTTAGTTTAGGGGCATCACGCTTTGTTTAGCATACTCCATGTTTGCATCCATTTTATTGCATGCACTGAGGCTCAGTTCATCATTCTAACTGCATTGTTAGTTCAATACTTCTTTGAATACGTGCTTAGACCACATGCTATTTAAATTGCTTCATATGCCATATTAGTAACCAAGCCTAGTAATTGCATATCGCATGTGTCGCATTAGTCATATTGCATAGTTAGGAATCATGTATTTTTCTAACTCATGTTTATTCTGGCTCGGAGTACTGGGTGAGTCTTTATTCGATTTAGCATAATTACATGAGTGTCGAGGTTGCCTTGTCTAGCATGCTTGCCATGAGGCTAAATTCTTAAATGATAAACTACTTGTATGCCTGTGGATGAAGGCTTATTGCTTGAATTGGAATAATTTGAGCAATGTTCATATGCGATCACTTTTTCAAGTGGTACATATTTCAAAACAATTTTGCAAAACAAACATGAACTCGAGATGTTCCAATTCTTGCAAGTTAGTCTATACTTTTATGCATGCGCATCACATAGTAATGCTAGCCTAAAAAACTAGAACAAGAGTATATAATGTATATAACATTCATATCATGATTAGTAGAGGCCAATTTTTGATCGGGCAAGCGGGGGTGCTCAAATGTTTTCATGACCTTCCCCTCTCGTATCTGAGTTCCTGACCCGAGAAAATCTTGGTGATGATGGACATGTGGCCTTTGGCACGAGTCGTGGGTTTCCTAAATTTCCCAAAAACAAAAAATATTTAGGTGGCGACTCTGTATTTGGCAAAGCAGTCCATTTTTGGCAATTTGATTCAAAATCGATTTTCCAAAAGATTTTTCAGATTTGGACTCTTTGGAATTTATCAATTTCACATTGCACTTGTGAGATTAGATTCAAAACCGCGTGAGTCCAAACTATAGGGCTTATTTCAAACTTTCAAAAGGGGGCGCGGAAAAGTTGAGCTACAGTTTCTGGTGACTCTGCTGAGGAATTTAGAGAACTTGACTTGAAATTCATGATATGAAATTTTATCTGCACTTATATGTTTCTTTGCATTGCATTTGCATTGGTGCATTTAAGTCATTGTGTTTGCCATCTGCTATTCCTAGACGGTTTGCCGGAGGCTTACTTGAAAAGCTTGCCAAAAGGCTGACCGGTCATAGGCTCTGCCACGATGGAAACACAACCATTGGATCTAAACTACCACTGTACCGTTTGACCCTCCTTTTCACTTCTCTGGGTTAGGTGTGACAGGTATATTAGGTAGTCTTGCTGACGTACCCTTTTTTGACTATTTGGCCTAGTTGCATATCTAAAGCCAGAAAGACTGTTCCAAGCTAAGACAGGATGCTCACCCAAATACAGGATTGCATGAAACCGCTTTGTTTGCATAGTGAACCCTAGTTCCTGACAAAGCTAGGACAAGGTAACCCTACCCTCTCATAGGGGTGTTTTGGTTCTCACTTTACTGGTATGTGCTTTACAGTGAAACTGTACAGGAATGTGCATATCAGTTGCAAGTTGGGTATCAGCTTTAGGGGCAGAATTCAGTGTTGAGTGCAGTCCTACAACTTTGATTACATCTATGTGTTGTTAACATCTGAGCTGAGGTGTTGTGTGTTTTTTGATTAGTGTTTTCTTTTTGCTTTATTTCTCTTTGCTAGGTAGTATAACATCACAGCTTCGGACAGTTCAGATATCCCCCAAGCACTCTGGATCAGTGTCAGGAGGCTTTACAGATCTGGAGATCTTGTTACGGGACATCATGTGTTTGCTTCGCTCCCACCGGTTACCAGACGGAGAAGAATTAGGCACAATTCACCAGTCCAGCAATCACCTGCATCTAGTCAGGCTCAATCTTCTACATCTAGTTCAGTACGAAATCATTCGCCCATTCCAATGGCACAATATTCCCCGGTTAGCATGGAGGACCTGCTCCATCACTTTCAGCAAACAGTTGAAACCATGCAGCAAGACGCTGCTCATCAGGCCGAGGTCACGGCACGTCAAGCCGAGGTCATAAACAAGCTGCAGCCACAACAGCTACAACCGGCAGCGACTTCTGCATCTCATGCACCTCCTACGGGTATTCCAGCACCCGAAGCCACAGTCCATACCACTAATGCCCAGGCTGAGAATCAGGGTAACCAGGTAGAGTTGATCCCACCACAAGTCTCCAAAGTGCCTGTATATCAAACCGAGGCCCCATTTGAGTTTGAGATTGACCCGACTGTGCTTTAAGGTCAACAAGCTCGAGAAGCTCTTCAAGAGAGCGCAAGGTGTGAACTCTATCCCCGGCATAGAAGATGGGTATACTAACTCTGTAGTGACATTGCCAGACCGGTTCAAAATACCATACATGGGTTGGTTCGATGGCTTTGGAGACCCCATGGTTCATCTTCGGCTGTTTTCAGACATTTTGCGGCCGATGGGCCTTACCAGATTACAGAAGCTCTAACTATTGGCCGAACCTTGTTTGGTATAGCTGCCATATGGTATGGAAAGCTAGAGGATTCCATGAAGCAGAGTTGGGAGGAAATCGCTGAGGCCTTTGTTGCACAGTACTCCTACAACATATAAATCAAGGTCACAACTCGTGATCTCGAGGCAACGTGCCAAGAGCCAAAGGAGTGCTTCTCAGAATTTGTGATGAGGTGGAGGGCCAAAGCTTCAATGATAACAACACGACCTTCTGAGAAAGATCAGATAAGAATGGTAGTCCACAATTTGCACGGAAAGTTGATGCAGAAAATGATCATCCAACCCTTGTTCACGTTCACCGAGCTCCATGAGATGGGAGTTCAGATTGAAGATGCTATGAAACTAGGGTTGATAACTGATGAAAAAGAGCAGGCCAAGAGGCCTTTTGTGCACAGTTCCAATGCAACCACCAGTGCTAGCACAGCTGTGCGGCCGTCGAATGTGAGCGTTGTTACCACCACAACCAAGACTGCCAATCTTTTTCCCAGCATAGCTCCACAAACTTCAAACATCCGAGCCCAATCCCAGAGAACCTTTACCCCACTCTACATGCCTTTATCCTAAGCTATGAGGGTGTTGATCAACAAGGGACACCTAAAGCCGTTAGAGCCTTGCCCACTACCTGATCATCTTCCACCCAAACACAACCCAGCCAAGTACTGTGCGTTTCACCAGCAGCACAGTCACAACACCGACCAATGTTTCAAGCTGCATCATGAGATTCAAGACCTCATCGACAACAAGGTGATTGCACCACCTCAAAAGCCAAATGTAACTACCAACCCTCTCCCAGCCCACAATCAAGTTCCTCCACCTCACAATCTAAACCTAATCCATACACTGGCCCTCCCCTATGACCCCAGCATATATATTACCATTTCCCACCTACCTAGAATGGCAGTGTTTATTCCTGAAAGCACAGATTTATACATGATGAACATGTCCACACTTAAACCTAAACTCATGGTGGTGACAGTGGCAGAAGAAGAAGGCTAGCGTTAGAGGAGAGTACGAGTCCTTTGCCTAAGTGCTCTGAGGACTTGTATGAGGAGGAGTATGATCCATGCTGCTACATTGTGCTAATTGACCAAGTCAAGCCAAAAATGGTATTGCCAACTATAACGGAGGTCAATGCGGTTAGGGAAGATGGCCCCAATCAAGGATTGGATGATTTGACGAAACTAGTGGGAAACTTAGACAATCTGCAGTTGTGTGAGGAACAAGATCAAGGGGATGTGCAGATTGAATGGCTCGATTTAAATAGGTCGACGGACAACTCTGGGTGCTTGAGTGATGAACCCGACAAGGAGGAAGGAACTGAAACAGGATCGGAGAAAAAGGGAGCAAGAATTGTTGCAGTGGCCAGAATGGCCGATGAAAGGGGAAAATTGCCGGAGAACATTGGCATGAACAATTTAGCTCAGGAACTAGGCGCCGTGAGTACTGTGGACACTGAACAGGAAGCTGCGTTAAAGCAGATTGAACAAGAGATGGTGGACGACAACCAGAAAGTTGAAATAGCCCAACACCCTACGGGGGATACTTGTGATGTAAGAATAATCTGAACGGAGCCGGAAAAATTGTTTGTCGATTGCTGGAGGCGTATGGTGGGAGGATAACGATCTACATCTGGCCGACATCGATGAAGATTGAAATGAGTCCCTGCCAGACAATATGTGGTACGTTGAAGAAATAGACCACGTGACAAGAAGTGGGTGGTATTTTGAAGCCACCACACTTAGACCAAGCTAAGGCGTCTGGGAAAGATAAAGAGGGTGAAAAACAGAAAGAAAAGCAGTTAGAAGAAGAGGCAGTGCTGAAGCAGTTGAAGAAAATTCAAGCTGACATTTCAATCTAGGGGCTGCTCATGGCTTCACGAGTGCATCGGCAGGCTATACTATCAGCAATAGAAAAAGCTAAGTTGTCTGTTAACACTACTCCTAACCAGCTCGTGGGATTGGTCTTCCCAAGAGGCGCTATGCTAACTTTAACCTTCTCGAACAAGAAGCTGCCATTGGAAGGCTCAGCACACAACAAACCTCTATACATATCTTTTGAGTGCAGAGAAAAATGAGTGCCAGTGGTGTTGGTCGACACCAGTTCAGCTATTAATGTATGTCCTTCCCGTACAGCTTATGTCATCGGCCTTAGATCGGCAGATTTTGTGCCTACAGCCCAAGTGATCCGGGTAAATGATAATACCAGCAGGGAGGTGATAAAGTTCCGGTAGGCCTGGCGCAACAAGATGTCGAGTTCCATGTCTTGGATGTCCTAACCACTTTCAACTTACTGCTAGGGAGGCCCTGTCTGCACCTTGTGAAGGCAGTCTCCTCTACCCTCCGCCAAATGTTAAAGTACCCTCATGGGAAGGGAGTGGCAATTGTGTTCGGGAATTCGTCCATACATCCTCCGCCAGAGGTAACTACACCGGTGCTGGAGATCGTTCATGGCGAGAAGGATGTTTTCCTATCAGGGTTTACTCTAGCTGAGGCTCGGGCAGTGCAAACCATCTTGGCAGCAGATGAGGGCATGTATGTTAGCACCCAATCTATTTATTTCATGAACAAACTACAACATATGCCAGGAATGGGGCTTGGAATGAGTGGCTGGAAAGGCGTCACAACATTGGCTGATGTGCCGCATAATCCGCATGCCTTTGGTCTTGGCTATGTGCCCACCAAAGAGGATTGGGTCAGGAAAAGAGAAGAGATAGCAGCCAGATCTAGAGCCAAGAAAGCCGGGAAACACTATGAGCTCATTCACAGGCCGATCTGAGGAACGCTGAATGGCCCCTTTATTCGAGAGGAAGAAGATTTCTTGTTTTATGGCTTTCCCGAGCCCTGGATAAATTCTAAGAAGTTCGCATGTTCCTGGCTTCAAAATTTTCTTCGACCTGAAGTTGTAAGATAAAGATGCTGAGGAAAAGGTTGAGCCAACTGCTGAAGCTGACAATAGCATGAAAAGTGACTTGGACAACAGCGAACTTGGAGTAGGGGCAGCACTGGCATGTCTCCTTTCAGATCATCCAACCGACTCAGATAGCTTGGGGGATAACCTTACCATCTCCATGATCAGGGACCAACCGGGTGTGAACCCGTCCAGCAGCATGTTGGATGCATTTGAAGCATCATCTCTTGTTTGGCAGCTGAAGGAGGGCTACCTGTCTAGTTCTGAGTCGGGTAGTGAGCCTGAATCTGATTCCACAGAGTCTGTGGAATCGGAATCAAATTTCGATTCTTCTGAGTCGAAGTCTGGTATTCCTAGGGGTGATAACCCGGATGCCAAGGTCTTGTCTTGGTCCTCTTTTTCTTTTACGTTTGAGTCGGTTGTAACTGAAAAGCTGGATAAGCTGGATCTTATGAATGATAACGCTGTTGATTCTGAGTATTTCTGTGTGCCTCTTATTTATTAGATTGACCAAGACTTTCAGAATTTTAATGAAAATGAAGAGGAAAGAATTCCTCTGGTTTTAAAAAAATTGATTAATTGAGAGGAGGAGAGATTTGCAAAACCCCTTGCTGATGAAATCATTGCTATTAATGTGGGTACTGAGAAGGATCCGCGTCTGGTCCAGATCGAGTCCACATTGTCTTTGGAGGAGTGCACGCGCTTAGTCGCTTTATTAAAAGATTTCAACGATGTTTTCGCATGGTCCTACGATGACATGCCTGGAATTAATCCTCAGATTGTACAGCATTGGATCCCTCTTGACCCCAAGGCCCGTCAAGCAGAAGTTGCGAAGAATCCATCTGGATTGGGCGTTGAAAATCAAAGAAGAGGTCACCAAGCAGATCAAAGCACGTTTCTTGTTCGTATCTGAATATCCGACTTGGTTGACCAACATCATCCCAGTGCCGAAAAAGGATGATAGAATCTGGGTGTGTGTGGACTTCAGGGATTTGAACAGAGCCAATCCGAAGGACGACTTTCCTCTACTGCACATCAATGAGTTAGTGGACTTCACTGCGAGTCATGCACTGCTATCCTTCATGGATGGATTTTTCAGGTATAACCAGATTCTGACGGTGCCCGAGGAGATGGAGAAAACTGCATTTACTATGCCGTGGGGTACCTACTGCTATAGGGTTATGCTGTTTGGACTGATGAATGCCGGGGCTACCTATCAACGGGCTGCAACCACTATTCTGCATGGCATGATCCATAAAGAGGTCGAGGTGTACGTGGATGACATGATTGTCAAGTCCAAAGAAAGAGAGAGCCACTACACCGTCTTGAAGAAATTCTTTCAACAGATCAGAGCATACAAACTAAGGTTGAATTTGCAGAAGTGTACTTTTGGCATAACAGCAAGGAAAACGCTGGACTTCTTGATCACACAGAGCGGCATCGAGGTAGATCCTTCCAAAATCAAGGCCATCCTAGAAATGCCACTACCAAAGACTGAAAAGGAGGTACGAGGCTTTCTAGGTAAAGTGCAATTCATAAGACGGTTTATTTCCAAATTAACTTTGACTTGTGAACCACTATTTGTTCTCCTGAAGAAAGGAAAGAAATTCCGATGGGATGATCGATTTCAATTCGCTTTTGAGCAGATCAAGCAGTATTTTTAGAATTCGCATGTGTTGTTATTGCCAAAGCCGGGGAAGCCTTTGATTCTGTATCTATTAGTAACGGACATAACAATGGGATGCATGCCTACTCAGGAATCTGAAGACAGGATGGAGAAAGTCATCTACTACTTGAGCAAGAAAATGATGGATTATGAGACTCGCTACACTCCATTAGAGAAAGCTTGCCTACCCTTGGTATGGGCTACTGGGAAGTTGAGGCACTACTTGTTAGCTCACTCTGTAATTATGGTTTCGAAATTAGATCTCATCAAATATCTTTTTGAGAAACCAGTGCTTATGGGTAAGCTAGCCCGTTGGTTGCTTCTTCTCTCCGAATTTGCTCTCAAGTATGTTACTCGCAATTCAGTCAAGGAGAGAGCAGTAGCGGAGTTCCTGGTAGATCACCCAGTAGAAGGGGATGAAGTAGTGGAATACTTGTTCTCAGATGAAGCCATTCTGCAAGTTGAGGAAGAGACTTGGATAATGTACTTTGACGGAGCGTCCAATCAATACAGTTATGGGACAGGTGTATTGCTGATAGCACCTGATGACTCCCATATACCGTTAGCCTTTAAACTCCTGTTCAAGGTGTCCAATAAGTAGAGTACGAGGCATGTATCATCGGTTTGGAAGCTGCCCTAGAACTAGGGACAAAAAGGTTGGACGTCATCGGGGACTCGAACCTAGTTGTTTCTTAAGCAAATGGAGACTGGAAGGTCAAAGAAGAAAAGATGAAGATTTATCACCAGACCCTGGATGTTTTGATTCCTAGGTTTGAAAAGTTGACTTTCACACATCTACTAAGAGAGAAGAACAGGTACGCTGACGCCTTATCAACTCTATCTTCTATGATAGACATCCTGCTTAGAGTCAGAATGCGTCCGATCATCATTGAGCAGAGATATACATCAGCCTATGAGATTATCGTCGCAATAGATGAAGCACAAGATCAAAACCCCTACTACTACAATATCTGGAAATTCTTGGAAAATGAGGTTTATCCACCTGGGGAAAATTCCAAAGACAAAAGGGGTATACAGCGAATGGCCGTCCAATTTATCATCTGCGGAGGTAAACTGTGCAAGAGAGGTCATCTGGGAATGCACAAGTTGTGTGTCGAAGAAGAGGAATCGAAACGCCTGATGGAGGCCATCCATGGAGGGGAGTGTGGAATGCACATGAATGAAGTAATGTTAGCCCAAAAGATTCTCAGGCAAGGTTACTACTGGTCCACCATGGAGGAGGATTGTATTGGTTTTGTTCGGCGATGCCACAAATGCCAAATTCATGCTAATCGCATGAATATCCTGCCTTCAAAATTGTACAACATGACTTCACCATGGTCTTTCTCAGTCTTGGGAATTGACGTCATCGGCTCAGTCACACCAAAAGGGTCGAATGGGCATGAATACATTCTAGTGGCAATTAATTACTTTACAAAATGGGTGGAAGCTCAGTCCTATACAGTATTGAAAGCATCGCATGTGGGTAAGTTCATCAGGAACAATATCATTTTCCGTTATGGGGTCCCAAACGAGATCATTTCAGATAATGGCTCCCACTTTAAGAAAGAGGTATTAAACTTGCTGCAGAAATACAATGTGGCTTTTCACAAGTCATCTACATACCGGCCGCAAACCAACAGAGTTGTTGAGGCCGCCAACAATAACGTCAAGAATATTCTACAGAAGACGGTTGAGACCTACAGGGACTGGCCAGATAAATTGCCATTCACGCTTTGGGGCTCCAGAGCTTCAATTCGGACATCTACAGGGGCAACTCCTTATTCTCTCATCTATGGGATGGAAGTTGTTCTACCAATTGAAATAGAAGTCCTGTCGCTGTGAGTTATGGCTAAGTGTCAGATAGCAGAGGTGTTCTAGCAACAGAGCAGGTTTGAGGAGTTGATGCTATTCGACGAGAGAAGGCGCAAGGCATTATACCATGTTCAGGGCTATCAATGCAGGATTGCTAGGGCTTTTAACAAGAAAGTTAAGTCTCGGAATCTCAAAGAGGGAGATATGGTGCTAAAAAACAACCGAGCTCCCATCCATGACCTTAGGGGCAAGTTCAGACCCAATTGGACTGGTCCTTACATCATCATGACTTTCTGGTCGGGTGGAGTTGTTATTCTCATGGACCAGGATGGCCTAGAATTTTTCCAACCGATCAACATGGACAAGTTGAAGAAATACTATCCCTGAGAGGCTCACTAGGCCGAAAACCCGGAAGGGCGACCTAGGCAAAAGTTAGAGCATAAAAAAATTAGAAATAAAGAAAACTGAGCTCACAATGTTGAAAACCCTAAAAGGCAGCCTTGGCAAAAGTTAGAGCGCAAAAGGAGAGAATTAGTATTCGAGTGAACCTGAACCGAACTATGTAAGGCCCAATTCTCATCTTCGGGATACGTAGGCAATTTCATCTTGAAGTCCGGTCGTAATCACCTCCAACTCAACTGTCCTGTCCATGTGTCTGATCAGGTCATCTTTGTCTATTCTTTATCTGAGAGTTCGGTTGTGATCTTCACTCTAAGAGAAGAGCAGGTTACAGTGCAGCGCAGTGCTATTCAATCAAGGGGTAGTTGTTATCTTTCAACTCAAAGTTGTACATCTTGAGGACTGATTTTGTGCGTGTCAAGAGTGATCCTTGTCAAAAATGGTTTTGAAAAGTTTTAATAAAAGTTGATTTTGTTCAAATTTTACCTTTTACAACTTAAACCATTTTTGGACCAAAAGAAAAATTCTCAGTGCTTACAACTTTAATTTCATTGATTTCAATATAAAAGTTCTCCAACTCTCTGATACAAATCAAAATTGCTTTTATTACAATGAAAAAACTTGAAAAGAAAGGTCAAAGCAATAACCTAGGGGCGTAGATGAGTCAGGTATGACTACGTCCCCCGCTTGTGATTGTGGAAGCTTTTGATGCCAAAGTGGGCCCGATTTGTGCCTCATCCTAGAGCCATGCCAAGCGTTTGCTAGAAAGGGCGCAATTGAAACTACGGGTAGGGGCCAGTAGCTCTCTTTTGCTCCAAATAGTGAGGTACCTAGCCAAATGCCTCGGATAGGGAATAAAATCGGGTACTCTACCCCCTCCTCTGGGCGAATCTAATCATGCCCAAACTGACATCTGAACTCAACAGGGAAGTAAAATACACAGTGCGTCAGGCCGATCAGCTGAATCCCAGGTTGTCGAGTCATATTGTAACTCATCTCAGTCAGATTAAACCAGGGGCAACACTAAGCAATGTCAACAGCAGACCTATTGCACATCCAGTGGTACCACCATCTCTCATTCGGGAAATCCACTAGTCGGTGTCGGAAGAAATAGCCTCGAGCTGAGTACTCAGGGCAAGAGTCCACCACATTCAGCTTATCCATAAGCCACACCTGGAATGGATAAAAGAAAAGAAAGATTAAAGAATAGAGAGATGTATGTTGAGAGAATAATGAGAAAAGGGTATTGAGAGAAGAAAAAAAAAATAGAGTATGAGTGCTGAGAGATGTGAGAAACACAAATAAGAAAGGGTGGAAAACATTACCTTAAAAAGTAGTGGGCTCCCCATAAATCTAGTAGTCTCTCGCCGATAAAAGGCATCTAAGCCCATCCAAGTCTCAGCCAGCACCAAACCAATGCAGCTCTTGCCTTCTTTCAAACCTTAGGCCAATTCAACCAACAAAATGCTAGACCTGCCAAAACTTGTAGCAAGAAGGAAATAAGCCAGCATACATAAGCAAAAGGGCGTGTTGCCGAAAACCCCGCCAGAGAAGGTCGCCTTGGTCACTGACGTCAGAAAATAGATGAATCAGACTAGGAATATCCAACTCTCTATTGTGAACCAAGGATCGAGCCTCGTGTAGAGTGAGCCCACACATCCATCCCAAAGCTTGGGCGTGGCCAAAACGAGGCTGAGGCAAGATTTCCTCATCGCGCCAGGATTCCATTAACGCTTGAAATTCTACAATTGTCGGGCATATTTCTTGTTCCCTAAAACTAAAGATGTGTGTAATCAGGTCCCAGCATCTAGTCATGGCATGATGGAACGGAAAACAAAGTTGAGTTCGGCTCAATGGAAAAAGTGCATTTATGTCGAAACCCCGAAAATTTATCTTTTTTGAGCTGTCCAAAGTCGCAATCCAATTGGAGAGTTTTTTGGCGAAAAATGGCTCCATTTGTGAAGAATTTGCTGTTGAAATAAAGAATTCACAACGCTCAACCTTTTGTAGAAGATAAGGCAGTAAGTGGAAGCCAGTTGTCAATAATCTAGAGGTTTTGCACATTGATGGCCGGCAGGTGGCCGGTACGGGGCTACCAAGCCACATTAATGGCTTGTAGGCTACCTTGGTAGCCGGCAGACCATCTCTTGTGGCCGACATATGGTGGCAAGCTCCTCTTATGGCTGGCAGCCATCTTTTCAACCCTGTTGTCCTCTTTGTGCTGAGCAGTGCTAGAAGCATGTGTTTTATTCTGCTCTTTGTATGTTTTAAGGTCTTGTTTTGAGTCCTTTTGATTTTAGCAAGTTTGTTGAGTTGTATTTGAGTTGTTTTGTTTTGTTTATCGAGTTGTTGTTGTGTTGTTTATCGAGTTGTATGTTGTGTTTTGCATTTTGGTTATTGGTCAGTTTGTTACCCAATTAACAATTTTGTTTCAATCAAAGCGCTTTTGGTCATTTCAATTCCATGTTCATTTTCATGCATATATGGTGCTCATGATGCAAATGATAACACTTTTTATAAAAACTGCGAAGGTTTTATTCCAATCATGGTTTTTTACAAAAAATGAGTACAAGTTTTAAAGCAAATAAAACTTCCTAAAGCTATACAATGTGCTAATGCTACCAACAAAAAGAAACTAAGCAAAAAATAAATACAAAAAAATCAGCGCCAGCTGCCTCATGCCCCGGACGCCCTCTTCGACCTTTTCCTCAGAGGAGAAGACTCTAGCGCACTATCTCCATCGGCTCCGTTGTTTGAATCTGCCTCTGAGCTGGACCTAGAGCCAGCATCGTCTCTGCTCTCTGCTCCAGAACCCTCCTTAGTATCGTCGCCTCCGCTCTCGGAACCCGAGCCTGCGACATCATCTCTGCTCTCAGACGACCTAGAGTGCTGACTCACTGTCTCCTCCGAGCCATTGGTCCCAGCATCGTCGTCCCACAAGATGGGCTCGGAAGGACTGCTCCGGGCTCGGGTACTCCTCTCACTGCCTCTCCTCCCTACTGCTAAAAGAGGTACTGCCGCTACTGGTGTTGTTGCTGTCGTCGGTGCACCTGGTATAGCTGGGATCTAAAAAGGACAATCATCACATATTACTTTCAATGTATGTATCAGATGCAAGTATAGTATGCAAAATGAGTGTATGCAGAAGTCAGATACGGTATGTGAATGTAATGTGTAAGTACAGTGTGTGAATGTAGTGTGCCAATATAGTGTATCAGTGTAGTTTGGAACAGACTACAGTTGAAATGTCGGTGTCAATGCATCAATGGAAATTTGATAACATAAAGTGCAAACTGAAAAAATTAGCGGGATGCCATAGAGACTGAGCAGCGTCTCCCTCCTTTGTATCATACGCATCAAAGAGGCTATTAGCTCAAGAGCGCTCCCTGTGTACTAGATGGATGCCTGCAAATGTATTTGGATGATCAGTGTTCGCAGTGAATATATCTTAAATGAAATGTGGGGTGCAAGTCGTAAAGAATGGTCCATACTTTAGTCGAGCCTCTAACCCCGACAAGCTCCTGTCCAGCCGTTACAGGATCAATCGGAACCTGGTAAGCATCCCTAGTATGCCACCAGCATGTCAGCGTGGTTGGAAGCTCTGGCCAACCGGTCCTCTGCCTCATTCAGGAAGCCCCTCTAGAACGGGCCCTGGTTGCCCTAGGCGCCTCTATCGCAGCAGGAGCTCTCGCCTCCTCACCTTCATAAGCATCTGTCAAGGGTCGCTTGAGATGTGTCTGAATGAAGGTCGCATAGTCGCCCTCTGTCGGAAGTAATCAGCATCCAAGTCCACCATAAACTGAGTGACCTCATCAACAGATGGGCTGTCTACTGATCTCATAGACTCTGAAGGAGGCATGAAAATGATCGGGTCTAGTAAGCCGATTGTCTGCTGGGCGAACAGCTCACTCAGGAACCAGGCATGGCAGATTGGCCCCTCAAGTAGGATACGAAAATGAGAAGTGGCCCAGGCCTCGACGTACTGGTTCCGAATCCCAGCCGGCATCATGGCCCATGGCTGCCACATAATCTGCAAATAGAGGTTGTACAGATTATTAGTTGCTGTCAGTTGCTAAATGTGAATCAGAACAGTTGTAAAGCAAAAATGACTATGTTTTGGGTTACCTCATGAGCAGCTACTGTGTTGAAGTGATGGTGGAAGAATGTGAAGGTCTCGCAGGTCCTACGCTAGAGCTGATCGTCATAGTTCCGTGAGTAAGGGACTGCCAGTGGAAACTCCTCTATGGGCCCTGGAGTTAAAGTCAGAAAATATGGATAGACCCACAGCTAGAGAAAATGCAATGATATGTGATCAATACAGTATGAACAAATACAGAAAGTGCAAAGAAGAAAGCACAATATACGAACAGATGTAGAAAATACAAAGTAAAAAGCACAGGTGTTGAACAAATGTAAAGTGCAAAGAAAGAACTGAGATGCATACCTCCCAGGCTCGCCAGTAGCCTCTGATCAAGTCTCCTCTCAGACAAGAGGTCGAGCTCATGTAACCATAAAGGGTGGCGAGGCCAGCTTCGCTCCAATCATAAAAGTGCACCCGAGGAAGGGTCACCAGGGCACTCAACAGATATAGGTCTACGGTGTTCTACCTGTTTGAAAACAAGGTGGTACCGAAGATGAACATTAGAAAGCCTCTGGCATACTGCTCTATCTCCTCTATGGTCTCGAGTTTGCTCCCTCTGAACTACTCGACAAACCAGGCATATCTAACCATGCCTATCCAATATATGGGTAGACGCGCTCCCAGCAGCTCAATCCAAGCCGCCTTTCACTCTCCCATGTCTGTATTGAAAAGGAACGGATCACCCCTACTCCTAAGCTAGTGATCATGGCGAAGTCGTAGGGAGTCATCCTCATGTCCCCAGCAATACATAACTAGAAGAAGTTAGTGGTGTCTCACCACCTATCCACAAGTGCGCCCAGAAGAGGACGACTCGTGATAACCCACGCCAGGCCAGAGCAGAATATGCTGAAGTCGGTCTCGTCAACAATGTTGGGAACTCCAGCGGCGAGCTCATCGTACCAATCTCGTGCATTCGTAGCTCCGTACCCTCTGAAGGCACGAGACTCACCCTATGGAAAAGAACAAGTATAATAAGAAAAGGCAGTAATGAAAGTACATTCCGAAAATGCAATGCAAGAAATGCAAGTAAAGACAGGAAGGAATGCTTGAAAACAGAGCTCATACCTCAACGACGATAGATGAAAGGTGAGAAGTCGACTCCCTCAACAAGAGATCCTTTGGCACACCGAGAACGAAGTCACTAAAGCGCCTAATGCCACCGGCTTGTAAGATATATGTGCGAGGATGATAACTCTCTAGATCAAATGATCGTACTCTTACCAGTACTGGCTCTGGCTCTGGCTCAAGCTCTGGCTCGAACTCTGCCTGGAGATCAACCTCAATACCTCTAGCCACCTCTCCAACGATTGGCTCAACGGCCTCGGGAACAGGTGGAAACCATCGTGTGGTGAACCATCCGCCATCTGGAACATGGGTGAAAAGTAGGTAAAAATGAGAAAAAATGGAGAAAAGAGGGTAAACTTGGAAAAAGTCAACCCTAGGAGAAAGAAAATGGAAGAAAAAGTCAAAGCCGGGAAAAGTTCGCAGAACTCGAGAGAAACTCAAGTGGAACAAGCCTAGAAGGGTGAAAATGAGAAAAAGTGTATCAAAATCAAATTCCAATCTGTTCAAAGTGAAGAGAACTAAGGGGGTTTAGCGAATAAAGTTTGCGTGGGGGGTTGGAAAACACGTAAAAAGCTCGGATCTAGGGAGAAAAAGGGGTCTAGAGAGAGAGAGAGAGAGAGCAATTTTGGATGTGTGGTAGTGAGGAAATGAAGGGCCTTTATTTATATTTAAAGACCCAAGGCGAAATGTCCAAAAAACCCTCGAGCTACCATTGTTGGCCGGCAGGTGGCCGGCAAGGCTCATCCGTGGCCAACAAGGTTCTTCCATAGCTGGCAGGTGGCCGACAGCCTTCCCCTGAGGCCGGCCAATGGCCGGTGGCCTTCTTTTGTGTTTTGATGCTATTTTGTGTCTTTGTTTCCCAGAAGTGCAAGGGAGATTCACTGTTGGGTCCAGATTGTCTCTACGGAAGCTCAAAACTGTGTTTTGGCTCACGATGTTCATCACTTGTCAACATGAGCGAGGTGTATCATTTTTAAACATATTGTAATCCCTCCGAGAGGTGAATCGGAAAGTCCCATCTCTTTTCGCTTTCTTTTGTTGCATAGCATATGCATTACATACGTTGCACACGTATTTTACATTATTCATGCTTCACGCGAAAAACATGTTGTTTATCATGCATAGAATATGCTTTTGTATCTTGCATAGAACATGCCCTCTGTCTCGGTTGTTTAGTTTGTGTAGAATATGCATTGTCACTGTATCACATATTGTTCATGTTAGTTATGCTTTTCTTTCTTCCTATACTAACAGGCAAACGATATTGTATGTATGGTTCATTCAGAGGAGTTCCGAATAAAGCCGTTTGTATCTCGGTAGGGGAACCTACTCATTCGCTTTGTGCATCTATCGCACTTGTTCACTTTGTGCATCTATCGCACGCATTTACTTTGTGCATCTATTGCACTTGTTCACTTGTACATCTATCTTGTTCACTTTGTACATCTATCGCATTTGGTCACTTTGTGCATCTATCGCACTTGTTTACTTTGTGCATCTATCACACTTCTTCACTTGATGCATCTATCGCACTTGTTCATTTTGTGCATCTATTGTGCTTGTTTACCTTTGTGTGTCTATCGCACACCCTTTTGTTTCATCTCAGGATGTACAAAGCCCAAGCCCAAGCCCAAGCCCAAGCGATGTTAACTCAGGATGCGTGACGCGCAGCCCTGGGTGGGTTTCATCTTGGAATGTACGAAGCACGTGCCCCGAGCGATTGTTTCTCAAGACGCGTGACATGCAGCCCTGGGTGGGTTTCATCTCGGGATGTGCAAAGCACGCGCTCGAGCAGTTGTTTCTTAGGACGTGTAAAATGCGGCCCTGGGCGGGTTTTAACTCGGGACGTGCAAAGCACGCGTCCGAGCTATTGTTTCTCAGGATGCGTAAAACGCGGCCCTGGGTGGGTTTCATCTCTGGACGTGCGAAGCACGAGCCCGAGCCCAAACGGGTTTTCTTATATCTCAGGACGTGTTAAACGTGGGCCCGAGCAGGTTTTCTCATTCTCAGGATGCATGAAACATGACCCCGAGCGGGTTCTTTTCTATCTTAGGACGTGTGAAACACAACCCCGAGTTGTTTTCTCAGTTCCTCAGGATGCGTGAAACGCAACCCTGAGTGGTGTTTTCTTTCCTTGTCTCTTATTTTGACGTAGTTAGAGTGCATTTTATCTCTTGTATGGAAACATGTGTTGGTTTTAAGCTTGAAGCTGCTTATTCATGTGTTATTATCATGCTTATTGTATTCATCCTTGCTTGTCGCATTTGTTATTGCCTATTGCATCATCTTGCATGATCATGAGTTTTTAACATAGTCGGCTTCACAAAATGTGTGAGTCCAACTTTCAAAGTTTTTGTGCATATTGTAGACACCCCATTTTTCACCAACCTCAAGACTTAGATGTCATCGCTTGTGCACTCGATGATTACGATTGCATTTGTTCACTTTGAGTGCCCGAAGTCCTCAGTGGGACGCCTTGTCTTTGAGCCTTTAAAGCTTGTCCATTTTGTGCTTTGTTTGGACCAAAACCTTGTTGTTCCAGGCCTGGAACTTGTGGTGACCTGTCGGCCACCACCATAGGCTATCGGCCATGGATCATGGTTGTCGGCCATTGGTGTGGCCGGTTGGCTACCAGTGGTGGTCGACGGCCACCAGCGTCTTTTTCCAAATATTTGTTGACAACTGTGCCAATTGTTAGCACATTGAGATGCATCTCCCTACACGTGTATTGTAGGATGTTTCTAAGCTCAAGGCTTGTTTTTCTATATATATGGGAGGTTCCTCCCCCATTTTTGAGGGTTAGCAAATTTAGAACAAAATTTTCTCTCCCTACATTTCTTTCTCTCTCTAGCAATTTTTTGCATAGTTGCTTGGATACACTCTAATTTTGTTGATCAATTCTTAACCAAAGTTTCTTATCTTTGGTCTGAGGTTACTTGAGACCGTCTTTGAGCTCTAGAAGGTGGTCTTGGCTTGGTTTATTGCCTCATTTGTGTCTTCCCTTCAAGAGGTATAACACTTTCCTTTTATACTTGTTTTGCACACTTGCTTTGCCATCTTTTTCAACTATTTTGGGGCTGGTTTTGAACTATCAAAAACTCTATTTTTGTGGCCTAAAGGTGGTGGTTTGAGGCCATTTTCAATAAAAGGGTGGTTCACCCTTCTTACTTCTTTGTTTGTAAAGCTTTTGTACCTTTGTTCACCACTTTCAAACCAACTTTTGTGGGCCTTTTAACCACTGAATTTTAGAGGTTTTTTAATGACAAAAAACTCATTTTGAAGTTGAAAATTGGAGGGGTTAGCCTCCTCTCCTTGTGTCTTGTTTGCATGCCCAGTTAGCCCCATGTATTAGCTTAATGTTTTAGCTTTTTGTGACGCAAGTCCAGCATGTTTTAGCCTATGAAATAGCTTGTTTTAGCTCTGTTTTGGGCTGGTTAGTTCTTTTGAGTCTTGTTTTGCATAGTTATAGTGTAAGTCATTTCACTAGCTTAGTGTTTTAAGGCTTTAACCACCATTGGTTTGAGTTGATTGCATGCTTTAGTGCTTCTTCTTACCTAATTTCAGCACTTATAATCTCTGCAATCTCCCTCATTTCTTCACTTTTTCATTTTCTTTGAGGGTTGCTTCAAGCTTGGGATTCTTTAAGCTTGAGATTGAGGTCATGCTTAATGGTTTAATCCCTTTTGAGGGTTCATTACCAACGGCATGATCTCTCTCTTGCCTTACATTATCCCTTAGTTGACACTTCTTTGATCTTAGAAGACACTCACCAATGGACAAATTGATTAATGAATGATTTGGTAGCTAAATTGTGTAAACAAAATTGGCAAGAAAAAGTGGCAAGATAAGCATCTCTTTATGTTGCATTACATGTGTTCAAATCCGACGTTAATTTGAACACAAGGAAAATGGGACATTTCATACTCAAAAGTGATGAAATGTGCCATTTTCCAAGGTCTCCATTTCCCTTGATCATGCATGATAGGGTGATGGTCATTTTGGTTTCATTTTTCATTTATTAAACTTGCACAATTGGTTTCACAAGCCATCATGAAATGAAATTGCTTGATTGATGGTTTACGAACCAAATTTTGTCCCTCCTTTGATTTTCCCATGAAAAGGAGAGGCAAGGTATGCAAACAACCCTTGAGAAATACACTGTTTTGCTCTGTTTGCTCTCTGTTGTAGTAAAGAAGTCCAGGTTATCAGTGACCGACAGCCACCACCAGTAGTCGATTGACCACTAGTGGTAGCCGACTGGCCATCATTGGTAGCCGACTGGCCCCTTGTCGGCCATCAGTGAAATTTGCATAGTGTGTTGGTAAGGTGGAGTAGAGGTATTCTAGAAGTGGGCAGCATTGCCAGTGTTCAAATGTGCAAACAGAGGCGTTCAGCAGCAAGGCAATGGCTTTTCGGGTGGAAATCAAGCACGTGCATGAGCCTCCCTTGCATTCCAAGCTCATTTAACGTTTAAATATCTAGCTTAAATACGTGTCGTAATTAATTAGCTGTAGCTAATTAAGAGTTGTAATTAATTAGTTAGTTTAACTAGTTATTCGATTTCATTTTGTAATTAGTTAACTAGAATTGTTATTTAATTCGAGTTTTGTAATAATTAGTTAGCTTAATTAGCGTAGCTAGTTTGTTAGCTTATTCATTCGGACCCTCCTGTACGAGGGCGTAATATTGTAATAAGTGTGCGTGTGTGTGTATGTTTTCCAAGCCCACGTCTTTCTCCCTTTTATTTAATCGCTTTGATGGTTAGATTAGGGACATGTTTTAATTAGCATATCGCATGCTTGCATCCATTCATCCTGTCCTGCATGCACCGAGGCTCAACGCATCATTCCAACTGCATTGCCATTTCAATATCATATTTGAATACGTGTTTAACCGCATGTTATCAAATTGCTTCACATGTCATATTAGTAGCCGAACCTATTAGATTACATATCACATATGTTGCATTAGCCATCTTGTATAGTTAGGAATCATGCATATTTTTCTAACTTATGTCTTCTTGGCTTGGAGTACTAGATGAGTTTTTACGCTTTAGCATACTTGCATAAGTGTGAATGTTGCCATGATTAGCATGCTTGCCATGAGGCTATGTGCTTAAATGTTAAACTGCTTGAATGCCTGTGGATGAAGGCTTGTTGTTTGAATTGGAATGATTCAACAAATGTAAGTTGTAAGCCCACTTTGTTGAGTGGCAATCATGTTTTAAGCCCACTATTTTTGGTGGCAAATCCGTAAACTTTAAGCCCACTTGAGGTGGAAAAATTCAAACCATTTTCGTAAACAAACATAAGTTTAGGGCGTGTTTGGTAACGTTTACATTTTCAGTTTATATTTACAAAAATTTTATAAATTGGTTTTTGTTTATTTTTTATTTATTTTTAGAAAAACATAAACTACAAACGCGTTTGGTAATTGACAAAATGTTTAAAAAAATTTAAAAATATAAAAAAAGAGTGAGAAATGGCAAGTAGTGACAAGTGGCAGCGGAAAACGGTGGTGGAAAGTGGTGACGGTGGGTGGTGGGTAGCTGGTGGTGGCGGGTGGGTGGTGGTGGTGGATGGGTGGGTGACGGTGGTGAGTGGTGGGTGGTATCGAGTGGATGGTGGTGGATGGCGGGTGGTAATGGGTGGTGGCGGGTGGGTAGTGGTGGTGGTGGTGGGTGGGTGACGGTGACGGTGGCGGGTGGTGGGTGGTAGCGAGTGGGTGGTGGTGGTGGCACGTGGGTGGCGGGTGGGTAGTGGTGGTGATGGTGGGTGGGTGACGGTGGTGGGTGGTGGGTGGTAGCGAGTGGGTGGTGGTGGTGGTGGTGGCGAGGGGGGGTGGTGGTGGCAGGTGGGTGGTGGTAGTGGTGGTGGTGGGTGGCAGTGGCAAGTGGGTGGCAGATGGCGGGTGGTGGTGGGTGGTGGTAGTGGTGGTGGTGGGTGGCAGATGGCCGGTGGTGGTGGGTGGTGGCAAGTAGGTGGCGAGTGGTGGTGGGTGGGTGGGTGACGGTGGCGGGTGGTAGATGGTAGCGAGTGGGTGGTGGTGGTGGTGGTGGGTGGTGGTGGCGGGTGGCTGGTAGGTGGCTGGTGGTAGTGGGTGGCTGGTGGTAGCAGGTGGCTGGTGAGTGGTGGTGGCAAGTAGGTGGCGGGTGGTGGTGGTGGTGGCGGCGAGGGGTGGGTGGTGGTGGCGAGTGGGTGGTGGCAGGTGGTGGTGGTGGTGGTGGGTGGCTGGTGGGGGGGTGGGGTGTGGGTGGGGGGTGGCGGAAGACGGTGGTGGAAAATGGTGGTGGGTGGTGGCTAGTGTTGGGTGGTAAAAAAAAGAAAAACTCAAAACTCAAAACGGAAACACATTTTTTGTGTTTTCATTTTTTCGCCAAATTTATAAACTGAGACCACTGATTTATAAATCAAAAATTTTACCAAACAAGTTTTTATTTGAGTTTTTTGAATTTTTGTAAATATAAACAGAAAACTGAAAACGTAATTGTTACCAAACGACACCTTAATATTTCCAAATTGAGCAAACTAGTCTATACTTGATTGTGCACATCACGTAGTAAAGCTAGCTTAATAACCGGAACAAGAACACGTAATGTTTATAAAAATCATATCATGATTAGTAGAGGTCGATCTTTGACCGGGCGATCGGGGGTGCTCAATTCATGACCTTCCCCTCTCGTACCTAACTTCCCGAGCTGAGACAACTTTGGTGATGACGAACACGTGGCCTTTGGCACGAGTCATGGGTTTCCTAAATTTTCCCAAAATAAAACATTTAGATGGCGACTTTGTATCTGGCAAAGCAGTCCAATTTTGGCACTTTTTGATTCAAAATCAATTTTCCAAAATGATTTGTTGGATTTGGACTCATTGGTGTTTATCAATTTCACATTGCACTTGTGAGATTAGATTCAGAACTGCGGGAGTCCGAACTATAGGGCTTTCTTTCAAACCCTCCGAAAGGGGGTGCGAAAAAGTCGAGCTACACATATCATTTGTATTTTGCCCCAGAACTACACTGGTTTGATTCCTTGCGAAGAGATATGTAGGCCGCCTGCGGGCGCAACCATTTCTTTCTGTCTTGATTGTTTTTCCAAGTCTTACGGCCTTTTCAAAATGGGTCATCTTGGGCTTTGACATTCACTCACATCATTTCATGACTCCGAATTCTATCAAAGAGGGGCAATTGCAGACACCCCATTTTTTACGGCCCTTACGACTTGGATGCCATCGCATGCACACCCGATGATGAGTTTATAAGCTCGCCAAGTGCTCGAAGTCCTCAACGAAATGCCACAACTTTGAACCTTTCAAACCATGTACCTTTGTTGTCCCAGTTTTGGAGCAAGCCTAGCTTTTCCAGCCTGCAGCCTCGAATGGCCTGCCGGCCACCCCTTTTGGGCTACCGGCCATCATTTTTTGTCTACTGGCCACTGATGTGGCTTGCAGACCCCCAGTGTATTTTGCAGATATTTTATGCCAGTTGTGCCAGCTGTTTGCACAAATGCATGCATCTATCCCCACGTGCAGGGCTGGATCTCCTTGAGGGAATTTCATATTTTTTATATATATAAGGCCCCTCTCTCATGTTTTAAGGTTAGAAAATTTTGAGATCAAAAATTTTCCTCTCTCTCTACCAAATCTCTACACTTTTGGCTACAAATCTTCAACCTTTGCCTATACATCCTTAACTAAATCTCACCATCTTTGAGCTGAGGTACTTCTAAGCTTGGTTTGAGCTCAAGAGGGTGTGTTTACTTGGTTTTGTTGCTTGGAATTGCTTCTTCTCTTCAAGAGGTATAAGGCTTTACCTATTTGCTTGCTTCTCTACTATTTTTCCATTGTTTTGGGCTGTCAAAACTCTATGTTCTTTGGGCTAAAGCTTGGGTTTAAGGCCGTTAAAGGTTAGGGGGTGGTTCACCCTTCTTTGTACCTTGTTTTGGAGGCCTTAACCCTTGTGTTTCCCACCCTTTAAATATCTTTTTCCAAACTTTTAAACACTAATTTTCAGAGCATTTTTAGTTGCCAAAATCATGTTTTGAAGTCCAAATTTGGGAGGGGTTAGCCTCCCATCCTTGTGTCTTGCTTACTAGCCTAGTTGGTGCCATGTTTTAACATGTTAATCTACCTATTTTTAGCTCAAGTCCAACATGTTTTAGGACTTATTTTAGACTGTTTTAGCACTATTTTGGGTTGTTGGTTGCATTTGAGCTTTGTTTTGCATGCTTATAATGTAATAGTCCTCATGAGTTTGGTGTTCTAGGCCTTAGACACCATCTTGTTTGAGTTGATAACATTTATTTATGATTTTCTCAATCATTTTCAACACTTCATCATCTTTGCAACCTCTCTCATTTCTTGTCTTTTAATTTTTCTTTGAAAGTGGTTCAAACAACTTGTTTATTTAAAGCATGAGATTGAGATGTCATGCTTAATAGTTTAATCCCTTAGGGGGTTCTTTACCAACGGCATGATGTTTTTTTCATGCCTAAAACAACTTTTAGTTTGAGCCCTTCTTCCATTTAGAGGACTTAAACTCACCATTGAACTTAATGGATTAAAGAATGGTTGGTAATTTAAAATTGAGTAACTAAAATTGAGGCTAAAAAATGGAATAATTGGTTGTGTTCAATCGAACGTTAATTAAACACATGGAAACTTGAACCATTTCATACTCATTAGTGATGAAATGATTCAAGGTTCCAAGGTCACCATTTCCCTTGATCATTCATGAAAGTGATGAGGTTTGTGTCATGTTTTGCATTTATTGAACTTGCACACTTGGTTTCACAAACCATCATGCAATGAAATTGCATCCATTGATGGTTTGTGAACCGAACTTACTACTCCTTTGATTGCTCATGAAAAGGAGGGGTGAGTTGTGCAAACAAACCCTTGAAATACCCTATATATGCTCTATTTGTCCTCTGTTGCAGCAAAATGAACCTGTACATTAGTGGCCGAGAGGTGGCCGACAGATGGTCGGCCGAGTAGTCAGCAACCTTCATCACTGGCCGGCCAACCATTGATGAAAAATTGAACAGTGTGTTTCTGAGGCCAAGCAGAGCTGTTCTAGAAGTGGACAACAGTGTTGGTGTTCAACTGTGCAAACAGAGGCATTTAGAAGCAAAACAGTGGCTTTTTGAAAGGAAACCGAGCATGCACATGAACATCTTTCGTTTCTCGAGGCGTAGTAGTTCGTTGTTTAGTTTAATTACTTCTTTTAATTGCACTTTTGTTGTAATTATTTAATTAGTTAGTTAATTGTACTAAATTATTCAACTAGAATAGTTAGTTAATTCAAGTATTGTAATAATTTGTTAAGTAATTTAGCTAGTTATTCATTTCGGTTTGTAATAGTTAGCTTAATTAGCTTTAGCTCTAATTAGTTAGTTAGTTAGCTTAGTTTATTCATTCGGACTCTCCTTCATGAGAGCGCAATGTAATAATGTTTATGTCTTCCAACCCCACGTCTTTCTCCCTTTTATTTACTAGCTTACAATGATTAGTTTAGGGACATCACGTTTTGTTTAGCATACTCCATGTTTGCATCCATTTGTATTGCATGCACCGGGGCTCAGTTAATCATTCTAGCTGCATTGTTAGTTCAATACTTCTTTGAATACGTGCTTAGACCACATGCCATTTAAATTGCTTTATATGCCAAATTAGTAGCCGAGCCTAGTAATTACATATCACATGTGTTGCATTAGTCATATTGCATAGTTAGGAATCATGCATTTTTCTAACTCATGTTTATTTTGGCTTGGAGTACTAGGTGAGTCTTTATTCGATTTAGCATAATTGCATGATTGTCGATGTTGCCATGTCTAGCATGCTGGCCATGAGGCTAAATGCTTAAATGATAAATTGCTTGTATGCATGTGGATGAAGGCTTATTACTTGAATTGAAATAATTTGAGCAATGTTCATATGCGATCACTTTTTCAAGTAGTACATATTTCGAAACAATTTTGCAAAACAAACATAAACTCGAGATGCTCCAATTCTTGCAAGTTAGTCTATACTTTTATGCGTGCGCATCACATACTAATGCTAACCTAATAAACCAGAACAAGAGCATATAATATACATAACATTCATATCATGATTAGTAGAGGCCAATCTTTGATCGGGCGAGCGGGGGTGCATGTATTCATGACCTTCCCCTCTCATACCTAAGTTCCCGAGGCGAGACAATCTTGGTGATGACGGACACGTGGCCTTTGGCACGAGTCATGGGTTTCCTAAATTTTTCAAAAACAAAAAATATTTAGGTGGCGACTCTATTTATGGCAAAGCAGTCCGATTTTGGCAATTTGATTCAAAATCGATTTTCCAAAAGATTTGTCAGATTTGGACTCTTTGGTATTTATCAATTTCACATTGCACTTGTGAGATTCGATTTGGAACCGCGGGAGTCCGAACTATAGGGCTTATTTCAAACTTCCGAAAGGGGGCGCGGAAAAGTCAAGCTACCCACGACTTTGATTTGTTTTTGGGTCCCTCAATGTGTTGTAACTATGGTGATTTTGTCAAAAAAGTATCATATGTGCAAGTAGTAAATTTTTGCATAGCCATCTTTTTTTCAAACTTTGATTACTTCTGAAATTGTTTGTTTCATTGTTTGTTTGTCTACATATATATAGGCTATATAACTGTGTTTTATGTTTAAAAAAACATCTTGCTATATGTTTTGATTCCAAAGAATAGTTGTTTTGCTTTGAAGTCAATAATTAGAAAATATTGTTGCTATGAACAGTCCCTATAGAATTTCTTTGAAAACATTTTTTATGTATGTGGGGCATGAAGGTTTTTCAAAAAATCACATCTAAGGGGACTTTGATCCTCTCAATTTCATATATGTAATGGAGAATTTCCATTCATTGCGACTAAAATTTATTGACCTTTTTACTTTATTGACCTCTGTTAAATCACATATAAGGGAGGTGTTACCCCATCAGATTTTATGTCATGTTTGCTGAGAGACTTTACAAAAACACAAAGAATAAACGGAACCTCAGACTCTAAAGCTGCCCACGAGAACTCTATCCTCTGGAAAGAAATTGGCTTTGTTGTTTCACCCATTTTCAAGAATTTCCGAGGATGTTACACACCATGTGAGTGTTGTTATCACTGCCCTCAATGTGTTGTAACTATGGTGATTATGTCAAAAAAGTATCATACGGTTAAGAATTTGTGAAACATCAAATTAAAAATTAATGATCAAACATCTCCTGTCATGCAACATATGATTAAGATTATAATTATACAATTTTGTAAAGATTATATACATTCGAGTTTTATATAAATTTCTTTTTTAATTTGAAATGCCAATGTTATTCAATCAATACTAATGGGTGCAATTATTTTTACAGATGATCTTTGGCATGGAATTGTGGATATTCCTTTTCTGTCTACGGAGGAGATTCTTTATGCATAATCCGCTATCTTGCCGTCCTCTATTTTTGTGTAGATTACTATTAGTCGTATAGATTACTATGTGATATGGATTACTTTTGGCATGGAACAGATTACTATTGGCGTGGTATAAATTATCTTTTGGCATGGTTCAAGTTACTAGGGATATTTCTTTTTTGTAAACGTAGGACATGGTTTTTGTATGATTCTCTATTTTGTATGGAATTATTATTTTAGATTGGATTATACTTGGTTTGTATGGAATTTGACATTAAAAATTAACATTTTCAGATGTTTGAAAGGGAAATGGATATAGGTTCTGGAATGGTTGATAATATAATAGGTATGTGTATTGTTTTGTTTATATATAGTGTACAGGTTGCACAAAATAAATACAGATTGTGGATAAATTAATAATTAAAAAGATACTAAATAAAGTTTTTGGCGACTAAATGTTTAGTAGTAAAAAATAAAAGAAGTGAAGTTATTGGCGACTAACCAATTGGTAGCCAAAAAGGATATCAAGGTTTTTAGCAACTATATATTTTGTAGCTAGAAAGAAAGTAAAGATTTTTTGACGACTAAACATTTAGTAGCCAAAAATAAATGAGACTTTAGACGACTAAATAGTTAGTAACTAAAAAACTAAGATAAAAAAAATTGGCAACTAAACACCTAGTAGTGAAAAATAAATGAGACTTTAGGCGACTAAATAGTTAGTAGCTAAAAAAAAGAAATGAAAAATAATTATTTTTGGAGACTAAAAATTTAGTAGCCAAAAATAAAAATAGTGAGTAGCTAAAAAAATAAGATGAAAAATAATTTTTTTGGCGACTAAATGCTTTGGTCCTTAAATGTAATACTATTGCGACAAAACTTATCCATGACTAAAACTTTTAGTCACTAAAAGCTAAAATCATATGTTATTTGTAAACTTTTGGCAACTAAAAGTTTAGAAGCAAATTGCTGACTTTCGGCAACTAAAACGGCAACTAAAAAAAATTTAGTCACCATTCACTTTTCCCGACAATTATTTAAACGACTAAGTTAGCAACTAAATAATTTAGTTGCCAAAAGTGTCATTTGTTGTAGTGAGCAGCAATAGCCAACTATTTTAAATATTAAGAAAGATGAGTATAATTTACCTATGCAATTTACAAATTGGGCATGACTTATATAGAGTCGGTTATAATAAGACTTGAAGTCTTGAAATGGAATTCTTTTACAAATTCACATACAAAAATGGGGTAAAATGGTAACTAATTGTAGGTGTTGATTTTTGACCACACAACCAAAGGGGGAACTCAACTGGAGAGCACCGGCAAAATAGATTAAGCCTGAACAACCTATCACAGAAAGATAAGAATTTGGGGTGATTTGTTTACCTGATGGCACTCCGACGCTCAAGTCAGCAATCAAATATCTCTCAAAGATAGCAAATTGTGATCAACTCACAAGAAAACACTTACTGCTCACAGTACATCACACATACATGAGACCCACGGGGGTGCCCTACTTTTATATCAAGCAATGACCTGATCCTTGTAGAAGCCTCACTTCAATGAACACAAGCTCAATCCTCATCCGGGACTCTTAGCTAGAAAGGGATAAACTCCCTAAGAGCTTATCCTTATCTAGACTAGAGCCCTCTTTTGTCTAGGATTCCTTCCCCCTTATCCGCTTATCTCGGATTCTGGCATCTCCGCAGATTACCTCAGCCTTGCCGAGATCATCTTGGCAACATGTCCGGGCCAGGTAGCACCTCAGCTAACACCTCGGTGTCACCCTAGCCACGTGCCGTTATTCATAAAATACTCCCCCACAATTGCCTCCTAGGTTCTATTACCTCAGTAACCTGAGGTGATGGAATCTACACCATTTGTTCATATAGCATGTTGGTTACGATACCCTTTCTTCTTCATGACCAATATTATTGCTTGTCAGCTCCATATAGCCAAGACTTCTACAGTCCACTGTCCCAATGATCAAGAACCAAGAACTCAGCTTTCAAATATCTCAGCCAAGATCACTCCTCTAGCCGAGGTCCTAGCTTCATTAATTTAAGAATCTCAAGAGTTCTAATTTGTGCATGAGCTGTCACGCACAGTCCCTTCAACTCTTTCCTCCGTGCATCCTTTCCTTATTAGTTCCTACCTGACACACACTATCAAGTCGCGTTGCTTCTGCGCACGTCGCTTGACAAGCACGTCGTCCAAGGCATTTCATTATGGTTTGCCACCTTTTTGAGTTTCTAACAAAACTCCTCTCTCTCTCTCTCTCTCTCCATCCTTTCAACTTTGCAATTACGATTTCCCTCTCTTGCTTAAAATTTTCTCTCTCTACGCTCCCAGAAAACTCTCCATTGTTGTGCTTTTCTGCAACAACTCCGTTTACCATTTCTGGTGAAGCAGCTACTGTCATACTCCACTCGCCGTCACCGTTTGATTCCAGCGTATCTCAAATTGGTGTCCTTGTCTTCGGCTCCAGTCAGTGAGTTCATAATTTCTTTCCTCTTAATTTCAGTCCTTTCTATTCTTTTAATTTATTTCGAATCTGCTGTTTGTCCATATTGCCTATTGTTGCCTTGTATCTACACTCGTTGTATTCTGTTTCCATCTTCATGTTCTGGTCATCATTTCTATTTCTTGAATCTTGAATCTGTGTAGTGCTCCAAAGAATGCCAATCATGTTTTTCTTAAGATATTTGCACACTGTTTTTCACACACTCACTCAGTGATTTGAAGTTTTAGGTGTGCATATCTATTTTCTGCTTTAATCTTGGTTTCTAAATTTTCTTGTCTTTGATTCCTTCTTGGCTCTAATGTTCGTTTCATTTCTATTTGTTTTGTCTATTTTTCAGATTCTTGCTCTTGATTCTTATTTCTGCATAGACTTAGGTTTGGGATTTGATTTAGAACCTTGTTCTTTAGGAAAATCAAAATGAACTCCCCTTAGATCTTCAAAAACCCTGACACCAATGCCTATTTAGGTTTTAGCCGAGGTCTTCAAGCCTATATCAATCATTCTGTTGTCCAACCCCTTCTTGCCGAGATAATGGGTATGTTTAGGTAGAGGGTAGACACCCTAGAAAAACTAGAGCATTTTAGGCAGGAGTTCTCTATCTCTGCCGACGTCCATTTAAGGTTAGCTGGGGAGGAGGACTTTATCATGCCTGATGGACACTCCATGCCCTTCCCTGTTATTGCATTCATTGAATGCGGACTTCAGTTTCCCCTAAACACTCTCTTTTGAGAAATCCTTCACTATTACAAACTCAACCCCATGCAACTTGCCATAAACTCATATTGGATTATCAGTGGCATAATCAAACTAGCACACCGAGAAAAGGCTAGGATCACATTAGCCGACATCCAATTCTGCTATACCATGTGTGGCCTTAAGTTTGAAAAAGGCTACATATACTACCTTAAGCCCAGATCCACCACCTACAAACTAATAGCCGACCTCCCAAACTCCAACAAGGGTGCTGGAGATGATTACTTCATCGTCTCGGGCAACTGAGAGTTGGCACCTGATGATGATCTTTATCTCTATCCTCAGCACCGAACAGTTTTTAAAGAGGGTGATGGTAAGATTTGGTCATCCTACTATAATTCCATTTTGGTTAAGGCTTGCCAACTCATTCATCTCTACTAATGTTTGCTCCTTGCTTTCTGCAGTTCTTCCTCAGCCAGCCAAGGGATTTCGGCAATCATACATCCCCAGCCAAGATCTAAAGAAGCTCTTAGATCTCCCTATGCAGAGACACAAGGCCCCTCTTCTATTGAATTACATACTAACATACACGTCATCTTTGTCCGATGTCCCTCAGAGAAGTCAAACTCCACCGTCTACCTCAATCCCTCTAGTCACTTCTTCACTAAGAGCTGATCAGGCTTCTATTGCAGATCCAGTTGAGTTGCCATCAACCTCTGCCCCCGAACTTACCCCGATATCCCAACCCCGACGCCGACGTTGACGTCGTGCCCCAGCAAACACTCCAGTCGGCGGAACTCATAGCCGAAAATGCCGCGATTCTAAGGTGTCGGCTTACGATCCAGCCAATCCCCCTTCCAGTAATACACTTTGGGACTAGAGTAACCGTTGCTGCCACCACCAACGAAATGGGCCGTAAACCAGCCGTCGTTGAGGATCTTCTAGCTGATATTCTTAGGGTAGTGATTATGCAGTCCTCTTCTTCTCCCTCTCAATCCAAACCAAAGCTTAAGATAGTCAAGAGGGCTAAGGCCAAGTCTACAGTGACTCGGGTTGATTCTGAGGACACTATATTGATCTCCAAACTAGCTGAGATTGAAAAGAATACACCTGTTACCAACAAGAGGCCAGTTGAGGCCTCAACGCCCGATGCCCCACCGGCAAAGAAGCTGAGGTCCGACCACCCTGAAGGTAGCAGCAGTTTTCCTCGTAACATGATTTAGGCGCCCGAAGTCATGGTAGGGGACAAACCTTTGACAGCCGGTGACAACGCGATCCAGGATGTCGAGGTTGGCACTGCCTTGTCAACGGTCGTGCTCCTACCAGAAGATATGAATCATATAGCCAACCTCCACGAGTACGAGAACTTTGGCCTAATGATGCAGCACTCTGTCTTGGTAAGTCTCCTTATTTAGCCTTTTAAATTTTTTCAATACTTAGTCAAATTTCACTAATCTTTTTCAATCCTTGCAAGCCATCTAGCATGCGCATTCATACACGATCAAGATAGAGATGATAAGGAAGGAGTTAGCAAGGAAAACTCAAGAAGCTGCCAACCTCCTCTCCTCACTCAATCATGCCAAACCCAACAATGGAACTTTGTTGGATGAAGGCAAGGCTTCCAGGGCTGCTCAGAATCAAGCCGGGGAAAAAACAAAAACTACTGAGGCTAACACCGAAGCTGCCAATGCCGATCTTGAGGCTGCCAAGGCCAAGGAAGCTGAGTTAGAGGCCAAGCTCCAAGAGGCCCTTGACTCAAAGGATGTCGAGGTCAAGGCGGCCGATGAGAAGGCTTTCGAAGAACGCCAAGCCGCTGTCCGTGACCAGTACAAAGAGCAAGTCAACCTGGCTTGCAACCGAGGTTATTACCTTAGCTAAATGGTGGCACTCAACAAGATGTCTATCCCAATGGACTCCCCACTTTGGGATATTAACCAGCTCCAAATGCCTTTCCCTCCGACTCTGAAGGAATTCGATGATGATGTCGAGGAGGAGAACACCAAAGAAGAGGCTAAGGATAAAGAAGAGGCTGCTGCTAGGGCCAAGTCCCACAATCTAAATGAGCAAGTCCTTGACTTGACTTAGATGAGGAGGATGAGGCTTTCAAGACTGCCTCTCCTAAGAAGACCATGTCCGAAGCCGAGGTACAAGCCATCGAGAAGAGCCTCGACTTGACTCTTCTCGAGATCAATGCCGAGATCGAGGTTGAGAAGATTGCCGAGAAGCTTTCCCAACTGTCTGTTGAGGCTGAGACACAGCCAATCGCCGATGTAGAACAGTCTACTTAGAATCTTTTCCTTATTTGTACTTTTTTTTGTAATTTTATTTTCTTCTCTATTTTGAACAGTATCTGTTTTGTCGGGGCCGATGTGCCTGTTTATGTACTTGAACAAGTTGTCTCTTTTTCAATGCAAGTCTTCTCTTTTCTTCTAAGTATTGAATGTATGCTTTACCTGCCTTTACAACTTTGTATGTTTCCATACTTAGAATAATATACAATTCCTCAAAGTATACCTTAACTTTATAATCACTCTGGGTTTAGAACACCTCAGATATAAACCTTAACTGTTTGTCTCGGCCAACAATTGTAATACCTTGGCTAACACTTAAAAATATTTCAAAATATTTTTACAAATGTTGTTTCTTAAAATTTATTCAGTCAAGTATTGCTTCTTTACTTCCACTTGCTATCTTCTATCAAGACTTCACCATTCCCACCTTTCCAAGCTTGACAACCTGATTGGTCATCTCAGGTAAGATTTAGCTTGGATACATATTTCATTATTACCTCGGCCAATCTTCAACTTGTAAATTTTTCTAAAAATTTCAACAAGTGTCAGGCCCATTATATCTTGTAAATTTTCTAAAAATTTCAACAAGTTCCAAGCTCTCAAGTCCCTACTCCCCACCCCCTAATGTGAACCTAAGTTTCGTTTAAGTTCACATTATGCGATTATGGTCTTTTGCCGAAGTCAAATTCAAACAAAGACTAACTGAGGTGTTCAACCTTGGTTTCTCTGTTAACCTAACTGAAACGAACTTAGTTTCATTTCGAGTTTAACTCTGTCGACATGGCAAGTCTAGGTTAATTCAACTTAGTTCAACTCTATTATATGCAAGTATAATTCAACTATGTCAGACAATAAGTCTAAGTTATTCATCATGTTTCATTCAGAAACATCGCCAACTTTGTTCAACTCTATTATATGCAAGTATAATTCAACTCTGCCATAGAATAAGTCTAAGTTATTCGTCATGTTTCATTCAGAAACATCGTCATAGGACTGGTCAATCCTATCATACAAGTTTCAAAAAATCAAACTAGAATTTTATTATTACTTCGGCTAATGAAATTATGACATAAGCTTTGAAAGACCCAAAAAAAAAAAAAAGAAAAAAAAAAGAAGAAGCTAATGATAAAAAAAACTTCAAGTTGCAAGTGTTCTAGGGTTTTGGCAACTCTTTGCCATCAGTGTCTTCAAGCCGATATGCCCCATTGTAGGTAACCGAGATGGTTCTATAAGGCCCCTTCCAGTTTGGGCCTAGTTTCCCCTCCCTAGGATCCGTCTTGTTGCCGACGAATTTTCTCAAGACGAGATCTCCAATCTTGAACTCCCTTGGGTTGACCTTTTGTTATAAGCCCTAGCACGTTTGTTACTAGTATGCCTCCAGTCGAATTGCTACTCTCTCTCTTCTTTCCTCCTGCAGGTCTAGATCTCAGGCCATGAATGCCTCATTAGTCCCATTCTCTACTCCCTGGGTTTTGATCCCAGGGATGCCAACTTCCAGTGGGATAACTATTTCGGTGCCATAAGCCATGACAAAAGGAGACTCCCTAGTGGATTTTCTCGGTGTAGTCCGACATGCCCAAAGCACATTAGGCAACTCTTCCACCCATTTCCTCTTTGTTGCTTCCAGCCTCTTCTTGATCCCATCCAAGATAGTTTTATTGGATGCTTCTGCCTGACCATTGCTCTAAGGTAAACTTGGAGTGGAGTAGTAGTTCTTGATTTTGTACTTTGCACAGAAGCTTTTAATTAGCTTACTGTCAAACTGTGTACCATTATCTGCTATTATTGCCCTTGGGATTCCAAACTTGGTGATGATGTTCTTCCATATGAAGTTCTTCACATCAATATCTCGAATCTTCGCAAGGGGTTCAGCTTCTACCCACTTCATGAAGTAGTCGGTTGCTACCAACAGAAACTTCCTTTGCCTAGTTGCTTGGGGAAGTTGTCCAACATGATCCATGCCCCACTAGGAAAATTGCCAAGGGTTGGATACTGGGTTCAAATCTGCTGCTGGTTGGTGTATCAAAGGTGTAAACCTTTGACACTTCTTGCACTTTCTAACGTAGGCTTCGGCATCCTTCTGCATGTAGGGCCACCAGTACCCCTGAGTGATGGCCCTATGAGCAAGTGATTTGCCCCCAGCATGGCTTTCACAGACTCCTTCATGAATCTCATACAGAAAGTCGTCAACCTGGGAGGGATGTACACATCTCAATAGGGGTCCAGTGAAGGATCTCCTGTAGAGATGGCCATCTGCTATTAGACTGAACCTGGTCGACTTCATTCTGGTCTTGTGTGCTTCTTTTCGATCGTCCGGTAGCTTTCCATCCCTGAGGAACATTACTATTGCATCCATCTAGCTTGGTCCCATATCCACACACATTGCTTCGCACTCTGTGATCTGGGGCTCCACACTTGGGCCTGATAAATAATCAACCATTATGGTCTTTGCCTCGCCCGATTTCATTGCACTAGCCAGGTTAGCCAAGGCATCGACATGGTTGTTATCATCTCGGCTAACCTGCTATAGCCAGTAATCCTGGAACAAGCCTAGCAGTCTAACAACTTCTTTGACATAGGCTATCATTCTTTCATCTCGGGCTGCATACTCGTCTGTTGCCTGATTCATAATAAGTTGGGAGTCACAGAAGATTATCACCTCATCGGCTTCAACTACTGTTTCTAACTTCAACTCTGCGATCAATGCCTCATACTCTGCTTCATTGTTTGAGGCCTTGAACCCCAAACGAATAGATTGCTTTAACATTCATCCATCTAGAAATACTAACACTACTCCTGCCCTTGCCCCTTGACAGTTTGAACTTTCATTAACAAACAAGTAGAAGAAGTCGCCAATATAGATGTCGCAGGGCTTTGGTTTCTCTTCTTTCTTCTATTTTGCTTGAGTGGGGTTCTTGAGCCCCAGTTAGGTTTCTTCCTGCTCTCTTGGACATCCCAACTTGAAGCTCAATGGTGTCTGATGCGGGATGGCGCTAGGGGTGAACTCGGCCACGAAGTCGGCCAGAACTTGACCTTTGATTGCTATTCTGGCCCTAAACTCCAAGTCATATTAGCCCAACACTACCGCCCATTTGGCTACCCTGCCTATCAAATCTCCTTGCTACAATAGGGACTTCAAAGGATGCTCAGTCAGTACCACAATCTTGTGGGATTGGAAGTAGTGATTCAATTTTTTCAAAGCCATCACTAGGGCTAGTGTCAATATTTTCAGGGGTAAGTACTTGATCTCTGCACTTGCTAAGGTTTTACTCACATAGTATACTGCCCTTTGTTCTCCATTCTCTTCTCTGATTACCACTGCACTTACTGCGTACTCTAAAACTGCTAAGTATATGAGCAATTCTTCTCCAAGCATTGGATTTGATAGAACTGAAGCTGTTGTCAAGTACTTTTATAAGTCGACGAAGGCGACTTCACACTCTTCCATCCACAAAAAATCGGTGGCCTTCTTTAACAAACTAAAAAATGGTTTACATTTATCCGAACTTCTTCTTATAAACCTGTTTAGGGTTGCAACCCTTCCAATCAACATCTGCACTTGTTTTGTGGATGTCGGGCTTTTCAAGTCAAAGATGGCCTTGATTTGATCTGGGCTTGCTTCAATGCCCCTTCTGGTGACCAAGTATCACAGAAACTTACCAAACTCGACTCCAAATGTGCATTTTGAAGCATTGAGTCGGAGCCGATATATTCTCAAGATATCAAAAACTGTTTTCAAGTCGGCCAGATGATTCCTAGGTTCTTTGGTCTTCACGACCATGTCATCAATGTACACTTTTACTGTCTTGCTAATCAGATGTCTAAACATCTTGGTCACTAACCCCTAGTAGGTTTCTCCTGCATTTTTCAACCCCAAAAGGCATCACTTTGTAGCAATACAGCTTTTTTGGGATGATAAATGCAGTCTTCTCCTCATTAGGGGGATACATTGTTATCTGGTGGTATCCCTTGTAAGCATCCAGGAAGCTCATCCTTCCATGTCCTGGAGTGGCATCTGCTAACTGATCAATCTCGGGCAATGAAAAACTGTCCTTGGGACAAACCTTATTCAGGCTAGTGAAATCAACACAAACCCTCCACTTGTCGTTCTTCTTTTTCACTACCACAGTGTTGGACAGCTAAGTAGGGTAGTTCACCTCGCGAATGGCTTTGGCTTCCAGCAATTTGTCCACTTCCTCCTCAACTGCTTCAATATGCTTCAACGCCGGCCTCCTTGCTCGCTGGATGACAAGTTTAGTCAACCTGTCTACATTGAGCATATGGCATGTGACCTCAAGGTCAATGCCTGGCATCTCGTATGGCGTCCAGGAAAATACTTCTATGTTGACCCGTAAGAAAGCTTCAAACTCCCATTTCTCATCCTCGGCCAAGCCTGAGCCGAGAAGGAATAAGCGCTCGTCATCCCCTTCTTGGACCAGAATTTTCTTCAAGGTTTCCTCACTCTTCTCGGCTGGTTCTTTTTCGACATCATCTACAACTTCCATGTCCTCGTCTTCAATTTCTGCTGTTTTTGTCTCTCGCACATTGCAGGCAGATTCATTGCTGCCATGGAGCAATTTTTTGCCTGCACCTGATCCCCTCTAACCTCTTCAATTCCATGCTCCGTTGGGAACCGCAACAACTGGTGCAATATTGAGGGAATAGCCCTCATTACGTACAACCATGGCCTTCCCAAGATCACATTATAACGGTAGGGGGTGACAATTACTGTAAACTCTATGCTTACTTTCCTACTGCCCGCTTTCACCTCCAAATTTATTGCTCCTAGAGGCCATGTCGGCGTTCCATTGAACCCGACCATTAGGCTCTTGGACTGCTCCAAATCATCGTTGTGAAGGCCAAGCTCCTTGTAACATCTGACATACATGATGTCATAAGAGCTGCCTTTGTCCATCAGAATGTGCCTTAGCTGGTTTTCTCCCACCTTGAGGGTCACCACCAGAGTATCGTTGTATAGATGATGCACCATGTCGAGGCCTGCCTCAATAAAAGACACCATCAATCCCTGGTACTCGTTTGTCCAGGCCTCTTTTGTTGGACCTAACACACATGCTGTAAGTGTTTTACCTTCTGGGCCTCTTCTCATATATCATTCTCATTGACCTTTGAGTAGATCACATTAATCACCCAAGGTTCTGCTTGCTGTGGTTGTGGTGGAGGTGGTGCTGTTGGTGCCTGGGGCAGTCTCGCATGCTCTTCCTTCGTTTTGGCCTCATCCACTAGGTCCCTCAAGTGACCCTGTCTGATTAGATCTTCCAAATGCGTCTTTAGGGCTCTCCACCCCTAAGGTAGGTGCTCATCCTCATTGTGGTAAGCATAGTGCTTCCTAAGGCTTCTCCCCATAAACTCTCCAGGAATCTTCTTCGGCGCTCTATAGTACGGCTGGTTCTTGATCCTTTCTAGAACTTTATAACCCGGGATCCGGAACACAGTGGTGACTGCCTGTGCAGCCCTCAGCCCTGATTTTTGCCTGTTAAATCTAGTATTACCTTGGCCTCGCTTCGGCGAGCCATTTCTCTTCTCCTGCTTTGGCGCCTTTGATCCCGGCATATCCTCTTCCACTCTGGCATATTTCTCAATCCTTGCCATGAGCTCCTCCATACTCTTTGGTAGAGTCTCTGCCAGCGACTTCCAAAGCGTGCAATCATCCTCTAGGCCATTCTTAAAAGACATGACCGCCAACTCCTAGTTGCATCCCGGTATTCGGTTGAACACCTCATAGTACCTTTTGGCATAAGCCCTAAGGCTTTCACCTTCATTAATTTTCTGAGCTATCAGGGAGTCTACCCTTAGTGGCTGCAACTTGTTTGTAACAAACCTTGCCACAAACATCTCGGCCAAGTCTTCCCAACTCTTTGCAGTTCCTTTCGGCAAATTGTGAAACCAATCAAATGTAATCTCCCCAAAAGATGAGAGAAACACCTTGCATAGCAATGGTTCGTTCCTAGTGTACAAAGCCATCGAATTCAGATATAAGCTGACATGAAAGTTTGGATCGGACTTACCGTCATAAATTTGGAACCTCGTCATATGGAACCTTTTTAAGGCCTCAAACCTATCCAACTCAAATGAGAACGGCGTTCTCGGCTTGAAGGGGAATGTGACCTCGGCATTCTGCCGCTTCCTCTGGAGGTAGTTCCTCAAATCCTCCTTACTTTGACCAGGGGCTCGGCTGTCAACGGACTTCAGTCTTTTTGGTGCGGTACTTCCAGTGTCATTATATGTCCTTTTGGACTTCTCTTCATTCACCGTGGAAAAACACAGGCCCTTCCCTTGTATATTCCAGGGCTCTTTGACATACGTCCCCCTGGTCTGAGGTGTCCTCTATGAGTCACCCTTGATCGATTTTCCTCGCTCGACATCCCGTAAAGGCGGATGTAAGGGCTCATTTTCCCTGCTATGTTGTGGGACAGCTAGGATTGTTTTCTGCCCTCCTTTTGGGCATCAATCTTGGCCCTTAGTGTAGACACCCCATTTTTGACCGTCCTCAAGCCTCAGATGTTCTTGCAGGTACATCTAGTGACGAGTTTGGTTGCTCGTCGAGTACTCGAATTTCACGGCGGAATGTCACAGGTTTGAGCTTTCCAAACCCTGTATCCTTTCTGCCCCATTTTTGGACCATGCTTTGGTTCTTTCAGGATGCTTCTCTTGGTGCACTGACGGCCATGAAATGGGACTGCCGGCCATGCACTTTGGCCTGCCGGCCATCAATGAGCCACTACTGGCCATCACTGATGGCCGACCGGCCACCAATGTTTCAACATATATTTTTCTGATATTTTTAAGCCAGTTGTTTGCAGGATGGACCATCTGCACCCACATGGATGACTGGATCTCTTCAAGAGGATTTTGCATCCTCTATATATAGAGGCCCTCCTCTTGCATGAGGGGGGTTACAAAAATTTGTGAGCAAATTTTTCCCTCTCTCTCTCTAAATATATTACCTTGAAGCTTGAATTCTCTACAATTTTGCTTGGGTGTTCTTGATCAAACTTGATCATCTTGGTGTGGAGGTTGCTTGAGATCTTGTTTGAGTCCTAGAAGAGGGTTTTAGCTTGGTTTTGGATTGTCTTTGTTACTGATTTGCTGATGTGCTTCAAGGGTGAGGAGTTACCCCTTTTAAGCTTATTTTTTGTACATTGGTTTGGCCACCCTTGCATGAAATTTTTGGCCTAGTTGTCAACTACAAAAACCTCTATTTTTAAGTATTAAAAATGGTAGTTTGAAGCCCTTTTGGAGTTAGGGGTGCCCCCTCTCTTTTGTGGCTTATTTGCTAAGCTTTGTGCCATCTTTTTAAAGCCTTTAAAACAATTCTCTTTTGGCCCTTTAGCCACTGAATTCCAAAGGAATTTCAGTGGTAGAAACTTGGTTTTGAGGTCCAAAATAGGAGGGGGTGGTCCCCCATCCCCATGTCTTGTTTGCATGTGTAGATGGCCTAGTATTTGAGCATGCTTTTCTACCTTTTTATAGCCTAGTTCAAGCATGTTTTTGGCCTTATTTCAACATGTAATAACTCTGTTTTTGGCTGGTTGAGTCACTTCTTGCTTGCTTCTCACACTTGTGGTGTAATCATGCTTACTAGCTTAACATACTTGACGTTTTAACTTATTATTCTAGCATGTGTTGGCTCCACTCAGCATGTTTTTGGCCTTGCTTTGACATGCTTAAACTCTGTTTTGAGTGGTCTTGGTCCTTTGAGACTTGCTTTATATAGCTATGGTGTAGCTAGTTTCACTAGCTTTGTGTTTTGAGGCCCTTAACATGTTTTGCTTGAGTTGTTGGCATGTCATAGCATCATTTCAAAAATGATTTCAGTACATGTAGCCTTGTCACACTCTCACATATTCCACTCTTTCATTACTTTTGAGAGTTGTGTTTTATGCCTTGTTTATGAGCCAATACATAAGCATGTCTTTCTTGCTTTTCATGCCACCATCTTAGCTCATTTTAGCCACTCTTTTGGCATGTTTGAGGTCTGTCTAGGACTGATTTGGCCATTTGACTTTGATATTGCATGGTTCTAGTGTAAAGCTCTTCACTAGTTTTAATGCTTAAGTTCCCTAACATGTTGTACGTGAGTTGTTTGCATGTTAGAGTCTTGTGTTTCATGCCATTTGAGCACTGAAATTCTGCCACCTCTCTTATTTCTTCATTTTTCTATTTGTTTTGAGGGATGGTTAGTCTTAAAGTTATGTTTAAGCTTGGGATTGAGGCTTGTGCTTAAATGGCTTTAACCCTCTTTTGAGGGTTCCTCCTAGTCAAAGGCATGGTCTCTCTCATGTTTTAAGTCATCTTTTGATTGACCTCTCTCTCATTAGAGGACTTTCACATTGGACAAATCAATTAAAGAATGGTTTGGTAACTTAAAATGTGTAAACAAGAATTGAATCAAGTAAAACATGACAAGATAAGCATGTTATGTGTGCATTGTATTGTGTTCAATCGGACGTTATATTGAACACCAGGAAGATTGGTTCATTTCATACTTGAAATGATGAAATGAGCCAATCTCCTTGTCTCCATTGCCTTTGATCTCTCATGATAAGGTCATGGACTTGTGTCTTTGTTTTGTGCATTTATTGAATTTGTGCAAGTTGGATCCTTGGCCATCATGCATTGAAAATGCGTATTGGTAGCCTTAGACCCAATGGTGCCACTCCTTTGATGTTTTGAGATGATAAGGAGTGGCATAGTTGTAGACGTTCCCGAACGCCCCGGGAGGATGAGTCCCGTTCTATTCATATTGGGCTCCCTACAGTTTGGACTCTCGAATTGTCACGGTTCTTAATCTGAACCAAAGAGTCCAAATCCAGCAAATCGTTTTGAGAAAAAATAGATTTTTAGAAAAGAAGTGCCAAACATGGACTGCTTTGCCAGATACAGAGTCGCCACCTAAATATTTTATTTTGGGAAATTTAGGAAACCTTGACTCGGTGCCAAAGGCCACGTGTCCGTCATCACCAAAGTTGCCTCGGCTCGGGAACTTGGGTACAATTGGGGAAGGTCAGCTATGAGCACCCCCGCTCGCCCAATCAAAGATCGGTCTCTACTAACCATGATATCTTGTTTTGAAAGCATTATGTGTTCTTATTCTCGTTATTAGCCTAGAATTACTATGTTATGCGCACAGCAAACAAGTATAGACCAAATCGCCTAAATTGGAACAAAACATTGCATGTTTGTTTTGAAAATGGTTCGCTACTCGCAAGTAGGCTAAAATGCAGATTTTACCACCCTCAAGTGGGCTTTAGAAAAGATGGTTTTGCCACTATCTAGTGGGCTTACAACTCACAGTTTTAGTGCATTATTCCAATTTAGGTAATTCAACCTCCATCCACAGGCATTCAGGCAGTTATATCACATAAGCAGCTATCCTCATGGTAAGCATGCTGTCATGGCAACACTCACACGCATGCAAGGATGCTAAAACATAAATGCTCACCGAGTACTCCAAGCCAAAACAGAAACTAGTTAGTAATCATATGCATGATCCTAGTTCATGTTAAAATGACTAATGCATCACATGCAAGATGTAACTACAATAGGCTCGGCTATTCTAAGATGGCATATGATGATGCTACAACTAACACGTATTCAACTTAGAATTGAAATACAATGCAGTTAGTATGATGCGCCGAGCCCGGTGCATGCAAGACAAATGTATGGATGCACGCATGCATAGCATAAGGTATGCTAATTTAAATATGCCCTAATACTAACCATTGAAAGCAGGTAAGTAAAAGGGAGAAAGAAGTGGGGGTTGGAAGACATGCACACACGCACCCACACTTATTACAAATTCGCCCTCGCTCGGAGGGACCAAAAGAATAATACAAATCAATTAACCTACAAGCTAATTAAATATTGCAGACCACTTAACTAGTTAAGCAAATTAACTAAGCTAAGAAAGCAGTAAAGGCCTCGAGAAGAGGGTCCAATGCACGCGTGCTCGGGTTTGCTCGAAAATCCATCGCCATGCACAAACTGCCTCTGTTTACCCTGCTCTGCTCTTCTGAAGATTGCACAACTCCCAAGGAGCGCTCTATGGATATTGGGGAGCATCACCGACCAAGTGGGATCATCACCGGCCATTTTGAAGTGGTCATCGACCATCCATTGAGATCTCGGCCAAATATATTTGGTCGGTCGGCAGTATATATGGCCGGCCGTCCAAAACTTCCTGCAGAAACCTGTTTGACAGCAGCAGAGGGCAGACAAGGCATGGCAATGCATTTTCAAAGAATTGTTCGCACCACCACCCTCTTTATCATGTTCATGACTCAAAGGAGGATGGTCCTCGACCCTCGGACCACCAATCGCGCATTTCGATGCGTGTTGGCCCGAGAGCCAAGTTGTGCAATTTCAATGGAATAATGCATACAAACAAATAAGAGGCCCAACCTCTATCATGGTGATTCAAGAGGCAAGGCATGCATGCCAAATGCAACTTAAGCATGTGAGCTAAGTATGCAACATGAGCATGGAGGCAAGCATGCAAACATGCAATATGTACTAGGCACACAACCTAAGCTAACAAGCATGCAAGGCATGGAACCAAGCCCAAGGACTTAAACTATGGTCATGTGACACATGAAGCAAATGACCAAAGTGAAACAAAACAGCCCCAAATCATGCCAAAACAAGGTCAAAGACACACCTAGATGGCATCTAAATGGCCTATACATGGAAGCATACAAAAGGGGCCAAACATGGAGCATAAGACAACAACCTTTTAACACATTAAAGGAATATCAAATGCAAGCATATAGGCATGTCACAAGGACTGAAATAACATGAAAAGTGGTTCCAAACCACTGAAATGATGCAAGGATGGCATGCTAGAGGGGTCAATGCTCAAGGCATACAAGAGAGTTTGCCTGGTAGCTATACAAAACAAAGCATGGATGCCTCAAATGACCAAAAAAAGTCCCTTAGCATAGTAAAACAAGCATAAAAGCTTCACAAAGCTAGGCCAAAACACATGAGCATGGTAGTCTAAATGCTAGGCACATGTTGAGGCAAATCATGGCATTACAAGACAAGTATGCAAGGCAAGCATTGTGTGTCTAAACCAAGTAAAAACAGTGCTATATCATGGAAAAATAAGCACAAATAACACTTAAGACATGGCCAACATGAACTTAAAAATGGTGCTCACACATGAGGCTAAAATGGCACTTTTTGAAGACAACAATGAGAGGGGATGGCCCTCTCCTTCTTAGGACCTTAAACCACCATCTTCACTACTGAAATCCCTCAAGATTTCAGTGGTGAGGAGGCCCAAACAAGATGGTCCCGAAGCTCACCAAAAATAGCACAAAATGGGGCCAAACAAGGCCTAAGAGGGGATGAACGACCCCAAACACAAAAGTGACCTTAATGAAGTATCTTAAACACAAAAAAAATAGAACTTTTTTATGTTATACACAAAGCTCAAAACAGCAAGAAAGATAGGCAAAAAGTGTGTGCAAAAATGGGAAATAAAGAGGGAAAATGGGTTACCTTTGTAGCCAAAAGGGGACAGCAGCCTCTTGGTCCAAAAAATAGTCCCTTAGCCTCTGAAAATGGCCTCCAAGCTCCTTAGGTTGATGACGGAGGTGTTGTGCTAGGAGGTGTAGTTCAAATGGCCAAGAACTAGACCCTTTTGCACCCTCTAACCCACACAAATGTAGAGAGAGAGGGAGATATAGAGAGGAAGTGATATATATATGATATATATCAGATTTTTCTAACCCTCTAAAGGCGAGAAGAGGACCTCCTTTTATAGAGAAACCAAGGGGACAAAACTTCTCTTAGAAGCTTTGAGCAAAAAGGCCAAGCTTCTCTTAGAAGCTTGGAGCAAAAGGGCCAAGCTTCTTGGAGAAGCTAGACAAAGGGGTCAAGAGGTTCAAGCCTCTTCAAGAAGCTAAAAAGAGGATCAAGCTTCTTGGAGAAGCTAAAAAAAGGGTCAAGCTTCTTGGAGAAGCTAAAAAGGGTCAAAAGGTTCAAGCTTCTTGGAGAAACTAAAAAAAGGATCAAGCTTCTTTGAGAAGCTAAAAAAGGGTCAAGCTTCTTGGAGAAGCTAAAAAGGGTCAAAAGGGTCAAGCTTCTTGGAGAAGCTTGAAAGGTTCAAGCTTCCTCAAGAAGCTAAAAAAAGGTTCAAAAGGGTCATGCTCCCTCAAGAAAAGGTCTCGGAGAGGAAAAGTGGCCGATTGATCAAAAACAGTGGCCAGCCAACCAAACACAATGCCGACCGACCATCAATAGTGCCGACCGGCCATCACCAATGGTCGGTGGCAAGGAAACAAGGCCGGTGGCCTCAAGCCATGGCCGGTGAGGTGTGGGGACGGCCTACAAGCTATTTCCCACCCTCAGAAGCAAAACAATAAGTGTTTGATGTAAAACTAAACACAAAACAAACAAGTCGAGAGGTCTTGAGGCAAGGCGCGTAGCCGAAACCTCCGAGAACTCAAGACGAACACGAACAGGGATGATCATCGAGTGTTCAAACGATGACGTCCAAGTCTTGAGGACGGTCAAAAATGGGGTGTCTACGGTTGCCCCTCTTTGACAGAACTCGAAAGTCATAAAAATGACGGGAGTGAGTGTCAAAGCCCAGAGACGACCCATTTTTGACAAGGTCGAAGACTCAGACAAAAGCATACAAGCTACAAATAAAGGTATGCGCCCGAGGGCAAGGGCAAAATGCAAGACAATGCACAAAGCCGAGCATAACTTATGATCATGCAAAGAAACATAGGGACGTATCCTGGTGTTTCGGAAAGGTATAAGCATTGGAACGTATTCCAAATGCTCTTAACCAAAGAGAGAGGAATATAGGGACGCATTCCTGTGTTTCGGAAGAGCGGAAGAAACATAGGGACGTATCCCAGTGTTTCGAAAAAGTGGAAGAAACATAGGGACGTATCTCGGTGTTTCGGAAAGGTGGAAGAAACATAGGGACGTATCCCGGTGTTTCGGAAAGAGAGAGAAACGTAGGGACGTATCCCGGTGTTTCGATAAGGTATAAGCATTGGAACGTATTCCAAATGCTCGTAACCAAAGAAGGAGAAACATTAGGACATATCCCGCTGTTTTGAAAAGAGAGAGAAACATAGGGACGTATCCCGGTGTTTCGAATTGAGTGAGAAACATAGGGACGTATCCCGGTGTTTCGAATTAAGTGAGCATTGGAACGTATTCCGAAGTTTCAGAAAGAAGGAGAAACATAGGGACGTATCCCGAAGTTTCGGAAGGAAAGAGAAACATAGGGACGTATCCCGGAGTTCCGGAAGGAATGAGAAACATAGGGACGTATCCCGGAGTTTCGGAAAGAAAGAGAAACATAGGGACGTATCCCAGTGTTCCAGAGTGGTTCAAGCACCAGAACGTATTCCAAATGCTCTTAACCAAAGAGGGAGAAACGTAGGGACGTATCCCGGTGTTTCGGAAAGAGAGAGAAACATAGGGACGTATCCCGGTGTTTCGAATTGAGTGAGAAACATAGGGACGTATCCTGGTGGTTCGAATTGAGTGAGAAACATGGGGACGTATCCCGGTGTTTCGGAGAGAGAGAGAGAAACGTAGGGACGTATCCCGGTGTTCCGCAAGCAATGAGAAACATAGGGACGTATCCCGGTGTTTCGGAAGGAAGGAGAAACATAGGGACGTATCCTGATGTTTCAGAAAGGAATGAGAAACATAGGGACGTATCCCAGTGTTTCGGAAGGAAGGAGAAACGTAGAGACGTATCCCAGTGTTTCAGGAAAAGGAGAAGAAACATAGGGACGTATCCCGGTGTTTCGGAAGGAATGAGAAACATAGGGACGTATCCCGGTGTTTCCGAATAAGAGAGCGTGCATAATAATGCAAGTGGAAAGTGCGTGACAATGCAAGTGAAAAGGTGCATTACAATGCAAATATAATGTGCATAACAATGCAGGTGTAACGGTGCATAACAATGCAAGTGAAGTGTGCGTGACAATGCAAGTAAAGAGGTGCACGACGATGCAAGATAGATGTGCATAAAAATGCAAGTAACGAGCATAACAATGCTAGATAGATGTGCATAACAATGCAACGAATGGTGTGCATAACAATGCGAAAAGTGGTGTACATAACGATGCGATGAATGTGCAACTTCAAAAGCGTGTTTGAAACAAAATGCCGAATAAGGAAATACAAGCCTTAACGAGACCAAATCCAAACACGACCTCCGATTTACCTCTCGGAGGGGTTTGTAACACACTTCGCTTGAAAAGGGTACACCCTGTTTATATTGGCAAGAGATAACAACTGCTGCTACTTTAATTGCCATTCTGACTTGAAGCAGGCTTAAGCTTGGAGTAGAGGCACACTCATTCTTCGAAGCGCTGACAAGGCCTGAAGAGGTATATCTGGAGTACAATCACGGAATTTGCTGAAGGTGAAACACACTCAGATGCTTCGATTTTTCCTCTTTTCTTTTGCTTTGTAGTCTGGAACCCATATAGCTTCAAATAGGTCCTTGTTTTTCTGTTCTTGCATGACCTGGGTTGAACCCTGCGGTTTTAAGAAAGAACAAATTCTTGTTTTGCACAAATGTGGAGAATGGCACGGCGCTCGAAGCGCAAAACGATTTTTTTAAAATTGAGAAATGAGTTCTCGACCGGGTATTGAGCCTACAACTGAATACAGCGAAAAAGACTCAATAACGGAAAACAAAAAGGTAAACAACCTAAACACATCGAGACACACTCGGAATGACTCAAAGCAAGAATCGAGACAATCAAAACAAAAGACACGATATATAGATGTGTTACAAAGACGAGAGACCTCTCAGTGCACACGGAGCCAGTTTCTCCGAGTATTATTTCCCACCCTTTCCTCATTTGTGATTCACACATCACTCGGCCCTGTGGCTATTTTTTCTCTCAAAACCCTTTTCTCGCTTTTTCTCTCAGCGCACATCTCTCTATTCTTCAATCTCTCATTTTTTATCCCTCCCCTGGGTGGTTGATGGATAAATAGAAAGTTGCGGGGTCTTGCCCCTAGCATTCCGCTAGATTCTTCTTCTTGTTCACAACAGTGAGTTTCTCCCACAGAGGGGCTGTGCTACAACTGGGTGTGTAGCAAATCTGCAGCTGACATCGGTTGACGATGCTCTGTTGGGGAGTTTGGACATGATCAGATCTGTCCAGATGAGGGAGTGGAATACCATGCTCCATTCCAGTTCGTGCTTCGCACTTGGCTAGATACCTCATTGCGTGGAGGATGTGAGAGCTTTCTGCCCTTTTGCGGTCAGCTTCAGTGGTGCCCTTTTCCGACAGGTAGAGTGCCCTTTCTGGCAAGTATAGTGCCCTTTTGGGCAAGTATGTTGACAACGGGGAAAAGACAGAACACCTGACTCAACTGTGCCCCTAGTTCATCATTTTGACCATTTTTTTGTTTTTGGTTTTAAAACAATTTTGACCAACATGAAAGTTAGATTAACATGCTTGTTCAACTTTCTGATTTAAAATCATGCAAGTCAGGCTATGAGCACTGAAAATTTTCCCTTTTTGGGTACAAGAAATGGTCCAGTTTTAGGAAAATGGAATAATTTTCGAGAGAATTAGTCAACCTCAGTAAAAATTCTCAAAAACTATTTTTGCAAATGACCAATGCTCAACAAGCGTGGAACCTACTCTTGAGACGCACAACCTCGGATCTGGAGGAAAATTGCCCCTTGCTCGAAGAGAGCTGCATGGCAACGGAAAGTTGCCCCTTGTTTGAACGGCACCGCAGTGCATTATATGGCAACGGGAAGTTGCCCCTTGTTTGAATGGCACCACAGCGCACTGTAACCAGTTCCCATAGTGACGATCACAACCGAACTCTCGGATACAGAGAAAACGAGGACCACCAAAACCAATACATGGACACACTTGATTTGGAAGTGTTTGTGGCTGGACTTCAGAATGAAGTTGCCTACATATCCCAAACATGGGAATCAAGCCTTACGTAGTTCGGGTTTAAGGTGCACTCGGGTATTAACCTTCTCTTTTTAGGATCTAACTTTTGCCAAGGCGCGCCGTTGCGGGTTTTCGACCTTGCGAGCTTTATTTTTCTTTTCTTTTCAATTCTTTTCTTCTTCTTCTTTTTTTTTTTTTTTAATCTTTTCTTTTTCATTCTTTTTTTTCTTCATTTTTTTTGGTCTTCTTTTTTTTTGCATTCTCATTTTTTGTATTTTTCTCTGGCTCTAACTTTTGCCTGGGTCGCCCTTCCGGGTTTTCGGCCCAGCGAGCCTCTCAAAGGGTAAGAGTGTAACAAGTCCATGTCAAATGGTTTTGAGATCCTGAAGTCATTTGAGTCCAGGAAAATGGCTGTTGTTCGCTGACGATGCAGGAGTCCATCCAATAGGGGGTTGAATTTGCCCTTAGTGTTGCGGATAGGAACTCGGTTGTTCTTCAGCAGAAACTGTCTTCTTTGCTCCCTTCTGGGATTTGGCATTCTTGCCGACCTTCTTTGATTTGTGGAATGATCCATCTTCGGCTCCTCGATCATATTTGAAATCCTTTGCCCCTAGTTCGAAGGGTGCTTCTGATCTAGCTTTGCAAGCTTCTTTTGATGACATCTGATCTTCTTGATCTGACTTTCTTGCCTCTTGTTCGAGGGCTGCTTTGAATCTGGCCACACAGGCCTCACGTTGTAGTTGACCATTGAACATTTCTGAACTTAAGTCCAAGGTTTGACAATGAGGGGTCGAGTCTTGAGGCTGAAAGCGATCCTAGGCTGCACAATCTCAAGAGTGATTCCACACAGGTCTTCGCAAGATCGCGCAAAACAGTTTTTGAAATCTTTTAAGAAAGCGACAAATCGCTCGCGCTGAAGACAATGTGGAACCAATCTGGATCAAGTCAGGATCTTTCTCAGTACTCACGCTAACAAGCATGATTTCAATCATTAAGGGCTTAGCACGCCTATCTTTCTCTCAATTGATCAAATTTTGCAAAACCCGAGGAATTCCTTCCTCTTCGTTTTTATCACAATGTTTCAAAAAAAGTTTTGGAAAACTTAGGTCGATGCAATGAATTCAAGGCACAGAAAAGACACAGCTTCTAGTCAAATACTGCCATCTTATTTAGAATTTCTGGCACAATTGGCACATGGCAGAAGCAAACACAAGAGTGTGAAAATCACTGTTGTTCCATTCAGATCTATTGGTGTAACTGGCTCCAAGACAGAAACAGACTCAAAAGAAAGCAAAAAAGACAAACACAAAACAAGCGAGTGATGTCCGAGGTAACATCCCCGAAATCACCCGACTCTAACAAAACAGGACTGACTCGACACAAAAAGACAGACCCGACTGACTCAGTATGAAAAGACTGACTCAATACAAAATGACAAGACTGACCCAATACCCAAGTCAAAAAAGCACGAAAACTAGCATTCGCAAAATGCTCAAAACAGTGCGTGCCATACGCCACATCCGGAGTAAACTGAGCGCCGCCCGCAGGTGGTTCATCCCTCGATCACATCACATTATCCTCCATAAGTTCACTGATCAAGTGCCGATAGACTTTGTAGGACCTGGTGCGGGGATGACCTGGTTGTCAATCAAATTTTGTATCTCATGGCGGAGACGGACGCAACTGTCGATGTCATGACCGGTTTGTTGATGAAAAGCACAGCACTTAGTCGAGTCATGCTTTGGAGGGAGAGGATCGGGTAGAGGCCGTTGTTCCAACGGTTTCAGATGTCCTTTCCTGAGTAGGACCCCTAGAGCTTTAGACGAAGGCATAAAGAGTGGGGTGAAAACCCTCTTGCCTCGGGGTAGATAGTCCGAAGTTCGGGGGTTTGAAGTGGATGCACCAACAAAGGGGGTGGCTGCTCTTGGTGTAGTGGTGGCGACCATGCCCACGTCTGAGGTCCTAGCAGCTGCGTCACCACCGGTGGTCGCATTTGAACTGTGGGAAAACGCCCTCCTAGGCTGCTCCTTCTCCTGGTCAATGAGGCCCTCCTTCATAGCGTCCTCAATCTGTACTCCCATCTCATGCAAATCTGAAAAGGTAGGGAAGGGGAGCACGATCATTTTTTGCATTAGTTTGGGCTGGAAGTTGCGCACAACCATCCGTATTTGATCCTTATCCGTTGACCTAATGGTCATCATTGAGGCCTTGGCCCTCCAGCGGGCCACGAATTCTGAGAAGCTCTCCTTTGGCTTTTGGCGGGTGACTTCAAGATCACGAGTTGTGACCTCAATCTGTGCGTTGTAGGAGTATTGATCACTGAAGGCCTCAGCCATCTCTTCCCAATTCTGTTTCACAGAGTTCTCCAATTTTGCATACCAGATTGCGGCTATCCCAGACAGGGTCCGGCCAAACAATGATAACTTCTGTAATCTGGTGAGGCCCATCCGCCTTAGTATGTCCGAAAACAGCCGCAAATGTACCATGGGATCCCCAGATCCATCAAAGCGGTCGATGTGCGACATCTTAAATCTGTCCGGCAGCGTCACAGCCGAGTCTGTATACCCATCTTCAATGTCAGGAATGGAGTGGGCCCCCTGAGATTTCTTGAACAATTTCTCAAGCTTGCTCACTTTCAATGCTGTGGGGTTCGTCTCGACATCAAAGGGGAGGTCTGGTAGGTTGGTGGGTGTTTTAGATAGCTGGGGTAGAACTAGAGGCGGAGCTGGCCCTGTCGGAATGTCCGTATCTTCCTGGACATTAGCTGTCTCCCCGAGTGTTGGAACTCTTGGTGGGGGAGGAGCCTGGTGTGAAGTAGATACTCCAGTTTGTTGCTCTAACCTGGCAATTGTCTCTGCCTGTTGGGCTATGACCACAGCCTGTTGCTTGACGAATTCTGCTTGACGGACAGCGTCTTGCTGCATGGCTTTCATACTATCCTGGAGTTGGCGCACCATCTCTTCCATTCCCGCCATACTGCCCTGATCTAATTGATCTATTGGTATATCTGTCTCTGTGGTAAAAGCAGATATCTCAACCCAACCGCACAAAGGTGAGATGGATAATGACTGATGATCCGAAGACTGTTGAACTGATGATCTGTGCCTGACTGGCCTTTTTACCCTGCCTTTGGCAAAGGAGCACTGATTGCCCTTGAACTGAATCTCTGACCCAACAAAGTCTATCAACACAAGTCCGATGAACCTCGGGGGATATCGGAGCCTTCTGAAGCTATGGTTCCAAGACTACCCTAGCAAAAGAAAAAACACGCAGCATCTCAGCTTGATTTCACCCGAACATATATGAGCATAGTTGAATGAGTGTGCTCTCTACTGAATTCTGCCCAAAATTCTACCGGTGAACTGATACCCTCAGGTAAAACTGATTCCCAGATACTGATGCCCGCAGGCCTGATACCCAGACTTGCAAACTGTTACATGCATTCATGTAGGGACACACCCTAAAAGCACATAGCAAGCAAGTGATAGCCAAAACACCCCTATGGAGGGGTAGGGTTTCCCTGTCCTATTTTGTCAGGAGCTAGGGTTTCACTATACACGCAGCATTTTTCAAACAACCTAACATCGGGTAAGCAACCTGTCCTAGTTTGGAATGGTCACTATGGATTTCGATATGCACTAGGTCGAATGGTCGAAAAGGGTGCCCCGGTAAAATCGGGGTTTGTGTTCCCATACTGTCAGAACCCACAACCGGTCAGCCTTATGGCATGCTTTGACAAAGTCAAGCCTCCGGCAAACCGTTCAGGAATGGCAGATGGCAAACACGGTGTCCTAGGCGCACCAATGCACATGCAATGCAAAGAGACACATAAATGAAATCAAAACAGGATATCACGAGTTCGAGTCAAGCTCTCTAAATCCCCAGCGGAGTCGCCAGAAACTGTAGACGTCCCCGAACGCCCCGGGAGGATGAGTCCCGTTCTGTTCATATTGGGCTCCCTACAGTTTGGACTCTCGAATTGTCACGGTTCTTAATCTGAACCAAAGAGTCCAAATCCAGCAAATCGTTTTGAGAAAAAATAGATTTTTAGAAAAGAAGTGTCAAACATGGACTGCTTTGCCAGATACAGAGTCGCCACCTAAATATTTTATTTTAGGAAATTTAGGAAACCCTGACTCGGTGCCAAAGGCCGCGTGTCCATCATCACCAAAGTTGCCTCGGCTCGGGAACTTGGGTACGATTGGGGAAGGTCAGCTATGAGTACCCCCGCTCGCCCGATCAAAGATCGGCCTCTACTAACCATGATATCTTGTTTTGAAAGCATTATGTGTTCTTATTCCGGTTATTAGCCTAGAATTACTATGTTATGCGCACAGCAAACAAGTATAGACCAAATTGCCTAAATTGGAACAAAACATTGCATGTTTGTTTTGAAAATGGTTTGCTACTCGCAAGTAGGCTAAAATGCAGATTTTGCCACCCTCAAGTGGGCTTTAGAAAAGATGGTTTTGCCACTATCTAGTGGGCTTACAACTCACAGTTTTAGTGCATTATTCCAATTTAGGTAATTCAACCTCCATCCACAGGCATTCAGGCAGTTATATCACATAAGCAGCTATCCTCATGGTAAGCATGCTGTCATGGCAACACTCACACGCATGCAAGGATGCTAAAACATAAATGCTCACCGAGTACTCCAAGCCAAAACAGAAACTAGTTAGTAATCATATGCATGATCCTAGTTCATGTTAAAATGACTAATGCATCACATGCAAGATGTAACTACAATAGGCTCGGCTATTCTAAGATGGCATATGATGATGCTACAACTAACACGTATTCAACTTAGAATTGAAATACAATGCAGTTAATATGATGCGCCGAGCCCGGTGCATGCAAGACAAATGTATGGATGCACGCATGCATAGCATAAGGTATGCTAATTTAAATATGCCCTAATACTAACCATTGAAAGTAGGTAAGTAAAAGGGAGAAAGAAGTGGGGGTTGGAAGACATGCACACACGCACCCACACTTATTACAAATTCGCCCTCGCTCGGAGGGACCAAAAGAATAATACAAATCAATTAACCTACAAGCTAATTAAATATTACAGACCACTTAACTAGTTAAGCAAATTAACTAAGCTAAGAAAGCAGTAAAGGCCTCGGGAAGAGGGTCCAATGCACGCGTGCTCGGGTTTGCTCGAAAATCCATCGCCATGCACAAACTGCCTCTGTTTACCCTACTCTGCTCTTCTGAAGATTGCACAACTCCCAAGGAGCGCTCTATGGATATTGGGGAGCATCACCGACCAAGTGGGATCATCACCGGCCATTTTGAAGTGGTCATCGACCATCCATTGAGCTCTCGGCCAAATATATTTGGTCGGTCGGCAGTATATATGGCCGGCCGGCCAAAACTTCCTGCAGAAACCTGTTTGACAGCAGCAGAGGGCAGACAAGGCATGGCAATGCATTTTCAAAGAATTGTTCGCACCACCACCCTCTTTATCATGTTCATGACTCAAAGGAGGATGGTCCTCGACCCTCGGACCACCAATCGCGCATTTCGATGCATGTTGGCCCGAGAGCCAAGTTGTGCAATTTCAATGGAATAATGCATACAAACAAATAAGAGGCCCAACCTCTATCATGGTGATTCAAGAGGCAAGGCATGCATGCCAAATGCAACTTAAGCATGTGAGCTAAGTATGCAACATGAGCATGGAGGCAAGCATGCAAACATGCAATATGTACTAGGCACACAACCTAAGCTAACAAGCATGCAAGGCATGGAACCAAGCCCAAGGACTTAAACTATGGTCATGTGACACATGAAGAAAATGACCAAAGTGAAACAAAACAGCCCCAAATCATGCCAAAACAAGGTCAAAGACACACCTAGATGGCATCTAAATGGCCTATACATGGAAGCATACAAAAGGGGCCAAACACGGAGCATAAGACAACAACCTTTTAACACATTAAAGGAATATCAAATGCAAGCATATAGGCATGCCACAAGGACTGAAATAACATGAAAAGTGGTTCCAAACCACTGAAATGATGCAAGGATGGCATGCTAGAGGGGTCAATGCTCAAGGCATACAAGAGAGTTTGCATGGTACCTATACAAAGCAAAGCATGGATGACTCAAATGACCAAAAAAAGTCCCTTAGCATACTAAAACACGCATAAAAGCTTCACAAAGCTAGGCCAAAACACATGAGCATGGTAGTCTAAATGCTAGGCACATGTTGAGGCAAATCATGGCATTACAAGACAAGTATGCAAGGCAAGCATGGTATGTCTAAACCAAGTAAAAACAGTGCTATATCATGGCAAAATAAGCACAAATAACACTTAAGACAAGGATAACATGAACTTAAAAATGGTGCTCACACATGAGGCTAAAATGGCACTTTTTGAAGACAACAAGGAGAGGGGATGGCCCTCTCCTTCTTAGGACCTTAAACCACCATCCTCACCACTGAAATCCTTCAATATTTCAGTGGTGAGGAGGCCCAAACAAGGTGGTCCCGGAGCTCACCAAAAATAGCACAAAATGGGGCCAAACAAGGCCTAAGAGGGGATGAACAACCCCAAACACAAAAGTGACCTTAATGAAGTATCTTAAACACAAAAAAAATAGAAATTTTTTATGTTATACACAAAGCTCAAAATAGCAAGAAAGATAGGCAAAAAGTGTGTGCAAAAATGGGAAATAAAGAGGGAAAATGGGTTACCTTTGTAGCCAAAAGGGGACAGCAGCCTCTTGGTCCAAAAAATAGTTCCTTAGCCTCTGAAAGTGGCCTCCAAGCTCCTTAGGTTGATGACGGAGGTGTTGTGCTAGGAGGTGTAGTTCAAATGGCCAAGAACTAGACCCTTTTGCACCCTCTAACCCACACAAATGTAGAGAGAGAGGGAGATATAGAGAGGGAGTGATATATATATGATATATATCAGATTTTTCTAGCCCTCTAAAGGCGAGAAGAGGCCCTCTTTTTATAGAGAAACCAAGCGGGCAAAACATCTCTTAGAAGCTTTGAGCAAAAAGGCCAAGCTTCTCTTAGAAGCTTGGAGCAAAAGGGCCAAGCTTCTTGAAGAAGCTAGACAAAGGGGTCAAGAGGTTCAAGCTTTTTTATGAAGCTAAAAAGAGGATCAAGCTTCTTGGAGAAGCTAAAAAAATGGTCAAGCTTCTTGGAGAAGCTAAAAAGGGTCAAAAGATTCAAGCTTCTTGGAGAAGCTAAAAAAAGGATCAAGCTTCTTGGAGAAGCTAAAAAAGGGTCAAGCTTCTTGGAGAAGCTCAAAAGGGTCAAAAGGGTCAAGCTTCTTGGAGAAGCTAAAAAGGTTTAAGCTTCCTCAAGAAGCTAAAAAAAAGGGTTCAAAAGGGTCAAGCTCCCTCAAGAAAAGGTCTCGGCCAGGAAAAGTGGCCGATTGATAAAAAACAGTGGCCGGCCGACCAAACACAATGCCAACCGACCATCAATAGTGCCGACCGGCCATCACCAATGGTCGGTGGCAAGGAAACAAGGCCGGCGGCCTCAAGCCATGGCCGGTGAGGTGTGGGGATGGCCTACAAGCTATTTCCCACCCTCAGAAGCAAAACAATAAGTGTTTGATGTAAAACTAAACACAAAACAAACAAGTCGAGAGGTCTTGAAGCAAGGCGCGTAGCCGAAACCTCTGAGAACTCAAGACGAACACGAACAGGGATGATCATCGAGTGTTCAAACGATGACATCCAAGTCTTGAGGACGATCAAAAATGGGATGTCTATAATAGTACAAACATGTCCCTGGAAAAACCTCTATTTTTCTCTGTTTTGTGTTGTGTTGCAGTTTGGTGTTACAGCACACCAGTGGCCAGCAGTTCTTCACTGTTGGCCGGCACTCTTTCATTGTTGGCCAGCAGAGGCACACTCTTGGCCGGCAGGTGGCCGGCAAGCCACGGGTGCATTCCCCAGCATTGTTTTGGTAAGGTTTAGCATAAAGTTCTTAGAGACACCCTGCAAACAGAGCCTCTAAAGAGCAAATCGGAGAGCTTTTCGGGAAGGAAACCGAGACATGCATGTTCAACTTCTTCAAACAGAGCTGAGGCAGTGTAGTTTAAAGCTTTTCTTGTTAGATAGCATGAATTTGTAATTTAATTAATTACTGTGCTAATTAGTTAAGTGTTGTAATAATTAGTAAGTAGTTTACTAGTTATTCAATTTGGTTTGTAATAATTAGTCTAATTAGTTTAATTAGATTAGTTAGCTTAGTGTAGCTTAGCTTAGCTTAGCTTGTTCATTCGAACCCTCCTTCGAGAGGGCACAATGTTGTAATGAGTGTGCGTGAGTGTGTGTATGTTTTCCAACCTCACGTTTTTCTCTTTTTTATTTATCTACTTTCGATGGTTAATTTAGAGCATATTTTGATTAGCATATCTCATGCTTGCATGTTTGCGTCATTCATTTGTCTTGCATGCACTAGGCTCGGCGCATCATTCAAACTGCATTGTATTTCAATACATTTCTTTGAATATAGGTTTTACAGCATGTTATCAAAGTGTTGCATTCATATGTCATCTTAGATTGCCGAGCCTATTTAGTTGCATTATTGTATATGTTGCATTAGGCATCATTAACGTAGCTAGGATCATGCATATTTCTAACTAACTTTTGTTTTGGCTTGGAGTACACTATAAGTTTTATGCTTTAGCATACTTGCATAAATGTGAGTGTTGCCATGATAGCATGCTTGCTATGAGGCTATGTGCATACTTGATTAATTGCATGAATGCCTATGAGTGGAGGCTTTGTTGCTTGAATTGGGACAATTCATCAAATGTGAGTTTTAAGCCCGCTTTGCAAAGTGGGAAAATCATGTTTTAAGCCCACTTGAGGGTGGCAAAATCCGCACTTTAGCCCACTTGCGAGTGGCCTTTTCAAACCATTTTCGAAAACAAACATGAATTGTTTTGTTCCAATTCTTGCGATTTAGTCTATACTTGTATGCTGTGCGCATCACATACTAAAGTTAGCTAATAACCGGATAAGAACACATGCATTTATAAAACAACATATCATGTTTAGTAGAGACCGATCCTTTGATTGGGCGAGCGGGGGTGCTTATTTCAGGACCTTCCCCTCTCGTACCCAAGTTCCCCAGCCGAGGCAACTTTGGTGATGACGGACACGTGACCTTTGGCACGAGTCAGACTTTCCTAAATTTCCCAAAACAAAATATTTAGGTGGCAACTCTGTAATCTGGCAAAGCAGTCCATGTTTGGCACTTTTTCATTCAAAATTGATTTTCCAAAATCAATTGCCAGATTTAGACTCTTTGGTGTTTATCAGTCTCACATTGTACTTTGTGAGATTAGATTCAAAACTGTGACAGGAGTCTGAACTGTAGGATGACCAATTCGCGCCTTCTCCGAAAGGGGGGCGCACGAAGAAAGTCAGGTCCACACCTAGCATCGGCGTGTCCTGCAATGGAAACAGTGGTTGCATGATGTTATTTTGCATCATGAAGTTGACAATCGACTGAAGATCTGCCAACTAGTTGGCCATTCCCTTCATCTCATCGTCCCTCCTTCGGCATCTATCTTTCCATACCTGGAGGTCGCTTTCGTTATAATACTCATCTCAGCCTGATTTCTTCGGGGGGTCTTCCTCCTTGCTGATGTCCTTATCACGAGTATTCTGATCCCATGCTCCTTCATTGTGGTTTGCTTCCTTGGAGTTAGGATCAGCATGTTTACCACTCCCATATGGGACATCGTCCCCAATCTTTTCTTTCTGCCCGTCGTTCTCCATCTACTCTCCTTACGTTCCCACAGACGACGCCAAATTATAGGTGTTGATTTCTGACCACACAACCAAATGGGGAACTCAGCTAGAGAGCACTGGCAGAATAGATTAAGCCCGAACAACCTGTCACAGAAAGACAAGAATCTAGCTGTGGTTCGTCCATCCGGGGGCACTTCGGCGCTCAAGTCAGTAATCAAATATCTCTCAAAGATAGCAAATTGTGATCAACTCACAAGAAAACAATTACTGCTCACAGTACATCACACATACCTGAGACTCACGAGGGTGCCCTACTTTTATAGCCAGCAATGACTTGATCCTTGTAAAAGCTTCACTTCAATAGACTTAAGCTCAATACTCATCGTGAACTATTAACTTTATAGTTTATTTAATTAAATAAATAAATAAAGGTTAAAAAAGGGTTAAATAAACTATAAAGTTGCCAAACAAAATATTAATTAATTACAACACAGTGACTATTTTTAATCACTGCGATATGTCAGTGTTAGGTCTACTGTTGACTTAATTAACTTTAAAAAAAGAAACATAAACAAAATTCTATAATCTTTTTTACAAAATAATGGAGTATGCAATAATTTTTTTTTTAAACGGATCAATTGAAAATAATTAATGATAAAAACAATTTAATTGTCACATTAATTTGTACATTATTTTAATGTTACTAACCCTTGCATAGGCCAAAACGAGGGTAATTACTCACATGTCCTGTTATAATAACATGTGCATCATTAAGTCTCACAAATGTTTGTATAGACCAAAAAATCCTATTAATTCGTCGCTGAAAGTTAATTTTGTCAAAATTGTCTCTAAAAAAGACTTTTTGTAACAATTTTATGAATCTGTTGCTAAAAACTGACCGTTAGTGACATTTTAGTTTTTCTGTGACGAATTTATAAATCTATTGCCTAAAAAAAAACAATTAGTAATATTTTTTTATCACAAATTTTTCAATTGTGTCTAAAAGCTAACAGTTAGTGACAATTTTTATGAAAACGCCGCTTAAAAAATAAACTGAAATTTTGTGATAACAATTAAAAGTGAATAGGATTTTTTTGGTGCACTAAAAAGTCAAGAAGACTTTCTGGTATACGCATTTTTTGGCCGCAGCCCGGCCCGTTTGAGCCCGGGCCGAAACCTAGCCTAAGACCCTAGGCCAGGGCCATCATTTTGAACCTCGGCCCAACCCGTCGGCCTGCTGAAGGCCCACTCAAGGCCCAGCCCACCCGAGGCCCATTGTTTCTTTAGTAGAAAATAATAAAATTTTGGTAGAAAAAAAAAAAAAAAAAGCAAAAAAATTGTTCAAGCTTGTCCAAGCCCACCCCAAGCCTGAGCCAAGGCCTAGGCCAACCGGCCCGACCCGAATTCCCCCTAGGCCTGAGCCTAATTTCTAGCGTGTGGGCTAGCCAGGCCGACCCGGCCCGACCCGAATTTTGGCGGGAGCTTCCGGGCCCAGGTGGGCCGGACCAGGCCAAATTTTCAAATTTACACCCCTCTCCCCCCCCCCCAAAAAAGAGTTCTGAATGTTTTCCATTAACAAAATGTATTGTATCATACTATTTGGGCCTGTGAGACCTACCACGGGTCCTATCTTAATAATTCAAACTATTCATTTTTTAGACCACAATGTGTAGATTATAAATGAAAAAAATGAATTAATCTAATAACTTAGTAGGGCCCTCGTTTGGAATAAGCTAAACAGGCTAAATAGGGGTTTTTTAGCTAAAATAGTCACAAAATGACAAAATAAGTTTTTAGCCCAATAAGACAAAATTTCACATCCAAACTATAATCATCTCATTTTTTCTGTCACAAAAGTCAAAAGAGCCAAAAAGTCTATGACAAACGAAATTTTTTAGCCCCAACCTAAAATAACCAAAAAGTTAAAAAACTAAAAAGTCAACCCACATCCCAAACCAACCCTTATGATATTTGTTTGCAAAATAATGAACAAAACTATTAACTGAAAAGTAAATATATATCTATACTATATATATAAGCAAATGTAGTGATCTCTTAAAAAATTCCAAACTCTCAATCCTAACATCTCATGAACCTCTTTCCTACGTGGCACATTCATTCTTCTCTCATTCTATTTTCCTATTTTTTCTTATTTTTTTTATTTCACTTTTTAATTACTTATGGCATGGATATAAAAGATTTTCAAAATATTTAAAGATAAAAGATTTTCAAAATATTTTAAAATAGAAGATGAGTTTGACTCTAATTTAAATTTCTTCATCAAAACAAAACTCTCAATCCTAACATCTCATGAACCTCTTTCCTACATGGCACATCAATTTTTCTCCCATTCTATTTTCCTTTTTTTCTTATCTTTTTTTATATTTTTTATTTCACTTTTTAATTACTTATGGCATGGATATAAAAGATTTTCAAAATATTTAAAGAAAAAAGATTTTCAAAATATTTAAAAATAAAAGATGAGTTTGACTCTAATTCAAGTTTCTTCATCAATTTATGTCTTACCCAAGGATATTTGAAATAAATAAATAAATAAATTTATAAATCTCAAAACCTAACTTCTATGACAATATGAAATTAGGCAAAAAGATTGGAGAACAAAAATAACGTTCTAAAGAAATTAAACGGGTGATTTAACCAATTATGCAAAAATTTTAGCATCTTATCTATACTATATATATAAGCAAATGTAGTGATCTCTTAAAAAATTCAAAACTCTCAATCCTAACATCTCATGAACATCTTTCCTACGTGGCACATCCATTCTTCTCTCATTCTATTTTCCTATTTTTTCTTATTTTTTTTATTTCACTTTTTAATTACTTATGGCATGGATATAAAAGATTTTCAAAATATTTAAAGATAAAAGATTTTCAAAAAATTTTAAAATAGAAGATGAGTTTGACTCTAATTCAAATTTCTTCATCAAAACAAAACTCTCAATCCTAACATCTCATGAACCTCTTTCCTACATGGCACATCCATTTTTCTCCCATTCTATTTTCCTGTTTTTTCGTATCTTTTTTTATATTTTTTATTTCACTTTTTAATTACTTATAGCATGGATATAAAAGATTTTCAAAATATTTAAAGAAAAAAGATTTTCAAAATATTTAAAAATAAAAGATGAGTTTGACTCTAATTCAAATTTCTTCATCAATTTATGTCTTACCCAAGGATATTTGAAATAAATAAATAAATAAATTTATAAATCTCAAAACCTAACTTCTATGACAATATGAAATTAGGCAAAAAGATTGGAGAACAAAAATAACGTTCTAAAGAAATTAAACGGGTGATTTAACCAATTATGCAAAATTTTTAGCATCTTATCTATACTATCTATACTATCTATACTATATATATAAGCAAATGTAGTGATCTCTTAAAAAATTCCAAACTCTCAATCCTAACATCTCATGAACCTCTTTCCTACGTGGCACATTCATTCTTCTCTCATTCTATTTTCCTATTTTTTCTTATTTTTTTTATTTCACTTTTTAATTACTTATGGCATGGATATAAAAGATTTTCAAAATATTTAAAGATAAAAGATTTTCAAAATATTTTAAAATAGAAGATGAGTTTGACTCTAATTCAAATTTCTTCATCAAAACAAAACTCTCAATCCTAACATCTCATGAACCTCTTTCCTACATGGCACATCAATTTTTCTCCCATTCTATTTTCCTTTTTTTTCTTATCTTTTTTTATATTTTTTATTTCACTTTTTAATTACTTATGGCATGGATATAAAAGATTTTCAAAATATTTAAAGAAAAAAGATTTTCAAAATATTTAAAAATAAAAGATGAGTTTGACTCTAATTCAAATTTCTTCATCAATTTATGTCTTACCCAAGGATATTTGAAATAAATAAATAAATAAATTTATAAATCTCAAAACCTAACTTCTATGACAATATGAAATTAGGCAAAAAGATTGGAGAACAAAAATAACGTTCTAAAGAAATTAAACGGGTGATTTAACCAATTATGCAAAATTTTTAGCATCTTATGTGAAAAGAAGCACATGTTTTAAATCTCATATTATGTTTTTTGCTCTCTTTTACTTTTGCAATTTATCTAAGTTTCTCTTTCTATATTCGTATAATTTATCTTCAAATTTGCATTTGATTTTTTTTTAATCTTTATCTTATATTTACAGGATCGATTCTTGCTTTTGATTTTTAATTAAGTTTATTCTATTTTTATCTGATTTTCACTCTCTATATTCTTAAATTTTTTTGTTCTTTCTTATTTCAATTAAGTAGCTTTAGAAGACAAAATTTGATTAAATTATAGGTAGTAGACACAAAATAGAGTTAAAATTTGTATAATAAAATAACATAATTGCTTATTTTTTAACTACACGAAATTTAAATTTTAAAAAATTTTAAGTGGCACTTAAATCTTATATGATTTTTAACATACTACCTCGATTTTATTTTAGTTTTTTTTTTTTACAAATTTTAAAAAATTATAAGTGGCATTTCACTCTTATCTAATTTTTTAATTATTACCCTCTCCATTTCTTTTGTTATTAGAGTTATATTAGATTTTATTTTTCTTTTCAAGTTTGTCTTATCTTATTTTTTAATTTTAAATTTCAACTTTGTTTTTTTTTTTTCAATTACTGAATTTCTCTCTACCTCATTTTTCTAGGATTTGTTTAATTTTCTTATATATATATATATATATATATATATATTTATTTATAGTTTATCTTCAAATTTAAACTTAATTTGTTTTTATCTATATCTTATATTTACATAATCCACTCTTACTCTTAATTTTCAGTTCAACTTTTTTTTCTTCTAAAATTTATTTAATTAAATATAGTAAGATCACTAAATATATTATTTCAATACGCATCTAAATAAATATCATAGTATTTAATTGTTAATTTTTAACATGTTCAACATTATTTATCATTTTTTGTTACTTGCCCGTGCATAGCACGGGTTACCGCTAGTTTTTTAGAAACAAATGTACAAAACTAACAAAGCTATTAGTATACGCACGAGCCCAAAATACAGTCCAATCCAATCTGCAGAGACGCAGTTGGATCTCAAAAAATAAATAAATAAATAGGAGAAATTATGGAACAGCGATACAATCAAAAAATTATTACACATTTATAAAATAGTTTATAATTTTAATAGCTAATGTATATAAAATTTATCATTTTTTTTGTAATTATTTTCAAAAGTTTACACTGGAATTTCCAAAAAAAAAATACTATTCCACCTAACTTTAGTGACTTGTCTGCCACGCAAATTATTAAATAAAAAATTGTTCTTTCATAACATATATATTTTTTGGTTAAACATTTCACAAAATTTGCGAGAATAGACAACCAAATCCACATACGCAATTGGACTTTTGAGTTTTAATATTGGTTGCAATTGGACCATATATTTGTTTTATAAAATTGATATTTTTAAAATATTTTTTCTTCTAATTGATCAAACAAGACATGTGATCAATATAAAGATTGACTAATGAGTCTCATATTTTAAATTTGTAATTCATAAAGTATCATATTTTTTCTTGTGACTCATTTAATTCTTTTTGATGTGTAATGACTCATCTGCCCATCACATTGGAATGTCACACTTGAAAAAAATATATTAAGGAGTTTTTTTAGTGTCACATCATACCTGCTATATTGAAGTATCACATTTGAAAAAAAAAATACACTAAAAAGTTTTTAATTTTTTTAGAGTAACACATCATACTCGTCTCGTTGAAGTATCACATTTGGAAAAAAAAAAATATACTAAAGAGTTTAAATTTTTGTTAGTGTCACGTCATACCCGCCACATTAGAGTATCATGTGTCATGTTTGAGAAAAGTATATTAAGGAGTTTTTAATTTTTTTTTCTAGACTGTCACATCATACACGTTAATTTTTTTTAGAGTGTCACATCATATCCACTATGTTGTCACATTTGAAAAAAGTACATTAAACATTTTTATTTTTTATTTTTTTAGAGTATCACACCATACCCACTACGTTGTCATATTTAAAAAAAGTACACTAAGGAGTTTTTAATTTTTTTTAGAGTGTCACATCATATTCGTCACGTTATCACATTTGATAAAAATACACTAAGAAATTTTTAATTTTTTTTGGATAAAAGTTTTGGAGTGCCACATCATACCTACCATATTTGGAAAAACAAAAACACTAAGGAATTTTTAATTTTTTTGGAGTGCTACATTGTTGGAGTATCACATTAATACCTGACACATTGGAGTATCGCATCATATTTGTCACATTAATAAAAGAGTATAACTGTCCACCAAAATATAACCAAAATAAAAAAATAGGATCACATGAAAAGAAACTCTTTACTAATAGGACTTAACAGATCAATAAAAAAAATTAGGACTAATTAAAGTACTTATTTGTGAGATGAGATTTATTGATAAATATTCCTTTATAAAATGACAAAATTTCTCAGCGAAGGCGGTGAAACTTCTTGAAGATTTCAGGGGTGTTTTAGGAATATGGTTAAAAGTTGACTTTTTTATTTTTTTTGACTTTTTGGCTTCGTTTCTTTCTTTTTTTTTTTTTTTTTTTTTTGAGAGAGAGAGAGAGAGAGAGGAAGTAGATTAAATGCTGGGAAGTACCTTTTAACCTACCTTCCAAAATAGGCCTCAATATTCGCATAAAAATTTCAACCAAAATTTAGAAAAAACTTCATGATTAATTTAATCCAAAAAAAAAATCATAATTACAGGAAATTATTAATTTCTTAGAAGAACCCATCTTAGACCATCTCCGATAGTTATTCAAACGGATTCGGGCACAGCAGCACCTATTGTGATTCAATACTGTGTCGTTTGTTATATCAATTTGAATTCTCAGTTTGTTGTTCCAATTTTTAATTGCTTTTTTCTCTCAAAATCATAGTTTATTTCCTTTTCTCCTTTTAATTCTTGTGCTCCATATATACACACACATATGAGTAATATACAAATAAAAAATTATTATAAATTTTTATATAGATTGATATAATTTAATATAAATTTTTTATTTTAAAACAGATCACTTATGAATATCATTTTATTTATATATTTTAATGGTTCAATTTAGGTTCAAACTAGAACCACAACTATAAAATTATGAATCGAACTGTGAAGTATAATTTGTCTATTTTAAGAGTAGGACCAAACCATGCATTGAGAAAATTAAATCAAAATGTGTGATTTGGCTTAAATCGAATTGATTTGCAATTTTTTTAAAATTTTTTTTGCTCAACCCTATCCATTTTAGCATCAAAGGAAAAAAAGAACGTAAGTATGATTGTCTTCAATTTCAAATCAATGAGAAAGGCTATGCATCCTTAAAAAAGGCACATCGCAAAAAAATTATAACCTTTTATGATAAAAATTATGATTTTTTTTTTTTTGGGTGTGTTATGCTATTTTATTGTAAAAGTTATGAATGACAAATTAATAATGTGTATCTTAAAATTACAAATAATGAAATTATGTCACTACATGATAAGAAATATTTTTTTTTAATGGTTTGCAAAAAGTTTTATTTTTCATAGTAAAAAAAAAGTATGTTTATTGTGTAGTAAAAGTTGTGAATTTTTGTGATGTTATGAGTTGCGTAGTACATGCACCTTTTTAGGAGTGCACATAATAGTATTTTCTCAAATGAGTTTTTGTATACTACAAGAATAGCATTTTAATAGCACTATAAAAATGATGTGATAATATCATTTTTTTAAATTAAAATTATATTTATAAGTATTTTTTAAAAAATAAAAAATTCTCATTAAATTATATTAATCTATATATTTTTTTGTATAAATATTTGTTTATATATTATATTATAATAGATGGGGCAAGGGAGTCAAAAGGACAAAGAAAAAAGAAAAGGATTTTTTAGAGAGAAAAAAAAAGCTTGAATTTGGAACAAAAAAGTGAGAGTTAGAATGGAGCCAACAAAACGACATAGTATTAAAGCATAGCAGTTGCTGTTGTGATTAACTCACAGCAGCATCCCCAAACCCTACTCAAACCTTTCATCAAATTTGAATTTGATGAAAAATGACTCCTTTTCCTGTTCCAGTGGTTTCATCAAATAGGTATCAAATTAAGGATTTCACTTTTCTTATCAAACTAAGGACTAATGTGTCTTTTATCAAATCACTGTTCATTGTCGTTTTCGAATGTCCCCCAGATGTCTTTCCGATCATCCCCCGGATGACCACCTCAAGGAAAAAATTTGTGAAAAAATTATATTGGTCGGTGAACCAGCCTTTCGTCCACCTAGTCGATTGATGGTTTGATGAAACTCCAAAACCTTCCGTTGGAGAAGCACTTAATATCAAATGAAGTTTTTACTCAAATTTGATATAAAAAAATAAATTAATTAATTAATGTGCCATTAGAGATGCTCTTATTAGGGTCAAAAGACTCTGAATTTTATTATCAAAATCTTACAATTTTAGAGATAAAAATTAGACAAAAAAAGGAAAATAAAAAATCGTAACATGCTAAAAATAATTAAAATCAACAAACTTAATATTTATTCTAGTTTTTACAAAATATTAATTTAATATGATTATAAAGCAGTTATGAAAAATTAAAATCTGTTCTGAGATAAAAATAAAAATAAAATCAACAAAAACTAGAAAAATTATAATTTCCAAGCATGAAACAAACTTTTCCTTTTGCCAAAGTAATATGCCCAAGCTTAGGGGTGGACATCGCTCTGTTAGCTTGCGTGACCCGCCTGACTCAATCGTATTTTTTAAGGGTTTGAGAATGTTGTTTTAGCGCATAGGATTGGACTGTGCCAACATTTTTACCCCGATATATTAATAAGTTGGTCTTAGAATTTATACTTCCAACCCAACCCGACCCGACCCGCTATTAAATAAATAAATAAATAATATCATATTTAAAAAAAAACATATTTTTTTGAGATATAGATTCTATCTTTATTGAAACTCACATTTATAGTAATGTGTGATTGGATTTATTTAAGAAATTCTTCAATTTGTACACAATTTTTTATTTTGTAATTATATCAGTATATTTATTTAAAAAATATAATGTACGATTGAATTTAATTATGGAACATTTTAATTTTTTTTAAACATGTAAACTAATGATTGGATTTAGGATATATAATTATTTTTTGGCTTGAGCTTGGGCAAATCTAGAAGTCCAATATTAGGGCCGGGCCAGACCGGGCTTGGACAAACATAAAATCTCTTATTTTATAGTGTCTACCTGGTTTGAAACTTGACCCAGCCCGATGAATGTCCACCCATACCCAATCTATCTATGCTAGTTTATAACATGTCCAAGGCCGGATGCTTGATTAGGGTATGCTTTAAGGTTTCAAGTTCAAAACTTTCTAAATGCAAAAAAAAATTTAAGGCAATTTATTCGAGACTTGACCCCAATTTTAATTGTGCCATTCGCTAGTGAATGGTAGAATTGGTTCTCCAAATTAATAGGTCTAGTGGATCGGATACTGAATTATCAAAAATATATATATATAGGCGAACAAATGCAAATTTATGGCCTTTTACAGATTGAGCGCCATAATTATTTATGTTCACTTTGTTGATTGAATGAAGACATTTTTCTAGTATACTCCTAATTTCACTTTGCAATAGAAAAATTTCTCTATAGACATGAAACTTCCCTATTGTTGAACTAAGAAATTTAACGAGAACCACCAACATCACCACTGACAATATTACTAGACCATGAAATTATGATGTTCATAAATAAGATAGGCTTCAGCAGAAAGTGACACTTCGGAGTATTTTGAAAAGTTGGTAAAAATCTAATTATTTGGCTTTTTTAGTTTATTTTGTTTTTTTGTGAGTAAAAAATGTGAGAGGTGATGTGACCCAAAATAAGTAAAAAGTCAAAAGCTGGCTTTTTACCCTCTTTCCAAAAGATCAATCATAGAAATTTTAGTTAATTACTTGAAAGTCCTATTTACAAATGTTATACACTACAACAAAAAGCAGTTTTGGCGACCAAAAATGTAAATTTCGTCGCTGAAAGTAGGACAATTGGCAACTAAAATTGAATTAGTCTTTTGGCGACTAAAACAGTTTAGTAGCCAAATGTGTACTTATTGGCGACTAAACAATTTTAGTAGCCAAATATCTTTTTTCAAAATTTGTCATTTAACAGAGTAAAAAAAAATAAATTGTAATTGACTTAGTGATTTATTAATAAAATGTGTAGTTTGTTATACGATTATAAATTAGAAAGGGTGACATATAATTTCTAAAATCACAAGTAATTAATATTTTAAACAAATTTCAATATGTATATTTGTAATTTACTCTAGTATGTACTATCGACCATCGGATATCAAAACCAACTTGAAGGAAAACATTTTCGTATTGAATTGAATGAGAATTTTTATTCAGTCTCCGAAGTTAAACCCATTTTCTAAACTTAGTGATGAGCATTTTTATCAATCAATCATTTTCTTGATACATCACTGTGTCTTTGTTTAATATATCAATTTGGTGTAATTTTGCGTTTGTTTATTACCACAACCAACACAAAAATTATTCAGAAGTATAATATGGGAAAGGATGTGCACCATATACACTTTATAATTAAATATATATATATATATGTATAATTTTAATTTTAATTTTTTAAGTAAAAACTAAAAAAAAAAATCTCATAACTAAATATAATATGAGGCATAATTAAAAAAGGAAAATTGACTGGTAAATCCCCTTTTTTGAACTTATGGTCTGGATGGTCCCAAATGTTTTCTTATGTACCACTAAGTCCTCATGTACAATGACTATAATGTCATTGAGTGTAAAGTGGGTGAGGGTTTGAGTAATGTGACGTATGAATGTGGTTGGGTGTTACGTTGATAGACTTTGCAATATAGGTTCGAGACACAAGGCGCTCCGACCCGTTAACGTTTGATTTCCCCAAATTGGAAACACCACGTAATTGGTATGCAAATGAATGTTGCCCTAAAATTAAGGGGTGAAAAGCGGTGGTTCAAAATTCAAATTCATCCAATCGTTCCCACGGTGTAGATTTGGTGTGGCTTCACACAGATTTGATGATCCTTGAACATTGCGTCTATATCGCTTTGGTGTGTCTGCGATTTTGTGTGTGGGATAAACCTAACGAGTGGTGCGACGTAACGACCGTGCGACGTTTACGGGAAGAATACGGCGGAGGAATATCATATTCACAAACATGAACGATGACTGGTAAACTTAATTAACTGGTTCTGTTTACAGTTTTTATGATGCGATTAGTTTTTACAAAACTTTTTCAGTCATCGACGATGCATGGATTCCACCGTTGTGGTTGGTGATATTGGTTTCGTATGACATGTTTAAGGCTTATTATGTTGGGCGAAATCAGTAGGTTGTTCGTGCGTAGTTGTTTCGGTGGGTTGGTGTGTGGTGTCGCTATCATAAAGAGCAACTGCTTTTTCTATTAAAACGCTGAAAGTGGTGGGGTGTGTTGATAATGTAGTGTGTGTGTGTGTTTGTGGGGCATTCTTGGTACTTGTCTTTGAGATGTGTGTGGGTCAATAATCTAAGGCGTTTTGTGAATGTCAATGTTACTTTGTGTGGAACGGATCCGGTGTGTCGTCACGCTTTTAAATCTGTGGTGACGTGGGGGGAAGATTTGTGTGGGGTTCCAACATTGTTTGAATGTGGGCAGTTTTTAAATGACGATGTGTGACGTTAGGTGGGTGTAGGTATGTCCATTCCGATATAACTGTGTGAAATGTATTTTCCGTACATTTTAAAGTCAAACTTTAATATAAAATGGTATGTGAAAATGTAGTATTGTTGTTTCTGTTTCTGGTGGAACGTGGTTAAGCAAATGTTGTGTTTTAATAAGTATGTGCGACTGTGAAGAGTGTTGTTGTTGTAAATTGTGCGTGTGTGGTTTTGACGTTTTATAATATTGTAATGTAGTTATGAACCTTTTCTGTTTGGTAAGTAACGCTAAGCAAACTAATATTTGATTTGTTGTTTGAAATGCAGGGGTTAGGATGACAAACAGTCCATGGACGCGTTCATGTGAGCGTAAACGTCAAGACGCAGTCGGCAAAACAATGACAACCGAACTTGGCGTACGTAAACAAGGACGGATCTTGTTCAAACAAACTAAAATTGTTAATCGTCCAAGTGTTACACCGAAGCTTAATCGTACGAGGCTCAATTTCCGGTCGAACATTGCAGGCATTGTGAAGGTGGTGTATGTGCTGAATCTGCGAGACGAACACCTTGTTCACCTTAAAAAAACACCGTTCTGGTTGATATTTGAGGCAATTTTGGTAAATAAACTTGACCACACGGAGTTTCACAAAGGGGACGACTTGGTGGTAAATATCATCCGGGTGTACAATGCACGAGACGGGACGTTTCGCATTGGAGGACGAAGTGTGCGCGTGCGATGATGACATCAAATTAATTTTTGGGATCCAATGTGGGTTTGGGTGCCTTGATTTGACTCCCAGACCGAAGGCACCATCAGATTTCGTACAACGTAGGTGTCTTAACACTAGTCGCATAACATTGAAACTGATACGGATGTTACTAGTCGAAGCTGCGGAGGGCAGGACTGTTCGTGATATGGAAGACACTGTGAAGTTGCTATGTTTATATGCCTGTGGGAAATTATTCTTTTCAAATTCTAGGGAAACAATCAGCTGGGCTCCAATTCGGTATGTGGATAATTTGGATGCAATGAAAACCTATGATTGGACGGGGGCAATCCGTAGCTCGTTGATGAGTTCGGTGAGGGACTTTTATCGAACACCTGAAAAAGTCACCGGATGTGTCGTCACATTGATGGTACGTGTGCTTGTAATTTTTTTCTTAGTTGTCCCATTAATTGCAAGCGATTTGTTATATGTTGCACGTGGTGTAGTCATGTAACTAATTTGCACCTTGTTAATTGTGCTGTCTGATGTGGGGTACAGTATTGGCTTTGTGAGCATTCAACGATCATATCGCCCAAATCTGCAGTTGCATTTCCCAGGTTCATGAAATGGGATGTTGCCACATTAGTAACGACTGCACGTGGGGTCAATCTATCAGGGCATGTCGGTTTCGAGGTAATAGTAACTAGTAGTGATGCTTATGTTATACGAGACATCGTTTCAAAATTGTTCATGACTTTGTTATGTTGTGTTTACAGGTAACATCTGGACGTTTGATTATGAAAGAGTATGAGGCTAATATTTTTGAGATCAATGGGGTAAATTGCGCTAGGCCTGCTGGAAATGCAGTTGAAGATTTTGGTGGTAGTGTGGATGAGGATGATTTTGTGGATGAAGATGATTTTGTGAATATGGGACTAGATGCGAATGTGATGGATGGGGACATACGAATTTATGGTAGAAATGTGGAACGGGGTTCGTCTTCGGTTCATTTTCAGACACCAATCAGTAATGTTCCACGAAACGCAGGGAAGGACGTAGTGGATGTTGGGATACACGTTTGTTATGCTACGGAGAAAATTGCGGAACTGGAAATGCAAATCACCGAGAAAGACAAAGTAATTTCAGATTTACGTGCAGAAGTGGACAAACTGAGGAAGGCGAATGAGGTGCAAACGTTGCATCTTGTTGGAGGTTTTGGTTGCTTGATGCAAAATAAGGACGATGAGGTGAAGAAACTCACCACTGAAAATGTTGAATTGCAAAGGGCAATCAATGTTTTGGAGGAGCAGCTTGCTGAACGCAAAGTGCATAATGTGACTCAAGCGTTTTGTGCAGTAGACGTGAATGTAGAGGGTGTGAACTATGGTTTGATGGGAAATGAACAAGTTACAGACCTAACAAACAATACGACCTGCAGACGTCCCCAAACGTCCCGGGAGGGAAATCCCCCCCGTTTTGTTCATTGGGCTCACTACAGTTCAGGACTCAATGTCACGGTCCTGTATCTAATCTCGCTGAGTGCAATGCAAGACCGATGAAATAATCAAAGAGTCCAAATCCGGCAAATCGTTTTTGAAAATAGATTTTTTGAAAGAAGTGCCAAACATGGACTACTTTTCCAGATACAGAGTCGCCACCTAAATATTTTATTTTGGGGAAATTTACGAAACCCTGACTCGTTGCCTAAGGCCACGTGTCCGTCATCACCAAAGTTGCCTCGGCTCGGGAACTTGGGTACGATTGGGGAAGGTCACTTCGTGAGCACCCCCACTCGCCCGATCAATGATCGGCCTCTACTAACCATGATATCAAGTTTTGAAAACATTATGCGTTCTTATTTCGGTTATTAGCCTAGATTTACTATGTGATGCACACAGCATACAAGTATAGACTAGGTTGCCTGAATTGGAACAAAACATTTCATGTTTGTTTATTTTGAAAATGGTTTGATGGTGCTACCCACAAGTAGGCTAAGACGTGGATTTGCCACCCTCAGGTGGGCTTAGTAACCCAACTTTCACCCACAGGCATTCAGGCAGATATATCACATAAGCATATAGCCTCATGGTAAGCATGCTATCATGGCAGTCACTCACACGCATGCAAGGATGCTAAAGCATAAAAACTTACTGAGTACTCCAAGCCAAAACAGAAGCTATGTTAGAAATCCATGCATGATCCTAACTATATAGAAATGCCTAATGCAACACATGCAAAATGCAACTAAGATAGGCCCGGCTATTCTAAACATGGCATATGGAATGCTACAGCTAACAAGCATTCAACTCGGGATTGAAATACAATGCAGTGAGTTATGATGTACCGAGCCCGGTGCATGCAAAACAGATGAATGAATGCAAACATGCTATCATACTATATGCTAATTGAAACATGCCCTAATCTAACCATCATAAGCTGGTAAATAAAAGGGAGAAAGACGTGGGGTTGGAAGACATACATCACACGCACGCACACTTATTACAATTGTGCCCTCACTCGGAGAGTCCAAATAAATAATACAGTCCCAAATGAATAATTACAGTCCGAATAAGTACAAAACCCTAATTACTTAACAAATTTAACTAGGAAAGCAGTAAACTAGCACGCAAATCTATGGACCGCCTCAGCTCTGTTCCGAATGATGAATGATGCATGCTTGAATTGCCTTGCGTGGAAATCCATTGCGATGCCCCAATTAGCCTCTATTTACAATTAAGCTCGAAATATTGCACGAAGCTCCAAAAGACTGCCGGTTTCCGATTTGCTGCAACAGAGAGCAAGAAAGGGTCATAGCAAAGTATTGTCACATATGTATGCATACCTGGATCCTCGTGCCACCAATCACGCATCTCGATGCATGATGGCCGAGGAGTCGAATTGCACGACTCAATATGAAATGAATGCACATATAAACATAACAAGATCGAGACTCCATCATGGTTACTCCGGAGTGTCGATGACCGGGAATTGAGACACGTTCCGTCACTCGAAGTACGAAACGTCCCTCGTTTCTTGTGCTTGGGCTAACTCCTATCCCAAGCACAATGCAATATGCATGACATGCATGAATGCAATCCTAACATGCAACCTAGCATACGCAATGCTATGAGATGGCATACACAATGCACGATGTCGCAAGGCATACACAATGCTCTAACATACAACCTAGCATACGCAATGCTATGATTCGAAATGGCATATACAATGCATAATGGACTTACACCAACATGAGTGGACCTCAGCCACACTCACATTAGCAACCATAAGATGAAAATGAGACCACCGAAATGCGTGCACACATGCACGCAAACCGAGGACCGAACCTAAGGCACAACGTGCAACTCTAACAAGGCATGGCAAGGCATGAAATATGGCATACAGACAAGTAAATTTCAGCACTGAAACATGATGCTAAATGATCCCAAATCATGGATATATGGCACCCGATGCATGAGATGAGCCCCGAAATTCAAAACTAGGCACATGTATTGACTTATAGCTATACAAAGCATGCATTATTTGACCATGGAGCACAAAGACAGAGCCAAGGTAGTTCCAAAAAATGAACATTTCTAATTCAAAGCATGACCAAAAGATGCTAGCATGATGGACTAAAATAGCATGCAACTTTGACTAGCAAACATGGTTTACATGGCATGTATGTGAAGCATGTGAGATCTCATCAAACCAGCAAAAATCAGTGAACAAAACATGTAAAAATATGTCCAAATAATCACTGAAATGCAGCCAACATGTGCAAAAATGATGAGCTCCTTTAGAGGGCCATACAAGGGATCATTAAGCATATACAAGATAGACACGTAGCAAGATCAAACCAACTCTAAAAATGGGTTATAACAGCCCTAAAACCCACCAAATAGGCCCTGGAATCAGTCTCGGAAACATGCAAAGAAAGGCCTCTTTGAAAGGCCTTGAATGGGACTTCTCTACACATGCATCATAGACATAAAATATGGCTGAAAGGGCCTCAGAAAGAGCCAAGGAAGACCTCAAAATCCTCAGAATGAGGCCTGGAAAGTGACTTCAATGTATGCAAAATAGGGTCCCTTTGGAAGGTCAAACATGCTAGTAAAGAGAATGAGGGGTGAGAGGGTCACCCCTCTATGATTTCAAAGCTCAAAACCTCATCAAAGCCACTGAAAATCCGTTGGATTTCAGTGGCTAAGAGGCTAAAACAAGGCTAATGCGAATGCTCAAATGCATGGCTTAAAGCATGAAAGAATGAAGCATGCATAGGAGAACATGACCCCAAACAGGAATGGGACCTTAAACAAAATTAAAGAGGATGTCAAAATAAGACTTTTCCCAATTTATAGAAAATCTCGAAAATGTTCACAAGTAAGGCTAAAACATGATGCAAAAATAGCCCTAAAAGAGAGATAAAGGACAAGGGGCAGCAGATGGTCTCAAACAGCAAAGAGCCCTTCAACAAAGTTGAAGAGGGGCTCAAAATAAGAAACTTTACAGTTTGGGTCGAAGCCCAGAAATGCTCGCAAATAAGGCTAATATATCATGCAAAATAAGCCCTAAAAGAGTGATAAAGCACAAAGGGGGAGTAGATGGCTTCAAACAGCAAAGAGCCCTTCAACAAAGTTGAAGAGGGGCTCAAAATAAGATCTTTTCGAGTTTTTCTTGAGGCCCAGAAATGCTAGCAAGAGGGGCTAAGATATCATACAAAATAAGGCAAGAAAAGAGAGAAAGAAGGCTTACCCTCGTAGCACAGCAATACAGTAGCTTTTGGTCCAAGAAAATAAGCTCTCTACCTCTGCAAATGACCTTCAAGGTGTTGGAATAGAGTGTGGAGGTGGTAGGCTATGAGTTGGTGAGTAAATGGTGCAAGAACAAGGGGGTTTTGAGGCTTGGATGAGAGATATAGAGGGTTGGGTGTATATATCTCCAGCTGGTTTTTTTTTCTAACCCCTGTAAAATGAGGTGGGGTGTTGGTTATATGGAGGGAGAGGAGCCAAATAAAAGGGGAGGAAAAACCAATTCAAATTTCCCCCCAAAAGGACAGACCCTCGGGCATAGGGTCTAGGGAAAAACAGCTGGCACAGCTGGAATACACTCACGAAGACAAAAATGGCCAACCAATTCAAAAGGGCAAGGTGGTCAGCCGACCAAGCAAGGTGGTAGGCCGACCAGTTTAAGTGGTCGGCCGACCAGGGGTCAAAAGATTCAAGCCCTAAAGACGGTCATCCATGTATCCCTTGAAGTTAGCTTTCCAATGCCGCAAACCTTACATTAAAATTCCTCCTGTGCAAAAAGTTATGCCTGTTTTAGTAAAGCCGCGCAGATTCAGTCCAACCGGACTTCAACCAACCATATCTCCCCCACCCGGAGTTGGTTTTAGGAGATTCTTGAGTGAAAAATGAAGCCCCGGAAGTACTCTTTCCAATGGTGGTGGCGTCATATCTTAATTCCTCCTGTACAAAGAGTTATGCCCGTTTCGGTGAAACCGCGCAGATGTTTTCTCTCATTCCCAGATTTATGCTGAACCACTTTTGACCAAAAAAGGTAGTCGGACATCTGATTTTCTGGTTTTCCATGTGGCCACACTGAAGCCCCAGAATTTAGCTTTCCAATGGCGCCAACCTCGCATTAAAATTCCTCCTGTGCAAAGAGTTATGCCCATTTCGGTGAAGTCGCGCAAATTTGGTCCTACCCGGATTCATGCCGAACCTCTCCCAAACTAATTTTCGTCTCTCTTCTCCTCTTTTCTTCAACTCCAAACCCCTAGACAAGGTGTTTTGAAATATTTTTCAAAGATTTCATCTCTGTTTCGTTCATTTCCACTTTGTTCTTGCTCGGTTTACCGAAAAGCGCAACATTTGACAAAATGCGAGCCTCGGAACATCGTGAAAAACTTTATTTCAAAAACGTTTTGAAAGAGAGGGTTTTAAGGTCTAAAATCTTTTGATCAAGATTGTTTTGGTCCAAAAAGGGGTATGAAGTTGAGATTTGACTCTCTTCTTGCCGAAAAAATCGACCATTTGCACTGCACAACTTCCAAAACCATCAGTCGCGTCCAAGTCTTAAAGGCGGTCAAAAATGGGGTGTCTACACGACCCCAAACAGAGTGTTTACAGTGGTTGGGGATGCAGTTCCAGTGTGGGATGTCACGCCAGTAAGGGAACAGACCAATAGTGTTAGTGAAATGCAGCATGGTGTAATTGCTGGAACAGAGGTGGTGGTTATTAGTCCAAACATGGCTGAATGTGGTAGGTTGAATGTTTGGAAAAATTCATTTATGTGGGATGTCAAACGCAAAGATAGAAAGGGGTTAACAGTGACGGGGGTTGAGTGCTTGGGTGTTAGTGGGCAGTTGAGCAATTCAAACGTGGTGCATGTTCCTCCATCTACAAGCAATGTAGTATGCAATGCCAGAAACAGTGGTAGCACAGATGTAATTGATGTGGACGTACATCCAAAGAAGAAATCAAGATTTGACATTAACAACAGACACGCGGTGTGGAAAATGATGATAGCTGCGGAGAAGAAAAAGATAACCGATGCATATAACAGGGATGGTGATAGGTATGTACATGTAAAGTGTTTTGGTTATGCGTTGCTAGCCTAATATGTTTTGTGGTGGATGACGTGTGTTTTGTGTTTTGTGCAGTGCTGTCATGTGGGACGGGCAGGGTCACGGTGTTGCTGTGTATTTCACCGATGTGAAATCTCTTGTGCGCCAAACTGAGATACGGGGGAATGTAAGTCGCGTAGAAGGGTATTTATGCAATGTGTTTTGTTTTTTTTCGTATATTTTTTTTACTAACCATGCAATAATCGAACATGTGAAAATGCAACAGGTGATCGATGCATATGTTGTGCTGTTAAGTGCTAAGCAGGAGAGGATAAATGAGGGTGTTGATGCTGCAGACAAATCTTATTTCTTCAGTAGTATATGTATAGTACGTTTGTGGCTGTAGATGTTATGTTTGGTTATGGGATGTCAAAATGTGTAACATGTTTGCATAGTGATGCAGGACATGATGAAGAACAACAACGTACGCTCAAGGAATAGGTATGTGCTGGACAACCTGCATGCAGCTAAGCTCTTCCGTTACGTACATTTCCCGATTTGCAAAGACTCACACTGGACCACTATAAGAAAAAACACTTTCCGTGACGAACATGTTTGGTCGCGAAAAGTACCACATTTGGTCGCTAAAACCTTTTCGCGACCAAAATACGTTGGTCGCGAGTTGGTCGCTAAAGCCTCGTGACAGATAGTTTTCTGCGACCAAAAAAGCCTTTGGTCGTTAAAAATGACCATTCGCGACCAACTTTTTTGGTCGCGGAAAGTCCAATTCATATTAGCCAAAAGGAAACTTTTAACGACCAAAAAAAGTGACCATTGGCGACCAACGTTTTTGGTCGCGAAAAGTCCAATTCATATTAGCCAATAAGGAACTTTTAGCGACCAAAGATAAGTTGGTTGCAAAAAGTCAGCGCCTTGACCCAAAAAAATTAATTCTTTTGCGCTGCCTAAGACTTGAACTCCTAACCAAGGAGTCACCATGCACCCAATCCACTCTGCCAATAACATGCTTCTTGTTCATATTTGGTAGAGAAAATATATAAAACATAAAAATTGGGCTATATATTATTTTATAAAACTTTTAATGCCTAAACAGAAAAATTTAATGCCTAAACAGAAAAATAGCATGTAATTACAGTAGTATCCATTTTTTAAAAAAATTATCCCGTCATAACTTTCTGCGACCAACTTTTTTTTTTTGGTCGCCAAAGGGTAATCTTCCGTGACCAAAAAAGCCTTTGGTCGCCAATAGTATACTTTCCGCGACCAACTTTTTTCTTTGGTCGCCAAAGGGTAATCTTCCGCGACCAAAAACGCCCTTGGTCGCCAATAGGTATACTTTCCACGACCAACTTTTTTTTTGGTCGCCAAAGGGTATACTTTCCGCGACCAATATTTTTTTGGTCACCAACAGGTATACTTTCCGCGATTAAAAAAGCCTTTGGTCGCCAAAAGGTGATTTTCTGCGACCAAAAAAGCCTTTGGTCACCAATAGGTATACTTTCCGCGACTAACTTTTTTTTTGGTCGCCAAAAGGTGATTTTTCGTGACCAAAAAATTGTGGTCGCCAAAAGTTAGATTTTAGTCGCAGAAAGTGGACTATTTGCGACCAAAAAAAATAGGTGGTCGCCAAAAGTATTTTTTTCTTGCAGTGGACGCTGGTCGTGTATGACACTGAGGATGGGAGTTGGAAGCATTTTAATTCGATGAGGGTGAGGAGCGGAATTGTGGATGTACACTACATGAAGACGCTTTCCTTGGTAAACATTTGTAAATATCAATATTTGTGGGTCTGTGTGTGAACATGTAAACTGTGTTGGTTGACATATGTATATGGTGGTGTAGAAACACATTGTGTTAGAGGTGCAGAGGCAAACCATTGGAAATGACTCGATTGATTCTCAGGAGTATGACCCGCCGTTAGAAGCAGTGGCGGACTGTCCCCAACAGCGTCCCGAATTGTAAGCACATTTTAATTTTCCCCTCGACTTGACCTGGTACAATACATGAATTGTCTTGATTTATACCTGCGACATTAGTAACATGCAATGTGATATATTTGGACAGGCTTGACTGTGCTATCATTGTCTGTGCTGTGATGCGCCAGTACGTGCGCCATGTGGAAGTTAGAAGATCGCTGCATGGGGGCAACTGTAGTGTGTTGCGGGCGATCATGGTAAAGTCTTTCGTGAATGATCCGGTGCGTGGATTGAAGAGCGATCTCGACTGATTAAGGGTGTGTAGGGATGCATATACTAGAATATAGTTATAATATTAGCTAGGTCGAATATGGGGTTTTAAGATTGTGTACGCTACGATGCGCAAATAATTGTCTTTTTTGTTATGCACATTATATTATTAGCACAGGTTATGGTTTGTTCATATTGTTAGGTTAGTGTCTTGGATGTTTTGTCTTGAATTAACGCGTGACGGGCGTGTACAGCACTATGACTTTAATTAGCTGGCACATTTTTTGGAAAATATTATGATATATTTTGGTTGGAATTCTGTGGAATGTATGCGTAATGTGATGACTAATGTGGTTGTTCGTAACTTGTGTCGTATAGTTTTTTCCTCTAAGTTATGCACTGGACATTCAGTCAGGTATAACGTGGCTGGTTGATGGATAATGCGTCAACCCATTCAGACTAACATTGGTTTACTAGTTATATAAGGCACACGTTCCAGTTCATTGTGGTGCATTAACGTAATTTAGGTGTGAATGTGTTAAAGGGGTTGACAATATGCGCGACATTGATTTGTTTTGATGTGGGATGCTGTTGTTTGAGTTAATGTGTATGTAATACGATGTTGAGTAGTAGTTTTTGGCGTGTACTTCATTCTGGCTGTAGTTAGGTGGCATAGTTTTGGAAAATATTAGGTTATGTTTTGGTTGTAATTTTGTGTAATGTGTGCGTATTTTAATGAATGATGTGGTTGTTCACAAAGTATGCTGTCTTCTTTTTTCCTCTGAGTTATGCACTGGGACATTCAGTCAGGTATAATGTGACTGGTTAATGGATAATGTGTCAACCCATTCAGACTAACATTGGTTTAATAGTTATATAAGGCACACGTTCCAGTCCATTGTGGTGCATTAACATAATTTAGGTGTGATTGTGTGAAAGGGGTTGACAATATGCGTGACAGTGTGTTAGTGAGATATGCGCGAACAGGTACGCATAGTACATGTAGGCACGGTCTGCAGTCTTGTGTTCAAACACAAAAACTATGACAATAGTAATATACGGCATAAGCGAAGGTAGGCAAAGTATATTTGCCTGAAGGTTAGAACGTTACAATAATTGTAATCAAATGGAACTTGTAGGCGAACAAAAAAATTCATAAAATAAATTGTTTAAATACTGAACTATATGTGAGTATCACATTCTTATTTAATGGTATGCACGATGTATGCAACCACTTAAATCGTACTAATATAAATTGGCTTGTCGACGTTTTGGGATTATGTCTAACTGGGTTCTTTGCAAGTCTTCCTGTTGTGGTTTCCCATACGACCACACCTTCCACACCGTATTTGTTGCACATTCTCACCTTTAGATGGTATACTCTTCTTTTTCGGCCTCCCAGGCAGACGTTTGACATTTGGTGGGTAAATGACGTAGTCGGTGGGGCTGAATGGTGGTTTTTCCACAGTTGGTATTGGGTAGATGGTGGGCGCATACGTCAGACGGTATTCGGACACATGGTACCAAGGTACGACTATGTCGTCAAGGTTTTTTCCGCTTTTTCGCACTGCAACAATAGCATGCGCACATGGAAACTTGTTTGTTTGCCACTGGAAACACAAACATGTACGTCTGCCGATGTCCACCATAACAGAAGGGAATGAATAGACCTCGTACACGTCGTTATTCGCTTGACTCACTTTCCACACCCGACTTTTGTTGTAATCTTCTTCCAGCCGGGATTCCATCTTGGGACAAATTTCGCCAGTCCATGTGTGGGCCGATACCCTCCGCTTCGACATTTGTCGCATAATCTGACCCCTGATGCTATTAACCATTCTAGTGATTACTAAATTCCGTGCTTCTTGAATATAAGAATTGAATGACTCGGCGGCGTTGGAGTTCATTTCGCCGTATCTTCTACCTCTGCAAATGCCAAGGGCAAAAAGAAGTTAACAAGTAAGCATGATCATTTGTTGTTAGGTATTTTCATGTTTCCGTTGCGTAACAGGAATATACGTACTTGAAAAACGCGTTCGCCCAGTGTTGTGGATGTGCATCCGCAAGGAATTTCGTAGCAATGGTTTTTCCAGATTTTTGAAATTCGTCGGCCTTTTGGTTGAATGTTGTTATGGTGGGTGCGTATGCGCACTTACGGAATTTTCTGACTAGTCCAATCCGATGCATGCTGTTCACATAACGTAGTCTGTCCCGCAGATTTCTTTGTAAATGTTGGAGGCAGAATTTGTGGTGAGATGTGGGGAAAAATATAGGAATTGCTTCTATGAGTCCCACGTTTCGGTCAGACACGAAAGTCATTGTCCTGTCACTGGGTACCACGTTGGCAAGATGTTGTAAGAACCATCCCCAATTCGCATTGTTTTCAAAGTCCACAATGGCATAAGCAAGCGGGAACAAACCTATTACAAAAAGTGATGAGAATATGATTAGCGTGCACAATATTTCGAACCATAAAATACAATGTTTTAAAAGTGAAAGGGGGCACACCTTGATTACCTTCCTTCGCGGTGGCAGCTAGCAAAAACCCTTTGAACCTGCCTTTCAAGAAGGTTCGATCAAGGAAAAGTAATGGACGACAATAAAGGAAACCATCAATGCATGCTTTGAATGATATAAAAAAAGGGCGGAAACGGTAGGTGTGTTCATCGTAATCTATGTCAACATAACTCTCAGGATTGTATTGCATGACAACTTCACGATACCAACGCAGTTGGTCGAATGATACAGAATGCGCGCCAAACAATTACCCCCTTGCCTTCTCAACCCCTAACCACGCAACCCGGTAGTTGACGTCCAACCTGTAATCATCTTTCAAATCTAAGACGACATCAGTTGGACGTGTGAGTGTTCTGTCCTGAACACGAGCTGCGATAATGTCAGCAACCATATCAGATCCAACCCTTGGATGATTTGATGTCCGGACGGATACACCGCAACTATGCACACTTTTCCATTTCCGAATGTAGAAAATTTGATTCGCTTTCAACACCCGAGCATGTATAGACCACGTGCATCCCTTTTCCTCCAACATGGAGCAGACTGCTGTTACCCGTACAGAATCGTTCTTAACATATCTGAAATTGAACCCAAACTCCACAGCATACTTGCACAAAACCGTACGAAATTCATGTGCACCCCCCTCAAAGCATTGCCCGACGTGGGTTAACCCCCGCGCCCATGATTCAGTAAGTAATACTTTATTTTTGTGCGGGCAGAAATCAGGCAACAAATCAACCTCGTCATCACTTTCTCCTTGGTCATTAACGATTATTCCGGCCACAGGGTTGGGTTGCATATTCTGTTGTTCGGTGTACGCACTTACGCTATCCAACCTTCCGTGCTGTTCAACCAACACACAAACGTGTTGCAACCTGAATGATTGGGCAAGAATAACAAGGTTTCCCAAATCCACATCATCTTGTAAAGTAAGACTCTTTAAACTTGGAATGTTGTACGACAATCTCACATTACGGGAACTTATCCCGCTGAACTTCGAACACAGAAAATCGACTAAGTCGGCAAATGTGTCATGATCCCGGAGATTGTAGGCTGCGTTAATGTTCCGATAAGAACACAACAACATCAAACTCCCTTCCATACCTACGATCACAGACACTGACAGGTGTCAAACACATGTTATACATGTAAAAAAACAAAAAAAGTACCAAAACAAAATCAATACAGTAATGAACTGAATAAAAACTGGATCATATCACCCCCGCACGGACGGTGTGGGAAGGGTAAAAATCAGAGGCAGATACATCGCGACAAAAACATAAGTAGAACAATTGTGGACAGTGTGAAGGACGTACAAACGTGGTAATGAACACACGTCATCTGCAGGGCAAATGGCGTGTTAACTATGAAAAAGATATACACGTATTATCTACCTGCAATGATAGCGAACGTTGACGACTGCAGCAGCTCTCACCACCAACAAAAAACAATGAAACCCTACTTTGCTAACTCACAATAAGCCTTCAGCCCGACCCACGAAAATTCCACACCCATAAACATAGGATCCAACTTGCCAAACGTGACAGAGCAACGTATCCCACAAAATATGCACTGAATCCCATTATACATGTACATGCCAATAACAAAAAAGGACAAATCAGTCTAGTCACACCTCACATAATTTGAAATGGGACTTGCTTGTCTAACAAACGTGCAAAATAGGACTTGCCAATCCAAAAGATTCAATTTAGGACCATAAAGAGTAACAGTTTGGTATATAGGACTTTCTGATAATTTTCCCTTTTTTTTTCTATATTTTCAAATTTCTATTTAAATTTTTGATACCAGATACAACGTACAAAAAAGGCAAGTAGTATTTAGTGTGATAAAGATTAGTGCCCATTCCCTCTCCAAAGTCAGCAACTAAAGTTTGAGAGATGGATGGGTTACCTGTCAAGTTGTTGTCATTAAAGTAAAATTCTGAGAGCGAGGTACAGTTGCCGATTGCCCTTGGAATGTTTCCCGTCAATTTATTGGTGCGTAGATCAACCATTTTCAATGAAGAGATGTTAAAGATTAACGATGGTATGAGACCAGTGACATTGGTAGAATCCATACCTAACATCTCCAAACTATGTAGACTACCTAGTTCTTGTGGAATTTCGCCTGCAAAATAATAAATAATTTACGAATTGTAGCTGCTTTTCAAATGGGTAAGAAAGCATGTAGATTGCACTTTTGGATAGGCAAATGATGTACATATATACTCCTTGTGCTCAAATTTTAGTAATTCTTTTTTAATACTAGTTTTGAATCTTGAATATGTTAAAATAAAGAAAAATAATTACTTATACTTCTTCAATTTTTATGGATAACCAAACCCCTCCCCCCTCCCCCTCCCAAAAAAAAAAAATCCATTTTCTTTTTATTTTCTAAGGCAACCGAAAGGCAGAAAGAAATCTAATTGTATTGAATTGATGCCACATAAAAGTTTAGAGTCCACTGTTTAAATCAATCAAAAATTGTAATAAGAATCTGGGGAAGGGGGTTGTTAAAAAAAAAAAAAATTAGTACTTTTATTTAATCCATTTTCTCTTCCATTTCTTTTTCATCCATTAATCTCTTCACAAATTTAATATTCAAATATATTTTATTGTTTTCCAAATCAATAATTCTATGATAATCACATTTATCCATCACATTTTGTTTATTATTTTTAATTTTATTATTGTACTAATAACATATATGAGTAGTGCAACTCATTACTCCAACAAAATATCATGTTATTATTGTACTAATAACATATATGAGTAGTGCAACTCATTATTCCAACAAAATATAGTAGACATTATCATCAGGAGTGGAAAGGTATATGCATTAAAAATTAAAAAAAATTAAAAAAATAAAACTTGAGTAAATTTTGGTAAATTATTAATTGTAGATAATTTTTTTATAGGGTGGCTCTATTTTCACCCAAAAATTAAGTTGGACACCCTAATTTAATAAAACTACTCCCTCTGTCCCAAAATAATAGTCCATTTTGGAAAAATTAACTTTTTTTGGTAGTATAATTATTGGACTTTAAAAAAATTGATTTTCCAAAATTACCTTTCGATAGTACATTTTTTGAGGAATATCAATGTCATAATTATACTTTTTATGTTGTTAATGAATTTAAAAGGACAAAATAGGAAATTTATATTATTTTTCTACTTAATTTTTGAAAAGGGACTAATATTTTGGGACAATGAAAATTGGAATAAGGGACTAATATTTTGGGGCTGATGGAATATTTTATTACTATTAAGTCCTTATTAAGGAAAAGGATTCTCTTCAATCCAGGACGGTACGATTGAACCCACGGGACCCACCACGGGTCCCATTTCGATAATTCAAACCGCTTAATATACAGATATTGCCGAGTACTTCGTTCCTGCAAAAAAAAAATCATATTGATCGGATATCGATAGTCTGTTGATCTGAATACATTTTTATGAACAATTTATTTTAAAAATCTTATTTACCATTAACAAAAATATGATCTGATAAAGGAGTTATTGACATCTGATTAACTTGATTTTTTAGATGGAAGAAGTACTCGGCCAGATCTACATATTGAATGGTTCAAATTATCAAATTGAGACCAATGGTGGGCCCGATGAACCCAACAATACTGTTTAGTCTACAAAGTGGACTGGGGAGAATCCTTTCCCTTATTTAAAATGACCAAAAAGTACTTAACATTGAAAAAAAAGTGTAAATCAAAGTGTTTTGGACACTCTATTCATTATCAGCCCCAATATTTCTTCTCTCTCTCTTCTTTTCTTAGTCACTTCACTTCAGATCTTCATACCTAACTTTATTTGCTTGAATCCATCATTCTTGCATTCTATTTTACATTGAAATCAACAATGGACTATAAAAAAGAAGTTTTCAAGCAATTTTCTATAGATAAAGTAAGTTTTCATTTGATAGTTATTGTTTTTCGTTGTTTGATTTACAAAATTGATTCAAAAATTTAGTATTGAACAAATTACTTTTATTCGGAAACTTATTTCTAAACAAAATTCATATATTTAGTAGCGTGTTTCCAAAATAATGGTCATTGTTAAATATTTTATATCCAAACAAATTGTTTATGTTCGGCTCTGTTTTTCTAAACATTAATTTTCTAACCTCTTCACACTCCAATTTCGAATAAAAAAAATACCCGGTATTATGTTTGACACTGAGCATCCGAAGAAACTTTATAAGTTTGAAATTAAGTATTTGTATATATATATATATACATATAATTTGTTCAATATCCAAATGAAAATGGTGCAACCAATTTTCTATTTTTTTGGAACTGAGTATTCAAACATATTTCATATGTTCGGCACTAAATATCCGAATAAACTTCATAGTTTTGGAATTAAGTTTCCGGACATATAGTATGTATTAGATTTGAGGTGTAGAAAGTAGAATTTCTAAAGTTTTTTTATATTTTTTTTTATTTTAAGGATTATAATAGGTATTATTTGTGGTGTCTAAACAAATAAATAAATATTTAAATTTTAAATTGGGGTGCTCCAAGTAATAGGGAGTCCAATCTAATTTTTGGAGGGTATTTAAAATTACTTTTTTTTTTTAGATAGGCATTGTGAAAGAAATAGTTATTGAAGCAACACTTAGATACTTGCAATGAAGAAGAGGTTGGGGTTCAACACATATATTATAATAACTTATATGAAGCATAAGTAAAGATTATAACCAAATGCCATGTAAGACATAATTAAAGATCTCTTCAATTATTAACATAATAAAACTATAAGAGATCATAATTAATGCTACAACAACTAATAACTATATTATTACCAATACCATAATGAGACAAAGCTCATAATTGTGAATATGGTATACAACAAAAATAAATAAATAAATAAATAATTTATATTATGAAATTTCCCAAATCTTCTTACTTCGATTATATATGAAATGCCAACCAAACTAATAACAATAGTAAGTGGGAATAAATCATACCTTTAGGCCATGTTTGATTCCACAAGACTAATAGTAAGGTATTAATAATCCAATCAAATTAGTATGGTATTCATAATCCCACCCCTACTCCATTACTAATAATCCTATAAATTTATTGGATTAATCATCCATTGGATTGATAATCCTAAAACAAAATGTCAAAACAAACATAGGATAATTGGGCCCGCGGATTAATAATCTGAATCACATGCTCTAATCCTTCCAATCAAACATGCCATTAAAGTTGTTACCACCGAGATATAAAATCTGAAGCAAAGTCAAATTGCCAATTGTTTTTGGAATGAAACCAGCGAATTTATTGTAAAACAATGATATGCTTCGGAGCTCTCTACATTCACCCAGAGTTGTTGGAATTTGGCCATCAAACTCATTCTCAGAAAGACGGAGAAATTCCAGTTTGGGATGAAAAACACACATAACCTCCGGAAGACTACCATTCATCATATTATATGTGAAATCAATCAATTCAAGTGACGAGATGTTGAAGATGGTTGGCGGTATAGACCCCGACAAATTGTTATTTCGCATGTCTAACCGCTTCAGTTTAGGAAGATGACCGATCTCTTCAGGAACTATTCCCTCTAGAAACTTAGACCTTAAATTGAGAGACTCTAATGTTGATATGTTGCCAATGGAAGGTGGAACTGAACCAGTGAAACTGTTGGTTGCGAGACGCAAGAATTGAAGCTTGGGGAAGTTTCCAAACCATGCTGGAACATCTCCACCGAAATTGTTGACACTAAAGTCGACAACATTTAGGCGATGCAATCGAGCCAACTCACTGGGAAGATGATCATGGAAAGTGTTGCTGGTGATGTTGAAGTAGGATAGAAATGAGAGGTTTCCAATGTGGTGGGATGGTGCCTCCAATGCCCATGTTTGGGAGATTCAATGCCACCACTCTGTAGTGGCGCTTGCCGCAAGAGACACCAAACCAGTCACAAACTGAGGTGGCTGAGGGCCAGTTAGTTGCCAATATGTGGTGAGGATGGTCGAAAGTGATATACGATTTGAAAGCTGAAAGAGCAGATTGATCAGTGGTGGAGTTGGGAATATAGCCAAACAGGGTAAGAAACAGTGATGTGCCAAGGACACTAGTACTGCTACTAGTGCAGTTGACCAAGTTTTCTCCATGAAGGCTGAGTGGGATGTATAACTTGATGTATGGAATAATAATATGGGAAATAAAACAAGAAAGAGAAAAGTGAGTCTAGTATATATAACGGCAAATTATATGGATAGTTTTTACATTTTACTTTTTGTATTATTTATGTCTATCACATTTCAATTGGTTGAATTTTGATGCTTTATTTAAATTTTGTATTAATTTGGTTCAATTGATATCACTGTTCACCTTGTTTGGTTTTAGAAAATTGATTTTGTGTGTGTGTGTGTTTTTTTTTAGTCCAAAAAATTTAATATTTTAAGATTTTGTTATTTATTTTTTAGATGCATCTAACCTACATACACTTAAAAAATATAATATTTATGAACATATCTTTAAAAAATCCATCAAATACAAAAACTCAATATATTTTTGTATCCTTGTGTATTTATTGAATTTTAAAAATATTTTTTCACAGACATTTTACTTTTTAGGTGCATTTAAGTTATGTGCATCTAGAAAGTAAAAAAATTTACTTAAAATATTAAAAAAAATCAATAAAAAATATGAAAAACAAAAGGTTCAATAAGGTTCAATTTTCAAATCAATCAAAACTAAACAAGGTGGTTAGTATTTTTCATGGAAAATGATCATTGAATTGGTTGAGATTAACCTAATGAATTGAACATATTTATAATTTTTCCATTAAAAACATGACAAATATCACTTCTATGCATATTTTTTTTTTATTAAAAATGCTAACAATTGTAAGCAATTGAATTAAATTGAAATAAAGTTATAAATTTAGAATCAAAATCAAGTCAACTAAAATTAGAAGAATCAAAATGATGGGAGTAATTATATCTATACTTAATCATTTTTTTTTTTTTTGGCTACAGGAAAATCCTCCTCATTTCCTGTAGGTTCAATCTATCCTCCTCAAAATCAGGAAGTTTTTCAGTCTCCTCAGTGTACAAAAATCTGGTAGCTGGTTATGGTAATAAATGTCCAACAAGTAAGTTGGTGTGGGTGAAGTACATTCCCCCTAGAGTGCAATTCTTTGGTTGGCTTGCTTGGAAGGGCAGATTGAAGACTATAGATTTCCTTTTACGTATTGGTGTTCTTGCTGATAACGCTTTGGCCCTATGCATTTTCTGCGAATTAGAGGAAGAGTCACTTAACCATGTGTTATTGCATTGGCCAGTGGCATGAAAAGTTTGAACATAAATTCTAAAGTGGTGGGAGGTGCAAGGTGTATTACCAGGCTTGGTGGAGTCACTTCTACACCAGTGGGATGGGGTAAGACTAAACAAAAAGGAAAGGTTGATATGGAAATCTTTACATATTACTGTGTTGTGGGCAATGTAGAAACATAGAAATGATTGCACTTTTAAGGATGTTGCTCCAAGTGAAGCAGTCTGTGAACTAATAAAAGTCAAGACTGCTCTTTGGTTCAAAGATGTGTTCAAGGCTCATCAGTTCTCTACCAATGATTTCATTTCCAACCTGATGTAGATTAGATTTTGTCTGTGTAATGGCAGTAGGCAAGTGTTTTAAGGCTGAAGTTGCAAAGATGCCCCTGTTTCCTTCATTCTTGGAACCATTTGTTGAATATAACAAAGGTGTTAATTTTGGATCTAGAGGTGCGGGCATCTTTCCTGAGACCTATTCAGGGTTAGGTGATTGATCTGAATACTTAGTTGAAGAAGTTTTGAAGAAGTGGAAAAGTATTAACAGAAAACTTAGGAGAAGAAGGAGCAAAGAAACTGATATCAAAAGCTGTTGATTTCATTAGCATTGGAAGTGTTGATTGTATGGGTGGTTATTTGGGATCTTGTCTCTAGCAATCCAGATGGAGGGGTATGTTGCTTGGAAGTGTTTGTTGGGTGGAGTTCATGGCAACAGGGCCTCTGGTGTGTTTTCTTGAAGGTTGGTGACTTGCTGCTGTATTGTGCAGAGGTGTATTTGCAGCTGTGGGTATCTTACTGGTTTGGTTTGGTGTTGGTGAAGAGGGGTTGTTGCTACTGTAGTATTCATGCTGCTGGTTTGATGGAGGGTTCTGTTGATTGGAAGTGTTCATGCTGCTGGTTGCTGTTGCAGTGCTATTCTTGGTAGTGGGCTGTGTTGTTATGATGTTTTTGGTGTTGTTTTGATATGCTTATTGTTGTCTTGTGTCTTGGTTTTGAAATCAGAGGTTAGTTTGGTGGGGTTTTGTTTGGTGGTGTTTTGTTTTTGCCAATTGTTGTGTTTTTTCTTTGCTTTCGTTGGCATCTCACCAACTCCTAATAGCATGCTAGAAAGGGATTGGGTGGGCATATTGGTGCCAACCTAGTTAGGATTGGTATGTCTCGCTATGATACTTTTTGCACCCATCCTTTTTCCTTTCTTGATGTAATGTGATCCTTTTTCATCAATAAATGTTTCTTTGCTGATCAAAAAAAAAGGTACCCTATTGTTTGTTCTAACCTCCCAAGAAAAGTTTCATTTAAGTCAGGACTTGTATAAGGAGAGAGTATTGAACCCACACCAAGTACTGTAGTAATAACAATTTGAAACTAACCTTTTAACCAACTGCACTACCACCAATAAATTGACCCAAAGAGTTTCAAATTTGAAGCCTTGGGTTATACTTGATCATTATTATTTCATAAACCTGCACTACTAGAACGTCATGGACCCACTCTAAGCTCTAAGTCAAGCACGAGACCCAGCAATGGTTCACATCCTGTTTATTGTATGGTTGTAATGGAATGAGATAAGATAACCCTATAAAGTTATTTAAATTTCAAATTGTCACAAGGTTTCATTTGGAATTCTCATAGTCTGCAACTAGGCTTGTTTTTTTTTTTCCAATTTTGTATGAAATTGTTTTAATTAACTCAACCAACTCCATATATTTTATAAGAAAATATTAGATCAAATAAATATTATTAGTTAAGCAAATTAAGAAAACATACTATTAAAAATTATTTAAATTAAATGTATAATAAAAAAATATATTTTTCTTTTTATATTTAATATTAGTATTATTTGATAGATTTCATTGTGTTGATTTTAAAAATATAAATTTTATCAAAAATAAATAATATTGTAAAATTGGGTTGTTTTGAAATTTTGAAAATTAAAATAAATATCATATATCATCATACTCTTTTATAAATAATTACAAATGGTGAATAACTATTGTTTAAATGATAATTTGGACTATTAAAAATTAATTGGACTTGAAGAATTAAAAAATCTTATTTAAGACTAACCTACCCAAGTTTTAATACCAAAAGTAATGGGTTAATTAAATTTTTAATTTCCAAAATATGTAATTTATATAATTTTGATTTTCAAATGTTTAAATTGTATTAGTTTAATCTTAATATATTAAAAGTATTTTGATTTGATCCCAACCTAACTCCGTCAAGTAAATGTCGTATGGTCAAGGTAATTGCATCAGAGAATCTCTTTTTTGTGAATTTAAAAAGTAAAAGTACAATTAAAAAAAAAGGAAAAAGAATAAATCAATATATCTGAATTTTATTTTCTAATGGTAAACTTTACAAACTTTAATTATTAAGATCATAAATTTTTCCTGATCTAAAAAAAAAAAAAAAAGATCACAAATTTTTGCATGAGTATGTAATTATTTTGAAAAAGTATAACTGATTAGTAATTTTCTCTTAATAAAATTAAAGTTCTAATTCTCAAAGTATGGGATTTATGTCATTTTGATTTCTAATGTTTAAATTGTATCAATTTAATTTTCAATGTATTAACACTGTTTTAAATTTGGCTACTCAATTGTTAAAAAAAATCCAATCTAGTAATTGTCTAAATAACCGGTAAAGCATAAAAAAATAAAGAAAAAAATGTTTAAAAAATCCAATCTATCAATTGTCTAAGGCATTAGGTCCAATGGATATTTTTTGTCAATCAGAAGTCCACCTTTTATGAAATAATTTAGTGAGAAGTCATTTTGTTACTTTGAAGGACAATTTTTTCCCATTTTACCCCTTGCATATCTATTGAATTTTTTTGATTATCTATTCAAATATTTTTTTGTCTGCTCAATTTTTTCCCAAATATCTATCCAAATTTTATTATATGTTCAAAAAATCTATCTGTTGAAATTCCTATTTCTATTTGTTCAAATTATCCTTTCAAAAAATTTGTTCAAATTCCTATTTCAAACAATTTCTCGATAAGTTTATAGTTGTATTTATTGATGACAACTTTATTTATTCTAAAAGCAGGGAAGAACATGAAAATCATCTGAGAACTGCTTTACAGATTTTGAGAAAATAAGTTGTATGCAAAATTGTTCAAGTGTGAATTATGGCGTGACAACATAGCATTTCTGGGACATGCAATTAACAACGACGATATATCACTGGATCCACAAAAATTTGTGGCCATTGTAGACTGGCTAAGACCAACCAATGTGTCAGAAATTCAAAAATTTCTAGGGCTTGTATGTTATTATCGCAAATTCATGAAAGACTTTTCAAAACTTGCTATGCCACTAACATAGTTGACACAGAAAAATGTACCATTTGATTGGACTGAGCAACGGGAATCAGCCTTCCAAGAATTGAAGACTAGATTGGTAACTGCACCTGTTGCCTAACGGAACCAATGGATTTCAGATTTACAGTGATGCTTCTTATAAAGGCTTGGGGTTTGTATTAATGTAAAATGGGAAGGTAATTGCGTATGCTTCTCGGTAACTCCGACCGTATGAAAAGAGCTATCTAACACATGACCTAGAATTAGCAGCTGTGATATTTGCACTGAAGATTTGGCGACACTATCTGTACGGTGTGACTTGCGAGGTGTCTACGGATCATAAAAGCTTGAAGTATTTCTTCACTCAAAAAGAACTGAACATGAGACCAAAGCGATGGCTTGAATTAATCAAGGATTATGATTTGCAGATCTTGTACTATCCAGGGAAAGCCAATATCATAGCAGATGCCTTGAGCCGAAAATCCATTGGCAATTTGTCATGTTTGCTCATCGTTCAAAGGGAGTTATTATGTGGCTTGGAGAAGAAAGAGATTAAAATTGTGTTACGAGAATGAAGCGGGATCCTAGCCGCCATTTCTACCCAACCTCTAATTATTGAAGAGATTAGAGAGAAACAACTGCAAGAGGAATTGCTGGAAAAAAAAATGACATCATCCTTGATTTAGGAGTTTTCGGTTCTAAAGAAAAGATGCGAGATTAATTGGTGCACAAGTTCACAACTTGGGATTATTGGTGTTTCACCCTAAAAATAACACTCCTAGTTCTCAAGGTATGGAATTTATGTCATTTTAATTTTTAATATTTAAATTGTATGAATTTAATTTTTAACATATTAAAAGTGTTTTAATTTAGTTACTAATTCCGCCTTTGTTTGTCTAAAAAAAAGGTAAAACATAAAAATCATAAATACACATTTTCTAAAAGTTAAAAAAAAAAAAAACCCAATATCTTTAAAACAATAATAATATAATTTTGTATATATTGGCTTCATTTGAAAAGTTTGTTGGTTTTTTGATTTTTTGGCTATAGCTTGGGGCTAAAAATCTCATTTGTGATCGGCTTTTTGTCTTTTTTGACTTTTGTGAGAGAAAAAATAAAATAATTATAGTTTGGATGTAACTTTTTATCTTATTGATTTTTTAGCATATTTCATTTTTTTGTGAATATTTTACCCCAACCTCATTTTAGCCCCATGCCAAACGAAGGCATTGTAAACTCATATAGCAATCACATTTTCACTTTTTTTTTTTTGGGAAAATTTATTATAAATTCATATAAGAAAATGTTGATCCATTTAATTTTAACAATTTTCATATGAACCAATTAGTCATTTTTGTTTTGAAAAGCTGTATTTATTTGATTTGGTGTTATTTGAATTTAAGTGAATGCCCTTTTGTAATTCATTTTTGAGTTAATTACCTAAAAGGCCTATTTAGAAATGTTATGGTAGTTTAGGTCCTATCAAAGATTTTTTAAACCAATAAGTCTTATTTAGTAAAACTGAAAATAATATCAATTTTTCTCGATTTCTAAAATTAAGGACATTATCAATTTTACATAGTAATGTATCAGATAATTATTTCACTAACCGATGAAAAGAAAAAACAGAGTATGATATTAAACATTGTTGCTCTTCTACTTATTAGTTTGATTCAACTATTTTATAAAATCGAGAACATCATTAGTTTTAAAACTGAGAACATTATCAGTTTTTTCATTTTTAAGTTTTTTTTTTTTTTTCAATTTTGCACATCAATGATCCATCATCATGCTTTTTCATAGACACAAAATTTTATTCAGTTTTTTCAATTTTTTTTGAAAAAAAATATTTTTTTTTGGCTCATAATTTTTTTTTTTTTAGTTTTTTCAATTTGAAAGTTGATATTTTAAAGTTTTGAAAATCAAAATAAATGTCAAACCATCATGTTCTTTTATAAATAATCATAAATGATGAACAATTATTGTTTGAAGGGTAATTTCGACTATGAAAAATTAAATGGGACTTGAACGCCCAAACAATCTTAATTAGGACGTAATGGAGTATAAGTTCATAAAATAGAACTTGTGTGTAATGGAATTTATATTTCTACTTCTACCAACCAAATAAATAATAGGATTAAAGAAAATGATTTTGACTAGGCTTCTGTTGATTCGCTACCCAAAAATAATTTTCATTTTTTTTTCCGGTGTTTTTTTAGAAAACATTATTTGAAAATAGTACTTTAGAAATCTATATAATATTATTTTATTTTATTTTATTTTTAAAGATTGGAAGGTCCTATTCATTTGAAAATATTAGGGCGAATTATACTAACGGTTCCCGTAAATTGAAACTTTTGTTACTTTGGTCCCTAATTTTTCAATTGTGATACATTTGACTTTAAATTTTGAATATCATTCCAAATAAAGACAATTGAAGACACCGTTGCTCCATTTTAAGGACAAAATTGTCAATTTGATAAAATACAAACTAGTTTGACAAAAATAAATGTCAAAAAATTATTTTTTAATTTTTAAAAATTATTTATACCCACCAAAAAATAAAATTATATAAAAATGAAAAAAAATTTACATTTTTATTTTTTTTACCAAATTATTTTTTAGTATGTGTTTGGATGATAATCATATAATAGTTAGTTGTTTTTGTTGATGTTTTTGAATGATTATAATGTAATGGATGGTTGTATTTGTTGTTAATAGATATTTTCGGAAGATTATTATGTAATGGATGGTTATTAAACTTTTAATGTGTAATAAATATATTTAATATATGAAATGTTTTTAGTTTTGGATTTTTTAATTTAATGGATTAGTTTAATAATGACACCAAAGTTGTTGCCATATTTCATTTTTGAAAAATAGAAACTAATTTAAAAAATTTATTTAAAAAAATTAGAGCAAACTTTACTTTATCCCCCTGTGGTTTGGACCGGGTGCAGATTACCCTGACATTCGGAAATCACCACATAACTCTCATGTGGTTTGTGGACTAAAACGCACCGTCCATTTTTCCATCCAAGTTAACTGACTGTGTAGTTCAAACGCCAATAAAGAGAGTAAGCTACATGTTAGGTTTTATTTCTTGGCAATCCCGTTTGACAAAACTCCTTTGAGTTGTAATTTTATTCGCATTTTTATTTTTAGTGAGGCTATGAGTTGTTAGATGCGAATCCAACCCGAATCAAGCCTTTCAGAGAAGTTTGTGATGCTAATGCTTTCAATATTGCCACTTCGCTGATTATGACGGGGATCGAGCTGCCCGGTCAGCTCGCGGGGGTCGAGGGGGCAGCGCCCCTTGGCGGGTCCGAGGCAGCGCCACGGCGGGGTCGAGGGGCAGCGCCCCCGAAGCAAAATGCAAAAATGCATTCCAAGTTGCCTGTCTGCTCGAGCGGACATTACCCCGCTCGAGCGGAGAATCCCTGGTTCCAGAAGTTTTGGTCGCCTATAAAAGTACTGAGCTGTGTGATTTCGCGCTCGAGCGGGCTTTCTGGCGCTCGAGCGGACCTCTGTTATATCACGCGCATATTTTGCTGAAGACGCTCGAGCGGGCAGTTGGGCGCTCGAGCGGAGATCGCAGGACAGATTCTATAAATTCGCGTGTTGGGTCAAATTTTAGGATTACTATTCCAGATCTTTTTTTTGGGTTCTAGGGTTTATATCTGGGGATACTTTGTGAGTTTTCTTTGATGTTTTGATTGAGTATTCAACTCATGTTCTAAAGAGTATACATCAAAGGTTTTGTTTGTTTTACAAGTTCTACAAAAGAGAGAGTTATTCTTCGGTGGATTCTGAAGAATTCGAGCCTGAAGCTTTGGTGGATTCCGGGGTGGCTCATCGTAAAGACAATTCCGAGGTGAAGACGGGTTGGAAGAGGCACATAGAGGTTGGTTCAATTAGGCGTGGATTCGCTAGGTAATTGAGAGTATACCTGTGTAATTCCTTTAAATCTTCTTAGTAGATTGTTTTGTGGCTGTTGCCCGTGGTTTTTTTATCACAGTTGGAGGTGTCCAATTGTGGTTTTTTTCACGTAAAATCGTTGTGTCTCTTTGTCTTGATTGTTTGATTGGGATTGTTATATTCTGCTTAACATTGATACATAATCACAAATCAACATCTAGGGGATTTCTAGATTTTTCACTACATTTTAAGACCAAAATACCCCTTGGACAAATTTGCAAAGGCATGTCATGCTTCTTTCTCCTTCTCTCTCTACTATTTCTCTTTTTATTTCTTTAACTCCAACCCACAGTACCACACTAACTTCCTCTCCCCTCACCAATCTTCCCTCTTTACGCTACCGCGTACCTTATTTCCCTTCCATTCACATGGCTATACCCATGTCCCTCTCTACAACTCCATGGCCACTTCAAGTTAATAAGAAAAACAATGAAGCTTGGAAGAAAAACGTTGGGTTTGTATTAATCAAAATTTTTTGAAGCTAAAAATTAATATCCACTGACCAACGGGATCTATCTTTAGAAGGGAGGTCATGTGTATATATTTACATTATATATGCATATATGAATGAAATTTGGGTTATTGAGTAGTGATGGAAGAGATAAAGAGTCTTTTAAGATGAAAAAGTATATATTCACAGTCTGAGTTATTACATAGTCAATTTCAATTAATGGATAAGCAAATTGTGCCAACATAATTTGATGCCCAATGACAGACCATTTTTTTTTTTTTTTTTGAGGAATAGTGACAGACCTTAGCTCCTATGAATGATTTTAGGAATTTAGCTGGTTTTTTGGTGTGGAGATGTATGTGTGGCTTGGATTTCTTGTACAAATTGGAATGAAATTTGTTAAGAGTTGGTAGCATGGAAGGAAGAAGAAAGAAAATAGGTGTGTGTGTGTGTGTATATATATATGTATGTATGTATATTTGTAGGTTTAATTTAAAAGAGAGAAGAGGAAGAAGATGGGGGCATAAAGATAAATTTACACGTTCTATTAACAAAAGTTAGTATGTGTTTTAGTCCACAAACCACATGAGGGTTATGTGGTGATTTCCGAATGTCAAGAAAGTAATCCGCACCCGGCCCAAAAAATTATTTCTACCCTCCCAGAATATAAAATTATATAAAAATGATGTACTTTTAATTTTTTTTTTCACCAATTTAAATTTTAGTTTCTTAGAAAAAATTTCTGAAAATAGATTCTAAAAAACAAATCAAAAAAACCTTTATAATTAAGAAAGTTTCATCATTATTTATTAAAAAAAAAAGATCATTACATTTCAAACAATATAAAAGTTAACCAATACGAAATAAGTTATATGATGATTTTGCCCTTGAAATGGACCGTTTACAAAGGTGACATTTTTTATTTTCAATATTTAGAATAAGATTTAAAATTCAAGATTAAATGTATAACAATTGAAAATTTAGTGACTAAAATGACACAATTCCCAAATTATAGGACTTGTTAGTGTAATTCACCCAAAACATTTTCTATGAAATCTTATTTAATATACTAATGTGTCACATTAAAATGCTTTTGCCATTATTGATTGTTAGGTTCATTTTTTTTATTTTTTATTTAATGTGTTACATTTTCCAAACGTGATTAATGCGGAACTTTAATCTTTGTAATGAAAGGATTGTGAGTTAACTTGAAAGATGTTCAAAATGAGGTATAATTTTGGCATAATTCAAACAATGAAAACTAAGAAAATTGTGTCACGCCCACTTTTTATTACTCGTATTTCCATTACCAAAGTCATTATTATAAGTCCAATTTTAGAGATGGAATATAGAAGCTCATTACATATACAAGGGATACATGAGTATAAATTCTCTTATTCAAATATAAAATGAATGCAACATGATTTCGTATCTAAATAAATTGCCTGAAGGCGTACGTCATTTAAATCAAGAGGAAGGGTTTAACCCTTTACATCAATAGTACTCTGCCTACACATAAAAAGGCCCTGTGGCCAACAAATAGGGAAGATCTGTGACCTTGTAGCACATCTTGATATTCACCTGAAAAAGATTAACAACGTTGGATGAATATATAGTTCAGTAGGAATCTCAACATGATCCTCAACAATAACAACTTACAGATAGCTATGATCATGAATGCTAATCCCATACCATATAAACAATGTGGCATTTTATAACCAAAGTATACATGCATGATTACTTTTCTCGAAAACGTTCAATTTATTCAACAACTCCAAGTTTCGCTTTTACTGCCCATTTCCTAATTGAACAATCATTACACAATAACCTTATTTTCCATTAGTGACAAAATAAGACATAATATCCATTTTATTTCTCTTTGTTTTTCTTTCTTTTGAAAGCGCGCTCGCCCAATCCGATTTCTTCACATTGTTCATATCCAAAACACAACCCAAGTCTGACTCCATACATTCATCACATTCTCAATCTTTGACACAAAACTTAAAAAGATATCTTCAATAAAATAACTCAAGGTAGGAAATTCCCGTAACATCCTCTAGCACGTCCACACATACATGAACACATCTATTCAACATATGAGACAACTCAGACTTACTGAATTATAATCATCACGACACATAACACACCTAATACACCGAAGTAATAGTATTAAATCAATTCCACTCTACTTGCCTCAAGCACGGTAAGCCAATAATATATTTTCTCACAATGAAATGCCATTTACCAGACACCAGTTGGAAGGGAATAGTACCTCTGCCAATTCTCCAGGCACTAGCTGGAAGGGAATGGTACCTCTCATTATCAGTGCAGCCAATTCTCCAGGGGCTACCTGGAAGGGAATCGTACCTCTCATTATCAGCGCAGCACACATCATCAACCATCACAACATGATAAGGTACAACCAACAAGTGTAATGCATACACACAACTATCAACACAACCATGTCATCCTCCACCGATGACCAAGGACAAAACCTCTAAGCAAAATGTATTAAATGCACGAAATACAATCATTCAATTCTTAAGGGGCATTAGGTCCAACAACATTTATGATGTTCCAAGGTTTTCAACTTTTACCAAGGTTCTTTCTCAATTCACAAAATAGAGTCATAATTTTCTCTGCATTCTAATGTCAATTTCCAAAATTTCTTATTCACAATACACCAACTTTTGTACATGTGCATATATAATGAAGAGACTCGTTCATTCTTTTAACCCAAAAGCTCAACCCACCGAATACAAAATCACAATCCGCTCAATTTCAACTCAACAAGGTTATTGCCTAAATTTCTCAATCCTATGGTTAAATTTCCTTTTTAACAATTAATCAAAATTAATCATTCATTATATTTAATTAATATCAACTCAATAAAAAAAAATCACGAGACCCGATTAAGTTACAATAAATCACCAAATCATTATTCAACTTCTTTAATTCGCAACATGATCATTTCACTATTTCAACCCCCCTCCCTTTTTCTTCTTTTTTTTCCTATTAGGCTTTATTACAAAATAGTTAGGGCTTTATATCTCTCTAATCCTAAATATGTTAAATCACACCTCAAATTAACACAACATCAACCAGTCTCATAAAAATCTCAATCTCAACACCCAAATCTTAGATCCTCTATCATGATATTTCAAAAAAAAAAAAAAAAGTCTCCTCAATAACATGGTTTTTATGCAATAAAACTTACTACATGTCTATCTATGGGGGAAGCATTGAAGAAAATCAAGGAAATCTCTACCTCAAGAGAGAAGAGAAGAAAAAGCTCAAAAATCAACCTTGTTGGAAAGTGATCTCCACCGGTCAAGACGAAGCCCTCGACACGCTCATCATTTTGGTATAAGGGACTAGTATCAAAATCCCAATGGATTTTTGGGATCAAAGGAAAATGCAAAACTTTGGAGAGTTTGGGTAGAGAGAGATGAGAGAAAAAGAGAGAAACATTGTAGAAAGAGAGTGGTATATTCAGCAATGGGTGAAAAGCGGACAAAAAGGAAAAATACATCTGAAAAGCACGAAAAACGAAGCAGAAAACGCACCTGGCCGCACGTGTAGCGCTCTCCCGCGCACGTGCGGTCTCCCCCGCACCTCCACTTCCACACCTACCTCTTAGGCAGTGTGCACACAGCCCCTCTTCCCAACTTTCCGCACGTGCGGCCTGATCTCCCGCACGTGCAGCCCCTCCCCGCATGTGCGGCCCTGGCCCTCCACTCCAGAAAAACTTCAGCTTCTCCGCCGACCCTCCGGTGCCGACCCCGCACCCTCCGAAACGAGTGAAAACTCTGACTCGGGACAACCACAATAGAAAATATTTAAGAAAGAAATTCCAATAACAACTTACCCGGCATCTTAACAACGATAATTCAAGAGAGCAAGCAAAATGCACACAGGTCATCACAACCTCCCCATCTTGGGAAATTTCGTCCCCAAAATTTAACAACGCTGAAATAAAACTAACACTTCAAGAAGAAGATATGGTACCAAAGAAGACCTCCCAACGAACCAAGAAAATACAACACCAACTCCCGGTTATAACCAAACTTGGAATACTTTCCCGACTCTAGGAACGCCAAGGACACCCGAATCAATCAAGGACACAAAGAAAGGGTGACAGACTTCCCCTCAATTCACACCACTCACTGGGCCTATGAGACAGGAGCAACAACAACCACAGCAACAACACGCCTACCCAAAACATCCACCACCTGATGCTCAAACGCTTTCGAACGCTAAACACTCAAACAAGGGAAAGAATAAAGTTCTTGCCACAAGATTATTGGTTGTTTCTTTCAAAAGGAAGGGATTACAACAAACCCGGCCCAAGACAAGACCCCAGCCTAACATGCCCTAACAACTTCGATCGATCCACAAAACTGAACATACAAAATTTAAGATTTAGCAATATAATTAAAGTGGTTACACCATCCCAACCATAAGGATACAATAACTAACAACTCGACCCCCCCCCCCAAAAAAAAAATTCTCATCATTTTCTCAATTCTTGGTAAAAATCATTTCTTTACACGTAAAACATTTACTCAAAGGCGTTCAAAACTCACACCGATCACAAGCCAAAATACATTTTCTTCATTTCAAGCAAAAATCCGAAATTCATTTATTTCAAGTTCCGCTCCAACATAACAAACGGCAAATCTCTGCCGTTAACCAACAACACCCATCACCCACATGGTGATGCCACAACCACATCAACATAATATTTTTACAATATTAATTAACAGAATATAACAACCGTGCCAACAACATAGATTACCACAATCATACCATTCCGTTCGGCCAATATCATTATTATTACCACACAAGTCATCATCCACACAAGCTAACGAAATGATCACATAAACTAGTTAAAATGAGGATTGTTCTTATTATCTCAAAAGAAAACCCTATTTCTCATTTATAACTTTCTCAAAAAAAAAAATTTACTTAAATTCATACCATTTTCCAACAAAAGATTTCATGTCATAAACTTAGAGTAAAACCCATTTATTTTGTAAACATTTTCCCAAAACAAATCTTAAAATCTCACCCCCAAGGGTTTTAGTTGAAATAGAAATGCCATAAAAGTTTTCAAGAACTAACAATCACTTATCAATTTATTTTCTCAACAATCAACCGGTGAATCCCGACCATCACCCAATCGCATCCCTCACACAAACAGCGACTTCAAAATTTGACAATTACATTTCCATAACCACAACAATTAGAAATAAACACGGTGCTAAAAGAAAACTATGCAACACGCATGACTTTCCAAACTTCTAAGGTTCCATACTAACACAAATACTAACCCAACAGCTATCACTTTACTCCGATTCCCGGGTTTCAAAAATTTACACAGAGAAGCTCACATCAACTACTACACATATAAGTAAGGCTCAACACCCCCAAACACAACCCGTGGTACTACACCACCTCATAGCAAAACCCGCGCTAAATTTTCAAAGGTCCAACTTCACAACTCATACCCAAACCATTTTAAAGTGACTATTTGTCACCGCCTTGATACCGATCAACTTAACTAATCACCCAAGAATTTTCCGCTCTTGGTCTTCAAACGTTTACGCTCTTCTCCCACCCCATTTGCCTAGGGACAAGTTTTCAAACACCATTCCACATACTCCTAGGGTCTTCTCGGATCTTCCAAAACAGACTACTCCACTATTGTCCCCATAGGAATTCTACTCATACACTTAGGTGGCAAACACGCTCTTACATTCAACACAAGACCGAATAGGTCAAGGGCGATCACACGATCCCAGTGACACAAGGCAACTCCTACTAATGATACACTCATTACCTAAGAACACAAACCTCTCATCACTCTAGTAATATTTCGAGTATCTACCCATGAAATTCTTTTCCCACTCAAATCTCTATCTACAATCTAATAACATCTCCAATCGCCGTTGACCATGGCACAACACTGACCCTACTCACGGTCGATAGGACCACAAGGAACTCACAATTCAACATATAGCGACCCCGGTCTTTTCCCATTTAATTATTTTATCCGGACTTAAGTTCCATAGATTCCGTCATTGTATAATTGTTGTTGTCATTCATCATTTTCTTGTTTTGAGTCTTGGGTTGTGTTGGGAAGATTTGGAGCAGGTTGGTTGAGCTTAGGAACTAAGTCTAGTTGCCCAGATTTTGGCTTGTCCGCTCAAGCGGGGGTTTGGGCGCTCGAGCGGGGAATACACCCATCCAGTATGTCCTGTGTATTGTTGGCCGCTCGAGCGGGGGATTGGACGCTCGAGCGGAAAGTCGTGAGTGACGCTCGAGCGGGGAGTTGGGCGCTCGAGCGGGGACCTGTCTGCAAAAACTTCTGGGAGTGTGCATTCGCCGCTCGAGCGGGAGTTTGGCCGCTCAAGCGGGAGTCTGTGAGTGGCGCTCGAGCGGGGGTTTCCACGCTCGAGCGGGGCGACTGGTATAAAAATCTGAGATCCGACTTTCTGGATCATTTTTCATCTCCTTTTTTATTTTAAAACCCTAGAACCGTCTTCTCTCTCTCTCTACACACCTTTTCTCTTAGGATTGATCTACTTAGAGTGGATTTCTACCTTAGATCCTTTGTTAAAAAGATAGAGTGAGTCGAGGGCTTCCATTTAATCTGATTTATTGGTGGTTTGGAGCACTTTGAAGTTTGGGTCTTCATCTCCATCTTCTCTTTTGGGGCTATTTCTTCGAGGTAGGGATTTCCTACTCCATTTTATAAGTTTTGTTCTAAGTTTTGGTATTTTAATATGTTGGGATTACTTTGATAATTTTGAGAAAAACCCTAGTTGTATTAATTAATTAATTTGTATAATTAATTTAAGGGAATTGGGTTAAATTCATGAAATTGGGGAATTTATTGATTAAATGGTGTAGTTGGATATTTTAAATCACTCACCTATTGAATAGTTGTTATATTATTTCCAAGTCTAGAAATATCTGTTTTGGGCTATCGGTGGAGGATAGTCGTGATTGTTGTAGACAATGCATGTGGATTAGGTATAACTGAAACTAATCACATTGATTAAGCCATCAGTTTTGACTATTGAATTAATACAGACAATATATGTATTGATTGAGTGTTGTATGTGTTATGTGTTTACATACATTGTTTTGTGTGGGAGGAGATAGGGGATGTACTCCACGGTTTAGGGGAAGATAGGGGATGGACCTCTAAACCGGATTTTGTTTGGGAGGAGATAGGGGATGGACTCCATTAGCATCACTTTTATGTGTGCTTATTTATATAGAAGTGTTTTATTGATACAGCACTAAAATGTGTATCAATCTGGAAGTATGAAGTGTTTGATTTGAGCTTGAGTCTCAATTGTTTGTTGATACTGGAAGAATGTGAATTTGATATATATATATATATATAACTCACTGTTGTAAGTTGGGCCAGGTTCAGAGCCATGTTGATAAGTTGGAAAGTAAAACGTATCTTAGAAGTGTCATGAGACTGTAAAATGAAGTAATTGATTATCCTGGTTAACCATCTATTGAATGCTATTGCTTTATTCAATGCTTATATTTGGTTTAGTATATTTCTACTGGGCTGTGGCTCACCCTTTATGGGAACATCATTTTCAGGTTCAGGTGATAAGCTACCTCCACGGACTTAGCCTGGAAGGATTTGATGTTTGGGATTTTGAAGACTTGTCTTTAGTTATATGTTTTATTTTGTTATTTTTGAGATTACATGTAAACATTCAAGCCTAGGGCTTAACTTGTAAATGAGTTAGTACTCATCCTTTTTGTGTCCAAGTGTTAGCTTGGAAAGATGTAAGCCCTTAGGGCATTTATTTTGATGTTGCAGGATGTTACATGTGATGTCTTTCAATAAGAATACTCTGATGAATAACTCAAATGATTCGTTTTCTTTTATAAATGCATGTTAATGTTATGGTTATTATGGGTTTATTTTGAGGGCGTGACACAACAATTCAAGACACTAAGCGACACACCCTAGGCTCACCCTCATTATGCCAATATATGGATCTCACGCTCCCTTTGACATTCCTACATCACTTCCCCAATCTTCACAAAACTCTAAGGTCTCACATTTTCTTAAACTTGACACTATAAAAGCTTTAAAATTTTGGTCCTCATCCTAACATTACGCTAGTCATGAAATTTTCCCTCGAATTTCTCATCTTTCACAAACAATTTCCAAACTAATTTTAAGAATCAAAGGCTGCCACATGACCATCACAAAGTTCAATATCTAATATACACTAACACTAGGGTCATCAATACCCTTAACAACTTTTCATCACACATATATATAAAAGAGTGTTCAAGACTCACTGCATGCCCTACACATGAAAGTAAACATACAACAATAACGCACATACATATACAACACATAACCACGGTGCCTTAGCATCCTACAGCACACCGATCAAAAACAAAAGCTTCACAATTTATAACATAGATCTCTAAAACAAAAGTCCCTCTCAAGGGTGATACTACCACGTTGGTCGAAAAGTTGACCCTTGCAAAGCTCTCGAAGCTTGGCCTCTTCGAGTCTGATACCGATAACGTCCCCGACTGGACTGAACAGCCAAGGCCTGACTAGTCTCTGAAACACCCGAAGAACTAACACGCAAAGGGCAGAAACGCCTAGCATGGCCCTGCAGACCACAGGTAAAACAAATAGCAGTCTCCCAACTCTGAGTCTGGCTTGGAGCCCGAACCTCACTGGGTCTCCCAACGGACGAGTCCAAAACCCCCGACAAAGACAAGGATTGAGTCTGTGGTGAGCATGCGCTCGCCTCCACCTCTTACTAGGCCTAGGGTGCTTATGAACTGCAGGAGTTACCGAAGTGGCCTCATCTCTAACTCGACCAACACTGCTAACCATGGCCTCTATATGGGCCGCCGCCTCAACTAGTGCATAATAATTCTTCCACATAGATCCAACCACTTTCTCCTGGATATCATCACATAACTGCCTCTCAAACTCATAACAACGGCGCACTTCCGTTGCCACCAACTCTGGAGCAAACCTCGACAAACTAGTGAACGTCATCTCAAACTGGGCCAAAGGAATAGCACCCTGGTGCAACTCAACAAACTGTCCCCTCAACCTTTCCTGAGCAGAAGGAAGGAAATACTTGGCCAAAAAGGCCTCGGTAAACGTAACCCACGTGGCACCTACAGTACCTTTCATATACTTCCACCAATAATTCGCATCTCCTTTCAATTGGAAGGTCGCCAAAGAAATCCTCAACTCCTCATCCTCAACTCTGAGCATATCAAGAGTCTTGGTAATCTGTTCCAACCAACTCTCCGCCTCTAGCGGTTTTGCCTCTCCCAAAAACTCCGGTGGATTGGAGCGAAGAAACTCCTCAGTAAGCTTGAGGGTACGCCTGTTGTCCCCCTCATTGTGAGCGAGAGCGTCTTGCACCGCTCTCACGACCTCGCGTGCAACTTCCTTGCCAACAGCCGATGCCGTAACGACAGGTGCTAGGGGAACTGCCATGCCGATACCGACACCCCTACTACTCATCCGTCCTCTATTCCCTCGTGTAAACATCCTATAAAATCCCAAAACAAATCAACTTAGAGCACGTCACAACAGCCTCTTAGAGGCACACACTCACCACCAATAAGCTACAAAACACACTTAACCCCCAACACATACCATTCTCAAAGCATATAAACAATTTAAACATCTAAGCACATAATCGAATCAAGTCCACAAAGATAGCCACTTGTCTCGAAACTCCCAAAGAATTCCTATCAGAAACCACGTTGATCAGGCGTGTTTCCAACAAGACCTCAAAGCAAGTTTACTGGCCACAAGTACTACCCAAGAAACTTAATCCCATGCTCACATAATGCAACATATAAGTCCTAACATTTATCCTAGCTATATGCAACGTCCTCACCAAGCATAGCAAACCACCTTGTGGAAAAAATCACTTCCTACGAGCCCAAGGTATTTAAACCCGACTCGCTCTGATACCAAGTTGTCACACTCCCCTTTTTATTAGTCAGATTTCCATTACCAAAGTCATTATTATAAGTCCAATTTTAGAGATGGCATATAGAAGCTCATTACATATACAAGGGATACATGAGTATAAATTCTCTTATTCGAATATACAATGAATGCAACATGATTTCGTATCTAAATAAATTGCCTGAAGGCGTACGTCATTTAAATCAAGAGGAAGGGTTTAACCCTTTACATCAATGGCACTCCGCCTATACAAAAAAAAGGCCCCGTGGCCAACAAATAGGGAAGATCCGTGACCTTGTAGCACATCTTGATATTCACCTTAAAAAGATTAACAACGTGGGGTGAACATATAGTCCAGTAGGGATCTCAACATGATCCTCAAGAATAACAACTTACAGATAGCTATGATCATGAATGCTAATCTCATACCATATAAATAATGTGGCATTTTATAACCAAAGTATACATACATGATTACTTTTCTCGAAAACGTTCAGTTTATTCAACAACTCCAAGGTTCGTTTTTACTACCCATTTCCCAATTGAACAATCATTACACGATAACCTTATTTTCCATTAGTGACAAAATAACACATAATATCCATTTTATTTCTCTTTGTTTTTCCTTCTTTTGAAAGCGCATTCGCCCAATCTGATTTCTTCACATTGTTCATTCCCATAACACAACCCAAGTCTGACTTCATACATTCATCACATTCTCAATCTTAGACTCAAAACTTGAAAAGATACCTTCAACAAAATAACTCAAGGTAGGAAATTCCCGTAACATCCTTTAGCACGTCCACACATACGTGAACACATCTACTCAATATATGAGGCAACTCAGACTTACTGAATTATAATCATCATGGCACATAACACACCCAATATACCGAAGTAATAGTATTAAATCAATTCCACTCTACTTGCCTCAAGCACGGTAAGCCAATAATACATTTTCTCACAGTGAAATGCCATTTACCAGACACCAGCTAGAAGGGAATGGTACCTCTGCCAATTCTCCATGCACTAGCTGGAAGGGAATGGTACCTCTCATTATCAGCCCAGCCAATTCTCTAGGCACTACCTGGAAGGGAATCGTACCTCTCATTATCAGCGCAGCACACATCATCAACCATCACAACGTGATAAGGTACAACCAACAAGTGTAATGCATACACACAACTATCAACACAACCATGTCATCCTCCACCGATGACCAAGGATAAAACCTCTAAGCAAAATGTATTAAATGCACGAAATACAATCATTCAATTCTTAAGGGGCATTAGGTCCAACAACATTTATGATGTTCCAAGGTTTTCAACTTCTATCAAGGTTCTTTCTCAATTCACAAAATAGAGTTATAATTTTCTCTACATTCTAATGTCAATTTTCAAAATTTCTAATTCGCAATACACCAACTTTTGTGCATGTGCATATATAATGAAGAGACTCGTTTCATTCTTTTAACCCAAAAGCTCAACCCACCGAATACAAATCATAATTCGCTCAATTTCAACTCAACAAGGTTATTGCCCAAATTTCTCAATCCTATGGTTAAATTTCCTTTTTAACAATTAATCAAAACTAACCATTCATTATATGTAATTAATATCAACTCAATCAAAAAAAAAAATCATGAGACCCGATTAAGTTACAATAAATCACCAAATCATTAATCAACTTCTTTAATTTGCAATATGATCATTTCACTATTTCAACCCCCCTTCCCTTTTTTTTTTCTTTTTTTTCTATTAGGCATTATTACAAAATAGTTAGGGCTTTATATCTCTCTAATCCTAAATACGTTAAATCACATCTCAAATTAACCCAACATCAACCAGTCTCATAAAAATCTCAATCTCAACACCCAAATCTTTGACCCACTATCACAATTTTTTTAAAGGAAAAAAAATCCTCAATAACATGGTTTTTATGCAATGAAACTTACCACATGTCTATCTATAGGGGAAGCATTGAAGAAAATCAAGGAAATTGCTACCTCAAGAGAGAAGAGAAGAAAAATCTCAAAAATCAACCTTGCCAGAAAGCGATCTCCACCGGTCAAGACGAAGTCCTCGACACGCTCATCATTTTGGTATAAGGGATTAGCATCAAAATCCCAATGGATTTTTTGGATCAAAGGAAAATGCAAAACTTTGGAGAGTTTGGGTAGAGAGAGATAAGAGAAAAAGAGAGAAACATTGTAGAGAGAGTGGTATATTCAAATATGGTGAAAAGGGTACAAAAAGGCAAAATATAGCTGAAAAGCATGAAAAACGGAGTAAAAAACGCGTCTGGCCGCACGTGTGGCGCCCTCCCCCGCACGTGCGGAGCGGCCTCCCCACACGTATGGCTCTCACCCCCGCACGTGCGGTCTCCCTTGTACCTCCACTTCCGCACCTGTCTTTTAGGCAGTGTGCACACAGCCCCTCTTCCCAACTTTCCGCACGTGCGGCCTGATCTCCCACACGTGCGGTCTCTCTCCGCACGTGCGACCCCTCTCCGCACGTACGGCCCAAGGCCCTGCACGTGCGACCCTAGCCCTTCACTCCAGAAAAACTTCGGCTTCCCCCCCGACCCTCTGGTGCCGACCCCGCACCTTCTGAAACGAGTGAAAACTCTGACTCGGGACAATTACAATAGAAAATATTTAAGAAAGAAATTACAACAACAACTTACCCGACATCTTAACAACGATAATTCAAGAGAGCAAGAAAAATGCACACAGGTCATCACAAATTGAGAGTAAATGTGAGTATTCATATAGAGTATTGGGAGGTCCTTTAAATTAATTTGTGTGGATAAATATTTAAAATAAAGAATAGCATTGGAGTATATAGATGAAAAGTTAGTTAGGTAAAATCAAGAGTATAGATAAACAACTAGGTTAACCTAGTTGGCCACTATGACTTTCCTAAGGGCTTGGGGCCTTGTTTGGGAACATGCTTATTTAGTAACTTTTTGACTTTTTAGCTAAAATATGAGGTAAAAAAAACTTATATATTTGGAATGACTTTTTAATTTTTTACAAAAAACATATACAAAAAGTAGAAAGAAAATGGAATCTTTGATTATTTTTTTTTTTGTATAGGTTATAGGTTTTTTGATTGTTTTAGTCACTTTTAGACTTTTAGACTAAAACTATTACTTTCCAAACGAGGCCTTAGTCCCTAGGGAGAGATTATGAATTCAACTCTCTTTAGGGGAGTTGAATTAAAGGGGTACGCTCTTTCCCCATGCATCGGCTGGAATTTGTGGTTAGCAAGAAATAATATCATCTTCAACAATGCTCAAGCCAATTGGGGAAGTATAATCGATTAAATTATTTCCCAAGTAGCTTTATGGGTAAAATTAAACTCTGGCTTCTCTGTTTTCATAGTCCAAGATTTCTATCTTCATATTCATGAGATTCGAAATATTAAGTCTAAGAGGCATCACTCCTAAAGCTCTATTTCAAAATCAGTTTAGTTTTAATGGTTTTTATGTATTTTTTTTTTCTTTTCTCTCTACTCCTTTTCTGCTCTTTTTTTTTATTATTATTTTTATTTTTTTCTAATTTGGCAACTTGGCTTCTGTCTTCTCTCTCTTTGTTCCTCTTTGCGATTGGGTCAGCATATGGTTGTGCTTGTTGTTTGGGTGCCAAACTAGTTAGGATCCTCTTCATCAAGCTATGATGTTATCCTCCATCCACCCCTTGATGTATCTTTCATTACTGTACCTCAGTTGATATATCAATAAAAAAAAAATTGCCAATAAAAAAAAAAGAAGAAGGGAGGGGTGAGCACTTGGTGCTTTGCAAATGGTTAATTTAACAACTAACAACTAATAACTATTTTTGCCGATAAAAAAAATACATATTTTTCATCATTTAGCTAGTGAAAAATGAATAGTAACAATGGAGTTGCTCTAAATAACCATCTTTCTTGAGGTTTAATAAAATTATAGAAATCTCCCTTGAGTTTTTTGAAATAATAAAAAATTGTGTTGAGATTTAGTTTAATGTAGTTTTAAATTGTATTGATTCAATTTTTTTTTTTTACAAATTTTAAAATTAAGACAAATTACAAATACATTCCATAAGATTTATTAAAAATATAAATTTTTCCTTTGATGTTTGAGAAATTACATCTCATCTCTTAAGGTTCCAAATCACAAAATAAATGACATTAGTAACAAAAAACAAATTTCCCAGAAATAATTATATTAACACTTATGAAATTATATACTTTATTTATTTACTCATTTTTTCCTATCTCACTTTCTTTATTCTCTATTTTCTTTTAATTAGTGACACCACTTTGCCCAATTATCACACCATTCTCAATTAATACCACCGTCATTATTGTTTACAAGCATTTGATGTGTCGGCAAAGAAGGTTGAAGAATATTATGGTGGTGTAGAATGAGGGTCATATGATAATTTTATTTTGATATTAAATGTATTTAGGTAATTAATAAATTATAATATTCATAAATAGCTAGATCAATATTTCAAACTAGCATGACTTTCAATTAAAATTTAAAAAAAAAAAAAAACCCCAAAACAAAAACAAATGCAACATAATTGACTTGAAGTTTTCAAAAAACTACACCAACACCTTTGAAATAGATTAATTATGTCAAATTCAAGTTATGTGAATTTTAATTAACTTGATTTGCTTGTTTTTATAGGGAGAATTATAGTACAGTGAGACCCAAAAAAAAAAAATACAAAATATATGGAGTGTAAGTGATTCTGTGATGAGATGCAAGTGAGAAGCTGTGGGGACTTGCACGCTTCTATATTTGTGTAAAAAAAAAAATCTTTGTCCCACTAAGATATAATTCTCCTTTATATATATATATATATATATATATATATATTATCTTGGCATGTTATGTTGAGATTCATGTCAAGAACTAATTAAACCTAAAACATTGATTTCGTATTGAGTTTTTATCATGTAAATATATTGATTAGGCATTTTTTCTTGATGTCAATATAGTTGGGATTAAAAATTTTGGCTATGATGTTTTTTGCTTTTGTCTCACACTTTATTGATATATACACTTATATATTACATTTATTTCATTAACAAAGTTTCTTTTTACTGATTTAAAAAAACATTGTATCAAAATTTGCCAACCCTACTTTGAAGAGATGATGTGGCTAGTTGGTTTAGAAAAGTACACCAAGGATCTATCGTAAATCCTTATCTTTTTGTTTTAGTTATAGATGAGTTGACGAGAAATATTCAGGATGACGTGCCATGGTGTATGCTTTTTGTAGACGATATTATGCTAGTAGATGAGACTAGAGAAGGAGTTAACACAAAGTTAGAGATTTGGAAAAAAACACTTGAATCTAAAGGATTCCGAATAAGCAGAACTATGACAGAATACATGGAGGGTAAATTTAGTAACAGTAACAATAAAAGGAGAGGAGAAGTGAAGATTGAGAATCAAGAACTGTCTAAGAGTGAACATTTGCATTATTTAGAATCGATTATCGCAACAACGGAGGAGATTGATGTGGATATGGCCCATAGGATTAAGGCGGGATGGTATAAGTGCAGAAGTGCGTCTAGAGTACTGTGCAATACACGAATACCCACTAGACTAAAAGGTAAGTTCTATAGAACAACTATAAGAAAGCGATGTTGTATGGGACAGAGTGTTGGGCAACCAAGAAACAACATGTAGATAAGATGAGTGTAGCTGAGATGGGGATGCTAAGGTGGATGTGTGGCACAACTAGACAAGACATAATTAGAAATGAGTGTATTCGGGAATGGATAGGAGTAGCACTGATAGAAGATAAGTTGAGAGAAAATCGATTGAAATGGTTTAGTTATATTCAATGGAGACTAACAGAGGCAGTAGTGAAGAGATGCGATGCAGTGACGGTAGATGAAAGTGTTAGGGGACCGAGTATGCTTAGATTAATGTTGGCTAGCATTGTAAATAGAGATATGGATCTACTTAATTTGACTAACGAAATGACTTTTGATAGAGCCGCTTGGAGAAGAAGGATTCATGTAACTGAACCCATTTGATAGGACTTAAGGCATGGTTTGGTTTGGTTTGGTTTTTATTATATATATAGTTATATTAATATATATATACATTTTTTTTCTTTTTTTCTTTTGCACATATACCTCAATTGCCCTTTACATGAAAGTGTATTAATATAACTGTATATAATAAGGATAAAGAAAAGAGTATATTTAGAGCAAAATAAAATGAGAATAGCAGCTTCCTAAAACAATAGAGTGAATTTCATTTAAAATTGTGATCTCCATTAATTTAACTATTGAGAAAAGAGACCATTATTAATTACTTGTCAAGTTGATGAACCAAATCAAACCGTAATAATTTATTTTAATCTCAAAAAATCATTTTTATCCTTGCAATGACATAAACCTAAAAATTAAATAATAATTGAAATTGACAGGTCAACAAGTTTGATCAATTCATACCCAGATTAATTAGCTATTTTTATGTCAAAATAAATAAAACAGAAGAAAGAAGACTATGTGGTTATCTACTTCATCATGATGTTTGTCTGCAACCTATGGAAATATAAAAATGTTAAAAATTATAAATAAATTATCAAATATTTTACTAAATATTCATCATTCCACCGCCTTAACAAATTGAAGACTAATTTACCATTAGTAGTTATATAATATAGGTAATTAATGTCCAAGTGGCATTTAAATTATTGACAGGATTGGAAAAGAGAAACCATAGTTAAATTATTAGAAAAATTTATATATATTAAAAGTTTTGATTGAAAGATTAGGACAGAAAAATATATATTAAGAGTTTTGATTGAAAGATTAAGACAAAGAAAAAGTAATCACTATTGACTTCACAATATATTACTCTTCTGAAAATTCTATGTTTGGGATGTGTTTAATTATGATTTTTGTGATGTTTAATTATGATTTATTGTAGTGTTAGTTATGACTCATTGTTATGCTAGTCAAGATATTATTTTAGTTATGATTCAATAACTCTTTCGTTATACCTTAAGTACTATTTGTTTAAAACACTTTTTTTTTTTTTTTAATTATAAGATTGAGTTATAACATTTGTGGTAATCAAACTCACAAGTATCATAACTTGTATATGACACACACTCTTAGCATTGGCCTACTCTTCTAATTATTTTTTATGGAGTAAACTAAAAATACATTTTGTGATATTTGCTTAAAATACGGATCGCCTCATGTAGTTTGAAAAATTACAAATATCGTTTGTTAAAATTTTTTATTAAACACAATTAATAGAAAAATAAATATTTTAACTACTCTCTTATAAAACAATGAAATTATCTGAATTATTAATTAAAATATATTGAAAGTAATTAATTGATTTGATCATTTATTAATAAAAGAAATCATTTGTTATGTGATTATAAAGATGAAGGGGTCAGATGTAACTTCCAAAAATTACTGGGAACAATTCATATCTTAAGCAAATATCAAAGTGTGTTTGCAATTTATCCTTTTTTTTATAAGAAAAGAAACTTGAATTGTGTGTACACTGCATGAAAATACACCTTCGGCGACTAAAAATGCTGACTAAAAAAAACTTAGTCGCCAAAGGTATCCACTTTAGCTACAAAAAAAAAAAATGTGGTCGGCCAAGGTACAATCTTTAGCTACTAAAAATAATTTGGGTGGTATTTATTGTACTTTTGGCAACTAATTTAGTTTTAGTTGTTGAAAATAGGGTTTTGGGCTACTAAAATAAAATTTGGTCCCTAAATGTACAATTTTTATCCACCAAAAAATAATTTAGTTGGTATTTATTTTACTTTTGGTGATTAATTTAGTTTTAGTCATTGGAAATAGGATTTGGGCGACTAAAATAAAGTTTGGCCCCCTAATTACACAATCTTTAGCTATTAAAAATAATTTAACAGGTATTTATTTTACTTTTAGCGACTAAATTTTAGTCGGCAATTGTGATTGAAAGTTTTGAATGGAGAACTTCGAATTTTGAAGGAATTCCTAAATTAATTGGTGATTAAAGTATTTAGTCTGGGAAAAAATGCTTTTATATCTTATTGCGATTAAAAAAGTTAGTTGGAAAAAATATGTGTGTTTGGTTTTAGTTTTCTGAAAATTGAGTTTTTATTTTTTATTTTTAAGCGAATAGTTATAAAATTGTAAGTAATTTTTTTACTTTTTTAGATGCACCTTACTTAGATGTATCTAAATAGTAAAATATTTGTGAAAATATATTCTAAAAAATTAATAAATACACAAAAATATAAAAAAATGTATTGAATTTTCGAATTTTTTTGTATTTTTTGGTATTTAGTGTATTTCTTAAAGATTTTTTTCAAAGATTTTTTTCACAAATATTATATTTTTTAAGTGTATTTATGTTAGATGTGACTAATTTTTTTTTTAAATGCTTAAAATATTAAAAAAATTCATTGAAAACATTAAAATACGAAAAATAAAAAAGTAGAACTTTCTGAAAACTGTTTTTTTTGAAAACCAGAACTAAACAATTTTAAAAAATACAATTTGTTTTGTTTGTTTGTTTTTTTTTTTTTTAATGTTATGAATAGCAAAAAATACACTGCACACACTGATTGATTCTCTAACTCTCTCATGCCTCTCTCTCTCTCTCTCTCTCTCTCTCTCCTCCATCTGCCCTTCTCGTTCCACGCTATCTCTCTCATTTTTTGTTTCCAATCCATCGTCGTTGGGTACAGGAGCATCACCGCCAATGGCGCAGGGACATAGGGGCGAGGGGGGTCACGTGCCCCTTGACTTTTCAAAATTTGTTTTTTGATTTTTTGGTGGGGTCTTACTTACACACAGTGCCCCTCCTACACATAATACAATGCCCTCCCAATTTACCCAAACACACTAACACACCACACACACCCACGTTTTTTTTTTTTTTTTTTTTCGAATCCCAATCCCAACCAAACATTGACACACAACTTTTTTTTTGGGGTGAGTGCACACAACTCCACTTACGGCAAGGCTAAAACCCTAAAACCCTAAAAGTGTATGAAATTCTTTATTTTTTTTTATTTATTCACAGTACTTGTTAAGTGTCTTTGTATTTTCTTTGTCTCCCTTTGTTGTTTTACAATTTACCGACCCGCAATTCACCAGATTAGGATCACACAACACAGATTTGAAACCACACTACAACTTTGGTATCTTCTCTTTATTGTTTACAAGTAACTTTATTTATTATTTGTTACTATTAATTAAAAATTATGAGTATTAATTTATAGTTATTTGTTAAGTTTTGATTTGTAAATTTTTTTTATTTGTTATTATTTATGTTAAAATTATGAATCTTAATTGGTGGTGATTTACATTAAAATTAAGGATTTTGGTTTGTTGTTGTTTGTGCTAAAATTAGGGATTTGATTTGTGCGAAAATTAAAAATATTAATTTGCAGTGATTAATATTTAAATTAGGGATTTTGATTTGTTATAATTTGTACTAAAATTAGAAATTTTGATTTGTTGTGATTTGTGCTAAATTTAATTTTTTTTATTTGTATTAAAATTAGAGATTTTGATTTGTGGGGGTTCGTGATTTTGATTATGAATTTTTATTTTGATTTTTAGTTTTTTCAAACAGTCATGGAGAAATATTTCAAAAGAAAATCAAAGTTGGAACCATCTCTTCCTCAAGAAGAAGATGATAATTATTCTTCTGCAAAACAAAGTCGCATGGAAATGTGCCGCCTACATTATTATGTTATTGTTATTGATTGGGGAAGAAAATTTTTGAAATTATAATTAATAGGTGCCCCTATATTAAATTTCTGACTCTACCACTGATCACCGGCATCGCACAAGGGCACCACCAAAGATGAACCGGAAGGGAAAAAAAAAAAAAAAAAAACGGGAATCTGAACAAAGATGAACTGGTTTGGCTGGTGGCAACAAAATTAATCCTATGGGTCAATCTGTTCTGTTTTTCAAAAATAATTCAGTCAAATCCCTTTGTCAATCTTGTGCTATTTTAGCTTCATCATTATTAAGATTGAATTTTATAAGTTTTTTGTGATATATATGTTGTTGCTATAGAATATATTAATGGATTTATCATCTGGCTACTGTTGCTTGTATTTTTTGAACTAACGAAGAAGAGAAAAGAAGGGATTACCAAGGAGAGCTTGGTCGCCAATCGTGACATTCCGCGACCAAAAAGTTTGGTCGTCAATTGTGACATTCCACGACAAAAAAAAGGTTTTGGTCGCCATTTGTTAATTTTCACGACCAAAACTTTTGGTCGGCAAAAGTGAGTTTCCACGACCAAGAGCTGTTTTGGTCAGCAATAGATGTTTTTTTTGCGACCAAAACTCTTGGTCGGCAATTGTCATTTTTTGCGGAAAAAAATAATTTATTTGTCACGACTAATAAATTGGTCGCCAAAGCAGGAAAACAATACACCTGTAATTCCTAATAATTCATTTAATCCATAATAAACTTATAATTTTAAAGCATCATTCAAATTAACTGAATCATTAACATTCGACACAATACATAATTCATTAACATTCGACACAATACAACTATTCTAAGTTTTCATTCACAAGTCACATCCATCTAGCATAACAAATTGAAACAATACATAATTCAGATTTACAGCATCAGGAAAATTGCTTAATCCACTAAGTTGCCTTGATAGCCAATCAAAAAGATCCTTGCGCCCTTCCGTGCCAAGCTTCGCATCCATCAAAGCAGTAGTGATGTAAGGCACCTAATAAAGAAACAGAATTAGAAAATTTATCAAAGAAGCATGATAGTGACAGCAACACTGGATTGCAAACCCGTATCTTTGCAAAAATCAATTAAATCCTACAAACATGTACATCGTATTGAGACAACTAGCTAGGGGTGGGCGCGGATCGGTTGCGGCCACGAAACCTCTAATCCGCCATCCGTCCGCCAGATTGACGGATTGGAGAAAATCAATCCGCATCCGTCCACCAATCCGGCGGATGCGGATTTAGCGGATGAGCGGATTGGCGGGTAGATATGAATCGGTTTGGCTGTTTAAAAGTTTACAAATTTTCAACACAATTTAATTGTGTGCGCACTTCCTAAAAAAAAAAAAAAAAAAAACAGGGCATAATTCAAGTTTGCATAATTTAATATTCAAGTGGGATAATTCAAGCGTGCATAATTCTGGTAGTGGCATAATTCAAGTGTGCTGTGCATAATTCCAGTGGGCATTTCTTAAACAACTTGGGCAATGCAAAAATAACCATGTGATGAATTGTTGCACCGAATTCCATCCCAACAGCAGCCAGAAATCCAAAAAAACTTGGTCAAATGAATTCCAAATGAATTCATGTGACCGCAACTTGGTCAAATGAATTTCATCCCAACAGCAGCCATAAATGAATTGTTAAACAACTTGGTCAAATGAATTTTTGCATGAGGATTCAGGAATACAGACGTGAGAAACCAACAACAGCCAGAAATCCAAAAAAAAAAACAAAAAAAGAGGAACAGCTTTCTGGAGCTCAGCCTCTTAACAAATTTCATTTGACCAAGAATTATTATTTCAAGGATTACCACTTCTGAATAATCAAGAACATTTGATATTTCGGTTAAAGAACTGGGACATCTAAAGCTTGCTCCCAAGTGACCCCAAAACTAGTATGCAGGCTGAAAACGTGATGCTAAATAAGACCTAAGATTTCTAGTTTCGGAAAGCAGTTAACACATAGTAGGAATGCAACTATGTATTCCAGAGGTGGGAAGGGATTCACATCCTTACATTGTGGAAATTATTCCCAGGTAAATTAGAAAACTCCAGACAGAAATGGCTTCTTATAACCCAGTCAAGGACATGCATTTAAAATCTCGCAGTGGTGAATCGAGAAGACCATAGCTAGGACCCTTCAACTCATGTTTCAGCCTATATTCAAACCCAGTCCCTATTTGAGTAAGGCTTTCCTTTGATTGCTGAAAGGCCTGGGGCTAAAAATAAAAGTAAAAATGTATATTTATTCAAACTTTGAATCTCAAATCTTGTGTCATTTGGAAACCAAGAGAAGATAACATCCAGTAATGGAGTGCAGATCATTTTAATTTTCACTATAAGAAACAACATAAAACACAATTTTTTATTTCATTTTTGTTTCTTCTCCTTTATCAGCGATCAACCCCACAATAAATGAGGCATTAGAAAGAAACCATAAACAGGACTAGCATATACTTTGTGTTTTTGGAGGATGCATTAACTGATGAGCAGGGATGTATTCTTGATTGTATTAATCAAAGCAAGAAAGAACACATATTGGAGCCTCTCATATGCATATAGCATTCAACAATAATATAACTACTAACAATTTAGGCATAAGAATGGAACTTATAGTCATTATTCGTCTGCGCTGCTACAAGTAAAATTTGGACAGAAACAACCAGCAAACAGATCTGAATTCTTGAACCCATTATTCAAGAAAGAACCACAGAGATTCTTGAGCTCACTGAATTACAATGAAAACACTTCGCAACCACTCAATTCATTCCTTCAGTTCCTATTGTTCACTATAACTCTTCAACATAAGAAAGTTCTTCACGACTGTAATCAACATATGCATAGCTGCAATTAGAAACAATATGAAAGCACATGGATACACAAATTATTTGTTCAAGTAATTACAATACAACAATTGCAATCTAATTTTTCCTTCATAGAAAATAAATAAAACAGAAAAAAAAAATTGCCGTTTAGTTTACTGGTTGATTGCAGCACCGGAATCAATATGAAGTAATTGTAAATATGAAGGGTTTGTGAGAGAAAACTTGCTAGTCTTGTAGATACCTCAAGAAGGAGAAAGATTCAAGGACCATGGAGAACATTTCGAGTTCACAATCTATCAGCAACTCATTAACATAAAAGAACAATTAAGAATTATCAATGGCTAAAACCAAACAAAATAATTCCCAATAACAAATTCCAGGAGAACATTTCGAGTTCACAATCTATCAGCAACTCATTAACATAAAAGAACAATTAAGAATTATCAATGGCTAAAACCAAACAAAATAATTCCCAATAACAAATTCCAGGAGAACATTTCTAGTTCACAATCTGTTAGCAAGTGGCTCCATGTGATGTTGTTTATATAAGAGATGTACAAAGATGCTAAATTGCTAGAACCAATTTAAGTACTTGTTAAATATAACAATTACCAAACTAATATTTCAAGTGCACAATTCATATGCAAGAAGCACCATGTGATAAACTTAACGGAACAGTCAACATCATACCAAAAAAAATTCAGAATTTCATTTGAAATCCAAACTGAATTTGATAAACATGTACGATTGGAATCTCATGATATATAACAAAGACCATTTAAGCACTACAGAATCAGAACCTTGGCCTTGATTTATTGCAATAATAAGGAAAAAGGAAATAAAAATATTAAGACACAACTGCATAAATGAATTATTTAAGCATAAGTACATAAATTGTCCCCCATGCAATGGATCTGGAAAGACAAAATCAAACTGCTATTCCTAATAGTAAGGAGAAAGAAACCTTCTCTTGGTTGTTCACTGTGTCTTACAAGGTGACACAGCTGATAATATGCAGGATCTTCCTCCCTTAATTTCTTCAGTATCCTCATCAGCTTTCTTGGCATTTCAGTATCACGCTCACACAGATTAACCTGATTTTCAAGATTTAACCCCCCCCCCAAAAAAAAAAGGAAGAATGAATAAGCATCAGGGGAGGTCAGTTACAGCATATAAGAAAAGCAACAGGAAAAAAAAAAAGGCCTTCTAAGTATCGCTAGATGTACTTCACAAATTTAGAAGAGTCCATGTAGCATACAAAGCAACTACAGTCTATGTGGCATAAAATAACCTGAAGAAGAAGGGAATAAAACAAAGGAGAAAAATGGAACACAATTCAAACCACTATAGTAGTATCCTAATTCAAAAGCAATGGTCTCTTCCATCCCATAGCAGTTTTATCTGCAAACTATCTGCATAGGATCCTGCCTTTTACCATTGAAATGAACATCATTACGATCCGTAGCCCACTCAAACTCAAACTGACTGACACTAACACAAATAAAGCAAACTGAAACATTCCCTTCATACACACCTAGCATACTGAATCCTACATGAATTGCAAATACAGTAAAGTCCTTAACTCTTACATTATACCTTCTTTAACTTCCTTCCCACATCTTTAGTACTATTATAGTTTCTCATGTTTACTCAAAACTTCAAGAATTTTTTCATTTTGAAGGTCCAAGCTATATATAGTGGTGACACATAGGTTATAAAAGCTTATTCTAGTCTTGCCTTGCATCATCGAGACAAAGCAGAATTTAAATCCCTCAAAGCTTAAAAAAGGCATAGAAAAAAGGAGCACATCCACAGAGTCTTAGGAGAACACATTATATGAATTGTATGTATTTATCACATTTTATTAAAATTCATATCCTAAAGGAGAAAAATGAAATGGAGATTGAAAAGGCGTCACGTAGATATATTTCCAGAATGAACAAAATCCCTCTTTACCTTTTGGTATACCAGCGACTATTACTGTTGCCATATCTCCAGAATGATAATCCAGGAACTTGTGAAAGCAGAGATTCAATGACCCCTGCAGGAACTATTTTGTTCACTGTCCCCATTTCATTTCCCACTGGTTGACTATCAAAATCTCGCCAAAACTTAATAACATGGAGACTCTCCTCTTCAGTTGATCTCTGCACAACAATTCTGGATGCATAACCCTTCTCTCTCATTTGAAGGCATATTTCTGAGGGATTGTTTGCTGTAATACAAAACCATATACAACCAGCCCCTGTCAGACAAAAGTTTGTCAACAATGGGCAATATTTTATCAATAACACTCCAACCATTCTCTCCTCCAGCCCAAGCCGAGGCAATCCCTTCACGACCCACTACATCTTCAGGTGTTGGCACATAAGGTGGATTCACAACCATCACATCCACCAATCCTTATAATCGCTTCTCCAGTCCTGCCTGGTCGTTATAGACTTCTAATGGACAATGAGAAAATTTCAGAGATTCCAGTTTGTTATGGCAATTTATGCTGGAACAAAAATATTAATATGGCCTAAACTACTGAGTGCAGAAATTGGAAAGTAAACATTACTGATATCAAGCAAGTGATCAATAGCATAGAAATATTTACTATTATCTGCATCCCTATATGATCGTTAAACAAACTTCCAATTTTGAAAAAATAAAAGTGGCCAACACAAGAAACATGTATTATTACTTTTTTGTTACATTAACAAATTACTCCAAATTCCAATAATTAGCACTATTCCTTTTCCTCACAACAACAACAAGAAGCATGTTTTATAGCATGAGATGGGTTTAACTACATGGGTCCAATTTGTTTCCACTTAATTGCACCTTATTTAGATTAAAATTTGAATTCACATGCTAAGTAGTTGTACTTCAAAAGGTAGAAACTTTTCAAGTTTTCATTTTATTTTCTTTTTCAACTTAAAAACCTCAAAATACTAACGTTGGTTTTTAGAAGCTTTTTTTTTTTTTTAAAAGATTCTATTGAAGCAACACTTATACAGCCAATATATAACACAATTGCTTCTCAAATCTAAACGAAATCGCTTGTCACTTCAGCAGCATATTGTGCCTTATGTTGAAAACCCCTCCCATTTCTTATGCATCTTCTAACCTCTAACTTCGTATTTTAGATGTTCAAAATTGAATGTTTAATTTTGAACTTCTAATCAGCAGCATTTACAAGTTAAACCTGAGATCATCAGCTAAACAGTTTGGGGAAATGCAGTGTCCTCTTAGATTTATAATACAAAATCAAAACTTTTAAATCAATTCAAGGTTAAAAGGGCAGTTAGGATTACCAGGAGAGCCAAAAGTAGAACAACCAATGCGAACAAATAGTATGCTTAATCTGCAATTAAAAATTTGACAAAATTTAGAGCCCTAGCAACAACTTCATGTACATGAACTGTAATACTAATCAATTGAAGGTTTTTCACTTTGACATTTTATCAAACACTTGGTGAATATACTATATAACCCAATTTCAACATAACCCATTTCCCTGAACCACCCATCAATGAAAATCTCTTATTTAGCATATCAAATTCTCATTAAAAAAAATTAACATCAATCAATTAAGCCCTAAAAGAACAAAAAAAAGTTGACATAAAGACAGAGCGAGAGAGACGCGCACACACATACCAGAAACACACATACCAGAAAGACAGAGTGAGAGAGATCATAAATAGAAGCCCATGATAATCAGGAGTCGCATTGTCTACAGCTGAAACCACATTCAACTCAGGATTCAGGGCCACAGGATTTTGGCCTCTGCCTCCCCTTCCTCCACGACCACTTGACCCAGATCGACCTCCAATAGGTGTGTAAACCTTCGAATCAGCCATACCACCACCAACTCCATGAGAATGGACACTCCCAGCCATCGGAAGGGCATCAAGCTTCGATACCAGATTTCTCGCCCTAGCAAAAAAGAGGCTGTCTGGGATATACTTATTCGCGATCTACAACAGCTTCCTCACTCCCCTCCATGTCTACGATGTCTGACCACCGAGATTGGAGAAGATTTAGGGCAGAAGCTGTTAGGGTTGAAGTTTCCTCCTGGATAAGATCACACGGAATCAGATCCTCCCGATCCACACCAGACATGGAAGCCTTCATACGATTAAGCTCCTCTCTTAACTCCTCAAAGGGCTTCGACTGGGTAACTCGCCGAAACGGATCCCCCTGTGCAACCTCCACCGAAGTTAACCCCAACGATGCAACCCCTTTCTCTGTTTCATTCATCGCCAGAATATCACTCGTCAACCCTTCCATAGATTCCACAAAGGAAGAAGGGTTCAAATTGGCCTCACATACACAAAGGCTACTCACTGGTTCTAAATTTTTTTAAGTTTTTTTTTTTTTTTTTTTTTTTTTTTTTTTTTTTTTCTGTTTCCTAGGTACAAAACGACGTCGTTTTTTGATTGGCGACCAAATTTTTTTTGTCGCCAAAAAAATTTATTTCCCCCCACCATGTTTCAAATTTCCCTCCACAAACTTTTGGCGACCAAAAGACCAAATTAGTCACAGAAAAAGTACCTTCGCCGACAAACTTTTTTAGTCGTCAAATCTCAATCAATGACGACTAAAATATTAGTCGCTAAAAGTACAAATTTGGCGACTAATTTTTTTTGGTTGCTGAAAATAAGTTTTTGGCGACCAAATTTGTAGTTGGTCGGCAAAAGTATACCACTTTCTGCAACCAACTCATTTTTTGGTCGCCAAAATATAACCTTCTGCGACCAATAATATTTGGTCGCCAAAAATAATGATCATTCGCGACTAATTAATATTTGGTCGCCAAATGTCATTTTTTGGCGACAAAAATTTTTTTGGTCTGCAAAAATGGTCGGCAATTGTGTAAATTCTTGTAGTGGTGGTGGTCGTGGGTCTTGGGATTGTTGGATGAGTTCTGATGAGAATTTTTGCAAGAAGCAGTAGAGAGAGTAGAGAGAGGAAAACAAGAGAGGTTTGAAATAATTTAAATAAATATATTTTTTGATTTTTTTATAAAAATATGTAAAAAAATAAAAAAATAATATGACTCAAATAAATATACCTATTTAAATAATTACACTTATTTAAAAGAGACCAAACAAACTCACAGAAATGAGATATACAATGACTAGAAACACCACCACCAAAATCTTAAATAATGTGCGAAAGGACATGTACTTATTACCTATAATATTTAAATTTTATTTGTAAATTGATTATTTTAATTAATTTTTAAATTTTTAAAAAATAATAAATAGAAAATAGAAATATTAATATGACAATATACAATAATTTTTTAATTTTTTTAATTAATGACTCACTTGCCGAACGGAAGCTTAATAAAACAAAGGAAAATAATTTGTAGCCCTAAAAAGTTGCCCCCTAATCCCCCTAATTTCCAATTTTGGCAACTTTTTCTTTTTTTTTTTTTTTTACTTGATATGGAAATTAGGGGGATTAGGGGGATGTTTTGAGGGGGATGTAGCATGACCCACAAAGGGAAATCATTGACCAACATCAAAAGAGAGAGAAGTGGGGGAAGAAAAAAAGTGAGAGAATGAGACAAAACAGTTACGAGTGCACACTTGACAATTATCATTTTTAATGGGAATAATTTAAAATTAATTATAATTTTAATAATGATATAAATAAGTCTGTCTTTTTTTAAATGAAAATTATGACATTTTGATACAATTCCCACTGACACCAACTCCTTTTTCCTTTTACTTTTTTTAATTAAGAATAAAATTTTAATTATAAAATCGATAAAAGATCAGATGAATCTAATACACTTGTTTGGGAAGAAGGTTTTCAGGTTTTTTTTGGCTATTTTAGCCATAAAAAATAAAATAGGCTATTTTAGCTACAACAAACAAAACATCACATCCAATCCATAATCATTACACTCTTCTCTCACAAAAAAAGTCAAAAAAGTCAAAAAGTCCTTCCCAAATCAAACTTTTTAGCCTAGGCTAAAAAAATAAAAAAAAAAACCAAAAAGTCAAAAAACCAACTCACTTTTCAAACAGAGGCTGAGTCTACATATCAATTTAATACAATTTGAATCATCTAGACGAATTTTATAATGAATTCACAGACGTCTACCATCACCTTCCCATCTGATTTGAATTGAAGAGCCAATCTAACTACTACAGGAAAGATTCTACCCAGCCTGCTCTTTTGTCGAAGTGTTTTGGGAATTTGATAAAATGTAATTTTTTTAATTTATTTTGTCTTTTTGTAGGTAAAAAATGTAAGAGATAAGGTGACCTAAAATGAATAAAAAATTAAAAACCGACTTTTTACTCTTTTCCCAAAAGAATAAAAAAAATAGAAAGTAGAAAAAATTTATTACTGATTATGCTGACCGCGTAAAGAGAATGGCAACTTTGATAAATTTGACATCCCCTCTCTTAATACATATTTTTATTTTTTATTTTTTTAATCATATTATCTCTATACTTTATTATATATTTTTTTTATAAAAAATTAAAAATATACTTATTTAAATTATTCTAAACACCCTCCAAACATTTAAAAAAATAAAAGTTAAAGTCAATGTTTCATAAAAAATTGAAAAATAAAAATTTAAAGTCAACGAAAATCTCATACATTAACGAAAAGTCATTAGATCTAACCTATTTTAACATCATCATCTCATGGAGCTTCGCTTACCTCCAATTAGGAAAATGCTATAGACCCTAAAGAATTTATCAATTTTTTTATCAAACCTCTCACATGGGTGTAAAGCCACACTAACCCACATGTATATAAGAGATTTAGTTAAAAAAAATTAATAAATCACTTAGAATCTCTAGCATAACTCCTACAATTATCCATTAAAACATTCATCATTGCCACCTAGCAACACCGACAGTGCCACTACATTTATTATTATTTTTTTAAAAAAAATTATAACAAAAAATGCATTTTAGTTCGATAGTAAATAAATATTTTAATTTTTATAATACACGTGTCTTATGTATATAATGTAAATCTTTTTCGTATTTGGTGCAAGTCTTTTCTATTTGTCAAACTTGTACAAAAATAATAATTTAAAAAAATCCATCTTAAGATAATTATGTTAAAACTCTCGCTTATTTGTAATTTATTAGGAATATTTATTCATAAATCCTCCTCACCTACTCATCTTCTACTTAATTCAAATTATTTTCTTATATTTCAATACTCATGATCATAATATTTATATTGACAATATGAATCTTCCATGATATGAACATTCACATTGTCAAATATAAATGTTCACAACACCAAGTTGATGTCAAATATTTATAAAGGTAACATTGTCCATAAAATATCTTAATATGAGAATTATGATTTGATGGATCAAATGATCACATTATAGGATTTATTGGAATATAAGAATATATTATGACTTATCATAGTCTCAAGGTATTAAGAATTCCCTTCCTCATTTTACAAATAACAATCCTGCTAGGTTGCTCAAATAACTTGTGGCTCGAATGGCTCGAGGTGCCAAAGAGGTGCCAAAACGACGCCATTTTGGCACCTTTTTTTTTTTCCTTTTCTTTTATTCTTCCTTCCCGGCTTTTCTATCTGTTTTCTCTCTGAAACAAAAAGAAGAAGGAGAAAAGAAGGAGAGGAGGAAGAAGAGAGTAGGAGAGAAGAGGGAGGAAGAGAGGAGAGAGGGTGAACAGAGAGAGAGAGCCGGAATTCCCATCCACTGGCGCCGACATCACCGTTGCCCATCGCCATCATCGTCGCAAACGCCTCCACCAATCAGCGCCGCCATCACCCTCATCTGTGTGTATACACACATAGATTTGTATATATCTCTCTCTCCCTCTCTCTCTCTGTGTGTTCTCCCTCTCTTCTTTTTTTCTTCTCTCTTTGTCCCTTTTCTCTCTGTTCCCCCTCTCTTTCTTCTCTCGCCTCTCTGTTTCAGAGAGAAGAGAGAGGAAAAAGAATGGCCAAAACGACGTCGTTTTGACATCGGGCCACTCGAGCCTCCAAAATTTCGAGCTACGAAGTATTTTTTTACAAATAAATATAATATTAGTAAACCCTACATCCATCCTAATTCAATCACATCCCCTATAACCCAAAATAAATGAGCCCTAAGTACTTAAAAAAAAAAATTCCTAATAAATCCCTCAATTTTTTATTTAAAAAAATGATCTTGGATTACTCACAAGATTCTACGCTAGCCTTAATTTTCTTCCCTAGTCATGAGTATTAAGTCATTAAGAGTAATTGATGTTAAACTATTCTTAATTTTCTCAACTTGTTATAACTCATAAGTCATTAATAATAATTAATAAACTTTCCCCACTTGTTGGAACCCCCAAAAAAACCAAAAAAACAAATTATGGTTGCTAGAATGTAACCATCAGATGGTCCTTCACCATTTGTGTAGTAGTTTTGCAGCTTTTATTGTTAAAAAAAGACCAGGAATATCACATATTCAACCCCCACCGAAACCAGAATGAGAACATGACTGGCCAATAACTACTTGTTACCAAAGGGCAATAATAAACTGAATGGTGTATACCCTATATAGGCTTGTTTATAGTTTTATTAATTGAGAACATAACATATAGCTTGACTCAATAATCATGTGTAATTATTTAATGAAAATATAGGTTAAATGATATGTAAAATTGTGGATCTGTCATTTTAAAACTTACTCATGCCCACTGCTAGAGATTTTCAATATGTTGTCAAAGAGATTTCAATATTCTACAAACTAATATCAAAGTTGTTGTTCATACTATAATTATAACTGATAAATTTATTACTGTAAATTTATTCATAAAAATAAGAAAGACTGATAAATTTATCAATGAATAATTACTATATGCACAAATTAGTGTACTAATTAGTGTATTAACGGATGATGTGACATAATTTTAGAAGTTTTGAATTTTTATAGTTTGTATAATGGGTGGGGTCATAGTGTTGAATTGACAATGCCATAGCATATGTTGGTATTAATGGGACTTAGGCCTCGTTTGGCAAGAGGCTATTTTAGCCAATTAGCCAAAAAGTTACTAAATTAGCCAAAAAGCCAACAACCCATACCAAAAAGTCAAAGATTCTCTTTTCTCTCTACTTTTTGCACATCTTTTCGTAATTAGCTAAAAAGTCATCCCAAACATACAAGTTTTTTTTACCTACCTTTTTAGCCAAATAGCCAAAAAGTTACTAAATTAGCCTGTTCCCAAACGAGGCCTTAATGAGTTATAAGTCTCCAAAGTAGGACCTATTGATAAAAAAAAATCCCAAAATTTAACCTATATATGAGTTTTTGTCCTTCCCATGTCAATACACACCGATGTGCACGTTAGAATGAAAATTACATACGTATATGTTGGTTCCAAAACATATTCGTTCCTAGCCAATTAATTCATAAGTTATTCACAACCTACACAACTAGTTTGACTGCTATGAAAATCTTTGGCCATGTTTGGTTTCAATTTTGAAAGCCAAAATTGAAAGCTCATTTATTTAGAATTTTCTCAAAACTATTCCAAAATTTTCACTATTCCCAAAACTATTTCCATTCAATTTCAAAATTTTTGTTATTCTCAAAACTATTTCAAATCTATTCTAAGGCCTATTTTGGGTAGTGGATTTTTTTTTTTTTTACTTATCAATTTTTTTATTTGAAAAAACATGCAAAAAAAAAATAGAGAGGTGATATGACTCAAATAAGTCAATAAGCCAATAAACTAGTTTTTTTTTTTTTTTTTTGGCGATTCTGGGTTTGACCTGACTCTTGTTGCATTCCAGACTCGGGCTTATAGTTCTAAATGTTGTTCATTGTCGTTTTTCCCCTTAATCCCCTTTAAATTTGGTTTTTGGATCGTAGTTGTGTGTTTGGAATAGGTTGGTTGTTTGTTTTTCCAAACTTTTGTTGCCTAGATTTTTGCCCCTTCGCTCGAGCGGGCTTTGCGAACTCTCAGTACTTTGCAAGTCTACAAAACTATTGGGAGAGTATTTTTTACGCTCGAGCGGCGTTTCCTACACTCGAGCAAGCGGGTGGGCGCTTGAGCAGCCTTTCTTGCGCTCGAGCATTGGTCTATTGTCTGCAAAACTACTGGATGTGTGTTTTTTACGCTCGAGCGCCACTTCTTGCGCTCGAGTGGTAAACGTCTTGTTCATTGTGTCTTGGCACTCGAGCGGCCTTTCTTGCGCTTGAGCGGAGCAAATTTTTGTGTCTGACGCTCGAGCGACACTTTTTATGCTCGAGCAGACTGTGCATATATTAGATTGCGAAAATGACTTTTACATCACTTTTTCAGATCTTTTTCTCCCTAAAACCTAAAGTTGAGACCCTCTCTCTCTAAAACACACTCTCTCTTTACGTTTTCACCTAGTTTTAGTGATTTCTTCACCTTAATCCCTTTGATAAAAAGGTAGACCATCTCAAGATCTCCATTTTGATCCAAATAGAGTTGGATTTGGATATCTTTGAAGTTTCACTCTTGCTAGGCCCGTCTTCTCTCTTTGAGGTAGGGATTTTCTACATCTTCATATGGTTTTTAACTTAATTATTTGTTGTTGTGTAACAATGGTGGAATTTGGGAGTAGTTTGAACAAACCTAAGGTTTGGGTGTGAAATAAAAAGAGGGGTTTTGTGTAGAATGTGAAATAAATGGGTATGGAGTTTGAATATGGGGTTATATTGTGTCAAAATTGGTGATTTTGGTACTTGGGTTGATATTTGGAAAAAAGGGTATTTGCCCTAAAATGATTACATTATTTATTTTGTATAAATAAATGAAACTGGTGTTGTAAACATGAAATTGGACGAGTATTGAAATAGATAGTGGAGTTGAGTATGTAATACCTCTCACCTTTGAAAATTTTGAATAAAATATCTGTCTTGAGAAGATTGTATATCTGTTTGGGAATATCTGTATTGGGCTATCGGTAGAGGATAGCTATGATTGTTGTAGAAAATGAATGATGATTAGATAAATTGAAACTAATCTTTTGTTGGCTGCCATTGAATATGACCATGATTTAATTACATTGTATATATATATGATGTTTGAGAGGAGAAAGAGGATGTACTTTATTGTTTGGGAGGAGACAGGGGATAGACTGCATTTGTAGACACTCCATTTTTGACCGCCCTTAAGACTTGGACGCGACTGATGGTTTACTTGATGGAGAAAGGTGTGCAGGGAAAAGGTTCAGTTTCTTCGGCAAGGAGAGAGTCAAATCTCAACTTCATACCCTTTTTGGACCGAAACAATCTTGATCAAAAGATTTTAGACCTTAAAACCGTCTCTTTCAAAACGTTTTTGAAATAAAGTTTTTATGATGTTCCGAGGCTCGTATTTTGTCAAATGTTGTGCTTTTCGGTAAACCGAGCAAGGACAAAGTGGAAATGAACGAAAGAGAGATGAAATCTTTGAAAAATATTTCAAAACACCTTGTCTAGGGGTTTGGAGTTGAAGAAAAGAGGAGAAAAGAAAGCAAAACTAGTTTGGGAGAAGTTCGGCATGAATCCGGATAGGACCAAATCTGCGCGGCTTCACCGAAACGGGCATAACTCTTTGCACAGGAGGAATTTTAATGCGAGGTTGGCGCCATTGGAAAGCTAACTTCTGGAGATTCAATGTGGCCACATGGAAAACCAGAAAATCAGATGGCCAACCAGTTTTTTTGGTCAAAAGTGGTTTAGCATGAATTCGGGAAGGAGAGAAAACATCTGCGCGGCTTCACTGAAACAGGCATAACTCTTTGCACAGGAGGTATTAAGATATGAGGCCACCACAGTTGGAAAGCTTACTTCCAGGGCTTCATTTTTCACTCAAGAATCTCCTAAGGACAAGTCCAGGTGGGGGAGATATGGTTGGTTGAATACCGTTTGGACCGAATCTGCGCAGCTTCACCAAAACTAGCATAACTTTTTGCACAGGAGGAATTTTAATGCAAGGTTTACGGAATTGGAAAGCTAACTTCAAGGGCTTCATGGAAGACTAGCTTTGGGGCTTGAACCTTTTGACCCCTAGTCGGCCGACCAGGGGGAGTGGCCGGCCGGCCACTTGATCTGGCCGGCCTGCTTCTTGCTTTTTGCCCTCTCTGAATACTTTACAGCTGTGCCAGCTGGGGGGCATTTGGTGCATCCTCCATATATGTGTATGGAGGATCTTTGAAGCTTCCAAGAGAAGCTTTGACCTCTCTTCTCTATAAGAGAGGCCCTCTTCTTCATATCTAAGGGTTGAACAATTTTGGTGAAGGCTCATAATCTCTTTCCTCCATTGTCATTACTAAAAGCTCCAAAACCCTAGTTTTCTTTGTCCATTTGCACTACAACCCTTAGCACCACACCTCCCTCATCCATTCCAGCACCTTAGAAGTCATTTGCAGAGGTTGATAGCTCACCAATTTGGTCCAAAAGCTGCTGGAGGTCGGCTCTTCAAGGGTAAGTGCCCATTTCCCTTAAATTCACATTTTTTTGCATGATTGGTTAGCCTTATTTAAAAGCATTTCTGGGCTTCGACCCAAACTAGAAAGTATCTTGTTTTGAGCTCCTCTTAAACTTTGTTTGAGGGCACTTGCTGTTTGAGGTCATCTACTTCCCCTTACCCTCGATCTCTCTTTTAGGGCTATTTTTGCATCATACTTTAGCCTTACTTGTGAACATTTTCGAGATTTGTTATAAACTGGAAAAAGTCTTGTTTTGACATCCTCTTCAAGTTTTGTTAAGGTCCCATTTCTGTTTGGGGTCATCTTCCCCCTATGCATGCTTCATCTCTTCATGATTAAGGCCATGCATTAGAGCACTTGCATTGGCCACGGTTTGGCCTCTTAGACACTGAAATCTAGTGGATTTTCAGTGACTTTGATACATTTTTGAGGGCCAAAATTAGAGGGGGGTGACCCTCTCTCTCCTTGTCTTATTTGGGGGTCTTTTGGGCCTTCCAAAGGGACCCTATTTTTCATGCATCTAAGTCTTATTTCAGGCCTCATTCTGTGAGTTTTAAGGTCTGCCTTGGCTCTGTCCAAGGCCCTTTTGGCCATATTTTATACCTGCAATGCATGTGTAGAGCAATCCCATCCAAGGCTCTTCGAAAGGGCCTTTCATTGTATGCTTCCTTGACTGATTTTAGGGCCAATTTTGTGAGTTTTAGGGCTGTCATAACTTATTTCCAGAGTTTTTTTGGTCATGCTAAGTGTCTATCTTATATGTGCTTAACAACCCCTTGCAAGGCCCTCCAAATAAGCCCCTCATTTTTGCATGCATTGGCTGCATTTCAGTGATTATTTGGGAATATTTTGGCATGTTTTATTCACTGTTTTTGGATGGTTTGGTGAGTTCTCATTTGCTTCATATACATGCCATGTAAACCATGCTTGCTAGCCAATGTTGCATGCTATTTTAGTCCATCATCTTAGCATCTTTTGGCCATGCTTTAAACTGGAAATGTGCATGTTTTGGGACTGCCTTGGTTCTGTCTTTAGACTTCATGATCAAATAATGCTTGCTTTGTATACTTATGGTTCAATGCATTGGACTAGTTTTGAGTTTCGGGGCTTATTCCATGCATCGGGTGCCATATTTCCATGTTTCGGGACCATTTAGCATTATGTTTCAATGCTGAAAATTACATGCTTGAATGCCATGCTTCATCCTTGCCATTTTTTGGTAGAGTGGCATTTAATGCCTTAGGTTAGGTCCTCGGTTTGCGTGCATGTGTGCACGCATTTCGGTCATCTCATTTTCATCTTACGGCTACTGATGTGAGTGCGGCTGAGGTCCACTCATGTTGGTGTAAGTCCATTATGCATTGTGTATGCCTTTTCAATTCATAGCATTGCGTGTGCTATGTTATATTTTAGAGCATTGTGTATGCCATGTTACATCGAGCATTGTGTATGCCATTTCATAGCATTGTGTATGCTAGGTTGTCTGTTAGTCGCATTGTGTATGCCATCTCATTTGCATTGTGTTTGGGATAGGAGTTAGCCTGAGCACGGGAAACGAGGGACGTTTCGTACTCCGAGTGACGGAACGTGTCTCAATTCCCTGTCACCGACACTTCGGATTACCCATGATGGAGTTTAGGCCTTGTTGTGTTTTCATGTGCATTCATTTCATATTGAGTCATGCAATTCGACTCCTCGGCCATCATGCATCGATATGCGTGATTGGTGGCATGAGGATCGAGGACTACACTCCCTGAAGAGTAGTCATGCATACATATGTGAAATACTTTGCCATGCCCTTTTGTTGCTCTCTGTTGCAGTAAATCATTAATCATCAGCCTTCTAGAGCCTTGCATAGCATTCCGGAATTAATTGCAAACAGAGGCAAACCGGGGCATCGTAATGGATTTCTACGCAAGGCAACTCGAGCATGCATCATTCCATCATTTAGAACAGAGCTGAGGCGGTCCATGGATTTACGTGCCAATTTATCTGCTGTCCTAGATTAATTTGTTAATTAATTAAGGTTTTGTATTTATTCGAACTGTATTATTCATTCGAACTGTATATTATTTATTCGGACCCTCCGAGCGAGGGCAATGCTGTAATAAGTGTGCGTGAGTGTGATGTATGTCTTCTAACCCCACGTCTTTCTCCCTTTTATTTACCAGCTTATGATGGTTAGATTAGGGCATGTTTCAATTAGCATACAGTATGATAGCATGTTGTAGACACCCCATTTTTGACCGACCTTGAGACTCAGACGTCACCAGTTGAGTACTTGGTGATATTGCATAATGTGCTCGTTCAGAAGTTTCAGAGTCTTGGCTGCGAGCCCCGCCTCCGGATTTCCGAACCCTCTTCTGTGCCTTGTCTCGGTTTGCGAACCAGACTCGGTTTTCTCTGTTTCTTTTCCTGAGGGAAGGGAGAGGTCCCGTAGACCACCTCTCAATGTCCGTAGGCTCCATTTGGTAGCCGTAGGCCATTTTTCCCATTTCGGAGTCCGGTTCCCGGTTTTCGGAGCCGTCAGGCCGTGTGCCTCGGTTCGGGACCGCTTAACCATCTCCTATTGCTCTGATTTTTGGCATACATCTTATTTTCTCCCTTTTAAGGGACACTGGGGTCTGAGAAACCCACTTCGTGGCCGAACGCCACTTTCGGTGTTTAACGGGCAGTTTCCGGGGCCCCGAACTGCGTGTTTTGGCCCCCGAACATTCGTTTTGCATCGGTTTTCGTTCATTTTTGGCAGGTACCTCTGTTTTATCACAAAGAAGGTCACTGAAGGGTGGGAGGCCAGCAATTGTTGCAGCAACCAGTTATCTCTCCTCCGGGGCCTCCCGGCGCCCGTTTTTGCAACTTCCGGGCTAATGTTGAATACCTTAGGGGTAGTGTTGCCAACTTTCAACCACATATCTGTGATCTACACATCTGGGAGGCCACTAAAAGTTGGTGGCCGGCCATTAAGGTCACCTGACCCTTTTGACCCCTTTCTTCCGGGCTAATGTTGAACCCCTTGGACCTTTTTTCTCGAACTTTCAACCACATATCTATGATGTACACACCTGAGAGGCCCCTAAAAGTTCATGGCCGGCCAGTAAGTCAACTTGACCCTTTTGACCCCCTCTTTCCGAGCCATTGTTGAACCCCTTGGGCCCACTTTCTTGAAATTTCAATTACGTGGTTGTGTTGTACACACATAGGGCTACCTCCCCAATATCTGGCGCCAGAAAAGCTTGTTGACCCTTTTGACCCCTAGCCGGCCGGCTAGGGGGTGTGGCCGGCCGGCCACCTCCAGCCAAAGTGAGAGGCCGGCCGTGTTCTTCTCACTGTACCCTTTCCAGCTGTGGGGCAATATCCCCCAGATATTTTCTGTATCTGGGGGATATTTTGGGAGAGAGTTATGCTCTCCAATTCACCCCCTTTTACACCCCTTTTCTTGACCTTATAACCAGCTGAGGGTCTCCTTCTTGAGGGTTAGAAAAATTCCTCTCCAAGCACAAACCCTAAACTCCATTGTCATCCTTCTCAATTCTCTAAAAAACCCTAACTTCTTAACCTTCATTCCTTCTACACCACCAAGCTCTACCACCACCATCTCATTTCCAGCAGCAAGGGAGGATTCTTGAAGGCTAAAGAAGCTACAAATCAACCCAAGAAGCAACAAAAGCTTGGATCTTCAAGGGTAAGTTACACTTTGATCCTTTTGACCCTTTTCCTTTATCTATTTCTAAGCCTCATTTCTTTTTGGTTTCAAGCTTCGGCCCTAACTGAAAAGGGCCATATTTTGAGCTCATCTTCACTTCTCATTAAGGGCTCAACCTTGTTTGAGCCCTCCATAATAGACTTGTTTCATTGACCATGTTGTATGTCATGATTTTGCATGCTATTTTTGACCCATGAGCAATTTATTTTCGAGCATGTTATGAACTGATATGAGGCATGTTTTGAGCCCCTCTTCAACATTGGAGAAGGGCTCAACATTGTTTGGTATTTCCATATGTCACTTGTAGTTATATCCCCTATTTGGCCCCATTTTTGCATAAATTAGTAGCCCTCTTTGCTTCTGTTTTTGGACCTTGGTCCGAACTGAAAGTGGTCTTATTTTGGCCTATACTTCATGATTCATTCATACTTTTTTTCTGTTTGGTGATTATTTTATATACTTCATGTTATAGCACCTTTTGAGCCTTGTTTTGCATCACATTTTTAGCATGTTTGTATACTGATTTGAGGGCTGCCATATACTGTAAATGTTCATATTTTTGGTTCATCTTCAGTGTTATAGAAGGAATTTTTTCAGTTTGGGTTTAGCTTATACTACTTGCTTCATTACCCCTATCTTGGCCCCTATTCTTGTATGCTATTCTTGCCATGCTTATACTTGCTGTTTGGCCAAGTTTATAACTGGAAAAGTGCTTATTTTGGGGCTGTCTAGCTTCTGTCTTTGCATTGCATGTCCATGTTGTGCATGTTTGGCATGGCTATAGGCCATTTCGGATGCCTAATGTTGCATTTCGGGACATTTTCTTACATTTCATGTCGTTTCGCTTCATTTCGGGACTGTTTTCCCATATTTTGTTGCTGAAATTTCATGAGCATGCTTGCATATCATTTTTTCCATCTTGCCATGTCATTTTAGCATCGCCTCGGTTTGCGTGCCCGTGTGCACGCATTTCGAGGCACTCTTTTTTTATCTGATGGCATCCTATGTGAGTGTGGCTGAGGCTCTCTCATGTTGGTATAAGCCCACTTGTCATTTTTATATCATTGCATCGCATGTTTGCACCGCCTCGGTTTGCGTGCCCGTGTGCACGCATTTCGAGGCACTCTTTTTTTATCTGATGGCATCCTATGTGAGTGTGGCTGAGGCTCTCTCATGTTGGTATAAGCCCACTTGTCATTTTTATATCATTGCATCGCATGTTTGCACCGCCTCGGTTTGCGTGCCCGTGTGCACGCATTTCGAGGCACTCTTTTTTTATCTGATGGCATCCTATGTGAGTGTGGCTGAGGCTCCCTCATGTTGGTATAAGCCCACTTGTCATTTTTATATCATTGCATCGCATGTTTGCACCGCCTCGGTTTGCGTGCCCATGTGTACGCATTTCGAGGCACTCTTTTTTTATCTGATGGCATCCTATGTGAGTGTGGCTGAGGCTCTCTCATGTTGGTATAAGCCCACTTGTCATTTTTATATCATTGCATCGCATGTTTGCACCGCCTCGGTTTGCGTGCCCGTGTGCACGCATTTCGAGGCACTCTTTTTTTATCTGATGGCATCCTATGTGAGTGTGGCTGAGGCTCTCTCATGTTGGTATAAGCCCACTTGTCATTTTTATATCATTGCATCGCATGTTTGCACCGCCTCGGTTTGCGTGCCCGTGTGCACGTATTTCGAGGCACTCTTTTTTTTTTATCTGATGGCATCCTATGTGAGTGTGGCTGAGGCTCTCTCATGTTGGTATAAGCCCACTTGTCATTTTTATATCATTGCATCGCATGTTTGCACCGCCTCGGTTTGCGTGCCCGAGTGCACGCATATCGAGGCACCTCATTTTTATCCGCTGGCATCCCATGTGAGTGTGGCTGAGGCTCACTCATGTTGGTATAAGCCCATTTATCATTTCCATGTCATTCCATTGCATTTATCATCGCCTCGGTTTGCGTGCCCGTGTGCACGCACTTCGAGGCACCTCATTTTCATAGCTTTGTGCATACTAGGTTGTATCTTAGATTGCATTCTGTCATTTTCTCGGTTTGCGTGCCTGTGTGCACGCATTTCGAGGCATGTCATTCCATAGCATTCTGTGTATGTTAGGATTGTATCTTAGTTGCATTTCATGCATATCATGCATATTGCATCGTGTCCGGAATAGGAGTTAGCCCGGGCACGGGAAACGAGGTACATTTCGTACTCCGAGTGATGGAATGTGTCTCAATTTCCCAGTCACCGACATTCCGGATTACCCATGATGGAGTTAGGTTTTAGCTGTAGTTTCATGTGCATTCATCCTATATTGAGTTGTGCATTTCGACTCTTCGGCCATCATGCCTCGGTATGCGTGATTGGTGGCACGAGGTTCGAGGCATGCATATATTTGTGCAAATACATTGCTATGCCCCTTTCCTGCTCTCTGTTGCAGCAAATTGAGGAATCAGCGACTCTTTGGGATTTGGCACGCATTTCAAGAATAACCGCTAAAACAGAGGCTAATTGGGGCATTCCAGTGGATTTCCGCGCGAGGCAGCCCGGACATGCATCACACATCAGAAGCAAGGCAGTCCCTGGCTTGCATGCCAGTTTTACAGTTTTCTTAGTTAATTTGATTAATTAATTAGGAATTTGTATATTATTTGGACTGTAACATTTGGACTGTAATATTCTTTTATTTGGACTGTATATTTATTCAGACCCTCTGCGCGAGGGCACAACTGTAATAAGTGTGGGTGAGTGTGATGTATGTCTTCCAACCCCACGTCTTTCTTCCCTTTTATTTATCCGCTTATGATGGTTAGATTAGGGCATATTTAAATTAGCATACAGTATGACAGCATGTTTGCATCATTCATCTGTTTTGCATGCACCGGGCTCGGCGCATCATACTAACTGCATTGTATTTTCAATTCCAAATTGAATACATGTTAGTTGTAGCATTCCATATGCCATCTTAGAATAGCCGAGCCTGCTATAGTTGCATTTTTGCATGTGTTGCATTAGGCATTTTTGTATGTTTAGGATCATGCATGATTTCTAACATAGTTTCTGTTTTGGCTTGGAGTACTCGGTAAGTTCTATGCTTTAGCATCCTTGCATGCGTGTGAGTGACTGCCATGAATAGCATGATTACCATGAGGCTAATTGCTTACATGATATAACTGCCTGAATGCCTGTGGGTGAAGGTTGGGTTGCTTAAATTGGAACAAATCATCAAAATATTTCAAAACCTACCTGCGGGTAGCAAACCCTTTTCAAAAACAAACAAGAAGTGTTTTGTTCCAATCTAGGCGACCTAGTCTATACTTATATGCTGTGAGCATCACATAGTAATCTAGGCTAATAACCGGAATAAGAACTCACAATGTTTTCAAAAATTGATATCATGGTTAGTAGAGGCCGGTCTATGACCGGGCGAGCGGGGGTGCTCACGAAGTGACCTTCCCCAATCGTACCCAAGTTCCCGAGCCGAGGCAACTTTGGTGATGACGGACACGTGGCCTTTTGGCACCGAGTCAGGGTTTCCTAAATTTCCCAAAATAAAATATTTAGGTGGCGACTCTGTATCTGGCAAAGCAGTCCATGTTTGGCACTTCTTTCAAAAATCAGTTTTCCTAAAACGATTTGCCGGATTTGGACTCTTTGGTTCAGATTTAGAACCGTGACAACGAAAAGTCGAGTCCGAGCTGTAGCGAGGTCCCCCGCGGGCTTGTTACAGTTTCTGGCGACTCTGCTGGGGATTTAGAGAACTTGACTCGAACTCATGGTATCTGTTTTTGACTACACTTGTGTGCTTCTTTGCATTGCATTTGCATTGGTGCGCCTAGGACACCGTGTTTGCCATCTGCTATTCCTGAACGGTTTGCCGGAGGCTTGTCTTGTCAAGGCATGACCATAAGGCTGACCAGTTGTGGGCTCTGCCAGTATGGGAACACAAACCCCGGTTTTACCGGGGCACCCTCTTTGACCATTCGACCTAGTGCATATTCGGATCCATAGTGACCATTCCAAATTAGGACAGGTTGCTTACCCGTTCATAGGTTGTTTGAAACCGCTGCGTGCGTAGTGAAACCCTAGCTCCTGACAAAATAGGACAAGGAAACCCTACCCCAACATAGGGGTGTTTTGGCTCTCACTTATCTGTTATGTGCTTTAGAGTGCGTCTCTACAGGAATGCATGTATCAGCATATAAGTTCGGGCATCAGGCCTGTGGGCACCAATTTAGTAGTTTGGGCATCAGGCCTGCAGGCATCAGTATTTGGAAGAATCAGTTTTACCTGAGGGTAACAGTTTACAGGCAGAATTTTGGGGCAGAATTCAGTAGAGAGCACACTCATTCAACTATGCTCATATCTGTTCAGGTGAAATCAGGCTGAGATGCTGCACGTTTTCTCTTTTAGGTAATCCTGGAACTATAGCTTCAGAAGGCTCCGATATTCCCCGGGTACATTGGGTCCGTGTTGATAGACTTTGTCAGGTCGGAAATTCAGTTCAAAGGCAAATCAGTGTTCCTTCGCTGAGGTAAGGCAAAGGAGGGCCAGATAGGGTTCATTTGTTCATCTGATCCGACAGTCACCAGTCACATCATCAGCAGACCCGTGATGGCACAGGGTTCGGAAGAATTTGTGGCCATGATAGCAGCGTTAAATCAGGGAACTGCAATGCAGAATAAGACCAATGCTGAAACACGACGCCCATCTGAGGCATCTGTTTCGTATCCACCTTCAGACCCCAATGACCAAACATCTCCTGCCTACCTCAATCTCATCCATATACTGCCATCCACCTATGACCCCAGCATATACATCACCCTGGCCCATCTACCCAAACCTGAGGTGTTTATTCCAGAAAGTATGGACTTATGCATGATGGGTGCACCTGAACCCCAATCATCTCAAACCCGTGAGCCCACGACTTCTGAGTTGAAGAGAATGATCGAAGATCTTCAGAGAACTGTGATAGGTCTGGCCTCCGGAACATCGGCTCCGTCATCAACCACATCACATGCCAGGGAGTTCGTATCAAAAGGCTCCCCAATTTCGGAACGGGCTATATTTGAGGAATGCCAATCTCTTGGCAAAGTGGAGGCGAGTGGGAGGAACAAGATAGGGGCAGACATGGATCCCAGTAAACATCTTCTGCTGGCTATTGAGGCTCTGAAAGCCGAAGGACTGAACAAAGAGCAAGTGCTCGCAGTTGTTACAAAAGCTGTGGATGACACTTTCGCTACTCAAGTTGGGGGCAGTCTGAATCAAAGGGAACATCGGGAGAAGGGCTGTCATACCAGAGATGATCCTGTTACCTCTAATCCTCCACTCGGAAGAGATCGGCCGACCAGGCCAGCACCTGCCAATCCCTTTGCTGGTGCGCCCAGTAAAAATCCACAAGCCTTGAAGTACCAACCCCGAGGTCGGAGGGTCTTCTATGCCCTCTATATGCCTTTGTCCAAGGCTTTCCAAATCCTTGTTAGACAAGGCCATCTCAAACCCCTTGAGCCTCGGTCTCTCCCGAACCCTCTTCCGGCTACACATGATGTTACCCAGTACTGCGCGTACCATCAACAAACTGGCCATACTACTGACGACTGCTTCCGTCTTCGCCATAAAGTACAGGATCTATTTGACAATGGGGTCATCCCCGCACCAGGTCCTGCAAAGTCTATCGGCACTTGATCAGTGAACTTGTAGGAGATAATGTGATGTGATCGAGGGATGAACCACCTGCGGGCGGCGTTCAGTTTATTTCAGATATGGTGTATAGCACGCACTGTTTTGAGCATTTGCAAATACCAGTTTTTGTACATTCTGACTTAGGTATTGGGTCAGTCTTGTTGTTTTGTTTTGAGTCTGTCTCTTTGTTTTGAGTCGGTCTTTTTGCTTAAGTGTCTGTCTTGTTGTATCGAGTCAGTCCTGTTTTGTTAGAGTCGGGTGATTCCGGGGGGTGTTACCTCGGGCGTCACCATTTTGTTTTGTGTTTGTCCTTTTGTTTTCTTTTGAGTCTGTTTCTGCCGGGGAGCCAGTTGTGCCAACAGATTTGAATAAAACAGTGGTGATTTTCACACTCTTGTGGTTGCCTCGGCCATGCGCCAATTGTACCAGAAAGTTTGAATGAAACGGCAGTACTTTTCGCGTACTCTTCTGCACCCCAAAATCATTGCATTGACCTAAGTTTTTCAAAACTTTTTGAACACTGTGGTGAAAACGAAGAGGAATGAATTCCTCGGGTTTTGCAAAATTTGAGAGAAAGAAAGGCGTGCTAAGCCCTTAATGAATGAAATCATGCTTGTTAGCGTGAGTACTGAGAAGGACCCTGGCTTGATCCAGACTGGTTTCACACTACCTTCAGCGCGAGCGGTTTGTCGCTTTCTTAAAAACTTTCAAAAAACAAAATGTTTTGCGCGGTCTTGCGAAGACCTGTGTGGAATCGCTCTTGAGATTGTGCAGCCTAGGATCGCTCTCAGCCTCGAGACTCAATCCCTTCGCTTCCAAACCTTGAACTTGAATTCAGAAGGTTCAACGGTCAATTATGATGTGAGGCCTGTGTGGCCAGATTTGAAGCAGCCCTCGAACAAGAGGCCAGGAAAGTCAGATCAAAAAGATCAGATCTCATCAGAAGAAGCTTACGAAGCTAGAACAGCAGCCATTCTCCTGGATTCAGATAATTTCAGGATCTCAAAACCATTTGGCATGGACAACGTTACACTTTTACCCTTGAGAGGCTCGCTGGGCCGAAAACCCGGAAGGGCGACCCAGGCAAAAGTTAGAGCAAGAGAAAAATACAAAAAATGCAAAAAGATAAAAAAGAAGAACAAAAAAGAAATATGCAAAGAAAAGAACAGAAAAGAAAATGCAAAGAAAAGAAATGAAAAGAATTGAAAAGAAAAGAAGAACAAAGCTCGCAAGGTCGAAAACCCGCAACGGGCGCCTTGGTAAAAGTTAGAGCCTAAAAAGGAGAGGTTAATACCCGAGTGTACCTTAACCCCGAACTATGTGAGGCTTGATTCCCATCTTTGGGATACGTAGGCAACTTCATTCTGAAGTCCAGCCGTAAAATACTTCAAATTGACTGTGCCCATGTAATGGTTTTGATCATCTTCGATTTCTCTGTATCTGAGAATTTGGTTGTATTCGTCGCTCTAAGGACTGCCTACAATGCGCTGCGGTGCCATCCACACAAGGGGCAACTTTCCGTTGCCATTCAATGCGCTGCGGTGCCATCCAAACAAGGGGCAACTTTCCGTTGCCATTCAATGCACCGCGGTGTCATTCAAACAAGGGGCAACTTTCCGTTGCCATTCAATGCGCTGCAGGTGCTATCCAAACAAGGGGCAAATTTCCGTTGCCATTCAGAACGCCTCAGTGTCGTTTCAAACAAGGGGCAACATTCCGTTGCCATGCAGTGTCCTTCAGACAAGAGGCAATTTTCCATTGCCATGGATCCGAGGTTGCGCATCTCAAGAGTAGGTTCCGTACTCGTTGAGCAGTGGTCATTTGCAAAAATAGTTTTTGAGAATTTTTTTACTGAGGTTGACTAATCTTCTCGAAAAGTATTCCATTTTCAAAACTGGACCATTTCTTGGACCCAAAAGAGGAAAATTTTCAGTGCTCATAGCCTGACTTGCATGATTTTAAATCAGAAAATTGAACAAGCATGATTAATCTAACTCTCATTTTGGTCAAAATTTTTTTTAGGAGAAAATTAAAACTAAAAAAATGGTCAAAATGATGAAATAGGGGCATAGTTGAGTCAGGCTTCCTGTCTTTCCCATTGTCAACATACTTGCCAAGAAGGGCACTCTACCTGCCAGGAAAGGGCACTCTACCTGCCAGGAAAGGGCACAACTAAGGGCAGAAAGCTCTCACATCCTCCAAGCAACGAGGTATCAAGCAAAATGCGAAGCACGAACTAGAATGGGGCAAGATATTCCACTCCGTCATCTGGACAGATCTTATCACGTCCAAGCTCCCCAGCAAGCATCATCAACTGATGTTAGCTGCGGATTTGCCACACACCCAGTTGTAGCACAACCCTTCCGTGGGAGGAATTCACTAGCTGTGAGCGGAAGAAAGAGAATCTAGCAGAATGCTAGGGGCACGAGCCCACAGTTTGCTGTTTGTCCATCAACCACCCAGGGGAGGGATGAAAAATGAGAGAATGAAGAATAGAGAGATGTACGATGAGAGGAAAAGTGAGAAGAGGGCTTTTTTTCAGAAAAACAGAGCTTGAGGGCCGAGTGATGTGAGAACCACAAATAAGAAAAGGTGGGAAACACTACCCAGTGAAACGGGCTCCCTGTGCACATTTGAGTGTCTTTTTGTTTTATCTCGATTCTTGTTTTGAGTCGTTTCGAGTGTTACCCGATGTATCTAGGCTGTGCACCTTTTATTTCTTTGTTGAGTCGCTTTGCTGTGTTCAGTCGTAGGCTCGATACCCGGTCAAGAGCTCATTTATCAATTTCAAAATAAAATCATTTTGCGCTCCGAGTGCCGTGCCGTTCTCCACATCTGTGCAAAACGAGATTCATTCTTTCATAAAACTGCAGGGTTCAACCCAGGTTATGTCAGAGCAGCAAAACAAGGACCTATTTGAAGCTATATGGGTTCCAGACTACAAAGCAAAAGAAAAGAGGAAATGTCGGGCATCTGAGTTTGTTTCAACTTCAGTAAGTTCCGAGACTACATTCTGTGTGTACCTCTTCAAGTCTTGCCAAAGCTCCGAAGTATGAGTGTGCCTCTACCTCAAGCTCAAGATCAAGTCTGCTTCAAGCCAAAATGGTAATCAGAAGTGCTCTCCCTGAGTACCATTCCCCGCCAGAGGCATCTTGGCTGTGTTCGCAATGAGTTCCTAGGAGACCAACTGCGACGGTGGAAACTAGAGTTCGAGTGGCTGATGCCTAGGACGCAAAGGTTCGGGATTTCCGAGACTAAAGTCTGGTTTAAATACCCAGAGGCGTGTCCTCGGCTTGAAGTCTGTATGGAAGCCCCATAGGTTGAGATAGCATGTATGCACCTCAATTCTGGATACTGAACCAACCTAGTCTGTCACCCCGTTGGAGAATAGGGAAAGTTGTGAACATAGCCAGAAAGGAAAGGTAGTAACTGCGGTTTGGAAGTACAGTCAAGAAAGCGCAAGAAGGACCTACTCTTTTCAGCTCAAAATGTTTCTGCGGGATTTTCAAACTCATGTCTTCGATGTGTAGCTCATTGTCAGTCGGCATGCACGAGGTGTATCCTTTTTGGAATGTATCGTGACCCCTCCGAGAGGTAAATCGGAGGTTGCGTTTGGAAATTGGTCTACTTAAGGCTAGTATTCCCTTGTTCGGTATTTTTTTTCAAATATACGTTGTCACGTACACTCCATCTAGCATTGTTATGCTCATTTGTTGCATTGTTATGCATATTTATCTAGCATTGTTATGCTCATTTGTTGCATTGTTATGCATATTTATCTAGCATTGTTATGCTCATTTGTTGCATTGTTATGCATATTTATCTAGCATTGTTATGCTCATTGTTGCATTATTAAGCACCCACTTCACTAGCATTGTTATATCCATTGCATTGATTATGCACATCTATCTCGCATTATTATGCTCAATTACTTGCATTTTTATGCACCAGTTCACTTGCAATTATCTTTCTTTCTCCTCGCGCCTGCGACGGGTTAGACCTTCTTCGGTTAAAAGCATTCGGAAGAAGTCCCAATGCTCACACCATTCTGAAACGCCGGGATACGTCCCTATGTTTCTCCCTCTTCGGTTAAAAGCATTCGGAAGAAGTCCCAATGCTCACACCATCCTGAAACGCTGGGATACGTCCCTATGTTTCTCCCTCTTCGGTTAAAAGCATTCGGAAGAAGTCCCAATGCTCACACCATTCTGAAACGCCGGGATACGTCCCTATGTTTCTCCCTCTTCGGTTAAAAGCATTCGGAAGAAGTCCCAATGCTCACACCATTCTGAAACGCCGGGATACGTCCCTATGTTTCTCCCTCTTCGGTTAAAAGCATTCGGAAGAAGTCCCAATGCTCACACCATTCTGAAACGCCGGGATACGTCCCTATGTTTCTCCCTCTTCGGTTAAAAGCATTCGGAAGAAGTCCCAATGCTCACACCATTCTGAAACGCTGGGATACGTCCCTATGTTTCTCCCTCTTCGGTTAAAAGCATTCGGAAGAAGTCCCAATGCTCACACCATTTTGAAACGCCGGGATACGTCCCTATGTTTCTCCCTCTTCGGTTAAAAGCATTCGGAAGAAGTCCCAATGCTCACACCATTTTGAAACGCCGGGATACGTCCCTATGTTTCTCCCTCTTCGGTTAAAAGCATTCGGAAGAAGTCCCAATGCTCACACCATTCTGAAACGCCGGGATACGTCCCTATGTTTCTCCCTCTTCGGTTAAAAGCATTCGGAAGAAGTCCCAATGCTCACACCATTCTGAAACGCTGGGATACGTCCCTATGTTTCTCCCTCTTCGGTTAAAAGCATTCGGAAGAAGTCCCAATGCTCACACCATTCTGAAACGCCGGGATACGTCCCTATGTTTCTCCCTCTTCGGTTAAAAGCATTCGGAAGAAGTCCCAATGCTCACACCATTTTGGAACGCCGGGATACGTCCCTATGTTTTTCCCTCTTCGGTTAAAAGCATTCGGAAGAAGTCCCAATGCTCACACCATTCTGAAACGCCGGGATACGTCCCTATGTTCTCCTCATCGTCCTTAAAAATCTTGGGATACGTCCCTACACCTCTGGGATACGTCCCTAAACACCGAGTTACAGCTTGCTGCATTTGCATGATCATTAAGTTATGTTCGGCTTCCTGCATATCTTTTGCATTTTGCCCCCCCTTGCCTGCGGGCATGCCTGCGGGCATGCCTGCGGGCACATCTCTGTTTATCTTGTATGTTTGTCTAAGTCTTCGGCCTTGTCAAAAATGGGTCGTCTCTGGGCTTTGACATTCACTCCCGTCACTTGTGACTTCCGAGTTCTGTCAAAGAGGGGCAACTGTAGACACCCCATTTTTGACCGACTTTGAGACTCAGACGTCACCAGTTGAGTACTTGGTGATATTGCATAATGTGCTTGTTCAGAAGTTTCAGAGTTTTGGCTGCGAGCCCCGCTTCCGGATTTCCGAACCCTCTTCTGTGCCTTGTCTCGGTTTGCGAACCAGACTCGGTTTTCTCTGTTTCTTTTCCTGAGGGAAGGGAGAGGTCCCGTAGACCACCTCTCAATGTCCGTAGGCTCCATTTGGTAGCCGTAGGCCATTTTTCCCATTTCGGAGTCCGGTTCCCGATTTTCGGAGCCGTCAGGCCGTGTGCCTCGGTTCGGGACCGCTTAACCATCTCCTATTGCTCTGATTTTTGGCATACATCTTATTTTCTCCCTTTTAAGGGACACTGGGGTCTGAGAAACCCACTTCGTGGCCGAACGCCACTTTCGGTGTTTAACGGGCAGTTTCCGGGGCCCCGAACTGCGTGTTTTGGCCCCCGAACATTCGTTTTGCATCGGTTTTCGTTCATTTTTGGCAGGTACCTCTGTTTTATCACAAAGAAGGTCACTGAAGGGTGGGAGGCCAGCAATTGTTGCAGCAACCAGTTATCTCTCCTCTGGGGCCTCCCGGCGCCCGTTTTTGCAACTTCCGGGCTAATGTTGAATACCTTAGGGGTAGTGTTGCCAACTTTCAACCACATATCTGTGATCTACACATCTGGGAGGCCACTAAAAGTTGGTGGCCGGCCATTAAGGTCACCTGACCCTTTTGACCCCTTTCTTCCGGGCTAATGTTGAACCCCTTGGACCTTTTTTCTCGAACTTTCAACCACATATCTGTGATGTACACACCTGAGAGGCCCCTAAAAGTTCATGGCCGGCCAGTAAGTCAACTTGACCCTTTTGACCCCCTCTTTCCGAGCCATTGTTGAACCCCTTGGGCCCACTTTCTTGAAATTTCAATTACGTGGTTGTGTTGTACACACATAGGGCTACCTCCCCAATATCTGGCCGGCCAGAAAAGCTTGTTGACCCTTTTGACCCCTAGCCGGCCGGCTAGGGAGTGTGGCCGGCCGGCCACCTCCAGCCAAAGTGAGAGGCCGGCCGTGTTCTTCTCACTGTACCCTTTCCAGCTGTGGGGCAATATCCCCCAGATATTTTCTGTATCTGGGGGATATTTTGGGAGAGAGTTATGCTCTCCAATTCACCCCCTTTTACACCCCTTTTCTTGACCTTATAACCAGCTGAGGGTCTCCTTCTTGAGGGTTAGAAAAATTCCTCTCCAAGCACAAACCCTAAACTCCATTGTCATCCTTCTCAATTCTCCAAAAAACCCTAACTTCTTAACCTTCATTCCTTCTACACCACCAAGCTCTACCACCACCATCTCATTTCCAGCAGCAAGGGAGGATTCTTGAAGGCTAAAGAAGCTACAAATCAACCCAAGAAGCAACAAAAGCTTGGATCTTCAAGGGTAAGTTACACTTTGATCCTTTTGACCCTTTTCCTTTATCTATTTCTAAGCCTCATTTCTTTTTGGTTTCAAGCTTCGGCCCTAACTGAAAAGGGCCATATTTTGAGCTCATCTTCACTTCTCATTAAGGGCTCAACCTTGTTTGAGCCCTCCATAATAGACTTGTTTCATTGACCATGTTGTATGTCATGATTTTGCATGCTATTTTTGACCCATGAGCAATTTATTTTCGAGCATGTTATGAACTGATATGAGGCATGTTTTGAGCCCCTCTTCAACATTGGAGTAGGGCTCAACATTGTTTGGTATTTCCATATGTCACTTGTAGTTATATCCCCTATTTGGCCCCATTTTTGCATAAATTAGTAGCCCTCTTTGCTTCTGTTTTTGGACCTTGGTCCGAACTGAAAGTGGTCTTATTTTGGCCTATACTTCATGATTCATTCATACTTTTTTTCTGTTTGGTGATTATTTTATATACTTCATGTTATAGCACCTTTTGAGCCTTGTTTTGCATCACATTTTTAGCATGTTTGTATACTGATTTGAGGGCTGCCATATACTGTAAATGTTCATATTTTTGGTTCATATTCAGTGTTATAGAAGGAATTTTTTCAGTTTGGGTTTAGCTTATACTACTTGCTTCATTACCCCTATCTTGGCCCCTATTCTTGTATGCTATTCTTGCCATGCTTATACTTGCTGTTTGGCCAAGTTTATAACTGGAAAAGTGCTTATTTTGGGGCTGTCTAGCTTCTGTCTTTGCATTGCATGTCCATGTTGTGCATGTTTGGCATGGCTATAGGCCATTTCGGATGCCTAATGTTGCATTTCGGGACATTTTCTTACATTTCATGTCGTTTCGCTTCATTTCGGGACTGTTTTCCCATATTTTGTTGCTGAAATTTCATGAGCATGCTTGCATATCATTTTTTCCATCTTGCCATGTCATTTTAGCATCGCCTCGGTTTGCGTGCCCGTGTGCACGCATTTCGAGGCACTCTTTTTTTATCTGATGGCATCCTATGTGAGTGTGGCTGAGGCTCTCTCATGTTGGTATAAGCCCACTTGTCATTTTTATATCATTGCATCGCATGTTTGCACCGCCTCGGTTTGCGTGCCCGTGTGCACGCATTTCGAGGCACTCTTTTTTTATCTGATGGCATCCTATGTGAGTGTGGCTGAGGCTCTCTCATGTTGGTATAAGCCCACTTGTCATTTTTATATCATTGCATCGCATGTTTGCACCGCCTCGGTTTGCGTGCCCGTGTGCACGCATTTCGAGGCACTCTTTTTTTATCTGATGGCATCCTATGTGAGTGTGGCTGAGGCTCTCTCATGTTGGTATAAGCCCACTTGTCATTTTTATATCATTGCATCGCATGTTTGCACCGCCTCGGTTTGCGTGCCCGTGTGCACGCATTTCGAGGCACTCTTTTTTTTTTATCTGATGGCATCCTATGTGAGTGTGGCTGAGGCTCTCTCATGTTGGTATAAGCCCACTTGTCATTTTTATATCATTGCATCGCATGTTTGCACCGCCTCGGTTTGCGTGCCCGTGTGCACGCATTTCGAGGCACTCTTTTTTTTTTATCTGATGGCATCCTATGTGAGTGTGGCTGAGGCTCTCTCATGTTGGTATAAGCCCACTTGTCATTTTTATATCATTGCATCGCATGTTTGTACCGCCTCGGTTTGCGTGCCCGAGTGCACGCATATCGAGGCACCTCATTTTTATCCGCTGGCATCCCATGTGAGTATGGCTGAGGCTCACTCATGTTGGTATAAGCCCATTTATCATTTCCATGTCATTCCATTGCATTTATCATCGCCTCGGTTTGCGTGCCCGTGTGCACGCACTTCGAGGCACCTCATTTTCATAGCTTTGTGCATACTAGGTTGTATCTTAGATTGCATTCTGTCATTTTCTCGGTTTGCGTGCCTGTGTGCACGCATTTCGAGGCATGTCATTCCATAGCATTCTGTGTATGTTAGGATTGTATCTTAGTTGCATTTCATGCATATCATGCATATTGCATCGTGTCCGGAATAGGAGTTAGCCCGGGCACGGGAAACGAGGTACATTTCGTACTCCGAGTGACGGAATGTGTCTCAATTTCCCAGTCACCGACATTCCGGATTACCCATGATGGAGTTAGGTTTTAGCTGTAGTTTCATGTGCATTCATCCTATATTGAGTTGTGCATTTCGACTCTTCGGCCATCATGCCTCGGTATGCGTGATTGGTGGCACGAGGTTCGAGGCATGCATATATTTGTGCAAATACATTGCTATGCCCCTTTCCTGCTCTCTGTTGCAGCAAATTGAGGAATCAGCGACTCTTTGGGATTTGGCACGCATTTCAAGAATAACCGCTAAAACAGAGGCTAATTGGGGCATTCCGGTGGATTTCCGCGCGAGGCAGCCCGGACATGCATCACACATCAGAAGCAAGGCAGTCCCTGGCTTGCATGCCAGTTTTACAGTTTTCTTAGTTAATTTGATTAATTAATTAGGAATTTGTGTATTATTTGGACTGTAACATTTGGACTGTAATATTCTTTTATTTGGACTGTATATTTATTCAGACCCTCTGCGCGAGGGCACAACTGTAATAAGTGTGGGTGAGTGTGATGTATGTCTTCCAACCCCACGTCTTTCTTCCCTTTTATTTATCCGCTTATGATGGTTAGATTAGGGCATATTTAAATTAGCATACAGTATGACAGCATGTTTGCATCATTCATCTGTTTTGCATGCACCGGGCTCGGCGCATCATACTAACTGCATTGTATTTTCAATTCCAAATTGAATACATGTTAGTTGTAGCATTCCATATGCCATCTTAGAATAGCCGAGCCTGCTATAGTTGCATTTTTGCATGTGTTGCATTAGGCATTTTTGTATGTTTAGGATCATGCATGATTTCTAACATAGTTTCTGTTTTGGCTTGGAGTACTCGGTAAGTTCTATGCTTTAGCATCCTTGCATGCGTGTGAGTGACTGCCATGAATAGCATGATTACCATGAGGCTAATTGCTTACATGATATAACTGCCTGAATGCCTGTGGGTGAAGGTTGGGTTGCTTAAATTGGAACAAATCATCAAAATATTTCAAAACCTACCTGCGGGTAGCAAACCCTTTTCAAAAACAAACAAGAAGTGTTTTGTTCCAATCTAGGCGACCTAGTCTATACTTATATGCTGTGAGCATCACATAGTAATCTAGGCTAATAACCGGAATAAGAACTCACAATGTTTTCAAAAATTGATATCATGGTTAGTAGAGGCCGGTCTATGACCGGGCGAGCGGGGGTGCTCACGAAGTGACCTTCCCCAATCGTACCCAAGTTCCCGAGCCGAGGCAACTTTGGTGATGACGGACACGTGGCCTTTTGGCACCGAGTCAGGGTTTCCTAAATTTCCCAAAATAAAATATTTAGGTGGCGACTCTGTATCTGGCAAAGCAGTCCATGTTTGGCACTTCTTTCAAAAATCAGTTTTCCTAAAACGATTTGCCGGATTTGGACTCTTTGGTTCAGATTTAGAACCGTGACAACGAAAAGTCGAGTCCGAGCTGTAGCGAAGTCCCCCGCGGGCTTGTTACACATGTCTATATTCATTTATCTGTCTTGCATGCACCGGGCTCGGCGCACCATACTAACTGCATTTGTATTTCAATTCCAAATTGAATACGTGTTAGCTGTAACATTTCATATTCCATCTTAGAATAGCCGAGCCTATCTTAGTTACATTTTGAATGTGTTGCATTAGGCATTACTGTATAGTTAGGACCATGCATGGATTTCTAATTAGCTTCTGTTTTGGCTTGGAGTACTCAGTAAGTTTTATGCTTTAGCATCCTTGCATGCGTGTGAGTGACTGCCATGATAGCATGCTTACCATGAGGCTAATCGCTTATGTGATATACCTGCCTGAATGCCTGTGGGTGAAGGTTGGGTTATTTTGATTGGAACAATTCATTGACTGTGAGTTTTAAGCCCACTTGAAAGTGGCAAATCACCTTGTTTTCTAAGCCCACCTGAGGGTGGCAAATCTACATTTTAGCCTACTTGCGAGTAGCAAACCGCTTTAAAAAACAAACATGAGATGTTTTGTTCCAATTCAGGCGATCCAGTCTATACTTGCATGATGTGTGCATTACATAGTAAACCTAGGATAATAACCGGAATAAGATCACATAATGTTTTCAAAACTTGATATCATGGTTAGTAGAGGCCGATCTTTGATCGGGGCGAGCGGGGGTGCTCACGAAGTGACCTTCCCTAATCGTACCCAAGTTCCCGAGCCGAGGCAACTTTCGTGATGACGGACACGTGGCCTTAGGCAACGAGTCAGGATTTCCTAAATTTCCCTAAAATAAAATATTTAGGTGGCGACTCTGTATCTGGCAAAGCAGTTCATGTTTGGTACTTCTTTCAAAAAATCTGTTTTTAAAAACGATTTGCCGGATTTGGACTCTTTGATGATTTCATCGGTCTTGCATTGCACTCTGCGAGATTAGATACAGGACCGTGACATTGAGTCCTGAACTGTAGTGAGCCCAATGAACAAAACGGGGGGATTTCCCTCCCGGGATGTTTAGGGACGTCTACAGCATTGAAATTAAGTTGGCCGAAGTAAAAGTCTCGAAATCTTGTGCATACATGGGTGCCGATCACGCGGACGAAATTTTCGTAAAATGACAAATTTGAAGTGTTTATGTGGTAGTGTATTGAGTTGGAAAACCACTGCATTGCAGTCTCAGTTGGGTTGTTGATGTTGGATTTGTTTTCTAGTGTGGCTCAATAGCCTACATATATCTACATGTTTTAATTTATTTGAACTCCACAATTAGATAAAGCCAATATTATATATAAAGTTCAGTAATTAGAATTTTAATATAATCACTCTTCTAAGATAAGAAAGAAACCTTGATGGATTAGGAACTCTTCTGATAAGAGTTTATTTGGCCCTCTTCTCTCCTCTATATAAGGATGGGTGACTCCCCTTTCATATGATAAGTATTTTTCCATCACTCTAAGTTTTATAGTCATCCTAATTAAGAGAGACAGAGAGAAGAAGGTGAGCCAAGAATTCAAGGTGCAACTATTAGGGGTATTTTATCAACTTCTCTAATTCAATGGCTGACAAAGGTATGTTCGTTTTATTCTTGAGTTGTATTGAATTCAAGATCCTGTAAAGTTTAATTTCGCATTATTATTATGGTTACATGTATTATTAAATCTTACATGTGGTATCAGAGCTTTTGTTTTGTGAATCAATATACCTTGGAATAATAATATATTTATGAATATTGTTATTATATTATAATTATAATTATTCATAAAAACATACTTTTGTTTATAAGGTTTGAACTCCGTGGGCATGTGATGTGCACTCCACTAAGTGTGCACATCATAGACTCCCTCACTCACAAGACAATGTGATCTGTTAGGTCCTAACCTAAATAAGAGCACACCCACTCACTTTGTTTTGTGATATGTTAGGTGCATCCTTTTATGTAATTCTATATAGGCTTTTATGTAATTCCATAGGCTGCTCATATGCATGTTTTGATTTATTATTAATTTTAGTGATAATAGTTTTTATAATCATCATAATATGATATTGGATTGAGTTTATTGCTTGCTGTTATGATAAAGTGCATAGATTAAAAGCAATTTTATAATTTTGTTGAAACGTTCGGTCTATTAAATAAATATATTTATTTGATTGTTTCACATTAGAGGATTATGTTTTTGCCTTGTCTAATTATGCACACTTATTGTCTATTATTGTTAATATTTACATATTTTCACGATTTAAATTTGATATCATGATATAATTTTAAGACATTGAATATTAAATATTGAAGTGGTTAATTCATATTAGGTGTAATTCTTATTGACCATTATATGAGATATTCATGATTGTCATATTGCATATACATATATATATATATATATATTTATGTTCATCTAGAGTTATTATTATTATCATATTGGTAATTGCAATCACATAAAAGAAATTCTAGAAATCATATTAGTGATTGAATTAATGATAATTAAATAATTCAAATTAATGAATAGAGAATATCGTTGGTTAGTTTCGTATTTATAGGGTTTACTAATTTAGTAGCTGCCAAAGTGGCCTAGATTTGAAAAACTTATAAATATAGAACTACATAACAGAATTGTTAAAAGGGTAACATTAAGGTTGATAATATTCTCAATTGCAGTTATAATTAGGAGATTGAGACTAGCTTAAAGGAGAGTCACTTTCAAATAATTATGAACTGGGTAGGGTAATGTAACTTATGTAATTTGACAGATTAGAATTGAATACCCAAAGGTAACATGATTAACTGAAAAGTTTCATAAATTACTTTAGACCCACATAAGTGTTTCTTGACGAGTGGACAATCGATATACCTAAGTTTTTCCCAAAGGAAAGACTTATGCGATATCAATAGTTCATCATTATAATTCTCAAAGCTTTAATATGTATATTGTTCTATCTTATTCCAGTGAAAGTTCGCACCTCATTGCACTCTCTTGCATCGAGTGTCCCTCTACTTATTGGTTCAAATTTTTTGGAATGGTATAAACATGTTCAGCTTACACTGGGTGTATTGGACCTCGATATGGCATTGCTTGAAGATAAACCTGCAGACATTAATGAATATAGTACTACAGAACAAGTTGCCCTTTCTGAATCTTGGAAAAGGTCCAATAGACTTAGTTTGATGTTCATGAAGATGACCATTGCAAATAACATCAAGACCTCCTTACCTCAAATTGTTAATGCATTGGAATACTTAAAGGCTATTGAAGATCGATTTAAATTTGCTGACAAGTCGCTTGCTGGCACTATTATGGCTGAATTGACAACAATGAAATATGATGGCAACCGAGGAGTTCAGGATCACATCCTCAATATGGCTGACAAAGCTGCAAAACTTTAAACTTTAGGGATGCAAGTTGATGAAACTTTCCTCGTGCAGTTTATTCTCAACTCACTTCCATCATAGTTTAGCGCATTCAAAATTCACTATAACACCAATGAAGATAATTGGAGTTTGAATGAGCTGACTAATATGTGTATTCAGGAGGAGGTGAGGTTGAGGGAGGAAGGACGTCAAACTACATTGGCTGTAACTCATGGAGCTATAAAGAAAAAGAAGGGTAAGTTTGTAAAATCAAAGAAAAATCCACCAAAGAAAAAGAATGAACCTGGGGAAGAAAATCAGGCTCAGAATGGTTTCACTGTCAAGTGCTACTTTTGTGGCAAGAAGGGACATGTGAAGAAAGACTGTAGCAAGCGAAAGGCTTAGTTCGAAAAGAAAGGTAAGAATTTTCTTTTGTTTGTTATGAATCAAATCTTGCTGATGTACCTTCTAATACTTGGTGGATTGACTCTGGGGCCACGACCCACATTACAAATGACATGCAGGGATACCTCTCAACCAGGAAACCGAAGGAAAGTGAAAGATTTGTCTATATGGGGAACTGTCTCAAAGTTGAAGTCGTAGCTGTAGAAACCTACTGACTGATCTTAGAGACATGTCATCAGATGGATCTAGAAGACACTTTTTATGCTCCTTCAATTTCTAAGAATTTAGTTTTGTTATCCAAATTAGATCGTGTTGGATATTCAGTTTTATTTAGTTGTGGAAAACTCAATTTAATGTTTAATTCAATAATGATTGGTTCTGGTAATTTATGTGATGGTTTATATAAAATTACCTTAAATCATGAGTTTGCACAATCATTAGTAACTCTGCATTTGAATATTGGTTTAAAACGTGGTCTAATTAATGAAAAATCCTCAATCTTGTGGCATAGACGGTTGGGGCATATCTCTAGAAATAGAATTGAAAAATTGGTGAAGAATGAGATTTTGGAAAACCTAGATTTCACTGATTTTGAGATATGTATAGATTGCATTAAAGGAAAGCAAACCAAACACACCAAGAAAGGTGCCACAAGATGTAATGAGCTTCTTGAGATAATTCATACAGATATTTGCGGGCCACTTAACATCCCATGTCTTAGTGGTGAAAAATATTTTATTACATTTATAAATGACTTCTCACGTTATGGAAATGTGTATCTAATTCATGAAAAGTCTCATGCTGTTGACATCCTTGAGGTGTACATAACTGAAGTCGAGAGACAATTAGATAGGAAGGTTAAAATAGTGAGATCAGACAGGGGTGGTGAGTATTATGGTAAATATGATGAGTCAGACCAAAATCCTGGCCCATTTGCCAAATTCTTAGAAAAGAAAGGCATTCGTGCTCAATATACAATGCCTGGTACGCCACAACAAAATGGAGTTGCTGAAAGGCGTAATCGTACGCTTAAAGATATGGTTAGGAGTATGTTAAGTTACTCAATTGTACCTATTTCACTATGGGGTGAAGCTTTAAAGACTGCAATGTATATGTTAAATAGGGTTCCTAGTAAGGCGGTTCCAACAACTCCTTTTGAGTTGTGGACTGATAGGAAACCTAGTTTGAGACACTTACATATTTGGGGTTGTCCAGCAAAGTCAAGAATCTTCAACCCACAAGAGAAAAAGTTGGACTCAAGAACAATATCTGGATATTTCATTGGTTATCTAGACAAGTTTAAAGGGTACAAATTCTATTTTCCTAATCACAGTACGAGAATAGTGGAGACTGGTAATGCTAGATTCCTAGAGAATGGTGAAATTAGTGGGAGTGAGAAAACACGAGTGGTGAATTTCGAGGAAATTAGGGTGGATATCCCAACATTTGACCCTTATCGAAAAATTGTTGTACCTCAGACTATTACACAGGCTAAGGGAAACGAACAACATAATGAAAATCCTTCACTACCTCATGTTTCACCACTTCATGAAGATAACACCATTGAAAATATTGTAGAACCATCACAACCGACAATTCTAAGAAGATCTCAGAGGGAAAGAAAGCCTGCCATTCCAGATGATTACGTGGTGCATCTACAAGAATCTGATTTTGATATTGGGATTAACAAAGATCCAGTCTCATTTTCACAAGCCATGAATAATGATGATTCTTCTAAATGGGTCAATGCTATAAATGAAGAGTTAAAATTCATGGAACAGAATAGTGTTTGGGATCTCGTCGAATGGCCTAATAACTGCAAAAAGGTCGGATGTAAATGGGTCTTCAAGACCAAGTGTGACGCAAAAGGCAATATCGAACGATTTAAAGCCAAACTTGTGCCAAGGGTTTTATTCAAAAAGAAGGCATAAACTATACAGAGACCTTCTTTACAGTATCTAAGAAGGACTTGCTTAGAATCATCCTAGCATTAGTAGCTCATTATGACTTAGAGTTGCATCAAATGGATGTGAAAATTGCTTTTCTAAATGGAAATTTGGATGAAGAAATTTATATGGAGTAGCCAAAAGGATTTGCAAAGAAAGGTAAAGAACATTTAGCTTGCAAAGTAAAGAAATCTATATATGGTCTTAAACAAGCTTCCAGGCAATGGTATTTAAGGTTTAATGATACCATTACCTCATTCGGATTTAAGGAAAATGCAGTTGATCAATGCATATATCTGAAGGTTAGTTGGAGCAAGGTCATTATTTTGGTGCTATATGTGGATGAGATTTTGTTAGCTAGTAATGACCTTGGCTTATTGCATGAAACCAAGGAATATCTCTCCAAGAACTTTAAAATGGTCGATATGGGTGAGGCAAACTATATTATTGGCATAGAGATCTTTAGGGATCGATCTCGAGGATTGCTAGGACTATCTCAAAAAGGATATATTGATGGTGTTTTGGATAGATTCAATATGCAGTTTTGTTCAGCCGGTGATGCACCCATCATGAAGGGTGATAAATTAAGTAAAAAACAGTGTCCAAGGAATGACTTGGAAAGAAAACAAATGAAGGACATTCCATATGCATCAGCTGTAGGGAGCTTGATGTATGCCCATACATGTACCGAGCTAGATATTAGTTTTGCAGTTGGAATGTTGGGAAGATTCCAAAGTAATCATGGAATGGAACATTGGAAAGCAGTGAAGAAGGTTATGAGATATCTTCAGGGAACAAAGGACTATATGCTCACCTATAGGAGATCAGAACAGTTGAAAGTTATCGGATACTCAAACTCAGATTTTGCTGGTTGCCTTGATAGTAGAAAATCTATATCAGGTTTTGTTTTTCTACTAGCTAGTGGAACAATTTCATGGAAGAGTGTGAAGCAGTCCACTATTGCTTCATCTACTATGTAGGCTGAGTTTGTGGCATGCTTTGAGGCTACAAATCATGCTTTATGGTTGCGAAATTTCATCTCAGGACTTGTTGTTGTTGACTCAAGTGCCAGGCCGCTGAAGATATATTGTGACAATACCGCAGCAGTTTTCTTCTCTAAGAATGGAAAGTACTCCAGTGGTTCCAAACACATGGAAGTAAAGTACTTAGTTGTTAGAGAAAGAGTCCAGAAAGAACAAGTGTTAATTGAAAACTTAAGAACCTCTCTTAGGATTGCTGATCCATTCACAAAGGGATTGCCACCAAAGACATACAAAGAGCATGTTATCAGGATGGGTCTTTTAAGCAACCCTTGATGTGTATGGTTAATCGTGAGTATTTATTTTTATTTGACACTGTTTGCGTAATAATAATTTTGTTTCTAATTTTCCTGTTTCTAAAAGTGTGTGTACACATTAAATTGAATATTGATAAACAGGAAATGTCTTAACAGGACAAATTACAAGTGCCTTTCAAGCAAATAATTATATATCCCGATAATAGACTGGGTTGGTGAAGGTTATCGATGGTGTAGTGCATAGAAGGAAATATGACATAAATATTATATAACCGCTATGACTCACATTGGTGATCTGAAGTAATTACAGTATTATAGTTTCTAATATATCTGAACTTATTGGCTATTTTTAAAATTCGTGATCACGTGTCAAAAATTTTAGTGTGGAATCCAATGAGTCAAAAAATTTATAAATTGCATTTTTTTTTTTTTGTTGAAAAAACTCATAATTGCATCATAATCGGCTTAATGAGCCAAGTCGGAGAATGTTGGATTTATTTTCTAGTGTGGCCCAATAGCCTACATATATCTCATGTTTTAATTTATTTGGACTCCACAATTAGATAAAGCCAATATTATATATAAAATTCGGTAATTATAATTTTAATATAATCACTCTTCTAAGATAAGAAGAAAACCTTGATAGATTAGGAATTCTTCTGATAAGAGTTTATCTGGCTATCTTCTCTCCTCTATATAAGGATGGGTGACTCCTCTTTCATATGATAAGTATTTTTCCATCACTCTAAGTTTAATAGTCATGCTAATTAAGAGAGGCAGAGAGAAGAAGGTGGGCCAAGAATTTAAGGTTCAACTATTAGGGGTATTTTCTCAACTTCTCTAATTCAATGGATGACAATGGTATGTTCGTTTTATTCTTGAGTTGTATTGAATTCAAGATCCTGTAAAGTTTAATTTCGCATTATTATTATGGTTACATGTATTATTAAATCTTACAGTTGAAGGACAATGAAATTGACTTATGAATTGAGAATAATAAATGAACTTGAAATGAATTGAAGGAAAATGAATTGAAACATGAACTTTGGTGATTTACGGTTATATAAAATGTGGATATTTTGGTCATCGGCATTGCATATGCACATTACACTTATATCTTTGTTAAATCTCATATACTGTGTTAGATTGTTTCTATTGGCCTTTGGCTAACCCTATTTGGGAAAAACCATTTTTAAGTGCTGGTGACATGCCTCCACCAAGACAATAGCTTGGAGGGACTTTTGAGAGCAAGAGCTTCTTTATTTTGTTATATTCTTTTGTATAACCAAGGGTTTAAACTGTATTGAGCTAGGCTCACTTTTGTGTAACCAAGCAATAACTTAGAAAGATGTAAGCCTATAGAGCATATGACTATTTGTTTAGTTTCAATTCTTTTATCATTGTAACACATGCTGTAGATTTAGGATAAACATTTATGAATGTATATCGCATGTGTTAACTTTTGTAAACGAACTCTGATGAATGAAAGCATCTTATTTCTATTATTCTTCCGCTTATGAGTTTGTTTTATTGTATTATTTTGGAGGCGTTACATAATTTCCAAAATAGGCCTAAATGGAACATAAAATTCGTACAAAAAATTCCACCGATATGACAATGCAATTATTGTAAGAGTAATACTAGAGACCCCAAAAATTCTACCAAAAGTTCTACCAAATGTCTCACACGAGGTGAGACATTTGGTAGAACTTTTGGTAGAATTTTTGTGATCTCTAGCATTTTTGTTATTGTAAATATATGCATCTTCAATGATGTTTTGAAGTAAATGGTCTATAATGTTCTACATCATTATGTATGAATTTTTTGTTTGTACAACATTATTCATTCTAAATTTATTTGTATTCTCAAAACCATTTCAAATCAAATTTATCTTTATTACCAAATTTACATTAATTGAACCAATATCTATATTGAAGTATTTGGTATATCATATTTTTAAAATAATTGAATTTTTTTGAATGAAACTTTATAAAGAAGTTATTTGTCAACTTATATAAAAATTTAAAATAAAATGAATTTTTTCCCAAGTTAATACAAAATATTTTTAAAAATGTGTTAAATTTAAATTCAGACGACCAACGTAGAATGAATAAATAATTGTTAAAAATTATTTGGTTTAAAGTATCCCAAAAAAACATTCAAAAATATATTAAATTTTTGTATATTTGTTAGTATTTAGTGATTTTTTCATAAATTTTATACGTTTAAAATGTATTTAGATTGAGTAAATCTAAAAACTGAAAAATATTGATTAAAATATTTAAAAATATCTAAAAAATGCATTTAGAATTCGTGCATCTAAAAAGTCCAAAATAAAAATAACTAAAATACAAAAAAATTCTCTAAAAACAATAAAATACGAAAAACAAAAAAAACTTAAAAAGTAGTTTTGAAAATTCAAAACTAAACAAGTGTTCGATTTTCAATATTTTAAAAAACTATTTTCAAAATATACAATCAAACAAAATTTTAAATTTTGTAACTCTTTTCAAAAAGTTATCTTTCAAAATTGATTTTGAAAACTAAATCAATGGAACCTAATTTTTTTTGCAATTGATAATTTTCAAATATTACGACTGTGACCCCAGTTCCTACTACTTTCCAAAATAAGGGTTTCTTTTTGTCTATTGCTTATTCCCAATCATAAATCGTGATATGAGTAGCTTTCTCTATATGATATTTTTAATGAATAATGTTATATGTATCAATTAGTATATCAATTAATATATTAACAAATGATATGACATAATTTTAGAGATTTTGTATGTTTGTAATTTATATAACAAGTGAGGCCAGTAATAATGTTATAACATATATTAATATACTAATTAGTATATTAATTGGTACATGTAGTTTCACTTATTTTCAATCCATAGAATACCGCAATACATATTAAGTGTCATCCCTTGATGTATCTTGGTTGTATATCTGATTTGATATACTTGAAGGCTTGTAATATTTTATGTATTGTATGGGCAAAACTCGGACTAAGTTTTTTGTAATATTTTTGTCTTTTCTTAGTTCAATGTATTTTGAATGTTAAAATGAATCTAGAGTGTGAATTTGAATTTGAGTGATTTAAACTTGTAATATTTATGTATTGTGTCAGCAAAATTCCGACTAATTTTTTTTATAATATTTTTGTCTTATCTTAGTTCAATGTATTTTGAATGTTAAATGAATCTAGAGTGTGAGTTTGAATTTGAGTAATTTAAATTTTGATGTGGTGGGTTGCATAAATTGTTGGGATTTAATAACGGTGATACTACATGCATCAATTGGTATACCAACTGTGTGGGTGATTTTCTGACCACACTGCCCGCTTAGTAACCAGCTGGAGAGCACTGGCAGAATAGATGGCACCTGACTGACTTGCAACAGAAATATAAGAATCCCACGGTGGTTTCGACCACCCAGGGGCACTCCGACGATCAAGTCAGTATATCTCTCAAAGATAAATCAAGTACTAAACTCACAAGCTTGAGTATTAAAAGCATACCTTAGACCCATGGGGGTGCCTCTCTTTTATAGTCAATACAATCCTAGTCCCAAAAGGAGCCTGGCCCTAATGGACTTAGGATTACTGCTAATCTGGAACTCCAAGTGAGATTAGGATAAACTCTCTAAGAGTCTTATCTTTACCGAAACTGAAGTCTTCTCCCAATCTAGGACTCTTGTCCATATCCAAGTTGAGTTTCCTCTTCATTCTAGGACTCTTGTCCCTTATCCGCTTATCTCGGATTCTGATATCTTCGGAGTCAACCTCGGCCTAGCCGAGATGACCTCGACACAACAACCAAGACATGTGGCACCTCGGCTGACACGTCGGCGTCACCTTGGCACGTGTTGGTACTCAGAAAATATATCCCCACAACTGCCCCCTAGGTTCTATTACCTCGGCATTCTGAGGTGATGGAACCTACACTGTTCGTTCATCTGTGCCCCTCTGTCCGAGATCAAACTCGCCGACCTCAAAGTTCTCTGGACTTTACTGTCCACTGGTGTTGGTACTCAGAAAATATATCTCCACAACTGCCCCCTAGGTTCTATTACCTCAGCATTTTGAGGTGATGGAACCTACACTGTTCGTTCATCTGTGCCCCTCTGTCCGAGATTAAACTCGCCGACCTCAAAGTTCTCTGGACTTTACTGTCCACTGGTGTCAAGAATCAAGTTTCATGCTTTCCAAGCTGCTTGAAATTGCGCCTCCTAGCCGAGATTCTGGTTCCATTAATTCGTAAACTCCAAGAGTTTTGCAACTGCTCCACTCACACTCTCTGGTGAGTTCCCGATTTCCAGTCATCTATTTGACTCCGGCGATTTTCATATCGGCGTTCATTTCACTTGGTAGGTTCATAAACTCTTTACTTGCTATTAAGCTCAATCTTTCGTAACTCTTCTGAATCTGTTTACTTGCCATCAGTTGCCTTCTATTTTCGTCTGTTTTCAAGTTTTGAATTGTTTGAATGCCTGGCACTGTCCTTGTCATATCCGCTTTCTGTTGCTAGCATCATGTCTGGGTCATTACTTTCTTGTTCTTCACGTACTTACTTAGTGCCTGTGCACTTGGCTTTATTCTTGAACTTTGTCGTCTTCTTGACTATTTTTCTCTTTTTTCATTTAATCCTCTGGCTTTTTTTCCTTTCTAGCTCTTTTGCTTAAATCCGTCATTGTTCCAAGCTTTCAAGCTCTGCAATTGTTTTCATTCCTCTCCTCCGGTGAAGCTTACGTTATTCTGTCATTTTCGCATCCGTCGTCAGACTTCGGCAATTCTCATTCCGGCTTCCCTCTTTCTGGTAAGCCACTTTTCCTCCTGGTTTTATTTCTTGTTGCTTTCCAAGAAGCTCTGCTTCATTGTTAACCACCATTGTTGTTTTACCCGTTGTTTCCAAATCATCTTCTTGAATATACACTGTTCATATAACTGTTGATTGCTGCCACTGTTCTTGGCTTGACACACCTGTACAATCTTTTTGTCTTGATTTCCTGATAGCTTCATCACCATTTTTGATTTACGAATTACATTATTGTTTCTGTTTTCTATGTCTTTTTCGAGAGTTTTGATTTCAATCCTTGCTTTCAAAACGCCGAGGTGCCAATCGCCGAGAAAAGCTTTGATCAAACTCTTCAGGAGATTGATGCTGAGCTCGTGGCTGAGAAGGCTGCTGAGAAGTTCTTTCCAACTGTCTTCTGGGGATGAGACACAACCTGCCGCTGATGCTGAGTAGTTTGCTTCTTTCTTGAAATTGATGCCGAGGTAACGGTAGAGAAGCTCCTCCAACTGACTGCCGAGGCTGAACTATCGTCGTCCGTCGAAGCAGATCAGTCCGACGTTATTGCTTTCAGTCCCTAGTTCTTTAAGGTCTTCATTTTTGTACTTGCCAACCTTCTCAGCTCTTAACAAGCTAGTTGGTCATCTCGGATGATCATATCTCGGAAACGTCTTTCAGTGTTATCTCGGCTATACCAAACTTGTAAATTGCTACAAATTTCAACAAGTGGTAGACTTCATAACCTTCGGTTAACTCATCTTGTAATTTGCTCAAAAATTTCAACAAGTGTTAACATTCATTGCTCCTTAATTATCATTCCTTCCCCCTGCACCTTCTCCCTGCCCCCTAATGTGAACATAAGTTGTACTTAGGATCACATTAGGGAAGTTGGCTTCGTGCCGTAGTCACAGACCTGATGTGTTCTGCTTTCACCAATGTATTAAAACTTCTGGTATTTAATGCACCCCCTTTAGACCCTCTTTCTCTTGGCTTTTGCAAACTATCATCGCTGTTTCTTGAAACATTTATTCCTTTCACAATTCTGGTCACCACTTCTGGCGTGCACTTAGTGGTTCTGTTCTAATCAAAACGACATTTGATTCCGGCGAATCTTTTGCCGACATTTAACTTTGTGCACTCTCAGAATTTCAACAAGTGTTAAACATCATTTCGTTTTAACTTCGGTTTAAGCATCATCTCCGTTTAACTTTTGGTTAAACATAATCTCGGCTTAACTTCAGTTAAGCATCATCTCAGTTTAACTTCGGTTAAACATCATCTCGGTTTAACTTCGGTTAAGCATCACTTCAGTTTAACTTCGGTTAAACATCATCTCGGCTTAACTTCGGTTAAGCATCACCTCGATTTTTGAAGTTTTTCCTTTTTTGTCACTTGTACTCTTGTACCTTTTTGTTTTTTTAGACAATGTAAGCTCTGCATATAGCCGATGTGCCTCCTTGTTCTTGAATGTCTAATGCAACTTTCCTTCTCTGAATGCTTGTGCCTTTGTCTTTTCTTGACTGCCTTTGCATGATTCTATACTTAAAATATTTTGCGTGTCTTTAGTATGCTCTTCCTTCTTTGTGCAACCTTCTCGGGGTGACATACCTCGGGTATACAAACTGATGATTTACCTCGGCAATAACTTGTCCTGTAAACTTTGCATAAATTCTAACAGATATAAAACACATACTGTTTTAATTTCAACCTATAAACTTTCCTTAAGTTATAACAAGTGTTAAATAATGATCTACTTGTAAATTGTTACAAATTTCAACAAGTGTTTAAACAATATACTTAGCTTTTACTTCAACCTGTAAATTGCTGCAAATTTCAACGGACGATCATATGTCGGCTTAACGTCATCTTGTAAATTGCTACAAATTTCAACAAGTGTTAAGCATCTTTTTTGGGTTAACCAACTTGTAAATTTCTACAAGTGTTTAACCAATAACCTCGGCTTTACTTCGGCTTGTAAATTGCTACAAATTTCAACAAGCGAAGAGAAACAGTAATCTCGGCTTAACTTCAACTTGTAAATTCCTACAAATTTCAACAAGTGAAGATAAGGAATCAGCTTAACTCCAACTTGTAAATTGCTACAAATTTCAACAAGTGAAGATAAGGAATAATCTCGGCTTAACTTCGACTTGTAAATTGCTACAAATTTCAACAAGTGAAGATAAGGAATAATCTCGGCTTAACTTCGACTTGTAAATTGCTACAAATTTCAACAAGTGAAGATAAGGAATCAGCTTAACTCCAACTTGTAAATTGCTACAAATTTCAACAAGTGAAGATAAGGAATCGGCTTAACGTCATCTTGTAAATTGCTACAAATTTCAACAAGTGAAGATAAGGAATCGGCTTAACTTCGACTTGTAAATTGCTACAAATTTCAACAAGTGAAGATAAGGAATCAACTTAACTTCAACTTGTAAATTGCTACAAATTTCAACAAGTGTTAAACATATTCTTCTTCTCTCTACCTCTTGCTTGCTGGATCCATTGTTACCTCGGCCTCGCTTTGGCAAGCCATTTCTTTTCTCATGTTTTTTATAAGCCTTTGCATCCTTTTGTCCGTAGGGTCACCAGAATCCCTTTGATATGGTTCTGTAGGCAAGGGATCTGCCCCGTGCATAGCTTCCACATACTCCTTTGTGGTCTTTACAACAGGTCTTCATCTTGGCTAACTTCAGTCCGATCTTGTGTGTTTCTTTTTTATCTTCTGGGATCTGAGATTTGCTCACTGAGCTCTTCTCTTCTCGGGTTTAAGTGTCGAGTTCTTGTCTTCTGGAATCTTAGATCTGCTCATTCAGGTTGAGCTCTTTTTTTCTCGGGCCTACTCATCTAGGCCGAGATCATGTCTTCTGGAATCTTGGATCTGCTCATTCAGGTTGAGCTCTTTGAATGTTATTTTCTTGGGAGCGCTCATGCCCCCTGTCTTTGTATCCCTTCTGGAAGGGTCTTCATTCCGATTATGTCGACATATTCTCCATCCTTTCTAAACTAGTCGTTTCTGACACGTTGATCTTGTACGGTGGTGGCCATCTATTCTCCTTTCGTTCCCACAAACGGCGCCAAATTGTGTGGGTGATTTTCCGACCACGCTGCCCGCTTAGTAACCAGCTGGAGAGCACTGGTAGAATAGATGGCACCTGACTGACCTGCAATAGAAATATAAGAATCCCGCGGTGGTTTCGACCACCCGGGGGCACTCCGACGATCAAGTCAGTATATCTCTCAAAGATAAATCAAGTACTAAACTCACAAGCTTGAGTATCAAAAGCATACCCTAGACCCATGGGGGTGCCTCTCTTTTATAGTCAATACAATCCTAGTCCCAAAAGGAGCCTGGCCCTAATGGACTTAGGATTACTGCTAATCTGGAACTCCAAGTGAGATTAGGATAAACTCTCTAAGAGTCTTATCTTTACCCAAACTGAAGTCTTCTCCCAATCTAGGACTCTTGTCCATATCCAAGTTGAGTTTCCTCTTCATTCTAGGACTCTTGTCCCTTATCCGCTTATCTCGGATTCCGATATCTTCGGAGTCAACCTCGGCCTAGCCGAGATGACCTCGGCACAACGACCAAGACACGTGGCACCTCGGCTGACACGTCGGCGTCACCTTGGCACGTGTTGGTACTCAGAAAATATATCCCCACACCAACTAATGTACCAACATACCTTATGTCATTATTACTGATTCCACCAATTATACAAATTACAAAAATCTAAAACCTTTAAAATTATGTCACATTATCTGTTAATATACTAATTAATATACCAATTAGTGCATATAACATTATTCATTTAATAATCAATAAGGGAACAACAAAGCCGAAAGTTGTATTTTAGCAGCATTTTTTTGTTTTTAGGTCTAAACCACCGGTATTCGGAAGTCCACAGGACCCAAACCAATCCGGTTCGAGCCGGGTAGGACCACAAGGGCGGCAAAAAACTATCAGTACGTAAGAAACGTGAGATGATAGTTTCAAAGCCGACATTTTAATAAATGTTGCTATAAGTTTTTCCTGCATTTTGAACGGTCTTGTAAAAGCCAAATTTTCTATAATTAATACAATTAATTAAAATTTTTATTTTTAAATTCTATGTTTTCCTGTCAGTGTGCTTGTAACTAAGATACAAACCAAGCCAATACAAACCAAGCCAATCGATATTAACTAAACATGAACAAAAAAAAAAAAAAAAAGGATTGTTATTGTTTCGAGGTAACTTGTCTTCATTGTATTGATAACTTGAAAATTTTAACATGGCACTACAAACCTGTTAATGGAGTATTTTGTCTTGTCCGAATCCAGTTGAAAATCCAACTGATTATTGTATTTATCAAAACACCATTTGCACTTTGTGAATGGGCTTTTCTATTTTTTATATCTTTTAGGCGGCAACGATCTATTGGATATTATGTTTATGCTATTGGATATTCTCTAACATTTTTGGAGTTTAATAACAAAGAGAGTAGATCAAATAATACAATACATAAAAGGTGTCGTTTGGTACACTGCAGGAATTTTAACTTTTAGTGGCGTTTAAAAAACGCCGCTGTAAGCGTCAAAAACGCCGCCAATTCTTTTTGTGACGCTTAGCCCCGAACGCCGAGGACGCGGCCGTCGCTATAACTTTATGACGTTTTAAAAATGTCGTGATATTAATATAGGCGGCGTTTTTAAAAACGCCGCGAAATGTCCTACTAAACTCATGCTGACGTCACTGGCGACATTTAGCGACGTTTTTGTAAAAACGCCGTCATATCTTCTTGCATAAATTTGACGGTTAGTATGTAGGGTTTAAGAGGCGTTCGTAAAAACGCCGTCATATCCTCTTTTTTTTTTTTTTTTTGAAATTGGGCTAATTTTATTTGATTGAACTAAAAAAATATAAATCATTCCAAATATAAATAACACCCAGCTCATTAACCCAAATTGTTTAATTACAATGCTTCCTCCAACAATTATTTGATGCCACCTTATAATCGTGTTGCACATCAGAAGAAGCCGCAAATTAACAGTTATTACAAACATGGTTTACAATTTTGCTGACATCCCAAAGGCCAAACATCTTGCCATTGGAATCAAACACTGTTAGAACTGGAAGTGATCACAAAATTGTATATGACTAATGATTGGTAAATGAAAACAAAGCCAAGGTCACCACAACTCTCCATTTGAAGAAGGTATTTCTTATTCCCTCCTTGTACAACTGGGGGTACTTTTTGGAAAGGGAAGCACTGACATCCTGCCAAAGAACATATGTGATCATTCAGTCACATTTAGATTGGTTGCAAAAATAAATGACAAAAAAACGAAATGTGAAATAAAAATTGTGAGACACCCATAACCAACTTTATCCAAAAATAGTTTTGACTTTGATATAAACTATATACTTAACATTGTGAAGTGTGAAACACCCATAACCAACTTTATCAACCTAATATTCTAAGCAGCAATGGTGCATATATAGCATGCCACGTACCTATAAAAATTCTAGTAGAAAACTATGGTATTTATAAACTTTTCATTGCTTTTGTTTATAAAAACACAAATAATGAAATAAAAATTTTGAAAAATGACACTAGACTATGATAAGATGGATGGATTAGGTTTTTTTAAATCAGTATTGCCTAGTAATATTTTCTTGAGTGTGGGACCAACCAATGTAAGTAATACATTTCAAAGCATTGAACTGATTATGGGAAGAAATGAATGAACCCCTGTTTTGGCCCACCGGACAGCATATGACAAGCGAAAGCACGGTCAAATACAGATCTGAGAAAGAAAAAGGAATAGGAAGATCATGTTTTCTTCACAATATAATTGCACCATATCTACTATTTATTGTTACTCTTTTCTTTTATGCAGAATTGTTAAAATTTGCAAAATTGACCATTATTTTATTAGTATAGTATCATATATTTGTTTATTATCTTATATGAAACATTCAAAATCTAAAGTCAAATAATTATATATATACACACCCACATATAAAACAACATGAATGTTCACAATATATTGGTTCAGGAAGACAATTTTAGATGGTTACGTAACAGGTTTCCGATACAGAAGACGGTACAGATAAATTCTGAACTGGAAATCTTATTTATTAAAATAAAATCTTATTTATACATAATAAATATATAAAATTATATATTTTGTACGTGTCACCCACGTATCGTGTCCTACATTTTTTGAAAATTTACGTGTTATCATGTCCGTGTCATGTCTACGCTTCTTAGAAATATGAGAATGAAAGCACTCACCGGATTCTTCAAGAAAGAGCCCAATCAGACATGAGAATGGAAGCAGAGTTTCTGCATGAGCAAACCGCAGTCTTGCCTTTTCATAACAGCCAGGAGCATGTTCTTCTACAGTAACAGAAGGTATAAATTATGAGCCAAACAGAAGATACCTTTATTTTTTTCCCTCAGCATTAGCCATGAAGACTTCAATTAAAGTTTATAACACAATTAAATTTATAGCATTAATAGCAAATAACCATAAACACAGTGGAAAATAATATGACAATAATAAGATTCAAAGAATTAATAAACTTATGAGACATTTAATATGAATTGTTATAGTTTATGTAACCTTCTTTAGCCATACATGGACTGAACAACATCCTCAAGCAATGGCACTCCCATCTGGTTGTTTAATGCATTACCATAACCCTTTAATATGAACAGCTCCAAAACACAATGGATCCCATGATATGTAAGTACCAAAGCTACATACCTCAGATGGAGTGAACAGAGCACACGCTTGATCAGTTATATTCAATAAGGATGCTTCCTGCCAAATTGAAAATTTGAATGAACAATTACAAAGGAATTGCAATCAGATAGACTGTTTAGAATTCTCAGAGAAAGAAAATGAAAGAGAAAAAAAACACGAAAACACGAAGAAAAAAAAAATGAAAATATTCCGAAAACAAGTCAATGTAATCAACTGGTTGAACTTTTTTTTTCTCAATTGGTTTGTATGGGATTCTATTGGTGTTTGTGAATAATATAGATTCTCATCAGCCCCAACCAATTGGGGCTTTTCTTTGAGCACCAACAAGGCAATAATCCAATCTTAAAGATGATATACAAAGAAGAAAGCAAATGAAATTAAAAACTCACAGTGCATCCACTGCTTATCAAAGCCTTGACAAAAACATCATTTGACAGTACATCCAATTTCTTCTGTTCTTCACCCTGAAAAATGAAACAGATGTGATCTATCGTAGTCATAGATAGATAAAATTGCAATGAAAACACAGAAATGCAAGAAAATGTAAAATTAGCATATTACTGAACAACTTTTGAAAAAAGAAAAACAAAAAACCCACCTGAGTATTTGTCTGTCCTGCAAGTCCAATGAGTTTTGCAAGACCTGCCTGCAAAATTGGTGATTATTGGAAGGCCAAGAAAAAACCCACCTTTAACATTAATTGGTTTTAGGTGAGGTGGTGGAACTCAATCCAACAGGTGTTATCAAAGCAACGTTGTCATGGGTTTAAGTTGCAGAGCATCGTTGTGAGGGAACAATTGTTGGGTACACAATGTTGCTCCTACAATCGCTCGTGTCATGGAGTTGCCACAAGACAAATCACAATGGAGTAAAGTTTATTTTGCCTCAATATATGTATATTCTATTGTATGAAGCACACAACTTGGTCTGCAATTCCATAAGATAATTTTGATTTCTAAAAATAACCACAATAATACTAAATGTTCTCCAAATATTTAGCATTCCTAACACTGTTGTATTCAGTTGCGCACTACTCTCTCCACTTTCACCCATGACCTTCCAGGGCAATTTCAATTGCACACGTTAGTGTGCGCAAGGCTTCTAGTATATATATACACGAAAAATTTATGATATAGTTGGCAAAAGAAAGGAATATTAAAAAAACGAGGAGAGATTTCAGACAACTCATAAAACAAACAGCATATGAAGCAAGCCCTCTATCACATAAAAGAAAAAAATGTACAAAGATATTTGCATGCATATATATGTGTGTGTGTGTGTGGGTGTCTGTAAATATACTAATCAATAAACCTCCCCTAAAACACGCAGAAGATTGGCTGACAGACGCAAGCATTATGCTTCTTTTTATCAGTTAACGTGACTTCATTATGCAGAGAACCGTACAGTAAAATGGACAATGGACTGGACATCATATAATTCCAAGATTTTACCCTTTCATGTCAGTCCGACCATATGTTGTTTTCAAGCCCACTACACCACAAAGGGAAGAAGGAATACGAACTGAACCTGTATTTTGCATTAATAAAGCAATATCAATAATTGTCTGGAAAAATAAAGAGAATCAGTTGAAGACAAGATGACAAATTTGTACAACCTCCACCATCTGTTCCTAGTGCAGCTGAACAAAGCCCAGAAGCTACAATTGCTGCTGGGCCTGAGGAAGATCCACCTGTATACCTTTTTGGATCATGTGGGTTTCTTGTTGTTCTGTCATTATGAGCAGATTTGTGAAAGATATTTGTCAATGATAGCAATTTAGAAGTCAATGAAAGAAGTGATGGAGATAAAAAGGTGAATGGATAAATCATGTTCTTAAAAATAATAAATAAATAAAAAACTATAATGTGAGACGATTTAAGTTCATGTAAGCAAGATCTAAAGCCAATGAATCACTTTTATTAATAATAGGTTCATTTAACTGGAAACAAAAAATCAGGAACTAAGCCAACCGTGGTTCAAATTATATAAGATAAACATAATCTTGGCCATTTATGTCCAAACAATATATTTATTCTGTCAAAAAAAATCACTTAAGTTATAACTTATGTGGCTCATGAGGTTAGCATATATGCAAAAGTGGATAACCAGTAAATCATATAAATAATAATTGGACGCAAGACATTTGATAATATAAGTTTTCCAAGAATAACGTGCAAACAAAAGGCAATATGCTGAGATATTTCTCCAAACTAAAAATCTAACATGTTCAGTATATGAAGCACCATTGTTATGTGGGGTCCATTTAAATAATTCTAAGAACATTGCAAAGACTTAAACATCGGGGTATAAAGCAATTTTAAGCAGATAAATAAATCAAATATAATTCTAAGATGCAAGATACGTTATAAATTAAGTAGCCTTTGTAAAGCTAATGCGCTACCAGCAGGTAATACGCTGAATATAACAGTCTTATTTCTCCATTCAACAATCTCTGCAGTCACCTTGTCATGCATGCATGTCGAACACTGAAATCATATTTATCTCTTTGTTTACATAGCTACTACATGGAATCTTACCCATAGTTTGCATTATTTCCTGTTGTTCCTAGATCCATTTCATGCATATTTGCCTTTCCAACAAAAATAACACCACAGCTACGTAACCTTGATACAGAAACTGCATCTTTTTTAATAGGGCGCACCTCATGAAACCACGTCGTTGCACCTGTTTGTCATAGAATACTGAGCTACATTTGTAAATTGAGTAAGAAAACTTCATGAAAATGAAAATTCAATTATATTTTACCCTTTGATGGATGAGGATAGCAGTCTATATCATCCTTGATAGCCATGAAAATCCCATCCAAGATTGACAGTGGGTGTCCTGTTTCCACCCACTTGTTTTTGTTTCCATTTTTCAAAATTTTTTAAAACAAAAAACAGAAAAACAGAAGACATTACCAAATAGGCCCTGTTTCCACATGAGAAGTTACGTTTTTGGTAGGATAAATTAGATTTTTACCGTCTCCGCAAACACAATTCTTTCAAGTGATCCTTTTGAGAAGGCAGTACACCTTGAATTGTGGCAAGCCTGCAAGAATGTTCAGTTATTATCTGATATGTTGCTACATAATGTCTTGAAAGCATTTAAATTAGCCTACAAAAGACATATCATTTGACCCAACTCCATAATGTCTTGAAAGCATTTAAATTAGCCTACATGTTTTTCTTAGGCTTCAAAAAATGGAGAAAAACTCCCTACTTAAGCACTCAAAAACTACGTAGGCATAGAAAACTGTTTATGTCAATGTATTGAGTGTGAGTATTTTCTGAGACAAGTCAAGTAGCTAAGCTGTCCAAATTCTGAAAGCCAGATAGGAATGGAGTGATCTGATTTAGGAAAGTTCAAAATCAGGTGCAGTATTAACATCCCTAAATTTGGGACAATAATAATAAATGATCATGCAACATGATGATATTAACCAAAGTAAAAGAATTCAAGTATTGGCAACAGTTTGGCAATTTTATTTAATCTGGGATAAATTAAACAGATTTAACAATCCATGGGCCATTGGAACCCCATGACCAAAATTGATCCCCACCATTTTTTCCGAGAACACCCACCATAATCCCAATCTTACCCTTCTTTCTTAGACCTCCACCCCTACCATGTCCGTCCTCTGGCAGCCTCCTTTCCATAAGCCTCTCCCTGCCACTTCTCCACCTCCGACAGTCGCTTCCCAGCTACCCCTCTCTCTAAATGCCTCTACAATATTTGTTGAATTTATTGGGATGGTTGTTTAGCAGTATCTATATCTAAATCTTACTGATGCAGCACTACAATGGTAAGCCTAACAAACCAAGACAGTGCTATTGTACTCTTATATATGACTCGACCTGAATGTGTGGAAAATCATAAAGCATGGAAAGAAGAGATAAATTCCCCAATGATTGAATGCAATGGGGATGGAATTTATAGAACTAATGTGATCAAAAACTCAAAATGTACATATTCAACTCCACGATATAGCGACCCCGGTCTTTTCCCATTTAATTATTTTATCCGGACTTAAGTTCCGTAGATTCCGTCATTGTATAATTGTTGTTGTCATTCATCATTTTCTTGTTTTGAGTCTTGGGTTGTGTTGGGAAGATTTGGAGCAGGTTGGTTGAGCTTAGGAACCAAGTCTAGTTGCCCAGATTTTGGCTTGTCCGCTCGAGCGGGGGTTTGGGCGCTCGAGCGGGGAATACACCTATCCAGTATGTCCTGTGTATTGTTGGCCGCTCGAGCGGAAAGTCGTGAGTGACGCTCGAGCGGGGAGTTGGGCGCTCGAGCGGGGACCTGTCTGCAAAAACTTCTGGGAGTGTGCATTCGCCGCTCGAGCGGGAGTTTGGCCGCTCGAGCGGGAGTCTGTGAGTGGCGCTCGAGCGGGGGTTTCCACGCTCGAGCGGGGCGACTGGTATAAAAATCCGAGATCCGACTTTCTGGATCATTTTTCATCTCCTTTTTTATTTTAAAACCCTAGAACCGTCTTCTCTCTCTCTCTACACACCTTTTCTCTTAGGATTGATCTACTTAGAGTGGATTTCTACCTTAGATCCTTTGTTAAAAAGATAGAGTGAGTCGAGGGCTTCCATTTAATCTGATTTATTGGTGGTTTGGAGCACTTTGAAGTTTGGGTCTTCATCTCCATCTTCTCTTTTGGGGCTATTTCTTCGAGGTAGGGATTTCCTACTCCATTTTATAAGTTTTGTTCTAAGTTTTGGTATTTTAATATGTTGGGGTTACTTTGATAATTTTGAGAAAAACCCTAGTTGTATTAATTAATTAATTTGTATAATTAATTTAAGGGAATTGGGTTAAATTCATGAAATTGGGGAATTTATTGATTAAATGGTGTAGTTGGATATTTTAAATCACTCACCTATTGAATAGTTGTTATATTATTTCCAAGTCTAGAAATATCTGTTTTGGGCTATCGGTGGAGGATAGTCGTGATTGTTGTAGACAATGCATGTGGATTAGGTATAACTGAAACTAATCACATTGATTAAGCCATCAATTTTGACTGTTGAATTAATACAGACAATATATGTATTGATTGAGTGTTGTATGTGTTATGTGTTTACATACATTGTTTTGTGTGGGAGGAGATAGGGGATGTACTCCACGGTTTAGGGGAAGATAGGGGATGGACCTCTAAACCGGATTTTGTTTGGGAGGAGATAGGGGATGGACTCCATTAGCATCACTTTTATGTGTGCTTATTTATATAGAAGTGTTTTATTGATACAGCACTAAAATGTGTATCAATCTGGAAGTATGAAGTGTTTGATTTGAGCTTGAGTCTCAATTGTTTGTTGATACTGGAAGAATGTGAATTTGATATATATATATATATATATATATAACTCACTGTTGTAAGTTGGGCCAGGTTCAGAGCCATGTTGATAAGTTGGAAAGTAAAACGTATCTTAGAAGTGTCATGAGACTGTAAAATGAAGTAATTGATTATCCTGGTTAACCATCTATTGAATGCTATTGCTTTATTCAATGCTTATATTTGGTTTAGTATATTTCTACTGGGCTGTGGCTCACCCTTTATGGGAACATCATTTTCAGGTTCAGGTGATAAGCTACCTCCACGGACTTAGCCTGGAAGGATTTGATGTTTGGGATTTTGAAGACTTGTCTTTAGTTATATGTTTTATTTTGTTATTTTTGAGATTACATGTAAACATTCAAGCCTAGGGCTTAACTTGTAAATGAGTTAGTACTCATCCTTTTTGTGTCCAAGTGTTAGCTTGGAAAGATGTAAGCCCTTAGGGCATTTATTTTGATGTTGCAGGATGTTACATGTGATGTCTTTCAATAAGAATACTCTGATGAATAACTCAAATGATTCGTTTTCTTTTATAAATGCATGTTAATGTTATGGTTATTATGGGTTTATTTTGAGGGCGTGACAACTTGGTATCAGAGCGTACCGGGTTTGAATAGTTTGGGTACGTGGGAAGTGATTAGTATCACATTGGGTTCGTCTCGTTTGATAGAGACTTAGTGTAATGTTATATGATTATGTGATAACATGTTTATGTGATTATGTGGGTATGGAATGTAGTTTCTAGGTTGTTGATTGGACCTTTGAGTTTCTTGTAGTCTTGTTGGAAAGGCACTTGATCACTGCTGCTTCCAACCGGAACTATAGTAACGCATTGGGACTATCGTTATCCGGGAATGAAATTCGTAGGTGCTTATGTGATTATGTGCTTACGTGGAATGAATTATTGTTGTCCCATGCATTAGGACGCGAGTGTTTAGTCTCGGCACATTTATTAATGTGCTAATGTCTTTGTTTCCTTCATTAGGATGTCAGGACGAGGACGAGGACGCGGTAGGCGCGGTAGGCCGGGTAGGCAGGAGGTGCCTGTGCCAGAGGAGATTCCGGCAGCTCAGAAGGGAATTGGCCAGGCCAATGTGGCCGAGCCAGTAGGCCAGCAGGCTATGGGCGCTCTAGCCCGAGAGATAGCAGGGGCATTCAGGGAGTCAGTAGGCATTCTTAGAGCTGAGAATCAAGCTCGGGATGTTGCTGCAGATGCAGGACCATCCTTTCTGAGGAGGGAGTTCTTCCGGTCTAATCCGGATGAATTTGTGGGTGATCCTAAAGAGCCGCTTAAGGCAGATGAATGGCTCGAACAGACAACGAAGACGTTTGAGATGCTTGGCATCGAAGACGATGGGTTGAAAGTGACCTTGGCATCTTTCCAGCTGAAGGGGGACGCGGGTCAGTGGTGGAAGTTCACCAAGGCTCGTATTGGAGGTACATGGGAGGCATTTGTGAATGCTTTCCAGGAGAAGTTCTTATCTCCAGCAGTCAGGGAGAAGCTGAGAGACCAGTTTTGTCAGCTTAAGCAGGCGGGTTATTCTGTGGCCGAGTTTGAGGCTGCATTTACTAGCTTGTCCAGGTTTGCACCTGAGTTGGTGGCGTCTGAGGAACGCCGTTGTATCGAGTTCGAGAAGAAGTTGAGGCGTGGCCTCAAGCTGAGAGTTGGGGGAACTATGATTCGGGATTATGGGCGTATGGTTGATGCTGCAGCCCACATGGAAATTATGATGCAGGAGGAGGAAGAAGGACAGAAGGGCTCCAAGAGGAGTCAGGATGGTCAGAGTGATGGTAGGAGACAGAAGGGTTTCAATCCTCAGCAGTCTCAGGGTAGCTTTTCTAGATCGACTTTTCCTGTGCCGAGTGCTAGTTCGGGGAAAGGTAGTCAGGGAGACATTACCTGTTTTAAGTGTGGCCAGCTGGGTCACAAGTCTCCAGTTTGTCCTCAGAGGGGAGGAGTGCAGAGAGAAGCATCATCTTCGGTTCGATCTCAGAGCCAGAGTCAGGGTAGAGGTCAGCCACTCTCGTGTTATCAGTGTGGTCAGCCAGGGCATATGAAGAGGTATTGCCCGCAGTTGGGTGGCACATCTGGTGCATCTGGTTTAAGGCAGATTCAGGGTCAGCAGCCAGCTCAGTCGGGTCAGGCCTCGAGGGCCAATCAGGGGGCTTCATCGTCCCAGTCAGTGCAGCAATCTTATGCGCCTAGGGGTGAGCAGGTTGATCAGAGGTCATCTGGGCGCGTGTATGTTGTTACCGCGCAGGATCTTGTACCGGCTCCATCAGTTGTGAGAGGTACTTTCTTATTTTGCAACTCGGTTGCTAATGTTTTGATTGATACGGGTGCATCTCATTCCTTTGTGTCTACTGCATTTGCATCTGTTTTGGAGTTGGAGTTAGCACAGTTAGCATCTCCTATATGTGTAGTGTCACCTCTTGGGGGTGAATTGATTTTGAAACAAGGTGTTAGAGGTTGTGATATAGAGGTTGATTATCATAGAATCCCATTTTCCTTTGTAGTTATGCCTATGAGGGGTTTCGATGTTATTTTGGGTATGGACTGGTTATCGTCATACCGAGCAGTTATTGATTGCTACCGCCAGAGGGTCACTTGTTGTACTGTGAGCGGAGAGTATTTTCATTTTCTGGGGGACCGGGTTGGTGATGTGTTGCCACCGGGGTATGTTCCACGAGGACGGAGTGAGCTTAGTGGTCTACTTGCTAACCTTTCGATTAGTGGGGATGATGAGACACAGATTGTGTTGCCAAGGGTGGTTTGTGAGTACTCGGACGTCTTCCCTGAGGATCTTGTTGGTTTGCCACCGCATCGGGAGATTGAGTTCTCTATTGATTTAGTGCCCGGCACGGCGCCGATTTCTATGGCACCTTATCGTTTTGCCCCAGCCGAGTTAGTTGAGTTGAAGATTCAGCTCCAGGAGTTACTAGACAAGGGTTTTATTCGTCCTAGTGTTTCGCCGTGGGGAGCACCGGCCCTCTTTGTTAAAAAGAAAGGTGGTGCTTTGAGACTTTGTATAGATTACCGGAAATTGAATCGGGCTACGGTTAAGAATAAGTACCCTATGCCTCGTATAGATGATCTGTTCGATCAGTTGAAGGGTTCCCGTTGTTTCTCAAAGATAGACTTGAGATCGGGTTATCATCAGTTAAGAGTCAGGGAGGAGGATATTCCGAAAACGGCATTCCGTACGCGGTATGGCCACTATGAGTTTCTGGTGATGCCATTTGGGCTCACCAATGCACCGGCAGTTTTTATGGATTTGATGAACCGGATATTCCGGGAATTTTTAGATCGTTTTGTAGTCGTATTCGTGGACGACATCCTTATCTATTCACCTTCTGAGGAGAAACACAAGGAACACTTGAGAGTGGTGCTTGAGTTACTTAGAGCCCATAAGCTTTATGCTAAGTTTGGGAAGTGTGAGTTCTGGCTAGAAGAGGTCAAGTTCTTAGGCCATGTAGTTTCTAGGGAAGGAGTGTCTATTGATACATCCAAGACTGAGGCAGTGCAAGATTGGACACAGCCTAAGAGTGTGTTTGAGATCCGTAGTTTTCTGGGGTTAGCTGGGTATTATCGTCGGTTTGTGAAAGATTTCTCCAAATTAGCTTCGCCTTTGACTAGATTGACTCGAAAGGGAGTCAAATTTGTATGGAGTGAGACTTGTGAAAAGTCGTTTCAGGAGTTGAAAGTTAGGCTGACCACCGCTCCGGTGTTGATTATTCCAGAGAGAGGGCTGGGTTACGCGGTTTATTGTGATGCCTCACGAGAGGGTCTGGGTTGTGTGTTAATGCAAGAAGGGAAAGTAGTTGCCTATGGCTCACGACAATTGAAAATTCACGAGCAGAATTACCCTACGCATGATCTAGAGTTAGCAGCTGTGATATTTGCCTTGAAGATTTGGAGGCATTATCTTTATGGTGAGAAATTTGAGGTATTCTCGGATCATAAGAGTCTGAAATATTTGTTTACACAGAAAGACTTGAACTTGAGGCAGAGGAGGTGGATGGAATTTATAGAGGATTATGACTTTGAGTTGCATTATCATCCGGGAAAGGCCAATGTGGTGGCCGATGCCCTTAGCAGGAAACCTGTTGGTGACATAGCTAGTATAGCCATCCGAGAATAGGAGATGTTGGGTGCAGTTGGGGAGTTCGATTTACTTCTGGGCGAATCCGTTGAGGCTGCGGCCTTGTTTTCTGTTGTTGCACAGCCTACACTTGTGACTCGAGTGTTAGAGGCTCAGAGGGGCGACCCTGAGGTAGAATCTCTCCGTGAGAAGATTTCCGGTGGGAAGGTTGAGAAGGGTTTGACGGTGTATTCCGACCTGAGTGTGAGATACCGAGACCGTCTGTTTGTGCCGGAATCTTGTCGAGAGGAGGTACTCCGAGAGTTTCATTATTCTCGCCTTGCGGTGCATCCGGGAGGCACTAAGATGTATCGGGATTTGGGTCGCCAGTTTTGGTGGCGGGGTATGAAGAGAGATGTGGCAACTTTTGTGTCTAAGTGCCTTACTTGTCAGCAAGTGAAGGCCGAACATCAGAGGCCGGCGGGTTTGTTGCAACCCTTACCTATTGCCGAGTGGAAGTGGGAACATGTCACCATGGACTTCGTTGTGGGTCTTCCGAGGACTCAGCGGGGTAGTGATGCTATTTGGGTGGTTGTAGACCGGTTGACTAAGTCGGCGCACTTTATTCCTATGCGCGTGAGAGATTCGGTCGATCATCTTGCCGACTTGTATATTCGGGACATAGTGAGGTTACACGGGGTTCCAGTGACGATCGTCTCAGATAGAGATCCTCGTTTTACTGCCAGGTTGTGACAGAGTTTGCAGAGTGCCTTAGGCACCAAGTTGACCTTTAGCACGGCTTATCATCCTCAGACTGATGGGCAGTCCGAGCGTACTATTCAGATCCTTGAGGATATGCTGCGGGGTTGTGTTCTAGACTTTAGTGGTTCGTGGGAGAGACACTTGCCGTTGGTGGAGTTTGCTTATAACAACAGTTTCCAGTCCAGTATTAGTATGGCACCATTTGAGGCCTTGTATGGCCGACCGTGTAGATCTCCTGTTTGTTGGGCCGAGGTGGGTGATGCACCTCTGTTGGGTCCGGAGTTGGTGAGGGAAACGACGGAGAAAGTTGAGCTTATCCGTAAGAGACTTGTTACAGCACAGAGTCGTCAGAAATCTTATGCCGACCGTAGAAGGAGACCTTTGGTGTTTGAAGTGGGTGATCATGTCTTTCTGAAGATATCACCTAGATGGGGTTTGATGAGATTTGGGAAGAGCGGGAAGTTGTCCCCTTGGTTTATTGGTCCCTTTGAAATCCTTGAAAGGATTGGCGAGGTTGCTTATCGATTAGCTTTACCGCCACAGTTGTCCGGAGTTCATGACGTGTTTCATGTGAGTATGCTTCGGAAGTATGAGCCAGATCCATCACATGTGTTGGATTGGACCGATTTAGTGGTTGATGAGAATGTTTCGTATGAGGAGAGACCAGTTCGGGTCTTGGATAGGCGGGATCAAGTCTTGCGAGGTAAGACCATTCCTTTGGTAAAAGTTTTGTGGAAATATCACGGGGTGGAGGAAGCCACTTGGGAACGTGAGTTGGAAGTCCGCGAGAAATATCCGGACATGTTCATCGATTTGTAATCTTGTACTTAGAATTTGTAATATTGTTGAATTTTAGAGCTTTATTTATGTCTTAAGCTGTAAAACATTGAGAATGTTTTGGCTAATGGAAATATTTTGGAACTTTTCTCGAAATGGGAGTTTAATGGAACATTGTATATATTGAATATATTGAAAATTGTTGAAATTGAAAGAAAATTGCATAGTGTTAATGCAGGTTGAAATATATGGTTGTTTTGCGTAATTGTGGCATGCCTCTTTGTTAAGAGATGGAGTGACCAGTATTGGGTCAAGATGTTAATTGTTGTTATACAATATCTTTGAGAATTGAAAAAAAAAAACTTGTTTTTATTTACAAACTTATGCTTAATTTCGGGGACGAAATTCTTTTAAGGGGGGGAGGTTATAGCGACCCCGGTCTTTTCCCATTTAATTATTTTATCCGGACTTAAGTTCCGTAGATTCCGTCATTGTATAATTGTTGTTGTCATTCATCATTTTCTTGTTTTGAGTCTTGGGTTGTGTTGGGAAGATTTGGAGCAGGTTGGTTGAGCTTAGGAACCAAGTCTAGTTGCCCAGATTTTGGCTTGTCCGCTCGAGCGGGGGTTTGGGCGCTCGAGCGGGGAATACACCCATCCAGTATCTCCTGTGTATTGTTGGCCGCTCGAGCGGGGGATTGGACGCTCGAGCGGAAAGTCGTGAGTGACGCTCGAGCGGGGAGTTGGGCGCTCGAGCGGGGACCTGTCTGCAAAAACTTCTGGGAGTGTGCATTCGCCGCTCGAGCGGGAGTTTGGCCGCTCGAGCGGGAGTCTGTGAGTGGCGCTCGAGCGGGGGTTTCCACGCTCGAGCGGGGCGACTGGTATAAAAATCCGAGATCCGACTTTCTGGATCATTTTTCATCTCCTTTTTTATTTTAAAACCCTAGAACCGTCTTCTCTCTCTCTCTACACACCTTTTCTCTTAGGATTGATCTACTTAGAGTGGATTTCTACCTTAGATCCTTTGTTAAAAAGATAGAGTGAGTCGAGGGCTTCCATTTAATCTGATTTATTGGTGGTTTGGAGCACTTTGAAGTTTGGGTCTTCATCTCCATCTTCTCTTTTGGGGCTATTTCTTCGAGGTAGGGATTTCCTACTCCATTTTATAAGTTTTGTTCTAAGTTTTGGTATTTTAATATGTTGGGGTTACTTTGATAATTTTGAGAAAAACCCTAATTGTATTAATTAATTAATTTGTATAATTAATTTAAGGGAATTGGGTTAAATTCATGAAATTGGGGAATTTATTGATTAAATGGTGTAGTTGGATATTTTAAATCACTCACCTATTGAATAGTTGTTATATTATTTCCAAGTCTAGAAATATCTGTTTTGGGCTATCGGTGGAGGATAGTCGTGATTGTTGTAGACAATGCATGTGGATTAGGTATAACTGAAACTAATCACATTGATTAAGCCATCAATTTTGACTGTTGAATTAATACAGACAATATATGTATTGATTGAGTGTTGTATGTGTTATGTGTTTACATACATTGTTTTGTGTGGGAGGAGATAGGGGATGTACTCCACGGTTTAGGGGAAGATAGGGGATGGACCTCTAAACCGGATTTTGTTTGGGAGGAGATAGGGGATGGACTCCATTAGCATCACTTTTATGTGTGCTTATTTATATAGAAGTGTTTTTATTGATACAACACTAAAATGTGTATCAATCTGGAAGTATGAAGTGTTTGATTTGAGCTTGAGTCTCAATTGTTTGTTGATACTGGAAGAATGTGAATTTGATATATATATATATATATAACTCACTGTTGTAAGTTGGGCCAGGTTCAGAGCCATGTTGATAAGTTGGAAAGTAAAACGTATCTTAGAAGTGTCATGAGACTGTAAAATGAAGTAATTGATTATCCTGGTTAACCATCTATTGAATGCTATTGCTTTATTCAATGCTTATATTTGGTTTAGTATATTTCTACTGGGCTGTGGCTCACCCTTTATGGGAACATCATTTTCAGGTTCAGGTGATAAGCTACCTCCACGGACTTAGCCTGGAAGGATTTGATGTTTGGGATTTTGAAGACTTGTCTTTAGTTATATGTTTTATTTTGTTATTTTTGAGATTACATGTAAACATTCAAGCCTAGGGCTTAACTTGTAAATGAGTTAGTACTCATCCTTTTTGTGTCCAAGTGTTAGCTTGGAAAGATGTAAGCCCTTAGGGCATTTATTTTGATGTTGCAGGATGTTACATGTGATGTCTTTCAATAAGAATACTCTGATGAATAACTCAAATGATTCGTTTTCTTTTATAAATGCATGTTAATGTTATGGTTATTATGGGTTTATTTTGAGGGCGTGACACACGAGACATCCAAATCAAACACCAGTTTCGAGCTAGAGAGAAACTACAGCCAAACTAATAGCATGTAAAAATGCAGTCAAACGAAAGGACAATTTGTCGACATGAACAAACCGAGAAGAGAGAGAGAGAGTACCGATTAAAGTTCAGAAACAAAGTAGACTATTCACCGCCATCGGAGCTTGAAATACGAGTAATCGAGGGGTCAGAGTTTAGATCTGAGCTTCTGGAAATCACTGAATCTCTGTAAATGAGATGGTGGAGCTCGCTACCTCGCCTGTGCAGCTTCAAAATCGCTTCGGTGTAGCTTCGATCTGAATCTTCGATGGAGATTCGAAATCGCTTTGATCTGAATCTTTGATGGAGCTCAAAATCGCTTCGATCTGAATCTTCGATGGAGCTCGAAATCGCTTCGATCTGAGTCTTCGATCTGCGTCTTGGAAATCACTGAGAGAGAGAGATGTGTGGCTTCAATCTCCAAAATGTTGAGAGATGTGTGGCTTCAATCTTCGATCTGAATTTATAGAACTAACCATTTTGAAGATGGTTTGTAAGAATACGCTTCGATCTGAATGTTGAGAGAGATAGATCTGAATCTTCGTTTTGTGTAATATGCTGTAATATGCTTAGAGAGGGTTCCGATTCAAAATAAAGTTTCACAAAACGAGGCGCGTGCGGCTACCACATTTGGAGGCGTTTCCTATTATAAAACGGTGCCGTTTTGTGTAATAGAATATGCGGCGTTTATAAAACGCCGTTAAATGTTAATAACAGTGACGTTTAAAAAAACGTCGTTAAAAAAACGCCACCATAACCCTTTTTTCCTGTAGTGGTAACATTTACGTTTTCAGTTTTCTGTTTATATTTACAAAAATTTTAAAAACTTAAATAGAAACTTGTTTGGTAAAATTTTTGATTTATAAATCAGTGGTCTCAGTTTATAAATTTGGCCAAAAAATGAAAACACAAAAAATGTGTTTCCATTTTGAGTTTTCAGTTTTTTTTTTACCACCCAACACTAGTCACCACCCGCCACCATTTTCTACCACCGTCTTCTGCCACCACCACCCACCACCTACCTCCCACCACCACCTGCCACCACCACCCGCTACCACCACCCGCCACCCACCCACCGGCCACCACCTACCTGCCACCCACTCGCCACTACCACCCACTCCCCACCACCACCTGCCACTACCACTTACCACCCATCTGCCACCACCACCCACCTACCACCCACCTACCACCCACTCGCCACCACCACCCATCTGCCACCCACTCGCCACCACCACCACCACCCACCACCTACCTACCATCCACCCGCCACCACCCATCACCCACTACTACCATCCACCGCCCACCACCACCACCACCACCACCACCACCTGCCACCTACTTGCCACCACAACTCACCACCCACCTGTCACCACTAGCCATCCGCCACCCACGTGCCACCACCACTCACTACCCACCACCACCACCACCACCCACTCGCTACTACCTACCACCCGGCACTGTCACCCATCCACTCACCACCACTACCACCCGCCACCACCCACCACCACCCGCCATCCGCCACCCACCTGCCACTACCACCCACCACCCGCCATCACCACCACCACCACCACCCACCACCCACCTGCCACCACCCACCGCCACCCGCCATCCACCACCCACCTGCCAGCACCACCCGCCACCACCACTCACTCGCTACCACCCACCACCCCCCACCGTCACCCATCCACAAACCACCACCACACGCCACCTACTTGCCACCACCACCCACCTGCCACCACCACCTGCCATCCGCCACCCACCTGCCACTACCACCACCACCCACTCGCTACCACCCACCACCCGCCGCCGTCACCCACCCACCACCACCCACCCGCCACCACCAGCTACCCACCACCCACCATCACCACATTCCACCACCGTCTTCCGCTGCCACTTGCCACCACTTGTCATTTTTCACTCTTTTTTATATTTTAAATTTTTTTTAAACATTTTGTCAATTACCAAACGCGTTTGTAATTTATGTTTTTCTAAAAATAAACAAAAAATAAACAAAAACCAGTTTATAAAATTTTTGTAAATATAAACTGAAAACGTAAACGTTACCAAACACATTGAAAACATTTCCGTTTCTTTTATCAGACTTGTATATTGTCTGCTTAATGAGGGATATCATGTCTTTCACCCTGAAATCTAGTACAGAATTCATGCACTAAAATCTGATCAGAAAAACCAAATTTGTCTATGTTTCAAACCAGCTAAAAGATAGTACATGATTGCCTAGAAACTTTTTGTATCTTTCTAGCTCTATGTCTTAAAATATAGAGGATCATCGGATTATTTGAAAATCTTGAAATATAAGAATTTTGAGACATAATTCAATAGTTATAAGTTGTTTAAGTTTTTTAAAGCAGATGTCCCCTCAAAACAATTTCTTTGGGACATGAGGTCCATATTTTGAGCAAAGAGCCTTTATTGAGACAATTTTGCCATTCTATAGTGAACATTTCACAATTTATGGTACATTTGAAATTAAAAATTTGAATTTTGAAAAACATTCACGTGGTTTGGTTTAACTCACTTATCAGAAAATTGGGTTTTTTTATTTTTTTTATTAGTATTTTAAATAAATATTTTATTTTTTAGATACACAGAATGTAGATATACTTAAAAAGTATAATATTTGTGAAAAAATAAAATAAAATTCATCAAATAAAAAAAATTAAAAAATAAAAATTTGGTGTGTTTTTGTATTTTGCTGCATTCAATGAATTTTTTTAAAGCTTTTTGTACAAATTTTATACTTTTTAAGTGTATTTAGATTAAATAGATCTAAAAAGTTAAAAAACAAAAAAATTAATAAAACATCTCTCTCCAACTTTTAGTAGTAGGAGAGCTCCAAAATATATATATATATATATATATATTTTATTAGTTAAAGTCTCTCAATAATATTATTAGAAAAATTTTAATTCGCTAAAATTTCTCTATAACAATCTAATGATAATCATTATAGGCAAATTGGCAATTTGTTAATTCCATTCCAGTGAACGAGGACGGGTCTTCTCAAATCTCTTTTGTCAGCCTCCGTGGGAACTTAATGGTGATAGAATGCCAAAGCTTATCACATACCATCAACACTAAGGAGGATAAGAACACTTAATGGTGATAGAATGCCAAAGCATATCACATACCATCAACACTAAGGAGGATAAGAAGAGAAATTGTGAAAGGAAAAGAAGGGACATGAACAATAGGCACATAACAAAGGTATTTTTGGCATTTGAAAATTAAAAATTGTTGATTCCATCAATACCCACCTTTTTAATTAAAATAATAGAATAAATTTCACTGAAGATTGTGAATTCCATTACTTTAATTAATAATTCACTTCACCTGTTAAACACAGTAAACAATATATAACATGTTTGCTTGTTGAGTAATACTTATTTTTATAAAGTCATATCTATACGGCCGATAACATCAACCTAAATATTAAAAATTAAATTGATAGTCTACAAGCCTTGACTAATTAAGTGTATCTTATATATATGTAATAAAAAAATTAAAACTATGCCCTTTGCTTCTTATGCAGGAAAATACCTACTTTATGTTTATCACAATGACATCAAGCCAAAAATTTAAAAAATTAAAAATAAAAAGAAAGAAAATGGACAGGCCACCAGACTTGACTAATTAACTATTTCTACCACCCAAAAAAATGCTAGAAAGAAAGAAAGAAAAAAATTTCTATTCAGTTTGCTTCTTCCCCACACAAGAAATTTCTTTCTTTGCAGCCAATTGAAAATGAAATGTATCAAAAATTTACTTGACCGCCTCAATAAATTAAAAATTAATGTCATCTATATCTACACTAGCTTAAAAAGGCCCGTGCAAGGCACGGACTATTATTACAGTATGTTTAAATTTTGTATTTTGATAATTTTTTTAAAAAATTAGAATATTATTCTGTGAAATTGAATAGAATAAACCATTAGATATATGATAGAATTATGTGGTATGATATGTATCATTTTTTTATTTATTATACACCTAATGATGAAGACTCCAATTCTATTACCATATTATTTTGGGTGAATTTATGAGTCTTTAACATTATTTCCGAATTTATATATTAAAAAAAATTATAGTATTTAGCTTTTCTCAACAAATAAATATAAAACAAATACTAAGATAATCCTTTCATATAAAAAAAAAAAAAAAACTACTAAGATAATTCACTGAACTAACAAAAAAGTAGAAGAAAATACATACATATATATATATATATATATACAAATAACTAATTTTATTAATACATAAATCATACTCGCATAACAATTGGCCAATTTTATTAATAAGTAAATCATTAAGTAACTTAACAATTTTTGATGATATGAAAAATATTTTTCAGTTAGCCATTTTGTGTTAATAAATAAATCATTAAGTCAATTAATAGTTTTTAATGATATGAGAAATATTTCAATAAATAATTTTGTTAATTTATTATTACATAAGAGAATAGTTTTTTTCCCTTCTTGAGTATTATGTTAAATTACAATTTATAACAAACGATAGTTATAATTTCTAATATTATAGGACTGATTCATATTTTAAGAAACTTTATGGGTGTATTTGTAATTTGCTAAAAAATAAAATATTTATATTCCATAATTGACCAAGAATGCTTGCATAATTATGAAAAAACCTATTTCATAATTAACCAAGAATGTTTACATAATTACGAAAAAACCTGTTGTGTAATTAACCAAAAATGTTTGCGTAATTAAGAAAAAATCTTCACTTAACATATAGGCCACTATTAGTAAATTATTCAAAATAAAAGGACAAAATCGGAAAGATAAGATGAACCTTAAGCAGCTAAGCGGTTCTTATATATCTACTAGTTTGAAAAGCCCGTGTTATAGCATGTTCAAATTTTGTATTTTGATAATTTTTAAAAAATTAGAATTTTATTATATGAAATTAAATATAATAAATTATTAGATATATGACAGAATTATGTGGCATGATATGTATTATTTTTTGATTTGTTAGACACCTAATGATGTAGACTCCAATTCTATTACCATATCATTTTGGATAAATTTATGAGTCTTTAACATTTCTTCTGAATTTATACAAAAAAAAAAATTTACGATGCGTAGTTTTTCTCAACAGATAAATATAAAACAAATACTAAGATAATTCTCCTATCTAAAAAAAAAACTACAAAGATAATTAACTATAGCGATCCCGGGTTTACCCTTGTTGTACAGTGATCCAGACATGTGTCCGTGGGTGTTAGTAGTTGGTTATTATCGTGTTTACATTCCTTTTACTTCATATTTGAGTTATAGGATGTGTTGGGCAGGTTTGTTACAGGTTGGTTGTGTTTGGGAGCCTAGTGTTGCTGCCCAGAATTTTGGACCTTCGCTCGAGCGAGGAGTTGGTCGCTCGAGCGAGAGTGGGGTTCGTGTCTGGTGGGTCGAGCCAGAGTGGCTCGCTCGAGCGAGCGGTTGCACCTGGTTCTGGACCTGAGAGTTGCCATTCTTGGCTCGAGCGAGCTTCCTTCGCTCGAGCGGTTTGGGTTTTTCTTCGCTCGATCGAGAACTTCTTGGCTCGAGCGAGAGTTTATGTGTCTGGTCGCTCGAGCGACGAAGGCTTCGCTCGAGCGAGCGTGTTTTATATCAGCGGACAGTAGCGATTTTGAACTGCAGTTTTTCACTTCTTTTTTCTTCCAAAACCTAAATTCGAGCCTCTCTCTCTCTACACTTGCACTCTCTCTAAGATTTCATCTCCCTAGGGTGTGAATCTAGCCTAGGGCCTTTGTTAAAAAGATAGAGGGTGTTGAGAGCTTCATTTTAATCTGAAAAAGTTTGGATTTGGAGCACGTTGATCTTCGAGTCTTCATCTCCTTTTTGGCTAAAACTTCAAGGTAGGGATATCCTACTCCTCTCCATGGATTTTGTCTTTAAATTTTGGTATTTTGAGATGTTGGGCTTGGTTTGGTAATTTTGTGAAAGTTTGGGGCTTTTGTGTAATTTTACAAAAGTTGGGGTTTTATTCATAATAAACCTAGAAGCATATTTGGAATAGAGAAATGGACTTATTGTTGAATCATCGATGAAAATGGGACCTTAGGGTTGAAACGGTAATTATGGAAAATGGCCTAATTACATTGTTGATTAATTGGGATAATTAATTGGTAGAAATGAGAAAATGAAATGTTGATTGAATATCCATTTGTGCATTTATTTTCTGTTTAGAAATAACTGCTTTGGGCTATCGGTGGAGGATAGTCGTGATTGTTGTAGACAATGCATGATGATTAGGCAAACGAAAACTAATCAATGGAATGTGTCTTGGAATTTGACGGGTAATAGAATACATCAACTGTATGTATTGAATGATTGTATATAGAACCAATGTGTTTGTATACGTTATGTGTAGAGGAGGAGATGGGGGATGTACTCCGCGGTTTAGGGGAAGATAGGGGATGTACCTCTAAACCGGTTAGTGTTGGGAGAAGATAGGGGATGAACTCCGTAGATACAACTCATATGCTTGTCTAGAGAAGTGAAGATAGAGCTCATATGCTTATCTGAATGTGGGATATTGTTGTTATACATATCTGTTGTGAAATGTGGATATAGCTTTTATGCTTATCTGAATGTGGGATATTGTTGTTATACATATCTGTTGAGAATGTGGATACAGCTTATGTGCATATCTGTAAATGTGGGATATAGTTTTTATACTTATCTGTTGAAATGATGATAGAGCTGACATGCTTATCTGTTGAAAAAAAGGGAAAATGAAAAGTAACTTGAACTTTTAAGTCGTAAGATATAAATATGTGATTTATGTGAATGTGTCAGTGTTAGCCATCTATCAATTGCTAATGTTTTAGTCATTGTCCATGGTTGGTTTAGTGTATTTCTACTGGGCTGTGGCTCACCCTATGTGGGAACATCATTTTCAGGTACAGGTAGCATGCCACCTCCAAGGACATAGCTTGGGAGGCTAGCGGCGGACATGTTTTTGTCGTTTTACTTTTGATGTATTACATGTAACTTCAAGCCAAGGGCTTAATGTGTAAACGAGTTAGTACTCTTTTGTTGTAACCAAGTGTTAACTTGGAAAGTTGTAAGCCCGTAGGGCATTTTGTTTTGATGTTAACATGTAATACTTATGTAATGAAACTCTAATGAATAAAAGAATGTGGCTAGTTCATATGTCAATGCATGTCTTATTTGATGGGTTTAATGTTATTATTTTGAGGGCGTTACATTAACTGAACTAATAAAGAAGCAGAAGAAAATACATATATATATATATATACAAATAACTAGTTTGATTAATAAATAAATCATATTCGCATAACAAATGACTAATTTTATTAGTAAGTAAATCATTGAGTAAATTAACAATTTTTAGTAATATGAAAATTATTTTTTAGTCAACCATTTTGTTAATAAATAAATCATTAAGTCAATTAACAATTTTTAATAATATGAGAAATATTTTTCAATAAACAATTTTGATACTTTATTATTGCGTAGGAGATTAGCTTTTTTTATTTTTTATCCGCTGAGTATTGTGTTAAATTAAAATTTATAACAAACGATAGTTGTAATTTTTAGTATTATAGGACCGTTTCATATTTTAAACAAACTTTATAGGTGTATTTGTAATTTGTTAAAAAATAAAATATTTATGTTTCATAATTGACCAATAATGTTTGCGTAATTACGAAAAAAACCTGTTTTATAATTGACTCAGAATGTTTGCGTAATTACGAAAAAAACTTTCATTCAACATATAGGCCACCATTAATAAATTATTCAAAATGAAATGACAAAATCCAAAAAAAAAAAAGAAAAGAAAAGAAGACGAACCTCAAGAAGTTAAGCGGTTATTATATATATAGATATATCTATATTATTGATATGCAAGATGGAGCATCCCTACTTAGTGATCTGTCCTTAAGAATGATTTAAAATTACGATGAAGCACTAATAAATATCAAAATGTGATTTTATAAATTGTTTAGCTCTCTCTTTTTTTTTTTCTTCTTCTTATAAACCCAAATGTCTCATTAAAGTTAAAATTAAATAAAAGGATAATATTTACATATTTGGATTTAATTTTTTAGGAATAAAAAAGAATTTCTCTAAATATAAAATTACACATTTAGGCAATCCACACTATAGAGGTTTTGAGATTTTTCTCATTTTAGAACAAATTTTACATTACGAATCAGAACGTAACACTCCAATGTAATACTTCAATATAACACACTAAAACACTTCTTAATGTTCTTTTCCCAAACGTAATAACATAGCACTCCAATCGAATGAATGTAACACATTAAGAAAATTCCTCAATGTACTTTTCCTAAACTTAACACTCCAATCAATGTAATACACTAAAAAACTTTTTAGTGTACTTTTTGCAAACGTAACACTCCAATGTAACACACACACACACACACAAAAAAAAAAATACTTGGTGTACTTTTCTCAAATGTAACACTCCAATCAATGTAACACACTAAAAAATTTCTTAACATACTTTTTGCAAACGTAACACTCCAATCAATGGACTCTAATGTAACATAAAAAATAAAAATAAAAAAACTCTTTAGTGTATTTTTTTCAAGCGTAATACTTTACACATATGTATGTAGCATTCTGGGTTCGTCGTATCGATGTGGTTTTTACACCAATATTGTAGTGATTTTGTGTGTGGTTTTCTTTGATGTTGTTGTTCTTTGGTTGGAGTTCTGGATAATGATGTTAGGGTGGTCATGGTGGTGTGGATATATTCAACCCATCTTGCTAACGATTCACTAGAAGATAGGGATTCCACACCAATCAAATCTGTGAATCCTCCACCGAAATCCCACGAAATCCTCTTTCTTGTTCCCAAATTTCTTTGTCAACAGAAACCCAAAATGAAATCAACATGGGCCAAGGCTATTAACGTAAAAGCATACTCCATACAATATATGAAATCCACCTTACCAAAATGGATGGGACTAATCATATCATAAGAAATCTCATATGATTAAATGGATCACAATTCCTCCGAATGAGATTTACTAATGAATTTTCCTTAAAATTATAAAGAGAAAAAAGAAAAAAAAAATGATGGAAAAATATTTAGAAGTATTGAATATTAAGACAAAATAATTAATGAAAATTTTTATAACTCTGAACAAATTTTTATCATTAAAAATAAATAACATTTAATAATTTGAATTAATTTGTACATTCTAGTAGATGCAGCACTTGACTCTTTTTAAGCAGAAATAATTGGCTTATGTTGAGCTCATATTTCTGATTGGTAGTAAGGCTCATTCAAATGACCCACTAAATAGACCGACAATCATGAATTTTCTAGCCCATACATTCCTCATTGAAGCAACTGTGGGTCTAATCCATTAACTTACACACCTTTGCAGCACTAATGCTGCCTCCATGGGTCTACTGGTCTGTATTTTTTTATTTATTTTTATTTTTATATTTATATTTATTTTATCTTCTTATTATTAAGACTATCATAGTCAACCAGGCCTAGGATAGAAAAAAGGGAGTTTTTTTAGTAAATTCCCTTTTTAAGAGTTCTATTTCATACAACGCAAAACGTTTTAGTATATTCCATTAGGTCCTATTCACTGTACAAAGACCAAAAACCCCTCAAGCCAATATGCGTGTTTCATATGTTTGCATCAATAACAGTCAATCTCAATCTCTCTCTCTCTCTCTCCCTTACGAATATCATGCAGAAAATCTTTCAACCTTTCAAAACCCTATACCCTAGTCGTCAATCCCTTATATTCTCTTTCGTCGTCTCATCGCGGTATTCATCGTCCTTGCACCGTTCTTCATCAAAATTGCCATTTCTTGCTTCATTTTCGCCAAAATCACCATTGTTGATCATTTGGAACCCTACTCCAAAGTGAAGAATCAACACTATGAACATTAACCATTAGTCGAAGTGTGTAAACAATCAAAATGCGGATGAAACGTATGCACCTTTCTTCTCTACTCTTTTGTTTGTATAATTATCAAACCATTCTTAGGCTCAATGTGAACTTTCACACATGTTAGTCATATTGTTGTTGTTATTTTCCTTCCTTGTGATTGTTGTTGGTGTTGGTGTTGGTGTTGTTGTTGTTGTTGTTGATGGTGTTCAAAAGATATAAACCCCCTATTTTTTTGTTTTTTTTTTTTGTTTTTCTAGAAAATAATGAAATTATGGCCTGATATATTATTCATGTGTGTAAATAGTGTAGTGATGTGAACGTTTACAATATGTGAACATTCTTATTTTTAAGCCGTGATAACATGTTAGTTTCCCTCTTTTTGCGATTGTTGTTGCTATTGGTGTTGATGGTGTTCAAAGGATGTGATCTGTTTTTTGTTTTTTTGTTTTTTTTCAAAAAATAATGAAATAGTGGTTTGATATATTGTCCATGCGTGTAGATAGTACGGTGATATGAACATTCACATCATCTGAACATTCTTATTCATATCATGTTTAATACCCCAAAAAATAGCGATGTGTGGTTAATGCATTGTTGATACTGTCATGTTTTTGAACTTTGTAAGCTACAATGTAAACATTAACATCATTCTTATGTTCAAAACAAGGGTTGTTAATGTGAACCTCGATATTAATATTGTGAACATTAACATTTGTATGTGAATATAATATAAAGATTACCATTGAAAGGTATTAATTCTTACTTAATATTGTCCAATTTTTTTCCCCAATTGGAACTTTCACACATGTCACCACGATGATATAACTTTGGTCCTTGTTATTCATATTATTATTGTTATTTTCACCCTCTTGCGGTTGTTGTTGTTGTTGTTGTTGTTGTTGGATTACCATTGAAAAGTATCAATTCCCACATAATGTTGTCCATGTGTGTCAACTTATTATTCATATCATGTTTGAGTACATACAAAAATTTGTAGTTTGTGGTTGATGCACTAGTGATGTTATTATGATTTTGGTAGTCTGTAGCCATTGTGAACATTTACATTGGTGCTATATATGCTTATAAATGTGTGCACATAACATTACCATTGCCATTTTTTTTGTGTGTGCAATTGTTGTTATTGTTGTTGGTATTGTTGATCTTGTTCAAAAGATACGAACCACTGAAATTTTTTGTTTTTTTTCCGCCCAAAAAATAGTGATATAATTGTCTGTTATAATGTCCATTTTTGTACACTTGGTTTGTTATGACCATTCATACAATGTAGACATTCATATGGGAATATGTTGTGATACTTTCTAAACATTCACATTGATAATATTTGCATATAAATGTATACACATTACAATTGTCTTAATATTTTCTAATCATTCACCATTCGATAATGGCTATTATATCTTTGGTTGTGTGACTTGACAAAATGTTAGTGTTAATGGTAAATCACATATGTGTACTCACTTGTGTTTGTAAATGTATGCATTAATACTTACATAAATGATCAATTGCTTATTTTCAATATGGTAGAAATCCTACGTCGATTAAGTCATAACAGAGCTTTATCATTCTAGTTGGGGGTAAGTTGGCAGCCCACAATACTTCAAAGTCTATTATTTCAGTCAACAACTGTCCCCAACAAGCCTTGAACGCATAAATCTCAACATAATATCATCTTCACCTTTGAACAACATAATATAAATTATTTTAATTGTTAATTACATCCATTTATCATGCAGCGTTGATTGTACACTAGATTTGTTACATTATGAGACAACATATCTACTATGATCCAATAGAGCCAAACTTGTCTCATGTTGAATGGTGCATATATACTACGACAATCATTAGTTTTTTTTTTTGTTTTTTTGAATGACCTAGACAAGTTAGTCCGTGATAATTTTGTACAAAAATGAAACATGTTCTTAATTCATTCAATCCTATGGTTGGGGGTTGTCCACCATACACTAGCTATACCATAATACAATGCTAGTGTGCCTTTTTATTTAATTTTTTTTTTAAAAAAATTATTTAATAACTTTGACAACTTGTAGTTAACATACATACACACACACACACACACACACACATATATATATATATATAAAATAATGATCTACTTCTCACACACCTATGTGCTTTTATAGTATATTTGGTGTTGATGTGTTGCATGTGCCAAACAATATAAAGTGTGAACATTCATATATGTTCTCTTATATTGAAATTTGTGTGAATGCTCACATACTGATTCATGTTAATACTCATTTTCAATTAATGTGAATGTTTAAAATATGTCTTATGTTTTTTGTGATCGACTACATATGCTAATATTCACATTTTACGTATGTAAGTTGCATGATTCATTCACAAACATATCAGAAAAGAATATTGAGTACACACAATGACAGCTGACCAAACAATGTTCCAAAGAATATGAAGTGTGAACGTTCACATCTGGTCTCTTATGTTGAAGTTGGTGTGAATGTTCACATCGTAATTTATGTTAAGGTCCATTTTCAATCACATTATGTCCTATGTTTATTATAGTTGACTACAGATGTAAATATTCGCATTGTACATAAATAAGGTGTATGACCATCCACAACTAGGATTAATGTGAATCTTCACATTTATTTGTTACATTGTGAATATTCACATCATTTTTACATCCAAATAAACTTTGTGGTTTGTTATTATATGACTAAATACAACAGTCTAACGTGAACTTTACATCATAATTGCATAGTGGTAATGAACACGGTGAAAATATATACACTATTCGATATTAGATGAATGTGTGCATATTCACACTAATTGACAGCATAAATGACAAATTTCCATTATAGATAATGTGAATATTAACATTGATTAATGATGTGATGAGGCTAATAAAAAACCAAAAATATTAGCAATAACAGAACTATAAATTTGACAAATCTCAATCTCTTAAAAAATAAAAAAAACCATCACTCACATCCTCATCTTCATCATTGTCATTATCATTAACAACCCATGCAATTCCCCTATTACACCAATCCAATCCAAATGAAACAAACCCACCCTTTGAAGAACAAGTTCGTAACAAAATCGATTGGATACAAAATTGAGTTCGAATCTGCTCTCTCCCTTCGATTCAAATCCTTTTCTCTTCCTTCGATTTCCAACTAAAATCACAACAATTACAGAAAATAGAGTTTCGAATCACAACAATGGAAGAAGACAATCTTTGAACCCAAAAATTATAATAAAAAACAAAGTTTTGAACTGCAGCTATGGAAGAACCCAAAGTTTTGAATTGTCCTCTCTCACTTTGATAACAACCAAGAGAAAAAATAGAGTTTGAAAACATTCTCTTTTCCTTTGATCTAAACCACCAACGTGTAAGCAAAAATCCTAGAACAAACGATTTCATAGAGAAGAAACACAGATCTTTGAGCCGCAACTATTGAAGAAAACAAAGTTTCGAACCACAACTATGAAAGAAACTAAATCATCAAACGATTATGTAACAAAACAGAGCATAAACGAACAGTAAACTATCAAAACAAACACACTAATGGAATGCACACAACTCTGAGTCATCTTCCTCCCATAGCAAAAATACCCTAGCACAACGAAACAATACCAAAAACTTGAATGAAACTAAATCTAAATCAAAAGCATGAATAATGGTAACTACCAAAATAGATAGAGTGATAAAAGGAAACGTATATATCATTTTCCTGTGTAATATGTATCAACAATAGGAATAAGGATATAATAGTCCAACAAATAATATAAATTATGAAAAAAGAACCTCATGGAATAAAAGTATAAACATATAGGACTAACTAGGTTATAATTTTCCTTTGTGGACTTATTGGGTTAGAACACCTCTAAATAGGATTTATCAATAAAAAAAAAAAAAAAACCCGTAGAAATAATACATATATTTATATAATATGACAAAAGGGTTTTTGAAAATGTCTCAAAATGTTTATGAGATACATTTTCTATCAATGGTTTAGATTGTCTCATCTAAACTTCAGCGGTTGAATGTCTTCATTTCCCACCAAAATGCTCTCTCTCCTCTCTCTCAAATTAAGATACGCTCCTCTCCATTGCATTATCAATGGTCATTAAATATTTTTCTTGCCCATCATTTCATCATCTGTTCCATCTTCTCATCCCTCTTTCACAGATACATCTCTCTCTCTCTCTCACTTTCAAAACTTCTCTCTCTTCCTCCTATCTCTTTCATACACTACTCTCTCTCCATTTGCGACGACCACGGACCACTGCCATCACGACGTCGATGACCACCGATTGACCACCTCTCCTATTCTCTTCCTCGCTAGAGACCCAAACCCCAACCCCCTATTCATGTCCTTCTCCTCCTCTCCCAACCATAGCCTCAATCCCTTCATCTCCCACTCCTTCATCCCTCTTCATCACTTCAGCCTTCTTCTCCCAGTAATAGACCCAGCTCATTTCAAACCATTTTAGGGCTTTGTTTTGGAATTGAGTCTTCGTTAATTACAAGCTACTCCTCAAGATCCTTCACAAAATCAATTAATTGTGTCATCTCTCTCTCTCTCTCTCTCTCTCTCTCTCTCTCTCTCTCTCTTATTTTGGTTTCTATGAATGGGTGTTTTCTATAGGTTTATTTTCTCTGATTTATGTTTATTTGGGTTTTTATGAAATGGTTCTTTTAATGCCTTTGGTTTAATACTAGGCATGATTTACTTTTGATGCACTATTTGGTTGCGGAGAATTTAAAGAAAAAAGTGAAACACAAATAGGGAAACTAAACAAAGTTATTGTCACCAATTTGTGTTTTGGGTGATAATAGAAATAAATTTAATTAACGAAGTTCATACTTTTTTTAAAAAAAAAAATAATTGTATTTTCAACATTCTGTTAGCAGCTGAATAGATTTTAACTCAATACTCCTGTTTATACTATATATGCTAGTTTATTGTGTTGATTAAATTCCAGGCCCAAAATTACATAGAACATGAGATTCAATGTTAAACTAGAGGAAATTAAACCTGATTGCTAACTATGTAGGACATGAGATTTCTTTTTGGAGAATAGTGATAAAGGCATTAAAAGTTTGTATTTGTTCCCTAACCTTTTGGTAGGATGATGTTGAGAGTGGAAAAAGCAAGAGCCTAATTATAAAGTTATTCATTTTTATTTTGGAGGTTTTAGGATCAGCTTGAGAGGATGAGCTCTCTTGCGTTCTGTATCACAATGAAATTGTTGTCATGCCCCTGTGAAGTAATATTTTCCTATGTGGAGTTTTGATCAACATTAAATAATTTTTGAATGTTGCAAAGACATTAATATGTTAGTATTAATGCTGCAAACATATTAATTTTTCCTTATGCTACAAACATATTGTTCCTTGCTATTTATACTATATATGTTAGTTTACTGTTTTGATTAAATTTTAGAACCAGAATTACATAGAACACGAGATTCAATGTTAAACTAGAGGAAATTAAACTTGATTGCTAACTATGTAGGACATGAGATTTCCTTTTGGAGAATATGAGATTAAGAATTTGAAATTACAGTTTTAACTCAGTACTCCTGTTTATACTATATATGTATGAAATTGCAGATTGAAATTAAACCTGTTTCTAAGAGTTCGAAATTGCATAGAACATGAGATTTCCTTTTGGAGAATAGTGATAAAGGCATTAAAAGTTTGTATTTGTTCCCTAACCTTTTGGTAGGATGATGTTGAGCTATTTTCGTGATCCTATTTTCTATAAAGTGCGTTGTTCGCTATTTTTAGAGTTTAACTCGTCTAGACTTTTAGAGAAAAAGAAAAACCAAAGTGTTGTATATTGGAGGGTGTTTTACAAGTGTTTCCTTGATGATTTGAGAGTAATCAATGAATCCATGAGCTTCATATTGAATTCATCAAGAGGTTGTTTTTTCTATTACGTTCACAAAAGAGAGGTTTTTTTCCAGTCGATTCTGCGAAACTTGGGCCTGAAGTTTTGGTGGATTCAGGAGTGGCTTATCATTGTGGATTTGACATTAACATTATGGATTCAACGTTGGGCAAAGCAGTTCCGTGGTGAAGATGGTGTTGGAAGAGGCACATTGGGTTTGGTTCAATTCGGGCGTGGATTCGCTAGGTAATTGAGAATACTCTTGTGTAATTTCTTTTTGTCTTCTTAGTGGATTGTTTTGTGACTTTAGCCTATGATTTTTATTTTTTTTTAATCACAATTGGAGATGATCTAATTGTGATTTTTTCCACGTTAAATTGTTGTGTCGATTTGTTATTGATTGTTTGATTGGGATTGGTATTTACTATTTAAAATTGAAACATAATCATGAATCAATATCTCGAAAATTTTAGATTTTTCAATTAGTATCAGAGCAGGTTGTTCAATCTTTGTTTTTGAAAACTATTGGAGCGAGATCTTATTTGATTTATGATAATGGATTCAATTCGTGAAGGAAATTCTACAATTCAACCACCCTTACTTGACAAATCTTATTTATTTATTTATTTTTGGAAAAGCTTGGATGAGAGCATTTTTGAAATCTATTGATGAAAAAGTTTGGCAATCCGTCATGTGTGGGTGGACCGAACTGACGATTACCATTGATGGAGTAACATTCCCCAAACCAATTGATAAATGAGACACAATTGATTACCAAAATAGTAGCTACAATAGTAAAGCTATCAATTCTCTCTTTTACACTGTCACACCAGAAGAGTTTAGTCGTATTTGTAATTGTGAAGTCACAAAAGAGGCTTGGAATAGCTTACAAATTATTCATGAGGGCACTTCTTTGGTTAAATGCTCAAAACTTTAAGGGCTCACTTCTAGTTTCGAAAACCTTTCTATGAAAAATAGTGAGACCTTTGATGAATTTTATGCGAAGTTGAGTGATACTGTAAATTCCAGCTTCAATTTAGGTGAAAAAAATACCGGAATCCAAGATTGTAGAAAAAATTTTGAGGTCTTTGCCCAATCGGTTCCAACCAAAAGTTACAACTATTGAGGAGGCTCAAAATGTTGACAACCTCACGCTGGATTATTTGATTGGAAATCTACAAACCTATGAGGTACAGATGAATTTCATAAAGAAACAAAAATATGATATTACTTTTAATAGTGCTCATAGAGTTGGAAAAGATTCCAATGAGGATTGTGAGTTTGATTCCAAGATTACGGATGCTTTTGTAAAACAATTTAAAAAGTCTTTTTCTGAAAAAGAAGCCTAATGTTTTGGAATCAACTTATAAATCCAAAGGCAAAGATAAGCTCAAAATTGATTCTATAACCGAAAAGAAGAAAGGAAAAATACAAGGGAACTCTCAAAGAATCTAATGCTATGAATGCCAAGGTTTGGACCACTTTGCTCAAGAATGCCCTAATCGTTTGAGGAAGAAGAAAGCTTTCACTATCACTTGGGATGATAAATTAGAGTCTTATAAGAATAAAAGTGACAACGAGGCTCAAGGTGAAGAGAGGCATGCATAATTTCTTGCTTTCATGGCAATTTTTGAAACTGAAGGATGAATGGAGTATCCCAAGAGGCCGATTGAGAATGTCACTGATGATGAATCTTCGGGCAGTGATGATAAAGTAGATGGTGAAGAGCTTCAACAAGCTTATGAAAATTTGTACAAGGAATCTCTTAACTTATCCAAATTGATTGACAAACTCACTATGAAACTCAAAGCTTGTAAAAATAAGAATGTAAAACTAAAAGAGGAGATTTCCGAGGCTAGGAATAATGCCATCAAGATCTCTAATGATCGACAAGCTCTACGTACAAAACTCTGGACTTGTGAGATAAAGAGGAATGAGCTATAGTAAATCTATACAACATATGAAGAAAAGATTAAAACTCTCGAGAAGTCTCAAGTTACCTTGAAAGAGCTAGTTGTTAAGAAAGAGGAAGAGCTCAAGTGTGATATGACTACCATTGGTCTTTGGAACAAAGGATCAAAAACTTTGGACAGTATCATTGGGTTTCAACAAATGTGTTATGAAAAGAGTGGCATTAGCTTTTGTGGTGACAAAGAGCAAAAATGGAGTGCATCTACATCTCATGATACAAGAACTCAAAAAAAGGAAGAGCAAACAATTCAGCATGAGGATGGACTTCTCAATCTTCCCAGAGTTGGAAAAAAAATAAAATAAGGTACGCCCTGTTTTCATTTGTCATCATTGTGGTACGTATGGTCATAATCGCCCTTATTATTATGAGTCATATAGGAGAGTGTCTCATAGAGGTGGGAGAAATTCTAATAGCTTGTGGGGTAGGAAACATTTCATTGGTCGTAATGAGGTTAAGGGTCATATTAGACCTCATTGTATTGATTTGCTTGAGATCAAACATAAAGAGAGGTTGTGTTTGCCTAGACCAAGAAATAGGAGGTTAGAAACCAAATCGAGACGGGCTCTCATTGAAGGGAAAGGGAACCATAACATCAAGACACTACCCAAGAACCACAATTCCCACAACTTTGTTCATACTAAAGCGGCTTGGGTGAGAAAGCTTGACTTGTGTTAATTTGTTTTTTTTATTTTTTCTTTTTGTTTTGAGTTTTTGTTTGTTTGTTTTGGGGTTTTTGTGTGTGTTTGTTCGTTTCCTGAAGTTAGTTGAAATGAAATTAATTAGCATACTTACTAGGAATGGAATATTTCCCGCATAAGAAGAATTACTACATGCATTCGCCATATACAATCAAACCTTCTTCCTACTTTGGATGATTGAGGAGAGTCTAAGTGCCAAAGTGATCAAAATTGGCAGTGAAATATATTTGAACTTAGCATTTATTTATTCATAAATTATGCAGTTTGGTTTCAAGCATTCTAGAACTTAAACAATCTACAAAAACCAGAGATGGATTTCATTTTTCTAAAATAAAAGTCATAACACATCTACTCATTCGGACTTTCCTTCAGCTAATGTCCAACTCCACCACGTGTGGTCTAATTTTTATTAGATTAACACTCAGATGTCAGAACGAATCATCTGAGATGTCTTGCAAGCGGAGGTGGAACCACCCCAAAGAAAAAATAAAATACAGTAGGTACGTTTTGTTGGTATGAGAATAGAGCTTGGGGTGCAATGCAAAAATATTGCTTTCTGGAAGACTACAGCCTTGATTACATGCATGTATATAAACTCATATTTAATTATTTTGTTGACTTCAAAGTTTCATACCTTATTAATAAAAATATTATAACAGGACCAATGGAAATATTAACCTTTATATTAATATAACACAACAAACCTGTAAAGGAACACATACTACAATTTAATCAAAAATATTTTACCCTTTTTTGGTAGCAATCAATGTTAAGGTTGACATTAATAATAGTTATTTTTTTATATATCATGCGTAGTTACTTCAATTTTCGATATTATTTGTGATTTATATTTTTTGGGAAGCTTTGATAGGATTTTGTTTAGCACCCCTTCCCCTTCCCCCCAAAAGAAAAAAACCCTTGTTCTGCTCTCGACTGAAACCAAGTTGCCTAAGGATATGTAAGGTAATCTTCTAGTTTGACCCCTTACAATAAAATAAAAATAAAAAGAACAAAGCCGAGCAGTATTTAAGTATCTCCAATTCGGTCAACTATTTGCATGTAAAGCAATATGAAAGAATATTTCATATGGCAGATTTCACCAACTGAAGAACTTTTGTAGCAGAGGTAAACACAGAACTTTAAATTACAAAAAATCTTATTCTTAAATATGCACAGTTAAGAAGAACCCTGTGATTAAAAACTAAAATAAATAAAGGCACTATTTTCTCAATTCAGTATCTTGTGCACTTGATCACCATATCTTCTTTGCATAACAGCATTTCTCCGTAATGTTTCCCCTAATATCATTCACTCAGCAAAGTACGAACGTAGTTAAAGCAACACCAAAAAAAGGAAACAAAAAATCAACCCTATTTCATCACTATAATTGCAAAGTGTAGCTTTTTCGCGCCCCCTTTCGGAAGTCGAAATAAACCCTACAATATCAGACTCCTGCGGTTCTGAATCTGATTCCACAAGTGCAATGTGAAATAGATAAACACCAAAGATTTCAAATCTGACAAATTTTTTGGAAAATCGATTTTGAATCAAATTGCCCAAAATTGACTGCTTTGCCAGATACAGAATCGCCACCTAAATATTTTTGAAAAATTTAGGAAACCCATTACTTGTGCCAAAGGCCACGCATCCGTCATCACCAAGATTGTCTCGGCTCGAGAACTTAGGTACGAGAGGGGAATGTCATGAATGAATTTGAGCACCCTTGCTCGCCCGATCAAAGATCGACCTCTACTAATCATGATGCAATTTTTATCAACATTAATTAGATGTTCTTTTTCCGGTTTATAAGGCTAGCATTTACTATGTGATGCGTACACACACAAGTATAGACTAATTTTGCAAGAATTGGAACATTTCGTTTCATGTTTGTTTTGAAAATTGTTTCGAATATGTAACACTTGAAAAAGTGATCACATATGAACATTACTCAAATTATTCTAATTCAAGCAACAAGCCTTCATCCACAGGCATTCAAGCAGCTTATCATTTAAACAATTAGACTTATGGAAAGCATGTTAAACATGGAAACATCAACATTCATGCAATATGCTAAAGCGAGTAAAGACTCACCTAGTACTCCAAGCCAAAAGAGCAATTAGTTAGAAAAATGCATGATTCCTAACTATGCAATATGACTAAAGCAACGCATACAATAGGCAATCTAAATAGGCTCGGCTTTTGATATGGCATATGTATCAATTAAATAGCATGCGGTCTAAGCACGTATTCAAAGAAGTATTTAAACTAACAATGCAAGTTAGAATGATGAATCGAGCCTTGGTGCATGCAATACAAATGGATGCAAACATGAAGTATGCTAAACAAAACATGATGTCCATAAACTAACCATCATAAGTAGATAAATAAAAAGGAGAAAGACGTGGAGTTGAAAGACATACACATTATTGCATTGCGCTCTCACGAAGGAGAGTCTGAATGAATAAACTAGCTAACTAGTTAATTAATTAAAGCTAATGATAATTAAGCTAATTATTACAAACTGAAATGAATAAACTAGCCAAGCTACTTAACTAATTATTACAACAAATTAATTAACTAACTAGTTAATTAACTAATTAAATAATTACAATGCAAGTGCAATTAAAATAAGTAATTAAACTAAACAACTAACTACTACGCCTCGGGAAACGAGGGATGTTCATGCGCATGCTCGGTTTCCACCCGAAAAGACCACCATTTTGCTTCTGAAGAGCCTCTGTTGTGCAATAGAACACACACACTGTTGCCCACTACCAGAATAACTTTGCTTTACTAAACGAACACACTGCTACATTTTGATCAGTGGCCAGCCGGTCAGTGATGAGGGTTGTCGGTCACCAAGATGGCCGGCCGGCCATCAAAGGTGGTCTGCCGGCCACTTGTCGGCCATGGAAAGTGGCCTGTCGACCACTGCTGTCCTGTTCTCCTTGCTGCAATAGAGGACAAACAGAGCATACACAGGGTATTTCAAGAGTTTGTTTGCACAACTCACCCCTCCTTTTCATAAGCAAATCAAAGGAGTAGCAAGTTCGGTTCACAAACCATCAATGGATGCAATTTCATTGCATGATGGCTTATGAAACCAAGTGTGCAAGTTCAATAAATGCAAAACAAGACACAAACCTCCTCCCTTTCATAAATGTTCAAGGGAAGTGGTGACCTTGGAACCTTGAATTATTTCATCACTAATGAGTATAAAATGGTTCAAGTTTCCGTGTGTTCAATTAACGTCTGATTGAACACAACCAAATTATTATCTTCTTCACTTTTAATTCCAAGTTTTAGTTACTCAATTTTAAATTACCATCCGTCCTTTAACTAATTAAGTCTAAAGAGTGAGTTTAAGTCCTCTAATGGAAAGAATGCTCAAACCAAGAGTTGTCTTAGGCATGAAAGGGACATTATACTATTGGTAATGAACCTCCTAAGAGATTAAACCATTAAGCATGACACCTCAATCTCATGCTTTAGACAAACAAGTTGTTTGAACCACTTTCAAAGCAAAACAAAAGCCAAGAAAGGAGGGAGGTTGTAGAGATTATTAATGCTGAAAATGAGTGAGAAAAACATAAATAAATGCTATCAACTCATAGGAGATGGTGTCTAAGGCCTAGAACACCAAACTCATGAGGACTATTACACTACAAGCATGCAAAACAAAGCTCAAATGCAACTAACAGCCCAAAACAATGCTAAAACAGTCTAAAATATGTCCTAGAACATGCTGAAATTGAGCTAAAAAAGGCTAGATTAATATGCTAAAACATGGCACAAACTAGGCCAGTAAGCAAGACAAAAGAAGAGAAGGTTAACCCCTCCAAATTTGGACTTCAAAACATGATTTTGGCCACTGAAATAACTCTGAAAATTAGTGTTTAAAAGCTCAGAAAAAGATGATGCAAGGGTGGGAAACACAAGGGTAAAGGCCTCCAAAACAAGGTACAAAGAAGGGTGGAACACCCCTTAAGCTTTAATGGCCTTAGGACCCAAGTTTCAGCCAAAAAATACAGAAGTTTTTCAGTCCAAAATCAGTTGGAAAATAGCAAGAAAAATAGTAGAGAAAGCAAGTAAATGAGCAAAGCTTTATACCTCTTGAAGCAAAGAAGCAATTCAAGCAACAAAACCAAGAAAAAAACACCCTTAAGAGCTCAAACCAAGCTCAAAAGTACCTCAGCTCAAAGATGAGAAGATTTGGTTAAGGGTGTATAGGCAAAGGCTAAGGATTTGTAGGCAAAAGTGTAGAGATTTGCTAGAGAGAGAGAGAAAGAGATTTGTAGAGAAAGGAAAATTTTTTATCTCAAAATTTTTTAACCTCAAAACATGAGAGAAGGGTCTCCTATATATAGAAAACATGAATTCTCTACAAGGACATCCAGCCCTACACGTGGGTGAAGATGCATGCATTTGTGCAAACAGCTGACATAGCTGGTATAAAATATCTGCAAAACAAACTGGTAGCCGGCCGGCCATCAGTGGTGGCCGACAGCCCAAAAGTGATAGCTAACACCAGAAGTTACAGGCTTGAAGAACCAAGGCTTGGTCCAAGAATGAGGCAACAAGGGCGTGGGGTTTGAAAGGCTCAAAGCTATGGCGTTCCGCTGAGGACTTCGAGCATTCGGCGAGCATATAAACTCATTATCGGGTGTGGATGCAATGGTCTCCAAGTTGTAAGGGCCGTCAAAAATGAAGTGTCTACAGTTGCCCCTCTTTGACAGAACTCAGAGTCATGATATGACGTTAGTGAATGTCAAAGCCCGAAGACGACCCATTTTGACAAGGCCATAGGACTTGGACAAGTAATCAAGACAAAAATAAATGGTTGCGCCCGCAGGCTGCCTACGTATCCCTTTGCAAAGAATCAAACCAGCATAGTTCTAGGGCAATATGCAAATGATATGCACAATGCAACTTTGAAAGCTGGACTCACATGCTATGCGAAGCCGACTATTTTGAAAACTTATGATCATGCAAGCTGATGCAATAAGCAATAACAAGATGCAATAAGCAAGATAACGAGATAATAACACATGAATGAGTAGCTTTAAGATTAAAACCAACACATGTTCAATGCAAAAGAATAAAACCACACTCTGACCACGCTAAAGCAAGAGATGAGGCAAAAAAACACCGCTAAGGGTTGCGTTTCACGCATCTTGATAAATTGAGAACAAAAATCGCTCGAGGCCACATTTCACACGTCTCGAGATGAAAGACCACTTAGGGACGCGCTTCGCACGTCCTGAGATGAAACCTGCCTAGGGCCGCACATCACGCGTCCTGAGATAACATAAAAATCGCTCGGGCTCGTGCTTTGCACGTTCCGAGATGAAACCCTCCCAAGGCCGTGCGTCACGCATCCTGAGATAACAAGAAAACCGCTCGGGCTCATGCTTCGCACATCTCGAGATGAAACCTGCCTAGGGTCATGCATCACGCATCCTGAGATAACAAAAAAACCACTCGAGCTCGTGCTTCACACATCCCGAGATGAAACCTACCCTGGGTCGCACGTCACGTGTCTTGAGATAACAAGAAAACCACTCGGGCTTGTGCTTCGCACTTCCCAAGATGAAACTAGCCCAGGGCCACGCGTCACGCGTCCTGAGATACAAAAGAGAGGTGTACGATAGATGCACGGAGTGAACAAGTGCGATAGATGCATAGAGTGAACAAGTGCGATAGATGCACGAAGTGAACGAGTGCGATAAATGCACAAAGTGAACGAGTGCGATCGATGCACAAAGTGAACAAGTGCGATAGATGCACAAAGTGAACAAGTCAATTAAGTGACAATGCATACATGCAAGATAGATAACCGATGTATTGAAAGCATATTCTATGCAAGAAACAAAAGAGCATATTCTATGCATGACATAAGAACAAGAGCATATTCTATGCGTGAATCATAACTAATGAAAGACGCGCATGCAGGATACATATGTGTGAAATGCATATTCTATGCAACAATAGAAAACAAAAGGAGAGCGAAGGCAAAACGAACAAAAGCGACATTCGATGGCACCTTCCGATTTACCTCTCGGAGGAATTGCAATATGTTTAAAAAGGATACACCTCATTTATGTTGACAAGTGATGAACATCATGCGCCAAAAACATAGTTTTGAGCATCCATAGAGACAATTTGGACCCAACAGTGAACTTTCCTTGCACTTCTTGGGAAACAATGACACAAAACAGCATCAAGACTCAGAGGGAGGCCGCCGGCCACCTGCCGGCCATAGGAGGAGGCTACCGGCCACCTATTGGCCATGAACAAGCTTTGTCGGCCACCAATGAGGCTGGCCATCGATGGTAGTTCGGGGCAAAATTGGCTTTTCATGCACGGGTCTTTAAGCATACATCGCAACACTTCATTTCCACACAACCTCATGTTTGAAATTCTTCCCCTTCTCTCTCTAGACACTTCTTCTCTCTAGATTCGAGTTTTTTATGCGTTTTTCAATGCCCCACGTAAACTTTATTCGAGAACCGATTGGAATTTGATTTCAACATACTTTTCCTCATTTTCACCCTTCTAGGCTTGTTCCCCTCAAGTTTCTCTTGAGTTTCACAAACTTTCCTGAGCTATGACTTTTTCTTCCATTTTCTCTCTCCTAGGGTTGACTTTTTCCAAGTTTACTCTCTTTTCTCCATTTTTCTTCATTTTTTCACCCACTTTTCACCTATTTTCCAAATGGCAGATGATTCACCAAATGATGGGACTCCTCCAGCGATTCCCCTGGTATTTCCACCTGTTGCTGAGGCGGAGGAGCCGATCGTCGCCGAAGCTGGCGAAGCGGCTGGAGGTATTGACGCCAACCTTGAGGCAGAGTTTGAGCCTGAGGTGGAGCCAAAGCCACTACCATTGAGGGTACGCTCTTTTGATCCAGCGAGGTACTATCCCCGCACACATATCTTGCCAGCCGGTGGCATTAGATGCTTTAGCGGCTTCGTTCTTTGTATACCGGGGGACCTTCTGCTGAGGGAGCTAGCTTTTCACCTTTCGTCCATCGCTATTGAGGTATAAGCTCTGTTTTCATGTGTTTCTACCTTTCTTTTCTTGTATTTCTTGCACTGTCTTTCATCTGACCATACTTTCATTACTACCTTAGCTGATTCATCTGTTCTTTGCCACAGGGCGAGTCTTATGCCTTCAGGGGGTACGGAGCCATTACTGCACGAGTTTGGTATGACGAGCTCCCTGCCGGGGTTCGCGACATTGTGGACGAGACTGGCTTCAGCCTCTTTTGTTCCGGCCTGACATGGGTCATTGCTAGCCGTCCTCTTCTGGGAGCACTTATGGAGAGGATGTGGGACACCACCAACTCCTTCCACTTGTCCACTACCGGGGAGATGACGATGACTCCCTACGACTTTGCCATGATCACCAACTTAGGCATAGGGGTGATCCGATCCCGTTCGACACAGACATGGGAGAGTGAGAGGCCGCCTAGGTCGAGCTGTTGGGAGCGTATCCACCCTTGTATCAGACAGCTATGGTAAGATATAGCTGGTTTGCTGAGTGATTTTGATAGAACTAGCCCGAGATAGTAGAGGAGATGGAGCAGTACGCTAGAGGCTTTCTGATGTTTGTCCTCAGTGCCACCTTATTTTCGAACAGGTGGAACACCATGGGCTTATACCTGCTGAGTGCCCGGGTGACCCTTCCCCAAGTGCGCTTTTATGATTGGGGCGAAGCTAGCCTTGCCACTTTGTATGGCTACATGAGCTCTACCTCTCACTTGAGGGGGGAGCTGATCGAAGGCTACTAGCAAGCCTGTGAGGTATGCACTTCAGTTCCCTCTTTGCACTTTAAATTTGTTCATACATTGTGCTCACATAGTACTGCATTGTCCTTGCAGCTGTGAGTGTATGCTTATTTTCCAACTCTCTGCCTAGAGCCCACGAAGGAGCTTTCACTAGCAATCCCATACTTGAGGCGGTATGATGGGAAGTGCCAGCGTTGGAGCCAGGAGACCTTCACATTCTTTCGGTACTATTTCGACACAGTGGCTGACCACGAGGTAACCCAAAAAACAGTCATTTCACCGTTCTGGTTCACATTTTAGCAACTGACAACAACTAACAATCTGTACACTCACTATTTGTAGATCACGTGGCAGCCCTGGGCCATGATGCCGGTTGGGATATGGGACTAGTATGCTAGGGTCTGGGCTACTTCTCGTTTCCGCATTGTACTTGAGGGCCCAGTCTGCCGAGCTTGGTTCTTGAGTGAGTAGTTCGTTTATCAGATCGTGGGCTTACCAAACCTGATCATTCTGATGGCACCGCCGGAGTCTATGAGATTAGCAGACAACCTATCTGTTGATGCGGTCACTCAGTTTATGATGGGCTTGGATGCTGACTACTTCAGGGCAGAGGGTAACCACGCGACCTTTATTCAGACCTATCTCATGCCACCTCTGATAGGTGCTCGCAGAGGTAAGGGGGTGAGGGCTCCTGCAGGGAGAGAGACGCATAGGGTGACCACGGCAACCAGGGCGGCCAAGGTTCGTGCTAGAAGGGCTCGTCATGGGGGGCAGAGGACCGGTTGGCCAGAGCTTTCTACCATGCTTACACGTTGGCAGCATACCGAGGCGGCTTACCAGGTCTTGATTGAGCCTGCAATGGTTGATCATGAGCTTGTTGGGGTTCAAGGCCCGACTAAGGTATGGACCATACTTTATGATTTGTACCCCTCATTTCATTTTAGATTTGTTTATTGTGAGCACTTATCATCTAAATGCATTTGCAGGCATCAATAGAGTACACAAGAGGTGCTCTCGAGCTGATAACCTCATTGATGGGCATGGTACAAAGAAGGGAGACGTTGCTCGATCTCTACGGCATCTCGGTAATTTCTTGAGTTCACACTTCAAGCTATCATCGTTTCACCAATACACTGGCATTTCAACTGTAGTTTTCTCTAAACTGCATTGATACATTGCATAGACACACTGCATTCACACTCTATACTCACACACTATATCTGACTTTTGCATACACTCATTCTGGATACTATGCTTGCATTTGATACGCACATTGCATACAGATATGTGACAACTATCCTTTTCAGATCCCAACTATACCGAGTGCACTGGTGACAGTAGCAACACCTGTACCAGCAGTACCTCCTCTAACAGCAAGGAGGAGAGGCAGAGCTAGGGGTGCCTGAGGCTGGAGTAGTCCTCCAGAGCCTATCTTATGCGATGACGATGCTAAGACCAGCGGCTCTGAGGAGGCAGCAAGTCAGCATTCTGAGTCATCTAATAGTGGAGACGATGGTGCCAGCTCAGGTTCTGAGAGCGGAGGTGATGATGCTGAGGTAGGTTTTGGGGCAAAGAGTGGAGACGATTCTGGCTCTGGTTCGGAGACTGATTCAGACAGCGGTGATGATGGAAATTGTAAAACTTGATTACAAGACTCTTTGGTTGTCAAACTACAATCCCCCGCAAGACACGATGATGGGTCCTCCAGGTTATCCTCCAGCAATATATTTTTACCCAGACCAGTATATAGATTATGACAAATATATGGGAACAAAACATTAAGGAATGGTATGAGAAATCAGAAACTTCACGCCTAAACTACCTTCCTTACAGAATTCCAGATTTCTGAGGGATTTCTGGTCTATCAAAAGGCCCTGAGATTATCAGAGTTAACAGAAGCACCAGGCATCGGTCTTTCACTCTATTGAGCATAATCCTCATGCTCCAAAATTTGAAGATAAGTACCCAAAGGTGGTTTGTAATTACAAACGGCTCAACGACAATACTCATAAGGATCAGTATAGCTTGCCCGGAATAAATACAATCATGGCAATACTCAGTATCCCACTGAGAAAAGCTGTGTAATAAAATTATTCGATATTATCTTTAACTTGTCGTATTAAGAGATAGTGCCCCAGAGTCCTCTTCTCCACGGAAGAGGACGAAGAGGGCCTCTAAAGCATGAGGCGATCGGCGCTGATTTTTTGTACTTTTGCTTAGTTTCTTTTTGTTTGGTAGCATTAGCACATTGTATAGCTTCAGATAGGTTTTATTTGCTTTAAAACTTATTCTCCTCTTTTGTAAAAAACCATGATCGGAATAAAACTCACAAGTTTTATAAAAAGTGTTGTTATTTTTGAATCACAAGCACCATATTCGCATGAAATGGACATGGAATTGAATTGGCCAAGAGAGCACTTGATTGAAACAATGTTCTTAATCGGGTAATGAACCGACCAACAAACAAAATACAAAATGCAATATATTATTTGATAAGCAAAACAACTCGATAACCAAAGAAAAACAACTCGAATACAAATAAACAAACTTGCTAAAACCAAAAGGACTTAAAACAAGACCTTAAAAGACACAAGAGCAGAACAAGACACGTGCTTTCAACATTGCCCAACACATAGGTGGATAGCAGGGTATAAAAGAAGGCTGCTGGCTACAAAAGGAGCCTGCCGGCCATATGCCGGCCACAAGAGGTGGCCGGCAGGCCCCCAAGTTATCTTGCCGACCACCAATGTGGCTTACCAGCCACCTGCCGGCCACCTGTTGGCCATCAATGTGAAGCACCTTCAGATTGTTGACGGCTAGCTTCCACTTACTGCCTTATCTTCTTCAAAAGGGTTCAGCTTCATGATTTCTCTTCAGAACTTTATTTCAGCCTCAAATTCTTCCACAAATGGAGCCATTTTTCACCGCAAAACTCTCGGATTGGATAACGATTTTAGACGGCATGGAAAAGGTAAATTTTCGGGGTTTTGGCATAAATGCATTTTTTTCGTTGAGCCGAACTCCACTTTGTTTTCCATTCCTTTATGTCGCGGCTAGATACTGGGACTCGATTACACGTCTTTAGCTTCGGGGGACAAGAAATATGCTTGACAATTGAAGAATTTCAGGCACTAATGGAATCCTGGCACAATGAGGAAATCATACCTCAACCGCATTTTGGCCATGCCCAAGCTTTGGAACGGATATGTGGGCTTACTCTACATGAGGCTCAATCTCTGGCCCACAACGGAGAGCTAGACATTCCCAGTTTGATGGCATTCCAATAGCAGCTGATTTTGTAACCTAGTCTCCGATTATTGAAGGGGGAGCATCTAGAATAGATTTGTCACCGCCCCTCGACCAGACTATTGGATGAAAATCAGTTAACCGAGTCGGTTGAGCAGGAGAGCATTCCTTTGTCAATCCGACAAGCCCACCTTTATCATCCCAATCGGGCTTACCAGACTAACTCGGGCTTACCGGGGTCATGATGATCCAATGGGAGGGTTCTTCGGAAAGGATTGTAGTAAAGCCAGTACTGTGCAGAATGAAGACGGGAACGGCAGAATTATTGGTGACTGAGGTGACCTTCTCTGGCGGGGTTTTCGGTAACATGCCCTCTGCTTATGTATGTTGGCTCATTTTCTTCTTGCCTCTAGCTTCGGTGGGTCCAACATTTGGTTGATCGAAGTTACCCAAGGTTTGACAGAAGGCAAGAGTTGCATTGGCTTGGCGCTGGCCGAGACTTTGATGGGCTTAGGTGCCTTTCATCAAAGGGAGACTACCAAATTCACGAGGAGTCCACCACTTCTTTAGGTAATGTTTCCCACCCTTTCTTATATGTGTTTCTCACATCACTCGGCACTCATGCTATATTTTTCTCTCAAAGCCCTTCCTCACTTTTCTCCCAACATACATCTCTCTATTCTTTAATCTCTCTTTTTTTTCATCCCTTCCCAGGTGTGGCTTATGGATAAGCTGAAGGTAGTGCACTCTTGCCCTAAGCACTTAGCTCGAGGTTATTTCTTTTGCCATCGACTAGTGGATTTCCCGAATAAGGGATTATGGTGCGACTAGATGTGCAATAGGTCCGCTGCTAACATAATTTGGCGTTGCCCTTGGCTTAATCTGACCGAGATGAGTTACAGCATGGCTTGGCAACCTGGCATTCAGCTGATCGGCCTTACACACTGTGTGTTCTACTTCTCCTTCTTGTTTAGACGTTAGTTTGGGCATGATCAGACCCGTTCAGAGGAGGGGGTAGAGTACTCGATTTTATTCCCCATCCGCGGTTCACACTTGGCTAGATACCTCACTGCTTGGAGAAAAAAAGAGCTTCTGGCCCCTGCCCTTAGTTTCAGTTACACCCTTTCTGGCGAATGCTTGGCTTGGCTTGGCTCGAGGATGAAGCACAAACAGGGCCTACTTTGGCTTCAAAAGCTTCCACAAGCACGAGCGGGGGACACAGGAGCACCTGACTCATCTACGCCCCTAGTTTATTTCTTTGACCTTTCTTTTCAAGTTTTGTTTCTATGTAATAAAAGCAACTTTGATTTGTTTCAGAGAGTTGGAGAACTTTTATGTTGAAATTAGTGAAATTAAATTTGTGAACACTGAAAATTTTCCTTTTGGTCCAAAAATGGTCTAAGTTGAAAAAGGTAAAATTTGAACAAAAATCAACTTTTATTAAAACTTTCCAAAACCATTTTCGAAAAAGATCACCACCTGACACGCACGGAATCAATCCTCAAGATGTACAACTCCAAATCCAAAGATCACAACTGAACTCTTAAATAAAAAATGAACAAAGATGACCTGATCAGACACATGGACATGACAGTTGAGTTGGAGGTGTTTACGGCTGAACTTTAGGATGAAGTTTCCTACGTATCCCTAAGATGGCAATCAGGTCGTACGTAGTTCAGTTCAGGTTCACTCGAGTATTAACTCTCTCATTTTGGGCTCGAACTTTTGCCAATGCTGCCCTTTAGGGTTTTTAATATTGTGAGCTCAGTTTTTCTTTATTTCTAATTTTTCATGCTCTAACTTTTGCTTCGGTCGCCTTTTTAGGTTTTCGGCCTAGCGAGCTTCTTAGAGATAGTATTTCTTTAACTTGTCCATGTTGATCGGTTGGAAAATTCTAGGCCATCCAGGCCCATAAGAATAACAGCTCCACCTGACCAGATAGTTTTGATGATGTAAGAACCAGTCGAATTGGGTCTGAACTTGCTCCTAGGGTCGTGAATGGGAGCTTGGTTGCCTTTCAGCACCACATCTCTCTATTTGAGATTCTGGGACTTAACCTTCTTATTAAAAGCCCTAGCAATTCTGCATTGATAGCCCTAAATATGGTACAATGCTTTAACCTTGTCTCATCAAACAGCATTAGCTCTTCGAATCTACTCTATTGCCAGTCCGCCCCTACTATCTAACACTCAGCCATAACTTGTAGCGATGGGACTTCTATTTCAATTGGCAGAATAGCTTCCATTCCATAGATGAGAGAATAAGGAGTTGCCCCTATAGACGTCTGGATTGAAGTTCTGTAACCTCATAGTGCGAATGGCAATTTATCTGGCCAGTCCTTGTAGGTCTTAACCATATTCTGCAAGATATTCTTAATGTTCTTGTTGGCAGCCTCAACAGCTCCGTTGGTTTGCGGCTGGTATGTAGATGACTTATGAAAAGCCACATTGTATTTCTCTAACAAGTCGATCACCTCTTTCGTGAAGTGGGAGCCATTATCTAATATAATCTCGTTTGGGACTCCATATCGGCAAATGATGTTGTTTCTGATGAACTTAGCCACATGCGATGCTTTCAACACGGCATAGGACTGAGCTTCCTCCCACTTTGTGAAGTAATCAAATGCCACCATAATATAATCATGCCCATTTGACCCTTTTGGTGTGACTGCGCTGATGACGTCGATTTCCCAGACCGAGAAAGGCCATGGTGAAGTCATGTTGTACAGTTTTGACGACGGGATGTTCATGTGATTAGCATGAATTTGTCATTTGTGGCATCACTGAACAAAACCAATACAATCCTCCTCCATGGTGGACTAATAATAACCTTGCCTGAGAATCTTTTGGGCTAACATCACTCCATTCATGTGCGCTCCGCACTCTCCCCCATGGATGGCCTCCATTAGATGCTTTGATTCCTATTCTTCGACACACAACTTGTGCATTCCCATATGACCTCTTTTGTACAGTTTACCTCCGTAGATGATAAATTGAATGGCTATTTGTTGTATTCCCCTTTTGTCCTTGGCATTTGCTCCTGGTGGATAAATCTCCTTTTCCAAGAAGTTCCATATATCGTAGTACTAAGGGTTTTTGTCTTGCGCTTCATCTATTGTGGCGATAGTCTCATAGGCCAGCATGTACTTTTGCTCAATGATAATCAGATGCATCCAGACTCCCAGCGAGATGTCTATTATAGAAGATAGAGTTGATAAGGTGTCAGCGAACCTGTTGTTCTCTCTTAGTAGATGCGTGAAAGTCAGCTTTTCAAACCTAGGAATCAGAACATCCAAAGTCGGGTGATAAATCTTCATCTTTTTTTCTTTGACCTTCCAGTCTTCATTTGCTTGAGAAACACTAGGTTCGAGTCTCCGATAATATCCAACCTTTTTGTCCTTAGTTCTAGGGCGACTTCCAAACCAGCGATACATGCCTCATACTCTGCTTCATTATTGGAGACCTTGAATCGGAGTTTGAAGGCTAAAGGTATATGGGAGTCGTTGGGTGCTATCAGCAGCACACTTATCCCATAACCATATTGATTAGACGCTCCGTCAAAGTACGTTGTCCAAGTCTCCTCCTCAACTTGCAGAATGGCTTCATCTGGGAACAGGTATTCCACCGCTTCATCCCCTTCTACTGGGTGATCTGCCAGGAACTCTGCTACAGCTCTCCCATTTGACCAACTTGCGGGTAACATACTTGAGATCGAATTCGGAGAGGAGAAGCAATCAACAGGCTAGCCTACTCATAAGTGCTGGTTTCTCAAAGAGATATTTGATGGGATCTAATCTCAAAACCAGGATTACGGAGTGAGCTAACAAGTGGTGCCTTAACTTCCTGGTAGCCCATACCAAGGCTAAGCAAGCTTTCTCCAACAGAGTATAGCGGGTCTCGTATTCCAACATCATCTTGCTCAAATAATAGATGGCTTTCTCCACCTTATCGTCATATTCCTGAGCAAACATGCATCCTATTGTTTTGTCAGTCACTGACAGGTATAGAATCAAAGGCTTTCCCGGCTCTAACGGCGACGACACGGGCAGATTCTGAAGGTACTGCTTAATCTACTCAAAGGCGAATTGACATCAATCATCCCATCGGAATTTCTTTCCTTTCTTCAGGAGACTAAACAGTGGTTCACAAGTCAAGGTTAATTTGGAAATAAACCATCTTATGAATTGCACTTTACCCAGAAAGCGTCGTACTTCCTTTTCAGTCCTTGGTGGTGGTATTTCGAGGATGGCTTTGATTTTGGAAGGATCAATTTCAATGACACTTTTGTGTGATCAAGAAGCCTAGCATTTTTCCTGCTGTTACGACGAAAGTACATTTCTGCGGATTCAACCTCAGTTTGTATTCTCTGATTCGTTGAAAATTTTTCTTCAAGGCGGTGTAGTGGCCCCCTCTCTTTCTTTGGACTTGACAATCATATCGTCCATGTACACCTCGACCTCTTTATGGATTATATCATGCAGAATAGTGGTTGCAGCCCGCTGATAGGTAGCCCTGGCATTCTTCAGCCCAAACAGCATAACCCGATAGTAGTAGATACCCCATGACGTAGTAAATGCAGTTTTCTCCCTGTCCTCGGGCGCCATCAGAATCTAGTTATACTTGGAAAATCCATACATGAAGGAGAGCAATGCATGGCCTGTAGTGAAGTCCACTAATTCATCGATGTGCGGTAGGAGAAAGTCGTCCTTCGGATTGGCTCTGTTCAAATCCCAGAAGCCCACACACACCCTAATTGTACCATCTTTTTTCAGCACTGGGATGATGTTGGCCAACCAAGTCAGATATTCTGATACTAACAAGAAACCTGCCTCGATCTACTTGGTGAACTCTTCTTTGATTTTCAACTCACAATCCGGACGGATTCTTCGCAACTTCTGCTTGACAGGTAGGGCCTCGGGGTCAAAAGGGATCTGATACTGTACAATCTCAAGATCAATTCCCAGCATGTCTTTGTAGGACCATGCGAAAGCATCTTTGAAATCTTTTAATAAAGCGACTAAGTGCTCGCGCTCCTCCAAAGACAACGTTGACTCAATCTGGAGTAAATGCAGATCTGTCTCAGTACCTACGTTAATAGCAATGATTTCATTAGCAAGGGGTTTTGCAAGCCTCTCTTCCTCCTGATTAATCAAGTTTTTCAAAACCAGAGGAATTCCTTCCTCTTTGTTTTCATTAAAATTCTGAAAATCTTGGTCAACGCAATAAACAAGCGGCACAGAGAAATACTCAGAATCGATAGCATTCTCATTCATAAAGTCCAGCTCATGCAGCTCCTCGGTTACAACCAACTCAAAAGCAAAAGAAAAAGAGGACCTGGACAAGACTTTGGCGTCCGAGTTATCACCTCTAGGAATACCAGACTCGGACTCAGAGGAACTGAAATCTCATTCTGACTCCACAGACTTTGTGGAATCAGATTCTGGTTCATTACCTGACTCAGAACTAGACAGGTAGTCCTCCTCCAGCTGCCAGATAAGAGATGATGCTTTAGATGCATCCAAAATGCTTCTGCATGGGTTCACACCTAGTTGGTCCCCGATTATGGAGATGGTAAAGTTATCCCCTAAGCTCTTTGAGTAGGTCAGAGGATCTGAAAGGAGACATGCCAATGCTACCCCTACTTTAAGCTCATTGTTGTCTAAATCACTTTCCACAACATGTTCAGCTTCAGCACTTGGTTCAGCCTTTTCCTCGACATCACTGTCTTGCAACTGGAGGTCGAAGAAGATTTCAAACCTAGGAACACGCTGCTTTGTAGAATTCATCCAGGGCTCAGGAAAGCCGTAAAAGGGGAAGTCTTCACCCTCCCGAACAAAGTGGCCATTCAGCGTTCCTCGGATCGGCCTGTGAACAAACTCATAGTGTTTCCCAGCCTGCTTGGCCCTAGCTCTGCCCACCATCTGGTAGGCACATAACCAACACCAAAGGCATGCAGATTGTGCGACACGTTGGCCAATGCTGTGACGCCTTTCCAGCCACTTCTTCCAAGTCCCATTCCTGGCACATATTGGAGTTTGTTCATGAAATAAACAGATTGGGCACTGACATACAAGCCTTTATCTGCTGCTAAGATGGTCTGCACTACTCGGGCCTTAGCCAATGTAAACCCTGAGAAGGAAGCATCCTCCTCACCATGAACAATCTCTAGTATTGTGTAGCTCGACTTTTTTCGTGCCCCATTTTGGGAGTTCGAATATAAGCCCTACAGTTCAGACTCCCACGGTTCTGAATCTAACCTTTTAAGTGCAATGTGAAATTGATAAACACCAAAGATTCTAAATCTGGAAAATCTTTCGAAAAATTGATTTTGAATCAAATTGTCAAAAATTGACTGCTTCGCCAGATACAGAGTCGCCACCTAAATATTTTGAAAAATTTAGGAAACTCATGGCTCGTGCCAAAGGCCACGTGTTCTTCATCACCAAGATTGTTTTGAATCAGGAACTTAGGTATGAGAGGGGAAGGCCATGAATACATTTGAGCACCCTCGCTCGCCTGATGAAAAATCGGTCTCTACTAATCATGATATGATTTTTATTTACATTATATGCTCTTGTTCTGATTATTAGGCTAGCATTACTATGTGATGCGCACACACAAGTATAGACTAACTTGCAAGAATTGAAATATCTCGAGTTCATGTTTGGTTTTGAAAACTGTTTCGAAATATGTACCACTTGAAAAAGTGATCGCATATAAACATTACTCAAATTATTGCAATTCAAGCAATAAGCCTTCATCCACTGGCATTCAAGCAGTTTAACAGTTAAGCACTTAGCCTCATGGTAAGCAAGCTAGATATGGCAACCCTCACACTCATGCGATATGCTAAAGCGAGTAAAGGCTCACCTAGTACTCCAAGCCAAAAAGATATGAGTTAGAAAAATGCATGTGTAATAACCCGACCCTCATATCTATTTCTGGAATATTTTCAATCCCTTATTCTGAACATTTAAATGCTTACGGTGAAATTTTATGTGAAATTGAATTTAATTCAGTGAATCTTATGGTTATGGATGCATATCTGTTTAATAAGAGAAAAATCTGTCACAATTATAATGTTTGAATCAGAAATTGGAAGCCTTAGAGACTTAATTATCTGAAATTTATTTTACATTTGGGATCGACATAATTTTTAAGTCATAATATGATTTTCTGTGAAATTTCAATTTGGAATGATTAAACGATTGATTTTTGTCTTATTCACCTATTATATCTATCTATGTCCTTTTTACCATTTGACTTAGAAATTATCCTGGAGAGAGTGAGAGGAGAAGAAATTTGAGAGTGAGAAGAGAGTCCCACAAGGAAGCAATTAGGAAAGAAGTTAAGAGGGTTTATAGAGAATTCAACTCAAGGTATGTTTAATCTATTCTAATTGATCCCTCTCTTTGATTTGAAAAGGAATTCCTCCATGTTATGTAAGTTAGGGTTTATAATATGGGTCAAGCATGCATTAAGTGATTAATTGGAGTGATGTCTCTTATGTTTGATGGATTTGGAATTATTTTGACTCATTTAGTGAGAATTTACATTTTATTTCTTTAAATAGTCATTTGAGATCATCTATGTAAACAAATGGCTAAGTGTATGTATATTTATGGAAGGAAGTTGGAAACTCCATGGAATTGGATTGTGAATCATGAATTCAAAGTGATTAAGAATCTAAGTTGATTTATGATTGATTTTTCATGTGATTTTGAGCTTTAAACTTGTGTTAAATTGATCGATTTTGAACCTTGCTATGTATTCTCTAAGTTGGGTTTTGTGTGAGTTTCGGACTGCCAAAACAGGGGCTCGGCCGCACGTGCGGGCAAGAGAAAAAAATGAGATTTTTCTTTCTGCCTATGGCCGCTCGTGCGGTGAGGAGGGACCGCACGTGCGTGCGGTGAGGACAGCAGCACGTGCGGCCCATGTCGGGAAACCCCGTCTGCTCCGTTTTACGTGCTTGACCCTCTGATATGTTTGAAATCAGTATTTGATGCTTTTTGATGTTTGTAAACTTATTCGAAGTAAAACGAGTCAGGAAATAGTTTAAAAATGAAACGAACTAATTCTTGGATGGCATGCATATGTAGGGCACCTACTGGGAAGGATTATCGCTTCATCCACGCACTGTGAGTAATAGTACGACAAATGTACATTTTACTTACCGTTAATGACTATGGTTACTAACGCTCTGTTCTGTGTAAATGATTACATTAACATTTATATCAGTTGAGAATCAGTGTGAACTTGTATAATTGCTGGAAGATTTGCATACATCGGTATGACTTTGGAACCTTTCTGCTCTGTCACTAACGAACATTAACGCTTTGTTATCGATAAGCAAACTACGTCATTCTTAAGAAATAAAGGGAACTTATGTTCATCCAGAAAGGATGGTACTTGTGTGAATCAAAGATTATTCGGTGGTATTATACATGAATCTAAGGTTATTCAGGACCTATAATATGAACACAAAGGCCTACCACCGTTATATGACCCACGTTCTGATGTGAATTATTCTGTCTCTATTGACCATACTGTCATGATACATGCGTCTTCCGTTACTAAATGTTATGGATACTCTATTATCTGCAAGCTAGCTATATTGATTCACAATGACTAAATGGAATGTATGTACATTATTTATGGGACCTATGGTATCTCCGTATCTCTGGAATGTGTTACCTTTTGCTAACAATTATCCGTAACATTCTGTTAAACCTATATTACTGATGGTAATTCATGAGCATAATTGGAAGAATGTATGTAATTTCTGTATGATGCTGGAGTTAATCTGTTCTGATGATTTCTAGTATGGTGCAAAGTGCTGTACGGAACTAAGTGCTATACTTTGGTGGGAGCCACCTCTAGAATCCGTACGAGCCACCTCTTGAGTCCATACATATGTAAACTGGGCTTAAAGCCGATGTGAAAGTTATGAGGCCTATGGCCGTTCTGTGAAAGTTATGAGGCCTATGGCCGTTCTGTGAAAGTTATGAGGCCTATGGCCATTCTGTCTGATCTGTTAGTATGGAACAAACTGCTATACGGAGCTAAGTGCTACACTTTAGTGGGAGCCATCTCTAGAATCCGTACGAGCCACCTCTTGAGTTCATACATACATGAAAAGGGCTATATGCCATACTGGGCTTAATGCCGTTCTGTTTAAGGGCCAATTTGTGAAATGATGAATATTTGTGAAGTTATGAACCTATGAGGCCGAGGGCCAATTTGTGAAGTTAAGAATCTGTTAGGCCGAGGGCCAATGTGTGAATGTGTGAACCATTGGGCCGAGGGCCAATCCGTGAAATTGTGAACCGACAAGACCATTCTGGACTTAAGACAGAATCAATTAATCATATGCTCTCTTTATTTATATAAGCGTTGATACGTATCATAATTCAAGTTAAGCATTGAATTGTTTAAGTACTATTATTCACTGAGATTGTCTCACTCTGTATGTTATTTGTTTCTGTAGGTAGCAAGTCTGGAGGTCAGCCTTAACCCTCGATGCTCGCCTACCTTTCACCAATCTTTGTGTATCCAGGCATTCGGGTGAAGCCTGATCATTTGTTTGGAGTTTTGCTAAGTTTTAGCTTGTACTCTGATTGTCTATTATATGTTAAGTTTTCAATGTTTTTGTTATACGCCCAACAAGGGGCGGGGTTTGTACATGTGTATGTAAACATTTATCATTTGATGCACTGTTGGTGATCCTGGCATGATAGTGGTCGCTCAATGGATATAGTTCTTTTTATTTCATGTTATCTTATTATACTTAATGCTTCCGTTCAGGCCCCGTATGTAATGTATACCAGGTTAAGTGTCTGTTTTTGAGTGGGTCATGTCAAAACTTTTAGGGGCGAGTTTGGGGCGTGACAAGTGGTATCAGAGCACGAGTTGCTATCTCACACACGAATCCATTGAGCTTTAGGATGTCTAGAAAGACTTAGGCATCATGCATAATATTCGGAAAGTACATGAAAAGATTGATGGCAACGTCAAGTGTATCTGTTAACGCTAACGATCATGATCCATGTCTATCGTATATTCTGGTGTATATAGTAACTAATTCTGATGCAGAACACAGTAAGCACAAAGATGAAAGACCCAGAGGGTTCTACCTCCGCTTGGTTAGACAGAATGAAAAAGACAATGATGGGATTAAGTTAACAGAGTTGCGCAGCAGACGCGTAGTGAGGGTTCGAACTCATCGGTAAGACAATTTATATGCCAATGTGTGCCCTCAGTTGTTATTTTTGGGTTGGTAATTACCCGCGAGAAATGATGGTAACGTGATTGTGCTTCGTAGCATGTGTTCAAATAAAGTGATTAAACTCTAAGTATGGGATAATTCTAAAACTAAAGGAAATGATATATGTGATAATGTTTAAATCTGTGATTTTAGAAAATTACTGTATTTGAATATTTTGATAAGATGTGTTTTGGCGGGATAATTAAAATTGTGTTACGTATGACTGGTTGTAAGAAGAAGTTATGCATATAGTGACCCCTCTTGAAATTGTATAGGGAGATAAGTGAATGTGATTTTGTTTCCTACTGATATTTTAAATGGATGGGGGAAGGACTTACACATTAGCTATGCTTGGAACCTTGAAATAACATATAATTAATATGATTTTGTGAACCGAAGAAATTAATGACAACTTCTGATGAGGAATCTAAGGAACTATTGTTGGTATCTAATCAGAATTGTTTTTGTGTAATTGGGATTTGATTGCGAGAATCTGTACTCTGTACTCTGACCTCTGTACTCTGTAATCTGAAATCTGAAATCCGCAATCTATAATATGTTTTGTTTATATATGATCTGTAATCTGTAATTGAGACTTCTTATGAGTAATAGTCGAATGACATGAAGAATCCCGCCTATAATACGTGTCTGCCCGTATGACACTCGCAAAACAATAGATAAGCATTAATTAATTTGACATCAAACCTAAATGAGTAGTAATCTAATAAGTTACTGCAAGAATTAGAATCCTGCCTCTGTGTTTTAATAATTTAAGATTGAGAAATCATTTCGGTGATATATTTCTGTGCAAAACTGCAAATGTTGCAAATTGCCAATTTAGTCCTCTATTTCACATTGGAGGTGATAACCTGAACTGTTCTGTACGATATAGCGAACTTTGTAAAAAAAAAAAAAAAAAAACAAGAGGAAAAGGAAATGAATATGGACATGGGAGTACTCTATATTAATGATGGGTTAACGATATGTATTGGACATTTATTTCTTATTGCATGCATATATAAGTAGATTTGTGCAATACACACTATGTGGTTATGAATTGATTTACTATCTTGTTGAATTAATCTTGCTAAGAATTTTATCGTTATACTGTTGGGGTTCTAGATATTATGGAACCCAAATGGATGTGATTAATGTATACCTAATGAAATTATGAGCCTACGAATGAATCTGGTAGAACCTACGTGCGAGGAATAACTGGACACTCTATTTATGTTAATTGACTGGGCCGAACGACTAGTCTATAATTTCTGTATGGTTGTTTGCTAACCCACTGTAATTATAAATTGTGAATATGGAACCCTGTGGTTGATCTTTGTATCTTTCAGTTGGAAGAGAAAGAATTATCTAAATTATGGAACACTGAAATGACTAAGAAGTGGCTAAATTCATTTGTGCTGTAGCAAGAAGAAATGCTTATTGAGAGAGGATGTGCATCTTACTGTTATGACTGATTAACTAAAATGAATTCAAATTTGATTTCTAGCTCTATCCTTAGATGGCTTCTTTTGCTTAAAGAGATGATTGTTCTACCTAACGTTATTGCTTAGATTCGAACATATAATGGTATGATTAAGTGTCTATCATGGCACACCTACATGAACACTAGTTAATACGAGCATAACTGTTTGATTTGGGGCATGGTTCTTTTTGTATCTCTGTACTTAGAAGTAATGCTATAAGGAATTAACAATGGGTACTGAGACCTTTCTTTTTGTCGTACGAATTGTGTTAAAGATCCTTACATATAATTCTGAACCAATATCATGGTAGGCTTTTGGAATGCTTTTGGAAATTAAGGAAGGAAGGAAAAAAAAAAAAAAAAAAACTATATATGACTTTAGTTAACAACTTGTCTCTAAGTGATTTGTAATATGTGAATTACCGAGTAATGAGATTGCATATGAACTATTAGTACTGGGACGATCTCGATAGGAACATAATAAAAAAACATGTTGTGGTTGGAATTAACGTATGCTACGGAATACCTAAATTACGTGCCTCATGTGCTTAAGAAAATGATATCTACTATGTTCTGTATTTGGCAATTGTATGTTTCTATTTTTGAGAATTACTGTTATAACACTTATTGACAGGAAAGTGTGGTGATTATGTACCCTGCCTACTGGGGATTATGTGTCTAGAATGTCCTGCTATGGACTATTGTAGTCTTACCTTGTTCAACACATGATACTGCAGAATGCATATATGGAGTTGTTATTTTTATTTCTGCATGGCTGAAATAAACATTGAAGCGAAATAAACACTGAAGCGACTAGTTAAATAAAACTAGGAGATGCTTGTTGTGGTGAGAACTTTTGAATAATTGTAGTAAATACCAAATTAAGCTTTGCATTGTTTGAACTGAGGAGTTATGTGAACATCTATAATAGAAGTAGACACTGGAGGGAGACTGAGATTTCTAATCTGTTATACGTTAAAACAAGTTTGAGGGACCAAACTTATTTTAAAGGGGGGAGAGTGTAATAACCCGACCCTCGTATCTGTTTCTGGAATATTTTCAATCCCTTATTCTGAGCATTTAAATGCTTACGGTGAAATTCTATGTGAAATTGAATTTAATTCAGTGAATCTTATGGTTATGGATGCATATCTATTTAATAAGAGAAAAATCTGTCACAATTATAATGTTTGAATAAGAAATTGGAAGCCTTAGAGACTTAATTATCTGAAATTGATTTTACATTTGGGATCGGCATAATTTTTAAGTCATAATATGATTTTCTGTGAAATTTCAATTTGGAATGATTAAACGATTGATTTTTGTCTTATTCACCTATTATATCTATCTATGTCCTCTTTACCATTTGACTTAGAAATTATCCTGGAGAGAGTGAGAGGAGAAGAAATTTGAGAGTGAGAAGACAGTCCCACAATGAAGGAATTAGAAAAGAAATTAAGAGGGTTTATAGAGAATTCAACTCAAGGTATGTTTAATCTATTCTAATTGATCCCTCTCTTTGATTTGAAAAGGAATTCCTCCATGTTATGTAAGTTAGGGTTTATAATATGGGTCAAGCATGTATTAAGTGATTAATTGGAGTGATGTCTCTTATGTTTGATGGACTTGGAATTATTTTGACCCATTTAGTGAGAATTTACATTTTATTCCTTTAAATAGTCATTTGAGATCATCTATGTAAACAAATGGCTAAGTGTATGTATATTTATGGAAGGAAGTTGGAAACTCCATGGAATTGGATTGTGAATCATGAATTCAAAGTGATTAAGAATCTAAGTTGATTTATGATTGATTTTTCATTTGATTTTGAGCTTTAAACTTGTGTTAAATTGATCTATTTTGAGCCTTGCTATGTATTCTCTAAGTTGGGCTTTGCGTGAGTTTCGGACTGCCAAAACAGGGGCTCGGCTGCACGTGCGGAGGTCATGGCCGCACGTGCGGGCAAGAGAAAAGAATGAGATTTTGCATTTTGCCTATGGCCGCTCCTGCAATGAGGAGGGACCGCACGTGCGGTACATATCCGCACGTGCAGTGGGGACGGCCGCACGTGCGACCCATATCGGGAAATCCCATCTGCTCCGTTTTACGCGCTTGACCCTCTGATATGTTTGAAATCAGTATTTGATGCTTTGTGATGTTTGTAAACTTATTCGAAGTAAAACGAGTCAGCAAATAGTTTAAAAATGAAACGAACTAATTCTTGGATGGCATGCATATGTAGGGCACCTACCGGGAGGGATTATCGCTCCATCCACGCACTGTGAGTAATAGTACGACAAATGTACATTTTACTTACCGTTAATGACTATGGTTACTAACGCTCTGCTCAGTGTAAATGATTACATTAACATTTATATCGGTTGAGAATCAGTGTGAACTTGTATAAATGTTGGAAGATTTGCATACATCGGTATGACTTTGGAACCTTTCTGCTCTGTCACTAACGAACATTAATGCTTTGTTATCGATAAGCAAACTACGTCATTCTTAAGAAATAAATGGAACTTATGTTCATCCAGAAAGGATGATACTTGTGTGAATCGAAGATTATTCGGTGGTATTATACATGAATCTAAGGTTATTCAGGACCTATAATATGAACACAAAGGCCTACCACCGTTATATGACCCACGTTCTGATATGAATTATTCTGTCTCTATTGACCATACTGTCATGATACATGCGTCTTCCGTTACTAAATGTTATGGATACTCTATTATCTGCAAGCTAGCTATATTGATTCACAACGAATAAATGGAATGTATGTACATTATTTATGGGACCTATGGTATCTCCGTATCTCTGGAATGTGTTACCTTTTGCTAACAATTCTCAATAACGTTCTGTTAAACCTATATTACCGATGGTAATTCATGAGAATAATGGGAAGAATGTATGTAATTTCTGTATGATGCTGGAGTTAATTTGTTCTGATGATTTCTGGTATGGAGCAAAGTGCTGTACGGAACTAAGTGCTACACTTTGGTGGGAGCCACCTCTAGAATCCGTACGAGCCACCTCTTGAGTCCATACATATGTAAACTGGGCTTAAAGCCGATGTGAAAGTTATGTGGCCTATGGCCGTTCTGTGGAAGTTATGAGGCTATGGTCGTTCTGTGAAAGTTATGAGGCCTATGGCCGTTCTGTGAAAGTTATGAGGCCTATGTCCATTCTGTCTGATCTGTTAGTATGGAACAAAGTGTTGTACGGAGCTAAGTGCCACACTTTGGTGGGAGCCACCTCTAGAATCCGTACGAGCCACCTCTTGAGTTCATACATACATTAAAAGGGCTATATGCCATACTGGGCTTAATGCCGTTCTGTTTAAGGGCCAATTTGTGAAATTATGAATATTTGTGAAGTTATGAACCTATGAGGCCGAGGGCCAATTTGTGAAGTTAAGAATCTGTTAGGCCGAGGGCCAATGTGTGAATGTGTGAACCATTGGGCTGAGGGCCAATCTGTGAAATTGTGAACCGACAAGACCATTCTGGACTTAAGACAGAATCAATTAATCATATGCTCTCTTTATTTATATAAGCATTGATACGTATCATAATTCAAGTTAAGAATTGAATTGTTTAAGTACTATTATTCACTGAGATTGTCTCATTCTGTATGTTATTTGTTTCTGTAGGTAGCAAGTCTGGAGGTCAGCCTTAACCCTCGATGCTCGCCTACCTTTCACCAATCTGTGTATCCAGGCATTCGGGTGAAACCTGATCATTTCTTTGGAATTTTGCTAAGTTTTAGCTTGCACTCTGATTGTCTGTTATATGTTAAGTTTTCAATGTTTTTGTTATACGCCCAACAAGGGGCGGGGTTTGTACATGTGTATGTAAACATTTATCATTTGATGCACTGTTGGTGATCCTGCCATGATAGTGGTCGCTCAGTGGATATAGTTCTTTTTATTTCATGTTATCTTATTATACTTAATGCTTCCGTTCAGGCCCTGTATGTAATGTATACCAGGTTAAGTGTCCGTTTTTGAGTAGGTCATGCCCAAAATTTTAGGGGCGAGTTTGGGCCGTGACAACATGATTCCTCACTTATGCGAGATGACTAATGCAACACATGCGATATGCAATGTAAATAAGCTCGACTACTAGTATGGCATATGAATCAATTTGATAGCATGCAGTCTAAGCACGTATTCAATGAAGTATTTAACTAACAATGTAGTTAGAATGATAAACTCAGCCTCGGTGTATGCAATACAAATGGATGCAAACATGGAGAATGCTAATTGAAACGTGATGTCCGTAAGCTAACCATCATAAGTATTTAAATAAAAGGGAGAAAGACGTGGGCTTGGAAGACATGCACATTATTACAATACTTTGCTCTCATGAAGGAGAGTCCGCATAAATAAATTAGCAAACTAGCTAAGCTAAACTAATTAATTAACTATTACAAACCAATACGAATAAACCAGCTAAGCTATTTAACTAATTATTATAACACTTGAATTAACTAACTAGTTAACAAACTAATTAAATAATTACAACGCTAGTGCAGTTAAAATAAGTACTTATATTAAACAACCAACTACTACGCCTCAGGAAATGTGGGATGTGCATGCGCATGCTCGGTTTCCACTCAAAAAGACAATCATTTTACTTCTGAATGCCTCTGTTGTGTAGTAGAACACCAACATTTCTTCTCACTCTGTTTTACCTTACAAACACACTACCAAATTTTGCATCAGTGGCCGGCTGACCAGTGATGAGGGTTGCCGGCCACCTGCAGGCCATGGAAAGTGGCCTACCGGCCACTGTTGCCCAGGTTCATCTTGTTGCAACAAAGGACAAACAGAGCATATACAAGGCATTTCAAGGGTTTGTTTGCACAACTCACCCCTCCTTTTCATGAGTAAATCAAAGGAGTAGTAAGTTCAGTTCACAAACCATCAATGGATGCAATTTCATTACATGATGGTTTGTGAAACCAAGTATGCAAGTTCAATAAATGCGACAATAAGAGACTCTAAAGACCACCTCCCTATTATGGATGATTAAGGGAAGTGGTGACCTTGCAGCCTTGAATCATTTCATCACTAATGAGTATGAAATGGCCCAAGTTTCATGTGTTTAATTAACGTCCGATTGAACACAGCCAATCATTATCTTGCACCATTTTTTAGTCTCAATTTTAGTTACTCCATTTTAGTTACCTTTCCATCCTTTGATCAATTGAGTCCAAAGGGTGAGTTTAAGTCTTCTAAATGGAAAGAAGGCTCAAACCAAAAGTTATTGTAGACATAAAAGAAACATCATACCGTTGGTAATGAATCCCTTAACGGATTAAATCATTAAGCATGGCATCTCAATTGCATGCTTTAAATAAAGAAATTGTTTAAACCACTTTCAAAGAGAAATAAAAAAAAGTCAAGAAAGGAGGGAGGCTGCAGAGATGATTAAGCGCTGAAAATGAGTGAGAAAAGCATAAATAAATGCAATCAACTCAAACAAGATGGTGTCTAATGCTTAGAACACCAAACTCATGAAGACTATTACACTATGAGCATGAAAAACAAAGCCCAAATGCAACTAACAACTCAAAACAGTGCTAAAATAGGTCTAATACAGTCCTAAAACATGCTGGAATTGAGCTAAAAAAGTCTAGATTAATATGTTAAAACATAGCACAAACTAGGCTAATAAGTAAGACACAAGGAAGGGAGGCTAACCCCTCCAAATTTGGACTTCAAAACATGATTTTGACCACTGAAAAAGCTCTAAAAATCAGTGTTTAAAAGCTTAGAAAAAGATAGTAAAATGGTGGGAAACACAAGGGCTAAGGCCTCCAAAACAAGGTACAAAGAAGGGTGAACCACCCCTCAACCTTTAATGGCCTTAAACCCAAGCTTCAGCCCAAAAAACACAGAGTTTTGATAGCCTAAAACAATGGAAAAATAGCAGGAATAATAGCAAATAAAACAAAGCTATGAGCAAAGCCTTATACCTTTTTGATGAGAAAAGCAATTCCAAGCAACAAAACCAAGCTCAAAAGTAGCTCAGCTCAAAGATGAGAAGATTTGGTTAAGGATGTATAGGCAAAGGTCAAGGAATTGTAGGCAAAAGTGTAGAGATTTGGTAGAGAAAGAGAGAGAGGAAAATTTTTGATCTCAAAATTTTGTAACCTTAAAACATGAGAGAGGAGGCTCCTATATATAAAAAACATGAAATTCCCTCAAGGAGATCCAGCCCTACACGTGGGGATAGATGTATGCATCTGTGCAAACAGCTGACATAATTGACATAAAATATCTGAAAAAGTACCCTGGTGGTCGGCAAGCCACATCAATGGCCGGCAGCCCAAAAGTGATGGCCGACAGCCTTTAAAAATGGCCAACAGGCCACCAAAAGCTGCAGGCTGGAAAAGCTAGGCTTGGTCCAAAACTGGAACAACAAAGGTACAGGGTTTGAAAGGCTCAAAGTTGCGGCTTTCCGCTGAGGACTTCGAGCACTTGCCGAGCAAATACATTCATCATCGAGTCTGCATGCGACGATGTCCAAGTCGTAAGGGCTGTTAAAAATGGGATGTCTACAGTTGCCCCTCTTTGACAAAACTCGGAGTCATGAAATGACGTGAGTGAATATCAAAACCTAGAGATGACCCATTTTGACAAGGCCGTAAGGCTTGGACAAACAATGAAGTGAAAAATAAATGGTTGCGCCCGCAGGCTGCCTACGTATCTCTTTGCAAGGAATCAAACCAGCATAGTTCTGGGGCAAGAATGCAAATGATGTGCACAATGCAACTTTGAAAGTTGGACTCACACGCGACACGAAGCCGGCTATTTGGAAAACTCATGCTCATGCGAGATGATGCAATAAGTAATAACAAGGTGCGATAAACAAGATAACAAGATAACAACAACTTCAAACTAAATCCAACACAGGTTCCATGCAAAAAGAAGATACTACACACTCTAACCACGCCAAAGCAAGAGACGAGGAAAGAAAAAATTACTTAGGGTTGCGTTTCATGCGTCCTGAGATACTGGGAAAAAAAAACCACTCGAAGTCATGTTTCACACGCCCCGAAATACAAGAAAACCCGCTAGAGGCCTCGATTCACACATCCCAAGAAAAGAGAAAACTACTCGGGCTTTCATTTCACGCGTCTCGGGATACTACACGTCACACGTCACGCATCATGCGTCTTGAGATAAAACCACTCGGGCACATGCTTCGCACATCCCAAGATGAAACCCGCCCAGAGCTACGTTTCACGCACCCTAAGAAACTTGAGAAAATCGCTCGGGGTCGTGTTTCACACTGTAGACACCCCATTTTTGACCGACCTCAAGACTTTGATGTCATCGTTTGTGCACTCAGTGATTGCGCATGTTTGTGCTCGTTCTGAGTTTTCGGAGCTTTTGGTTGAGCGCCTTGTCTCGGGACCTCTTAACTCTTTTCTTTTGGCCTTGGTTTTTGGGCCATGCCTTGGTACCTTTGCCTGGAGGGAGAGACAGGCCTGTAGGCCACTTTTTGTAGTTGTAGGCTACTTTTCCCTCTTGTAGGCCACTTTCGGTGGCCAGTAGGCTAGTTTCCAGAGCTTTCGGCTGAGTGACTTATCTTGAGGCCTTTTAGCTTCCTTCCTTTTGGTTTGTTTTTGGACCATACCTTGTTACCCCTTGTCTGGAGGGAGGGGAGGGCCTGTCGGCTACTTTTGGCATCTGTAGGCCACTTTTCCCTCTTGTAGGCCACTTGAAGTGGCCTGTAGGCTAGTGGAAGTGGCCAGTTGGCCACTTCAAGTGACCTACAACCTTTTTTCTGTTTTTACAGATATTTTTGGTGCCAGTTGTGCCAGCTGTTGGTCACTGAGTGCATCCTCCCTACACGTGTAGGGAAGGATTCAAGCAAGCTTTTGCTTGCATTGCTTATAAAAGGGGAGGTGCCTCCCCCTTCTCAAGGGTTCAAAATTTTGAGAAGCAAAATTTTGGCTCTCTCTCTAGAATTCTCTCCCTTTCTCTCTATATTGTGCTCTATAGTGCTTGGAAATGTTATTTCTTTATACTTTTGCACACAAACACCTAGTCAAACACCTTCACTTTGAGTTTGAGGTCCTTTGGAGTTTTATTAGAGGTCTTTGGATTGCTTTTGGATCAGAATTGTTGCCATCTTGTTACTGTCTTCATGGGTAAGCTCCTTCTCCTCTTAAGCTTGTTTATTGTATACTAGTTTAAGCCACCTTTGCATGCTTATTTTGGCCTACAAAAAACTCTGTTTTTTGAATGTTAAAAATGGTTGTTTGAGGCTTTGTGGGAGTTGGGGGTGTTTCACCCCCTTTGTATGCCTTATTTGCTAGGCTTTTGGGCCATCCTTTAAAGCTTTTGGAATCTTCTCATTTCGCCCCTTTAACCACTGAATTCCAAAGGAATTTCAGTGGTGGAAAGTTGATTTTGTGGCCCAAAATAGAAGGGGGTGGTCCTCTCTCCTCTTGTTCTGTTTGCTTGTCTTATTGGCTTGCCAAATGAGCATGTATTTCTTCTTTCTTTAAGCTTTGTTCAAGCATGATTTTGTGACTTTTTGGGCTTGCCATAACTCTATTTTTGGCTGAATTGATCATTGGTTGCTTGCATCTTACACTTGTAGTGCAAACCTTGTATACTAGCCTTGCATGCTTAATGTTTTAGCTCATCTTTCTAGCATGCTTTAGTCTAACTCCAGCATGTTTTTGGTGTTATTTAGCATGCCTTAACTCTGATTTTGGTTGGTGGGGTCACCTCTTGCTTGGTCTTTATACTTGTAGTACAATCCTACTTGTAGGCTTAACATGCATCATGCTTTATGCCTCTAATCCTAGCTTGTGTTAGCTCTATCTCAACATGCATTTTCTATTATTTTAGCATGCTTAAGCTCTATTTTAAGTGGTCTTGGCCATGTGAGGCTTGCTTCGTATGGTTATAGTGTAAAGGCCCTTGACTAGCTTTGAGTGTCAAAGTCTCTAGCATGTTTTGTTTGAGGTGTTTGTATGCCTTAGCCTCATTTTTTACATAATTTCAGTGTGTACAGTATAATCATACTCTCACACGTTCCACTCTTTCAAGGCTTTAGAGGGTTGTGCTTTATGCCTTAATCATGAGCCAATTTGCATGCATGCCTGTCTAAGCTCTTGGGCTACCATTTCAGCATGTTTTTGGCCTTTAACTTGGCATGTTTGAGCTCTGTCCAGAGCTGGTTTGGTTGCTTAGGCCATGTATTGTATGCCTCTTGTGTGATGCTCTTAACTAGCTTATGCTTTAGGCCCCCTAGGGTGCCTTATTTGTGATGTTTGTGTAATATGGCATCATTTGGCATGGTATTTCAAAGCATATACTTCAGTCATACTCTCATGTTCATCACTCTTTCATTGTGTTTAAGAGTTGAGCCTTATGCCTCGTTTATGAGCCAATGCATGAACATCAGTTTCTTGCTTTTCATGTTATCTTCTCGGTTCATTTTAGCCATTGTTTTGGCCTGTTATAGCTTTGTTTTGAGCTGGTTTGGTTGTTTGTGCATTGTATTGCATACCTCTAGTATTGTGTCCTTCGCTAGTTTCGGTGTTCTTGGCTTTTAGCATACATTGCATGAGTTGTTAGAATGTTTTAGCATCATTTGTCATGCCATCTCAGTGCTGGAATATGTGCCATTGCATTCCGTCTTTCATTTGTTGTATAACTTTGAAAGAGGTCTTAAGCCCTTTGTTGGTTTGAGCACGAAATTGAGGCGTTCATGCCTAATGGTTTTAGCCTTCTCTTGAGGGTTTCTACTAACCAACGGCATGATGCTTCTTTCATGCTCAAGAAACTTGTGGCTTGGTCCGTCTTTCCAATTAGAGGACTTCTCACTTTTGGACTAAACTGGTTAAAGGATTAATCGGTAATCTAAAACGAGTAAACAAAATGAATCAAAGTAAAACATGCCAAGATAACATGTTTGTGTTGTATTGCATGAGTTTGGATCGGACGTTAATCCAAACACAAGAAATGAGAGACGTTTCATACTTGAAGTGATGAAATGTGCCTCATTTCTTAGTCACCGACACCCTTGATCGTGCATGATAGGGTGGAGGTTCATCGAGTCTTACTTGTGCATTCATTAACGTGCACACACTTGGCTTCTCGGCCATCGTGCATTGTCATGCTCGATTGGTGGCCCGAGAGCTAAGTACCACACTTCTTTGAGCTTGAGAAATGATAAAGAGGGTGGTTGTATACACATACCCTGCAAATACCTTGCTTTGCCCCTTTTGTACTCTATTTGCAGCAAAATTGGAGTATGCAGGAGCAAGTGGCCGACCGCCCAGTGCAAGTGGCCTACAATCCACTTAGGTGGCTTACAGCTCTCAGGTTCAGAGGTGGTCAAGAGTTGTTCTGGTTCTGGAGCAAAAACAACCTGGAGATTGGTTCGGCATATTTCAATTAGCATACCTTATGCTTGCCTGCGTGCATCATTCATTTTGTCTTGCATGCTTCGGGCTCGGCGCATCATTCAAACTGCATCATATTTCAATACACTTACTTCAATATGTGTTCCAAAGCATGTTATCAAATGTTGCATTCATATGCCATCTTAGATAGCCGAGCCTATTTTAGTTGCATTATTGCATGTGTTGCATTAGACACTTAACATAGTTAGGATAATGCATATTTCTAACTAGTTTCTTGTTTTGGCTCGGAATACACTGTAAGTGTTTAAGCTTTAGCATATTGCATGAGTGTGTATGTTGCCATGATAGCATACTTGCCATGAGGCTATATGCTTAAATGTTAAACTGCATGAATGCCTGTGGATGAAGGCTTCATTACTTGAATTGGAACAATTCGTCAAATGTGCATTTTTTTAAGCCCACCTGAAGTGGCAAATCATCCGGTTTTAAGCCCACTTAAGGGTGGCAAATCCGCACTGTAGCCTACTTGAGGGTAGCAACTTCAAACCATTTTCGAAAAACAAACATGCGATATTTTGTTCCAATTTAGGCGGTCTAATCTGTACTTGTATGTTGTGCGCATCACGTAGTAAGTTAGCTAATAATCGGAATAAGAACACATGTGTTTTCAAAATAACATATCATGTTTAGTAGAGGCCGATCCTTTGATCGGCCAAGCTGGTGTGCTCATTTCAGGACCTTCCCCTCTCATACCCAAGTTCCCGAGCCGAGACAACTTTGGTGATGACGAACACGTGGCATTAAGCACGAGTCAGGGTTTCCTAAATTTTTCAAAAATAAAATATTTAGGTGGCGACTCTGTAATCTGGCAAAACAGTCCATGTTTGGCGCTTTTTAATTAAAAATCGATTTTCTAAAACGATTTGCCAGATTTGGACTATTTGGTGATTTATCAGTCTTACATTGCACTTTGTGAGATTAGATTCAGAACCGTGACAGGAGTCCGAACTGTAGTAGCTAAGAACCCAATTCACGCCCACGCGTGCAGAGCGAGTTCGGGTGGTCTACACACACATCTCGTGAAATTGAAGAATGAAAACCACTCGGGGTCATGTTTCACACATCCCAAGAAACTGAAGAACGAAAATCACTTGGGGTCGTGTTTCACACATCTCGAGATACAACATGTCCAGGGTCGCGCGTCACGCGTCCTGAGATAAAAACGTTCGGGCGCGTGCTTTGCACGTCCCGAAATAAAACCCGCCTAGGGTCGCACGTCACGCGTCCTGAGATAAAACCGCTCCAGAACGTGCTTCGCATGTCCAGAGATGAAACAACAAAGGGGTGTGCGATAGATGCACAAAGTAAACGTGTGATAAATGCACAAAGTTAATAAGTGCGATAGATGCACAAAGAGAACAAGTGTGAAAGATGCACAAAGTGAACAAGTGCGAAAGATGCACAAAGTGAACAAGTGCGATAGATGCACAAAGGGCATATCTGGAACTCTTCCAAATGAACCGTACATACAATATTGTTTGTCTATGTTGACAAAGGAAGAAAGAAAAGCACTTTCCTATTTGTGAAAGCACATATATGAACAATGTGCGATATAGTGACAATGCATATTCATATGCAAGATAAACAGCCGAGATATGAAGTTTAAGTAAAGGCACGTTCCATGCAAGATATAAAAGCCTATTCTATGCATGATTGACAGCATGTTCTATGTGATGTAAACTACGCATGCAACGTATGTAATGCGTATTCTATGCAACAATATATGTGAAATGCACATTCTATGCAATAAAAGAATGAGAAGAAAGCAAAGGCATAAAACGAATGAAAGAAACATTCGATGGGACCTTCTGATTTACCTCTCGGAGGAATTGCAACATGTTTAAAAAGGATACACCTCGTTCATGTCAACAAGTGATGAACATCCGAAAACACAGTTTTGAGCTTCTGTAGAGGCAATCTAGACCTAACAGTGAACCACCCTTGCACTTCTTTAGAAACAAGGACACAAAACAGCATCAAGACACAAAAGAAGGCCACCAGCCATTGGTCGGCCATAGGCGGAGGTTGTCAGCCACCTGCCGGCCATTGCACAGCGTTGCCAGCCCCCTGTTGGCCACCGATGGCAGTGCGGGGGGTTTTTGGGTCTTTTTGGCTCGGGTCTTTAAGTATAGACTAAGGCCCTTCATTTTCTAACTACCACACATCCGAAATTGCTCGCTCTCTCTAGGTGCTTTCCCTCTCTAGATCCGAGCTTTTTATGCATCTTCCAACACCCCACGTAAACTTTATTCGCTAAACCCTCTTGATTCTCTTCTTTTTGAACTAATCAAAATTTGATTTCGACACTTTTTTCCTCATTTTCACCCTTCTAGACTTGTTCCCCTCGAGTTTCTCTCGGGTTTGGTGAACTTTTCCCAGCTTTGACTTTTTCTTCCATTTTCTGTCTCCTAGGGTTGACTTTTTCCAAGTTTACCCTCTTTTCTTCATTTTCCTTCATTTTTCACCTACTTTCACCAATTTTCTAGATGGCAGATGATTTACCACATGACGGGGCTCCTTCAGAGATTTTGCCCGTAGTTTCACCGATTCCCGAGGCGGATGAGCCGGTAGTTGTCAAGGCTGGCGAGGCAATTGGGGGCGTCGAGGCCGACATCGAGGCAAAGTTTGAGCCTAAGCTCGAGCTAGAGCCGCTATCATTGAGGGTACGACCTTTCGATTCGGAGAGATACCATCCCTGTACACATATCATACCACCTGGAGGCATCAGACACTTCAGCGACTTTATTCCCGGTGTGCCGGAGGACCTCCTGCTGAGGGAGCTGACTCCTCATCTTTCATCCATCGCTGTTAAGGTATGAACTCTGTTTTCATACATTCCTACCTGTCTTTACTTGCATTTTATCTTACTGTACTTTCATCACTGCCATATCTAATTCATCTGTTCTTTGCCACAAGGTGAGTCTCGTGCTTTTCGAGGGTACGTGGCCACGACTGCACAAGATTGGTATGATGAGCTGCTTGCAGGAGTTTGTGACATCGTAGATGAGACTGGCTTCGACCTATTTTGCTCTAGCCTGACATGGGTCATCGCTAGTCGTCCATTTATGGGAGCAATTGTGGAGAGGTACCAACTCATTCCACTTCTCTACTGTTGGGGAGATGATGATGACTCCCTATGACTTTGCCATGATCACGGGCTTAGGAGTAGGGGGTGATCCAATCCCTTTTGATTCAAACATGGGAGAGTGGGAGGTGCCCTGGGTTGAGTTGCTGGGAGCGCGTCCACCCTTGTATCGGGCAGGCATGGTTAGACATACCTGGTTTGTCAAGCAATTCTGAGGGAGCGAGCCTGACATAGTAGAGGAAATGGAGCAGTACAGTCGAGGCTTCCTAATGTTCGTCTTCGGTACCACCTGGTTTTTGAACAGGTGGAACACCGTAGGCTTATATCTGCTGAGCGCCTTGGTGACCCTTCCTCGGGTGCGCTTTTATGATTGGGGCGGAGTTGGCCTCGCCACCCTATACAGCTATATAAGCTCTACTTCCGTTTGAGGGGAGACTTCATCGGAGGCTATTGCAAGCCTGGGAGGTATGCATTTCAATTCCCTCTTTGCACTTTATATTTTCTGCTTGACATTTTCTGCTTTACATCTACTCAACACTTATGCTTTCTACTTTGCACTTTTTGTATCTGTTCATGCATTGTGCTTTATGCTTTGCACTTTCTGTATCTATTCATACATTGTGCTTTCTGCTTTGCACTTTCCGTATCTGTTCATACATTATTGATTACATATCACTGCATTTTCTCTACAGCTATGGGTCTATGCATATTTTCCAGCTTTGGCTCCAGAGCCCATAGAGGAGCTCCCACTGGTAGTCCCTTACTCACGAAGGTATGACGGCCGGTACCAGAGTAGGACCCGCGAGACCTTCACATTCTTTCACCATTACTTGGACACTGTGGCCGCTCCTAAGGTAACCCGAAACACAGTCATTTTTCTTTACAACTGTTTTGATTCACGTTTAACAACTGATAGTAACTAATAGTCTGTACAACCTCTATTTGCAGATCATGTGGCAGCCATCGGCCATGATGCCAACTGGGATTCGGGACCAGTACGCTGGGGCCTGGGCCACTTCTCGCTTCTGCATTCTACTTGAGGGCCCAGTCTGCTGGGCTTGGTTCCTGAGTGAGCGGTTCATGTGCCAGACTATAGGCCTGCCTAACCCAATCGTCTCGATGGCACCGCCCGAGTCTGAGATCAACTGACAGCCTCACCGTAGATGTAGACACTCAGTCTATGGTGGGCTTGGATGCTGATTACTTTAGGGCAAAAGGCGACTATGCGACCTTCATTCAGACACACCTCATGCCATCACTGACAGGTGCTCGCAAAGGTGAGGAGGTAAGGGCTCCTGCTACGAGAGAGGCGACTAGGGTGACCAGAGCGACCAGAGTCGATGCTAAAGGGGCTTCCCGGGCGAGGCCAAGGACCGGTTGGCCAGAGCTTCCCACCGCGCTAACATGCCGACGGTATACTGGGGATGCTTACTAGGTCCTGATTGAGCCTGCAACGGCAGGACACGAGCTTGTCGGGGTTAGATGCCTGACTAAGGTATGGACCACTCTTTACAACTTGCACCCCACATTTCATTTCAGATATATTTATTGCGAACACTGATTATCTAAATGCATTTGCAGGCATCCGTTGAGTACATAGGGGGAGCTCTCAAGCTGATAGCCTCATTGATGGGCAAGGTACAGAGGAGAGAGACACTGCTTGGCCTCCACGGCATCCCGATAATTTACTTCAGTTTGCACTTTATACTGTCAAATTTCCACTGATGCACTAGCATTGCAATTGAAGTCTTCCCAAACTGCATCTACCACACTGCACAGGCATACTGCATTCACACACTGTACTAACTTCTGCATAATCTCACGTCGTATACTATACTTGCATTTGATTCACACACTGCATACTATGCTTACGTCTGATACACATACTGCAACTGATACATGGCAACTGTCTTTTTAGATACTGGGTGCATCGGCGGCGGCGGCAGAACCAGCACTAGCACTAGCACTAGTACTGACAGTACCTCCTCCAGCAGAAAGGGGGAGAGGCAGAGACAGGAGTACCCAAACCCAGAGCAGTCCTTTAGAGCCTATCTTGCGCGACGATGATGCTGAGACCAATGATTCCGCGGAGGCAGCGAGTCAGCATTTTGAGTCGTCCGAGAGTAGAGATGATGATATTGGCTTGGGTTCGGAGAGCGGAGGAGACGATGTTAAGGAGGGTTCTAGAGTAGAGAGCGGAGACAATGCCGGCTCTGGTTTCGGCTCAGAGACAAATTCAGACAGCGGAGCCGATGGAGATAATGCCCTAGAATCCTTTCCTCTAAGGAAGAGGACGAAGAAAGCCTCTTAAGTCTGAGGCGGCTGGCACTGATTTTTTATATTTTTGCTTAGTTTCTTTTTGTTTGGTAGCATTTAGCACATGGTATAACTTTAGGAGGTTTTATTTTGCTCTAAAACTTATACTCCCCATTTTGTAAAAACCATGACCAGAATAAAACCTCACAATTTTTATGAAAAGAGTGTTGTTATTTTTTGCATCATGAACACCATATTGGCATGAAAATGAACATGGAATCGAAATGGCAAAGGGCACTTGATTGAAACAATGTTCTTAATCAGGTAATGAACCGACCAACACCTGAAATGCAAAATACAAAATACAACTACATAAACAACATAGCAACAACTAAACAAAACAACTCAAATACAACTCAACAAACTTGCTAAAAACCAAAAAGACTCAAAACAAGACTTTAAGACACACAAAGAGCAGAACAAAACACATGCTTTCAGCATTGTTTAGCACAAAGGTGGATAGCAAGCCTGAAAAGGAGGCTACCGGCCAGGAAAGGAGATTGCCGGCCATATGCCGATCACAGAGATGGCTTGCCAGCCACCTGTCGGCCATCAATGTAAAGAACCTTCAGATTATTGACAGTTGGCTTCCACTCACTGCCTTATGTTTTACAAAAGGTTGGACTTCGGGAAATCTTCTCCAAAACTTCATTTTAGCTGCAAATTCTTCACAAATGGAACCATTTTTCGCCAAAAAACTCTCGGACTGGATTGCAACTTTGGACGACTCAGAAAAGGTAAATTTTTGGGGTTTCGACATAAATGCATTTTTTTCGTTGAGCCGAACTCAACCTTGTTTTCTGTTCCTTCATGTCATGGCTAGATGCTGGGACCTAATTACACACTTCTTTAGCTTCGGGGGGCAAGAAATATGCTCGACAATTAAAGAATTTTAGGCGTTAGTGGAATCCTGGCACGATGAGGAAATCATGCCTCAGCCCCGTTTTGGCCACGCTCAAGCTTTGGGACGAATGTGTGGGCTTACTCTACACGAGGCTCGATCTCTGGCCCACAACGGAGAACTGGACATTTCCAGTTTGATCCATCGATTTTCCGACGTTGGTGACCACAACAACCTTCTTTCGCGGGGTTTTCGACAACATGCCCTCTGCTTGTGCATGCTTGCACATTTTTTTCTTACCCCTAGTTTTGGTGGATCTAGCATTCATTTGATCGAAGTGGTGCAAGGCCTAAAAGAAGGAAATAGATGCATTGGTTTGGCACTGGCCGAGACTTTGATGGGCTTAGATGCCTTCCATCGGCGAGAGACTACCAGATTCACGGGGCGTCCACTACTCCTTCAGGTAATGTTTCCCACCCTTTCTCATATGTGTTTCTCACACCACTTTGCACTCATGCTCTATTTTTCTCTCAAAACCCTTTTCCCACTCTTCTCTCAACATAGATCTCTCTTTTCTTTCATCCCTTCCTAGGTGTGGCTTTTGGATAAGCTGAAGGTGGTGGACTCTGGCCCTGAATACTCAGCTTGAGGCTATTTCTTCTGCCACCAACTAGTGGATTTCCCGAATGAGGGATGGTGGTGCCACTGGATGTGCAACAGGTCTGCTGCTGACATAGCTTGGTGTTGCCCTTGGCTCAATCTGACCGAGATGATCTACAGCATGGCTCGACAATTTGGGATACAGCTAATCGGCCTCACACACTATGTCTTCTACTTCCCTTTCCGGTTCAGAAGTCAGTTCGGGCACAATCAAACCTGCCCAGAGAAGGAGGTGGAGTACCCAGTTTCATTCCCCATCCATGGTTCACACTTGGCTAGGTACCTCACTGCCTGGAGGATGAAGGAGCTTCTAGCCCCTTGTCCCTAGTTTCAGTTGCGCCCTTTCTGGCGAGTGCTTGGCTCGGCTCGACGATAAGGCATAAACCGGGCCCACTTTGGCATTAGAAGCTTCCACAAGCACGAGCGGGGGACACAGGGGCACCTGACTCGTCTACGCCTCTAGTTTATTGCTTTGACCTTTCTTTTCAAGTTTCTTTAATGTAATAAAAGCAACTTTGATTTGTATCAAGGAGTTTGAGGACTTTGTATTGAAATCAATGAAATTAAAGTTGTGAGCACTAAATTTTTTTTCCTTTTGGTCTAAAAATGGTCTAAGTTGTAAAAGGTAGAATTTGAACAAAATCAACTTTTATTAAAACTTTTCAAAACCATTTTTGAAAAGGATCACCACTTGACACACACAAAATCAATCCTCGAGATGTACAACCTCGAATCAAAAGATCTTAAATTGCCCCTTGATTGAACACCACTACTCTTCATTGTATTGTAACCAGCTCTTCTCCTTAGAGTAAAGGTCACAACCAAACTCTCAGATAACGAACGAACAAAGATGACCTGATCAAACACATGGATAGGACAGTTGAGTTGGAGGTGTTTACGGCTGGACTTCAGGATGAAGTTGCCTATGTATCCCGAAGATGGGAATCAGGTCTTACGTAGTTCAGTTTGGGTTCACTCGAGTATTAACTCTCTCCTTTTGTGCTCTAACTTTTGCCAAGGCCGCTGTTTAGGGTTTTCAACCTTACGAGCTCAGTTTTTCTTTATTTCTAATTTTTCGCGCTCTAACTTTTGCTTAGGTCGCCCTTCCGGGTTTTGGCCTAGGGAGCCTCATAGGGATAGTATTTTTTCAACTTGTCCATGTTGATTGGTTGGGAAAATTCCAGGCCATCCAGGTCCATGAGAATAACAGCTTCACTCGACCAGATAGTTTTGATGATGTAAGGACCAGTCCAATTGGGTCTGAACTTGCCCCTAGGGTCATGGATGGGAGCTCGGTTGTCTTTTAGCACCATATCTCCCTCTTTAAGATTCTGGGACTTAACCTTCTTATTAAAAGCTCTAGCAATTCTGCGTTGATAGCCCTGAACATGGTACAATGCTTTTAGCCTTCTCTCATCGAACAACATCAGCTCCTCGAACCTACTCCGCTGCCAGTCCGCCTCTGCTATTTAACACTCAGCCATAACTCGCAGTAACGAGACTTCTATTTTAATTGGCAGAACAGCTTCCATCCCGTAGACGGGAGAATAAGGTGTTGCCCCTACAGACGTCCGGATTGAAGTTCTATAACCCCAAAATGCGAATGGCAATTTATCTGGCCAGTCCCTATAGGTCTTAACCATCTTCTACAAAATATGATTGATGTTCTTGTTGGCGGCCTCAACAGCTCCGTTGGTTTACGGCAAATATGTAGATGACTTGTGAAAAGCCACATTGTATTTCTTCTACAAGTTTATCACTTCCTTCTTGAAGTGGTACCATTATTTGATATAATCTCGTTTGGGACTCCGTATCGGCAAATGATGTTGTTTCGGATGAACTTAGCCACATGCGTTGCTTTCAATATGACATAAGACTGAGCTTCCACCCATTCTGTGAAGTAATCAATTGCCACCAGAATGTATTCATGCCCATTTGACCCTTTCGGTGTAACTGTGCTGATGACGTCTATTCCTCAGACTGAGAACGGCCATGGTGAAGTCATATTATACAGTTTCGACGGCGGGATGTTCATGCGATTGTCATGCTGCATTTGTGGCATTTGTAGCATCACCGAACAAAACCAATACAATCCTCCTCCATAGTGGACTAGTAATAACCTTGCCAAAGAATCTTTTGGACTAACATCACTCCGTTCATGTGCGTTCTGCATTCCCCTCCATGGATGACCTCCATCAGGCGCTTTGATTCATCTTCTTCAACACACAACTTGTGCATTCCCAGATGACCTCCCTTGCACAGTTTACCTCCGCAGATAATAAATTGAACGGCTATTCACCGTATCCCCCTTTTGTCATTGGCATTTGCCCCTAGTGGATAAATTTCCTTTTCCAAGAAGTTCCAGATATCGTAGTATCAGGGGTTTTTGTCTTGCGCTTCATCAATTGCCGGGATAGTTTCATAGGTAGCGTGTACTTTTGCTCGATGATGATTGAACGCATCCGGACTCCAAGCGGGATGTCTATCATGGAAGATAGAGTTGATAAGGCATCATTGAACCTGTTATTCTTTCTTAGTAGATGCGTGAAAGTCAACTTTTCAAACCTAGGAATCAGAACATCCAGGGTTTGGTGATAAGCCTTCATCTTTTCTTCATTGACTTTCCAGTCTCCATTGGCTTGCGAAACAACTAGGTTTGAGTCCCCGATGACATCCAAACTTTTTGTCCCTAGTTCCAGGGCGATTTACAAACTAGCGATACACGCCTCATACTCTGCTTTATTATTGGACACCTTGAACCGGAGTTTGAAGGCTAAAGGTATATGGGAATTGTCGGGTGCTATCAGCAACACTCCTATCCCATAACCACACTGATTGGACGCTCTGTCAAAATACATTGTCCAAGTCTCCTCCTCGACTTGTAGAATGGCTTCATCTGGGAACAGGTATTCCACCGCTTCATCCTCTTTCTACTAGGTGATCTGCCAGGAACTCCACTATAGCTCTCCCCTTGATCGACTTGCAAGTAACATACTTGAGATCAAATTCGGAAAGAAGAAGCAACTAATGGGCTAGCCTACCCGTAAACGCTGGTTTCTCAAAGAGATATTTGATGGGATCTAATCTTGAAACCAGAATTACGGAGTGAGCTAATAAGTAGTGCCTCAACTTCCTAGTAGCCCATGCCAAGGCTAAGAAAGCTTTCTCCAACGGAGTGTAGCGGGTCTCGTATTCCAGCATTATCTTACTCAAGTAATAGATGGCTTTCTCCACCCTATCATCAGATTCCTGAGCAAGCATGCATCTCGTTGTTATGTCTGTAACTGACAAATACTGTCACGACCCAAACCCACCCCTAAAAGTTTGGTCCAGGACCAGCTTGTACATAGGCCTCAAAACAGAATTTGAGAATCATATTTAATCACATACGGGGCCTTAAGCGGAAACAATATCAATAAAAGACAACATCCATTGAGCTTGTGCATACATGATGGTTTAATTGAATATAAGCATTTAAATACATTCCCATAGTTACATATACAATCACAGAATTATGCAGATCTCACACACACTTATATAAGACTCCAAAAATTGCATAACTCTCAGTAATCAAAATTAAGGCCTCAATACGGAGGCATACCCCAGACGGCTTGGCAAGTAGGTTGACCCCAATACAATTCTAGTGTCAATCCCCGATGGCTCACTTACATAAACATACATAAAACTGAGTGAGCAAGGATGAATAATAGTACGTGATAATCCAATAAATAACTTGAATCACAAGGTATATAAATGCAGAGAACTTATCGTTAATCTTATCCTGTGGTTACTTTCAGAACGGGTATAGGCCCAGTTTTTAATCAAAACGGCTTTAAGCCCTTGAATAGAGTGGCGTTGAGCCCTTAAACAGAGTGGCGTTGAGCCCTTATCAGAATGGCATATAGCCCTTATCAGAATGGCATTAAGCCCTTTTATGTATGTATGAACTCAAGAGGGTGGCTCGCACGGATTCTAGAGGTGACTCGCATGGCAACACTTAGTTCCGTGCAGCACTTTGTTTCATACTAACAGATCATACAGAATGGCCATAGGCCCAGATGTCATAAATTGGCCATAGGCCTCATAGATGTTACAGAACGGCTATTAGCCTCATAACTTTCACAGAACGGTCATAGGCCTCATAACTTTCACAGAACAGCCATAGACCTCATAACTTTCACATCGGCTTTAAGCCTGGTTCACATATGTATGGACTCAAGAGGTGGCTCGTACGGATTTTAGAGGTGACTCGCATTGCAGCACTTAGTTCCGTACAGCACTTTGTTCCATTCCAGGAAACAATTATATTATTAGGTTTTAATCATCCATATATTATCATAGCATAGCATCACCGGAACGGATGAACAGAAGCAGAAACAGAAATAATCTCAGATTCTTAAGAATACCATTATGCAATGGTGCACATAAGTTTCCCATGGTTTGGTTACAGATTGATACAAGTGTCTTGCGTATAACAGAATAATAATAATATTAACCATTAACAGAGGGCACATATATCATTACAGTACGCTTAATAAGAACAGAACAATTCACATTCTAACGTGGGTCACATAATGATGTTAAACATTTGCATTCATGTCATAGGTTCTTAACGGCCTTGGGTCCATATGTAACACAACAGAATAATCTCAGATTCATACAGATACCTTGGCTCAAGGAAGAACATAAGTTTCATTTATTCGTTAAGAAACGACGTAGTCTGCTTACGAGTAACAAAATGTTAATATCAATTATTAATAGCACACACAATGTACTACACAGTACTACTACTCACAGTGGTAGGTCTCTGATAGCGGTGGAACGATGTCCTCGTCTTAACCTACAGACACAATGCACCTAGCAGATTATGAGGATCAAACCAATCTCTTTCTTATTTCTTAATCAATAACCATGGTGGTTCTAAACTCATCTGTCCTCCATAGGTTATAATCCATGCCTCAGAAGATAGGAGGAATCGATAGGAAAATAGTTTAAGTGAAGAAATGGTACAAAATCGGTAGACAGAAAGTGAGCAACTCTCACTAATTTGGGCATAACTATTTCTGTACTTAGAATTTGGGAGTGAGACTACCACCAATGGAAACCAGACTTCCAGGGCTTGATTTTAGGCTCAAGAATCACTCAAAACGGAGTCCGGATGCAACAGATATGCTTGTTCAAAGTTACCCAGTAAATGTTGAAACAGGGGTGGCCGCTCGTGCGCCCACCTTGGCCGCTCGTGCAGCCCAATCCCGCTCGAGTGGAATAACCCGGCCGCTCGAGCGCTCAAAAGAAGAATGAAAACCCCCTTTTTTCCTTCATGTCTGCTCGTGCAGTGCCCATGGCCGCTCGTGCGGTCTGGGAAAAAACAAACAGTCCGAAAATGGGTTTTTTTTTGCTCCAACAGTTGATCTATCCATTTTTTTTAGCTTGATTTCAAGTCTAATTACTCAAAAACATGTATAATTCCTTCCAAAACATAATCAACTAACATCATCAAATAGAATCTCATCTTTTCTATATATACAACCTTCCATTATATATGCCCAAATCATGTAAATATAACTTAGATTTAAGGAAAGCATAGATTAATTCCTTCTATTCAACCCACTCCATTCCTAATTCAACACGCTTAATCATTACATATCAAACTTCCAAATTAAACCTTGATTTCATGTAGTAGATGGATTCTCTACAAGGATAGTAGTTAGAGCCACATACCTTACCCCAAATCCTTGTTCTTCCCTTTAAGCTCTTCAACTTTCCCAAGCTTCTTGGTTGATCTCTTCCCTCTCTCTTCTATTTTCTTCAATAATCTTCAATCCCCCCATGGGCGTTGAGTTGCCTCTCCTTCTCTCTCTCACGGTTCACTCTTTCTCTCCCTTAGATATTTTTTGACCCAAGGTGATGAGTTCAACAACTCATATATCTATACATATATAATACACACATAAGTTCACCATAAAGGGGAAACCAAACGTGCCCTTACGAATCGCACAAAATCAATTTTCAATTAAACTTCTCAGATGACTCTAAAAATTATGCTGATCATAAATATGTCCTCGATTCTGGTTTCTGAAGCCTCTAAGGCCTTCAATTTGCGGTATAAAGTTAGCTACCCAAACGTGCATCAACGAATCAGACAAATTAGATTTCCAATTAATTTTCCTAAATTGTTCCAAAAATTCCCGTTAACATATTCAAGTACTCAATTTTGATATCTGAACCCATATAGGTCGGTAATTTCAATTTTAAATCCGTAACTCAACAGATAATGCTTCAATTCCAAAAGATATAATTAAATTAAAACACCTCATCCCATAGTTAAATATAGATGATTTCTTATACGCATTTTGAGATCATTACCCTCTCCCCACCTTAAGAAGTTTGGTCCACCAAACTTGATTTACCTTAACACGAGTCAAGATTCATCTTGGATATACAACATTTCAATAATTTAGGCATTCACACTCCTATACAATTAATTTCAATGGAGTTTGCTCCCAAAATCACAAGTAATTCATCTTTACTAACTAATTGGTAACCCAATTGATAATAATACTTAATAACATCAAAGCATTGTTATAACAACTTAAGGACATTGAGAAATGGGTTCACTCAAGTCTTCGATTACCTGTGACTCATAAACTATCATACATAGTTCAAGCTTTTTAGGTTCACAAACAATCCTAACTATCCTAATTTCTCAAAAGTTAAGGAAACATTTCCTACATAATCATGTTTCAAAGGCACATGCTTCTTACAACAATTAAACCCAGAATAACAAATAAGTTCTAAATCAACGACTTCGTGGCTCTTTGCTCACTATCAGAATTAGACTTATCCGTTCAAATCAGATTTTTACTAGACTCTAACTAACAACTCAAATCCCATATCAAGGAACTACATGTTAGAGTAAATTATTAGTAAAATCAAATACGGATCACACCTTAATGGTCACAATTCCCAAATTACAGTAAGGTATAATCATTTAAAATCATGGTTGCTTGGAAGATCTAAAGTCAACATCATGACATCAAGCACATAATACATTTCCATAAAGCTATTATATTCTTGTTCCATATTTAGTAAAATGTTCCTATCATGGACAAAAACATTTTCCAAAAATATATAATACATAAAGTTCTTCAAACCTTTCATAATTACACACAATACGTTGTTCAGAGACATGACTCAGAAACTTATCAGACCTTTCAAGGATTATCAAATGATGGTATAATTCCCAATAGCATTGAACTTATTTAAACTTTGACAAAACAATCTTATATTAGATAAGGCAGAATGACTTCAAGTTCAACATATTATTCACAGAGAATTCTTTAAGCATGCCACAACAAATTACCGTCCATGCGTAGCAAAATACCTTTTTCAAAAAACTTGTCATATTCTGAACAATCAGAGTTTCATAGTATCTCTAGCCATTTTGGGTGAAATTATTCGGAAAACTCATCATATCATAAACGTGACGGAGGTTCATAGCATATTTTATCATTTTAGAAAATACTTATCATATAGCATAACTATTTTCAAAATCATTCATACAGAAGTATCTTTACAAAGACATTACTCACTTAGGTCCATGGTCAACTCGCACAAGGTCACACTTTATTCATCTATGTCGGAAATACCGAATTTAATTAATGGTATGACATCTCTAAATAACACAGATCACATAAGTTTTATTCCAACAAGCACTTATTTTCATATCACAATAAAGGGACAAGCCTTGAATTAATTCTCATACAAATATTTCATCCTTATTCAATAATGGTGAGTTTATGATAACAATACATTAGGTTCAGAACGAAAATGCATCAGAACAACGTTAAGTTTTTCAGACAAATGACAGTCCACAAAAGAAACACAATTTTCCTTTTATTCACATTCATTCACAAGAATATATATATTCAATCTAAAAGGAGAAACAAAACCTCACTTACCATCCCATAGAAAGATTCACAACATAACCTTCTTTTCGCCAATGATCCACTTCAATAACTCAGCAACATATCATCTCACTATGTTAACAATACCCATTCATATTCTTACTCGAGGTAGGGCAACATAAGCAACACCCCATTCTTACTACCTTTCCCTCAAGACACTAAATAGAAATTGGCTTAATACATAATATCATACCAAGTCATTTACCTCTATGATTCAAGATTTCAGATAATATTTTCCTTCGCCAGTATACATATCTCAAGTTCCTCAACATACACTCTATCTCTACAAATTAACATAGTCAACACCACCAACATTCTAGTCAAAATTCCAATTTCCCTGCATCACTAAACTTCTATAAAATTCCACCAAATACTATGTGATCACAGATCATAATGCTTGTATTTATTAACATTCCATATCATCCCTACTCCTAGGGTCATAAGATGCAAATTGTTAACATATTACATATCATTCATTAATTACTCCATAACACATAGTTTCACATTTTTAATCATAACACACACATGTATACAAAAAAAATGTGGATGGGGCAGTTCCTTCATCTTTGCTTCTTATATCAAGCCATTCTCTAATTCTCAAATCCCACACTCGTTATTGATCATCGCATTTCTCAATTGTCACAATTCCATACACTTAATTCATCAACCACACCTCAGTTTCCCTGAAAGTTCTTATGGTTAATTTCATATATAATCCATATTGAAACTACATTTAGACTTTATTCACATCATGTTTCCACAAACATGCTTATACTGACCAATTTTAATGTCCTAGGGACATCAATAGTCTACATCTTTCATCGCTTTAGCCTCAACGTCATACTCATTACACAAACTCATTTTCATTTCATAACAACGATCAAATCCTCTTTAGTGACAAAACTCAGTCTATGAAATAACACATGGATTTCCTTCTATTACTTAAAGTCTATAAGAATTCATACTCTAAATCTCAATACTTAACTTACTGCACGAGCACACATACATCTTCTAAAATGCATATCACATCCTTTCGTTACTAGATGCATGCAACTTAAATGCATTCTAGACACTCTAATACTCAATGGACACGTGTGTGAGATCTTAACTCGTGCTCTGATACCACCTGTCACGACCCAAACCCGCTCCTAAAAATTTGGTCCATGACCGGCCTGTACATAGGCCTCAAAACAGAATTTGAGAATCATATTTAATCACATACGGGGCCTTAAGCGGAAGTAATATCAATAAAAGACAACATCCATTGAGCTTATGCATACATGATGGTTTAATTGAATATAAGCATTAAAATACATTCCCATAGTTACATATACAATCACAGAATTATGCAGATCTCACACACACTTATATAAGACTCCAAAAATTGCATAACTCTCAGTAATCAAAATTAAGGCCTCAATACGGAGGCGTACCCCAGGCAGCTTGGCACGCAGGTTGACCCCAATACAATTCTAGTGTCAATCCCCGATGGCTCACCTACATAAACATACATAAAACCGACTGAGCAAGGCTGAATAATAGTACGTGATAATCCAATAAATAACTTGAATCACAAGGTATATAAATGCAGAGAACTTATCGTTAATCTTATCCTGTGGTTGCTTTCAGAACGGGTATAGGCCTAGTTTTTAATCAGAACGGCTTTAAGCCCTTCAACAGAGTGGCGTTGAGCCCTTAAACAGAGTGGTGTTAAGCCCTTAAACAGAGTGGCATTGAGCCCTTATCAGAATGGCATATAGCCCTTATCAGAATGGCATTAAGCCTGTATCAGAATGGCATATAGCCCTTATTAGAATGGCATTAAGCCCTTTTACGTATGTATGAACTCAAGAGGTGGCTCGCACGGATTCTAGAGGTGACTCGCATGGCAGCCCTTAGTTCCGTGCAGCACTTTGTTTCATACTAACAGATCATACAGAATGGCCATAGGCCCAGATGTCACAAATTGGCCATAGGCCTCATAGATGTTACAGAACGGCTATTAGCCTCATAACTTTCACAGAACGGTCATAGGACTCATAACTTTCACAGAACGACCATAGGCCTCATAACTTTCACATCGGTTTTAAGCCTGGTTCACATATGTGTGGACTCAAGAGGTGGCTCCTACGGATTCTAGAGGTGACTCGCATTGCAGCACTTAGTTCCGTACAGCACTTTGTTCCATACCAGGAAACAATTATATCATTAGGTCTTAATCATCCATATATTGTCATAGCATAGCATCACCGGAACGGATGAACAGAAACAGAAACAGAAATAATCTCAGATTCTTAAGAATACCATTATGCAATAGTGCACATAAGTTTCCCATGGTTTGGTTACAAATTGATACAGGTGTCTTGCGTATAACAGAATAATAATAATACTAACCATTAACAGAGGGCACATATATCATTACAGGACACTTAATAAGAACATAACAATTCACATTCTAACGTGGGTCACATAATGATGTTAAACATTTGCATTCATGTCATAGGTTCTTAACGGCCTTGGGTCCATATGTAACACAAGAGAATAATCTCAGATTCATACAGATACCTTGGCTCAAGGAAGAACATAAGTTTCATTTATTCGTTAAGAAACGACGTAGTCTGCTTACGAATAACAAAATGTTAATATCAATTATTAATAGCACACCCAATGTACTACACAGTACTACTACTCACAGTGGTAGGTCTCTGATAGCCGTGGAACGATGTCCTTATCTTGACCTACAAACACAATGCACCTAACAGATTATGAGGATCAAACCAATCTCTTTCTTATTCCTTAATCAATAACCATGGTGGTTCTAAACTCATCTGTCCTCCATAGGTTATAATCCATGCCTCAGACGATAGGAGGAATCGATAGGAAAATAGTTTAAGTGAAGAAATGGTACAAAACCGGTAGACAGAAAGTGAGCAACTCTCACTAATTTGGGCATACCTATTTCTGTACTTAGAATTTTGGAGTGAGACCACCACCAATGGAAACTAGACTTCCGGGGCTTGATTTTAGGCTCAAGAATCACTCAAAACGGAGTCCGGATGCAAAAGATATGCTTGTTCAAAGTTACCTAGTAAATGCTAAAGCAGGGGTGGCCGCTCGTGCGCCCACCTTGGCCGCTCATGCGGCCCAATTCCGCTCGAGCGGGCGCTCAAAAGCGGAATGAAAACCCCCTTTTTTCCTTCATGTCCGCTCGTGCGGTGCCCATGGCCGCTCATGCGGTGTGGGCAAAAACAAACAGTCCGAAAATGGTTTTTTTTATGCTCCAACACTTGATCTATCTATTTTTTTTAGCTCGATTTCAAGTCTAATTACTCAAAAACATGTATAAATTCCTTCCAAAACATAATCAACTAACATCATCAAATAGAATCTCATCTTTTCTATATATACAACCTTCCATTATATATGGCCAAATCATGTAAATATAACTTAGATTTAAGGAAAGCATAAATTAATTCCTTCTATTCAACCCACTCCATTCCTAATTCAACACACTTAATCATTTACATATCAAACTTCCAAATTAAACCTTGATTTCATGTAGCAGATGGATTCTCTACAAGGATAGTAGTTAGAGCCACATACCTTACCCCAAATCCTTGTTCTTCCCTTTAAGCTCTTCAACTTTCCCAAGCTTCTTGGTTGATCTCTTCCCTCTCTCTTCTATTTTCTTCAATAATCTTCAAATCCCCCCATGGGTGTTGAGTTGCCTCTCCTTCTCTCTCTCACGGTTCACTCTTTCTCTCCCTTTAGATATTTTTTGACCCAAGGTGATGAGTTCAACAACTCATATGTCTATGCATATATAATACACACATAAGTTCACCATAAAGGGGAAACCAAACGTGCCCTTACAAATCACACAAAATCAATTTTCAATTAAGCTTCTCAGATGACTTTAAAAATTATGCTGATCATAAGTATGTCCTCTGTTCTGGTTTCTGAAGCCTCTAAGTCCTTCAATTTGCGGGATAAAGTTAACCACCCAAACGTGCATCAACAAATCAGACAAATTAGATTTCCAATTAATTTTTCCAAATAGTTTCAAAAATTCCCGTTAACATATCCAAGTACTCAATTTTGATTTCTGAACCCATATAGGTCGGTAATTTCAATTTTAAATCCATAACTCAACAGATAATGCTTCAATTCCAAAAGATATAATTAAATTGAAACACCTCATCCCATAGTTAAATATAGATGATTTCTTATACGCATTTTGGGGTCATTACAAATACAGAATCAAAGGCTTCCCCGACTCTGGCGACGATAACACAAGTAGATTCTGAAGGTATTGTTTGATCTTCTCAAAAGTGAATTGCACTTTACCCAGAAAGCCTTGTACCTCATTTTCAGTCCTTGGTGGTGTCATTTCTAGGATAGCCTTGATTTTAGAAGGATATACTTCGATGCCCCTCTATGTGATCAAAAAGTCCAGCATTTTCCTTGCTGTTACACCGAAAGTACACTTTTGCAGATTCAACCTCAGTCTGTATTCTCTGATCCATTAAAATAACTTCTTCAAGGTGGTGTAGTGGCCCTCTCTTTCTTTAGACTTGACAATGATGTCATCCACGTACACCTCAACCTCTTTATGGATCATATCGTGCAGAATAGTGGTTGCAGCCCTTTGATAGGTAGCCCCGGTATTCTTCAGCCTAAACAGCATAACCCGATAGCAGTAGGTACCCAACGGCGTAGTAAATGCAGTTTTCTCTCTGTCTTTGGGCACCATTAGAATCTGGTTATATGTCGAAAATCTATCCATAAATAAGAGCAATGCATGGCCTGTGGTGAAGTCTACCAACTCATCAATATGTGGCAAGGGAAAATCATCCTTCGAACTAGCCTTATTCAGATCCCTAAAGTCGACACAGACTCTGATTCTATCATCCTTCTTTGGGACTGAAACAATGTTAGCCAACCACGTTGGATACTCAAACACAAGTAAAAACCCAGCCTCAATTTGTTTGGTAACTTTTTTCTTAATTTTCAAAGCCCAATCCAAACGTATTCTTTGTAACATCTGCTTGACGGGTCGGTGTAGCTCAGCTTTTTCGCGCCCCCTTTCGGAAGGTTTGAAAAAAAACCTTATAGTTCGGACTCCCGTAGTTCTGAATCTAATCTCACAAGTGCAATGTGAAATTGATAAACACCAAAGAGTTCAAATTCGATAAATTGTTTTGGAAAATTGATTTTGAATCAAAAGTACCAAAATTGGACTGCTTTTCCAGATACAGAGTTGCCACCTAAATATTTTATTTTGGAAAAATTTAGGAAACCCATGACTTGTGCCAAAGGCCACGTATCCGTCATCACCAAAGTTGTCTTGCCTTAGGAACTTAGGTACGAGAGGGAAAGGTCATGAATTGAGCACTCCCACTCCCTCGATCAAAGATCGGCCTCTACTAATCATGATATGATTTTTTATAAACATTATGTGTTCTTATTCCGGTTATTAAACTAGCTTTACTATGTGATGTGCGTAAGCAAGTATAGACTAGTTTGCTCAAATTGGAACAATACAACTCATGTTTATTTGTGAAAATGGTTTGAATTTGTCACCAAACACAATGGGCTTAAAACATGATTTGCCACTCAACAAAGTGGGCTTAAAATGCACATTCGTTGAATTGTTCCAATTCAAACAACAAGCCTTCATCCAAAGGCATTCAAGCAGTTTCGCACTTAAGCACATAGCTCATGGCAAGCATGCGAAACATGGCAACATTCACATTCATGCAAGTATGCTAAAGCATAAAAACTCACCTAGTACTCCAAGCTAGGAAGATATGAGTTAGTGAAATAAGCATGATTCCTAACTATGCAAGATGCCCGATGCAACACATGCAATAATGCAATTAATAGGCTCGGTTACTAATATGACATATGAAGCAATTTGAGACATGTGGTTAAACACGTATTCAAAGAATTATTGAAATAGCAATGCAGTTTGAATGATGCGCCGAGTCTCGGTGCATGCAATACAAATGAATGGATGCAAGCATGCGATATGTTAAGTTGAAATATGCCCCTGATCTAACCATCAAAAACAATTAAAGAAAAGGAAGAAAGACATGGGATTGGAAAGCATACACAAGCACACACACTTATTACAACATTACGCCCTCGCGAAGGAGGGTTCGAATGAATAAAAGTTAACTAGCTAGCTACGCTAATTAAGCTAACTAATTATTACAAAACTCAAATTAATTAATTATTCTAGCTAACTAATTACAAAACGAAATTGAATAACTAGTTAAACTAACTAATTATTTACAACACTTAATTAGCTATAACTAATTAATTACAACACATATTTGATCTATTGCTAATTAAACTAATTAGCTAATCCCGGGAAGTGAGAGAGGCCCATGCATGCTTGCTTTCCACATGAAAAGCCACTGCCTTGTTGCTGAATGCCTTTGTTTGCACATTTGAACACTGACAATGCTAACACTTCCAGAACACCTCTGCCCCACCTTACCAACACACTATGCAAATTTCACTGATGGCCGACAAGGGGCAGATCGGCTACCAATGGTGGCCGGTCAGTTTCCACTAGTGGCCGGTCGGCTACTTGTGGTGGCTGTCGGCCACTGGTAGCCTGAACTTCCTTGCTGCAATAGAGAGCAAACAGAGCAAAACAGTGTATTTTTCAAGGGTTGTTTGCACACTTTGCCTCTCATTTTCATGGGGAAATCAAAGGAGAGACAAAATTTGGTTCACAAACCATCAATCAAGCAATTTCATTGCATGATGGCTTCTGAAACCAATTGTGCAAGTTTAATAAATGCAAAATGAGACCAAAATGACCATCACCCTATCATGCATGATCAAGGGTAATAGAGACCTAGGAAAGTGGCACATTTCATCACTTTTGAGTATGAAATGTTCCATTTTCCTTGTGTTCATATTAACGTCTGATTTGAACACACGCAATGCAACACAAAGAGTTGCTTATCTTGCCTATTTTACTTGCCAATTTTGTTTACACATTTTAGTTATCAAATCTTTCATTAATCAATTTGTCCATTGATGGGTGTCTTCTCAGATGAAAGAAGTGTTAACCAAGGGATAGTTTAAGGCATGAGAGAAGCTTCATGCCGTTGGTAATGAACCCTCAAAGGAGAATTAAACCATTAAGTATGAGCCTCAATCCCAAGCTTAAACAACCCTAAGCTTGAAACAACCCTCAAAACAAATGAAAAAGTGAAGAAATGAGAGAGATTACAGAGATTATAAGTGCTGAAATTAGGTGAGAAAAAGCACTAAAACATGCAATCAACTCAAAGCAATGGTGGTTAAAGCCTTAAAACACCAGGCTAGTGAAAGGACTTACACCTCAACTATGCAATACAAGACTTAAAAGTACCAAACAGCCAAAGCAGTGGCAAAACAGCTCAAAACAGAGTTCAAAACATGCTGGACTTGAGCCACAAAAAGCTAAAACATTAAATTAATACATTGGGCTAACTAGGCATGCAAACAAGACACAAGGAGGGGAGGCTAACCCCTCCAATTTTGGACTTCAAAAAGTGATTTTTGCCACTGAAAAATCTCTGAAATTCAGTGGTTAAAAGGCTCAAAAAAGTTGGTTCGAAAGTGATGAACAAAGGTACAAAAGCTTTACAAACAAAGAAGTAAAACGGGTGAACCACCCATTAATTGAAAATGGCCTCAAACCAACACTTTTTGGCCACAAAAACAGAGTTTTTTACAGTTCAAAACCAGCCCCAAAAGAGTTGAAAAAGATGGCAAAACATGTGTGCAAAACAAGTATAAAAGGAGAGCGTTATACATCTTGAAGGGAAGACACAATTTGGCCAGCAATCCAAGCCAAAACCTCCTCTTAGAGCTCAAAACAAGTCTCAAGCTACGTCAGTCCAAAGACTAGCAACTTTTGTTAAGGATTGATAGACAAAAGTGGAGTGTATCCGAGCAACTATGCACAAAATTGCTAGAGAGAAAGAATTTTGTTCCAAAATTGCTAACCCTCCAAAATGGGGGAGGAACCCCTCTATATATAGAAAAACAAGCCTTGAACTTAGAAACATCCTACCATACACGTGTAGGGAGATGCAGCTCAATATGCTAACAGCTAGCACAACTGTCAACAAATATCTAGAAAAAGACACTGGTGGCCGTTGACCATCACTGGTAGCCGACTAGCCACCACTGATGGCCGACCGACCGACCACACCAATGGCCGACAACCATGAGCCATGGCCGACAGCCTATGCTGGTGGCCGACAGGTCACCACAAGTTCCAGGCTTGAAACAACAAGGTTTTGGTCCAAAACAAAGCACAAAATGGACAAGCTTTCAAGGCTCAAAGGCAGGGTGTTCCACCAAGGACTTCAGGCACTCAAAGCGAACAAATGCAATCGTAATCATCGAGTGCACAAGCGATGACGTCTAAGTCTTGAGGTCGGTCAAAAATTGGGTGTCTACAGTTGGCCCTCTTTGACAGAACTTGGAAGTCATGAAATGACGGGAGTGAATGTCAAAGCCCAGAGACGACCCATTTTTGACAAGGCCGAAGACTCGGACAAACAAAAAGGAAGACAAAAACAGTTGCGCCCATAGGCTGCCTACATATCCCTTTGCAAGGAATCAAACCAGCATAGTTCTGGGGCAAGATGCAAGTGATATGCACGATGCAACAACATAACTTATGATCATGCAATGAGACTGAGCAATGAAACATTTAAATGCAAATGCAATGCAGTGAAAATGCCACATTCAAACAAACTGAAACAAGATACAACAATCCAAACATAAAAATAAATAAGTAAATGAACACGCCACGTGATCATGAGCCAAACCATATTTCATGTAGAAAGGATGTAAGAAAACTATGCAAGCTTAACTACACTACGCGCAGGAAAGGAAAAAAGTAACATAACCATCGGGCTCACCCAAGGTTTCAACCGAGATCCTAACGCGCTGCATGCGAGAGGAGGGAAAATGATATAAACACCAAGCGCACCCGAATATTTTTTAACCAAAGCAAACAATCCTAACACATCTCACACAATAGGAGAAAGGTGAACAAATCCAAACACGTCTCATGCGAGAGGATAAAGTGAATACGTCCAAACACGTCTCACGCGAGAGGAGAAAGTGAATAAATCCAAACGCATCTCACGCGAGAGGATAAAGTGAATACGTCCAAATGCGTCTCATGCGAGAGGAGAAAATGAAAACGTCCAAACACGTCTCACGCGAGAGGAGAAAGTGAAAACGTCCAAACGCGTCTCACGCGAGAGGAGAAAGTGAATACGTCCAAACGCGTCTCACGCGAGAGGAGAAAGTGAAAACGTCCAAACGCGTCTCACGCGAGAGGAGAAAGTGAATAAATCCAAGCACGTCTCATGCGAGAGGATAAAGTGAATAAATCCAAACGCATCTGAGTACGTCCAAACGTATCTCACATGAGAGAAGAAACCGAAAATGTCCAAATGCGTCTCACGTGAAAGGAGAAAGTGAATACATCCATTTCAAAGGGCGCAATGATCTTACCTGGAACTCCTCTGAGTGAACCATACATACCATATTGTTTGCTTTCTCGAATGAACCCTACATACAATATCGTGCCTGTATAAAACTCAACAAATGCTATACAGTAAGAATGCATGTTCTATGTAAAGAAAACAGTCGAGGCAAAATGCTACATGAAGGCATATTTAACCCCAAGTACCAAATGCATGTCCTATGCATGATCGACAACATGTTCTATGCAAAGTACAAAATGCATGTTCTACGATTAACAGCATGTTCAATGCAAAGTACAAGATGCATGTTCTACGCATGATTGACAACATGTTCTATGCTAAAGTACAAAATGCATGTTCTATGCACAATTGAAATACGAATTCTGCGCAACAGCATATGTGAAATACATGTTCTACATACATAAGGAAGAGATGCATAGTCTATGCAAGAATGAAAGCGTATTCTATCGAAACAAGTTCAGTAACAACTTTCTGATTTACCTCTTGGAAAAGTTACGAAATGCAAAAATGATACACCTCGTTCAACAAGTGATGAACGACGATCACCGAAAACACAGTTTCGAGCTTCCACAGAGAGAATTTGAACTCAACAGTGACCTTTCCTTACACCTCCCGGGAAACAGGGACAAAAACAACATCAAGATTCAATGTAGGAGCACTGGGCACTGGACGACTGCCAGAGGATTGTGTCGGCCACCTGTTGGCCACTAATGGGGCCCGTAGGCCACCGATGGCAGATTGGGCCCTTTTTGGTCCTTTTGCCACGGGTCTTTAAGTAAAGGCCATGGGGCCTCATTTCCACACACCCTCATGTCTTCTCTCTAGATCTGCGCTTTCTATGCATTTTCCAACGTCCCACGCGAAGTTGATTCGCTAAATCCTCTTTGTTTCCTTCGTTTTGAACTGATTGAAATTTGATTTCGGTGCTTTTTTCTTCATTTTCACCACTTGAGGCTCGTTCCCCTCGAGTTTCTCTCAAGTTCTGTGCACTTTTCCCGGCTTTGACTTTTTCTCCTATTTTCTGTCTCCTAGGGTTTGACTTTTTTCAAGTTTACCCTACTTTCTCCATTTTCTTTACTTGTCATCGACTCTTCACCCATATTCCAGATAGCAGACGATATACCGCATGATGGAGCTCCTCCAGAGGCAGAGTTCGAGGTAGAGTTTTATTCTGAGGACGAGCTGGAGCCATTGCCACTGAGGGTACGACCCTTCGATCCAGTGAGATACTGGCCCTAGACACACATCCTGCCTGCCGGAGGTATTAGACGCTTTATTGATTTTGCTCCCGGTGCACAGGAGGTTCTCCTACTGAGGGAGCCAGCCTTGCGTCTTTCAGCCATTGTCGTTGAGGTATGGGCTCTACCCGCCGTTTTCAAGTTGCATTTCTTGCACCGTCTTTCATCTGACTGTACTTTCATAACTGCTTTATCTAATTCATCTCTACTTGATCTGTATGCATCTGTTCTTTGCCACAGGGTGAGTCATGCACCTTCAGGGGCTACGGTGCTACGACTGCATGGGACTGGTATGACGAGCTCCTTGCAGGAGTATGCCATATCATCAACAGGGCTGGTTTCGGCCTTTTCTGCTTTGGCCTGACGAGAGTCATAGCTAGCCATCTTCTTTTGGGGGCTCTTGTGGAGAGATAGTGGGACACTACCAACTCTCTCCACTTTTCCATAACCGGGGAGATGACGATGACTTCCTATGACTTTGTCATGATCACTGGCTTAGGCGTAGGCGGTAATCCGATCCCTCTTCATGCAGACATGAGAGAATGGGAGGCAGCTTGGATCGAGCTATTGGGGGCGCACCCACCTTTGTACCGGCCAGGCATGGTTAGATACAGTTGGATCGCGGAGCAGTCCCAAGGGACCAAGCCAGAGACAGTTGAGAAGACAAAGTAGTACACTCAGGGTTTTCTGATGTTCCTCCTTGGTACCACCTTGTTTGCGAACAGGAGGAACACCACAGGATTATACCTGCTGAGCGCATTGGTGACCCTTCCCCGGGTGAGTTCTTATGATTGGTGTGGAGCTGGCCTCGCCAGTCTATATGGCTATATGAGCTCGACCTCCCACCAGAGGAGAGACTTGATCGGAGGCTATTGGCGAGCCTGGGAGGTACAGATCTCGGTTCCCTCTTTGCATTTTACACTTTTTGTACAGCATGTCCTGCTTTGTATCTGTTCAACACATTTGCTTTTAGCTTTGCACTTTCTGCATATGTTTATGTTGTATGCTTTCTGCTTTGCACTTTCTATATTTGTTCAAATTCATGCTTTTTACTTTACATTTTTTGCATCTGTTCAAATTCATTGTTGACACATATCACTACACTTTCCTTGCAGCTATGGGTGTATGCTTATTTTCCGACTCTGGGCCTAGAGACTGTAGTGGAGCTTCCATTGACAGTCCCCTATTCATGGAGATATGACAGTTAGCTCCACCGTAGGACCCGTGAGCCCTTCTCATTTTTCAGGCACTACTTTGACATGATAGGTGCTCATGAGGTAACCCAAAACACAGTCATTTTCGTCTTACAACTGTTCTGATTCACATATTAGCAACTGACAACGGCTAATAATCTGTTCACCTTGTACTTGCAGATCACATGGCAGCCATAGGCCACAATGCCGACAAGGATTCAGGGCCAATATAAGGTGGCCTGGGGCATTTCTCGTTATCGCATTCTACTCGAGGGCCCAATTTGCCAAGCCTGGTTCCTGGGCGAGCGAGTCATGCGTCAGACCATGGGCTTGCCAGCTCCGATCATACCGATGGCATCATCAAAGTCCATGAGGTCAGCAGACAACCTATCTGCTGAAGAGGTCATTCAGTTCATGGTAGGCTTGGAGGCAGACTACTTTCGAGTTGAGGGCGATTATACGGTCTTCATTCAGACACACCTTATGCCACCTCTGATCGGTATTCGTAGGGGTGAGAGAGCGAGAGCTCCTGCTGCGAGGGCGGCACCTAAAGCGAATAGGGCAACCAGGGCTCGTGGGAGAGGGGCTTCTCGGGCGAGGCAGATGACTAGTTGGCCAAAGCTTCCTACTACACTTACATATTGGCGGCATATCGAGGAGGCTTACCAGATCCCTATTGAGCCTGCACCGGCCGGACACGAGCTTGCCGGGGTTTGAGGCCCGACTCCAGTATGTACCACAATTTATGTTTTGTATACCATATTTCATTTCAGTTATGTTTATAGCACACTTATCACCTCAACGCACTTGCAGGCTTCTATAGAGTACACCAGGGATGCTCTCGAGCTGGCGGCATCCTTGATGGGGATGGTGCAGAGGAGCATGAGCCTACTCAGTCTCTATGGTATTCAGGTAACTTTCTTCAGTTCACGCTTCATGCTATCAATCTTTCTGCTGATACACTAGCATTTCAACTGTCATCTGTTCCACATTGCAGTGATCTGATATATTGTATCTAATACATTGCACTCAAATACTGCATTCATACACTGTACTCGCACATTATATTTGACTTCTGCCTACACTCATGCTGCATACCATGCTTATTTGTGATACATGCACTGAAACTAATATATTGACAATTGTCTTTTATAGATCCCAAATATACTGGATGCATCAGCGGGAGCAGCACCAAGACCAACAGTACCTTCTCCAACAGTAGGGGGAGAGGGAGACGGGCTCCAGCACGCAGCCGAGGCAGAGCCAGGGGCACCCGAGATAAGAGTGGTCCGTCAGAGCCCATTCTGAGTGATAATGACGCCGAGACGATTGGCTCCGAGGAGGCAGCGAGTCCACAGTCTGAGTCCTCTGAGAGTGAAGATGACGACGACTTTAGATCTGAGAGTGAAGGTGATACTGAGCCAGGTTCTGAGGCAGAAAGCGGTGATGATTCCGGTTCCGGTTCGGCATCTGGTTCAGACAGCGGTACAGATGGAGACAGCTCTGAGTCCCCGCCCAGGAAGAGGATGTACAGGGCTTCTCGAGCCTGAGATGACTGGTGCTGATTTTCTGTATTTTTGCTTAGTTTCTTTTATTAGTAGTGTTGTCACATTGTATAGTTCAGACAATTTTTATTTGCTCTAAAATTTTGTACTGCACTTTGGTAAAAGCAACCATGATCGAAATGAAAACCAGTCTTCATTTGAAAAAGTGTTGTATTTTGCATCATGAACACCGCATTGCAAGAAAACGAGATTGATTTTGATAATGAAAACCGAACACTTGTATTGGCATGACGTTTTTAATCGGATAACGAACCAATCAACACTTAGCAATCAAAGTAATACAACTCGATAATCAAAATAGCAACAACTCAATAAAAAAAACAAAACAAAACAACTTGATACACAACAAAACAACTCGATAAACAAAACAAAACAACTCAAATAAAACTCAACAAACTTGCTAGAACTAAAAGGACTCAAAACAAGACCTTAAAATGCATAAAAAAAAAAAAAAAAAAAAAAAAAAAAAAAAAAAAAAAGAGGCTGTCGGCCACCAGAGGTGGTCGGTCGGCTACCAAAGTGGCCGGTCGGCCATCCATGTGAGGAATCTCCAGATTGTTGCCACCTGGCTTCCACTCACTGCCTTATCTTCTACAAAAGGTTAACCTTTGTGATTTCTTCATTTCAGCTACAAATTCTTCACAAAATGGAGCCATTCTATGCCGAAAAAATCTCGAATTGGATTGCAACTTTAGATAGCTCGAAAAAACTAAATTTCTGGGGTTTCGGCATAAACGCACTTTTCCCACTGAGCCGTTCTCCGCTTTGTTTTCCGTTCCTAGATGCCGTGACTAGATGTTGGAACCCGATTACATACATCTTTAGTTTCGAGGGACAAGAGCTATACCCAACAATCGAATAATTTCAAGTGCTAATGGAGTCCTGCCGTGATGAGGAAATCTTGCCTCTGCCCTATTTTGGTCATATTCAAGCTTTGGGACAGATGTGCGGGCTTACTCTACATGAAGCCCGTTCCTTTGCTCACAACGGAGAGCTGGACATTCCCAGTTTGATCCATCGATTTTCTGATGCCGGTGACCGAGGCTACCTTCTTTGGTGGGGTTTTCAATAACACGCCATTTGTTTGTGCATGCTAGCACATTTCCTCCTTGCCTCTAATTTCGATGGGTCTAGCATTCGATTAGTCAAAGTAGCCCAAGGTTTGAAAGAGGGCAAGAGTTGCATGGGTTTGGCGTTGGCCAAGACTTTGATGGGCTTAGACGCCTCTCATCGGCGAGAGATAAGCAAATTTACGGGAAGTCCACTACTTCTTCAGGTAATGTTTCCCAGCCTTTCTAATATTTGTTTCTCACATCTCTCGACACTCATGCTCTGTTTTTCTCTCTAAACCCTTTTCTCACTTTTATCTCAGCATACACCTCTCTTTTCTTTAATCTATCTTTTCTTTTGTCCCTCCCCAGATATGGCTTATGGACAAGCTGAAGGTAGTGGACTCTTGCCCCGCATACTCAGCCCGAGCATACTTTTTCCGCCAATAGCTAGTTGATTTTCCGAATAAAGGATAGTGGTGCCACTAGATGTACAACAAGTCTGCTGCTGACATTGCATGGCGTTGCTCTTGGCTTAATCTGACCGAAATGAGATACAGCATGGCTCGGCAACCTGGCATTGAGTTAATTGGCCTGACACACTATGTATTTTATTTTCTGTTTCGATTCAGGCGTCAATTTGGACATGATCAGACTTGCCCAGAGGAGGGGGTAGAATACCCAATTCCATTCCCCTTCCAAGGCTCACATTTAGCGAGGTACCTCACTGCTTGGAGGACGAGAGAGCTTTTGGCTCCTGCCCCTAGTTTCAGCTGCACACTTTCTGACGAGTGCCTGACTTGGCTCAAAGATGAGGCAAAATCCAAGCCCACTTTGACATCAGAGGCTTCCACAAGCACAAGCAAGGGACGTAGGAACACCTAACTCATCTATGCCCCTAGTTTATTGCTTTGATCTTTACTATTCAAGTTTTATGCATGTAATAAACGCAGCTTTGATTTGTATCGAGAGTTAGAGAACTTCATATTGAAATTAATGAAATTAAAGTTGTGAGCACTGAAAATTTTCCTTTTGGTCCAAAAATGGTGTAAGTTGTAAAAGGTAAAATTTGAGCAAAAATCATCTTTTATCAAAACTTTTTAAAACCAATTTCAATAAGGATCACCACTTGACACACATGGAATTAATCCTCGAGATGTACAACCCCAAATCGAAAGATCAAAAATTGCCCCTTAACTGAATAATACTGCTTAGCACCATAACTAGCTCCCAAAGAGGATCACAACCGAACATTCAGATAAAGAACGGACAAGGATAACCTGATCAAACACATGGACAGAATAGTTGAGTTGTAGGAGTTTACAGCCGAACTTCAGAATGAAGTTACCTACGTATCCCAAAGATGGGAATCAGGCCTTACGTAGTTCGGTTCAGGTTCACTCGAGTATTAATGCTCTCCTTTTGCACTCTAACTTTTGCCAAGGCCGCCCTTTAGGATTTTCAACCTTACGAGCTCAGGTTTTCTTTATTTCTATTTTTTTATGCTCTAACTTTTGCCTAAATCGCCCTTCCGGGTTTTCGGCCTAACGAGCCTTTCAGGGATAGTATTTCTTCTACTTGTCCATGTTGATCGGTTGGGAAAATTCTAGGCCATCCAAGTCCGTGAGATTAACAGCTCCACCTGACTAGACAGTTTTGATGATATAAGGACCAGTCCAATTGGGTCTGAACTTGCCCCTAGGGTCATAGATGGGAGCTCGGGTGTCTTTCAGTACCAAATTCCTTTTTTTGAGATTCCTGGACTTAACCTTCTTGTTAAAAACCCTCGCAATCCTACATTGATAACTTTGAACATAGTACAATGCTTTTAGCCTTCTCTCATCAAACATCATCATTTCTTCGAACCTATTCTGCTGCCAGTTTGCCTATGCTATCTGACATTCAGCCATAACCCATAGCGACAAAACTTCTATTTCGATCAACAGACCAACTTCCATCCCATAAACAAGAGAGTAAGGAGTTGCCCTAGTAGACGTCTGAATTGAAGTCCTATCAACCATTTTCTGCAGAATATGCTTGATGTTCTTGTTGGCGGCATCAACAGCTCCATTGGTTTGTGGCCGGTATGTGGATGACTTATGAAAAGCCATGTTGTATTTCTCCAACAAGTCGATCACTTCTTTCTCGAAATAAGAGCCATTATTTGACATAATCTCGTTTGGGACTCTATAACGGCAAAAGATGTTGTTTCGGATGAACTTAGCCACATGCACTGCCTTCAACACTGCATAAGACTGAGCTTCCACCCACTTTGTGAAGTAATCAATTGCCACCAGAATGTATTCATGCCCATTTGACCCTTTCGGTGTGACTGTGCCAATGACGTCAATTCCCCAGACTGAAAAAGGCCATAGTGAAATCATGTTGTACAGCTTCGCCGACGGAATATTCATGTGATTAGCATGAATTTGGCACTTGTGGCATCGCCGAACAAAACCGATACAATCCTCCTCCATAGTAGACCAATAGTAACCTTGCCTGAGAATCTTTCGGGCTAACATTACTCCGTTCATGTGTGCTCCACATTCTCCCCCATAGATGGCCTCCATTAGGCGCTTTGATTCCTCTGCGTCGACACACAACTTGTGCATTCCCAGATGACCCCTCTTGTATAGTTTACCTTCACAGATGATAAATTGAACGGCCATCCGTCGTATTGCCCTCTTATCTTTGGCATTTGCCCCTAGTGGATAAACCTCATTTTCCAAGAAGTTCCAGATATCATAGAACCAAGGGTTTTGATCTTGTACTTCGTCTATTGCGGCGATAGACTCGTAGGCCGGCGTATATCTCTGCTCAATAATGATCGGACACATCCGGACTACAAACGGGATGTCTATCATGGAAGATAAAGTTCATAAGGCATCAGTGCACCTGTTGTTCTCTCTAGTAGATGCGTGAAAGTCAGCTTCTCAAACCTAGGAATCAAAACGTCTAGGGTCTGGTGATAAATCTTTATCTTTTCTTATTTAACCTTCCAGTCTCCTTTTGCTTAAGACACAAATAAGTTCGAATCCCCAATGACGTCCAACCTTTTTGCCCCTAGTTCCAGGGCGGCTTCCAAACCAGCAATACACGCCTCATATTCTGCTTCGTTATTAGATACCTTGAACCGGAGTTTGAAAGCTAGGGATATATGGAAATTGTTGGGTGCTATTACCAACACACCTATCCCATACCCATATTGATTAGACGCTCCGTCAAAGTACATTGTCCAGATCTTTTCCTCGACTTGCAGAATAGCTTCATCTGGGAACAGGTATTCTACCGCTTCATCCCCTTCCACTAGGTGATCTGCCAGGAACTCTGCTACGGCTCTCCCTTTGACAAACTTGCTAGTAACATACTTCAGATCAAATTCGGAGAGAAGGAGCAACCAACGAGCTAGCTTGCCCGTAAGCGTTGGTTTCTCAAAGAGATATTTGATGGGATCTAATCGCAGAACCAGAATTACGGAGTGAGCTAACAAGGAGTGCCTCAAATTCCTAGTAGCCCATACCAAGGGCAGGCAAGCTTTCTCCAGCACAGTGTAGCGTGTCTCATAATCCAGCTTTTTCTTACTCAGGAAATAGATGGTTTTCTCTACCCTATCCTCAGATTCCTGAGCAAGAATGCATCACATTGTTGTGTCCATTACTGATAGATACAAAATTAAGGGCTTTCCTGGCTCTAGCGACAACAACACGAATGGATTCTGAATGTACTACTTGATCTGCTCAAAAGCAAATTGACATCGGCCATCCCATTGGAATTTCTTTCCTTTCTTCAGGAGACCAAATAGTAGTTCGTAAGTCAAGGTTAATTTAGAGATAAACTGTCTTATGAATTGCACTTTACCCAGAAAGCCTCGCACCTCCTTTTCCGTCCTTGGTGGTGACATTTCTAGGATGGCCTTGATTTTGGAAGGATCTACCTCGATGCCCCTTTGTGTGATCAAGAAACCCAGCATTTTCCCTGCTGTTACGCCGAAAGTACACTTCTGTGGATTCAACCTTAGTCTATATTCTCTGATCCGTTGAAAGAATTTCTTCAAGGCAGTGTAGTGGCCCTCTCTTTCCTTGCACTTGACAATCATGTCATCCACGTACATCTCGACCTCTTTATGGATCATATCATGTAGAATTGTGGTTGCAGCCCGTTGATAGGTACCCTGGCATTTTTCAACCCAAACGGCATTACCCTGTAGCAGTACGTTGCCCATGGCATGGTAAAAGCGGTTTTCTCCCTATCCACGGGTGCCATCAAAATCTGGTTATACCCAGAGAATCCATCCATGAAGGGGAGCAATGCATGGCCTGCAGTAAAGTCCACTAATTCGTCAATGTGCGGCAGAGGAAAATCGTCCTTCGGACTGGCTTTGTTCAGATCTCTAAAGTCCACACATACCCGAATTCTGTCGTCTTTCTTTGGCACTAGAACAATGTTGGCCAACCAAGTTGGATAGCCAGATACTAGCAAAAACCCTGCGTTTATCTGCTTGGTTACCTCTTCCTTAATCTTCAAAGCCCAATCAGGGCGTATTCTCTGCAACTTCTGTTTGATGGGTCGAGCCTCAGGGTCAAGAGGGATCCGATGTTGTACAATCTCAGGATGGATTCCAGGCATGTCTTCGTAGGACCACGTGAAAACATCTTTGAAATCTTTTAATACAATGACTAAGCACTCACGCTCCTCCGAAGACAACGTGGACTCGATTTGGACCAAACGCGGATCCTTCTCAGTACCCACATTAAAAGCAATGATTTCATCAGCAAGGGGTTTTACAAACATCTCCTCCTCTCGATTAATCAAATTTTCCAAAGCCAGAGGAACTCCTTCCTTATCATTTTCATCAAAATTTTGAAAATCATGATCAATGTAATAAACAAGAGGCACAGAGAAATACTCAGAATCTGCAGTGGCATTCTCATTCAAAAGGTCCAGTTCATCCAATTCCTCGGTTACAACCGACTTAAAATAAAAAGAAAAGGACGAACTAGACGAAACCTCGACATCTAGGTTATCAACCCCAGGAATACTGGACCCAGACTCAGAAGAACCGAAATTTGATTCCGACTCCACAGACTCTGTGGAATCAAATTCTGGTTCACTACCCGACTCAGAACCGCTAGATAGGTAGCCCTCCTCCAACTGCCAAATGAGGGATGGTGCATTAGATGCATCCAAGATCCTGTTAGACGGGTTCACCCCGAGTTGGTCCCCAATCATGGAAACGGTCTAGTTATCCCCCAAGCTCTCTGACTTGATCAAAGGATCCAAAAGGAGACATGTCAGTGCTGCTCCTATCTCAGGCTCATTGCTATTGGAATCACTTTTTGTGCTCTTCATAACTTCAACAATTGGTCCAGCTATTTCCTTCGTATCACTGTCTTGAAGCTGCAAGTCGAAGAAAATTTCAAAGCTAGGAACCCGTTGCTTCTCAGAGTTAAACTAGGGTTCGAGGAAACCACAGAATGGGAAGTCTTCACCCTCTCGAACAAAATAACCATTCAGGGTTCCCCGAATTGGTCGGTGCACAAGCTCGTAGCGCTTCCCGGTCTGCTTAGCTCTGGCTCTTCTGGACATCTCTTTCCCTTTTCTCACCCAGTCCTCTTTGGTGGGCGTATAGCCAAGGCCAAAGGCATGCTGGTTATGTGGCACATCGGCCAATGCAGTAATGCCTTTCCGATCGCTCCTCCCTAATCCCATTCCAGGCATATGCTGTAGTTTGTTCATGAAGTATACAGATTGGGCGCTGACATACAAGCCCTTATTAACAGCCAAGATATTCTGCACTACCCGGGCCTCAGCCAAGGTAAACCCCGAAAGGAAAACATCCTCTTCGCCATGCACAATCTCCAACACAGGTGTAGTGACCTCTGGCGGAGGATGTATAGATGAATTCTTGAAAACTGTGGCCACCCTTTTCCATGGGGGTACTTCAGCATTCGGTGGAGGGTAGAAGAAACAGCTATCACTTGGTACGAGCAGGGTCGCCCAAGTAGTAAGTTGAAAGTTGCTAGAACATCTAGGACATAGAACTCGATATCCTGTTGAGCTGGGCCAACCTGTACTCTAATTTGCACTGTCCCCATCACCTCTCTGCTTGTATTGTCATACACTTGGATCACTTGGGCTGTAGGCACAAAATCGGCCAGTTTCAGACCAATAGCATAAGCCGTACGACAAGGACAGACGTTGATTGCTGACCTGGTGTCGACCAATACCATTAGTATCCACTTTTCTCAGCACTCTACGAATATGTATAGAGGCTTGTTGTGTGCAGAGCCTTCTGGCGGTAATTCCTTGTCTGAAAAGGTCAAAGTCGACGCAGCGCCTCCCGAGAAGACTAATCCTACCAGTTGTTCTGGGATGGTGTCGATGGACAACTTAGCTTTATCCATCGCCGTCAGTACAGTCTGTCTGTGCACTCGGGAAGCCATAAGCAGACCCCAGATATATATGTCAGCTTGAATCTTCTTCAACTATTTCAGCACAACCTTTTCCTCTAACTGTTTTTCCTTTTGTTTCTTAACTTCTTTATCCTTCTTGAATGCCTCGAGTTGGTCCAGATACGGTGGTTTGAAATATCGGCCACTTCTTGTCATATGGTCGACTTCTTCCACACACCAAGTGTTATTAGGAAGGTCTTCACCCTAATCCTCATTGGAATAGGCCAAGTGTAGGTCGTCGTCATCCCACCAGACTACTTCGGCAGCCGACAAGCACTTGTCCGGCTCCGTTCGAATTATTTTCTTATTACAAACCTCCCCCACAACGTGCTGAGCTTTTCCAGCCCTTCGGTTGTTTTCGTCCATTTCTTGCTCAAACTGCACCAGTGCGGCTTCTTATTTAGTATGCACAGTACTAACAATGCCCAATTCTTGAGCCAATTGTTCTTCACCAGTGTTTTCCGGTAGTTTACCCTTTCCATTGGCCATTGCAATGGTTCCCACTTTCTGTTTTTCCAACTTTGATCTAGTTCCCTTATCTCTATTGGGTTCATCACTTAGCCACCCAGAATTGTCTATTGACCCATTCAGATCAAACCAATCAATACGCACGTCCCCTTGATCTTGTTCATCAAAGAACTGCTAATTGTCCATGTTCTCCTCCAGGTCGGCTAGATCATCTAATCTCTGACTTGGTCCATCTTCTCGAACTACACTAGCCTATATCCCAGTCGGCAACACCACCTCTGGCTTAGCTTGATTGATTGGCACAATATAGCAGCTCGGATTATACATTCCCTCAGATAAGTCCTCAAAACCCTCGGGCAACGGACTAACATTCTCCACCAAGGCAGACCTCCATTTATCTTCCACTATCACCACCACTGGTCTGGGTTAGAGTGAAAACGTGCTCATCATGCACAAGTCTGTGCTCACAGGGATGAACAACGCCGGCTTAGGTAGGTCGGAAGGGGTGATGTAAAAACTAGGGTCATAAGGGGGGCCAGTGTGTGGATGAGGTTTATATGCCGAGGTGGAGGGACTTGGTTATGTGCTGGGAGAGGATTTATAGTGACGTTTGGCTTTTAGGGAGGCGTTATCACCTTGTTGTCAATGAGATCTTGAATCTCATGACGAAGTCTATAGCATTGATCAGTGTCATAACCGTGTTGCTAGTGAAAAGCGCAGTATTTGGCAGGGTTGTGTCTTGGGGGAAAAGGGTCGCGTAGAGGGGAGGCTCTAGTGGTTTAAGATGCCCCTTTTTGATTAGGACCCCTAGGGCTTTGGATAAAGGCATGTGGAGCGGGGTAAAGACCCTTTGAGATCGGGCCTCGCTGGTTGAGGTTTGTGGAGTTGTGTTGGATGTGTTGGCAAAAAGGTTGGCAGTTTTGGGTGTGGTGGTGACCATACTCACATCTGAAGGCCGTGCTGAGGTGCTACCACCCATAGTTGCGTTCGAGCTTGCATGTAAAGGGCCTCTTGGGATGTTCTTTCTCATGGTCTATCAGCCCCTGTTTCATCACATCCTCAATTTGAACCCCTATTTCATAGAGCTCAGCAAATGTAAACAAAGGCACGACTGTCATCTTCTATAATAACATCCCTTGCAAGTTACGGACCCCCATTCTGATTTGGTCTTTTTCAGATGGCCTAATAGTCATCATAGAGGCCTTAGCCCTCCATCGAGTTACAAAGTCCGAGAAGTCCTCATTTCGCTCCTGATGGGTCACTTCAAAATCACGAGTAGTGACCTCGATCTGGGTATTGTAGAAGTACTGCATGATGAAGGCCTCAGCCATTTCCTCCCAATTTCGTTTCACGGAGTCTTCCAACTTTGCGTACCAGATGGCCGCTATACCTGATAGGGTTTGGCCAAAAAGTGACAATTTCTGAAGTCTGGTGAGACCCATTGGTCGTAGGATATCAGAGAATAAACGCATATGGACCATGGGATCCCCGGAGCTGTCAAACCAGTCTATATGCGGCATCTTGAATCTGTCTGGCAGAGTCACTGCGCAATCTGTGCATCCATTCTCAATGTCAGGGATTGAATTCATGCCTTGCGCCCGCTTGAAGATTTTTTCTAGCTTGTTAACCTTCAATGCAGTAGGGTCAACCTCGAATTCAAATAGCACCTCCATTTGGTAAACTGGTGCATTGGAGGCCTGAGGTGGGATCAGATCTGCCGGAATGCCCATATTCTCTTGGACATTGACTGTGACCCCAGGTGCCGACATACCCGCTTGAGGCACATGGGATGCAGAAGCTACTGCCGATTGTGGTTACCGTTGCTAAAGCCTATCTATCATTCCTGGTTGGCGGGTTGCGACCTCAGCTTGGCAGGCTGTGACCTCAGCTTGGCGAGCAGCATCTAGCTGCATAGTCTCAATGGTCTGTTGGAGCTGACGAAGCATATCTTCCATGCTAACTGGGGGATGTTGAGCTATTAAAACTGGCGAATACTCTCTTTCTAAAGTAAAAGTAGAAGACTGGGCCTGACTAGGCGCAAGCGAAGTAAAAGGTGACAGCTAAATTAGTGAATTCTGCCTGATCCTCTTCCATCTAGTAATCGGTTGGAGTGAAACAAATATTGGCTGTCCCCTGACAAGATCTCCGAATCTACAAATCCTTCTCACACAGGTCCAGAGTGCTTGGGGGGTAACAGAATCGTCCGAAGCAATGATGAAAAATTACCTTGCAAAAAGAAATAATGCAAAAAGAAAACAAAAATCAGAAATTGCACATCACCTTAGCTCAGACATAGACAACACGCAATTCCAATCATAAGCTAGAGAACTGTACTCAACACTGATTTTTGCCCCAAAACTGATGCCCAAACTTGCAACTGATACATACATTCCTGTAGAGTTTTACTCTAAAAGCACATACTATTTAAGAGCCAAAACACCCCTATAATGGGGTCGGGTTACCTTGCCCTAGTTTCGTTAGGAACTAGGATTCACTACTCAAGCAAAGTGTTTCACACAATCCTGAATTCGGGTAAGTAATCTGTCCTAGTTTGGAACAGTCTCTATGGTTTCCAATATGCAACTAGACCGATTGGTCAAAAAAAGGTACCTCAGCAAGACTACCTAATATACCTTTCACACCTAACATCGAGAAGTGAAAGGAGGATCAAACGATATAATGGTAGTCCAGATCCAAGGGTTGTGTTCCCATCGTGGCAGAGCCCGCAATCGGTCAGCCTTTTGGCAAGCTTTTCCAAGTGAGCCTCCGGTAAACTGCTCAGGAATAACAGATGGCAAATAGTGTGACTTAGGCGCACCAATGCAAATGCAAAGAAACACATAAGTGTAAATAAAATAACATATCATGAGTTTGAGTCAAGTTCTCTAAATCCCCAACAAAGTCACCAGAAACTGTAGCTCGGCTTTTCGCGCCCCCTTTATAATTCGAACTCCCGTGGTTCTGAATCTAATCTCACAAGTGCAATGTGAAACTAATAAACACCAAAAGGTCCAAATACAACAAATTGTTTTGGAAAATTGATTTTGAATCAAAAAGTGCCAAAATTGGACTGCTTTACCAAATATAGAGTCGCCACCTAAATATTTTATTTTGACAAAATTTAAGAAACTCATGACTTGCGCCAAAGGCTACATGTCCATCATCACCAAAGTTGCCTCGGCTGGGGAACTTAGGTACGAGAAAGGAAGGTCATGAATTAAGTACCCCCGCGCGCCCAATCAAAGATCGGCCTCTACTAATCATGATATGTTTTTTTATAAACATTATGTGTTCTTATTCCGGTTATTAAACTAGCTTTACTAAGTGATGCGCACAAACAAGTATAGACTAGTTTGCTCAAATTGGAACAATTGAACTCATGTTTGTTTGCGAAAATGATTTGAATTTGCCACCTCAAGTGGGCTTAAAGATTGCGGATTTGCCACCAAACATAGTGGGTAAAAATATGATTTGACACTCAACAAAGTGGACTTAAAATGTACATTCGTTGAATTGTTCCAATTCAAACAAGCAGCCTTCATCCACAAGCATTCAAGCAGTTTCGCACTTAAGCACATAGCCTCACGGAAAGCATACGAAACATGGCAACATTCACATTTATGCAAGTATGCTAAAGCATAAAAGCTCACCTAGTACTCCAAGCTAGAAAGATATGAGTTAGTGAAATATGCATTATTCCTAACTATGCAAGATGCCTAATGCAACACATGTGATAATGCAATTAATAGGCTCGGCTACTAATATGGCATATGAAGCAATTTGAGACATGCGGTTAAACACATATTCAAAGAATTATTGAAATGGCAATGCAGTTTGAATGATATACCGAGCCTCGATGCATGCAATACAAATGAATAGAAGCAAGCATGAGATATGTTAAGTTGAAATATGCCCCTAATCTAACCATGAAAAGTGATTAATTAAAAGGGAGAAAGAAGTGGGGTTAGAAGACATACACATACGCACGGACACTTATTACAGCATTATGCCCTTGCGAAGGAGAGTCCGAATGAATAAAAGCTAACTACTAGCTACACTAATTAAGCTAACTAATTATTACAAAACTCGAATTAATTAATTATTCTAGTTAACTAATTACAAAACGAAATTGAATAACTAGTTAAACTAACTAATTATTTACAACACTTAATTATCTACAACTAATTAATTACAACACATATTTGATCTATTGCTAATTAAACTAAGTAGCTAATCCCAGGAAGTGAGGGAGGCCCATGCATGCTTGGTTTCCACCCGAAAAGCCACTGTCTTGCTGCTGAATGCCTCTGTTTGCTCATTTGAACACTAAAAATGCTGCCCACTTCCAGAACACCTCTGCTCCACCTTACCAACACACTATGCAAATTTCACTGATGGCCAACAAGGGGCTGGTCAGCTACCAAGGGTGGCCGGTCGGCTACTGGTGGTAGCTGTCGGCCACTGATAACCTGAACTTCCTTCCTGCAACAGAGAGAAAATAGAGCAAAACAGTGTATTTCTCAAGGATTGTTTGCACACTTTGCCTCTCCTTTTCATGCGGAAATCAAAGGAGGGACAAAATTTGGTTCACAAACCATCAATCAAGAAATTTCATTGCATGACGGCTTGTGAAACCAATTGTGCAAGTTTAACAAAAGCAAAATGAGCCCAAAATGACCATCACCCTATCATGCATGATCAAGGGCAATAGAGACCAAGGAAAGTGGCACATTTCATCACTTTTGAGTATGAAATGTCTCATTTTCCTTGTGTTCAAATTAACGTCCGATTTGAACACATGCAATGTAATACAAAGAGATGCTTATCTTGCCACTTTTACTTGACAATTTTGTTTACACATTTTAGTTACCAAATCATTCATTAATCACTTTGTCCATCGATGAGTGTCTTCTAAGATGAAAGAAGTGTTGACCAAGGGATAGTTTAAGGCATGAGAGAAGCTTCATGCTATTGGTAACAAACCCTCAAAGGATGATTAAACCAGTAAGCATGAGCCTCAATCTCAAGCTTAAACAACCCTAAGGTTGAAACAACCCTCAAAGCAAATGAAAAAGTGAAGAAATGAGGGGATTGCAAAGATTATAAGTTCTGAAATTAGGTGAGAAAAAGCACTAAAACATACAATCAACTCAAAGCAATGGTGGTTAAAGCCTTAAAACACCAAGCTAGTGAAAGGACGTACACCTCAACTATGCAATAGAAGACTTAAAAGTACCAAACAGCCAAAGCAATGGCAAAAAAGCTCAAAATAGAGTTCAAAACATGCTGGAATTGAGCCGCAAAAAGCTAAAACATTAAGATAATACATGGGGCTAACTAGGCATGCAAACAAGACACAAGAAGGGGAGGCTAACCCCTCCAATTTTGGACTTCAAAATGAGTTTTTTGCCTCTGAAAAATCTCTGAAATTCAGTGGTTAAAAGGCCCAAAAACGTTGGTTCAAAAGTGGTGAACAAAGGTACAAAAGCTTTACAAACAAAGAAGTAAGAAGTGTGAACCACCCCTTAATTGAAAATGGCCTCAAACCAACAGTTTTTGGCCACAAACATAGAGTTTTTTACAGTTCAAAACCAGCCCCAAAACAGCTGAAAAAGATGGCAAAGCAAGTGTGCAAAACTAGTATACAAGGAGGGTGTTATACCTCTTGAAGGGAAGACACAATTTGGCCAACTATCCAAGCCAAAACCTCCTCCTAGAGCTCAAAACAAGTCCCAAGCTACCTCAGCCCAAAAACTAGCAACTTTTGTTAAGGATTGATAGACAAAAGTGCAGTATATCCAAGCAACTATGCACAAAATTGCTAGACAGAGAGAGAATTTTGTTCCAAAATTGTTAACCCTCCAAAATAAGGGAGGAACCCCCCTATATATAGAAAAACAAGCGTTGAGCTTAGCAACATCCTACCATACACGTGTAGGGAGATACAGCTCAATGTGCTAACAACTAGCACAGCTGCCAACAAATATCTGGAAAATGACACTGGTGGCCGTCGGCCACCACTGATGGCCGACAACCTATGGTGGTGGCCGACAGGTCACCACAAGTTCCAGGCTTGAAACAATAAGGTTTTGGTCCAAAACAAAGCACAAAATGGACAAGCTTTAAAGGCTCAAAGACAGAGCGTTCCACCGAGGACTTCGGGTACTCAAAGCAAACAAATGCAATTGTAATCATCGAGTGCACAAGCGATGACGTCTAAATCTTGAGGTCAGTCAAAAATGGGGTGTCTACAGTCGGGCCTCGGGGTCAAGAGGGATCTGATGCTGTACAATCTTAGGATCAATTCCAAGCATGTCTTCGTGGGACCACGCGAAAACATCTTTGAACCTTTTAATAAAGCGATTAAGCACTCGCACTCCTTTGAAGACAATGTGGACCCGATCTGGACCAAACGCAGATCCTTCTCAGTACCCATGTTAATAGCAATGATTTCATTACCAATGGGTTTTGCAAACCTCTCCTTCTCTCGATTAATCAAATTTTTCAAAACCAGAGGAATTCCTTCCTCTTCATTTTCACTAAAATTTTGAAAATCTTTGCCAACGTAATAAACAAGCAGCACAGAGAAATACTCAGAATCAGCAGCATTCTCATTCATAAGATCCAACTCATCCAGTTCTTCAGTTACAATTGAATCAAAAGAAAAAGAAAAAGAGGACCTGGACAAGACCTTGGCATCCGAGTTATCACCCCGAGGAATACTGGACTTAGACTCAAAAGAACTGGAATCTGATTCTGACTCCACAGACTCTATGGAATCAGATTCTGGTTCATCACCCGACTCGAAACTAGACAGGTAGCCCTCCTCTAGCTGCCAAATAAGAGATGGTGCTTCAGATGCATCCAAAATGTTGCTGGATGGGTTCACACCTAGTTGGTTCTCGATCATGGAGATGGTAAGGTTATCCCCCAAGCTCTCTGAGTCGGCCAGAGGATCTGTAAGGAGACAAGCCAGTGTTGCCCCTTCTCCAAGCTCGCTGTTGTCTGAGTCACTTTCTATGCTCTATTCAGCTTCAGCACTTGGTTTAGCCTTTTCCTTGGCATCACTGTTTTGTAGCTGTAAGTCGAAGAAAATTTTGAAGCTGGAGACACGCTGCTTTGCAAAATTCATCTAGGGCTCGGGAAAGCCGCAAAAGGGAAAATCTTCCCCCCCCTGAACAAAGTGACCATTTAGCATTCCCTGGTTGGCCTGTGAACGAGCTCATAGCATTTCCCAACCTGCTTGGCTCCAGCTCTACCTGATATACCTTCTCTTTTCCTAACGCAATCCTCTTTGGTAGGCATATAGCCAAGACCAAAGGCATGCGGATTATGTGGCATATCGGCCAATGATGTGACACCTTTCCGACCACTTCTTCCAAGGCCCATTCCTAGCACATGTTGTAACTTGTTCATGAAATAGATCGATTGGGCACTGACATACATGCCCTCATCTGCTACCAAGATGGTCTGTACTGCTCGAGCCTCAGCTAGAGTAAACCCTAAGAGAAAAACATCCTCCTCGCCATGAATGATTTCCAGCACCGGTCTAGTTACCTCTGGCGGAGGATGTTATGGACGAATTCCCAAAGACGATCACCACTCCCTTCTTGTGAGGGTATTTCAGCATTTGGTGGAAGATAAAAGAGACTGCTTTCACAAGGTGCAGCCAGGGCCTCCCTAGCAGTAAGTTGAAAGTGATCGGCACGTCTAGGATATGGAACTCGACATCCTACTGAGTCGGGCCCACCTAAACTCGGATTTATACTGTGCCCATCACTTCCCTGGTGGTATTATCATATGCCCGAATCACTTGAGTTATGGGCACAAAGTCTGCTGGTTTCAAGCCGATGGCATAAGCTGTGCGAGAAGAACAGACATTGAGAGCTGAGCCGGTGGCAACCAACACCACTGCCACCCATTTCTCCTTGCACTCAACTGATATGTATAGGGGTTTGTTGTGTGCTGAGCTTTTCGGCAGGAGTTCTTTATCAGAAAAGGTTAGGGTTGGGCTGACACCACCTGGGAAAACTAGTCCCACAAGTTGTTCAGGGGTAGTGTCAATGGATAGTTTGGCTTTGTCCATTGCTGATAGTACAGCCTGTCGATGCACCCGGAAGGCCATAAGAAGACCCCAAATCGAAATATCGGCTTGAATTTTCTTCAGTTGCTTCAACACTACCTCTTCCTCCAACTACTTCTCTTTCTATTTCTTAGCCTATCTATCTTTACCAGAGGCCTCAACTTGGTCTAAGTGAGGTGGCTTGAAATATCGCCCACTTCTTGTCATGTGGTCTATCTCTTCAGCGTACCACGTGTTATCTGGAAGGGTCTTATCCCAGTCTTCATTGGTGTGGGCCAGATGTAGATCATCGTCCTCCCACCATACACCTTCGGCAACCGACAAGTAATTGTCCGGCTCTGTTCTAATCACTCTCACATCACGAGCATCCCCCGCAGGGTATTGGGCAATTCTAGCTTTCTATTTGTCTTCAACCCTCTCTTGTTCAAACTGCTTCAATACAGCTTCCTGTTCTGTGTCCACAGTACTCACAGTACCCAATTCATGAGCTAAATTCTCGACGTCAGTGTTCTTCGGCAACTTCCCATTTTCATCGGCCATTCCGGCCATTGCAGGAATTCTTGCTTCCATTTCTTCTGGTTTCGTTTCAGTTCTTTCCTCTCTGTTTGGTTCATCACTCAACCACCCAGAGTTGTCTGCTGATCCATTCAAATCAAACCAGTCAATCTGCATATCCCCTTGATCTTGTTCGTCGAAGAACTGCAAGTTGTCTAAGTCCTCCTCTAGTTCTGCCAAATCATCCAAATCTTGGCTTAGGCTATCCTCCCTAACCACATTGACCTCATTGTAGTTGGCAATACCACTTCCGGTTTGACTTGATCAATCAGCACAATGTAGCAGCTCGGATTATACACCCCCTCAGGCAAGTCCTCAAAGCACTCAGGCAATGGACTCGTACTCTCTTCTACGGCCAATCTTCTTTCTTCTGCCATTGTCACCACCACAAGCTTAGGTTGAAGTACAGACGTGTCCATCATGCACAAGTCTGTGCTTTCAGGAATGAACACCATCAGTCTAGGTAGGTCGGAAGGGGTAATGTATACGTTGGGGTCATAGGGAATGGCATGTATGGATTAAGTTTAGGTTTTGAGGTGGGGGAACATGATTATGGGCCGGGAGAGGGTTGGTAGTTACATTTGGCTTTTGGGGTGGTGCGATCACTTTGTTGTCAATGAGGTCTTGAATCTCATGAAGTTGCCTGAAGCATTGGTCGGTGTCGTGACCGTGCTACTGGTGAAACGCACAGTACTTGGCTGGGTTGTGTTTAGATAGGAGAGGATCAGGTAATGGGCAAGGCTCTAATGGCTTGAGGTGTCCTTTTTGATCAACACCCTCATGGCTTAGGATAAAGCATGTAGAGTGGGGTAAAGATCCTCTGGGATCAGGCCGGGTTGTTTGAAGTTTGTGGGGTTGTGCTGGCAAAGGGATTTCACGGTCTTGGTTATGGTGGTGACAACACTCACATCAGACGGCCGCGCAACTATGCTACCACTGGTAGTTGCATTGGAACTGCGCACAAAAGGCCTCTTGGCCTGCTCTTTTCCATCAGTAATTAACCCCTGTTTCATGTCATTTTCAATCTGAACCCTTATCTCATGGAGCTCAGTGAATGTGAACAAAGGTAGGACTATCATTTTCTGTAGTAATTTTCTGTGCAAATTGTGGACAACCATTCTTATTTGATCTTTCTCTGTAGATTGTGTAGTCATCATTGAAGCCTTGGCTCTCCACCTCATCATGAATTCTGAAGAGCCCTCCTTCGGCTCCTGGCGCGTTGCCTCGAGATCACGAGTCGTGACCTCGATTTGTGTGTTATACGAGTATTGTGCAATAAAGGCCTCAGCCATTTCCTCCGAACTCTGCTTCATAGAATCCTCCAGCTTCGCATACCATATAGCAGCTATACCTGACAGGGTCCGACCAAAGACTGAGAGTTTCTGCAATATGGTTAGGCCCATCGACCGCAGGATGTCTGAAAACAACCGAAAATGAACCATGGGGCCTCCGGAACCTTTGAATCTATCAATATGTGGCATTTTGAACCGATCTGGCAATATCACTGCAGAGTTGGTATAGACGTCTTCTATGCCGGGAATAGAATTAACACCCTGTGCTCTTTTGAATAGCTTTTCCAGCTTGTTGACTTTAAGCACAGTCGGGCAACCTCAAATTCAAATGGAGCCTCGGTTTGATACACAGGTGCTTTGGAGGCCTATAGTGGGATCGGCTCTGCTGGATTACCTTGAGTCTCAGCTTAGGCATTAGAAGTGTTGACTGTGGGTGTCGGTGCTAGGATACCTGTGGGAGGTGCATGAGATGCAAAAGCCGCTGCCGGCTGTGGCTGTTGTTGTTGCAGCCGATTTATGACCTCAGCCTGAGAGCTGCGTCTTATTGTATGGTTTCAACTATTTGCTAAAGGTGGTGGATCAAGTCCTCCATGCTAACTGGGGGATATTGTGCCATCGGAATGAGCGAATGATCTTGTATTGGACTAGATGTAGAAAACTGAGCATAACTAGACGCAGGTGAAGTGGAGGGTGATTGCCGGACTGGTGAATTGTGCCTAACTCTCCTCCGTCTAGTAACCGGTAGGAGCGAAGCAAACACAAGCTGTCCCCTAACAAGATCTCCGGATCTGTAAAGCTTCTTGACACTGGTCCAGAGCGCTTGGGGGATATCCGAAGCTATGATGTTATACTACCTAGAAAAAAGAAATAAAGCAAAAAAAAAAGTAGAAATCAGAAACCGCACAGCACCTCAGCTCAGATGTTAACAACACACAAATGTAATCAAAGCTATAGCACTGCACTCAACACTGAATTCTGCCCCCCAAACTGATACCCAACTTGCAACTGATATGCACATTCCTGTACAGTTTCACTGTAAAGCATATACCAGTTAAGTGAGAACCAAAACACCCCTATGAGGGGGTAGGGTTACCCTGTCCTAGTTTCGTCAGGAACTAGGGTTCAATATTTAAACAAAGCGATTTCACGCAATCCTGTATTCGGATAAGCATCTCATTCTAGTTTGGAACAATCTCTATGGCTTTCGATATACAACTAGGCCAAATGGTCAAAAAAGTATCTCAGCAAGACTACCTAACATACATCTCGCACCTAACACAGAGAAGTGAAAAGAGGGTCAAATGATACAGTGGTAGTCCAGATCCAAGGGTTGTGTTCCCATCGTGGTAGAGCCCATGACTGGTCAGCCTTTTGGCAAGCTTTTAAGCAAGCCTCCGACAAACCGTCCAGGAATAATAGATGGCAAACACAGTGACTTAAACGCACCAATGCAAATGTAATGCAAAGAAACATATGAGTGTAAATAAAATTTCATATCATGAATTTCAAGTCAAGTTCTCTAATTTCCCCAGCAGAGTCACCAGAAACTGTAGCACGACTTTTTTCGAGCCCCCTTTCGGGAGTTCGAATATAAGCCCTACCGGACTCCCATGGTTCTGAATTTATTCTCACAAGTGCAATGTGAAATTGATAAACACCAAACAGTCCAAATCCGGCAAATCTTTTGAAAAATCGATTTTGAATCAAATTGTCAAAAATTGACTACTTTGCCAGATACAGAGTCACCATCTAAATATTTTGAGAAATTTAGAAAACCCATGACTCATGCCAAAGGTCACACATCCGTCATCACCAAGATTGTCTCGGCTCGGGAACTTAGGTACAAGAGGGGAAAGCCATGAATACATTTGAGCACCCATGCCTGCCTGATCAAAGATCGGCCTCAACTAATCATGATATGATTTTTGTTTACATTATATGCTCTTGTTCCGATTATTAGGCTAGCATTACTATGTGATGCGCACACCCAAGTATAGACTAACTTGCAAGAATTAGAATATCTTGAGTTCATGATTGGTATTGAAAATTGTTTCGAAATATGTACCACTTGAAAAAGTGATCGCATATAAACATCACTCAAATTATTCTAATTCAAGCAATAAGCCTTCATCTACAGGCATTCAAGCAGTTTAACACTTAACACTTAGCCTCATGGTAAGCATGTTAGACATGGCAACACTCACAATCATGCGATATGCTAAAGCAAGTAAAGGCTCACCTAGTACTCCAAGCCAAAAAGATATGAGTTAGAAAAATGCATGATTCCTAACTTATGAGATATGACTAATGCAACACATGCGATATGCAATATTAATAGACTCGGTTACTAGTATGACATATGAATCAATCTAATAGCATGCGGTCTAAGCACGTATTCAAAGAAGTATTAAACTAACAATGCAGTTAGAATGATGAACTGATCCTCGGTGTATGCAATACAAATGGACGCAAACATGGAAAGTGCTAATTGAAACGTGATGTCCGTAAGCTAAACATCATAAGTAGTTGAATAAAAGAGAGAAAAATGTGGGGTTGAAAGGCATACACATTATTATAATATTTTACTCTCATGAAGGAGAGTCCGAATAAATAAATTAGCTAACTAGCTAAGCTAAGCTAAGCTAAGCTAATTAATTAACTATTACAAACCAAAATGAATAAACCAGCTAAGTTATTTTACTAATTATTACAACACTTGAATTAACTAACTAGTTAACTAACTAATTAAATAATTACAATGCAAGTGCAGTTAAAATAAGTACATACATTAAACAACCAACTACTACGCCTCGGGAAACAAGGTTTCCATCCAAAAAGACCACCGTTTTGTTTCTAAATGCCTTTGTTGCATAGTAGAACACCAACACTGCTGCTAACTCTATTCTGCCTCACAAACACACTACCAAATTTTGCATCGGTGGCCGGTCAACCAGTGATGGCCAGCCGACCATCAAGGGTGGTCTGCTGGCCACTGTTGCCCAGGTTCATCTTGCCGCAACAGAGGACAAACAGAGCATATACAGGGCATTTCAAGGGTTTGTTTGCATAATTCACCCCTCCTTTTCATGAGCAAATCAAATGAGTAGTAAGTTCGGTTCACAAACCATCAATGGATAAAATTTCATTGCATGATGGTTTGTAAAACCAAGTGTTCAAGTTCAATAAATGTAACAAGAAGAGACTCTAAAGACCACCTCCCTATCATAGATTATCAAGGGAAGTGGTGACCTTGAAGCCTTGAATCATTTCATCACTAATGAGTATGAAATGGCCCAAGTTCCATGTGTTCAATTAACGTCCAATTGAACACAACCAATTATTATCTTGCACCATTTCTTAGTCCCAATTTCAATTACTCTATTTTATTTACCTTTCCATCATTTAATCAATTGAGTCCAAAAGATGAGTTTAAGTCCTCTAAATGGAAAGAAGGTTCAAACCAAAAGTTGTTGTAGGCATGAAAGAGACATCATACCATTGGTAATGAACCCCCTAAGGGATTAAACCATTAAGCTTGACATCTCAATCTCATGCTTTACATAAAAAATTGTTTAAACTACTTTCAAAGAGAAATTAAAAAAAAAAGAAAAAAAAAAAAAGAAAGACAAGGAGGAAGGTTGCAGAGATGATTAAGTGCTGAAAATGAGTGAGAAAAGAATAAATAAATGCAATCAACTCAAACAATATGGCGTCTAAGGCCTAGAACACCAAATTCATGATGACTATTACACTATAAGCATGCAAAACAAAGCCCAAATGCAACTAACAGCTCAAAACAGTGCTAAAACGGGTCCAATACAGTCCTAAAACGTGCTGGAATTGAGCTAAAAAGGTATAGATTAATGTGTTAAAACACGGCACAAACTAGGCTAATAAGCAAGACACAAGAAGGGGAGACTAACCCCTCCAAATTTGGACTTCAAAACATGATTTTGACCACTGAAAAAGCTCTAAAAATCAGTGTTTAAAAGCTTAGAAAAAGATAGTAAAAGGGTGAAAAACAAAAAGGCTAAGGCCTCCAAAACAAGGTACAAAGAAGGGTGAACCATCCCTCAACCTTTAATGGCCTCAAACCCAAGCTTCAACCCAAAAAACACAGAGTTTTGATAGTCCAAAACAATGGAAAAACACCAGGAATAATAGCAAATAAAACAAAGCTATGAGCAAAGCCTTATACCTTTTGATGAGAAGAGCAATTCCAAGCATCAAAACCAAGCTCAAAAGTACCTCAGCTCAAAGATGAGAAGATTTGGTTAAGGATGTATAGGCAAAGGTCAAGGAATTGTAGGCAAAAGTGTAGACATTTGGTAGAGAGAGGAAAATTTTTTATCTCAAAATTTTCTAAGAGGGCTCCTATATATATAAAATATGAAATTCCCTCAAGGAGATCGAGCCCTACACGTGGAGATAGATGCATGCATCTATGCAAACAGCTAGCACAGCTGGCATAAAATATCTACAAAATACACTGTGGCCGGCAAGCCATATCAGTGGCCGACAGCGCAAAAGTGATGGCCAGCAGCTTCTAAAAGTGGTCGGCAGGCCACCAAAAGCTACAAGATGGAAAAGCTAGGCTTGGTCCAAAACTGGAACAAAGGTACAGGGTTTGAAAGGCTTATAGCTGTGGCTTTCCGCTGAGGACTTCGAGCACTTGGCGAGCAAATACATTCAACATCGGGGTGTGCATGCGAGGACGTCCAAGTCGTAAGGGCCATCAAAAATGAGGTGTCTACACACTAGTGTAGTTACCTTTGGCGGCGGGCGAATGGATGAATTCCCGAAAACAATAGCCACCTCCCTTTCCGTGAGGGTATTTCAGCATTTGGTGGAGGGTAGAGGAAACTACTTTCACTAGATGCAGCCAGGGCCTCCCTAGCAGTAAGTTGAAGGTGGCCGGCACATCCAGGACATAAAACTCGATATCTTGTTGAGCTGGCCCACTTGATCTCTAATTTGTGTCATGGCCATAACCTCCCTGCTTGTGTTATCATATGCCCGAATCACTTGGGCTGTGGACACGAAGTCTGCTGGTTTCAGACCGATGGCATAAGCTGCGTGAGAAGGACAGACATTGATAGCTGACCTGGTGCCGACCAACACCACCGGCACCCATTTTTCTTTGCATTCAACAAATATGTACAAGGGTTTGTTCTGAGCTGAGCCTTCTAGTGGCAGTTCTTTATTAGAAAAGGTTAGGGTCGGCTCGGCTCCACCTGGGAAGACCAATCCCACAAGCTGTTCAGGGGTAGTGTCAATGGACAACTTAGCTTTGTCCATTGTTGATAATATAGCCTGTCGATGCACCTGGAGGCCATAAGAAGACCCCAGATTGAAATGTTGGCCTGAATTTTCTTCAATTGCTTCAACACTCCTTCTTCCTTCAACTGTTTCTCTTTCTATTTTTCAATCTCTTTGTCTTTCCCAGAGGCCTCAGCTTGGTCCAAGTGCAATGGTTTGAAATACCGTCCACTCCTCGTCATGTGATCAATCTCTTCAGCGTACCACGTGTTGTCTGGTAGGGATTCATCCCAGTGCTCGTTAGTGTAAGCCAGAAGTAGATCGTCATCCTCCCACCATACACCTTCGGCAACTGACAAATAATTGTTTGGCTCCGTTTTGATTACGCTCACGTCATAAGTATCCCCCACAGGGTGTCGGGCCATTCCAGCTTTTTAGTTGTCTTCAACTCTCTTTTGTTCTAACTGCTTCAACGCAGCTTCTTGTTCTATGTCTGCAGTACTCACAATGCCCGGTTCCTGAGCAAAATCATTCACGCCGATGTTCTCTGGTAGTTTCCCATTTTCATCGGCCATTCCGGCCACAGCGGCAATTCTTGCTCCCTTTTCTTCCAATTTTGTTTCAATTTCTTCCTCCATGTCCGGTTCATCAGTCAACCACCCAAAGTTATCCATCGACCCATTCAAATCGAACCAATCAATCTACATATCCCCTTGATCTTGTTCGTCGAAGAACTGCAGGTTGTCTAAGTCCTCCTCTAGCTCCGCCAGATCATCCAAACCTTGGCTCAGGCCATCCTCCCTAACCACATTGACCTCCACTACTATTGGCAATACCACTTCCGGCTTGGCTTGATCAATCGACACAATGTAGCAGCTTGGATCATACTCCCCCTCAGACAAGTCCTTAGAGAACTCATGCAGCGGACTCGTACTCTCCTCTAAGGCTAGCCTCCTTTTTACTCCAATTAACACCATCACAGGTTTAGGTTGAAGTATGGATATGTCCATCACGCACAAATCTATGCTTTCAGGAATGAACACCGTCGATCTGGGTAGGTGGCAAGGGGTAATATATATGCTGGGGTTGTAGGGGAGGGACAATGTATGGATTAGGTTTAGTTTTGAGGTGAGGGAACTTGATTGTGGGCCGGGAAAGGGTTTGTAGTTACATTTGGCTTTTGGGGTGGTTTCAATCACCTTGTTGTCAATGAGGTCTTGAATCTCATGATACAATCTGAACCATTGGTCTGTGTCGTGACCATGCTGCTGGTGAAATGCACAGTACTTGGCCGGGTTATGTTTCGATGGAAGTGGATCTGGTAGTGGGCGATGCTCTAATGGCTTGAGGTGCCCTTTTTGATCAACACCCTCATGGCTTGGGATAAAGGCATGTAGAGTGAGGTAAAGGTCCTCTGGGATCGGGCCGGGTTGTTTGAAGTTTGTGGAGTTGTGCTGACAAAGGGATTGGCGGTCTTAGTTGTGATGGTGACAACACTCACATCCGACAGCCACACAGTTGTGTTACCACTGGTGGTTGCATTGGAACTGCGCACAAAAGGCCTCTTGTCCTGCTCTTTTTCATCAGTACTCAAGCCCTGTTTCATGGCGTCTTCAATTTGAACCCCAATCTCATAGAGCTCGGTGAATGTGAATAGAGGTAGGACGATCATCTTCTGCAACAACATCCCGTCCAAATTGTGGACTACCATCCTTATCTGGTCTTTCTCAGAAGGCCGTATGGACATCATTGAAGCCTTAGCCCTCCACCTCGTCACGAATTCTGAGAAACCCTCATTTGGCTCCTAGCACGTTGCCTCGAGATCACGAGTTATGACCTCGATTTGTGTGTTATATAAGTACTATACAACAAAGGCCTCAGTCATTTCCTCCCAACTCTGCTTCACAAGATCCTCTAGCTTTGCATACAAGATAGTCATTATTCTCAACATAGTCTGGCCAAAGAGTGAGAGCTTCTACAATCTGGTCAGGCCCATCGGCCGCAGGATGTCTGAAAACAGCCTAAGATGAACCATGCGGTCTCCAGAGCCATCGAACCGATCGATGTACGGCATTTTGAACCAGTCTGGCAATGTCACCATAAAGTCGGTATACCCATCTTCTATGTCGAGAATAGAGTTCACACCATGTGCTCTCTTAAGGAGCTTCTCTAGCTTGTTGACCTTAAGCATGGTTGGGTCAACCTCAAATTCAAATGGAGCCTCGGTTTGATACACAGGCGCTTTGGATGCTTGTGGTGGGATTGGCTCTATTAGATTGCCTTGATTCTCAACCTGGGCATTAGCACTATGAACTGTAGCTCCGGGTGCTGGAATACCCGTAGAAGGTGCATGAGATGCAGAAGCCACTACCGACTGTGGCTGTTGTTATTACAACCTGTTTATTACCTTTGCCTAACGTGCTGTGACCTCAGCCTAACGAGCAGCATCTTGCTGCATGGTTTCAACTGTTTGCTGAAAATGGTGGATCAAGTCCTCCATGCTAACCAAGGGATATTATGCCATCGGAAGTTGGCGAGTGATCTCATACTAGACTTGTAGAAGACTGAGCCTAACTAAATACAGTTGAAGTGAAGGGTGATTGCTCGACTAGTGAATTGTGCCTAACTCTTCTGCGTCTAGTAACCGGTGGGAGCGAAGCAAACACAGGTTGTCCCCTAACAAGATCTCAAGATCTGTAAAGCCTCTTGACACGGGTCCAAAGCGCTTGGGGGATATCCAAACTGTCCGAAGCTATGATGTTATACTACCTAGCAAAAAGAAATAAAGAAAAAAGAAAGCAGTAATCAGAAACCGCATAGTACCTTAGCTCAGATGTTAACAACACACAGATGTAATCAAAGCTGAAGGACTGCTGTAGACACCCCATTTTTGACCGTCCTCAAGACTTGGACGTTATCGTTTGAACACTCGATGATCATTCATGCTCGTGTTCATTTTGAGTTCCCGAAGGTCTCGGCTGCGCGCTTTGCCTTAGAACCTCTCAACTTGTTTGTTTTGTGCTTGGTTGTAGACCAAGGACTTGTGGTTTTGTTTCTGAGGGAAGATGGTGGCTTGTTGGCCATCCCTACAACCCATCGGCCAAGCCTTGTGCTTATCAACCTTTCCTTCTTGCCATCGGCCATTGGTAGTGGCCGATCGACACTCTTTTTGGTCGATTGGCACCCTTTTTGGACAATCGGCCATATCTTTTGGCCGAACCCTTTTTATTTGCTTTTGCAGATATTTTTGTGCCAGCTGTGATAGCTGGTGAGCACAGATTTCATCCTCCATGTGTATGGAGGGATTAAAGCAAGTCTCAAGCTTACTCAACAAGCTTGAGATTTGATTTTCTATAAGAAGGGAGACCCCTCTCCCTTTCCAGGGGTTCTGAAATTTGATACACAAGTTATATATCACTCTCTCTATATATTTCTTCCTCTCTCTATATTTGCACTTGTTTGTGCTCAAAAGTGTAATTTCTTCACACTTTTGCACTAAAGCACCTACTCAAACACCATACTCTTGTTGCTGAGGTACTTGAGGATTTTGTTTGAACTCAAAGTTTGGTTTTTAGCTCAGAAAGTTACTGGAGTTGCCTCTTTGAAGTTGTTCTATAAGGGTGAGTCATTAACTCTCTTTTAAGCTTTGTGTTCATTGCTTACTTAGCCTTATTTGCATGCTTATTTTGGCTTAACTCTCAACTGTAAAAAGTTTCATTTTCATGTGTTTGAAATGATTGTTTAAGGTTTTATTGGTGTTGGGGGTAGTCTACCCCCATTTGTGCCTTGTTTTGCCTTGTTTTGGGCCACCTCCTTAGGCTTTTGTTTTAGTTTTTGCATGACCTTTCTACCACTGAATTCCAGAGGAATTTCAGTGGTGGAAAATGTATTTTGAGGTCTTAAATAGGAGAGGGTCATCCCCTCTCCTTATGTCTTGCATTCTTGTATAGATGGCTCATCAAGGTAGCATGTATTGGTTCCATTTTAGCATGTTTTTGGTGTTGTTTTAGCATGCCATAACACTGTTTTGGCTTGGTTTAATCATATCATGCATGCTCCTTGCACTTGTATTGCAAATCCATTCACTAGCCTAACATGCATCATGTGTATAGACCATCATTCTAGCATGTTTTGGCTTAACTCCAAAAAGCTTTTGTCCATATTTTAGCATGCTTAAGCTCTGATTTATGTTGTTTTGGTCATGCATGGCATGCTTTGTATGGCCATAATGCATTCTTGCTCATTAGCTTTGAGTTTCATGGTCTCTAGCATGGTTTACTTGAATTGTTTGCATGCTTTGGTCTCATTTCTACCATGATTTTAGTATGTATAGTGTGGTCATACACTCACATTTGTCACTCTTTCCGTGCTTTGGAAGGTTCATGCTTTATGCCTTAAACATGAGTCATTGTGTATGCCTTCATGCCTAAGCTTGCGAGCTATCATTTCAATGTGTTTTTGGGGTGATTTTACCATGATATAACTCTAATTTTTGTTGCCGAAGCCATCTCATGCTTGGTCTTAGGAGGTGTAGTGTAATCCTCCCTTTTGGCCTTGCATATTTCATGCTTCATGCTCACCATGCTAGCTTACTTTGGCTTTAGTCCATGCATGTTTTAGTATCATTTTGACATATCCTAGGACTGTTGTGGGTTGTATTGGCCATATGCTTCATGTATTGCATAGCTGTAGTGCAATTGGCCTTGCTAGTTTCAAGCTTTAAGTCTCTTAGCATGCTTCATTTGTAACATGTCCATGATTTGGCATCATTTACCATGTTATTTCAAAGCATATAGCATTGCCATGTTCCCATTTCTTTCACCCTTTGAGTGCCTCTAAGGGTTGTGCATTTTTGCCTTACTTATGGCCTAGTATGTATGCATGCATGCTTAGACATTTGAGCCTCCATCTTAGCATGTTTTGGTCATTGTCTTGACCCATTTGAGCTATGTCCATGCTTGGTTTATTCATTTGTGCCATGTATTGTATGCCTCTTGTGTAGCCCTCTTTGCTAGCTTTAATGCTTAAGGACCCTAGCATGACATGCTTGTATTGTTGGAGTGATTTGGCATCATTTCATATCTAATTTCCGAGCATTTAGTGTTGTTACACTTTCACATTTGTCACTCCTTGCTCATATTTGAGACTTGTGATCTTATGTCTAGTTGAAGAGCCATAGCATGTGCATGCATGTCTTGCATTTCATGCCATCTTTCATAACATTTTGGCCACTGTTTTGGCATGACTGAGGTCTGTCCATATGCGGTTTAAGTCCATTGAGTATGTGGTTTGCATGTTGTTGCATGCTTGGTGTATTGCATGTTGTTGCATGCTTGTTGCATTGCATGATTTTTGCATGTTGGTTGCATTACATTGTGTATGCATGCCTTGTGTTACTTGTGTTTGGGTAGGGTGTTAGTCCAAACACGAGGAACGAGGGACGTTTTACACTTGAAGTGATGAAACGCACCTCAATCCTCGGTCGCTGACCCTCTCGATCATGCATGATAGAGGTAAAGGCATTTGTGTGTTTTTGTGCATTCATTTGCCATTGATTTGTGCAACTCGGCCTCATTGGCCATCATGCATTGAGATGCGTGATTGATGGCTCGAGAGTCAAGCACTACACTCCTTTGAGCTTTAAACATGATAAGGAGTGTGGTTGCACACACATTTTCTTGCAAATACACTGTCATGCCTCTGTTAATGCTCTGTTGCAGCAAAAGGAGAAGTTTGTAGGAAGAAGTGGCCGATCGGCTATCAAGGCTGCCGATCGGCTATCAAAATTGGCCGATAGACATAAAAATTGGCCGATGATCATTACACTTGGCCGATGGCCATTCCTCTTGGCCGATGGCCATTCCTCTTGGCCGACCACCTCTCAGTTTGTTCTTAAGGTGGATCAGAAGTACCTTAGAGGTTGGCACAGGTTTTAGAGGTCTAAAACAATGCAAATAGAGGCATCATGAGGCACGGTGGTGGATTTCTGGGAGGACGCGACCGAGCATGCATCATTCATCATTCTGAGGCAGAGCTGTGGCAGCCTATTTAGTTTCTTACTTAGCTGGTTTTGTAAATTAATTAATTTGTTTAATTAGTTAAGAGTTTTGTAATAATTAATTAGCCAAGTTAGTTAGTTAGTTAGTTGTTCTGTAATAATTAGTTTAATTAGCGTAGCTAGTTAGCTAAAATTCATTCGAACCCTCCTTCGAGATGGCACAACTGTTGTAATAAGTGTGCATGTGTGCGATGCATGCCTTCCAACCCCACGTCTTTCTCCCTTTTATTTACCAGCTTTTAATGGTTAGCTTTAGGGCATGTTTCAATTAGCATACTTATGCTTGCATGCGTGCATCCGTTCATTTGTCTTGCATGCACCGGGCTCGGCACATCATACAAACTGTATTGTATTTCAATTCCAATTTGAATACATGTATCAATTGTTGCATTTCACATGACATCTTAGAATAGCCAAGCCTATCTTAGTTGCATTTTGCATGCGTTGCATTAGACATCTTAACATAGCTAGGATCATGCATGATTACTAACTAGCTTCTGTTTTGGCTCGGAGTACACTGTGAGTGTTTATGATTTAGCATCCTTGCATACGTGTAAGTAACTACCATGTTTAGCATGCTTGCCATGAGGCTAACTGCTTAAATGATTAATTGCATGAATGCCTGTGGATGAAGGCTTTATTGCTTAAATTGGAACAATTCATCGAAATGCGAATTTTAAGCCCACTTGAGAGTGGCAAAATCATGTTTTTCTAAGCCCACTTGAGGGTGACAAATCCACGACTTAGCCTACTTATGAGTAGTAACTCCAAACCATTTTCAAACAAACAAACATGAGATGTTTTGTTCCAACTTGAACGATTTAGTCTATACTTGTATGCTGTACGCATCACGTAGTAATGATAGATTAATAACCAGAATAAGAACACATGTGTTTTCAAAAACAACATACCATGTTAGTAAAGGCCGATCTTTGATCGGGCGAGCGGGGGTGCTCATTGCATGACCTTCCCCTCTTGTACCCAAGTTCTCGAGCCGAGGCAACTTTGGTGATGACGGACACGTGGCCTTAGGCACGAGTCAGGGTTTCTTAAATTTCTCAAAATAAAATATTTAAGTGGCGACTCTGAAATCTGGCAAAGCAATCCACGATTGGCACTTCTTGATTAAAATCGATTTTCCAAAACGATTTGTTGGATTTGGACTCTTTGGTGATTTATCAGTCTTACATTGCACTTTGTAAGATTAGATTTAGAACCGTGACAGGAGTCCAAACTGTAGTAGCTAAGAACTAACGATTTGCGCTCTCGCGCGCGAAGCGAAGTTCCGGGCGGTCTACAACTGCACTTAACACCGAATTCTACCCCCAAAACTGATACCCAACTTGCAACTGATACGTACATTCCTGTACAGTTTCACTGTAAAGCACATTCCAGTTAAATGAGAACCAAAACACCCCTATTAGGGGGTAGGGTTACCCTATCCTAGTTTCATCAAGAACTAGGGTTCACTATTCAAACAAATGGTTTCATGCAATCCAGTATTCGGGTAAGCATCCAGTCCTAATTTGGAACAGTCCCTATGGCTTTCGATATGCAAATAGGCCAAATGGTCAAAAAAGGGTACCTCGGCAAGACTACCTAATATACCTATCACACCTAACACCGAAAAGTGCAAGGAGGATCAAACGGTACAGCGGTAGTACAGATCCAATGGTTGTGTTCCCATCATGACAGAGCCCGTGACCGGTCTGCCTTTTGGCAAGCTTTTTAGGCAAGCCTCCAACAAACCGTCCAGGAATAGCAGATGGCAAACACAGTGACGTAAACGCACCTAATGCAAATGCAATGCAAATAAACATATAAGTATAGATAAAATTTCACATCATGAATTTCAAATCAACTTCTCTAAAATCCCCAACAGAGTCACCAGAAACTATAGCTCGACTTTTTCGCGCCCCTTTTCGGAAATCGAAATAAGCCCTACAATATCGGACTACCCCGGTTCTGAATTTTATTCCACAAGTGCAATGTGAAATAGATAAACACCAAAGAGTCCAAATCTGGCAAATCTTTTGAAAAATCGATTTTGAATCAAATTGCCAAAAATGGACTATTTTGCCAGATACAGAGTCGCCACCTAAATATTTTTGAGAAATTTAGGAAACCTATAACTCGTGCCAAAGGCCACGCGTCCGTCATCACCATAATTGTCCAGCTCGGGAACTTAGGTACAAGAGGGGAAAGTCGTGAATGAATTTGAGCACCCCCGCTCACCCAATCAGAGATCGGCCTCTACTAATCATGATGTGATTTTTATCAAAATTATATGTTCTTGTTCTGGTTTATTAAGCTAGCATTTACTATGTGATGCCCACAGACATAAGTATAGACTAACTTTGCAAGAATTGGGACATTTGGTTTCATGTTAGTTTTGAAAATTGTTTTGAATATGTACCACTTGAAAAAGTGATCACATATGAACATCACTCAAATTATTCCAATTCAAGCAACAAGCCTTCATCCACATGCATTCAAGCAGTTTATTATTTAAGCAATTAGCCTCGTGGCAAGCATGCTAAACATGGCAACATCAACATTTATGCAATATGCTAAAGCGAGTAAAGATTCACCTAGTACTCCAAGCCAAAAGAGCAATTAGTTAGAAAAATGCATGATTTCTAACTATGTAATATGACTAATGCAACGCGTGCAATATACAATCTAAATAGGGTCGGTTTCTAATATGGCATATGAACAAATTAAATAGCATGCGGTCTAAGCACGTATGCAAAGAAATATTTAAACTAACAATGCAAATTAGAATGATGAACCGAGCCTTGGTGCATGTAATACAAATGGATGCAAACATGAAGTATGCTAAACAAAACGTAATGTCCCTAAACTAACCATCATAAGTATAGACAGCCTATTTTTGACCGCCCTTAAGACTTAGACACTACTGATGGTTTAGTTGGTGTTGAAAATTGTGCAGTGCAAGGGTTCGATTTCTTCGGCAAGAGAAGAGTGAAATCCCAACCTTACACCCTATTTTGGATCAAAACTATTTTGAATGGTTTTTAAACCTTAAAACCCTCTCTTTCAAAACATTTTTGAAAAGGTTCCAACAATGCTTCGACGCTCGCATTTTGTTAAATGTTGCGCTTTTCGGTAAACCAAGCAAAGGACAAAGTGGAAATAAATGAAAGAGATATGAACTCTTTGAAAAATCTTTCAAAACACCTTGGTTAGGGGTTTGAAGTTGAAGAAAATGGGAGAGGAGAGAAGAAACCAAGTTGGAGAATAAGTTGGGCATGAATCGTTAAGAAAGAGTCGAGCAAGCCTCGCTAAATCAGGCCTATCCTTTTGTACACTTGGATTTAAGCTATGAGTCCATCACCATTGGAAATGGGACTTCCGGGAGCTTCATTTTACACTCAAGAATCTCCTAAAGCCGAGTCCGGATGGGGGAGATATGGCTGGTTGAAGTTAGGCATCAATTCGATTGAGCTGGAAATGAGCAACCTTCACTAAAAGAGGGATATCTCTTACCAAAAATGGAATGTTAATGTGAGGTTGCCACCATTGGAAAGCTTACTTCCAGGGCTTCAATTTGCACACAAGAATGACCTGCAAAGGAGTCCAGATAGAAGAGATATTCCCATTTGAAGTCGGGCTTGGAAGCAGATTTTTGATAGGCTGCAGAGGCACATTGATGGCCGGCAGTGGACCATTGATGGCCGACACTTGCCGGCCACCAATGTAAAATCCATATATTTTCCTCCAACTATTGCACACTGCTCTAGCTATTCTCTCTTTGACATTTTCAACCGAAGCTCATGGTTTGCTATATATTGAAGCCAAATGTCTCATATTGCAAGGTTAGAACATTTTAGGAAGAGTTTTTTGGAGCCTCTCTCTCTACACTTCTCTCTCTACATCTTCCTCTCAAGAGCCTTTGTGCATAAGAACTTGCAAGTGTAGATACACTATCCCCTGGCCTATCAACCCTTGATGAAGGTTGTTGATCTTTGAGCTGAGGTTCTACAAAGCCTTCTTGAAGCTTCTTAAGGTGGTTTTGACTTGGTTTTGTGGCCTAAAGTGTGCTTGGCTTCAAGAGGTAAAACTTTCAGCCTTTAAGCTTGTCTTTCACACTTGCTTTGCCATCTTTTTCCACCATTTCAAGGCTGGTTTTCAACTGTAAAAAACTCTGATTTTGAGGTTCTAAAATGGTGGTTTAAGCCTTGTTTGGCTAAGGGTTGTCTCTCCCTTTGCTCTTTGGCTTGTAAAGCCTTTTGAGCCAACTTCCTAAGCTTTTGAAACCATCTCTTTTTGGACTTAAAACCACTGAATTCTAGAGAAATTTCAATGGTGAAAAGGTAGTTTTGAGGTCCAAAATGGGAGGGGGTGGTTCCCCCTCCTCTTGTCTTGTTTGCATATGTAGATGGCCTACCAAATGAGCATGTTTTCCTACCATTTTGTAGCTTAGTTCAAGCACTTTTTTATGACTTTTTGGACCTTTCATAACTTTGTTTTTGGTTGGTTTCGCTACTCCTTGCATGCTTCTTATACTTGTAGTATAAATTTTGTTCACTAGCCTAGCATGCTTGCTACTTTGGCCTATTGTTCTAGCTTGTTTTGGCTCTATTTCAGCATGCTTTTGACCTTGATTTAGTATGCTTAAACTCTGTTCCAAGTGGTCTTGGTCGTGTATGGCTTGCCTTGTAGGGCTATAATATAATTAACTTTGCTAGTCTTGTGTTTTGAGACCCCTAGCATGCCTTATTTGTGATATTTGTGTGATATGAAATCATTTTCCATGTAATTTCAGAGCATAAACTCATGTCATACTCTCATGTTCATCACTCTTTCATAGTGCTTCAGAGTTGTGCCTTCATGCTTTGTTTATGAGCCAATACATGATCATATCTTTCTTGCCATCTATGCTGCAAGTCTGCATGTTTTTGCTACTGTTTTGACATGCCTTAGGTCTGTTTTGAATGGTCAAGGTCATTTGAGCATTGCTTAGTATGGTTGTAGTGTAAACGGCTTTGACTAACTTTGAGTTTTGAGGCCCTTAACATGCTTTGCTTGTGATGTTTGCATGATCTAGCATCATTTAGCATGTAATTTCAGTGCATATAGTGTTGTCACACTCTCACATACTTCACTTCTTCAAAACTTTTGAATGTTGTGTATTATGCCTTGCTTATAGACCAATTTGTATGCATGCTTGTCTAAGCTTTTGGACTATCATTTCAGAGCATTTTGGCCATTGTTTTGGCATGCATGAGGTCTGTTTAGGGCTGGTTTAGTCCATTGAGCATTGTATTGCATGGTGCTAGTGTTGTGTCCTTCACTAGTTTAATGGTCTTAGTCTCTTAACATGTTGTACGTGCATTGTTTACATGTTAGAGTCTTGAATAGAACATGCCAAGATTAGCATTTTGTTTGCATAGCATGTTGTTTGCATTGCATCGTGCTCAACTAGACGTTATGTTGAACACAAGGCGGATTGGTCCACTTCATACTCCAAGTGATGAAAGTGAGCCAATCCCCTTTGTCTCCATTGCCTTTGATTATCCGTGATGAGGTAGTGGATTTAGAGTCTTGTTTGCATCGCATTTATTGAATGTGTACAAGATTGGATCTTTGGCCATCATGCATTCCAAATGCTTGATTGATGGTTTTGGATCCAATTGTGCCTCTCCCTTGATGCTTTGGGATGATAAGGAGTGGTATAGTACGTGCATACCCTTGGGAGACCCTCCCTTTCCTCTATCCTGTGCTTTGTTGCAGTTTGGTGTCACAGCACACCAGTGGCCGGCAGTGCCACATTGATGGCTAGCACCCTTCCATTCATGGCCGGCAGTGCCCTCTTTTGGCCGGCAGGTGGCAGGCAGCAACTCCTCATGGCCGGCAAGCCACTGGTGCACTCCCCAGCATTGTTTTGGTAAGTTTCAACAGAAAGATCTTGAGAACACCCTACAAACAAAGCGTCTAAAGAGCAAACCGGAGAGCTTTTCAGGGCGAAAAACCGAATGCATGCATGTTCAACTCCTTCAAGCAATGCTGAGGCAGTGGAGTTAGTATTTTGCTAATTTATTTGATGTACATTTGGTTTTGTAACTTAATTAATTTGTTTAATTCGTTAAGTGATGTAATAATTAGTTACAGCTAGTTATTCGATTTGTGATGTAATAATTAGTTGTAACTAGTTATTCGATTTATGTTGTGTAATAATTAGTCTAATTAGCTTAATTAGATTAGTTAGTTAGTTAGTTAGTTAGCTAGCTTAGCTTAGATTAGCTTAGCTTAATCATTCGGACCCTCCGTCGAGAGGGCAAATGTTGTAATAAGAGTGCGTGTGTATGTAAATGTCTTCCAACCCCATGTCTTTCTCCCTTTTATTTATCCGCTTTCAGTGGTTAGATTAGGGCATGTTTCGATTAGCATACTTTATGCTTGCATGTTTGCATCCATTTATTTGTATTGTATGCACCGAACTCGGCGCATCATTCAAACTGCATCGTATTTCAATACCAATTTGAATACATGTATCAAATTGTCGCATTTCATATGTCATTTTAGATAGCCGAGCATATTTTAATTGCATTTTGCATGCGTTGCATTAGACATGGTTAACATAGTTAGGATCATGCATTGATTTCTAACTAGTTTTCTGTTTTGACTCGAAGTACAATGTAAGTGTTTACGTTTTAACATTCTTGCATGAGATGTGTATGATGCCATGTTAGCATGCTTGCCATGAGGCTTGCTTAACTGCTATAACTGCATGAATGCCTATGGATGAAGGCTTTATTGCTTGAATTGGGAGAATTCAACAAATGTGCGTTTTAAGCCCACTTGAGGGTGACAAATCATGTTTTAAGCCCACTTGAGGGTGACAAATCCGCACTTTAGCCTACTTGAGAGTAGCAACTTCAAACCATTTTTTGAAAAACAAACATGAGATGTTTTGTTCCAAACTGAGCGATTTAGTCTATACTTGTATGTTGTGCGCATCACCTAGGAAGTTAGCTAAATAACTGGAATAAGAACACACGTGTTTTCAAAACAACATATCATGTTTTGTGCGAGCAGGGGTGCTCATTTCAAGACCTTCCCCTCTCATACCCAAGTTTCCGAGCCGAGGCAACTTTGGTGATGACGGACACGTGGCCTCAGGCACGAGTCAGGGTTTCCTAAATTTCCCCAAAACAAAATATTTATGTGGCGACTTTGAAATTTGGCAAAGCAATCCATGTTTAGCACTTTTTGATAAAAATCAGTTTTCCAAAACGATTTGTCGGATTTGGACTCTTTAGTGATTTATCAATCTTACATTGCACTTTGTAAGATTAGATTCAGAACCGTGACAGAAGTCCGAACTGTAGTAGATAGAACCCAATTCGCGCCCTCTCCGAAAAGGGGGGTGCGCGGAGCGAGTTCGGGCAGTCTACAATAAGTAGATAAATAAAAGGGAAAAAGATGTGGGGTTGGAAGACATGCACATTATTACATTGCGCTCTCACTGAATGAATAAACTAGCTAACTAGCTAACTAATTAAAGCTAAAGCTAAAGCTAATTATTACAAACCGAAATGAATAAATTAGCTAAGCTACTTAACTAATTATTGCAACAAATTAATTAACTAACTAATTAAATAATTACAACGCAAGTGCAATTAAAATAAGTAATTAAACTAAACAACTAACTACTCTTCCTCGGGAAACGAGGGATGTTCATGCGCATGCTCGGTTTCCACCCGAAAAGACCATCGTTTTGCTTCCTGAGAGCCTCTATTGTGCAATAGAACACACACACTATTGCCCACTTCCACAATAACTCTGCTATGCCAAAGGAACACACTGTTGAATTTTGCATCAGTGGTTGGTCAGCTAGTGATGAGGGTTACCGTTCACCAGCGATGGCCAGCCGGCTATCAAAGGTGGTCTGCCGACCACCTGCATACCATGGAAAGTGGCTTGCCGACCACTGCTACCCAATTCTCCTTGCTACAACAAAGGACAAACAGAGCATACACAAGGTATTTCAAGAGTTTGTTTGCACAACTCACCCCTCATGTTCATGAGCAAATTAGAGGAATAGCAAGTTTGGTTCACAAACCATCAATTAATGCATTTTCATTGCATGATGGCTTATAAACCAAGTGTGCAAGTTCAATAAATGCAAAACAAGACATAAACTTCCTCCCTTTCATGAATGATCAAGGGAAGTGGTGACCTTGGAACCTTGAATCATTTCATCACTAATGAGTATGAAATGGTTCAAGTTTACATGTGTTCAATTAACGTCCGATTGAACACAACCAAACTATTATCTTACTTACTTGTAATTCCAAGTTTTAGTTCCTCCATTTTAAATTACCACCCATCCTTTAATTAATTGAGTCCAAAGAGTGAGTTTAAGTCCTCTAATGGAAAGAATGCTCAAACCAAGAGTTGTCTTAGGCATGAAAGAGACATCATACTGTTGGTAACAAACCCCCTAAGGGATTAAACCATTAAGCATGACACCTCAATCTCATGCTTTAAACAAACAAGTTGTTCGAACCACTTTCAAAGCAAAATAAAAGCCAAGAAATGAGGGAGGTTGCAAAGATTATTAATGCTGAAAATGTGTGACAAAAGCATAAATACATGCTATCAACTCAAAGGAAATGGTGCCTAAGGCCTAGAACACCAAACTCATGAAGACTATTACACTATAAGCATGCAAAACAAAGCTCAAATGCAACTAACAATCCAAAATAGTGCTAAAGTAATCTAAAATATGTCCTAAAATATGCTGAAATTGAGCTAAAAAATGCTAGATAAATATGGTAAAACATGGCACAAACTAAGCTAGTAAGCAAGACACAAGGACGGGAGGTTAACCCCTCCAAATTTGGACTTCAAAACATGATTTTGGCCACTGAAATAACTCTGAAAATCAGTGTTTAAAAGCTCAGAAAAAGATGATGCAAGGGTAAGAAACACAAGGGCAAAGGCCTCCAAAATAAGGTACAAAGAAGGATGGAACACCCCTCAACCTTTAATGGCCTTTGGACCCAAGTTTCAACCCAAAAATGCAGAAGTTTTTCAGTCCATAATCAGTTGGAAAACAACAAGAAAAATAGTAGAGAAAGAAAGTAAATGAGCAAAGCTTTATACCTCTTGAAGAGAAGAAGCAATTCAAGCAACAAAACCAAGCAAACAACACCCTCAAGAGCTCAAACCAAGCTCAAAAGTACATCAGCTCAAAGATGAGAAGATTTGGTTAAGGGGGTATACGCAAAGGCTAAGGATTTGTAGGCAAAAGTGTAGAGATTTGTTAGAGAGGAAAATTTTTTATCTCACAATTTTCTAACATCAAAACATGAGAGAATGGTCTCCTATATATAGAAAACATGAATTCTCTACAACGATATACAGCCCTACACGTGGGTGAAAATGCATGCATCTGTGCAAACAACTGGCACAACTGGCATAAAATATCTGTAAAAGAAACTACTGGCCAGCCAGCCACATCAGTAGACGACAGCCCAAAAGTGATGGTCGACAACCTCAAAAGGTGGCCGATAGGCCACCAGAAGCTGTAGGCTTGAAGAACTAAGGCTTGGTCCAAGAATGAGGCAACAAGGGTGTGGGGTTTGAAAGGTTCAAAGTTGTGGCGTTCTGCTGAGAACTTCGAGCATTCAGCAAGCATATAAACTCATCATCGGGTGTGCATGCAACAGTGTCCAAGTCGTAAGGACTGTAAAAAATGGGGTTTCTACACAAAGAGTAAATATTATCAAGGTGTAGTAGAAATGAAGCTAAAAAATAACCCATATCTTTAAACCATTAGAGTGCCAGAGTGTTCTGTAAATTTGGTTGATTTAGTCATTGAAACTAATGAAACCTCGCTAAAAAGCGCAAATATGTGACACAACAAGAACACAATAACATAACAATTTTCAAAAAATGTTGGACACAATATATGTGGGGCCCACACAAAATATAAAATTTTATTACTTATATATTTATTACATATCATATATACGAATATTTCATTCAAAAATAATTTTAAAAAATGTAACCAAACATTATTCCTAAAATACAAAAGAGAAGAGATTAATATGTATATATACATTGTTTTTCTTTTATAATTGGATCCCAAGTCATGTGTCTAAGTCCCACATGTATCTCCCAAGCGTTTCTGTGTATAAAAAAAATTAAAGTCACATATAGACGTGTCCAACACATGTCAAGATGTGTCCAAAACGGACACAACACCTTCTTAGAAGTGTTTGTCCTTTCTAAGAACCATGTATATTCTGATTGCCTACGCCACTCCACTTATCAGTAATTCAGCATCATCACATCCACATGGCATTGGCATTGGCATATATGGTACCTGATTGCCAACACCACTCCACTTATCAGCAATTCAACATCCTCGCATCCCCTTATGGCATTGGCATGGCGTGGTTGTTATAAAACTTTTGAATGCTAAGCGTTGCACAAGGACACTTGTTTGGTTTTTTAAGGCTACTGGGATGCCTCCACTTATTGCACCAAACTACAAAAGAGTGCCACCAGAGAGAGTTCATTATGCTGAGCCACTCTGCCCTTGGCCAACTTTATACTAGTTTGTTCTGCTAAAACTCATGACAATAATTTGTACATGCTACTAACTTTAATTAGTAAACTAGAAAGTGATACCCACGAATCATACTTTTAAGTCATACCTATGAACCTATATAAGTACGGATTTTGGAAGACACCCATATATACACTTGTATAGACTTCGATACACCTATACAGGTGTTCATCTACAAATATTGCCTCTATACATTCATATAACTTCACTTAGGTACTTCTAACCATTGCCACCTAAAAAAACATCAGATTTAATCAAATAAGCAAAAAAGTAGATCAAAGCTGAAAATGTATTACCTCAGGTGGTTCCAAATCCAAACTTTTCTCGGTGATTTCTCTAGTCTTCTTAACTTTTGGGATATGAGCAATCCTTCCAGACGTTGAATTGCCATTTACATAGGCCTGCAACAAAATGGGTACAATTAAGAGGGACTCTGAAATTAGATCAAATGCCTGATTGAGTAATTACATAAAATCAAAGCCATATATAAAACACTTTCGTACCCTTGTATTGCCTCTCTAGCCACATTTTCCTCGAAAACATGTCCGCAAAGCTCAATTCCTAACACAATAAAATGCCCATGACAGATACAGAAAGCAAACTGTCAGGCAAGAAAACGAAAAAAAAAAAAAAAAAAGAAATATGCACAATTTACCCATTTGCAGTGATGAAAAGGGATAAGCTCTTCTCCCCTTAATCCCCACCTTTGCACTACAGTAAAAAGAAAAACAAAACATAAGTAAACATTTATACTGGAAGAAAAAAGAACGATCCAATCCACTTCTCTTCAGTTTTAATAAACAAATTTATAACGCACCATGTTTAATTTACTTTTAAATAATCGGTTAAACACTTCTTAAATAATTCCTAACACATAACAAGATTGTACATTCAAACAATCAAACAAACAGAACTACATAAGTGTAGCACATATTCCATAGGTTTCAGATAAAACAAACACAATATAGCTTCCAGGAACAAATTTTGGAACAAACAAAGCATACCATTGGGCAAATTAAGTGGTTATACTGCCCTAGTTTACAGAGATTACTATCAATCCCAAGCTCCTCCATTTTCCTCCTCAAAACCTTCATTTCAGCCAAGTCAATACCATTCTCTTCTAGGCTCTCCTCATAAAGTTGAGAAACTAAAGCAATTCAAATCATTACACTGTCAATAACCCTTCAAACAGAAATATATACATAAAAACACAAAGAAACACATATATGTGGGTTTAAAGGGGGAAAACCTGGTGTGTGGATATTGGCATCTGAAACAGAGGAAAACCCGGGATTTTTAAGAGAGAAAGGGTGAATCCTTGATATGGGTTTAGAAGGAAAAGTAGAGAAGATGAATCTTTTGGTGTGGAAGAAGTGGGTTTGAGAATAAGGGGTTGTGGGGAGTACAGTGAAAGGTGAGAATTTGAGGAAAGGTTTGGAAGCCATGAAAATGTTGGAAGTGAAGAGCTTGTGGAGAGGATAGCGATGAGGGATAAGCATGTCTAGAGCTTCAATTTTGCTTTGTGCATTTCTGCTTCAGTAAGCTTCCATGGCTGAAAAGCAAGAAGGGCGAGTAGGGGTTGGAACTTATCAGATAGAACACACTCTCGCTCCCTCTCTCTCTCTCTCTCTCTCTCTCTGCGCAAGGATTATGGGGTCGGGTGGGTTAAGTAATTTCAAAATGAGTAATCTGAACCACAAGATTGGGTTTGTATAGTATGAATTAAAATGACAATGTGTGATTGAGTTTGTGGTTGAGATTGAGATTGAGATTGAGATTGAGTTTGTATAGTATTTGTATATAATTAAAATGAATAATTTTATAAACTCACTCTTATTTATTTTGAATGATAATGTGTGATTGAGATTGAGTTTGTATAGTATAAATTTTATATGTAGAATAAATTTGAATCACAAGATAATAATTTTGGATGATTTTTGGGTAGTTTAGTCTGGATTTATAGTATTACCTTATTCGGGAAGTTCTAAAATGACTAAATAAATACAAAAAAAATAAAATAGGTTAATTTAATCAATAAGAAAAATGTCACATTCAAAACATAAGCTTGTTTGGTTTGGATTCTCAAGATTCACTTTTAAAAAAATTGAAACTTTTTGTTTTCCATATATATATATATATATATATTTGTTTCCACTATTTTTTTTTTTTTAATATTCTAAGCAATTTTTTAAATTTTTAGATACACCAAAAATTATACACTTAAAAAGTATAATATTTGTGAAAAAAAAATTCTTTAGAAAATTTACTAAATACCAAAAATATATTAACAAAAAAAAATTGAGAATTTAGTAAATTTTTTTTTATTCTTATGTATTTATTGATTTTTTAAATATTTTTTTTTAACAAATATTTTACTTTTTACATCTAAAAAAATAAAAAATAAAAAATTGTTTAAAATTTTAAAAATAATCACTAAAAACAAAAAAATATGAAAAACAAAAATGTTGGAACTCAAGCATACAGTTTTCTTGTTATTTTTTTGGCAGTTACATTTTGTTTATTGAAAATATTGAACTTTTATTTTCCCCTTATGTGCACATGTAATTAATTTTATTTTTACTTGATGGACATCAAGACATGTAATTATGTATACATTTTTTCTTTTTTTTTTTATCAGCAAAAAAAAAAACTTTATTAATGAGAAAAGCAATATACATGCAAGACTTACATCAACAAAGCAGGGAAGCGCACAAAGTATCATAATTGACCTCAACAATTCCAATTAGGTTGGCACTGCAAATGAAGCTCAATCATATGCTAGCACTTAACCCAAGATTGGTGAGAAACCAAACAGGAGCAACCAAAGAAGGAAAGAGAAAAGTAGAACAACAAAACAGTATAGAGAGCGGTTGCAAACAGGGACCTGCTGCCAATATTAGACCTGTTAACAATATGGATACCACCATAGCAGTCCAAAACATCAACCACCAAGACTAACAACAAAACATCAAAACACATAATCAGGCAACACAACATCAAAACGCAACAGCAGATCAACTAACCAAAACTAACAACAAACACACAAAACACAGCCCCAACAGCAACCCAGGAATCCTGCAACCCAACAAGCAGATGCAAACACAGCCCCAGCAAACAAATGCAAACTCCCCTCTATCACACCAATCTAAAAAGTAGAGAAACTTCCTCTATAACTAGCACTGCAAGGCAGTCCAATAGAAAAGAACCACCCAGGACTTGCAGCCTAAACAGGATTAGCAAAACAAAGCCCAACCTACCAGACAGAAAAACACTCCAGCAGAAGCAACCAGCACACAGGATCAAATCAGCATAGAGAACACTTCAACAAAAGAATTGCAGCTTTAACCAAATCAGCACAGAGAGCTGCTGCAAAAATTGAAACTGCTGCCAATATTGGACCTGCTAGCAATATGGATACCACTGTAGCAGCCCAACACATCAACCACCAAGACTTGCAGCCATCTTCTTCCTATACAAGACTAGCAAAAACAGAGCCCAAACTAACAGACAAATAAACACTCCAGCAAAAGCAACCAGGGGACTAACTGTAATTAACAACACCAGCAGGTTTACCTTCATTTCGCAGCACCAATACAAGATTATGGATGAAGAATTGCATCTTTAACCAAATCAGCACAGAGAACTGCTGCAAGATTCAACTTCCATGTCTAATACAGAATTGGAGTTGCTACAAATGAAAGACTATATCATTAACAGAGAACTCCACTTTGGCTGGGGATGATTTGACCCACAAAGCTATTTTTGCTTTGACAGTCTCACATAAATATTCTAAATTTGGCTGAGAACCATTAAAAACGCAGTCATTTCTATGCTTCCATGTGGACCAAAAGACAGCCAGAGGTATCACCTTCCATAACAGCTTCCCAATCTTTTTCATCTTACAAAAAGACCACCACTGCAACAGCCCTTTCACTGAGTTTGGTATTGCCTACTGTACACCCCACCATTTCATGATATGAGACCACAACAACCAAACAAATGGACAAAATAGCAAGATATGATTAACTGTTTCCACATCAACTTGACAGAAGACACAACCCACATTTGCATTCACTTCTCATATCTTTATTCTCTGCAAGAAGCTTGTTATTTTCACCCTGCCTTGCCAAGCCAACCACCCAAAGAATTTTACTTCAGGTGGAGCACAATTGTGCCAAACTTCCATTGCCATTTTCCTAACAGGACCCAAGAATACTTCACAGTTTTTGTACACTGATGCGACAGAGAACACCCCAGATGGATCAGCCTTCCACTTCCAAACATCTAATCTTGTGACTCTAATGACTAGTGCAGACCTTATTAAGGTATATAACCTACCTACCTCCTCCTCCTCCTCCCAAGCCAGCAGAGGCCTTCGAAATTCCAGATTCCAGTCCTGAATCTCTCCTCCTCTGGTATAAAGATCAGAAATTGTTCCATACTTATCAGTAGACAGAGAAAATAGTCTGGGAAATTCAGTCTTAAGACACACATCCCCCATCTATTTATCCAGCCAGAATTGAGCTCTCCTACCATTCCCCAACTGAATTATAGTGTTTTCAAGGTAAAAGTTGTATAACTCAGGCTAAGTTCTAACTACACTAATTATATCAGACCAAATTTTTGAAACTCTGATATTTCTTTCTATATAAGGCAGCTAGCTTCCACCCCTATACCATACTTTGAATAGATAACATCCTTTCACAAATTCTGGTGTTCTGCCCCAAACCTCCACCACCATTTCAGCAGTAGGCAATTATCCATATCTGTGGGTCTTCTAATTCCCAAACCACCCAAATTCTTACTCTTGGTAATGACTTCCCAACTAACCACATGCACTTTTCTTCTAAGATCTGATCCCCCCCATAAGAAATTTTCTTAGATTCTGTCTATTTCTTTTGCTACTCCCACTAGTATTTTGAACAATGACAAGTAGTAAAGAGGCAAATTACTCAGAACAGACTTCATTAAAGTCAGCCTCGAAAGCAACCTTCTCTTCTATGTGGGTAATTTCTATTTAAATCTATCCAAGACTGCTTTTCAAGTACTCTTTCTACCAGGATTGGCTCCGAGAGGTAGCCCAAGGTACTTTAAAGGCAAGTTTTGATGTGCACAATTTAATCGAGAAACAAAACCTAGCAGAAACTCTTCATCCATGCCAATACCAGCAATCACACTCTTATTATAATTAATTTTCAGCCTTGATATCAATTCAGAACACCACAGTATTCTTTTAATAGTCACCACTTCCACCCACTCAGCTTCACAAAACAATATTGTATCATCAGCAAATTGCAGATGCGTTACTATTACCCCATTATTACCAATGACAACACTTTCGATGAGACCTAACTCCTTGGCTTTGACACACAATATATTCAAACCCTCGGCCACTATATTGAAAAGAAAATGGGACAATGGGTCACCTTACCATAAACCTCTTTGTGGGCAAAACTCCTCGGTTGGTGAACCATTCACTAAAACTTACACTTTGTGGAGGTTACACAAGTTTTCATCCATCTCACCCATCTTTCCCTAAATCCAAAATTTGAGCACATAGTGAACAAGAAATCCCAGTTGATTGAATCATAAGCCTTCTCAAAGTCTAGTTTCAACACCAAACTTTTCTTTTTTGTTTTTCTCCACCCATCAACTAACTTATTAGCAATAAGGATCCCGTCCAGAATATTCCTTCCCCCCACAAATGTTGATTAGGTCTCACTAATGATCTGTGGCATTACTTGCTTCATTCTATTTGCCAAGACTTTAGCTAGGATATTTTACAGGGAACCAATAAGACTAATGGGCCTATAGTCATTCAAGCTTGATAAGCTATCCACTTTGGAAATTAGCACAATGAACGAGCTATTTAAACCGCTAACCAGATTTGCATTCTGATGGAACTCACCAAAGAAGTGCATTACCTTATGTCTGACTATTCCCCAACATTTCTTAAAGAAAGTCAAATTAAAACCAACAGGCCCAGGTGCTTTGTTACCTGCACAGCTCTTAATAACATGCCTAACTTCCTTCTCTGTAAACTCTGCTTCCAACAAGTCCACTGCTTGACTACCTCCAATATTTTTAAATTGGCTAGTCAGTTTAGGCCTAGCAGCCCAAGTTTCAGAGAAATGGTTCATGAAGTGCTTCTTCACCTCATGTCTGACTTCCATAGGCTCCTCCACGATTGAGCCATTCACCAGAACAGAACATAAAGAATTTCTGTTGTTTCTATTACAAGCCATTATATGAAAATACCTTGTATTCATGTCCCTTTGTGTGGCCCAATTAATTCTTGACTTTTGTAACCAGATCCGTTCTAGCAATTTGTTTAACCTCTAGATTTCACCCATTAGTTCATGTCTTCTAGCTTGTTCATTTCCCAGAATAGTTTTTCTTCTACAATTAATTCAATCGCATGGGCTTCCTCCTCTATAGCCTTAAGCTTAGATTCAACCTTCCCAAACACAGCAGTGTTCCACACTTTCAATTTTTGTTTCAAGGCTTTGAACTTCATGAGACATCTGTAACCAGCCCACCCTTTTACCTGAGATTCTGACCATGTTTGCTCCACTAAAGGTACAAAATTAGGATGGAAAGCCCAAGCATTCAAAAACCTAAACAGTCTAGGACCCTAATCCCGATCACCCTCCATCAAGATATACATAATATATCTTATGGACTAAAGTTTGGATATATATCTACTTATTAGAATGAATAATAGGAAGAAGCAAGTGTGTGGCTTGTGTGCATACGCACACTCACTCATTTTCCACTTGGGAACTAACATTGTCTTTTATATGATTAGTGTTTTAAATTGTCACGTGTTCATTGTTGTTGCTCTTAAGAAAATAAATGACCTTTTGTTTAACTTGCATATGCGTTACTTGTTGATTAAATGTTTTTTTTTTATTTTATTTCATATACAAGTCTAGAATATGATGCAACAACTTTTTTCTTTGGTTGCATAATTGTAATGTGAAACAAGTGTTGCTAACTTCATTGTTACTTTGTCGATAGGTTGGAGGAGATATTACTTGATAATTTTGATAGTTCCTTCCACATTGAAATTTTGAAGAAAACACTGGTAAGGGTGATCCATGATATTGATTTAGCATTTTCTAGGGTATAAATCCCTTTCATATTTTGTTTCAATCCCTTTTGTTTCATATATTACTTTGTTACTCCTCATTATTGACTTGAGGGCATCAACCTTGTAAATTACAGAATGGGTATACATCGACCATTATACTTATGGTAGATGATCACATATTCATACCATATAGCGATCCCGGATTTACCCTTGTTGTATAGTGATCCGGACATGTGTCCGTGGATGTTGGTAGTTGTTTATCATCTTGTTTGTATCTTTTTTACTTAGTATTTGAGTTATGGGATGTGTTGGGCAGGTTTGTTTCAGGTTGGTTGAGTTTAGAAACCAAAACTAGTTGCCCAGATTTTTGGCCTGTACGCTCGAGCGGAGGTGTTGGCGCTCGAGCGGGGAATACATCCATCCAGTATCTGGTTGTGCAGTGTTGTGAGCTCGAGCGTAGGGTTGGGAGCTCGAGCGGAGGCCTGGTTCTGCAAAAGTGCTGGGCGAGTGCATTCTGCGCTCGAGCGGGAGGTTGGCCGCTCGAGCGGAAGTCTGTGAGTGGCCGCTCGAGCGGGGTGTTTTACGCTCGAGCGTAAGACTGGGTTTAAATCCCGAAATTGTGACTTTTTAAATCACTTTTTCACCTTCTCTTCTCTCTCTTACTTTTCCAAAATCACCATTGTTGAGCCTCTCACTCTAGACTCTACCTTCTCTCTAGGTTTTGATCTAGTAGGAGTGATTTACTCACCTTTGGCCTTTACAAAAAAGTTGTTGATCGTCGAGGGCTTCATTTTAATCTGAAAATCTCGGGTTTTGGAGCACGTTGAGTTTTGTCGTCTTCTCCTTTGGGACTCCGAATTTGAGGTAGGGATAACCTACTCCTCTCTATGGGTTTTGTCTTTAAATTTTGGTATTTTGAGATGTTGGGCTTGGTTTAGTAATTTTGTGAAAGTTTGGGGCTTTTGTGTAATTTTTACAAAAGTTGGGGTTTTATTCATAATAAACCTAGATGCATGTTTGGCATAGAAAAATGGAATGATTGTTGAATCATTGATGAAAATGGAACCTAAGGGTTGAAATGGTAATTATGGAAAATGGCCTAATTACATTGTTTAATTAATTGGGATAATTAATTGGTGAGAAATGAGGAAATGAAATGTTGATTGAATATCCATTTGTGCATTTATTCTCTGTTTTAGAAATAACTGCTTTGGGCTATCGGTGGAGGATAGTCGAGATTGTTGTAGACAATGCATGATGATTAGGTAAACGGAAACTAATCAATGGAATGTGTCATGGAACTTGACGGTTGATAGAATACATTAATTTTGTGTATTGTGTGATTGTATATAGAACCAATGTGTTTATATACGTTATGTGTAGAGGAGGAGATAGGGGATGTACTCCGCGGTTTAGGGGAAGATATGGGATGTACCTTTAAACCGGATAGGTATTGGGAGGAGATAGGGGATGAACTCCGTAGACAGAGCTCATATGCTTGTCTAGAGAAGTGAAGATAGAGCTCATATGCTTATCTTTGTGAAGTGTGGATACAGCTTATATGCTTATCTGTGGATATTGTTGATATACATATCTGTTGTAGAGTGTGGATACAACTTGTATGCTTATCTGTGGATATTGTTGATATACATATCTGTTGAGAATGTGGATATAGCTTTTATGCTTATCTGAATGTGAGATATAGTTTTTTTATACATATCTGTGGAAATGATGATAGAGCTAGCATGCCTATCTGTTGAAAAAGGGAAAATGAAAAGTAATTGGGACTTGTAAGTCGTTGACATAAATATGTAATTTATGTGATTGTATCAGTGTTGACCAACTATCAATTGCTAATGTTTTAGTCATTGTCCATGGTTGGTTTAGTGTATTTCTACTGGGCTGTGGCTCACCCTATATGGGAATATCATTTTCAGGTACAGGAAGCATGCCACCTCCAAGGACATAGCTTGGAAGGCTAGAGGCGGACATAGTTTAGTTGTTTTACTTTTGATGTATTACATGTAACTTCAAGCCAAGGGCTTAATGTGTAAACGAGTTAGTACTCTTTTGTTGAAACCAAGTGTTAACTTGGAAAGCTGTAAGCCCGTAGGGCATTTTGTTTTGATGTTAACATGTAATACTTATGTAATGAAACTCAATGAAATAAAGGAATGTGGTTAGTTTATAAGTAAATGCTTGTCCTATCTGATGGGTTTGATGTTATTATTTGAGGGCGTTACAACTTGGTATCAGAGCGTACCGGGTTCGAATACTTTGGGTACTTGGGAAGTGATTAGGATCACAATGGGTTTGTCTCGCTTGATAGAGACGTAGATGTAGTACCATATGCTATGTGGTTATTTGATAACATGCTTATGTGACTATGTGGGTATGGGATTTAATTTCTTGGATGTTGATTGGATCCTTGAGTTTCTGGGAGTCTTGTTGGAAAAGCACTTTATCAACGCTGTTTCTAACCGGAACTCTAGTAACGCCTCGGGACTATCATTATCCGGAAATGAAGTTCGTAAATGTTTATGTGTTTATGTGCTTATGTGGAGTGAATTACAGTTGTCCATGCACTAGGACGTGAGTGTTTAGTTTCGGCACATTTATGAATGTGCTAACGTTCTGTGTTGCCTTTATTAGGATGTCAGGACGAGGAAGAGGTGCTAGGCGTGGTAGACCTGCGAGGCAGGAAGTACCGTTACAGGGTGAGATTCCGGCAGTGCAGGAGGGAGTTGGGCAGGCCAATGTGGCCGAGCCAGTAGGTCAGCAGGCTATGGGTGCCTTGGCCAGAGAGATAGCAGGAGCTTTGGGTATTCTTAGAGCTGGGAATCAGGCAGCTGAGACAGGGCCTTCCTTCTTGAAGAGAGAGTTCTTCCGGTGTAATCCGGACGAGTTTATCGGGGATCCTAAAGAGCCGCTTAAGGCAGATGAATGGCTCGAACAGACAACGAAGACGTTTGAGATGCTTGGCATCGAGGACGGAGCACTGAAAGTGACCTTGGCATCCTTCCAACTGAAGGGAGATGCGGGTCAATGGTGGAAGTACGAGAAAGCTCGTGTTGGTGGTACTTGGGAGGCGTTTGTGAATGCTTTTCAGGAGAGGTTTTTATCAGCAGCAGCTAGGGAAAAGCTGAGGGATCAGTTTAGCCGGCTTAATCAGCAGGGCTTGTCAGTGGCCGAGTTTGAGGCTACTTTTACCAGTCTGTCTAGGTTTGCACCTGAACTGGTGGCGTCTGAGGAACGCCGTTGCTATGAGTTTGAGCGGAAGTTGAGGCGGGGCCTCAAGTTGAGAATTGGTGGGTCTTATATTCGAGAGTATAGACACCTAGTGGACGCTGCAGCTCATATGGAGCTTATGATGCAGGAGGAGGATGAGGGCCAGAGAGGCTCCAAGAGGAGCCAGGATAGTCAGGGTGATGGCAGGAGGCAGAGGGGTTCTAACCCTCAGCAGTCACAGGGTGGTGTTGCTAGATCGACCTTCCCAGTGCCGAGTGCAGGCTCCGGGAGAGGTGGTCAGGGGGATTTCACCTGTTACAAGTGTGGCCAGCTGGGTCACAAGGTATCTGTGTGCCCGCAGAAGGGTGGGGGTCAGAAAGCTGCTTCTTCTTCAGCTAGACCGCAGAGTCAGAGTTTGGGCAAGAGGCAGCTCTTGACTTGTTATCAGTGTGGACAACCTGGGCATATGAAGAGGTTTTGCCCACAGTTGAGTGCCACTTCGGGAGCGTCTGGTTCTAGACAGACGCAGGGTTTTCAGCCAGCTCAGTCGGTGCAGGCCTCGAGGGCCAATCCGGGAGCTTCGTCATCCCAGTCTGTGCAGCAGTCTTTTGCTCCGAGAGGTGAGCAGGTAGACCAGGGGCCTACGGGGCGCGTGTATGCTGTTACCGCGCAGGATTTAGTACCGGCTCCATCAGTAGTGAGAGGTACTTTTCTGTTTTGCAACTCAGTTGCTAATGTGTTGATAGACACGGGTGCATCTCATTCTTTTGTATCTGCTGCATTTGCATCTGTTTTGGAATTGGAGTTAGCACAGTTAGCATCTCCTATTTGTGTGGTATCGCCTTTGGGTGGTGAGTTGATTCTGAAACAGGGTGTTAGAGGATGTGATATAGAGGTCGCCGACTATAGGCTTCCTTTTCCGTTTGTTGTCATGCCCATGAAGGGTTTTGATGTTATTTTGGGTATGGACTGGTTATCGTCATACCGGGCTGTTATTGATTGCTACCGCCAGAGGGTTACATTGTGTACCTTGAGCGGGGAGTGGGTCCATTTCTTGGGAGACCGGGTTGGTAGTGTTTTGCCACCGGGGTATGATTCGCGAGGGCGAAGTGAGCTTAGTAGTCTACTTGCCAGTTTTGAGAGTGGTGAGAGTGGTGAGACCCAGGTTGTGTTACCGAGGGTGGTTTGTGAGTATTCGGATGTCTTTCCCGAAGATCTTGTTAGTTTGCCACCTCACCGAGAGATAGAGTTTTCTATTGATTTAGTGCCTGGTACGGCGCCGATTTCTATGGCACCTTACCGTTTTGCTCCAGCAGAGTTGGTTGAGTTGAAAGTTCAGCTCCAGGAATTGCTAGATAAGGGCTTTGTTCGCCCTAGTGTTTCACCGTGGGGAGCACCGGCACTCTTTGTTAAAAAGAAAGATGGTGCCTTGAGATTGTGTATAGACTACCGGAAGTTGAATCGGGCTACGGTTAAAAATAAGTACCCTATGCCCCGTATAGATGATTTGTTTGACCAGTTGAAGGGTTCCCGTTGTTTCTCTAAGATAGACTTGAGATCGGGTTACCATCAGTTGAGGGTTAGGGAGGAAGATATTCCTAAGACGGCATTCCGTACGCGGTATGGCCATTACGAGTTTCTGGTGATGCCATTCGGACTTACCAATGCACCGGCAGTCTTTATGGACTTGATGAACCGGATTTTCCGGGAGTTCTTAGACCGATTTGTGGTTGTTTTCGTGGACGATATCCTTATCTATTCGTCTTCTGAGGAGGAGCACGAGGCACACTTGAGAGTGGTGCTTGAGTTACTTAGAGCCCATAGGCTGTATGCCAAGTTTGGGAAGTGTGAGTTCTGGCTGGGGGAAGTCAAATTCTTAGGCCACGTGGTATCCGGGGAAGGGGTGTCTGTTGATACATCCAAGGTTGAGGCAGTGCAAGATTGGGCACAGCCTAAGAGTGTGTTTGAGATCCGCAGTTTTCTGGGATTAGCTGGGTATTACCGTCGGTTTGTGAAAGATTTCTCCAGGTTAGCGTCACCGTTGACTAGACTGACTCGGAAGGGAGTCAAGTTTGTGTGGAGTGAGACTTGTGAAAAGTCGTTCCAAGAGTTGAAAATTAGATTGACCACCGCTCCGGTGTTGATTATTCCGGAGAGAGGGTTGGGTTATGCGGTTTATTGTGATGCTTCACGAGAGGGTTTGGGTTGTGTGTTGATGCAAGAGGGGAAAGTGGTAGCTTATGGCTCACGTCAGTTGAAAATACACGAGAAGAATTACCCCACACACGACCTAGAGTTAGCAGCTGTGATCTTTGCCTTGAAAATCTGGAGGCACTACCTTTATGGTGAGAGGTTCGAGGTATTCTCGGATCACAAGAGTTTGAAGTATCTGTTTACACAGAGAGACTTGAATCTGAGGCAGAGGAGATGGATGGAGTTCATCGAGGATTATGATTTTGAGTTACATTATCATCCGGGAAAGGCCAATGTTGTGGCCGATGCCCTTAGTAGGAAATCCATTAGTGATGTTGCTAGTATAGCCATCCGGGAATGGGAGATGTTGGGAGCACTTGGCGAGTTTGATTTGCTACTGGGCGAATCTGTTGAGGTTGCGGCCTTGTTTTCTGTCGTGGTGCAGCCTACACTTGTGATTAGAGTGTTAGAGGCACAGAGAGGTGACCTTGAGGTAGAATCCCTCCGAGAGAAGATCTCCAGTGGGAAAGTTGAGAAGGGTTTGACGGTGTATCCCGACCTGAGTGTGAAATACCGAGACCGTTTGTTTGTACCGGAGTCTTGCCGAGAGGAAGTACTCCGAGAGTTTCACCATTCGCGCCTTGCGGTGCATCCGGGAGGTACTAAGATGTATCAGGATTTGGGTCGCCAGTTTTGGTGGCGGGGTATGAAAAGAGATGTGGCTGTTTTCGTATCGAAGTGCCTTACTTGCCAGCAAGTGAAGGCCGAGCATCAGAGGCCAGCGGGTTTGTTGCAACCCTTGCCTATTGCCGAGTGGAAGTGGGAGCATGTCACTATGGACTTCGTTGTAGGTCTTCCGAAGACTCAGCGGGGTAGTGATGCTATTTGGGTGGTTGTAGACCGGTTGACTAAGTCGGCGCACTGTATTCCTATGCGCGTGAGAGATTCGGTAGATCATCTTGCCGATTTGTATATTCGGGACGTAGTGAGATTGCACGGGGTCCCAGTGACGATCGTCTCAGATAGAGATCCTCGTTTTACTGCTAGGTTGTGGCAGAGTTTGCAGAGTGCCTTGGGCACTAAGTTGACCTTTAGTACGGCTTATCATCCTCAGACTGACGGGCAGTCCGAGCGTACTATTCAGATCCTCGAGGATATGCTTCGGGGTTGTGTCCTGGATTTTAGTGGGACGTGGGAGAGGCACTTGCCATTGGTAGAGTTTGCCTACAACAACAGTTTTCAGTCTAGCATCGGTATGGCACCGTTTGAGGCCTTGTATGGCCGACCGTGTAGGTCTCCAGTTTGTTGGGCCGAGGTGGGTGATGCACCTTTGTTGGGTCCAGAGTTGGTTAGGGAGACGACGGAAAAAGTTGAGCTTATCCGTAGGAGGCTTGTTACAGCCCAGAGTCGACAAAAGAGTTATGCCGACCGTAGGAGGAGACCTTTGGCGTTTGAGGTAGGTGATCATGTCTTTCTGAAAATATCACCTAGGCGAGGCCTGATGAGGTTTGGGAAGAGTGGGAAGTTATCCCCTCGGTTTATTGGTCCTTTTGAGATCCTTGAGAAGATATGCGAGGCTGCTTATCGGTTAGCCTTACCGCCGCAGTTGTCCGGAGTGCATGACGTGTTTCATGTGAGTATGCTTCGGAAGTATGAGCCAGATCCATCACATGTGCTGGATTGGAGCGATTTAGAGGTAGATGAGGATGCCTCGTATGAGGAGAGACCGGTTCGGGTCTTGGATAGGCGGGATCAGGTCCTGCGTGGTAAGACCATTCCTTTGGTGAAAGTCTTGTGGAAACATCACGGAGTGGAGGAAGCCACTTGGGAACGTGAGTTGGAAGTCCGTGAGAAATATCCGGACTTGTTTGTTGATGTGTGATCTTGTATTTAAATTTTACATTATGTTGAACTTAAGAGCTTTTATATATGTCTTAAGTTGTAAAACATTGAGAATGTTTTGATTATTGGAAGCATGTTTTGGAACTTGCCTCATATGGTAGTTGGATGTAACACTATATATGTTGAATATATTGTTGACATTGGAAAGTTAGTGCATAATGTTGGTGCATGTTAATAATACATATGTTGTTTACATATTGTGATATGTCTCTTGTTAAAGGGATGGGATGACCGGTAATGGGTCGAATTGTTGAATGTTAAAATGTAACATTGTTTAAAATGGAGGAAAACTTGTTTTTGAAAACTTGTGTTTAATTTCGGGGACGAAATTCTTTAAGGGGGGGAGGTTATAGCGATCCCGGATTTACCCTTGTTGTATAGTGATCCGGACATGTGTCCGTGGATGTTGGTAGTTGTTTATCATCTTGTTTGTATCTTTTTTACTTAGTATTTGAGTTATGGGATGTGTTGGGCAGGTTTGTTTCAGGTTGGTTGAGTTTAGAAACCAAAACTAGTTGCCCAGATTTTTGGCCTGTACGCTCGAGCGGAGGTGTTGGCGCTCGAGCGGGGAATACATCCATCCAGTATCTGGTTGTGCAGTGTTGTGAGCTCGAGCGTAGGGTTGGGAGCTCGAGCGGAGGCCTGGTTCTGCAAAAGTGCTGGGCGAGTGCATTCTGCGCTCGAGCGGGAGGTTGGCCGCTCGAGCGGAAGTCTGTGAGTGGCCGCTCGAGCGGGGTGTTTTACGCTCGAGCGTAAGACTGGGTTTAAATCCCGAAATTGTGACTTTTCAAATCACTTTTTCACCTTCTCTTCTCTCTCTTACTTTTCCAAAATCACCATTGTTGAGCCTCTCACTCTAGACTCTACCTTCTCTCTAGGTTTTGATCTAGTAGGAGTGATTTACTCACCTTTGGCCTTTACAAAAAAGTTGTTGATCGTCGAGGGCTTCATTTTAATCTGAAAATCTCGGGTTTTGGAGCACGTTGGGTTTTGTCGTCTTCTCCTTTGGGACTCCGAATTTGAGGTAGGGATAACCTACTCTTCTCTATGGGTTTTGTCTTTAAATTTTGGTATTTTGAGATGTTGGGCTTGGTTTAGTAATTTTGTGAAAGTTTGGGGCTTTTGTGTAATTTTTACAAAAGTTGGGGTTTTATTCATAATAAACCTAGATGCATGTTTGGCATAGAAAAATGGAATGATTGTTGAATCATTGATGAAAATGGAACCTAAGGGTTGAAATGGTAATTATGGAAAATGGCCTAATTACATTGTTTAATTAATTGGGATAATTAATTGGTGAGAAATGAGGAAATGAAATGTTGATTGAATATCCATTTGTGCATTTATTCTCTGTTTTAGAAATAACTGCTTTGGGCTATCGGTGGAGGATAGTCGAGATTGTTGTAGACAATGCATGATGATTAGGTAAACGGAAACTAATCAATGGAATGTGTCATGGAACTTGACGGTTGATAGAATACATTAATTGTGTGTATTGTGTGATTGTATATAGAACCAATGTGTTTATATACGTTATGTGTAGAGGAGGAGATAGGGGATGTACTCCGCGGTTTAGGGGAAGATAGGGGATGTACCTCTAAACCGGATAGGTATTGGGAGGAGATAGGGGATGAACTCCGTAGACAGAGCTCATATGCTTGTCTAGAGAAGTGAAGATAGAGCTCATATGCTTATCTTTGTGAAGTGTGGATACAGCTTATATGCTTATCTGTGGATATTGTTGATATACATATCTGTTGTAGAGTGTGGATACAGCTTGTATGCTTATCTGTGGATATTGTTGATATACATATCTGTTGAGAATGTGGATATAGCTTCTATGCTTATCTGAATGTGAGATATAGTTTTTTTATACATATCTGTGGAAATGATGATAGAGCTAGCATGCCTATCTGTTGAAAAAGGGAAAATGAAAAGTAATTGGGACTTGTAAGTCGTTGACATAAATGTGTAATTTATGTGATTGTATCAGTGTTGACCAACTATCAATTGCTAATGTTTTAGTCATTGTCCATGGTTGGTTTAGTGTATTTCTACTGGGCTGTGGCTCACCCTATATGGGAATATCATTTTCAGGTACAGGAAGCATGCCACCTCCAAGGACATAGCTTGGAAGGCTAGAGGCGGACATAGTGTAGTTGTTTTACTTTTGATGTATTACATGTAACTTCAAGCCAAGGGCTTAATGTGTAAACGAGTTAGTACTCTTTTGTTGAAACCAAGTGTTAACTTGGAAAGCTGTAAGCCCGTAGGGCATTTTGTTTTGATGTTAACATGTAATACTTATGTAATGAAACTCAATGAAATAAAGGAATGTGGTTAGTTTATAAGTAAATGCTTGTCCTATCTGATGGGTTTGATGTTATTATTTGAGGGCGTTACATACCAAGCCTAGCTAGATGATCACAAATTCATAACAAGCCTTGATGGAAAGAATCTCGGAGGTTGCTACTAGTAGCTACTGTGGTTGGTTGGCTGCATCTCAATCTGTGTGTGAACTATTGTGATTTAATTCTTAGCCTAGAAAAGTTACTTAGGCCTCATTTGGGAACAAACTATTCTAATAACTTTTTGACTTTTTACGAAATTATGTGTAAAAAAAAAAAAAGAGAGAGAGAGTGTGATGTGATAACTTATAGTGATTTTTTGACTTTTTGGTTTAAACTGAAAATTGCCAAACAAGGCCTTGGTGTTTTTATGATCTTCTTGTATTCTTGTCCTTAAATAGTTGGTTCCATTAACACTAACTAAATGGGTTCCCATGTCATTTTCAATAAAAAATTTCTGTAATGTGAATTCGCCCTTCTTATAGTTATGACATTGCACTAGCTTTGCGCCATTGTTTAAGGAGACACCCTTCTCCCTTCCCCTCTTTGTCGAGTTCTGTTCAGAAATTGACAGGGGGCATGTTTATAAAAAAGAATAAGAAAGAAATTGAGTAGGCATCCTTTTTTATATAAGGTGAAGCTAACATATACAAACAAAATAAAATGACAAATCACATATAATTTTTATGCAGGCTTCTCATCCATTAACATCAATAGATTCACGTTAAGGATTTACACATGGGAATCAAGTTTTTGTACCTCCATGGATCCTCGATCTTGAGAGGAGTCTCTCATAATCTTGTACTTTCTCCCTTTGCCATATTTGGCATCTTTCAATATTTCTTATTTTTCAGTCCTAGGTTTTGTTCTATGACATACCTTTGCTGCAAAACTTAATCCTTTTGCTTTATGTAACAAAGGATGATGTTTAACATTTTTGAGAATTTTATTTGAATTTTTATTGCTGAAGGAGTTTGAATCCTACTAATTCACATGTACCAGCAAAACAATTCAAACCTGCACTGAAAAGTTCATTTAGAATTTAAGTGTTGAGTAGTTTTTGCTGAATTTCTCATAGGTGACAGGTTCTGTCACCTAATTAGCCCCATTTCTGGAGTTTATCTTTGGTTGTCGGTTTTTTTATAATATCTAATCATTCATACTGCTAAGGGTTTTAGGGATTTTCAGCACCATTTTCTGCCATATTACGGTATCTTTCTCATTGCTTTCTATGCATAGCTTAAATTATGACCACCACAAGAATGTAAAATATGCATAACGTCTTCATATTTGGAAGAGTTGTCAATGTTCTTCCAGAGCAACTTCTCTCAACTCCATGGTTACATGAAATGGGGAGTTCCATCTACCTTCTCTTAATCTCTACCGCCATAGCATTTTTGCACTTTCTGCAACATCATCGTTCTAGGTCCATAACTGTCAACTGTAGCCACAGAGGTGGCAATTGTCCTAGTAGTTGAGCCTCTATTTTGCAACCTCTCAGCTCTGATACCAGTTTGTTGTGCTTAGGGGTCAGAAACAAACACCAAACACACATAGAAAAGTTGCACACAAGGTTTACGTGGTTCAACTATGTGCCTATGTCCTCATGCAACGAATTTCACTAAATTGAAGAGAAATTACACTCTCTCACTCCCTTGCCTTTCCTACTCTAATTTTTGCTACTACTTGCGCACTTAAATTTGAAACCCATTCCATGCACCCCTATATATATATATATATATATGAATTTGGGGGGCAAATTTGTAATTTGAAATGTCAAGTTAGCAACTTGCACAGTTGTTTATGTTCTAGAATGAGAGCCAAACAAAGCAACCCAAGGTTGATATTAAAAAAGAGTGATTCTTTTGTAACATTTTATTATGAGGAACTAGATCTCGTCCAGTCCAGATTTTATTATAAGGAACAATATTGTGAACTGGAGGGGATCCTCCCCATTATAATAATAAAAATATTACAAAGAGAAAAGTAACAGGATATGCTCGAATAGGCATAGCTCAAGTGAATCAGAGCAAATATGCTACCAAATGCCTAAATACCCCAAACAAGTGTACTTGAAACATCAAACCTAGTAACAAGTTGTCGACAAAATACTGAAACAAAACTCCTCAAAACCACTCACTAAGTCACACATAACATTGATAATAGTACCCAAACTAACATAGATTTCCGCTTTATTGTCGCTATCCATTTAATGAAATCGAGAGGATGAGAGTCCCTGAGCTCTTATGGTGCTTGGTCCTCTATAATTGGATTTTCTCCTGACGCATGTGTACTTCAAGTAAAATATATAATGACCAGAATCAGCTCACTTGTACAAATCAAACCCAATTAGATAGAGTTTGGTTTACCAGAAGAGTAATGTTATGGTACACCTCTTCAAAAAGTGTATATTATATGTACTTTGTTACGTATTTTTATAATAAATGTTAAGTATTTTTTTGGTAAGAGTTGCTACAATTTGTGGTTCAGAAATGAATTTTCGCATTTTAGGATAGTCTTGGGCATTTTGTGGTCCAAGCATTGTCTAGTCACAAAATATACAACAATAACACAAAATATGTAATATTATCACAAAATATCTAACTTCATTTCTAAACTACAAATTGTTATAACTCTTATCACAAAAATATGTAATATTCACTAAAAAATACGTAATAAGGTACATATGGTACATAACATTAGAAACGTGTGCACCATAGAATTCCCCTCACCGGAATGAGGTGGAATGAAATGGGACGGTCATTCTTTAATCTTCTCATGGTAAGCGATGATTCCATTACTATAGATTTTTCATCATTTTTTTAATGGATAAAACCTGATAAATGATGGAATAATAATTTCATTCTATTTTATTCTAATAAAACAAACACTCTCTTACGAATTTAACAGTACAACTTCTTTGTAACTATTCCATACCTGAAATTGATGCCAATGCTTTGCCATTGAAGAGATTGTACACATTCGTGAAAGATGATGGCAACATTACTGATAATTCTTACTCAACGTCTTCTGCCTTTTTTTTTTTTTTTTGGTTTGTTAGATCCCTGATAAAAACAAGGGTAAATTATAACCTTTATTCTTTTAGTTTGCATCTTGTTTCAATTTAGTACTTATAATTTTAATTGTATCAATTTTGGTTTTGAATTTTGACATTATGTCTATCAGTTCAATTAGCAACATTTTCTTTTAAGAAATTGGACAGAAATAAAACGCAAAACCGTTCATTAACAAATATAAATAATTTCAAATTAGATATCAATCCCTCAGTCAATTTGAAAAGAGTGAACGGACTATTTTTCTCATTTATTTCAGTCCAATTTTTAAACTGATAATATAAATTTGAATAAATTGACACAATTTAAAATTTTAATAATAAATTTAATACAATTAAAATTATAAAAAAACAAATAAATGCAAAACCAAATTACAGAGACTTTGGTTATGATTGGCCCTTCAAACAAATTAATTTGAGGCCGATGTTTGATAAAGAAGTTGAATTTCATAAACTAACCCTTGATGATGGGAGCATTGACGATGAGTCTTCCTTAACTTTTTCTTCTCTTTTTATTTTCGTAGGATCTTGTTGGGTATATCTCCTTATTGGAGTGTGGGATGTAATGGTTTATTAAAAAAGTTTTAATTTGGTTTGGTTTAGGTATAATATATTTTAATATATTATATCTAATTTTTAGGGATCTAATTTAATTTGGTAACAATTAAGATTTGATTTCAAAACCCAAGATTCAATATATATGTATTGTTTTGTGTGTTCCGGAGTGGAGCTGAAGCAGTGGCTTAATATTGATATTGATTGAATCAATTCGGTGGAGTCAAACTTGGGTGAGTGAGAAGTGCTACTTTTCTGCTCCTGTGTGTGGAAGTTTGTTGCTTCGGTTTTTTGATCTTGTGAAGCATTGTACGTGTACATTTTGATTGCTTTGGTGATGGTGATTTAGTTCGTTATTTTAGGTATTCTACAACTCTAGTTCTGAAGATTTTGATTTATCTATTTGGTGAGGTTTTTCCTCTTACTTATTTGTGATTATTTGGAATTTACCTAAGGGTGGCTTTGTGAAACCATTCGTGTCTCATTTGTAATTGTTTGGAAACTATTTGGTTAATAGTGGAATCGGATTTCGATCCCATAGACGTACCTTACATTGAGGGAACCACGTAAAAATTCTTGTGTTGCTTTGATTTAATTTTTCCGCATTAGTTTTTATTTCCATTGATTGATTTACTTGTGGGAAACATATATTTTCCTTAACAACTGGTATCAGAACTTACGGTTTATTTGGATCTATTTATTTGTGTAAATCAATGGAGGAGAATGTGGGTCGTATGTCTAACTTCAATGGAAGCAATTGGGTAACTTGAAAAACTAAAATGGAGGACCTATTATTTTGTAAAGATTTGTATGGACCCATTGAGGGTGATAGTGGCAAACCCGAGGGTATGAAAGATGATGAATGGAATAGGCTTAATCGAAAAGCCGTTGGTGTTATTCGTCAATGGATTGATGACAGTGTGTTTCATCATGTTGCTACTGAAACTTCAGTACATGATTTATGGGAAAAAATTAGAAGGCCTTTATGATAGGAAATCAGCCACAAATAAAGCTTTTCTGTTTCGTAAGTTGGTTAATTTAAAATATAAAGATGGCAGCCCTATTCCGAAACATCTGAATGAAATAAAGAGTATTGTTAACCAACTTGCTTCTATGAAAATTATTTTTAATGATGAGTTGCAGGCTTTGATGCTACTTAGTTCTTTGCCCGAAAGTTGGGAGACTTTGGTTGTGACGGTTAGTAATTCGGCACCTAATGGAGTTGTCACAATGGGCCAAGTCATTAGTAGCTTGTTGAATGAAGAAACTAGAAGAAAATCAGCGGGTTCCTCTCATTCGGAAGCATTTGTTGTAAGAGGCCGAAGCAAAACAATGGGGAGAAGTAGCACTCCTCATAGTCATGATCAAAGCCGTGACAAATCAAAAGATGGCTCTTTTTCAAGGAAAGACATTGAGTGCTATTATTGCCATGAGAAAGGGCACATGAAGCGGGAATGCCGAAAGCTCAAGAACAAAGAGAAAAGGCGTGACAAAAGTGTGAATAAGAAGCAAGAAGACACAACAGCAATTACTACCGATGATCTCATGGCCGTTTGTGAAGATGATTGTATCAATTTTGTGGGTCAAGAGAGCAATTGGGTGATTGATTCCAGTGCTTCTTTTCATGTGACTTCTCGAGTTGATTTTTTCTCTACCTATACCAAAGGAGATTATGGTTCTGTTCGAATGGGTAATGAAGGTTTGTCCAAGATTATTGGTATGGGTGATGTTTGCTTGGAAACAAATTTGGGTTGCAAGTTGTTGCTTAAAGATATGAGGCATGTTCCCGACATTCGCCTCAATTTAATCTCTACTGGGAAGCTAGATGATGAACGTTTCAACAACAAATTTGGTGATGGAATATGGAAGCTCACAAAGGGTTTTTTGGTGGTGGCTAAGTGCAAGAAGACTTATACACTTTATTCGATGCAAGGAAAAATTTGTAAAGGTGTTGTCAATGCACTTGAAGATGATACTTCTACCGAATTGTGGCACAAGCGGCTTGGCCACATGAGTGAAAAGAGACTGCAAGTTTTGTTCAAGAAAGAGCTTATACCCGGTTTGAAAGGTACACATTTTAAAACTTGTGTTCATTGTTTGGCGGGTAAACAACATAGAGTTTCTTTTCATAAAAATGCTGCTTCTAGAAAAGAAAATGCTTTGGAGTTGATCCATTCGGATGTTTGTGGTCCTTTAAAAGTTAGAACACATAGTGGTGCACTTTATTTTATTACTTTCATTGATGATTATTCAAGGAAAGTTTGAGCTTTTCTACTAAAAACTAAAGATCAAGTTCTAGAAGTATTTAAGCATTTTCAGGCCATGGTTGAAAGAGAAACAGGGTAGAAATTGAAGTGCATCCGATTAGAAAATGGTGGTAAATACATTGGGCCATTTGATGAGCATTGTCGCAGCCAAGGTATTCGGCACCAAAAGACAGTTAAGAAGACCCCTCAACAAAATGGCGTTGCCGAGAGGATGAACCGCACCATTGTGGAAAGAACAAGGTGTTTGCTTTCACAAGCTAAATTGCCAAGATCCTTTTGGGGTGAGGCAATGAAGACAGCAGTTGACGTGATCAATTTGTCTCCTTCCTATCCTTTGAATGGTGATGTTCCTGAAAGAGTTTAGACCGATAAAGATGTATCTTATGAGCACTTGAGAGTGTTTGGTTGCCAAGCTTTTGCTCACATTCAAAAGAATGAAAGGTCAAAGCTTGATAGTAAGTCAAGACAATGTATTTTTCTTGGCTATGGGCGTGATGAATTCGGGTATAGATTGTGGGATCCGGTCGACAAGAAAGTCATTCGAAGCCGTGATGTTGTGTTTCTTGAAGACCAAACAATTGAAGACTTTGGCAAAGGTGATCAATCGGAGCCAAAAACTAGTGATCTCATTGACATGGATCCATCTCCTTCATCTTCAGTTGATGATGAAAATGGGGGAGATGTGCAGCCATCTATTAGAGATGTAGAGGATGATACTAATCCTAATGAAGTTGAGCCAGAAATTGAGGAAGAGCATCCAACTCAAGAACCGCCACCACAACTTGAGTTGAGGAAATCTACAAGGGACCGACAACCTTCAAGAAAGTATCCTTCCAATGAGTTTGTGTTGATTTCTGATCAAGGGGATCCTAAGAGCTACCAAGAAGCAATTGAGTATGCAAAGAAATGTGATTGGAAAAAGGCTATGGACGAGGAGATGAATTCCTTGAAAACCAGACTTATGATTTAGTGAAGTTGCCTAAAGGGAGGAAAATTTTGAAAAATAAGTGGGTTTTCAAATTGAAGAATGATGGCAAGAATCTGAAGTACAAGGCACGTCTTGTTGTGAAAGGCTTTGGGCAAAAAAAAGGCATTGACTTTGACGAGATTTTCTTGCCGGTTGTGAAGATGTCTTCTATTCGGGTTGTACTTGGTATGGCTGCAAGTATGAACCTTGAAGTTGAACAACTTGATGTGAAGACCGCATTTCTTCATGGTGACCTTGAAGAAGAAATTTACATGGAGCAACTGAAAGGTTTTGTAGAAAAAGGGAAAGAGAAATTTGTTTGCAAATTGAAGAAAAGTTTGTATGGTCTCAAGCAAGCCCCGCGGCAATGGAACAAAAAATTTGACTCTTTCATGATGAATAATGGTTTTTCTAAAACCACTTCGGACCATTGTGTGTTTGTGAAAAATTTCTTGGATGCCAAATTTATTATTCTTTTGCTTTATGTTGATGACATATTAATTGTAGGTCAAGATTCTACCATGATAAACAGGTTGAAATTGGAGTTGAGCAAGTCTTTTGCTATGAAAGATTTGGGACGGGCAAAGCAAATACTTGGTATGAAAATTGTTCGTGATCGCAAAGAGGGACTGATTTGGTTGTCTCAAGAAAACTACATTGAGAAAGTTCTTGAGAGGTTCAACATGAATAAAGCAAAGCCGGTTGGTTGTCCACTTGCAGGTCACTTCAAATTTAGTTCGAATCAATGTCCTACAAGTGAGAAAGACAAGGAAGAGATGTTGAAAATTCCTTATGCTTCAGTAGTTGGTTCTTTGATGCACGCCATGGTTTGTACAAGGTCGGATATTGCTCATGCCGTTGGTGTGGTGAGTCGGTTTCTTTCTAATCCGGGTAAAGAACATTGGGCAGCGGTAAAATGGATTCTAAGGTATTTTCGAGGGACTTCGAAGGTGTGTTTGTGTTTTGGGGACGGTAAGCCAATGCTTGATGGGTTCACAGATTCTGACATGGCCGGCGATATTGATTCTAGGAAATCTACTTCGGGGTATTTGATGACTTTTGCAGGGGGAGCTGTGGCATGGAAATCTAAATTACAAAAATGTGTTGCTCTCTCAACTACCGAAGCTGAATTTATTGCCATTACGGAAGCTTGCAAAGAAGAGTTATGGTTGAAGAAATTTTTGCAAGAGTTGGGTTTGAAGCAAGAAAAATATGTACTTTATTGTGATAGTCAAAGTGCTATTCACTTGAGCAAAAATTTTACTTTTCATTCAAGATCGAAACACATTGATGTGAGATACCATTGGATTCGTGATGTGTTAGATTCGAAATTGTTACAACTCGAAAAGGTTCACACGGATGATAATATTTCGATATGTTGACTAAGACTTTGTCGAGGGACAAACATTTGAAGTGTCAAACTTTGGCGGGTATGGTTGATCTCTCCACCTAAGTCAATAGGGGGAGAATTGTTGGGTATACCTCCTTATTGGAGTGTGGGATGCAATGGTTTATTAAAAGAGTTTTAATTTGGTTTGGTTTAGGTATAATATATTTTAATATATTATATCTAATTTTTAGGGATCTAATTTAATTTGGTAACAATTAAGATTTGATTTCAAAACCCAAGATTCAATATATATATATATATTGTTTTGTGCGTTCCGAAGTGGAGCCGAAGCAGTGGCTTAATATTGATATTGATTGAATCAATTCAGTGGAGTCAAACTTAGGTGAGTGAGAAGTGCTACTTTTCTGCTCCTGTGTGTGGAAGTTTGTTGCTTCGGTTTTTTGATCTTGTGAAGCATTGTACGTGTACATTTTGATTGTTTTGGTGAAGTTGATTTGGTTCGTTATTTTAGGTCTTCTATAACTTTAGTTCTGAAGATTTTGGTTCATCTATTTGGTGAGGTTTTTCCTCTTGTTTATTTGTAATTATTTAGAATTCACCTAAGGGTGGTTTTGTGAGACCATTCGTGTCTCGTTTGTAATCGTTTGGAAACTATTTGGTTGATAGTGGAATCGGATTTCGATCCTGTCGTAAAAATTCTTGTATTGCTTTTGATTTAATTTTTTCACATTAGCTTTTATTCCCATTGATTGATTTACTTGTAGGAATCATATATTTTCCTTAACACTTGTATTACTGGTGATTAAAAGAAGTGTAAAATTATACTCATGATTTTTGTAATTTTTCTCTTATGTCAATATGACTTTTATAATTTTAATTATATTAATTTTATCTTATAATTTTTCACATTGTGTTAATTTAATTTAATTGATAACATCCCCTCAATCACTTTGAGGAGAGTTACCTATCGATTTTACTCTAATTTTTAAAGAAAATTGTCAATTGGGCTATGAAGATAGGCGCAAACTACAAAATTTAAGAATAAAATTGATGCAATTAAAATTATAAATTAAATTTCGTAGGCTAACCCATGATGACGTGGCATTCTCAACTTTTTCTTCCTGAGGATCATGTTTCACAAGTAAAAAAAACAATGTTAAATAGACGAAGGGTAAAATTATGCTCTTGATTTTTGTAATTTCTTTCTTATGTCAATATGATTTTTATAATTTTAATTATATTAATTTTGTCTTATAATTTTTCACATTGTGTTAATTTAATTTAATTTAATTGATAACATTCTCTCAATCACTTTGAGGGGAGTTACCTATTGATTTTACTCTAATTTTTAAAAAAAACTATCAATTGGACTGTAATGATAAGTGCAAACTACAAATTTTAAGAATAAAATTGATGCAATTAAAATTATAAATTAAATTTCATAGACTAACCCATGATGATGTGGCATTCTCAACTTTTTCTTCCTGAGGATCCTGTTTCACATGTAAATAAAACAATGTTAAATTATACTGGTGATATTTGTAATTTGTCTATTGTATCAATTTAGTTCTTATAATTTTAATTATTTTTATCTTTTAATTTTTCACATCGTATCATGCCCTCAATTACTTTGAGAAGAGTTATCCATTGATTTCAGTCCATGTTTTTAAAGAAAAATTATCAATTGGACTAAACTCGACAAATACAATCTAACAATTTTAAAAATAAAATTGATAAAATTAAAAAGAAAATTTAGCCAAAACCCCTCTATTGGATTATTGTTTGATAAAAAGGACAACTCAATTTATTTTGCTTCATAAATCTCCTAAGGAGAAAACACATAATTGAGTAAAGACAAAGTAAAATACCTTCTTTTTTTTTTCTTGGATAATATTGCCAGAATAATATGTTTTTGTGAACCAAAGTAATATGTTACTGTGAGACAGAGTAACATGTTACTGTTAAATAGGGTAATTGTCAAATAGAGTAATATGTTACTGTCAAACAGAGTAACAAATTACTGTTACCGTTTATATCAATTTCGACGGTAATAATTTTTTTTAAAGAATTTCATAATCAACATAGATTTTATTTAATAGATCTTGATAAGAGGACTCTAAAAATACTGATTTTTATCAAAAACTGACATCTACATCAAAAGTTATATTATTTTAAAGTTTAATAGTTTGATAATAGTGGTATGTGTTGAACTTTTCAAGGAAATTTTTTTGTGTTTGTCCTTAATGTATTAAAATTTTATTATGATGGGGTTTTGACCAAATCCCTCAAATTAAAATTAAAACAAACAAATTGGTTAAAAAAAAAAAAATTTATAATTTCCCCTCGAACAAAGAAGGTCACCTATCATCAGTCTAAGCCTTGGACAATTAATTTGGAATCAGAAAGTCAGGGACCCAGACTTCAATCAAGAATAAATTGTGCAGTGGATATTAAAAGTGTGTTATGGTATTTATATGTAAAATGAATTTAAATCATATGTTGGATAGCATTTCTGATTTGAAATCAACGTTTGATAAAGAAGTTGAATTTCAAAAATTAACCCTTTTGAGCAACTTAATTATCCTTGTGCGGGGGTGATTTCCGCACTATGAAGAAGGGTTGAACTTCGTGGATGAACACCGTGCTCCGGGAATTGAAGATCTGCACAGAGTAACAAACGATGAGGCTGCCCGACCGGGGTTTGGTCGGAAACCCCTCCGATGGTAAAGTCAGGGACTCAGGGAGAGGAGAAAGAGAGAATACAAAGAGTATATGTGTTGAGTGTGTCCATTTTCGGATCCCTTCAGAGTGAATAGTGTTCACCTTTTATAGGAGAAGGTTGTTTGTCGTTCAAGTCCTTCTCTCTCCGCCATCTGTCCAACGTGTCTTATTCGTGGTCGTCTCCTATTGGAGGAGGACGACCACTCCGCCTGACACTCGGGTGCAGGTCTGTTTTGTTTGTCTCATTAGCGGACATCTCTCATTGGAAAAGGACGACCACTCCGCCTGCCATTCAGACGCAGGTCTGTCATATATGCTCCTTGTCCCTCTGCACCTCCATGTCTCCACGTTATGTTCATACAGAAGGAGAGGAGCAGAGTTGTTTGTCTCTAGTGGACCCAAGAAAGATCTTCAGTGAATTGGCCTTCTCTGAGTTGGTCTGCTCTAGAACGGTTATCCAACCAGGAGGTCCAACATGTTGCTCAACCCACTTCGGAGTGGTTCTGTCCATCCAGAAGGTCCAATATGTTGCTCAACCCACTTTGGAGTGGTTCTGTCCATCCAGAAGGTCCACCATGTTGCTCGACCCACTTCGGAGTGGTTCTGTCCATCCATAAGGTCCAATATGTTGCTCAACCCACTTCGGAGTGGTTCTGTCCATCCAGAAGGTCCATCATGTTGCTCGGCCCACTTTGGAGTGACGCTCGTACGTTGGGCCGAACTCCTATGATTGTCTTACTTCGGAGCAAGTGTTGGCCATAGAGCCGAGGTCCGACGTAGCTCCACCTTGGAGTGAGTATTGCATTGGGCCTAGCACCAAGACTTGATTAATTTTCACCCACTTCAATCCTTACATTGAAATGGACAATAGTGTCCTGACAAACGTAAACTGACCCCAAGCATCATCTGTGTATTTTTTATTTATTTATTTATCTTGAGTATTATTTTTTCGATAACTTAGAATCTCCTTGTAGTCTCCGCAAACATTTTCTTTCGAGTTAGCCCCTGCTGAGCAATTTTCACGCCATTGGCCCTCTGGCAAGTCGTACGGTGCTAGGGTACGCATCGCAACGGGTAGATGAAACCTGTGAATTGGAGTCATTAGAAGGGAATGGAAGAACAGTTTCGGCAGACTCTGCCTATTAAACCAAAAAAAAAAAAAACCCACAAAAAGTAAGAGAAATATAGGAAATGACTTAAAAACTATGGCTTCTTTTATTTCGGCAAAAAACATTTTTCAATGGAAAATATTTTCTACATAAAACTTTTTTCAAAAAATATTTTTCACAAGAAAAAGTTTTCTTATGTTTGGTTGCATTCTTGAAATTAATGCATTAATAGTTGCTAGTGGTGGTAGTACTTGTAGCGGTAGGGTAGTGGTGACGGCTGTTGTTGTGGTGGTGACGATGGTAGCAGCATCGGTGGTGATGTGAAGGTGGTGGTGGTGGTGGCAATGGTCAGGTGGAGGTGGTGGTGATAGTGGTAATGGTGGTGGTGTGGTGTGGTGGTGATGTGGCAGCAACAACGGTGATGGTGGTGTGGTGGTGGAGGTAGTGGTGGCGACAATGTGACGACATTGGTAAAATTTTAGTTTGAAAAATATTTTTCACCCTTTAAAAGTGAAAAATACTTTTTACCCAAATAGGTTTATTTTTTGTTGACCATGAAAAATGTTTTCTTTTGACTTTTGTTTTCCGTTGTACTAAACACCAGAAAATGCGAAAAATATTTTCTGAAAAATGGTTTTCCGCCAAAATAAACAGAACGTAAATGTAATTCAATGGAGTGAAACATGTCTCATTAGCAATTATTTAGAGAAAATTACACCAGTAGTCATTATATATGCTTTAACTCTTGTGTTATTTTGGTCCTTATAAATTTAATTGGATTTATTTTGACATTGAATTTTTTACTTTGTCTTGAATTATCCAATTGATTACAACTATTAATATTATTTTATGAACAAATGAGAACATGAGCAACATTAGGAATAAAATTGTAAATTTAATCAATTCAGTGAGTTTACTTTAACCGACTCACTAATTTTTTTTGCTAAAAAAACCGTAATGGTGTTTTGAATTGGACTAAATTAAAATAAAATTTAAAATTAAGGATCAAAATTAAGCTAATTGAAAGTGTAATGACCAAAATGATACAAGGGGTAAAATATAAGAACTATCGGTATAATTTCTCATTATTTTATTTTATTTTATTTTTTATTTATTTATTAACTTTCCAATATTTATGTTTGAATTTTGAATTTGTAAGAGAATTTATGAACGAAAACAAAAATAAATAAATAAATAATTTAAATGAAAAAAAATATTGGATTGACCTTTTTTCCATGTAAACATCACAATATAAGAGAAGTTGACGGGTCCATGGAGCTCGTCATAAGTCCTTTTTTTTTATGACCTGCATCGTTCATTTTGTAAAGTCCAAGTGTATATTTATCAATGAAAAAAATTACTTTGATATGATAATCGTAGATTCGTAACCTTTTCATTTTACCACATTTGTCCCCGAATGGACCACAATTTTTTTTTTTTTTGAAAATAAACAATTCAAACAAACATAATAAAATGAAAAATGTTACTATTATCGGATTAATCTAATTTTTTTAAGGATGATGATGCTTTCTAGTCTAAATTTTGGATTTGAGGGCCCTATTTCGATGATCCAAACGTTCATTTTGTCGAGTACTTTATGTATTTTATCCATACCAAAAATTAGGTTGATCTGATAACTGTACCTTATTGAATTTATCACGTTTTTATTATTAAAAAAAAATTTGTTTCTAAAAATAAATCTTTTTTTTTTTGTTGTTAAAAACGCGATAAATTGAATAAGTTACAATTATCGAATCGACCTAATTTCTTCTATGGATGAAATACACAAAACACCAGACAAAATGAATTGTTCAAATCATTGAAATGGAGTTGTGGTGGACCCCACGGGCTCAAACAACTCCCTCTAATCCAGATTTGAATTAGAGGGGATTCTCTTTATTTTTTTAATGAATGATATATATTAAAAGCCTTATAATATAAATAGTTTGAATTATCGAAACAGAGTCCATCTCATATTGTATGAATATGAGGAAAACTCAATCCTACTCTTATTCTATTTTATTTATTCATAAATTGAATGTTGACCCACAGCCTTAAAATATATTTGAGATAAAATATATCAGTCATGCTCGAGGCCTCGAATCATTTTTTTTTTTTTTTTTGGTTTTGTTTTGTTTTGTTTTCTTTCAATTTGTTTTGTTTTGCTGTGTTGGTTTGGTTTGGTTTGGTTTGGTTTGGTTTGGTTTTTTTTTTTTTTTTGGGAATGGTTGTTATGGGTATGGGTGTGTTAAAAAACTAAACATCCCACACCAACTCAACCTGTGTGGTTTTATAAGTTGAGTGAGTTGAGTTGGACTAATTAGATTATAAAATTGACTGATTAGTTACGTTGCTGATTAAAATTGTTAATAGAATTAACCAGCAGCTTAACTGACTAGTCAATTTTATCACCCAACTAGTCTAACCCAACTCACTCAACTTATCAAACCACACAGGCTGAGTTGGTGTGGGATGTTTAGTTTTTATTGCAAAAAATAAAATAAAATAATAATAATAAATAAAACCAACACAGCCCCCACCCTTAAAAAAATAAAAAATAAAACAAAAAAAATATATTTGAGGCATTTGAGCCTCGAAATTTCGAGGCCTCAAGCTTTATTCAAAACAGTCCCACTATGTAGCTTGAATAACTGTGGCTCGAGGTGCCAACAGCCTTCTTCCTCCTTCTCCCTCTTTTTTTCCTTATTTCCCCTTTTCTTATTTTCTTCTTCATTCCCTCTCTCTTTTTCCTCTTCTTTCTTCCCCTTCTCTTTTTCCTTCATCTTCTTTCTCTTTTGTTCTTTCTGAATCCAAATTCAAATCCAAATCAATTTGTTTTTTTTTTTTCGTTCGACCGGCTAACAGTCTAGAAAGAAAAAGAAGAAAGAAGAGAAGATGAGAGGAGAGGAAAGAGATAGAGCAGAGAGGAGAGGAAAGCTAACAAATCAAACCCAAAAATCTAGGAAAGGAAATCTATGGAAGAGGAAATATGGGTTTGATTGATTGAATCTTTCTGGGCATTGCTCTGTAACATACACACTTACAAATCAAACCCAAATCAATCAAACCCGAAAACCAAAAATCAAAACCAATTAGACAAATCAAACCCAAAGATCAAAACCAAAAATCAAACCCATAGCCACAAACCAAATCAGACAAAATCAAACAAAATCAATCAAACCCAAATTAGATCAAATCAGTCCATTTCTATCATATTCCCCAATTGCAAATCAGTCAATTTCTCTCATATTCCCCAATTGTGCATCCTGCTTTGCGGACTGATTTTTGCTTCGACCGATTCGATTGGTAATCGGAAATGGAATGAAGAGAATGAGCTCATTTGGTGGCCGCTGAAGTTGATGATGGTGCTCGCCTTGCCTTGTCGTAAACTCCGACGGTAATCCAGATTGTGGGTGTCGGAGAATGATGAGGTTTTTGGAGTGAAGAAGAGAGAGAGAGAGAGAGAGAGAGAGAGAGAGATACCAGGAGTGTTAGAATAGAGATAGGGAGAGAGAAAATTTCAGGCCACTAAAGCCTAAAAAAATCGAGCTACACAGCATTTTTGTATTAAAAATATGTATATATATAATCTTACCAAGTGTTGATTTTTCTGGCAGCACGTTTATGAAAATGATTCAGCTCAACACGTGGTATTTGAAGTTGTTCTCTTGTTGTGGCAATGTGTCAAGGTGCGCCCATCTAAGGGTCAACGCCTTGATGCCACACACATTTGTGCCATTTGGAGAGCCAAGACATGCCTAAGAAGTTGTTGGCACAAGTGCAAGCAAAGGTTCAAGGCATAGTGCAACATAACCCATGACATGCCATTAGACAACACGTGCAAGACCGCAGCCAACAGCCAATAGGCCGCAGCCTTGCCAGTTGCCAGCAGCTATCCGCAGCCTTACCAATAGCCTAGCAGCAGCCAGGCCACAGTAGCCCGTAGCCCAACCACAACAAGCTGCAGCCCAGCCACATCAGGCAACAACTTCAGGCCACGTTTTGGAGGGTCAAATGTAGTCTTTTTGCTTTGTAAATTTTTATGTAAATACTTTAGTATTAAAGGTGTTTGGGACCAAGTTTTGTAATATTTTTCTTTTTTTTAGAATTTTTAGAAATCCATTATGACTCCTCAAACATAGAGGATGTTTTCTCTTGCCAACTAGGAAAAGACTTAACAAGCTATATTAAGGAGGGGGTACCCAAGTGTTGAACCAAACCACTTGTGCCTTTAAAGTACCCCAACCTAGCCAATGGTAGGGCAACTTTTGTAGCACTTTTGGTGCATTGTTCAACTATTGTAATGCCTACTTTTGATCAATGAAAAATTCATTTCCCCTTTAAATTGTCCAAAGCTTTTCCATTGTTGCTTACTTTAATTTCAGCTTGTTGTTTGCTATTTTGTGGCTTGTTTCCAAACTTATTGGCTCATCAACTAATCGGTATCGTGTTTGCTTGTCTTTGTAAACACTTTGAGCATTATTGGCGGGCTAGTAAAGAGAGTCAACTAGCGCCACACACGCTTGCATATCTATTGACAAGGCTTTCGCACAGCTGGTGTGTGACAGTTGGTATCAGAGCCCAGTCTATTTGGCTTTCTCTATTCTCGGCTTTCTGAATGGATGCTCCTGGCAACCGTCAACCCACGCAAAGGGAGAGAATTAAGCTTTTGGAGTAGTGTATGGATAATATGCATGCCTTGGTAGCTTCATTGCCCAACCTTGAGCAACAGGTTCATGATCTTGAGCAAACTCATTACCTTACTCCAGGGCAAGATTTTGAGGATATTGTCACTAAACTCAGGCTAGAGATTCAAGATCTTAGTGATCGGGCTGGTGTTCTTACTTGTATCTTTAGCAACACACTTGGTGGTGGCATGGAATTCATTAGGGCGTGTGTGCCCGAGCCCCGTGCCTCTGGTGGTGCCTGAGATGCCGAGGAGCTAAAACACTTTCTTTTTAATATGGAGCAATATTTCAAAGCTGTGAAAGCCGATGTTGAAGAGACAAAGATTTCTATGGCCACAATGTATTTGTTCGGTGATGCCAAGTTGTGGTGGTGGACTAAACATGATGAGATGCAACGCGGCTTATGCACAATTGACAACTTAAGCATGAACTTAAGCTCCAATTCTTTCTCGAAAATGTTGAGCATAATGCCCGACATGCTTTGCGAGATCTCAAACACACCAGCACTATAAGAGAGTATGTGAAACAATTCTCTAGGCTTATGCCAGACATCAAAGACATGTCAGAGAAAGACAAGCTCTTCTTCTTTCTTGAGGGATTGAAGCCATGGGTCAAAGTTGAACTTCAAAGGCAAAGAGTGCAAGATTTAGTCCACGCACTAGCAGCAGCTGAGTGCCTTACAGACTACGCCGAACCTAAGCAACGGGACAGTGGTTCCCCGCACAAGAGTAGGGAAGGTGGAAAGTCCCAAGGCCATGGCAAACCTAAGAGTGGGGGAGACAACACTTCTATATCCAAAACCCATTCGGATAGAGGACAATGGCAACAGAAGAGCTATGGTGACCAGGCAAAAGCCCCTCAACAACACTCTATGAGCAAAGCAAAAGGTCCTATCTCTTGTTTCTTATGTAATGAGCCACATTGGTTATTTGAATGTCCACAAAAGCGTGCCTTGAATGCTTTAGTAGCGGTGCCTGACAATGTCTCTCAACCAAGTGACGATGATAACAACGAAGAGAACGTGTAATCTAGGCGAAGTGACAAGGGTTCTAAGACAGCTGGCTCTAGGGTGGGAACCTTTAATATGATGAATGCCATAGAGAAAAAGGCTTTTACAGGGAGGCTTAAGAAGAATGCCAAGAGTGGCAAAGTGGGCAAGCATTCAGATCCTAAACAACTTGTGGTGTCCAAAGATGAAGGCAATGGAAAGAAACCAATGTATAGTGAAGAGTCATTAGGCAAGTTGAACAAGAGCAAGTCATCCAACAAGGGCTTGATGTTTGTAGATGTAAAGCTCAATGGAAAGCATCTCTGGGCTTTGATTAACACTGGGGTCACCCACAATTTTGTTGCTGGGACGGAAATTGAAAAACTTGGGCTATCTTTAGAGAAGGATGGCAACCGCATCAAGGCGATTAACTCAGTAGAGCAGCCTATCTATGGGGTTGCAAAATCTATTCATTTGAAGGTCAGCACTTGGGAATGAATAGTAGATTTCACCGCAGTACCCATGGATGACTTCCAAGCCATCATTGGGTTGGATTTCTTGAGAAGCACAAAAACGGCAGTCATGCCTTATTCTAATAGTATGTGTGTTATGGGGGGATAAGCCATGTCTTATTCCTGCTATGGCCACCAACAACAGTGATCAGTTTGTCTTAACTATGCAACTCAAGAGGGGTGTTAGGCATGGTGAACAAACTTGGGTCGCCATATTAAAGTTGAATGGACCTCTTGAATCTACTCCTGTCCTAGCCGCAGTCAAGAACATCTTAAGGCAATTTGCAGATGTTATGCCTGAACAGTTGCCTAAGGAGTTGCCTCCATGCCAGGGTGTGGATCATGCTATTGAATTGGTGCCAGGGGCAAAGCCACCAAGTCGTGCACCATATAGAATGGTTATTTCTGAGTTGAATGAACCAAGGACGCAACTTACAGAGTTATTGGAAGCATGCTTCTTTAGGCCATCCAAGGCCCCATTTGATGCGCCCGTCTTGTTCCAAAAGAAGCATGATGGTAGTCTTTGCTTATGTGTAGATTATGAGGCACTCAACAAGCCAACCATCAAGAACAAGTATTCCCTTCCCGTAATCGCAGATTCATTTGATCAATTGAGCAAAACGAGGTATTTCACAAAGCTAGATCTTCGATCAAGGTACTATCAAACAAGAATTACCGAGGGAGGCGAGCCTAAAACTACTTGTGTTACTCGTTATGGCTCTTATGAGTTTCTTGTCATGCCATTTGGCTTGATCAATGCCCCAACAACATTTTGCACCATGATGAATAAAGTTTTTCAAGAGTATTTGGATCAATTCATGGTAGTATATTTGGATGACATTGTAATTTATAGCTCCACTTTAGAAAAGTACATGGAACATCTCCGGAAGGCTCTTTCCAAGTTGAGGGAGCACAAGATTTATGTCAAGCTAGAGAAGTGTTCTTTTGCCTAAGAGAGGATTAAGTTCCTAGGGTACATTATTGAGCATGGATGCATTAGAATGGACCAAGAGAAGGTCAAGGCTATTCAAGAGTGGCAACCACCCGCTAATGTCTCAGAGTTGCAGTCATTCCTTGGGTTGGCTAATTATTCTCGCAAGTTTGTTGAAGCCTATTCAAGACTAGCTTCCTCATTGACAGTTAATAAAGAAGGGCAAGCCATATGTTTGGGCGAAAGAGTGTCAATAAGCCTTGAAAGAAGCTATGTCTAAAAACCCTATTATTTGTCTACCTACCTTAGGTAAAGCTTTTGAGATACAAACTGATGCATCTGATTTTTCTTTGGGTGGTGTTCTTTTGCAGGATGGTCACCCAATTGCCTATAAGAGTAGGAAGCTCAATGATGCCGAGTGGAGATATTCGACTCATGAGAAAGAGTTGCTTGCAGTAGTGCATTGTCTGAGGACTTGGAGGCACTACATCTTGGGCTCATGGTTTGTTGTAAAGACTGACAACACGATGGTTAGCCATTTCTTAACACAACCCAAGCTAAGTGCACGACAAGCACGGTGGCAAAAGAAGCTAGCAGAATTTGATTTTGCCTCAAAATACAAGGTTGGTGCCACCAACCATGTTGTTGATTCCCTAAGTAGGAAGACGGAGCTTGCCGTGTGCCATCATGTATGTTCACTTACTTCCATTTCAACCAGTGTCAAGCAGAAAATCAAGGCTCATCTAGACAAGGTTGCTATGGCAGAGAATCTTATGAACCTTGTCAAAATAGACAAGACTCGCCAATTTGGGGTGCAAGATCAACTACTAATGACAACAAGCAACCGAATCTTTGTACCCACGGCTAGTGATTTAAGAAAGACACTTCTTAGGGAGTGCCATGATACACTTTGGCTAGGACATCCAGCTTGGGAGCGAACATTGGTCTTGGTGAAGCAAGGATCTTGTTGGCCCTAGAAGCATGATGATGTGGAAGAACATGTTCGCACTTGTCTCACTTGCCAGCAAGAGAAGGTTGAACATAAGAAGAAAACATGCTTGCTTGAACCTTTGCCCGTGCCTAAACGTTCATGGGAAAGTGTATCACTTGACATCATCACTGGACTGCCTAAAGTGGGAGACATTGGAACTATCTTGACTATTGTGGACTGGTTCTCCAAGTATGCCACCTTTGTAACTTCTCCAAAGTATATTTCAGCAAAAAAGACTACCCAACTATTCTTCAAGCACATTGTTAAATATTGGGGTGTGCCTAAAAGTATTGTTAGTGACTGAGATTCGCATTTCATTGGCAACTTCTGGATGGAGTTATTCAAGCTTCTTGGGTCACAACTTAATACTTCATCAAGCTACCATCCGGAAACAGATAGGCAAACTGAACGCTTTAGCTGTATGCTCAAGGAGTATTTGTGCCACTTTGTCAATGCTAATCAACGAAATTGGGTGCAACTTCTTGATGTAGCACGATTATGCTTCAACTCTCAAAAGAGTAGTTCCATGGGCAAGAGTACTTTTGAGATAGTGAATGAACAACAGCCACTGTTGCCCCACATAGTGGATGGACCTTATAAAGGCAAGTCATCGAGGGCTTACCAATTTGCTAAGGAATGCAAGAGAAACCATGGCATTACTTGTGCCTCTCTCAAAAAAACAACAAGTAAAATAAAGAAATGCACTGATGAAAAGAGGAGGCCACTTGAGTTTAGAGTTGGGGATCAAATTCTTGTCAAACTCAACCCTAAGTAATGCAAGTTCATGAGAGGAAGAGACAAAAGGCTAGTGCGCAAGTATGAGGGACCGGTAACCATTCTAAAGAGAATTGGCAAGTGTGCTTACATGATAGATGCTCCATCTTGACTAAAAGTTCACATGGTTTTCCATGTGAGTTATTTGAAGCATTACTATCCAAACAAGGAAGATGCAACCTAAAATGAGCTGAAACACCAAACCATTAGAGCCAAAGTAGGGAAAAAGTCTGTTGAATCTATCTTGGCCGATCGGGTGAAAATGGTTTCTAAGAAGAAACAAAGGCAATACCTTGTAAAATGTAGAGGCTTAGGAGATGAAGAAATTAGCTAGCAACGGGAGACGGACTTGTCGGCTTTTCAAAACGAAATTGATGCTTATTGGGCAAAGTTGTCAAGGGCGTCGACCATTCAAGTGGGGGAGACTGTCAAGGTTCCCCCATCTAAAGGTCAATACCTTGATGCCACACACATTTGTGTCCTTTGGAGAGCCAAAGACATGCCTAAGAAGTTGTTGGCATAAGTGCAAGCAAAGACTCAAGGCATAGTGCAAGACAGCCTATGACATGCCATTGGACAGCATGTGCAAGGCCGCAACTAGCAACAACCTTGCCAGCAGCCATAGGCCGCAACAGCAGCCAGCAACCAGTAGCCAAGCCATAGCCTTGCCAGCAGCCCAGCAGTAGTGCCAGGCCACAGCAGGCCGTAGTCCCAACCAGCAGCAAGCTGCAGCCCAGCCATAGCAGGCAATAACTTCAGGCCATGTTTTGGAGGGTCAAATGTAGTCTTTTTTCCTTGTAAATTTTTATGTAAATACCTTAGTATTAAAGGTGTTTTGGGGCCAAGTTTGGTAATTTTTCTCTTTTTGTAGAATTTTTAGAAATCCATTATGACTCCTCAAACATAGTGGATGTTTTTTCTTGCCAGTTAGGAAAAGACTTGACAAGCTATATTAAGGAGGGGGTGCCCAAGTGTTGAACCAAATGATTTGTGCCTTTAAAGTACTCCAACCTAGCCAATGGTAAGGAAACTTTTGTAGTAATTTTGGTGCATTGCTCAACTATTGTAATGCCTACTTTTGATCAATGAAAACTCTATTTCGCCTTTAAATTGTGCAATGTTTTTCCATTGTCTCTTACTTTAATTTTAGCTTATTGCTTGCTATTTTGTGGCTTGTCTCCAAACTTATTGGCTCATCAACTAATCGATATCGTATTTGCTTGTTTTTGCAAACTCTTTGAACATTATTGGCGGGCTAGTAAAGAGAGTCAGCTAGCGCTACACACACTTACATATCTATTGATGAGGCTTTCGCTGAGCAAGTGTGTGACACAATGCCAAGTACCTCCTTAAATACCTTCTTCAATTTTTCAAAATCCTCTTTTATTTTGTCAGGCAATCCACGATGGTCATTTCTTAGGAAGGTGAATCTCGCCCTATCATTGACTATTAAAATGTCCCTGATTGAGAGGTCTCCATGCCAGTATTTTTGGCTGTGGAATTGATAGATGCCAGTTATAATGTCACTGCAGTATAATTAATTGAAATAATTAAAACATTATACTATAACCTATACAGCTGTTGGAAATAATTATACGCATGTATATATATATACACTAGCAACTTGTAATGTGTGTATAATTAAAAAGGTAATATTATTACTATAACAAATTAAGGTTTTAAAAATAAAATATAGGGACAAAATTATTTTTTAAGAACGAAATATTTTTTTTTTCTAAAAGTGTCATTATATTTTTAATAACAAAACTAGATATTGCCGTTTGGTAACACTTACGTTTTCAGTTTTCTGTTTATATTTACAAAAATTTAAAAAACTCAAATAAAAACTTGTTTGGTAAATTTTTTGATTTATAAATCAGTGGTCTCAGTTTATAAATTTGGCCAAAAAATATAAACTCAAAAAATGTATTTCCGTTTTGAGTTTTGAGTTTTTTTTTTTTAACCACCCAACACCAGCCACCACTTGCCATCATTTTCCACCACCGTCTTCCGCCACCACCACCCACCACCTAACCCCCACTACCTACCATCACCACTCACCACCCACCTGCCACCACCACCCACCACCCCCCACCACCAGCCACCACCCATCTGCCACCCACTCGTCACCACCACCCACTCCTCGCCACCATCACCAACCACCTGCCATCCACCCGCCACCACCCACCACCCGCCACTACCATCCACCGCCCGCCACTTACTTGCCACCACCACTCACCACCCACCTGCCACACTATCCACCACCAGGCACCCACCACCACCACTACCACCACCATCACCCACCACCCACCCGCCACCCACCTACCACCACCACCTACCACCCACCACCACCTGCCACCTACCTGCCACCACCCACCACAACCTGCCATCCGTCACACACCTGCCACCACTACCATCACCACCACCCACTCGCTACCACCCATTACCCACTACCCGCCACCGTCACCCACCTACCCACCACCACCACCAACTACCCACCCACCACCACCCATCTGCCACCCACCTGCCAGCACCACCACCACCACCACCACCACCCACTCGCTACCACCCACCCACCACCACCCGCCACCACCCACCCGACACCACCCACCACCACCCGCCACCCACCTGCCACCACCACCCACCACCCGCCACCACCCACTCGCTACCACCTACCACCCACCACCACCCGCTACCCACCACCCACCGTCACCACTTTCCACCACCGTTTTCTGCCGCCACTTGCCACCACTTGCCATTTCTCACTCTTTTTTATATTTTTAAAATTTTTTAAACATTTTGTCAATTACCAAATGCGTTTGTAGTTTATGTTTTTCTAAAAATAAACAAAAATCAGGTTATAAAATTTTTGTAAATATAAACTGAAAACGTAAACGTTACCAAACAGACCCTTAAGTGTTGTGTTTGTTTGTAGAGTTGGAGAAGAGATTAGGATGGAAGAGGGGATTAAGATGGAGGTTGGAAGGGGGATTGAGATGGAAGAGGTGGAGGTGGTATTAGAAAAATAGTGTGGGGATTAGAAATTTTTTTTTTTATTTTTTACATATTGCGAATTTTTTTTGAATTTTTTGAACATTAATGTTTAATTTTTTGTATTTTTTTATTTGTTTTATTATTTTATATAAAAATAATTTAACAATTACTACACTAACAACTATCATCAAAACAAACACAATTTTACTTAATCCTCTCACTAACAATTCTCTCACTATTAATCCACTCACTATGAATCCCCTCCATTCTACCTCTGAAAACAAATAGGGCCTTAAAACCTGAAATAATGAAAACGTTAAAACTAACATATGCGCAGCGCAACAGCTGGAAGAATTGGGCAAATTATATTGGTAAGTGTCATTTTGGTTTTCGATCTTTAATTTGTGTATCATTTTAGTTTTCTTAATTTGATTTTGATTTTGATTTTGAATTTGAATTTTGTTTTAATTTGCTCCAATTGAATATAATTGTTAGCATTATTTTATAAAAAAAAAATGCGCACATGACCAACATGTGTCATATTTTTAACTCTAATGCTTGAGGAGGCGGATGTAAAGCATGAATTGCTTGTCCTTCAGTTGTAGTCCAGGTTTTATACTGATCTTCAATAGCATTTAACTGGGGTTGGCTAACGGTTTGGTACCATTCTACAAATGGTAATATTTTCTGATGTAACTCAAGATGTTGATAAAATTGAGTTTTATAGGCTTCTAACTGTTCAGGAGTATGACTGGTAAAGTACCAATGTCTAAACTCTTTATTTTTTTCCTGATTAAATTCCTGGTTAATTATTTTTCTATTTTCACTTCCTGGTGTAAAATCCATTAAATTTCAAAATTCATATCACTGGCCGTTGGGCTATCTGGTTGAGGTGGTTTTGTATAAACACCATGAGGAATTCTGTTTTGGGATAATCGGATTCCTTGGATTTCTGAATTCATCGGGTCTTCCTGGGGGTCACTAGGTGGCCTGCTAGGAGGTCGAGAAGGTATCTGTTGGAAAATAGAGTCAACTGATTGTCGACTAGATTCTGGAAGATCTACCCTATAAGGTGGAAATGATTGTAGACTGTTATTGGAACAGCTTCCAGGTGTAGTTCTAAAACTGGTGTTGGAAAGACTTCTAGGTGCAGTCCTAAAACTAGCATTTGAAGACATACTTCTGGTAAGTAAAGGTTTCTGAAATTGAAGGTAAACATTACCTTCCCTGGTCTGGATAACATCATCGATGTTATGTTGTATCAACGGTTTCGGAGGGACAGCATTAGGAATATGCCATTGATCTGGAAAAGTTATATCCTTCCATGGGATTAACTTTGGTACGGCAACTTGGCTGCTGTAAAGATTGGTTTCAATTAATACTGTTTGGCCCGTTTCAGTTTTCTTTTTGACATAAGGGTTTAAGGTTGTTAAAGCCTTTATGCAAATTCGGGAATGGACTGAAAAAGGGGGAGTTCCAGGTTTATACTCATATCCATGAGTAAGGACTCGTAACTCCAATACATCGGATAAGTTAGCATCGCACAGAGCAACGCTCAGATTTGGATAAATATCAAAGTATACTGGTCCATGAGACAAACTAGTCTCAATAACGCCCATAATAGATGCGCGCCAGTTAAGACATCGACCATCTCTAAGGGTGCACTGAATACTGGTATTTTGACCAAGAAGGGTCAAAGGTTTGAAAGCAATTTGTACTAATCCTATGTGGATGTACTTATATTGTTTTAAAAATGGAATAAAATCATTTATATGGATTAATCTGATTATTTCATCATTATTCTGTATGCAAGATGCATGTTCAAATGTCTTGATTATAGTTTTACTGAAAAATTGGAAACGTCCTTTTCTGTAAATGGTTTGTGGATCTACTGATGGGATAGTCCACCTATCTAAGGCTTCCTTAACATCCTGGTATGCCACTAATTCAGCTGCTTCGGCTAAGGAGGAAATAGTATTTCCTACAGTTGTTACTGAATCGGTTCCTGGTATTTCTACGGTATTTTCTTGTTGTTGTTCTGTCATGGTTGTATAGTGATCATATATGCCTAATTTATTTAATTTATACTAGTATTATGTTAACCTTTAAACTTGGCTCTGATACCATAGTAGGTGCTCACTAAAGGTCAAAGCTAGCACGTCTGTCAACGACTTACGGGCATCAAACGGTCAACCGCACTCTCTGCTAACGACCTAAACCCTACGCGACTTGGGTGACGTCCCACTAACCCTAAACCATTAATTAACCTTACAAAAGCATAAACCCAAGAATAAACATTTCCATAATACAGGTATAAAGAAAATAAATTATAATATATATGATCCCATGTACCTTACTGTTGTGGAGGAGGGGGAGGCCTCCTGGCCGCCCACGCCACCAGGTGCTCCTGTATCAGTACCTGTAGGTCAGCAATCCGCTGCTCACACTCGGCTAACCGCTCAAGAATATAAGGACGGGTATATGGATCAACAGGTAAACTACGGTATTGCTCTCTTTTGGTTTGCCAAAATTCTAATAACCACAAATATTGTTCGAGTGCATCAACAGTGGGCATACATTAAAAAAGAAATTTTATTGAAGAAGTACAAATATTTTACAGAGAGAGGTTGGGGAGATATTACAATAAAGAGAAACGAAAACAAGACTCTAAAAATTACTCTGAACTATTCTGCCTCAACAAGGGTGAGGAGATCCCTTTTATAGAACAACAAAGATAAGAATTATTATTACAAACTGACAGGTGGAAAGCTTCAAGAGGACCGACAGATTTCCACCTTATCTCTTATCTTCAGATTTTTCGGCGTGGGGAGCATAATGAGTAATCTCCTTTTTCCTGTAGCTCTTTTGACTGTTTGCCACTCCAAAAGTTGTTTGTCTGTTATGCCGACGCTTATTTTGCAGGGTCCTTGCCTTTACTGTTTTTGTCCTTTGACATCTTATCAGCAATTATGGCAGTTAAAGAATCCCAAAAATCTCCAAGGTGGGGTTCATCTTCTGGATCCTGCGATTCTCCAGCAAGCACGTGTTCGGCTGGATCGCTCTCGGGTTCTGATGGAGTCTGACTGGTTCTTAACCTCATAGAGACGTCATCTTCATGGCCAACAGATTACAGAAATTGATCCTTGAGATAATCCATGCTTTTGACGATCAATTCACTATCTGACAGCTGTGGATACTTCTGTTTTAATTCCTTCTGGATTTGCAGAAAAGGATTGGTGACTGGAGAAGGAGCCAGAAGAGCAGGTTGCTTGACTGAATCCCAACAAGCTTGGGTATGCTGATGTATTTTCTGGAGAAGATCTTTAATATCCATCTTATCCCACCATTTGACAAAAAAGATTCTTTTTAGTCGAGGGACTTGATTCTGGTAATCACATGCGAAGTCCCACTTCCATATCCATGGGATGCCAAAACGGATACTAAAGTGAACGACAAATTTACTGATGGATAAATCTCTGTTTTTATTTAAAAATGAATATGCACGGGAATAAGCCACATGCCATTCATTGTATGCTGTTCGAATATTTTCTGGTAAAATGTCTAAAGAAAGACCGAATTTATCCCACCAAACGAGGAACCAATTTGGGACATCGTTTTTTAGGACATTAGGGAGAACACGGATGAACCAAGAATGATTCTTGATCGGATTCTGATAATAAAAAACCTGGGTAAACGCATCAATGTAATCCCAGTAGGTATATTTAGTCTGTTTGTTCCGGAGATCAAGATCCTGGGTTGTATGCGGGTGAATGGCCCAAGTAGAGATGGGCATGATATGTCGGATAACAATTTTACTATACTGGATAGGGCTAGCAGACTTGTTGATATCATGCAGGGTGTGCTTGATTTCAACAGCTCCAGTTTCTGTTAACATCTGTTCATAGATGTACCTATACTGATCAAAGTGATGGGGAGATTGCTGCGTAGTGAGATAGCGGCGTTTAATCTCCCATGGATCGGACATCCATTGCTCATCTGCGGATTCGATCCAGAGGACTGTTTCCTCTGTAAGACTGTTTGGCGTATACGGATCTTCCGACCTAAGGAGAACATCCTTAGTCGAGGGAGTATTGGTTTGTCCTCTCAAAGGAGGAAATTCTGATGGATCATAGCGAGGGTTATTACCCCGGCCACGACCACGCCCACACTGGCCTTTACTGGTCATTTACGGATTTCTGTAAATATTCACGGGTGAGAAAATCAGGCAAAGAGTTAGTTTCTCCTTTAATATATTCAATGTCAAAATCAAAATTGGATAAATAACTCTGCCATGTTAAAAATATCTGTTTAGAAGCAAGGTTTTTCACATCCTGCTTAAATATCTGTTTTGCAGCAGAGCAATCAACTCTGATGAGAAAATGCTAGTTTAATAAATCATCCTGAAATTTAATAACACATTTTACAATGGCTAAACATTCCTGTTTAATGGTTGGGTAATTTAAAGCAGCTTGATTCCAATGTCCAGAATGAAAACGTAACAATTATTCTTTCTGGGTTTTGGGATTAAACTGTTTTAAAATACCACCAAAACCTTCATTGGAAGCATCAGTTTCAACAATTTTCTTCCAATTGGGGTTTGGTAATTGTAAACATGGTAACTATTGAACTTTAGTTTTTATTCGTTGTACTGCTAAAGTATGTTCGGGAGACCATGGTGGAGGATTCTTCCTTAGCCTGGTATATAAAATGTTAGCATCGGCAGATAGATTATGATAATAATCTCGAACATAATTAAGACTGCCTAAAAATCTCTGTAATTGAGTTTTGTCCTTAATTTCATCAGGGAATTTAGAAGCAAACTCCATGCTACGGTTGATAGGTATAATACTACCATTGGAAATATTATGACCTAAATATCTGATAGTTGTTTGAAATAACTGCATTTTTGGGGTAGAAATAACTAAACCATTTCTGATAATAACATTCTTAAAAATATTAAGATGTTTAACATGCTGGTCGATTGATGAAGAGAAAATTAAAACATCATCAATGTAGGAAAGGGTAAATTCTGTATAGGGATTAAAAATATCATTCATGATATGTTGAAATTCGAATGGGGCATTTTTTAGACCAAATGGCATGACATTCCATTCATAATGCCCAAAGGGTACTGTAAAAGCTGTTTTATATCGATCCTGTTCTGCAATTTCTATTTGCCAATATCCTGATTTAAGACCAAATTTGGAAAAAATAATTGCATCTTGTAGACGATCTAAAAGATCTTTTTTGTTCGGAATAGGGTAACGGATCCATTTTAATTTGTCATTTAACGGTTTGTAGTTTATGACGAGACGAGGAACACCTCTCTCAAGTTCTGCATTTTTATTTACATAAAAAGCGGTACAACTCCACGGAGAGTGACTAGGTCGGATTAATTTTTTTCTCAAGAAGACTGGTAATTTCTGTTTTATATAATTCCATATATTCCTTTTTCATCTGACTAGGGCGAGCTCGAGTTGGAATATATTTGTCATCAAAATCTGGTTCGTAGGGTAATGTGACAGTATACTTTTTGCGATTCCAAAAAGCATTGGGGACATTACCACATACTTCTGTTTGAAATTCCGATTCAATTAATTTAATTTTCTATTGGAAAGAGGGTTGTTGTAACCTTTGTTCTGTTGTTAAAAAGTGAACTTCTTTTTGTAACAAATTTATTTGATTCTGTTTGCAAGTAACTAGATCCCTAATCTGATCTAATTCCTTAGTATACGGTTGTGTGATAAATTAAAAAATAACGGATTTTCCTTGCAGTTGGGAATAAATTCCTGTTTGGTCTATTTTCTGGATAGGCATCAAAAGACACAAAAATGGAGTGCCTAAGATGATATTTGTAGCAAGATTTTTGACTAAAACAAAAGATGTTGGAAGACATAAATCTTGGTTACAAATATATGCTTCTGGAACTTTATACCTGATTTGTAAGGAGTTACCACTGGCACTGGTTAGACTTTGAGTGGTCTTCTCAAAATACCTGGTAGGAACTATACCTTCTTGGATACAGTTCATATCTGCACCACTGTCAACTAAAGCAATAGCATCTTTAATCATGAAATCAGGTTTTATTAAAAATGAAATTTTAATATACCATTTCTGGAAGGTTACTTGATTGACAAGTAATAAATACGGAGTAGAGGATTTTGGTTCAGATTTTTGTTCATTTGTGCTTTCAATAGATTTTTCTGTCTGTTGTTTTAACTGGTTTTTAAGATATTTAATATCTTTAGTATTTGCTTCACTGGCAGTTTGCAAATGTTTTACTTCTGTTTTTAAAATATTAATTTCCATTTTTAAATCTTGAAGTGTTGTCGGTTGTTCTAAAATGGGTTTTGTTTGAATTCTGTTAATTACATTTTTAAGGCTGTAAGCATAGTCTGGTATAGGAGGAGTGTCCTGAAATCTTGAAGTGTTGTCGGTTGTTCTAAAATGGGTTTTGTTTGAATTCTGTTAATTACATTTTTAAGGCTGTAAGCATAGTCTGGTATAGGAGGAGTGTCCTGAATTGTCTGTTGATGTTCATAACACATTTTTAAATATTTGATTTTAATTTCCGGATCTTGGATTTGGTCTGCAACAGCAAGCATATCCTTTTGAGTATCTGTTAAAACATTAATACTGCTAGGTTCACCTAAATGTAAACCATTCATTTCAACGATTGATTTCCAGTAATTAATTTCTGATATATGTTCCTGATTAGTGCTACAGGGACAAGATTCTTCTGGTTCTTCTTCACTGGTTGAAGTGGAATATAACTGACTAATTTCTTCTTCAGAGGGGGTGTCTTCATTAGTTGAATTTTCTTCCGCTTCAAGGGCTTGAATTATCTGTTCTTTAATGCCTAAATCTAGATTTAATTCATTAACCTTAGATTTAACTTTTGATTTGCATCGATTAGCATAATGTCCTGTTTGGCCACATTTATAGCATTTTATTTCTGATTTATTTTTAGTTTTACTTTTAGATTTACTGGTTGACTTTTTTGGATAAAACTTCTTGGTGGTTGGCGGATGGCTAGTCTTATGAGACTTTTTTCTGAAAGGCTTAGAAGATTTCTTACGAGAAACCTGTCTGGGTTTTCCTGGATATTTAATAACTGGTTCATAGGCAAATTGGTCACAAAATTCACCTAATTCTTTTCTTCCTGTTAAATTCTGTTGTTTCACTAGCCACCACTTGCCATCATTTTCCACCACCGTCTTCCGCCACCACCACCCACCACCCCCCACCACCAGCCACCACCCATCTGCCACCCAGTCGCCACCACCACCCACTCCTCACCACCATCACCACCCACCTGCCATCCACCCGCCACCACCCACCACCCGCCACTACCATCCACCGCCCGCCACTTACTTGCCACCACCACTCACCACCTACCTGCCACCACTATCCACCACCACCACCATCACCCACCACCCACCTGCCACCCACCTACCACCCACCACCACTTGCCACCTACCTGCCACCACCCACCACCACCTGCCATCCGTCACACACCTGCCACCACTATCATCACCACCACCCACTCGCTACCACCCATCACCCACTACCCGCCACCGTCACCCACCTACCCACCACCACCACCACCAGCTACCCACCCACCACCACCCATCTGCCACCCACCTGCCACCACCACCACCCACTCGCTACCACCCACCCACCACCACCCGCCACCACCCACCCGCCACCACCCACCACCCACCTGCCACCACCACCCACCACCCGCCACCACCCACTCGCTACCACCTACCACCCACCACCACCCGCTACCCACCACCCACCGTCACCACTTTCCACCACCGTTTTCTGCCGCCACTTGCCACCACTTGCCATTTCTCACTCTTTTTTATATTTTTAAAATTTTTTAAACATTTTGTCAATTACCAAATGCGTTTGTAGTTTATGTTTTTCTAAAAATAAACAAAAATCAGGTTATAAGATTTTTGTAAATATAAACTGAAAACGTAAACGTTACCAAACAGACCCTTAAGTGTTGTGTTTGTTTGTAGAGTTGGAGAAGAGATTAGGATGGAAGAGGGGATTAAGATGGAGGTTGGAAGGGGGATTGAGATGGAAGAGGTGGAGGTGGTATTAGAAAAATAGTGTGGGGATTAGAAATTTTTTTTTTATTTTTTACATATTGCGAATTTTTTTTGAATTTTTTGAACATTAATGTTTAATTTTTTGTATTTTTTTATTTGTTTTATTATTTTATATAAAAATAATTTAACAATTACTACACTAACAACTATCATCAAAACAAACACAATTTTACTTAATCCTCTCACTAACAATTCTCTCACTATTAATCCACTCACTATGAATCCCCTCCATTCTACCTCTGAAAACAAATAGGGCCTTAAAACCTGAAATAATGAAAACGTTAAAACTAACATATGCGCAGCGCAACAGCTGGAAGAATTGGGCAAATTATATTGGTCAGTGTCATTTTGGTTTTCGATCTTTAATTTGTGTATCATTTTAGTTTTCTTAATTTTAATTTGATTTTGAATTTGAATTTGAATTTTGTTTTAATTTGCTCCAATTGAATATAATTGTTAGCATTATTTTATAAAAAAAAAATGCGCACATGACCAACATGTGTCATATTTTTAGGAGTAAAATTGTAAACTTGATCAATTCAATACGTTAATCTTAAGAAACTCAGTGACCATTTTTCGTAAAAAAATCTTAATGGCGTTGTCAATGTTTTAAAAACTGGACTGGTGAGCGAACCAGAAAAGGGATAAAGTTGACGGGTCACCAATTCAACCGTTAGGTCGAACTGGAATCAAACCGTGACGTCATAATTATTTTATAAATATATTAAAATTTATTTAATAGTAATATAAGAATTAGGATACATTTATTTAAATTATTTTTAAATTTTAAGATAAATTTATAATTATATAAACATATTTATATTTAGTATTTGTAAAATATATTAATTATACGTAATGTTTGAAAGAAAATGTAATAAATGTATATATTTACCATATGTAAACAAAAGTTGAATGCGGTGTGGTGGTTATATGTCGTATTATTTCCTTGTGGTTATGTGTTCAACTTCCAAGCAACAAAGTATTGCAAAATGGGAGCCTGACCGGTTTTGTTGAACCATTTTTGGGTCAACCGGTTCAACCGCAATTCTAGTCGGTTTAATAAACATAGAACGGTTTTCAACATTCAACTCTTCCAAGCAACAATGTATTGCAAATTTTCTTATCATTTTTGCAAAATGGAAGCCCGGTTGGTTTTGTTGAACTCGTTCTGGGTCGACCAGTTCAACCATAGTTCTAGCCGGTTTAATGAAAATAGAATGGTTTTCAACATCGAACAGTTTAACCGGCCGATTCGGCGTGGTTGTCGAAACATTGGACATTGTCAAGTGGACTAAATTGATTCAAAATTTAAAGGGTAAATTACAAATGGGTTTATTACATTTCCTAAACTGTTGTCAAAAATTTAAAGGGTAAATTACAAACGAGTTTATTACACTTTCTATCCTTAAACTATTCTCAAATTGTTTGTTTAGTTCATCAACTATTGATTGAATCTATTAAGTCCCTAAGAGAATTACAAAAGAAAGTATATATAAATCAAAATCTATTTAATCCCTAAACTATCGATTGAATATTTTAAGTCCTTAAAATATTTAATTTAAATATATTTAATCCTTCAAAAGATTATAAAAATAAAATATGAGAGGGGAGTTTTTACGGAACTAATTTGGGCCGAGCTATTAATAGTGTGGGCTTGCTTTAGGTCGTGCTACGAGTTGGTTAGCCAGAAGGCTAGGACCGAATGTTGGGCACTTGACCAGCTCAACAATGTTGAACTGGCAAACTTGGTCTTAAGGCGTTGATCGTACAAAGAGATTTTCATAAATCCATTGGGTACTTTAGCCAGTCTAAACGAGGTTTGATCGGTCTGATTGGGTCTTTGACTGGTGGAGTGGATCTAGTGGTAATTGTGACTGGACAAACATAACATGATCTTGTCAAAGGGTTTCAGCTCGACTGACCTAGCTGAATGGAGCAAGACAAGGTTAACGGAGTCACACAGTTGAGCGCAACAGGGCACATGGCTTGCTCAGTTCGATTGCCGGTTTGAGAGTTGTGTCATTTTACTTGAGCTTTGGTGTTCAAGATATTAAAGGATGGGTATTTCCCTTAAGAAGTAGACTTCTGGTAGGATTTTACAAGTGAGAATTAAAGTCTTACTAAGATTCTACCTTGCAGAATATACAAAAAGTTCAGAGTTAACCTAATGAAGGTAATGTAACTTTACTCACCGAATTTACAGATCTTTTCCCCTATATTGATCTTAAGAGCTAACTTAAGTATCGGAGGAATTTTTCAATACACATCTGTCGATAAGCTCATTTGAGTTGTGTTTCAAGTCAAACGATATCATTTAAAGGAGTTCGAGCTTGGTCACAAGGAGTACATGTGTGGGACTTATTTCGTACTAAATATATGTCCATATGTATTATAAATTAATAAAAGATCTTCCCCAATTAAGATTTTATTATAGAATTTTTTTTTAATTTTTTTTTGTCTTTAAAAGGTTTTTTTTTTTTTTCTATGTGTTCAAAATTAATATTAGAATATGATTTTTCAGTCTTATCAATAAATTATATGAATATTATATATGTTGAAGAAGTAGATTTACATCATTTTAATAATAATACTTCTCTACAAATAGTAATAGATCAAAATAATTCATTAATTAAGTAATAAAAAGAATTTAGCGAAAAACTTAAAAACAATCAATTAAAAATTAGAAACGAAATCTAACATATAATACTAGAGAAAAGCAAACACATATTTATTGTAGAAGATAAGTAAGAAAATATTATAAATAATTACCTTTATCCTTATAAATGAAATTCAGTATATGGATTGACACTCACTTTTCAAAGACAGAATATTTATTTATTTTTTGAAATAAAATTTTAATTAGATAAGGTCTTTTAATTTATAATATTTATCGATTTATATTTTATTTTTGAGGGTTTATTACACTTTCTACCCCTCAACTATCACCAAATTGTCTATTTAATTCTTGAACTATCGATTAAATCTACTCAATCCCTAAATTATACAAGTCAAAGTCTATTTAGTACCTAAACAATCAATTGAATCTATTAAGTTCCTTAAATATTTAATTCAAACTTATTTAATTACTGAAAAAATCACAAAAATAAAATATAAGCCCATAACTATTATAAATTGTTAAAGACCCCACCAAATTAAGATTTTATTATAGAAAAATCTTTAATTTGTATTTTTTCATTAAAAAATATTTTATTTCGCTATGTGTTTAAATTAGTGTTAGAGTTTGATTTTTCAATCTTGCCAATAAAATTATATGAGTATTAGATATACTAAAGAAGTTGAATTAAATAATTTAAATAATAATATTTTGCTACAAATTATAATTGAACAAAATAATGCGTTAATTAAGTTATAAAAATAATTTAGCAAAAAGCTTAAAAATAATCAATTAGTAATTATAAAAGGAAATATGGCATATAATACTAGATAAAGACAAACATGTAGCCATTATAGAAGATAAGTAAGAAAATACTATAGAAAAATACTCTTACCCTTATAAAGGAAATTCATCATAAAAACTGATGCCCACTTTTCAAAGAGAAAATAAAAATTCAAGGTTATTTTGAAATAAAATTTTAAATAAATAGATTCTTTTACTAATTTAGAATAATTATGGTTTATATTTTACTTTTTGTAATCTTTTTAGGACTAAATAGGTTTGAATTGATAGTTTAGGGACTAAATAGACTTTGATTTATATACTTTAGGGACATAGTAGACTCAATCGATAATTCAGGGATTAAGTAGACAATTTAGTAATAGTTTAGGGGTATAAAGTGTAATAAACCCAGTTTTTAAATACTTTTAGGGACTAAGTAAGTTTGAATTAAATATTATAGGGACTTAATGGATTCAATCAATAGTTTAGGGACTAAATAGATTTTAATTTATATACTTTAGAGACTTAATAGACACAATCGATAGTTCTAGGACTAAATAGACAATTTTGCGATAGTTTAGGGGTATAAACCATTTGTTTAATATATGGATTGTCTCATATAGTTTAAAAAATTACAAATAGCCCCTTCTTAATTTTTTTTATTTAACATAATTAACTAAGTATATGAAATTTTTAACTATTTTCATATACAATAATAAAATTACCTAAATTATTAATTAAAATAAATTTCTGACATCATAAAAAGCTGTTAATTGACTTGATTATTTATTAATAAAACGGATTATTTGTTATGAAATTAGAAATTTCAAAGAACATGATGTAATTTTTAGAATTGCAAAAAATAATTCGTATTTTAAACAATCTCAAAGGTGTATTTGTAATTTATCCAAAAAATAAGGATCAAAATAATACAAAAAAGTAAAATGCAAGAAACATTGCCCAAGAATACGGGAAATTCTATTTCCACACACTACTTTATCTCTTTTCACATCTTTTCTCAATACACACGCTAAATAAATTTAAATTATCAACTTTCACTCAATACACATCCTACCATACCAAAAATACCCTTACCATCTTCATCCTCCAAACCCTAACCCTAACAAGCCACCACCGCTTTTTATTTTTTCAAGGTAACTGGTATTGAGTTTCATCATCTGCAGATGGCATAAACATTTTTTTGTTACATCTATGCAAATTGGCAATACCTCTTACAGTTGAAACAAATTGAAATCTGCATAACCATTTAAGATTCCATTTCAAGGAGATAAATTCTGAAAAATTACTCAGATCAAAATTAAAATTGCTCACCCATGTTCATTTTATTGCAGAGCATCTAATGTGGAACACCCTTATATTTCTCTCTCTCAAAGTCGCGAAGGGGGTAGAAAGTGGAGGTGGCAGCGATTCACTTGGCAGTGGGGAGAGACGAAGGTGAAGGACGATTACGGTAGTGGGCAATGAAGGCGAAGGGAGATCGCAATGGTGCGCCGATCTTTTTCTCAGGCAAAGGGGGGTCGTAGTGGTGGGAAAGAGGCGACGGGAAAAGTGGAGAAGGGGGGAGACGGCGGCCATGGATAGTGATGGTGGAAACTGATGGTTTGAGAGTGTTAGAATTAGGGTTTTGGGAAAGGGATATTTTGGTAATTTAATTTTAGGACAAAAATGTAATAAAAAAAATCATTAAGTGTGTGGAAAGAGAGAAATGAGTGTGTGGAAATAGCATTACCCCAATAATACATAGTAAGATGAGATGGGGCATAATACCTACCGGGTATCATTTTTTTGGTTCGAGTCAAGTAATACTTCTGATCCTTCCCAATGTTCCGGATTCATATCACAATAGCGTTTTAAGTTATAATCGAACCTGTCCACAGCAAGCCCGTAGTATTTTTCATGTGAAATGATCAAACATGACTTAAGAAAGCTGTCACCTTTGAGCTTTGATAGATTTTCACGAACATCCTCAACATCACCCTTTGTTTCAATGCACAAAAAGGACTTGTCAATCAAGATACCATCTATCTCAATCTTACCATGCTGAATATGAGCTTCATGTCCATTCTCAAATGCATAGTGTATTAAGCATCGATTAGCTGGTATATCAACCTAGAAATTTTTTTATAAGATGAAATTTTATTCACAAAAAAAACGTTACACACAGATGATAAAAGAAAGCATAGAAAAAACTTAACTGCAGACATATATAGTCATAGACAGCGGATAGATCCAGAATTTTCATATGACGGAAAAATATATGTATTAACAAATTTTTTAAAAAGAAAATATGAATTGTAATATTAATTTTAGTAGTATAAAAATGAAAATAAGATGAAAAAATATATAAATAACATCTTTTTTGTATCCACATATAGTTATAAAATAGAGCAACTATAAAACAATCTATATATTAAATTCCAACATCTTCAGTTATGTTTGACATTCTTTCATGTCATTAAAAATGGGATGAAGTGTGATGTTGTGGCTTTGACACAACAGTCACTGCTATTCGGGCTATGGGGCCCCCTCTGGGTTTCATTTCGATGATTGGAACCATTCATTTTTACAGTATGCCGAATAGAACATTTTTGCAAAAAATCAAGTTGATCGGACATTAGTAGCGCTATGATCAAATCAATTTTGTATCAGCAAAAATGAACGATAAGTATAATTTTAAGTAACTGAATACAAAATTGATTTGATCATAGTGTTAATGATGTTCGATCAATTTGATTTTTTACAAGGATGTTTTACTCGGCATACTATAAAAAATGAACAGTTCGGATCATTGAAATAGGCCCCATAACCCGAACAGCAGTGACTGTTGTGCCAATGGCACAACAACCACCCATCATCCTTAAACATGTCTATGATAGGATTGACATTTAAACTCCGTACAATGTCTTTCTGAATAAACGTGATCAAGTAATTACCTAATATTTTATTCTATTCTTCGCAAACTAGGTGATGCAGCGTGAAATGCAAAATAGTAACAATCTTAGAATCCGTTAATTCAAACAATAATAACTGAAGCAAGATTCATCTTTAAACTCGTTAATTCACAAAGAATACCGAGAATAAAGGTTCAACAATGGTTGATTCACAAAGAATATCCAAGGTTGGAACAAAAGAGTGTAAAATTCAGAATATATTAATTCTCAAAACTTGAAGAGTCCTAAGGCTTACATCTATTAGTTTAATTAGTTATAAGCGAAGACATACTTAACTTAAACAGGAAACAACCGGACTTGGTAGACTTGTAATGAACAATATAGAAATAAGGAAATATAATGAAAATGATCAAAAATAAAAAATATTTCAATAAAATAAAGAAACTACTAATATATGCTTTCACGATCATGGCAGATCTTAGAAACAGACCTCCATCATTATCCAAATATCATATTCCAACCATGTTGACATTCGATAAAAAACCAGTCATGTGCACTCAAAGCAAAAGAAGGAAACAAAGTTGAAAAAGTTCCAATTCAAACAACGAAAATCCCCCGCACCCAACATTTTGTACATTGCTTTTATTTTAGGGCCATTTACATACAAGTCCCATTTTGTGAACTTATAATCCATTAAGTCCTAGGTAAAATTATTTGCCCCTTCAAGTCCCATTAATTTTTAATAGACCAATCTACCATTCCAACAAACTCTAGGCAAGCTATCTCGATGTCATCTTCCTTCTCCCTTCCGTCCTCTTTTCATTCTACTCTACATTCAGTCCATAAGATTCCAGCGAAACCGTGGAAGAAACCCATCGCTCCACCGGCACCGCCAAACCTGCCGGGTCAGTCGACTTTGGTTCGATTTCATTTTCCTTTTTCTAAAGCCATTGGTTAGACTCATTTATGGCTTTTTCTATGTATGGGAGTGGAGTAAGGTTTTAGGCAGCTGGAGCTTAGAAGGACTTGCAGGCTTCCCGCTAGCTTTTCACTCAAATTCCGTGGAATCGAGTTGGAAGGAATCCTCCTTTGAGATCAACGTGCTCCTGGAATCTTCCGATGAGTCCATTAATTGTGAGATCTCGGTTTTCACTGAGTTCACAGATGCCACTGCCATTAGAGAGAGAGAGAGAGAGAGAGAAAGAGATAGAGATCTAGGGTTTTTTGAAATTGAGAGCATTCTCAGTTTATAATATTCTCAATTTTAATCATGAAAAAAATTGAAAAATTCCTCAAAATTGATAATTATAAATTTCGTAGTTTTGATAATATTCTCAGTTCATACTAGAAAAAAAAATTAAGAAATTTCTTAGTTTTGATAATTATAAATTGAGAACATTCTCAGTTTTGAAATTGAGAACATTCTCAGTTTTGGGATTAAAAGCAAAATGTCTTTTTACTTGTAAATGAGACTTATTGGTTCAAAAACTTTTTGACAGGACCTAAGCTACCACCAAATATGTAGATAGGCCTTTTAGGTAATTAATCCTTTATTTTATTAATAAAATTTTCTTTTGTTGATAAAAATTGTGTGCTTACAATTGTCCAATTATTTATTTATTTGTTTATTTATTTTTGTTAGGACTAACACTACTAGAAAAAGGGGTATATGACACGGAACTTTTTGCAATGGCATACATTGTCGTCGCACAAAGCTACTTTTTGCGACAGTTAAAATTCTGTCACCAATGGTCATTTATTGCGATGGTAATTGTAGACACCCCATTTTTGACCGACCTTGAGACTCAGACGTCACCGATTGAGCACTTGGTGATATTGCATAATGTGCTCGTTCAGAAGTTTCAGAGTCTTGGCTGCGAGCCCCGCCTCCGGATTTCCGAACCCTCTTCTGTGCCTTGTCTCGGTTTGCGAACCAGACTCGGTTTTCTCTATTTCTTTTCCTGAGGGAAGGGAGAGGTCCCGTAGACTATCTCTCAGTGCCCGTAGGCTACATTTGGTGGCCGTAGGCCATTTTGCCCATTTCGGAGTCCGGTTCCCGGTTTTCGGAGCCGTCAGGCCGTGTGCCTCGGTTCGGGACCGCCTAACCATCTCCGTTTGCTCTGATTTTTGGCATACATCTTATTTTCTCCCTTTTGAGGGACACTGGGGTCTGAGAAACCCACTTCGTGGCCGAACGCCACTTTCGGTGTTTAACGGGCAGTTTCTGGGGCCCCGAACTGCGTGTCTTGGCCCCCGAACATTCGTTTTGCATCGGTTTTCGTTCATTTTTGGCAGGTACCTCTGTTTTATCACCAGGAAGGTCACTGGAGGGTGGGAGGCTAGTAATTGTTGCAGCAACCAGTTATCTCTCCTCCGGAGCCTCCCGGCACCCGTTTTTCCAACTTCCGGGCTAATGTTGAACACCCTAGGGGTAGTGTTGCCAACTTTCAACCACATAACTGTGATCTACACACCTTGGAGGACCCAAAAAAGTCATGGCCGGCCATTAATTGTTATTTCCATTTTTGCCCCTCCTCTTCTGGGCCAATGTTGAACACCTTGGGCCCACTTTCTTGAACTTTGAACCACATATCTGTGATGTACACACTTGGGAGGACCCTAAAAGTTTATGGCCGGCCATTAATTTTTCTTTCCATTTTTGCCCCTCCTCTTCAAATGCAATGTTGAACACCCTGGAGTCACTGTTGCCAACCCCAAACCACATATATGTGATCTACACACATGAGAGGACACCAAAAGTTGGTGGGAGGCTAGTAATTTTGCCAAAAAGCCAACTTCTTTTTGGTCAAAAGTGTTTCAGCATGAATCCGGGAAGGAGAAAAAGCTGCGCGGCTTCACCGAAACGGGCGTAACTCTTTGCACAAGAGGAATTAAGATATGAGGCCACCACCATTGGAAAGCTTACTTCCGGGGCTTCATTTTTCACTCAAGAATCTCCCAAGTCCAAGTCCGGGGGGGAGAGATGTGGTTGGTTGAAGTCCGCTTGGACTGAATCTGCGCGGCTTCACGGAAAAGGGCATAACTTTTTCTACAGGAGGAATTTTAATGCAAGGTTTGCGCCATTGGAAAGCTAACTTCTGGGGCTTCATCCTAGGGGGTGACCGGCCATTTGTTCTGGCCGGCCGGCCGTTTTTTTCTTTGACCTAGCCGGCCGGCTATGTTAAGTGGCTGGCCGGCCATCTGCAGAAAAAGTAACTGGCCGGCCTGCTTTTTCAGGTTGAGTGCATTCCAGCTGTCCCTTGGTTTTCCCCCAAAAAATATCTACATCCGGGGCCCCTTTCGAAAGAAGAAAAAGGCTCATTTTTCACTAGACTTTTGAGGAGGCTCTTCTCTCTCTCTCTTAAGTTTTGTTGACCTCCCAACTCAAGAAAGGGGTTACAAGGCTTTCTTGGAGGAGATACATACATAGCACCCCATTTCCTTCAAGTTTTGGGTTCCATTTCTTCATCATCTTCAAGCTCTACCACCACCCTTCCATTCCAGCAGCAAGGGGAAGAATTCCAGCAGCTTAGAGTCACCAAATCTGGTCCAAGAAGCAACAAAAGTGTTGGTCTTCAAAGGTAAGTCCAATTTCCCTCTTTTCTAGCTCATTCTTGCACCATCTCTAAGCCATCCATGCTTTTTGTTTCAAGCTCCGGCCCTAACTGAAAAGGGCCCTCTTTTGAGCTCATTGTCACTTTTCATTAAGGGCTCAACCCTGTTTGAGCCCTCCATATGCTACTTGCTTCAATACCCTTTGTAAATACCGTTTTCTTGCATGTTTAGTTAGCCTACCATGCTTTTGTTTTCGGCCATTTTACAGGCCTAGAGATAGTCTTATTTTGACCTATACTTCATGTTTTATTAAGGGTCTTTGGCTATTTGGTGATTATTTTGCATACCTCATGTTATAGCCACTTTTGAGCCTAATTTTGCATTGCATTTCTAGCATGTTTGTATTCTGTTTTGGCTGTTTTACAGTTCTGGAAATATGCTTATTTTTGGTCCCTCTTCAATGTTGTATAAGGGAATTTTTCAGTTTGAGCATTTCATATACCACTTGCCTCTTTGGCTACCTTTTGGTTCGTTTTCTTGCATGTTTAGTTAGCCTACCATGCTTTTGTTTTAGGCCATTTTACAGGCCTAGAGATAGTCTTATTTTGATCTATACTTCATGTTTCATTAACATTTTTTTTCTGTTTGGTGATTATTTTGTATACTTCATGTTATAGCACCTTTTGAGCTTTGTTTTGCATCACATTTTTAGCATATTTGTATACTGATTTTGAGGCTTCCATATACTGTAAATGTTCATATTTTTGGTCCATCTTCAGTGTTGTAGAAGGAAATTTTTCAGTTTGGGTTTTGTTTATATCACTTGCTTCATTACCCCTTGAAAATACCGTATTCTTGCATGCCATTTTTGCCATATCTATACTTACTGTTTGGCCATGCTATAAACTGGAAAAGTGTTTATTTTGGGACTGTCTAGCTTCTGTCTTTGCATTGCATGTCCATATTGTGCATGTTTGGCCTAGCTATAGGCCATTTCGGGTGCCTAAATTCATATTTCGGGACAATTTCATGCATTTGGTGTCATTTCGCTTCATTTCGGGACTGTTTTCCCCCATATTTTGTTGCTGAAATTCTGTTAGAACGATTGCCATCCATTTCATGTCATTACATCGCATTCTGCCATCGCCTCGGTTTGCGTGCCCGTGTGCACGCATTTCGAGGCACTCCTTTTTTATCCGACGGCATCCGATGTGAGTGTGGCTGAGGCTCACTCATGTTGGTATAAGCCCATTTGTCATTGCCATGTCATTTTAGCATCGCCTCGGTTTGCGTGCCCGTGTGCACGCATTTCGAGGCACTCCTTTTTTATCCGACGGCATCCGATGTGAGTGTGGCTGAGGCTCACTCATGTTGGTATAAGCCCATTTGTCATTGCCATGTCATTTTAGCATCGCCTCGGTTTGCGTGCCCGTGTGCACGTATTTCGAGGCACTCCTTTTTTATCCGACGGCATCCGATGTGAGTGTGGCTGAGGCTCACTCATGTTGGTATAAGCCCATTTGTCATTGCCATGTCATTTTAGCATCGCCTCGGTTTGCGTGCCCGTGTGCACGCATTTCGAGGCACTCCTTTTTTATCCGACGGCATCCGATGTGAGTGTGGTTGAGGCTCACTCATGTTGGTATAAGCCCATTTGTCATTGCCATGTTATTTTAGCATCGCCTCGGTTTGCGTGCCCGCGTGCACGCATTTCGAGACATCTCATTTTCATTGTATCTGTCATCGCCTCAGTTTGCGTGCCCGTGTGCACGCATTTCGAGGCATCTCATTTTCATTGTATCTGCCATCGCCTCGGTTTGCGGGCCCGCGTGCACGCATTTCGAGGCATCTCATTTTCATTGTATCTGTCATCGCCTCGGTTTGCGTGCCCGCGTGCACGTACTTCGAGGCATCTCATTTTCATTGCATTTGTCATCGCCTCGGTTTGCGTGCCCGCGTGCACGCATTTTGAGGCATCCCATTTTCATTGCATTTGTCATCGCCTCGGTTTGCGTGCCCGCGTGCACGCATTTCGAGGCATCTCATTTTCATTGCACATATCATCGCCTCGGTTTGCGTGCCCGTGTGTACGCATTTCGAGGCACCTCATTTTCAGCATTCCGTCATTTTCTCAGTTTGCGTGCCCGCGTGCACATATTTCGAGGCACCTCATTTTCATAGCATTGAGTATGTTAGGATTATATATTAGTTGCATTTCATGCATATCATGCATATTGCATCATGTCCGGAATAGGAGTTAGCCCGGGCACGGGAAACGAGGTACATTTCGTACTCCGAGTGACGGAATGTGTCTCAATTCCCCAGTCACCGACACTCCGGATTATCCATGATGGAGTTAGGTTTTAGTTGTAGTTCCATGTGCATTCATCCTATATTGAGTTGTGCATTTCGATTCCTCGGCCATCATGCCTCGGTATGCGTGATTGGTGGCACGAAGATCGAGACATGCATATATCTGTGCAGATACATTGCTATGCCCCTTTCCTGCTCTCTGTTGCAGCAAAACAAAGAATCAACAACCTTTTGGGACTTGGGCGCATTTCAAGAACAGGTGTAAACAGAGGCTAATTGGGGCATTCCGGTGGATTTCCGCGCAAGACAACCCGGATATGCATCATCCATCAGAAGCAAGGCAGTCCCTGGCTTGCACGCCAGTTTTATTTGCTTTCTTAGCTAATTCATTAATTAATTAGAACTTTGTAATATTTCGGACTGTAATATTCTTTTATTCGGGACTGTAATATTCGGACTGTATATTTATTCGGACCCTCTGAGTGAGGGCACAACTGTAATAAGTGTGGGTGAGTGTGATGTATGTCTTCCAACCCCACGTCTTTCTCCCTTTTATTTATCCGCTTTTTATGGTTAGATTAGGGCATGTTTAAATTAGCATACAGTATGACAGCATGTTTTGCATTCATTCATCTGTATTGCATGCACCGGGCTCGGCGCATCATACTAACTGCATTGTACTTTCAATTTCAAAATTGAATACATGTTAGTTGCCGCATTTCATATATCATCTTAGAATAGCCGAGCCTACTATAGTTGCATTTTCGCATGTGTTGCATTAGGCATTTCTGTATACTTAGGATCATACATGATTTCTAATATAGTTTCTATTTTGGCTCGGAGTACTCGGTGAGTTTTATGCTTTAGCATCCTTGCATGCGTGTGAGTGTTGCCATGAATAGCATGCTTACCATGAGGCTATGTGCTTATGTGATATAACTGCCTGAATGCCTGTGGGTGAAGGTTGGGTTATTTGAATTGGAATAATTCATCAAATGTGTGTTTTAAGCCCACTAGATAGTGGCAAAATCATATTTTTCTAAGCCCACCTGAGGGTGGCAAATCCACGTCTTAGCCTACTTGCGGGTAGCACCATCAAACCACTTTCAAATAAACAAACACGAAATGTTTTGTTCCAATTCGGGCGACCCAGTCTATATTTATATGCTGCGAGCATCACATAGTAACCTAGGCTAATAACCGGAATAAGAATTCACAATGTTTTCAAAAATTGATATCATGATTAGTAGAGGCCGGTCTATGACCGGGCGAGCGGGGGTGCTCAGGAAGTGACCTTCCCCAATCGTACCCAAGTTCCCGAGCCGAGGCAACTTTGGTGATGACGGACACGTGGCCTTTTGGCACCGAGTCAGGGTTTCCTAAATTTCCCAAAATAAAATATTTAGGTGGCGACTCTGTATCTGGCAAAGCAGTCCATGTTTGGCACTTCTTTCAAAAATCTGTTTTCTCAAAACGATTTGCCGGATTTGGACTCTTTGGTTCAGATTAAGAACCGTGACTGCGAAAGTCGAGTCCGAGCTGTAGCGAGGTCCCCCGCGGGCTTGTTACAGTTTCTGGCGACTCTGCTGGGGATTTAGAGAACTTGACTCGAACTCATGATATCTGTTTTTGACTACACTTGTGTGTTTCTTTCTTTGCATTGCATTTGCATTGGTGCGCCTAGGACACCGTGTTTGCCATCTGCTATTCCTGAACGGTTTGCCGGAGGCTTGTCTTGTCAAGGCATGACCATAAGGCTGACCGGTTGTGGGCTCTGCCAGTATGGGAACACAAACCCCGATTTTACCGGGGCACCCTCTTTGACCATTCGACCTAGTGCATATTCGGATCCATAGTGACCATTCCAAACTAGGACAGGTTGCTTACCCGTTTATAGGTTGTTTGAAACTGCTGCGTGCGTAATGAAACCCTAGCTCCTGACAAAATAGGACAGGGAAACCCTACCCCAACATAGGGGTGTTTTGGCTCTCACTCATCTGTTATGTGCTTTAGAGTGCGTCTCTACAGGAATGCATGTATCAGTGTATGAGTTTGGGCATCAGGCCTGCGGGCATCAATCAGTATCTGGGAATCAGTTTTGCCTGAGGGTATCAATTCACCGGCAGAATTTTGGGCAGAATTCAATAGAGAGCACACTCATTCAACTATGCTCATATCTGTTCAGGTGAAATCAGGCTGAGATGCTGCACGTTTTCTCTTTTGCTAGGGTAATCCTGGAACTATAGCTTCAGAAGGCTCCGATATCCCCCCGGGTACATTGGATCCGTGTTGATAGACTTTGTCAGGTCGGAAATTCAGTTCAAAGGCAAATCAGTGTTCCTTCGCTGAGGTAAGACAAAGGAGGGCCAGATAGGGTTCATTTTGTTCATCTGATCCGACAGTCACCAGTCACATCATCAGCAGACTCGCGATGACGCAAAATTCGGAAGAAATTATGGTTATGGCAGCCGCATCAGACCAAGGAATCACATTGCGGGGTGATACCGATGTTGGAGTGCCACACCCACCCAGGTCACTTGCAGCACATCCGATCTGGGAACCCCAGTTATTTCAAACCCGTGAACCCACTACTTCTGAGCTAAAAAGAATGATCGAAGACCTTCAAAGAACTGTGACGGATCTAGCTTCTGGGACATTGGCTCCATCATCGACCACAGCACATGCCAGGAGTTTCACGACAAAAAGCTCCCCAATCTTGGGACGGACTGCATTTGAAGAAGGCCGATCCCTTGACCAAGCGGGGGGAAGTGGTGAAAACAAGATAGGGACGGACATGGATCCCCATGAACATCTTCTGTTGGCTGTTGAGGCTTTGAAAGCCGAGGGACTGAACAAAGAGCAAGTGCTCGCGGTTGTTGCAAAAACTGTGGACGACACTTTTGCCACTCAGAATGAGAGCATTTTGAATCAAGGGGCAAGCCGGGAGAAAGGTCTTTGTATCAGAAACGTTCCTTTCAGTTATAATCCTGCACTCGGGAGAGATCAACAAACCAGGCAAGCACCTGTCAATCCCTTTTCTGGTGCGTCCAGCAAAAATCCACAAACCTCGAAGTATCTACCCCGAGGTCAAAGAGTCTTCCATGCTCTCTATATGCCTTTGTCCAAAGCTCTCCAAATCCTTGTTGGACAAGGCCATCTCAAACCCCTTGAGCCTCGGCCTCTCCCGAACCTTCTTCCGGCTACACATGATACTACCCAGTACTGCGCGTACCATCAACAAACTGGCCATACTACCAACGCCTGCTTCCGTCTTCGCCATGAAGTACAGGATCTATTTGACAATGGGGTCATCCCCGCGCCAGGTCCTGCAAAGTCTATCGGCACTTGATCAGTGAATTTGTAGGGGATAATGTGATGTGATTGGAGGGATGAACCACTTGCGAACAGCGCTCAGTTTACTCCAGATATGGTGGATGGCATGCACTGTTTTGAGCATTGGCGAATGCCGGTTTTCGACTCGGGTATTGGGTCAGTCTTGTTGTTTTGTTTTGAGTCTGTTTTTTTTTTTTTTTGTTTTGAGTCAGTTTCTTTTTTATTTTGGATCTGTCTTGTTGTATCGAGTCAGTCCTGTTGTACAGGAGTCGGGCGATTCCGGGGGGTGTTACCTCGGGCATCACCATTTTGTTTTGTGTTTGTCTTTTCGTTTTGTTTTGAGTCTGTTTCTGCCAGGGAGCCAGTTGTACCAACAGATTTTGAATGAAACAGCAGTGATTTCCACACTCTCACATTTGCTTCTGCCATGTGCTAGTATGTGCCGGGATTTGAATGAAATGGCAGTGCATTCCACCTACTCTTCTGCACCCCAAAATCATTGCATTGACCTAAGTTTTTTTCAAAATTTTTTATTTTTTTTTTAAAACACTGCGGTGAAAACGAAGAGGAAGGAATTCCTCGGGATTTGCAAAACTTTGATCATTTGAGAGAAAGAGAGGCATGCTAAGCCCTTAATGATTGAGATCATGCTTGTTAGCGTAAGTACTGGGAAGGATCCTGGCTCGATCCAGATTGGTTCTACACTATCTTCAGCGCGAGCGATTTGTCGCTTTCTTAAAAATTTTCAAAAACAAAATATTTCGCGCGGTTCCGCGAAGACCTGTGTGGAATCGCTCTTGAGACTGTGCAGCTTAGGATCGCTCTCAGCCTCGAAACTCGAGCCCTTACTTTCAAACCTTGGGCCCATTCAGAACGTTCAACGGTCAACTACAATGTGAGGCCTGTGTGGCCAGATTCAAAGCAGCCCTCGAACAAGAGGCTAGGAAAGTCAGATCAAAAGATCAGAAGATCAGAAGAAGCTTGCAAAGCTAGAACAGAAGTACCCCCCGAACTAGGGGCAAAGATATCAGACATGCTCGAAGAGCTGAAGATGAGTCCTCTTGCAAAACAGCAGCCATTCTCCTGGATTCAGATGACTTTAGGATCTCAAAACCATTTGACATGGACTTGTTACACTTTTACCCTTTGAGAGGCTCGCTGGGCCGAAAACCCGGAAGGGCGACCTAGGCAAAAGTTAGAGCAAGAGAAAAATAGAAAAGAAAAAAGAAAAGAAGCAAAAAAAAACAACAACAAAAAAGGAGAAAACAAAAAAAGAAAAATGAAGAAAAATGCAAAGAAAAGAACAAAAGAGAAAATCAAATGAAAAGAATTGAAAAGAAAAGAAAAACAAAGCTCGCAAGGTCGAAAACCTGCAACAGGCGCCTTGGCAAAAGTTAGAGCCTAAAAAGGAGAGGTTAATACCCGAGTGTACCTTAACCCTGAACTACGTGAGGCTTGATTCCCATTTTTGGGATACGTAGGCAACTTCATTCTGAAGTCCAGCCGTAAAACACTTCAAACTCAATCATGTCCATGTAATGGTTCTGATAATCTTTGCCTTCTCTATATCTGAGAGTCTGGTTGCGTTCGTCGCTCTAAGGACTGACTACAATACACTACGGTGCCATTCAGACAAGGGGCAACTTTCCGTTGCCATTCAATGCACCGCGGTGTAATTCAAACAAGGGGCAACTTTCCGTTGCCATTCAAAGCGCTGCGGTGCTATCCAAACAAGGGGCGACTTTCCGTTGCCATTCAGAACGCCGCAGTGTCATTTCAAACAAGGGGCAACATTCCGTTGCCATGCAGTGTCCTTCAGACAAGGGGCAATTTTCCATTGCCATGGATCCGAGGTTGCGCATCTCAAGAGTAGGTCCCATGCTCGTTGAGCAGTGGTCGTTTGCGAAAATAGTTTTTGAGAATTTTTACTGAGGTTGACTAATCTTCTCGAAAAGTATTCCATTTTCAAAACTGGACCATTTCTTGGACCCAAAAAAGGAAAATTTTCAGTGCTCATGGCCTGACTTGCATGATTTTAAATCAAAAAATTGAACAAGCACGTTAGTCTAACTCTCATTTTGGTCAAAAATTTTTTAGGAGAAAACTAAAACAAAAAATGGTCAAAATGATGAACTAGGGGCACAGTTGAGTCAGGCTTCCTGTCTTTCCCATTGTCAACATACTTGCCAGAAAGGGCACTCTACTTGTCGGAAAAGGCACCATATTCGGCAGAAAAGGGCACAACAAAGGGTTGAAAGCCCTCTCATCCTCCAAGCAGTGAGGTATCAAGCCGAGTGCAAAGCACGAATTGGAATGGATCGAGATGCTCCATTCCCTCATCCGGCGCATCGACAGAGGTCACCGAAGGAAATAGCCGCGAGCTGATTATGTTGGGCATGAGCCCGCAACTTCCTGTTCATCCATCAACCACCCAGGGGAGGGATGAAAAATGAGAGATTGAAGAATAGAGAGATGTGTGATGAGAGAAAAAGTGAGAAAAGGGCTTTTTCAGAAAAATAGAGCTTGAGGGCCGAGTGATGCGAGGATCACAAATGAGAGAGGGTGGGGAACACTACCCGGTGAAACAGGCTCCCTGTGCGCGTCTGAGTGTCGTGTCTTTTTGTTTTATCTCGATTCTTGTTTTGAGTCGTTTCGAGTGTTACTCGATGTGTCTAGGTTGTGTGCCTTTTATTTCCTTGTTGAGTTGTTTTGCTGCGTTCAGTCATAGGCTCAATACTTGGTCGAAAGCTCATCACTGAATTTCAAAAATAAAATCGTTTTGCGCTCCGAGTGCCGTGCCGTTCTCCACATCTGTGCAAAACAAGATTCGTTCTTTCATAAAACCGCAGGGTTCAACCCAGGTCATGCGAGAACAGTAGAACTAGGACCTATTTGAAGCTATATGGGTTCCAGACTACAAAGCAAAAGCAAAAGCAAAAGAGGAAATGTCGAGCATCTGAGTTTGTTTCAACTTCAGTAAGTTCCGAGACTACATTCCGTGATGTATACCTCTTTAAGTCTTGCCAATGCTTCGAAGCACGAGTGTACCTCTACCTCAAGCTCAAGATCAAGTCTGCTTCAAGCCAGAATGGCGATCAAGTGCTCTCCCTGACTACCATTCCCTGCCAGAGGCATCTTGGCTGTGTTCGCAATGAGTTCCTAGGAGACCAACTGCGACGGTGGAAACTAGAGTTCGAATGGCTGATGCCTAGAACGTAAAGGTTCGGGATTTCCGAGACTAAAGTCTGGTTTAAATACCCAGAGGCATGTCCTCGGCTTGAAACCTGTATGGAAGCCCCATAGGTTGAGATAGCATGTATGCACCTCAATTCTGGATACTGAACCAACCTAGTCTGTCACCCCGTTGGAGAATAGGGAAAGTTGTGAATGTGATCAGGAAGAAAGGCAACATCCAAAGTGTTCTACGTGAAGAACCCTTGTCAGTATTTTAGAGCCTTTGTACTGTGAGATGAAGGTAAGTGTTCAAAGAGCACAGGGGAAGATCCCCATCGGAGCAGAGCGGTTCACCGCCACTCACCTCATGAGGTGCTTTCTAAAGTGCTGTTTTGTCCATTTATTGCTTTCCTTAAGCATCATGCATTGTAATGCATTGTACCTATCAAGTTTCTTTCTCATTTCATGCACAATATTGCATGTACGGTTCATTCAAAGAAGTTCCGTTTTAAGATCATTTATTTAGTGTATCAATCACACTTCATTCATTTAGTATATCAATCATACTTTGTTCACTTAGTGCATCTATCACACTTTGTGCTCACCTTTTTGTGTATCAATCACATGTTCGCTCTGTGTATCTATCACACATGCACACTGTATTCGCAGTGAGAATTCCATAATTTTCTTACATCCTTTCTGCACGAGGTGTAGTTTGGCTCGAGTTTACTTGCTTGCCTAGCATTCGCTTAAAATGTTACATTTATTTCGCATAATTGCTTCATTACAGCTCTCTTTGCATAATCATGAGTTCAATTTGGCTTCGCGTAGCGTATAAGTCCACTCTTCAATTTTGGCTTCGCGTAGCGTATAAGTCCACTCTTCAATTTGGCTTCGCGTAGCGTATAAGTCCACTCTTCAACTTGGCTTCGCGTAGCGTATAAGTCCACTCTTCAATTTGGCTTCGCGTAGCGTATAAGTCCACTCTTCAACTTGGCTTCGCGTAGCGTATAAGTCCACTCTTCAATTTGGCTTCGCGTAGCGTATAAGTCCACTCTTCAACTTGGCTTCGCGTAGCGTATAAGTCCACTCTTCAATTTGGCTTCGCGTAGCGTATAAGTCCACTCTTCAACTTGGCTTCGCGTAGCGTATAAGTCCACTCTTCAACTTGGCTTCGCGTAGCGTATAAGTCCACTCTTCAATTTGGCTTCGCGTAGCGTATAAGTCCACTCTTCAATTTGGCTTCGCGTAGCGTATAAGTCCACTCTTCAATTTGGCTTCGCGTAGCGTATAAGTCCACTCTTCAATTTGGCTTCGCGTAGCGTATAAGTCCACTCTTCAACTTGGCTTCGCGTAGCGTATAAGTCCACTCTTCAACTTGGCTTCGCGAAGCGTATAAGTCCACTCTTCAAATCGGCTTCGCGTAGCGTATAAGTCCAACTTTCAAATCGGCTTCGCGTAGCGTACAAGTCCAACTTTCAAACCGGCTTCGCGTAGCGTATAAGTCCAATCTTCAAACCGGCTTTGCGTAGCGTATAAGTCCAACTTTCAAGACCGGCTTCGCGTAGCGTATAAGTCCAATCTTCAAAATCTTCTTGCATATCATTTCGCATTTTGCCCCCTGCCTGCGGGCACATTTCTGTTTATCTTGTATGTTTGTCTAAGTCTTCGGCCTTGTCAAAAATGGGTCGTCTCTGGGCTTTGACATTCACTCCCGTCACTTGTGACTTCCGAGTTCTGTCAAAGAGGGGCAACTGTAGACACCCCATTTTTGACCGACCTTGAGACTCAGACGTCACCGATTGAGCACTTGGTGATATTGCATAATGTGCTCGTTCAGAAGTTTCAGAGTCTTGGCTGCGAGCCCCGCCTCCGGATTTCCGAACCCTCTTCTGTGCCTTGTCTCGGTTTGCGAACCAGACTCGGTTTTCTCTATTTCTTTTCCTGAGGGAAGGGAGAGGTCCCGTAGACTATCTCTCAGTGCCCGTAGGCTACATTTGGTGGCCGTAGGCCATTTTGCCCATTTCGGAGTCCGGTTCCCGGTTTTCGGAGCCGTCAGGCCGTGTGCCTCGGTTCGGGACCGCCTAACCATCTCCGTTTGCTCTGATTTTTGGCATACATCTTATTTTCTCCCTTTTGAGGGACACTGGGGTCTGAGAAACCCACTTCGTGGCCGAACGCCACTTTCGGTGTTTAACGGGCAGTTTCTGGGGCCCCGAACTGCGTGTCTTGGCCCCCGAACATTCGTTTTGCATCGGTTTTCGTTCATTTTTGGCAGGTACCTCTGTTTTATCACCAGGAAGGTCACTGGAGGGTGGGAGGCTAGTAATTGTTGCAGCAACCAGTTATCTCTCCTCCGGAGCCTCCCGGCGCCCGTTTTTCCAACTTCCGGGCTAATGTTGAACACCCTAGGGGTAGTGTTGCCAACTTTCAACCACATAACTGTGATCTACACACCTTGGAGGACCCAAAAAAGTCATGGCCGGCCATTAATTGTTATTTCCATTTTTGCCCCTCCTCTTCTGGGCCAATGTTGAACACCTTGGGCCCACTTTCTTGAACTTTGAACCACATATCTGTGATGTACACACTTGGGAGGACCCTAAAAGTTTATGGCCGGCCATTAATTTTTCTTTCCATTTTTGCCCCTCCTCTTCAAATGCAATGTTGAACACCCTGGAGTCACTGTTGCCAACCCCAAACCACATATATGTGATCTACACACATGAGAGGACACCAAAAGTTGGTGGGAGGCTAGTAATTTTGCCAAAAAGCCAACTTCTTTTTGGTCAAAAGTGTTTCAGCATGAATCCGGGAAGGAGAAAAAGCTGCGCGGCTTCACCGAAACGGGCGTAACTCTTTGCACAAGAGGAATTAAGATATGAGGCCACCACCATTGGAAAGCTTACTTCCGGGGCTTCATTTTTCACTCAAGAATCTCCCAAGTCCAAGTCCGGGGGGGAGAGATGTGGTTGGTTGAAGTCCGCTTGGACTGAATCTGCGCGGCTTCACGGAAAAGGGCATAACTTTTTCTACAGGAGGAATTTTAATGCAAGGTTTGCGCCATTGGAAAGCTAACTTCTGGGGCTTCATCCTAGGGGGTGACCGGCCATTTGTTCTGGCCGGCCGGCCGTTTTTTTCTTTGACCTAGCCGGCCGGCTATGTTAAGTGGCTGGCCGGCCATCTGCAGAAAAAGTAACTGGCCGGCCTGCTTTTTCAGGTTGAGTGCATTCCAGCTGTCCCTTGGTTTTCCCCCAAAAAATATCTACATCCGGGGCCCCTTTCGAAAGAAGAAAAAGGCTCATTTTTCACTAGACTTTTGAGGAGGCTCTTCTCTCTCTCTCTTAAGTTTTGTTGACCTCCCAACTCAAGAAAGGGGTTACAAGGCTTTCTTGGAGGAGATACATACATAGCACCCCATTTCCTTCAAGTTTTGGGTTCCATTTCTTCATCATCTTCAAGCTCTACCACCACCCTTCCATTCCAGCAGCAAGGGGAAGAATTCCAGCAGCTTAGAGTCACCAAATCTGGTCCAAGAAGCAACAAAAGTGTTGGTCTTCAAAGGTAAGTCCAATTTCCCTCTTTTCTAGCTCATTCTTGCACCATCTCTAAGCCATCCATGCTTTTTGTTTCAAGCTCCGGCCCTAACTGAAAAGGGCCCTCTTTTGAGCTCATTGTCACTTTTCATTAAGGGCTCAACCCTGTTTGAGCCCTCCATATGCTACTTGCTTCAATACCCTTTGTAAATACCGTTTTCTTGCATGTTTAGTTAGCCTACCATGCTTTTGTTTTCGGCCATTTTACAGGCCTAGAGATAGTCTTATTTTGACCTATACTTCATGTTTTATTAAGGGTCTTTGGCTATTTGGTGATTATTTTGCATACCTCATGTTATAGCCACTTTTGAGCCTAATTTTGCATTGCATTTCTAGCATGTTTGTATTCTGTTTTGGCTGTTTTACAGTTCTGGAAATATGCTTATTTTTGGTCCCTCTTCAATGTTGTATAAGGGAATTTTTCAGTTTGAGCATTTCATATACCACTTGCCTCTTTGGCTACCTTTTGGTTCGTTTTCTTGCATGTTTAGTTAGCCTACCATGCTTTTGTTTTAGGCCATTTTACAGGCCTAGAGATAGTCTTATTTTGATCTATACTTCATGTTTCATTAACATTTTTTTTCTGTTTGGTGATTATTTTGTATACTTCATGTTATAGCACCTTTTGAGCTTTGTTTTGCATCACATTTTTAGCATATTTGTATACTGATTTTGAGGCTTCCATATACTGTAAATGTTCATATTTTTGGTCCATCTTCAGTGTTGTAGAAGGAAATTTTTCAGTTTGGGTTTTGTTTATATCACTTGCTTCATTACCCCTTGAAAATACCGTATTCTTGCATGCCATTTTTGCCATATCTATACTTACTGTTTGGCCATGCTATAAACTGGAAAAGTGTTTATTTTGGGACTGTCTAGCTTCTGTCTTTGCATTGCATGTCCATATTGTGCATGTTTGGCCTAGCTATAGGCCATTTCGGGTGCCTAAATTCATATTTCGGGACAATTTCATGCATTTGGTGTCATTTCGCTTCATTTCGGGACTGTTTTCCCCCATATTTTGTTGCTGAAATTCTGTTAGAACGATTGCCATCCATTTCATGTCATTACATCGCATTCTGCCATCGCCTCGGTTTGCGTGCCCGTGTGCACGCATTTCGAGGCACTCCTTTTTTATCCGACGGCATCCGATGTGAGTGTGGCTGAGGCTCACTCATGTTGGTATAAGCCCATTTGTCATTGCCATGTCATTTTAGCATCGCCTCGGTTTGCGTGCCCGTGTGCACGCATTTCGAGGCACTCCTTTTTTATCCGACGGCATCCGATGTGAGTGTGGCTGAGGCTCACTCATGTTGGTATAAGCCCATTTGTCATTGCCATGTCATTTTAGCATCGCCTCGGTTTGCGTGCCCGTGTGCACGTATTTCGAGGCACTCCTTTTTTATCCGACGGCATCCGATGTGAGTGTGGCTGAGGCTCACTCATGTTGGTATAAGCCCATTTGTCATTGCCATGTCATTTTAGCATCGCCTCGGTTTGCGTGCCCGTGTGCACGCATTTCGAGGCACTCCTTTTTTATCCGACGGCATCCGATGTGAGTGTGGTTGAGGCTCACTCATGTTGGTATAAGCCCATTTGTCATTGCCATGTTATTTTAGCATCGCCTCGGTTTGCGTGCCCGCGTGCACGCATTTCGAGACATCTCATTTTCATTGTATCTGTCATCGCCTCAGTTTGCGTGCCCGTGTGCACGCATTTCGAGGCATCTCATTTTCATTGTATCTGCCATCGCCTCGGTTTGCGGGCCCGCGTGCACGCATTTCGAGGCATCTCATTTTCATTGTATCTGTCATCGCCTCGGTTTGCGTGCCCGCGTGCACGTACTTCGAGGCATCTCATTTTCATTGCATTTGTCATCGCCTCGGTTTGCGTGCCCGCGTGCACGCATTTCGAGGCATCCCATTTTCATTGCATTTGTCATCGCCTCGGTTTGCGTGCCCGCGTGCACGCATTTCGAGGCATCTCATTTTCATTGCACATATCATCGCCTCGGTTTGCGTGCCCGTGTGTACGCATTTCGAGGCACCTCATTTTCAGCATTCCGTCATTTTCTCAGTTTGCGTGCCCGCGTGCACATATTTCGAGGCACCTCATTTTCATAGCATTGAGTATGTTAGGATTATATATTAGTTGCATTTCATGCATATCATGCATATTGCATCATGTCCGGAATAGGAGTTAGCCCGGGCACGGGAAACGAGGTACATTTCGTACTCCGAGTGACGGAATGTGTCTCAATTCCCCAGTCACCGACACTCCGGATTATCCATGATGGAGTTAGGTTTTAGTTGTAGTTCCATGTGCATTCATCCTATATTGAGTTGTGCATTTCGATTCCTCGGCCATCATGCCTCGGTATGCGTGATTGGTGGCACGAAGATCGAGACATGCATATATCTGTGCAGATACATTGCTATGCCCCTTTCCTGCTCTCTGTTGCAGCAAAACAAAGAATCAACAACCTTTTGGGACTTGGGCGCATTTCAAGAACAGGTGTAAACAGAGGCTAATTGGGGCATTCCGGTGGATTTCCGCGCAAGACAACCCGGATATGCATCATCCATCAGAAGCAAGGCAGTCCCTGGCTTGCACGCCAGTTTTATTTGCTTTCTTAGCTAATTCATTAATTAATTAGAACTTTGTAATATTTCGGACTGTAATATTCTTTTATTCGGGACTGTAATATTCGGACTGTATATTTATTCGGACCCTCTGAGTGAGGGCACAACTGTAATAAGTGTGGGTGAGTGTGATGTATGTCTTCCAACCCCACGTCTTTCTCCCTTTTATTTATCCGCTTTTTATGGTTAGATTAGGGCATGTTTAAATTAGCATACAGTATGACAGCATGTTTTGCATTCATTCATCTGTATTGCATGCACCGGGCTCGGCGCATCATACTAACTGCATTGTACTTTCAATTTCAAAATTGAATACATGTTAGTTGCCGCATTTCATATATCATCTTAGAATAGCCGAGCCTACTATAGTTGCATTTTCGCATGTGTTGCATTAGGCATTTCTGTATACTTAGGATCATACATGATTTCTAATATAGTTTCTATTTTGGCTCGGAGTACTCGGTGAGTTTTATGCTTTAGCATCCTTGCATGCGTGTGAGTGTTGCCATGAATAGCATGCTTACCATGAGGCTATGTGCTTATGTGATATAACTGCCTGAATGCCTGTGGGTGAAGGTTGGGTTATTTGAATTGGAATAATTCATCAAATGTGTGTTTTAAGCCCACTAGATAGTGGCAAAATCATATTTTTCTAAGCCCACCTGAGGGTGGCAAATCCACGTCTTAGCCTACTTGCGGGTAGCACCATCAAACCACTTTCAAATAAACAAACACGAAATGTTTTGTTCCAATTCGGGCGACCCAGTCTATATTTATATGCTGCGAGCATCACATAGTAACCTAGGCTAATAACCGGAATAAGAATTCACAATGTTTTCAAAAATTGATATCATGATTAGTAGAGGCCGGTCTATGACCGGGCGAGCGGGGGTGCTCAGGAAGTGACCTTCCCCAATCGTACCCAAGTTCCCGAGCCGAGGCAACTTTGGTGATGACGGACACGTGGCCTTTTGGCACCGAGTCAGGGTTTCCTAAATTTCCCAAAATAAAATATTTAGGTGGCGACTCTGTATCTGGCAAAGCAGTCCATGTTTGGCACTTCTTTCAAAAATCTGTTTTCTCAAAACGATTTGCCGGATTTGGACTCTTTGGTTCAGATTAAGAACCGTGACTGCGAAAGTCGAGTCCGAGCTGTAGCGAGGTCCCCCGCGGGCTTGTTACAGTTTCTGGCGACTCTGCTGGGGATTTAGAGAACTTGACTCGAACTCATGATATCTGTTTTTGACTACACTTGTGTGTTTCTTTCTTTGCATTGCATTTGCATTGGTGCGCCTAGGACACCGTGTTTGCCATCTGCTATTCCTGAACGGTTTGCCGGAGGCTTGTCTTGTCAAGGCATGACCATAAGGCTGACCGGTTGTGGGCTCTGCCAGTATGGGAACACAAACCCCGATTTTACCGGGGCACCCTCTTTGACCATTCGACCTAGTGCATATTCGGATCCATAGTGACCATTCCAAACTAGGACAGGTTGCTTACCCGTTTATAGGTTGTTTGAAACTGCTGCGTGCGTAATGAAACCCTAGCTCCTGACAAAATAGGACAGGGAAACCCTACCCCAACATAGGGGTGTTTTGGCTCTCACTCATCTGTTATGTGCTTTAGAGTGCGTCTCTACAGGAATGCATGTATCAGTGTATGAGTTTGGGCATCAGGCCTGCGGGCATCAATCAGTATCTGGGAATCAGTTTTGCCTGAGGGTATCAATTCACCGGCAGAATTTTGGGCAGAATTCAATAGAGAGCACACTCATTCAACTATGCTCATATCTGTTCAGGTGAAATCAGGCTGAGATGCTGCACGTTTTCTCTTTTGCTAGGGTAATCCTGGAACTATAGCTTCAGAAGGCTCCGATATCCCCCCGGGTACATTGGATCCGTGTTGATAGACTTTGTCAGGTCGGAAATTCAGTTCAAAGGCAAATCAGTGTTCCTTCGCTGAGGTAAGACAAAGGAGGGCCAGATAGGGTTCATTTTGTTCATCTGATCCGACAGTCACCAGTCACATCATCAGCAGACTCGCGATGACGCAAAATTCGGAAGAAATTATGGTTATGGCAGCCGCATCAGACCAAGGAATCACATTGCGGGGTGATACCGATGTTGGAGTGCCACACCCACCCAGGTCACTTGCAGCACATCCGATCTGGGAACCCCAGTTATTTCAAACCCGTGAACCCACTACTTCTGAGCTAAAAAGAATGATCGAAGACCTTCAAAGAACTGTGACGGATCTAGCTTCTGGGACATTGGCTCCATCATCGACCACAGCACATGCCAGGAGTTTCACGACAAAAAGCTCCCCAATCTTGGGACGGACTGCATTTGAAGAAGGCCGATCCCTTGACCAAGCGGGGGGAAGTGGTGAAAACAAGATAGGGACGGACATGGATCCCCATGAACATCTTCTGTTGGCTGTTGAGGCTTTGAAAGCCGAGGGACTGAACAAAGAGCAAGTGCTCGCGGTTGTTGCAAAAACTGTGGACGACACTTTTGCCACTCAGAATGAGAGCATTTTGAATCAAGGGGCAAGCCGGGAGAAAGGTCTTTGTATCAGAAACGTTCCTTTCAGTTATAATCCTGCACTCGGGAGAGATCAACAAACCAGGCAAGCACCTGTCAATCCCTTTTCTGGTGCGTCCAGCAAAAATCCACAAACCTCGAAGTATCTACCCCGAGGTCAAAGAGTCTTCCATGCTCTCTATATGCCTTTGTCCAAAGCTCTCCAAATCCTTGTTGGACAAGGCCATCTCAAACCCCTTGAGCCTCGGCCTCTCCCGAACCTTCTTCCGGCTACACATGATACTACCCAGTACTGCGCGTACCATCAACAAACTGGCCATACTACCAACGCCTGCTTCCGTCTTCGCCATGAAGTACAGGATCTATTTGACAATGGGGTCATCCCCGCGCCAGGTCCTGCAAAGTCTATCGGCACTTGATCAGTGAATTTGTAGGGGATAATGTGATGTGATTGGAGGGATGAACCACTTGCGAACAGCGCTCAGTTTACTCCAGATATGGTGGATGGCATGCACTGTTTTGAGCATTGGCGAATGCCGGTTTTCGACTCGGGTATTGGGTCAGTCTTGTTGTTTTGTTTTGAGTCTGTTTTTTTTTTTTTTTGTTTTGAGTCAGTTTCTTTTTTATTTTGGATCTGTCTTGTTGTATCGAGTCAGTCCTGTTGTACAGGAGTCGGGCGATTCCGGGGGGTGTTACCTCGGGCATCACCATTTTGTTTTGTGTTTGTCTTTTCGTTTTGTTTTGAGTCTGTTTCTGCCAGGGAGCCAGTTGTACCAACAGATTTTGAATGAAACAGCAGTGATTTCCACACTCTCACATTTGCTTCTGCCATGTGCTAGTATGTGCCGGGATTTGAATGAAATGGCAGTGCATTCCACCTACTCTTCTGCACCCCAAAATCATTGCATTGACCTAAGTTTTTTTCAAAATTTTTTATTTTTTTTTTAAAACACTGCGGTGAAAACGAAGAGGAAGGAATTCCTCGGGATTTGCAAAACTTTGATCATTTGAGAGAAAGAGAGGCATGCTAAGCCCTTAATGATTGAGATCATGCTTGTTAGCGTAAGTACTGGGAAGGATCCTGGCTCGATCCAGATTGGTTCTACACTATCTTCAGCGCGAGCGATTTGTCGCTTTCTTAAAAATTTTCAAAAACAAAATATTTCGCGCGGTTCCGCGAAGACCTGTGTGGAATCGCTCTTGAGACTGTGCAGCTTAGGATCGCTCTCAGCCTCGAAACTCGAGCCCTTACTTTCAAACCTTGGGCCCATTCAGAACGTTCAACGGTCAACTACAATGTGAGGCCTGTGTGGCCAGATTCAAAGCAGCCCTCGAACAAGAGGCTAGGAAAGTCAGATCAAAAGATCAGAAGATCAGAAGAAGCTTGCAAAGCTAGAACAGAAGTACCCCCCGAACTAGGGGCAAAGATATCAGACATGCTCGAAGAGCTGAAGATGAGTCCTCTTGCAAAACAGCAGCCATTCTCCTGGATTCAGATGACTTTAGGATCTCAAAACCATTTGACATGGACTTGTTACACTTTTACCCTTTGAGAGGCTCGCTGGGCCGAAAACCCGGAAGGGCGACCTAGGCAAAAGTTAGAGCAAGAGAAAAATAGAAAAGAAAAAAGAAAAGAAGCAAAAAAAAACAACAACAAAAAAGGAGAAAACAAAAAAAGAAAAATGAAGAAAAATGCAAAGAAAAGAACAAAAGAGAAAATCAAATGAAAAGAATTGAAAAGAAAAGAAAAACAAAGCTCGCAAGGTCGAAAACCTGCAACAGGCGCCTTGGCAAAAGTTAGAGCCTAAAAAGGAGAGGTTAATACCCGAGTGTACCTTAACCCTGAACTACGTGAGGCTTGATTCCCATTTTTGGGATACGTAGGCAACTTCATTCTGAAGTCCAGCCGTAAAACACTTCAAACTCAATCATGTCCATGTAATGGTTCTGATAATCTTTGCCTTCTCTATATCTGAGAGTCTGGTTGCGTTCGTCGCTCTAAGGACTGACTACAATACACTACGGTGCCATTCAGACAAGGGGCAACTTTCCGTTGCCATTCAATGCACCGCGGTGTAATTCAAACAAGGGGCAACTTTCCGTTGCCATTCAAAGCGCTGCGGTGCTATCCAAACAAGGGGCGACTTTCCGTTGCCATTCAGAACGCCGCAGTGTCATTTCAAACAAGGGGCAACATTCCGTTGCCATGCAGTGTCCTTCAGACAAGGGGCAATTTTCCATTGCCATGGATCCGAGGTTGCGCATCTCAAGAGTAGGTCCCATGCTCGTTGAGCAGTGGTCGTTTGCGAAAATAGTTTTTGAGAATTTTTACTGAGGTTGACTAATCTTCTCGAAAAGTATTCCATTTTCAAAACTGGACCATTTCTTGGACCCAAAAAAGGAAAATTTTCAGTGCTCATGGCCTGACTTGCATGATTTTAAATCAAAAAATTGAACAAGCACGTTAGTCTAACTCTCATTTTGGTCAAAAATTTTTTAGGAGAAAACTAAAACAAAAAATGGTCAAAATGATGAACTAGGGGCACAGTTGAGTCAGGCTTCCTGTCTTTCCCATTGTCAACATACTTGCCAGAAAGGGCACTCTACTTGTCGGAAAAGGCACCATATTCGGCAGAAAAGGGCACAACAAAGGGTTGAAAGCCCTCTCATCCTCCAAGCAGTGAGGTATCAAGCCGAGTGCAAAGCACGAATTGGAATGGATCGAGATGCTCCATTCCCTCATCCGGCGCATCGACAGAGGTCACCGAAGGAAATAGCCGCGAGCTGATTATGTTGGGCATGAGCCCGCAACTTCCTGTTCATCCATCAACCACCCAGGGGAGGGATGAAAAATGAGAGATTGAAGAATAGAGAGATGTGTGATGAGAGAAAAAGTGAGAAAAGGGCTTTTTCAGAAAAATAGAGCTTGAGGGCCGAGTGATGCGAGGATCACAAATGAGAGAGGGTGGGGAACACTACCCGGTGAAACAGGCTCCCTGTGCGCGTCTGAGTGTCGTGTCTTTTTGTTTTATCTCGATTCTTGTTTTGAGTCGTTTCGAGTGTTACTCGATGTGTCTAGGTTGTGTGCCTTTTATTTCCTTGTTGAGTTGTTTTGCTGCGTTCAGTCATAGGCTCAATACTTGGTCGAAAGCTCATCACTGAATTTCAAAAATAAAATCGTTTTGCGCTCCGAGTGCCGTGCCGTTCTCCACATCTGTGCAAAACAAGATTCGTTCTTTCATAAAACCGCAGGGTTCAACCCAGGTCATGCGAGAACAGTAGAACTAGGACCTATTTGAAGCTATATGGGTTCCAGACTACAAAGCAAAAGCAAAAGCAAAAGAGGAAATGTCGAGCATCTGAGTTTGTTTCAACTTCAGTAAGTTCCGAGACTACATTCCGTGATGTATACCTCTTTAAGTCTTGCCAATGCTTCGAAGCACGAGTGTACCTCTACCTCAAGCTCAAGATCAAGTCTGCTTCAAGCCAGAATGGCGATCAAGTGCTCTCCCTGACTACCATTCCCTGCCAGAGGCATCTTGGCTGTGTTCGCAATGAGTTCCTAGGAGACCAACTGCGACGGTGGAAACTAGAGTTCGAATGGCTGATGCCTAGAACGTAAAGGTTCGGGATTTCCGAGACTAAAGTCTGGTTTAAATACCCAGAGGCATGTCCTCGGCTTGAAACCTGTATGGAAGCCCCATAGGTTGAGATAGCATGTATGCACCTCAATTCTGGATACTGAACCAACCTAGTCTGTCACCCCGTTGGAGAATAGGGAAAGTTGTGAATGTGATCAGGAAGAAAGGCAACATCCAAAGTGTTCTACGTGAAGAACCCTTGTCAGTATTTTAGAGCCTTTGTACTGTGAGATGAAGGTAAGTGTTCAAAGAGCACAGGGGAAGATCCCCATCGGAGCAGAGCGGTTCACCGCCACTCACCTCATGAGGTGCTTTCTAAAGTGCTGTTTTGTCCATTTATTGCTTTCCTTAAGCATCATGCATTGTAATGCATTGTACCTATCAAGTTTCTTTCTCATTTCATGCACAATATTGCATGTACGGTTCATTCAAAGAAGTTCCGTTTTAAGATCATTTATTTAGTGTATCAATCACACTTCATTCATTTAGTATATCAATCATACTTTGTTCACTTAGTGCATCTATCACACTTTGTGCTCACCTTTTTGTGTATCAATCACATGTTCGCTCTGTGTATCTATCACACATGCACACTGTATTCGCAGTGAGAATTCCATAATTTTCTTACATCCTTTCTGCACGAGGTGTAGTTTGGCTCGAGTTTACTTGCTTGCCTAGCATTCGCTTAAAATGTTACATTTATTTCGCATAATTGCTTCATTACAGCTCTCTTTGCATAATCATGAGTTCAATTTGGCTTCGCGTAGCGTATAAGTCCACTCTTCAATTTTGGCTTCGCGTAGCGTATAAGTCCACTCTTCAATTTGGCTTCGCGTAGCGTATAAGTCCACTCTTCAACTTGGCTTCGCGTAGCGTATAAGTCCACTCTTCAATTTGGCTTCGCGTAGCGTATAAGTCCACTCTTCAACTTGGCTTCGCGTAGCGTATAAGTCCACTCTTCAATTTGGCTTCGCGTAGCGTATAAGTCCACTCTTCAACTTGGCTTCGCGTAGCGTATAAGTCCACTCTTCAATTTGGCTTCGCGTAGCGTATAAGTCCACTCTTCAACTTGGCTTCGCGTAGCGTATAAGTCCACTCTTCAACTTGGCTTCGCGTAGCGTATAAGTCCACTCTTCAATTTGGCTTCGCGTAGCGTATAAGTCCACTCTTCAATTTGGCTTCGCGTAGCGTATAAGTCCACTCTTCAATTTGGCTTCGCGTAGCGTATAAGTCCACTCTTCAATTTGGCTTCGCGTAGCGTATAAGTCCACTCTTCAACTTGGCTTCGCGTAGCGTATAAGTCCACTCTTCAACTTGGCTTCGCGAAGCGTATAAGTCCACTCTTCAAATCGGCTTCGCGTAGCGTATAAGTCCAACTTTCAAATCGGCTTCGCGTAGCGTACAAGTCCAACTTTCAAACCGGCTTCGCGTAGCGTATAAGTCCAATCTTCAAACCGGCTTTGCGTAGCGTATAAGTCCAACTTTCAAGACCGGCTTCGCGTAGCGTATAAGTCCAATCTTCAAAATCTTCTTGCATATCATTTCGCATTTTGCCCCCTGCCTGCGGGCACATTTCTGTTTATCTTGTATGTTTGTCTAAGTCTTCGGCCTTGTCAAAAATGGGTCGTCTCTGGGCTTTGACATTCACTCCCGTCACTTGTGACTTCCGAGTTCTGTCAAAGAGGGGCAACTGTAGACACCCCATTTTTGACCGACCTTGAGACTCAGACGTCACCGATTGAGCACTTGGTGATATTGCATAATGTGCTCGTTCAGAAGTTTCAGAGTCTTGGCTGCGAGCCCCGCCTCCGGATTTCCGAACCCTCTTCTGTGCCTTGTCTCGGTTTGCGAACCAGACTCGGTTTTCTCTATTTCTTTTCCTGAGGGAAGGGAGAGGTCCCGTAGACTATCTCTCAGTGCCCGTACGCTACATTTGGTGGCCGTAGGCCATTTTGCCCATTTCGGAGTCCGGTTCCCGGTTTTCGGAGCCGTCAGGCCGTGTGCCTCGGTTCGGGACCGCCTAACCATCTCCGTTTGCTCTGATTTTTGGCATACATCTTATTTTCTCCCTTTTGAGGGACACTGGGGTCTGAGAAACCCACTTCGTGGCCGAACGCCACTTTCGGTGTTTAACGGGCAGTTTCTAGGGCCCCGAACTGCGTGTCTTGGCCCCCGAACATTCGTTTTGCATCGGTTTTCGTTCATTTTTGGCAGGTACCTCTGTTTTATCACCAGGAAGGTCACTGGAGGGTGGGAGGCTAGTAATTGTTGCAGCAACCAGTTATCTCTCCTCCGGAGCCTCCCGGCGCCCGTTTTTCCAACTTCCGGGCTAATGTTGAACACCCTAGGGGTAGTGTTGCCAACTTTCAACCACATAACTGTGATCTACACACCTTGGAGGACCCAAAAAAGTCATGGCCGGCCATTAATTGTTATTTCCATTTTTGCCCCTCCTCTTCCGGGCCAATGTTGAACACCTTGGGCCCACTTTCTTGAACTTTGAACCACATATCTGTGATGTACACACTTGGGAGGACCCTAAAAGTTTATGGCCGGCCATTAATTTTTCTTTCCATTTTTGCCCCTCCTCTTCAAATGCAATGTTGAACACCCTGGAGTCACTGTTGCCAACCCCAAACCACATATATGTGATCTACACACATGAGAGGACACCAAAAGTTGGTGGGAGGCTAGTAATTTTGCCAAAAAGCCAACTTCTTTTTGGTCAAAAGTGTTTCAGCATGAATCCGAGAAGGAGAAAAAGCTGCGCGGCTTCACCGAAATGGGCGTAACTCTTTGCACAAGAGGAATTAAGATATGAGGCCACCACCATTGGAAAGCTTACTTCCGGGGCTTCATTTTGCACTCAAGAATCTCCCAAGTCCAAGTCCGGGGGGGAGAGATGTGGTTGGTTGAAGTCCGCTTGGACTGAATCTGCGCGGCTTCACGGAAAAGGGCATAACTTTTTCTACAGGAGGAATTTTAATGCAAGGTTTGCGCCATTGGAAAGCTAACTTCTGGGGCTTCATCCTAGGGGGTGACCGGCCATTTTTTCTGGCCGGCCGGCCGTTTTTTTCTTTGACCTAGCCGGCCGGCTATGTTAAGTGGCTGGCCGGCCATCTGCAGAAAAAGTAACTGGCCGGCCTGCTTCTTCAGGTTGAGTGCATTCCAGCTGTGCCTTGGTTTTCCCCCAAAAAATATCTACATCCGGGGCCCCTTTTGAAAGAAGAAAAAGGCTCATTTTTCACTAGACTTTTGAGGAGGCTCTTCTCTCTCTCTCTTAAGTTTTGTTGACCTCCCAACTCAAGAAAGGGGTTACAAGGCTTTCTTGGAGGAGATACATACATAGCACCCCATTTCCTTCAAGTTTTGGGTTCCATTTCTTCATCATCTTCAAGCTCTACCACCACCCTTCCATTCCAGCAGCAAGGGGAAGAATTCCAGCAGCTTAGAGTCACCAAATCTGGTCCAAGAAGCAACAAAAGTGTTGGTCTTCAAAGGTAAGTCCAATTTCCCTCTTTTCTAGCTCATTCTTGCACCATCTCTAAGCCATCCATGCTTTTTGTTTCAAGCTCCGGCCCTAACTGAAAAGGGCCCTCTTTTGAGCTCATTGTCACTTTTCATTAAGGGCTCAACCCTGTTTGAGCCCTCCATATGCTACTTGCTTCAATACCCTTTGTAAATACCGTTTTCTTGCATGTTTAGTTAGCCTACCATGCTTTTGTTTTCGGCCATTTTACAGGCCTAGAGATAGTCTTATTTTGACCTATACTTCATGTTTTATTAAGGGTCTTTGGCTATTTGGTGATTATTTTGCATACCTCATGTTATAGCCACTTTTGAGCCTAATTTTGCATTGCATTTCTAACATGTTTGTATTCTGTTTTGGCTGTTTTACAGTTCTGGAAATATGCTTATTTTTGGTCCCTCTTCAATGTTGTATAAGGGAATTTTTCAATTTGAGCATTGCATATACCACTTGCCTCTTTGGCTACCTTTTGGTTCGTTTTCTTGCATGTTTAGTTAGCCTACCATGCTTTTGTTTTAGGCCATTTTACAGGCCTAGAGATAGTCTTATTTTGATCTATACTTCATGTTTCATTAACATTTTTTTTCTGTTTGGTGATTATTTTGTATACTTCATGTTATAGCACCTTTTGAGCTTTGTTTTGCATCACATTTTTAGCATATTTGTATACTGATTTTGAGGCTTCCATATACTGTAAATGTTCATATTTTTGGTCCATCTTCAGTGTTGTAGAAGGAAATTTTTCAGTTTGGGTTTTGTTTATATCACTTGCTTCATTACCCCTTGAAAATACCGTATTCTTGCATGCCATTTTTGCCATATCTATACTTACTTTTTGGCCATGCTATAAACTGGAAAAGTGTTTATTTTGGGACTGTCTAGCTTCTTTCTTTGCATTGCATGTCCATATTGTGCATGTTTGGCCTAGCTATAGGCCATTTCGGGTGCCTAAATTCATATTTCGGGACAATTTCATGCATTTGGTGTCATTTCGCTTCATTTCGGGACTGTTTTCCCCCATATTTTGTTGCTGAAATTCTGTTAGAACGATTGCCATCCATTTCATGTCATTACATCGCATTCTGCCATCGCCTCGGTTTGCGTGCCCGTGTGCACGCATTTCGAGGCACTCCTTTTTTATCCGACGGCATCCGATGTGAGTGTGGCTGAGGCTCACTCATGTTGGTATAAGCCCATTTGTCATTGCCATGTCATTTTAGCATCGCCTCGATTTGCGTGCCCGTGTGCACGCATTTCGAGGCACTCCTTTTTTATCCGACGGCATCCGATGTGAGTGTGGTTGAGGCTCACTCATGTTGGTATAAGCCCATTTGTCATTGCCATGTCATTTTAGCATCGCCTCGGTTTGCGTGCCCGCGTGCACGCATTTCGAGACATCTCATTTTCATTGTATCTGTCATCGCCTCAGTTTGCGTGCCCGTGTGCACGCATTTCGAGGCATCTCATTTTCATTGTATCTGCCATCGCCTCGGTTTGCGTGCCCGCGTGCACGCATTTCGAGGCATCTCATTTTCATTGTATCTGTCATCGCCTCGGTTTGCGTGCCCGCGTGCACGTACTTCGAGGCATCTCATTTTCATTGCATTTGTCATCGCCTCGGTTTGCGTGCCCGCGTGCACGCATTTCGAGGCATCCCATTTTCATTGCATTTGTCATCGCCTCGGTTTGCGTGCCCGCGTGCACGCATTTCGAGGCATCTCATTTTCATTGCACATATCATCGCCTCGGTTTGCGTGCCCGTGTGCACGTATTTCGAGGCACCTCATTTTCAGCATTCCGTCATTTTCTCGGTTTGCGTGCCCGCGTGCACATATTTCGAGGCACCTCATTTTCATAGCATTGAGTATGTTAGGATTATATATTAGTTGCATTTCATGCATATCATGCATATTGTATCATGTCCGGAATAGGAGTTAGCCCGGGCACGGGAAACGAGGTACATTTCGTACTCCGAGTGACGGAATGTGTCTCAATTCCCCAGTCACCGACACTCCGGATTATCCATGATGGAGTTAGGTTTTAGCTGTAGTTCCATGTGCATTCATCCTATATTGAGTTGTGCATTTCGATTCCTCGGCCATCATGCCTCGGTATGCGTGATTGGTGGCACGAAGATCGAGACATGCATATATCTGTGCAGATACATTGCTATGCCCCTTTCCTGCTCTCTGTTGCAGCAAAACAAAGAATCAACAACCTTTTGGGACTTGGGCGCATTTCAAGAACAGGTGTAAACAGAGGCTAATTGGGGCATTCCGGTGGATTTCCGCGCAAGACAACCCGGATATGCATCATCCATCAGAAGCAAGGCAGTCCCTGGCTTGCACGCCAGTTTTATTTGCTTTCTTAGCTAATTCATTAATTAATTAGAACTTTGTAATATTTCGGACTGTAATATTCTTTTATTCGGGACTGTAATATTCGGACTGTATATTTATTCGGACCCTCTGAGTGAGGGCACAACTGTAATAAGTGTGGGTGAGTGTGATGTATGTCTTCCAACCCCACGTCTTTCTCCCTTTTATTTATCCGCTTTTTATGGTTAGATTAGGGCATGTTTAAATTAGCATACAGTATGACAGCATGTTTTGCATTCATTCATCTGTATTGCATGCACCGGGCTCGGCGCATCATACTAACTGCATTGTACTTTCAATTTCAAAATTGAATACATGTTAGTTGTCGCATTTCATATATCATCTTAGAATAGCCGAGCCTACTATAGTTGCATTTTCGCATGTGTTGCATTAGGCATTTCTGTATACTTAGGATCATACATGATTTCTAATATAGTTTCTATTTTGGCTCGGAGTACTCGGTGAGTTTTATGCTTTAGCATCCTTGCATGCGTGTGAGTGTTGCCATGAATAGCATGCTTACCATGAGGCTATGTGCTTATGTGATATAACTGCCTGAATGCCTGTGGGTGAAGGTTGGGTTATTTGAATTGGAATAATTCATCAAATGTGTGTTTTAAGCCCACTAGATAGTGGCAAAATCATATTTTTCTAAGCCCACCTGAGGGTGGCAAATCCACGTCTTAGCCTACTTGCGGGTAGCACCATCAAACCACTTTCAAATAAACAAACACGAAATGTTTTGTTCCAATTCGGGCGACCCAGTCTATATTTATATGCTGCGAGCATCACATAGTAACCTAGGCTAATAACCGGAATAAGAATTCACAATGTTTTCAAAAATTGATATCATGATTAGTAGAGGCCGGTCTATGACCGAGCGAGCGGGGGTGCTCACGAAGTGACCTTCCCCAATCGTACCCAAGTTCCCGAGCCGAGGCAACTTTGGTGATGACGGACACGTGGCCTTTTGGCACCGAGTCAGGGTTTCCTAAATTTCCCAAAATAAAATATTTAGGTGGCGACTCTGTATCTGGCAAAGCAGTCCATGTTTGGCACTTCTTTCAAAAATCTGTTTTCTCAAAACGATTTGCCGGATTTGGACTCTTTGGTTCAGATTAAGAACCGTGACTGCGAAAGTCGAGTCCGAGCTGTAGCGAGGTCCCCCGCGGGCTTGTTACAGTAATTTCTGTCTCAAAAAGAAGGAAGTATATGTTTAATGGTTTTTGCGACAGCAAACCTATGGCTGTCACGAAAGGCTCATTTTTTGCGACGGTTCTTCCATCCCGACGTAAATATATATTTTTAATTTAATTTTATTATTATTATTATGATTTTACGATGGACATCATTGTGCCATCGCCAATAGCCACAAAACACCAAAAATTCCCAAATTCTCAAACCCTTGGCGCCTTTGATATTTTCATCTTTCCCCCCCATCTCTCTCTCTCTCTATTGTTTTGCATCTTCCATCTTCGAGTTCTCTCTCTCTCTCTCTTACCTACGAGTTCACTCTCACCGACATTAGTTTGTTGATCCACCTTCACCAAGCCGATATCGCCTATAGCGATCCCGGTTTTCCTTCATTATTTGTTGTATTCCGGACTCGATTCCGTGGGTGGTTGTTATTGTCTATATCTCTTTCCGTCCTTTAATTCTTTATTTTTGAGTTGTGGGATGTTTTGGGTAAGTTTGGAACAGGTTGGTAGGGTGTTGGAACAAATGGTTGCTATTTAGAATTTCGCATCTTTGCTCGAACGAGGCTTTTTACGCTCGAGCGAGCCTTGGATTTTTTGCTTCTTCGCTCGAGCGAAGGTTGTTGCACTCGAGCGAGCTTTCTGTGATGTGTCTCTTCACTCGAGCGAGCACTCTTGCGTTCGAGCGTGCGTCTGCGTCTAGTTTGGACTTGAAGCTTGGTATTCTTCGCTCGAGCGAGGCTTTTGTCGCTCAAACGAGCGAGCTCTATGTTTTGTGTTTCTTCGCTCGAGTGAGAACTCTTGCGCTCGAGCATACTTCTGGGTTGCAGACCTGAAGCTTCGCATTGTTTGCTCGAGCGACGCTTCTTGCGCTCGAGCGAAGTTCTTTTGTGTCTGGTCGCTCAAGCGACCACTCCTTTGCTTGAGCGAGCCTCGAGTATATCAGTTGGCAGCAGTGTGTTTGTAAACACTTTTCATCATCTTTTTCATTTCAAAACCCTAAATCCGACTCTCTCTCTAAACTCTCTCTCTCTCTCTCTATAAATCCATCTTGTTGTAATGGTTTTCTACCCTAGTCTCTTTGTAAGAAAGGTAGAGCATTGCGTGGGCTTCATTTTGATCCGAAAAGATTCAAGTTTGGAGCATCTTGGGTTTCTCTCTTCATCTCCTTTGAGTCTCTCCACTTGAGGTAGGGATGATCTACTCCTTTTTATGAGTTTTAACATAAATGACAGGCATTTTGTATAAATGAGAGATTTAGAAATTTTGGGAAGTTAGGGTTTGAAATTTGAAATGTTGAAAGAGGGGTTTTCCATGATTGGGTTCCATTGTGTATATGAGGTCTTGATAATGGAAATAGTTATGTAAAATGAAAGGAATTTGGTCTTTGATTGCAAGCTTTGAGAAATGAAGGATAATGTCCTAATTTGAGCTATATAAAATATTTGTGTAAATTATGAAACATTGGGAAAACATGAAATTGGTTTGAAAATGATGAAATTGGGAACATATGAGATTGAATGGTGTAGTTGGATTGATAAATCACTCATCGATGGGAAATATAATAATTCATCTATTTGGTAAATTTAATTATCTGTCTAGATATAACTGTTTTGGGCTATCGGCGGAGGATAGCCATGATTGTTGTAGAAAAGCATGATGATTAGGTGAATTGAAACTAATCAATTGAAGTATGTCATTGAATATGGTGGTGAGATTAACACATTGAATATGTGCTTGAATTGATCATTGTATATGATAATGTGTTTAAATACATTGTATATGTATCTTATTTGGGAGGAGATAGGGGATGTATTCCATGGTTTGGGAGAAGATAGGGGATGTACTCCATTATTTGGGAGGAGATAGGGGATGTACTCCATGGTTTGGGAGAAGATAGGGGATGTACTCCATTGTTTGGGAGGAGATAGGGGATGTACTCCATATGTGATAATGTGCTTTAATACATTGTATATATACCACATATGTGATTATATGCTTTAATACATTGTATATGTATCTTGCTTGGGAGGAGATAGGGGATGTACTCCATTTTTTGGGAGAAGATAGGGGATGGACTCCATTGATAATTAAGTTGGCCGGAGTGTCCAGGGTGAAAGTCCTGAAACCTTATAAATGGAAGTGTATGAATGAAGTTGATAATTGAAGTGTTAATAATATGAGTTGTAGTTTCATTTTGAGTAGTTGATAATTGAAGTGTTAATAATATGAGTTGTAGTTTCATTTTGTATTGTGGATAATGGAAGTGTTAATAAGAGGAGTTGTAGTCTCTTTTAAATTGTTTGGTCAGATAAAGAACCATGTCTATGAATTGAATTGGATAAACAAAGGGAAGTCGATTGAAACATGGGTGTAATTGTTGTTGGGATATGGAGAGGATGTGAGTTAGTTTACAAGTGTTAACCATTTGCCGAATGCTAATGTTTTAGTTATTTCTCATGTTTTGTTTAGCATATCTCTACTGGGCTTTGGCTCACCTTATTTGGGACACAATTTTTCAGGTACAGGTGTCATGCCGCCTCCAATATCTTAGCTTGGGAGGTTTAGGAGTTGAAGACTCTGCTTTGTTATTTGTTTTGTTGATTTCATGTAAATGCAAGCCAAGGGCTTTACTTGTAAAAGAGTTAACACTCTATTTTTTGTAACCAAGTAGCAACTTGGGAAGATGTAAGCTCGCAAGCCATTTTACTATTTTGTAAACATTTGTAACTTATATGAACTACTCTTTTGTAATCTTAACTCTAATATATCTTATAGAAATGTGACTTCTCTATCATGTGTATAGAACAATGAGATGATGGAATTATGTATTATTTTGAGGGCGTTACATCGCCGCCCACTCTCTCTTGATCTCAGTCAGTACATGGATATCACCTCTCTAAGAGCTTCAGGAGTCTTTAACGTTCAATCAGTACCTCTCAAGGTATTGCAGATCCAAAAGAGAGGGCTCGATCGATCTCTCTGTCCTTCCACAGATTGTTAGCTTTCTGAGTTCACTCAATTTTGATGTCAACTTCGCAAGCTAATCATCTGATGGAGCAGATCGTGCCACAACAGCAACATCAACTGCCTTTAAAGCGCCAACTGCCATTTTTCTCCTTGAAGCCGCCATTTGGGGACTACCACCAGTTTTCCTCATCGGCCCTCGACCTCTGGTTGAAGGAGCCCAAGGCTATTGTGGTCAAATCTTCGGTGAGTTTGTTGTATATATATATATATATATGCATGAGACAATGTTTCAGTTATAATTTTGAAGTGGGTTTGTGTAATTGATGAATTTTATTACTTGGTTTTGTCATTAGAGTTAGTATTTTCTAGATTCGTTACTGGGTTTGATTTAATAATTGTTTTGTTGATGCTTCATTGTTGGAACCTTGATTAATGTATATATGCATAAGACTATGTTTGAGTTCTGATTTTGAAGTGGGTTTGTGGAATTGAAGAATTTGCTTGCTTGCTTGGTTTTGTCATTCATGTTAGTATTTTTTGGATTTGTTATTGGGTCTGATGTAATAATCGTTTTGTTGATGCTTCATTGTTAATTTATGTGATCTAAATGTTGTTCCAACTTATATTTATGACTCATTTCTTAGGATTCACAATTTTTTCTTTATAAAGCCTGCTCCTTTATTTGCTGATAAGGTCCTCAGGATTGTTCAGTCCTTATAGGTTTGCTAGAAAGACAAATATGCCATTGGAAGATATATTTGTGCCACTCTGAAGTTTTCTGCAAGTTGCTTTAAGCTATTGAAGACTACTACCAACTGAAAGATAACAATTATTTTAAGGAAATTATGAAATATCACTAAGATTATCTCTAAAATTCACAGCTAGTTTTACAGATTTTGGAAACTATGTATGTTGTGTTAAGGCAAAAGTCAGCCTTGTCAGACAGAATGTTGAGCAACTAAGAAACAACATATTTGCAGAATGAGTATAGTTAAGATGAGAATGCTTAGATAGATGTGTGGTAAGATATGAAAGATAGATATAGAAATGTCCATAGTATGAGTTCCCATGTTTAATAGAGGTGTGTTGCTAGTTAGTTTCATTTAAAATTTTTAATATTTGATTGAGTTACATGGTGTTTTGGAGTGCCCTTTCTTTGTGGGATTTGGTCCTAGTTCTTACTGGTGGCTTGCGGTTTCTATTCTGTCAGGACAAAAGCTTAGTTAAGTTAGTAGGGTTTCCTGGTTCTACATTGTTATGCTGATTTTATAGTTAGGACTTAATATATCCATCATGAAACCTAGGCTTTGGGGGCTGGTTTTAATTGAGTTTTCTGACTGAAGCAATAGTAAGAAACCTAGGCTTTTATGTGTTTCATAGTCAAGCCTCGGTAATATTATGTCTTATTAAAATTATGATGATTGTGCTGTTTATGTTTTCAAAGCCAATCAATATTTATGAACATTATGATAATATTATCCTTGGATCAAATTGTAGACGTCCCCGAACGACCCGAGAGAAAAATCCCGTTTTGTTCATTATGGGCTCATTACAGTTCGGACTCAAATGTCACGGTCCTGTATCTAATCTCGCAGAGTGCAATGCAAGACTGATGAATCATCAAAGAGTCCAAATCCGGCAAATCGTTTTTGAAAATAGATTTTTTTTTAAAGAAGTGCCAAATATGGACTGCTTTGCCAGATACAGAGTTACCACCTAAATATTTTATTTTGAGAAATTTAGGAAACCCTAATTCGTTTTCCTAAGGCCACGTGTCCGTCATCACCAAAGTTGCCTCGGCTCGGGAACTTGGGTACGATTGGGGAAGGTCATTTCGTGAGCACCCCCGCTCGCCCGATCAAAGATCGGCCTCTACTAACCATGATATCGAGTTTTGAAAACATTATGTGCTCTTATTCCGGTTATTAGCCTAGATTTACTACTCGATGCACATAGCATACAAGTATAGATTGGATCGCCTGAATTGGAACAAAAACACCTTATGTTTGCTTTTGAAACGGTTTGCTACTCATAAGTAGGCTAAAATGCGAATTTGCCACCCTCAGGTGGGCTTAGAAAACAAAATGATTTGCCGCTCTCAAGTGGGCTTAAAACTCACAGTCAATGCATTATTCCAATTCAGATAATCCAACCTTCAGCCACAGGCATTCAGGCAGGTATATCACATAAGCAATTAGCCTCATGGTAAACATGCTATCATGGCAGTCAATCACACACATGCAAGGATGCTAAAGCATAAACACTTACCGAGTACTCCGAGCCAAAACAGAAACTAGTTAGTAATCAATGCATGATCCTAGTTCATGTTAAGATGGCTAATGCAACACATGCAAAATGCAACTAGAAATAGGCTCGGCTATCCTAAGAATGGCATATGAGATGCTACAGCTAACACGTGTTCAACTTGGAATTGGAATACAATACAGTTAGTATGATGCGCCGAGCCCGGTACATGCAATATAGATGAATGATGCAAACATGCAAGCATAAGTATGCTAATTGAAACATGCCCTAATCTAACCATCATAAGCTGGTAAATAAAAGGGAGAAAGATGTGGGGTTGGAAGATATACATCACACACACGCACACTTATTATAATTGTGCCCTCGCTCGGAGTGTCCGAATAAATAATACAGTCCAAATAAATAATACAGTCTGAATAAACAATTAACTACTCTAGCTAATTAAATATTACAAAACCATAATTAATTAATAAATTAACTAGGAAAGAAAAATAAACTAGTATGCAAATCCATGGATCACCTCAGCTCTGTTCCGAATGATGAAAGATACATGCATGCTCGCGTCGCCTCGTCGGAAAATTCCTCGCGATGCCGCGATTTGTCTTTGTTTGCAATTAATCCCGGAACGTTGTGCAAAGCTCTAGAAGGCTGTTGATTTCTGGTTTGTTGCAACAGAGAGCAAGAAAGAGGCATGGCAAAGTATTTTCACATATGTATGCACACCTCGATCCTCATGCCACCAATCACGCATCTCGATGCATGATGGCCGAGGAGTCGGATTGCACGACTCGATATAAAATGAATGCCCATATAAACATAATAAGGCCTAAACTCCATCATGGGTAATCAAGAGTGTTGGCAACCGGGAATCGAAGCACGTTTCATCACTTTGAGTGCGAAACGTCCCTCGTTTCCCGTGTTTGGATTAACTCCTATCCCAAACACAATGCAATGAGATGGCATACACAATGCGACTAACATGCAACCTAGCATACGCAATGCAATGGACTAAAATGGCATACACAATGCACAATGGACTTACACCAATATGAGTAGGCCTCAACCACACTCAAATCAGTGGCCATACGATGAAAATGAGACAACCGAAATACATGTTGACGTGCACGAATGCAAAGGACCGATCCTAAGGCATCAAATGCCACTCTACCAAAGCATGGCAAGGGATGAAGTATGGCATACAAACACACATGACACAGCTCTGAAATGGCATAAAAGATGATCCCGAAACATGTGAATATGCCACACAATGCATGCTAGATAGCCCGGGTATCGAAACTAGTGAAGCGGGTTACACTAGAGGTACACAAAGCAATGCACCAATGAAAAAACCAACCCTAAACAGACCCTAGGCAGGTCTGAAACAGTGGGGAAATGGCCTAAAGTGATGGCTCGGAATGCAAAGAAATGGAGCTCATTCAATGGTCCGTAAATAAGGCATACAAGCCCGACTCTCAAGCGCATTTAAAGAGTACTAAACATGGGAATATGGCATTCATAGAAGCTCTGAAATATGATGTATAATGGCCCCAAAACAAGAAAACGTCTCAGTATATGCATGTAGTGGACCTCAAAACTCAAAGCTAAGCATGGACATTGAACTACAAGCATGCAAAACAAGCATCATTCGACCATGAGACCCAAAAACAGAGCTAAAGCAGTCCAAAATATGCACAAAATCAGTTTAAGGCATGGCCAAAAAGTGCTAAAATCAATGGTTAACAAAGTATGCAAAGAAAACTAGTGAACCATGAGTTGTACTACAACTATATGAAGCATATGAGAGCTCACCAAACCAGCCAAAAACAGAAGTATTCCATGCCAAAATATACCCAAAAACCCACTGAAACTCAGTTAATGCATGCAAAAATGATAGGCTCCTTTGGAAGGCCATGCAAGGGGTTATTCTACACATGTATGATAGACACACAAAATGGAAAAACCACCTCTGGAAAGAGGTTATGAGGGTCCTAAAACCCACCAAAAAGGTCCTGAAACCCATCAAAAAGGTCCTGAAATTAGTTTAGGAAGCATGCAAGTGAAAGCCCCTTTGAAAGGCCTTGAATAGGATTGTTCTACACATGCATAATAGATACTTTATATGGAAAAATGGGCTCTGGACAGAGCCTATGCAGACCTTAAAACTCACCAAATGGGACCTGAAATATGGCTTTGAAACATGCAAGTAGGAGCCCCTTTGGAAGGCCAACAAAGCTAGTAAACAAATCAAGGGGTGAGAGGGTCACCCCTCTCTGATTTTAGGGCTCAAAAACACATGCTAGCCACTGAAAATCCATTGGATTTTAGTGGCTAAAAGGCCAAACCAAGGCCAACACAAATGCTCTAATACATAGCCCTAAACATGAGGAAATGAAGCATGCAAAGGGGAAGATGACCCCAAACAGAAAAAATGTCTTAAAATAACATGTTTATAAGCTCAAAACAAAACTTTTTTCAGTTTATGATAAAACCCAGAAATGCTTGCAAATAAGGCTAAAGAACGAAGCAAAATAAAGCTACAAAGAGGGAAATGGTGACTTACCCTTGTAGCACAGCAATACAGCAAGCTCTGGACCAAGAAAGTGAGCCCTCAACCTCTGAAAAATAGCTCCAAGGTACTTAGGATGGTAGTGGAGGTGTTGTGCTTAGAGGTGTAGTGCAAATGGCTGAGAACCATGGAGCTATGGAGCTTGGATGTAGAGATATAGAGGGAGAGTATATGTATGCCTCAGCCAAAAATGTTCAACCCTTGCAAATGGAGAGGAGAGCCTCTCTTATAGAAGAAGAGGTCCAAGGCTTCTTGGAGAAGCCTCAAGCAAAGGGACCAAGCTTCGAAAAGAAGCTAAACCAAAAGGGTCAAGCTTCTTAAGGAAGCTAGACCAAACGGGAAAAGTGGTTTATGACCACGAAACGTAGCCTACGGCCACTGAGAGATGGTCTACGAGACCTCTTCCTCCCTTTAGGAAGAGAAAAACAGAGCAAACAGGACCTGGTTCGCAAATTGAGGCAAAGTACAAAAGAGCTCCGAAGTCCGGAGGTAAGGCCCTCAACCGAGACTCCGCAACTTCAGAACAAGCACAATAAGCAACATCACCGAGTACTCAGTTGGTAACATCTGAGTCTTAAGGTCGGTCAAAAATGGGGTGTCTACACAAATGTCAATTGATTTTTCCGTATAATTGTATTGTTAAATTTGCAAACATATTGCTGATATTAAATTGTAAAACCTATTCGAGTGTCGTTTAGCCATTAAAGAGGAAGAGTGAAAAAGCAGACGTAGTAGCCAAGTCCAATAATTGGAACCCTAGTACTGGATATGTGGAAGCTGTTGGCATCCCTCTTCAAACACCTGTATCAAGAAAGGGGGGAAAGGCACAAAAAGCGCCAAGGATGGCAAAGTCCAATAGATCTGGATCTCAAACTCCAGTGTCAAATGTTGGTGAGTATTACCATATGAACTTTTATTTTGGGTCTCAATACTTATAATTTTGCAAAATATTTATGTGAAGGATTATTAATAGTCACAAAAAATATTTTTTTGCAATTGATATTTTCATGATTTGCTATGTCTTTTGTTTACAACTTTTCATTGAACTACATTTTTGTATTTTTAGGTTCTCTTTCAGGCAATAATCTTACTCCAATTGGCCCCTGTCGTTATGATAGCTCCCTCGGTACTTTTTGCTTAAGCCTTTATTTCTTGATTTTTGATTTTTATATTTTTCTTTTAATTGTAATTTAAAATTTTCGTTTTGGTTGTAAATGTTTCTTGATTTATTTTTTTTTATTGACTCTATTTCGTATTCTTTGTCAAGTAGAGCAAGAACATGCCATAAAGTGATTACTGACAATGTGTTGTAATTTTTCAAAAAAGTTCATCAATTTGATCAAACATGCTGAAGATGGTATTCTTGATCTAAATAAAGCTGCTAACACATTAGAGGTAACTATACTATTCACCAATTTGTGCATCATTTGTCGTGATGTTTTATTCAATTAAAGGGTTTGTGACAGGTACAGAAGAGGCATATATATGATATAACAAATGTCCTTGAAGGAATTGGTCTCATCGAAAAGAAGCTCAAGAATAAAATTCAATGGAAGTACGGATGTATCCCTAAATTTTCATGAACTCGATGGCAATTATTGTATATTTCATTCTTTCATAATTTTATTAATCCTAGTAATCACCTCAACCACATGAGAAGCCAATTACTAGATAATTGATTAATCAGGGGAGTTTGATGTGTCAAGACCAGGGGAGACTGATGAGAACGTTGTTAACATACAGGTATGTGGAAGCTGTAAATATGTAAGCTTGTTGGCATGTAGAACTTTTAGTGGCTTAGAGATAGATGAACAACTTTTGAAAATGTGCATACATGTGTTTTACTTTGTTTCCACATTCTCTCTCTCTCTCTCTCTCTCTCTCTCTCCCCAATCAATTTTGTGGTGTATTGCTCAGAAAGCTTTTTGATTTACTCTAATAATTGATATTTTAATCACTGACAGGACATGATTGGTAATATTAATTTCAATTTCTGTAGTTATCCCAAGTTTAGCATTGAGTCTTGAATGCAGCTAATGTCTAATGCCTATCATTAGTTTATTAATGGTATTTTTTTTTACTATTATGATTTATCATTCTCCCCTCTTTGTTTGCATATGTTTGCCATGTTCTTGGTACTTTTGAGTTTTGTTCTTTTAGGCCATGTTTGTTTGGGCGGACTGGATTAGCATTCCCATGACTAATAGTCTTAGGATTATGAATCCGTTGGATTATGTATCCTATCTTAACTAATAATCAAGTTTAAAATAATTAATCCGTACTTCAATTGTTTAACCAAACATCGGATTAATAATTTTATTGGACTATTAGTCCAATCCCAAGCTCATGTCCACCCAAACAAACATGACCTTAATGGAGAAGGTAGAGCATTTTTTTTTACAGTGGCGTGGAAGAGCAGTAATTATCTTTTGATTTATTCAGCCTGATTTCGAGTAGAAAACAACTACTATGCCCAGTATAGAAACTGAAAATTCAAATGTTTTGCGAGCTGAAGAAATCAAACTGCTTGCTAATGAAGCATTCAAAGGTAACGATGATTAGGCTTCTCTAGTTTAATTCATTAAGTCACTTATTATCCTTCAATCAAGCTGTTCTGCTGAAAAATGAGTCAAAGTTGTACCAAGCACTGCAAAGCAATATTCTTGATGCTGCTTTTCACTTCTTCAGCTCTCCTGACGATGTTGATTTTTCCCCGTGCAGTACATAAATATTCTCAGGCTATTGATCTGTATACTCAAGCAATTGAACTACATAGTGAAAACGTAGTGTACTGGGCAAATCGTGCAATTGCTCATGCTAGACTTGAGGAGTATGGCAATGCAATACAGGATGCATCAAGGGCTATTGAAGTTGATCCCAAATATTCGAAGGCATGCTTTGCAATCTGAAACTTTTGTGGGTCTTGTGCTTTTAAAATTTTGTTAAATATTACTGCCAATTATTTTATCAGTTAAATATATGTGCAATTTTGATTGTGGTGGCTAAAACTATGCCTCTTTAAATGTAGAGTGGGAAGGCTGCAGCTATCTATGCTTGTGCAAAACAATAAGATTTTCTTGTTATTGAGGTACTGATTAATTGGTGATATCACTTGTAAATTAATAAATCACATAGAAAGGCAACATTTCAATAACAGTTAAATTTCATTGACCATTTGAAAGATGTTTCACTATGCAGTTCTCTAATCTTTTCTGGATTATCATCTTAACAGTCATGATAATGCAAATTGATGATCATTGTTTTCTACAGTTTTCTTTTCTGGTAACAAGTTTAAACAAAACTGATAGGGTGAATGCTACTTCTATTTGACATTTTAGTGAAAATTTACCCTTTTTTCTAGCTCATTAATTGAAAATTTACCTTGTTCTCAGGTGCTTTTACTTAGCTACATCCTACAGTTTGGCTAGAAAGAGGACAGAAGCATATGCATTGTACTGCTGTGCTCATTCTCTAGTTAATGATGCCCTCAAAAAACTTAAAAGTTTGACTACTACTGATCAAGTATATGTATTTTGGTTATGGTTATGGTTTTGGTTTTGGTTTTGGTTTTGGTTTTGGTTTTGGTTTACTACTTTACTTTGGAGTATATTCATAAAATTGTATAGAACTTATATGCAATGAAGTGATCATGTTACTGATGTCCTATGATTGAGACATTGGGAATCCTTCTCTCAAGTTCATATTAGAAAGAACTTTCCTTTTGGCTTTAATTATTCAGTTAGTATAATTTGTTGTGGTTCTTCACTATCACTAATTCATAATTTTCTTAAAGGACCATTAGTTTGTTGAAGCTTACAGACTTTGGCTTAAGATTGGTGACCCAAAAACATGTAATAACATGATTTCTCACATTTTCCCCTTTCCAGCTACAGGTAATGATCAAGGAGTTGAAGATGTTATATAATGACAATAGGTCTAACAGCTGCATAGAACATGCAACAGGAATCAGAGAGGAGGAGAAGGCTCTGGAGAATCTCTCGAAAAAAATCTCTACAATATCATTAATTGGAGCTGATATTGGAGCTTACTGTTGATATTAAAACAAACTATTATATATATGTTTTTTTTATTTGCATTGTCGATACTTTTATTTTGCTTTAGATACAAAAATTTAAGTTCTTGAATATAAAAAATTATTAGTATTATTGGAGAATGTTTTATATATTTTTGTAAAGAATATTTGGTAGTCAATTGTTACAAGGTACATATATACGTATGATTTTGAGAATGTGAATGTGGATGTGTGTGGATGTATTTTAGTTTAGAAAATATTAATAATTTGTGCAGGGAATGAATTAATAAAATATATATTGATTTTATGAAAATAATTTTATTGCGACAATAATAACCGTCGCTAATATAATCATCATTTCCTTATATTTTATTAGCAATGGGTTAACCTGTTGCAAATATGATATTGATTTAATTCTACTTTTTTGCGACGTTTTAGACCATCGCTAATAATGCTTTTTGCGACGGTTTAAATTGTCACAAATATAATATTAATTTAATTTTGCTTTTTTTTGTGACGTTTTAGACTGTCGCTAATAATACTTTTTGTGACATCAAATACCGTCGCTAAAAAAGTTTTGGCGACGGCAACCAATATCGTCACTAAAAGTGAAGTCTTTTCCCCTTTTTTTTGTGTCGGGTTAAACCGTTGCAAAAATCATTGATTAGCCGTCACTACAAGAACGCGACGGTTTGTAACCGTTGCAAATACTTTTTGTCACGCCCTCTTCCGCCACCCCCCATTTCCCGTAGCTGCTTCGTCGCAAAAAGTCGTTTGCGACGATATATGGACCTTTTGCAACGTTTGATACCGTCACAAAAAGTCCAATTTTTAGTAGTGTAATCTACTATGTAGACACTATAATATTATCAATTTGAATTGTCGAAATGAGTATCATAATTAACTTATGGAGGCCTATGGACACTATAATATAATCAGTTTGAATTATCGAAATAAGTAAGTATGATCAGTAGGGGTTGATGGTCACCTGACTTGGAGGGTAGAGGTAATGATACTTATTTGGTTGGGAGGAGGAGGAGGAGGAGGAGAGCATATTGTTGGGTTTATTAGGTGAACCCCCAAGATTAAAATTTGATTGTCCAGATTCTATAAGGTGGAGTGTATCTCTTTAGGGGCAATTCACTGTGGCTACAGCCAGAAATTGGGGTGAGTCTCAAAAGGAGCCAAGACTGCTAATTCCTAAATTAATTTCGAGAAATGTAGCCCCTCAAAGAGCTCAGTTTCTCTGCTGATTGGCATGGAAAGGTAGGGTTAAAACTAGGGGCTATCTTCATAATATTGGGATTCTAAGCAATAGTGTGGAGATTGTGTGTCCTTTCTGTAAGAACAAAACAGAAAGTGTGAACCATATTTTTCTACTGTGCCCTCAGATTTGGATGCAATGGTTAGGTCTGCCTAAGTGGTGGGCAATTGATTGGGTGTCACCAGCAACTTTGAGGGTCTACTGTTTTGGTGGTTGGGAACTAAACATAGGAAGTTACTTCAGAAAATTTGGAAACTTGTTCCCTTGGCTATGCTATTGTCTGTGTGGAATCTGAGAAATGAGTGTGTGTTTAACGCAAGTCAGCCAAGTATGGTGTAGGAGGTGGTTGAAATTGTGAAAGCAAGGGTGGCACTTTGGGAAAAATCTAATCTGAAGGACTTGCCATATTCAGTGCATGAACTTGTTAAATGCCTAGACCAAATTAGACAGTGCCATGCTAGGCGTGTTTGAAGGATGGATTATTACTGCTGCTGCTCCTGGTTGGGTTTCATTGTGGCTGTTTGGTTTTTATCTTCTTTTTCTTTGTTAGATTTTATAATTGGCAATTCTGTTGGAAAAAACTCCATTCAGTGGTAATTTTATTCAGTCTTTTGTATCTATGAGGATATGAGAGTTTAGTTGCGAATCCAACTCGAGTTGTACCCGATTAAAGGAGTTTGTGCTGACGTTTTGCATCGTGACTTAAGCAATCCTTGTTTGCCACTTTGCATACTAAGCACGGGGATCGAGGGGCAGTGCCCCCCAAAACCAAGTTGTCTAAGTTCTTAGACCACTCAAGCGGTCATGCGTGTGCTTGAGTATTGAATAAGAGCATCCAGTATCTCAGCCTGATTTTAGAGATTCTGGGAGATGTGTTTTACTGCTTGAGTGGTAAGTCTTGCGGTCAAGTGAAGTGATAGGTGGAATTGTGTTAGCACCACCTTACTAGTTTCACCGCTCGAGCTGTCTTCGCTATCCTGTTTAGTATAAAGTAGGATGTTTGCTACTTTTAGGGTTGAACCCATCCTGATTCTCAGAGAGGAGAGCAACTAAAAGTATTCTATATTGGATGGTATTTATATATTAGTTTCCTTGATAATTTGAAAGTGATCGATAGATCTACGAGCTTTATATTGACAATCATCAAGGGGTTTGTTTTTGTTCTTTCATTTACAAAAATAGAGAGATGTTCATCGGTGAATTCTAGGAAACTTGAGTTTGAAGTTTTGGTGGATTTCGGAGTGGCTCATCGTCGTGGACTTAACATTGGCATTGTGAATTCAACGTTGGCAAAGCAATTCCAAGGTGAAGATGGTGATGGAAGAGGCACATCGGGTTTGGTTCAATTTGAACGTAGATTCGCTAAGTAATTGAGGGTTCTTGAGTGTAATTCCTTTATCTTCTTAGTAGATTGTTTTGTGACTTTAGCTCGTGATTTTTTATCATAATTGGAAGTGCTTCAATTGTGATTTTTTTTTTTTACGTTATATCATTGTGTCTATTTGTTACATATGTTTGATTGGGATTGCTATTCTTTATTTTAAATTGAACCATAATCACAAATCAAAATATCGGGATTTTCATGAATTTTCACTCTTCTCTGTTTTTGCTGGTTGTGTTGGTCTCTCACCAACTTGGATAGTGCTATCATTTGATTATGCTGTCCTTCAGTACCAACCTAGTTGGGATTGTTGTGGTTTCACTATGATGATTTATGCATTTCTTGCCCACTCTGTTAATGTAACACCATTGTATTCTTGGTTTTCATTAATAAAGGTTTTTTTGTTGATTAAAAAAAAAATAAAAAATTATGGAGGCCAAACATTGTTGGTGGGAGTGGGATGTAAATCACTTGTTGTGATCTACAAAGAGATGATTAATACTAAACCAAACTCAATTTAAATTCACTCAGAAAATTTGAAACAACAAACAGAGCATATATAACAAATCTCTCTCTCTCTCTCTCTCTCTCTCTCTCTCTCTCTCTCTTATTTTCTTTCTCCCACACTATTAACAAACTACTATCCACACAATCTATTTATAGGTTAATCTTACAATGTAAACAAACAATCTGAGCATTAAAATTCAAACTACAGCTAATTAATTTCAAAGGCTTCTTCTTCAACTTCAACTCTTGACTTTGTAGCCTCCAAATGCACAGTGATGGATGGTGGTGAAGATTAATGAATTATGCTCTTGCTTTGAATCAAGCTTACTTTCAACAATATTACCTCTAGTTACCAACCGGAGAGATGCCTTGCCCGTTCTTTAACATAGAAGGCACGTTTTTGTTTTAACAATGTTACATATTTCTTGGTGATACATTCTTTGTCAAGAAAAAAAATTATATTTGTTAATGTATATATGGTATGTATTCCCAAATATATTATATATATCTAGGAATATCTATCATATAATTGTGCTCTTTCTTTTATCCAAGTCTCTTCCCCAGTCGTTATCTGAATAGCCAATAAGTTTGGAATCTTCACTCTTTGTATAGAATAGTCCATTATCGATGGTACCCTTGATGTAATGGTCTTTGCTGTATTTAGACTAGACTGGTCAGGGGTCTCCATGTGCCTGTTAACAAATCCAACTTTGTAGAGTATATCTGGCCTAGTACAAGTTAGGTATCTCAAACTTCTAATCAAACTTTTGAAATATGTAGGATCAACATCTCCTTGATCATTCGTTCCTAACTCCCATCCTATTTCAACAGGTGTTGTGACATAGTTACAGTTCTCCATGCTAAATCTTTTGAGAATGTCCTTTGCATAATTACTCTGGGAGATGAAGATTCCGTCATTGCTTTGAACTATTTCGATGCCAAGGAAATGATACATCAATCCAATATCTGTCATTTCAAACTCTCTGACCATACTTTTCTTGAAGGATTCAAAAATCGTTGGATTGTTCCCTGGTGAATATCAAATCATCAACTTAGAGGCATGCATACAACAAGCTTCCATCAACTTCCTTCTTCAAATAGAGTGCATGCTCATAGGGACACTTCTCAAATCCATTCTCTTGGAAATAATCATCAATCCTCATGTTCCACGCATGAGGAGCTTGCTTTAATCCGTACAAGGCTTTCTTAAGCCTGTACACCTTGTTTTCCTGGTTTTTCTTCACATATCCAGGTGGCTGGTCCACATAGATTTCTTCTTCAAGAGATCCATTTAGAAATGTTGACTTGACATCTAGTTGGTAAATCTACCAACTCTTCTGTGCAGCTAATGATATTAGAAACCTGATGGTCTCTAATATAGCAACAAGGACAAAGACTTCTCCATAGTCAATTCCTTATTTCTGTTTATAGCCTTTTGCTACCAGTCTTGCCTTGTATCTTTGAACTTCTCCTTGAGCATTTCTTTTAGTCTTGTAGACCCATTTCTCTCCAATACTTTTGCGGCCTTCCGAGAGTGGTTAACTCCCAAGTCTTGTTCTTCTCAATGGACTTGATTTCTTCATCCATTGCATTCTTCCATTTATCTTCATTGTTAGCTTCCTCAGAGCTAACTGGATCACTACTCATCGATAGACAGAATAGATTGGTATCTTCATCCATTATTCCTGTATTTCCATATAGATCTTGAAGATTGCGAATCCTTCTAGGCTTCATGTCTAAAATTTCTCATTCTATTGGTGATTGGGTTTCATTCCTCTATGGTGAAGGAAAACGACAAGGAGATATCTCTTTCTCTCTAGGTGATGGTGGCTCCCTATCCACTTCTCGTAACTAACCTTATTCTTCATCTTAAATTGTCAGCTCCGCATTTGTGGAGGATTCAGTCTCGTTCCATTTCCAGGACGCATTTTCTTCAAAAATAACATCCTAACTAAAAAACATTTTCTTTGTGATGGGGTTGAAGAGTTTGTACCCCATTGTACTGTCACCATATTCAACAAGGATACACTTTTCTCCTTTATCTTCAAGCTTTGTTCTTCGTGCTTCTGGGATTTTGGCGCAGGCAATGCTGCCAAAGATTCTGAGATAACTCACACTTGGCTTGTGAGTGCTCCATGCTTCATGTGGTGTTTTTATTGTCAAGGATTTTGTAGGACATCTATTTAACAAATAGATTGCACACGAAACTGCTTTAGTCCAAAAACTCTTGGGCATATTCTTGTCCTGTAACATGCTTCTGGCCATGTTCAAGATTGTGCGATTCTTTCGTTTAGTTACTCGATTCAATTGGGGAGTATAAGCTGGTGTAAACTGTCGCTTGATTCCTTACTGCATAAGGAATTCTTCAAACTCATCTATCTTGTATTCTCCTCCTTAATCTAATTGTAATGTCTAGATATAATAACCGCTTTGCTTTTCCACAAGAGTTTTGAACTCTTTGAACTTTTCAAACACTTCTAACTTCCTCTTGAGAAAATACACCCAAGTCTTCCTACTGTAATCATCAATAAAAATGAGGAAGTATTTGTTCTATCCGTTTGATATTGGTTTCAACGGACCACACACATCTGTGTGAACTAGTTCAAGTGGCTTGGTTGCTCTTCAATTTGCTTCCGTTCCGAAGCTGTTCGTATATTGCTTCCTAATAATATAGGTTTCACATATCTCAGTTAGTTGGTGAATGTTGGGCATACCTTTCACCATGTTCTTGTTTCCCAACTACTTCAAGCTTTCAAAGTTGAGATGTCCAAATCTGAGATGCCACACCCAATCTTTGTCATTTATCATCGCACTTAGACACTTTGGTGCGTCAGGGTGAATAGTGAAAGGAAACATTCTGTTCTTCACCATTTTTACTCGAGTAACCAGCTTCCCTCGAGTGTCTAAAATTGTGAGCAGTATATCTTTCAAGCTAATTTGATAGCCTTTTTCAAGGAGTTGTCCAAGACTCAATATATTGATCTTCATGTCTGGAACATAATAGACATTGGAGATGAAAGCATGATCTCCATTCTTCATCTTGATCAAAATATCACCTCTTCCTAGAACTGGGATTTTGGAGAGGTCGCCAAATGAGATTTCTCCATGAACTTCCTCATCAAGTTTAGTAAATAAGCTCTTTCTGCTAGTCATATGATTACTAGCTCCAGAGTTCAGGAACCAAGCGTCTTCTTTGTGTTCGGTTGCATTGAGGGCCATCAAGCTTAATGAATCTTTATCAACGGACTCTTTCTCTGCATAATTAGTTCTTTCACTAACTTCATTAGATGATTGCTTCCTTCTGCACTCATTGTTGTAGTGACCAAACTTAATGGTAACACTGGACATTACTTTTATCAAAATTCTAACGATTATTGTAACCACCTCTTCTTCCTAGTCCTTTGTCTCTTGAGACATAGTTTTGTTGTCCTTGTCCTCCTTGAGTTGAACCTCTTCCTCCTCTTCTTCTAGAATAAGAATTTCCAAAACTTCTTCTACGATAGGTTTGACCATGTCCATGTCCTCGTTGCGATGTCCCCCCTTGCTCAAATCTCTCTCAAGTGAGGGACAACTTTGACTGTAGGGCTTGTTCCAACCCTTGTCTTCATTTCTTCTCAACACCTTCTGCCCATGGGCTTGTAGTGAACCCACAAGTTCTTCTACAGACACAATCTCTAGATCTTTGGTTTCTTCAAGAGCAACAACAATATAATCAAATTTTGGATCCTCGCAAAATTTTCTCTAATATTCTCATATCAATATGGGCTTCTCCATTCCGCTTCAATTGGTTTGAAACCACCATTACTCTTGAATAATATTCAGAAATAGATTTTGAAGACTTAATGTGTAAAGATTCAAATTCACCTTGTAGAGTTTGGAGGCGAATCCTCTTTACTTTAATGAGTCATGTGGAGAGATCTCTTTTGTTGTTTTGGAGGAGGCGATGATCTCAAATGTGGCTGCATCAAGACCTTGATATATGATGGATTTTGCTTTGTAATCCTTCTTTTGCTCGGCTCAAAGAATTGTTTTCTCTGCTTCGAGCAAGGCACCTTCTTCTTCTTTTGAGGTAGGTTCTGCAAATCTGTCTTCCACGACGTCTATGACGTCTTGTGCACCTAGTAATGCTCTCATTCAGATGTACCAGTTGTCATAGTTGTCATTCGTAAGCTTTGGATTGAGGGCTTGCGCGCTTCAATTGGCCATTCGATAACTTTAATCTTCAAAAAAAATCTGCAAATTTTGTGTGTAGAATTTGTACAATCTAACTTTACGGATGTGTTCGGAATATTTCAAATAGCTGAAAAGCACTATTGGATAATCAAAATCAAACTTCAAATGCCTTAGTTATATCCAAAAACAGATCTGATGTTTCAGATCAATCAGACGCACAGTCTTGCGACGCACTGGATAATTTCCAGAGATCAGCGTGAGTCAGAGTGTCATCAGTGGCTTGGCGCCTTGGATCGGCTAGGCCCGGCTTGATGACGCGAGGCTGACGTTTCTGGATCACGTCAGCAGACTCACGCTTCATCTTCTCTGCAAGACATGTGTGGCGCGTAGAAATGGCGTATGACGCTCGTGTGGTGCATGCGCCGCACTTCGAAGTCGGATTTCGACGCCATTTTTGGTAGAATGCTCATCTCGTCGTGAGATTTAATCTGGTGCAATAAAATTTGGTTTTTGACCAATTTGATTTGTGGACAAGTTTTTGGAACGATGCTTTGTTTCGAATATTTTGCAAAATGTCTGCAAATTCAGGCAATCTTTTGATTTGATACACGTGTTGGTGGGAGTAAGGTGTAAATCACTTGTTGTGATTCACAAAGAAACAATTAATACCGAACTAAACTTAATTTAAATCCACTCAGAAAATTTGAAACAACAAACAGAGCATATATTACATATCTCTGTCTCTTATTTTCTTTGTCCCACACTCTTACCAAACTGCTATCCTCACAATCTATTTATAGGTTAATCTTACATTGTAAACAAACAATCTGAACATTGAAATTCAAACTACAACTAATTAATTTTAGAGCCATATTCTTCAATTTCAACTCTTGACTTTGTGGCCTCCAAATGCACAGTGATGGACGGTGATGAGGATTAATGAATTTTGCTCTTGCTCTGAATCAAGCTTACTTTCAACAACATCACCTCTAGTTACCAACCAGAGAGATGCCTTGCCCATTCTTTAACATTTTTTTTTTGAACGGCGAAAAAGAAGAACTGCGTTGATGAAACATACAAAGTATGACAAAATACATCAATAAAGAGGAGTTTGAAGCTAACACAAGGTTTGAGCTCCAGTTGGCAAGGAACCAACAAGAAAAAGAGAAGAACAGAACCAAAACAGAACTGATATGAACAAACCAAACCAGAACCATTCTTTAACATAGAAGGCACGTTTTTGTTTTAACAATGTTACATATTTCTTGGTGATACATTTTATGTCGAGAAAAAAAATTATAATTGTTAATGTATATATATGGTATATATTTCTAAATATATTATATATTTTGTAAGAATAAAAATTGAGAGTTTTAATTTTGGAACTCTAAAGAGAACTCTAGTGATGTGATAAGGAGTGAGATCCACATGTGATGTGATGTGTGTGTCTATTTTTTTGTTTTTGTTTTTGTTTTGTTTTGTTTTTTGTTTTTTTTTTTTTTTACCGCATCACTAAAACTCTCTTTAGATTTTTTAAATTAGAATTATCTAACATTGTTGATATTGTAATATATACCATATAAACAATAACAATAATAAAAGGCCACAAAGCTGGGGTGAAACAAAAAATAATAATACAAAGAAAAAAACCCATCCTAATCCTTCGTTTCCACCTCCACCAGCCATCTATATTCCCTGCAAGATTCAGATTACATCATCAATAGAAAGCTGGAAGCCTGGTACACCACCCTCGTTATCAAAGCTGTATTATGAATACCACTTGTTGAACCAAGTAACAAATAATGAACATGAAGATTAGAATATAAATCATATCAGCGATACAATCTTTAATATATACGTATATATATTATTGAATTATTATTCGTTAACTCATTATTTATATTATATTTTCAATACACTTTTTAGTTGTGGAAACTTTAATTGTTGGGTAGGTAATAATGTTTGAACACAAGATTTATTACCGGCTCTAATATCATATTAAATTGTTTATCACTATCTCATTTAAAAACTTAAGTTATTATAAAGAGAAATAATTTTATTGTTTATAATATATTCTCAACACATGAATATATATTATTGCAAATCACACATTATCAACCAAATATATGTCACCACTATGATATGTTGGAAGAAAATTAGAGAGTTGGTGTTGGGCTATGAATGGTTTTGTGAGGGTCACTAACAATTGATGTTGTGCTAGTAGATGATTGGATTTGTTTTTTTTTTTGTGTCAATTTAGTTGATATTGTTTATCTTTACTTTAATATTTTATGCACTCGCCTCTCTTTAGTAATATATTGCCTTATATTTATGTACTTTGATTTTTATCAATAAAGTCTTTTTTTTTCTGATAAAAAACAAATTCATAATATTCAATCTTTGTGAATGCTTTTTTTCTGGTGGATATTGACGTTCATTTTGCCACTGTTCACTACGCAAATACCATTAAAACAAAGGGAAATTTTACAATACACAACTAAAAAGAGGTGTATCATATGTTCTTAGCCATATTCATTTATGATATTTGGTTATTAATTTATTATGGTATTGGTTTTGATTTAATTATCAATCAATAATTTTCTTGATATATCAGTTAGTCTAAAAATGTTTAACTTTTGGGTCTGAATAGTAATGCACTTTTCATATTCATTGCAAAATAATCTTATAAATTATTGAGGGAGTTTCAAATTAGTGTTTAAGTTAAAAAATAATTACAAATTAAAGGTAAATTTTATCAATATTAATAATTCTAATTATAATTTTTTTCACACATATGTAATAACTTTTTGCAAATACAACTTGCAGGTAATTTTCCCTAAATTAGAGATACTTACGTGTAGGTCTTAATAGGTAAACTTATTATCCAATAAGTTATGCGATAATTAATGACATTTTTTATCCGGCACTATTAAAAAAAGTCACTAATTGTTAATTTGCATCGACAGTTTGAAAATTTTATCACAAAAAATGTTATTAATTATAAGGTTTGGCGATAGTTTAAAAAAATCGTCACAAAAAAATATCACTAAAATTTTTTAACTTTCAGTGATAACTCAAAAAATTCGTGACAGAAAAACGTCACTAGTTGTAAGTTTTAGAGACAATTTATAAAAATCGTGACAAAAAAGTCACTAATTGTCAATTTTTAGCGACATATACAAAAATCGTTGCAAAAAAATATTTTAACAACTATTTTACTATGACTAACTTTCAATAGGACTAATGAAAATTAAATTCAATTATTAAGAACTATTGATAGTTTATCCACAATTTTAATTAGTCTAATCAAACATGGCCTAATCTAATGTACTTTTACGGTTTTCATTTCTTTATTTCTATTGTCCAACCCAAGATTAAAAGGAGCTGAAAAGAGGGAGGATCAAGGACACGCACCTCTTGATTTTGTCTTGGTTCCTTTGAAGAGGTTTTTTTATTATTTTCTTCACCTTTATGGATGGTCAAGCCGTAGAGAGTCTACCGGAGAGAGAACCCAGACGAGCTGGTTGATAGCGGGGGAGGAGGGGAGAGGTCAGAGAAGGCCCCAAGACTGAGAGAGAAGAGAGAGAGAGAGAGAGAGAGAGAGAGAGAGTTGAATGAATATTATCTAGTAGGGAGCAAGATGCTGAAAAAGAAGATGTTGGAGAGATATATAGTAGGACAAAACAAAGGTTTCATATGGAAAAAAAAATTGATTGTAATGGTGATCATAGTTCTAAATTACGGTATCGGGTAATGTAACGGTATTGATCGCGGAGTATCGGTATCGGTAGTATCGACCACTACGTATCGGGTATCGGGCGTCGCGGCTGTGAAATTTCAAAAATCATTAGCAATCCATCTACAACTCAATTTTATGCATTTTTTTTTGACTCTTTTAGCCTTAATTTATCACATTTTAATCAAAATTTTGATATGTAGAGGGACTTTTTTGACTCATTTTCAACTAAATAATATGTATTTATTTTAATCTCAACCTTTTATTTGGCATATATGTTAAACTTTTACTATAAAATTGATGTGAAAAATTATGTGCATTTATTTTGCTCCTCAATTCTATTCAACCTCAATAATATATATAAAAAATTATGTGCATTTAAAAAAATGTGTGGACTAAATTGCTGATTTATTAATTATATAAAATTGTTGATTTTTCTTTTTTATTTTCATGAACACGATTTTCTCCTGTTAGTTGATGGTCCAGTTGAGTAAAGCTGTCACTGGATTGAATCGACTATCCAAATTGGAGAGAAGGTAAATCATTTTTCTTTATATCTTGTTTAAAAACCAACCAACCATCAAAACGTAGAAAAGAGAGCAATAAAAAAGAAAAACGGAGCATCACATATACTTAAACAAACAATAAACAAACCGAACATGACTTAAAACAAAACCATGACTTTTTCGGCCAAAAGAAAAAAACAGAGCATCACAATTATTTTTGCTTTGCTCATTATATTTTTGCTTTTCCAGGTGTTTTGTTTTGCTTTTCTCAATTATTTTTATAGGTGAATTTCAGCCGTATTGGACTGTATCGGAAACAAATCGTTTACGTATCGGATTCGGGCCGATACGTGTCGGGAATCGGCCGATACGGCCGTAAAATTCATTCTCGCCGGTATACCGGTGAGTATCCGATTCGGCCCTCTCATTTTCCGGTACGAAGTGGCCGGTACGGGACGTACCGGCTGATATTTAGAACCTTGATGGTGATACTAATGACATAATATTATTATTCAAATATTAATTATTATTATTTTTTAAAATATATGTAACATCCTACAAAAAGGATCATCCTTTGCTATATAAAATTTTTATTGATTAGTTATACGAACGTATCACTAATAATGTGGTATCACTGTTTCATAGAAGGGACACGGTTTGATCGACGTGAATGAATAAAATCTCGCCACGTGAAAGGAGACCCACCATGGCACAATTGTTGCATTTTAATGTTTTCTTCACCTTACGGAACTCTGTTAAAAGTAATAAATAACTCGAGTAACTTGAAATTCAAATTATATATAAATATTAAATATATATATATATATATAAATTACTAATTATTGGATGATAATTTAAGTTGTTAGATCATAATTAATATATATTATATACACAATACACACAATAAAAAATCTTACCTTTCTATTTTTTCACTCAAAAATTGTAAAGATTATTGTAGTGACAAAACAATTATTCAACTCTTATCTCTCTCACAAAACCCTTATATAAATTATTTGATTTGATATTGTTAATAATATTATAAAAAAAAATATAAATAGAGTTTAATTTTAATGAATTAATTAACTTAGTTGCATTTAAAAAATATGTATATATATATATATATATATATATATATTTGTAATTCACACAACTCAGGCAATTTGTCCTTAAGTCGAATTGAGCTTGGAGGGTTTGAGAGGGCTTAGGCAGCTCTCATCACAATTCGGGTTAGGTTTATTGTCCAAAACCGTCCAAGTTGCACTCTTAATTTTAATGTAAATAATTTATTTTAAAACAAACATCTATAATGGTGATATTTATTTTTCAAAATGATATTATTACATTGTTTTTATAATATCTTTTTGTATGATTTTTACACATAAAAAGTTTTTTTTTTGGCAAACAAAACAATAGAAAGGGGAAAAAAAAAAAATACAGAAATGGAATGACAAAGAGAGAAGAGTTGAAAATAGAAAACAATCATTAAATATGGAAATTTGAACAGGGAAAATGTTTTGGACCCTTATTTTTGGATCCCTAAACAAACCTCTAGTGATGTCTCTTATGACACATCACTTGAAAATCCCACAAAAATATAAAATCTATCCAATGATAGCTTGCCATGTCATTAGGGATCCCATTTAGGGGTCCAAAAATAGGGAACTGTATCATTACTGTTTGAAAATGTAACGCCCTCAAAATAATAACATTAAACCCATCAAATAAGACATGCATTGACATATGAAATAACCACATTCTTCCATTTATCAGAATTTCATTACATAAGTATTACATGTTAACAACAAAAGCAAAATGCCCTACGGGCTTACAGCTTTCCAAGTTAACACTTGGTTACATCAAAAGAGTACTAACTCAAACACATTAAGCCCTTGGCTTGAATTTACATGTAATACATCAAAAAGTAAAACAACAAAATATGTCCGCCTCTAGCCTCCCAAGCTATGTCCTTGGAGGTGGCATGCTACCTGCACCTGAAAATGATATTCCCATATAGGGTGAGCCACAGCCCAGTAGAAATACACTAAACCAACCATGAGCGATGACTAAAATAGTAGCAATTGATAGATGGCCAACACCGATGCATTCACATAAATCTCAGTTTATGTCATACGACTTATGAGTCCAAGTTACCTTTCATTTTCCCTTTCATTTTCCATTTTTTAACAGATAAGCATATTAGCTCTATCATCGTTTCAACAGATAAGTATATAAACTATATCCCACATTCACAGATAAGCATATAAGCTGTATCCACATTCTCAACAGATATGTATAATAACAATATCCCATATACACAGATAAGCATATAAGCTATATCCACACTTCACAAAGATAAGCATATAAGCTCTATCTTCACTTTTCTAGACAAGCATATGAGCTGTATCTACGGAGTTCATCCCCTATCTTCTCCCAATACTATCCGGTTTAGAGGTACATCCCCTATCTTCCCCTAAACCGCGGAGTACATCCCCCATCTCCTCCTCTACACATAACGTATACAAACACATTGGTTCTATATACAATCACCCAATACATACAGTTAATGTATTCTATCAACCGTCAAATTCCATGACACATTCCAATGATTAGTTTCAGTTTGCCTAATCATCATGCATTGTCTACAACAATAACGACTATCCTCCACCGATAGCCCCAAGCAGTTATTTCTAAACAGGAAATAAATGCACAAATAGATATTCTATCAACATTTCATTTCTCGTAATTAATTATCCCAATTAATCAAACAATGTAATTAGGTCAATTTCCATAATTAACATTACAACCCTTAGGTCCCATTTTCATCAATGATTCAACTTTTATTCCATTTCTCTATGCCAAACATGCATTCAGGTTTATTATGAATAAAACCCCAACTTTTGTAAAATTACACAAAAGCCCCAAACTTTCACAAAACTACCAAACCAACCCCAACATCTCAAAATACTAAAATTTAAAGACAAAACCCATAGAGAGGAGTAGGATATCCCTACCTCGAAGTTTGAGCCAAAAAGGAGATGAAGACTCGAAGATCAACGTGCTCCAAATCCCAACTTTTTCAGATTAAATCGAAGCTCTCAACACCCTCTATCTTTTTAACAAAGGCTTTAGGCTAGATTCACACTCTAGGGAGATCAAATCTTAGAGAGAATGTAAATTTAGAGAGAGAGAGTCTCGAATTTAGGGTTTGAAAGAAAAAGAAAGTGAAAAAGTGATGTTTCAAAACGCTACTGTCCGCTGATATAAAACACGCTCGCTCGAGCGAAGACTTTGTCGCTCGAGCGACCAGACACAGAAAACTCTCGCTCGAGCTAAGAAGTTCTCGCTCGAGCCAAAAACTCAAAAGTGCGCTCGAGCGAAAGAATGCTCGCTCGAGCCAACAACTCAAACCCTCAGGTCTGCAACCAGTACGATCGAGCGACAGAATTCTCGCTCGAGCGAAGAACAACCAAACTGCTCGAGCGAAGGAAGCTCGCTCGAGCCAAGAAAGGCAACTCTCAGGTCCAGAACCAGGCGCAACCGCTCGCTCGAGCGAAGCCACTCTGGCTCGACCCACCAGACATGAACACAACTCTCGCTCGAGCGACCAACTCCTCGCTCGAGCGAAGGTCCAAAAATCTGGGCAGCAACACTAGGCTCCCAAACACAACCAACCTGTAACAAACCTGTCCAACACATCCCATAACTCAATATACAAAGTAAAAAGGATGCCAACAAGATAATAAACAACTACCAACATCCACGGACACATGTCCGGATCACTGTACAACAAGGGTAAACCCGGGATCGCTATAGAAAAGTCATCAATCTTTCAATAAGTATTTGAAAATTTTAGAGTATTATTTCACGCTATTTATTACTTGACAATTGTCAAGTTATTTCTATAAACTCAACAAAAATTATTAAATCTTATTGAACTAGTGTGTATGCTAATGTCTACTGAAAATTATTTTGGCATTGTTTTAAATGAAGCTTATTTTATATGAATTTGTTAATGGGGGTGTTTTAAGGCACTTATTAAGAAATTTAAAATCTGTATATAATATATGAGAGTGCACATAATAAAAAAATGTATAGAAAATTAAATTTTATTCGTTAGTACCTTTGAGACACTCACTTATCAATTTTTATGAGTAATGTTAAGCATGCATCATGAAAGAAACATCATGAAATGTTTCATGAAAATTCTTTAGCCTTAGATTTACATATACAATAAAACACAACACTCTAATCAAAGAATGAAAATTTTTCATAAAATATTTCATAATATTTTTTTTATGAAACCTAATATTATTGTTTTTTTTATTTATATAGCCTTCACAGAAATATATGGCTAAAATTTATTTGTGACACTCTAGTTATTTGTATAGATATAAAAATGATGCAATCGATTTTTTTTTATTATTTTAAAATGTATATTTTATCTTATTTAATTTTGTGTCTTCATATAATCCTTATAAGTTATGGATTGAGTTTCTCAAAATTCAATCTGTTATGTTTGGGTTTTTGGGACACACCATGGGTCTTGATTCGATTATTCGAACAATTCATTTTGTTAAACCTTTTATGTATATCATTAATGAAAAAATAAGTTAATTCGATTATTTCTATTTTATTGTGTTTGTCTCAAAAAAAATAAAAAAATAAAAAAATTGAATAGTCTATTTTCAAAGACACAATTACTGTTTTTTTTTTTTTTTGAAAACAAACGATAAAATAAAAATGTTACGATTATAGGATCAATTTATTTTTTTTATTTTTATAAATGATATACACGAAGAGTTCTATAAAGAAAAAAAAAAAAAAAAAAAAACGATTTAGATTTTCGAATTAAAAACATGATGAATCCTAATGTAAGTCAAATTCAAATTTAAACGTGAAATTACGTAAGAAGAGGAGTCTTCTATCTATAATTGTGCTAAAATCATGATTTTTTTTTTTTTTTTTTTTCCCCTTCAAACTCGAGGAAGCGCGGCCAAATGTAATTTACCCACCCCAACTATACAAGTATTGCATGCGAGGATAAGTTCTATTACTCTATTTGATTTATTAAAATGAGAGGAAATTGAATGATATGGTGATTTTTTAGATTTTCTTATGAAATATTTTTTTTTAAATAGTGAAACACTAGTAGTTGACTCATGCAATGTACGTGTTTTTTTGCTTCAAAAAATATTTAATGATATAATGTTTGTTATAAAAGAATAATTAACTTTAATTTAAAATCAAAATATGGTTTTAATTATTTATTTTGATAATATTGACACTATCGTTCTATAAAATTATTATATGATATTTATATATATTAATTTTAATTATTATTTGTGTATTTTGATAATTTTAGTTCTATTGTATTATAAAAGTGTAATTATCATATAATAATTTTATATGATATACATTAAATTATAAAATAATAAAATAAATACTCATTTTGATATTAAAAATAATAGTTAAATTAGAAAAAGAATTAGTAATATAAAATTAAAAGTAATTCTAACTATTTAATTTTCTTTTGTATTCATTTGGAAAATAAAAATATGTAGAAATAAAAATTATATAAAATTTAAATTGAAAGTATGTTGTAGTTGGATTGTCATATACTGATATATATATATATATATATATATTAAATTATAAGATTTTAAAATAAACAATATTAATCAAATTAAAATACCAATTATAAAAAAGAAATTCAACGATTAACCAAGAAAGAATCACATAACAACATCTAAATCCAAAATGAAAAAATAATAAAAACATCCAAACGATAAATATATGTCAGTGTGTGAAGTGATTAATCATTTGTAATATGATGTCAAAATATAAAAGAACTTACTGTTCAACAATTGAAAAAGTAACTTAAGTAGTAAATCCAAACTTTAGAGGCTCCTCAAGAGTATCATTGTTGTGCAGAAGTTGTAATTATATAAAATAATGTAGAAAACAAAGTGAAATTTCATATATAAAATCACTATAAAATTTAAACAACAAATCCATAAAAACTGATTATATAGTATCATTGTTAGGTTTATATAGAACTCTATATATAATTTTAAAAAAATACATGACTCTCTTAAAAAAAATAAACTTTATAATATGCCACTTAAACATAAAAAAAAATAAAAATAATAAAAAAATACTTCTTTTAATAATAATATATATATATATATATATATATATATATATATATATATATATATATATAATTTCAAGTTGAGGCATCACATAACTTAAATAGACAGGTAGATGATGATGGGAGCAATAATGACTCTAATTTTTTTAAAATTGTCCTAAACTCTGTTAGGTGTCTGAAAAAGATATAAAAATATATAAAAATAACATTGACTTTGATTGAGGATGGTTCTGATAATTTCATAATCTGTTTTCTACAAAATTTTAAAATGACAATTACCTCCCCCTTTAGTCTCATTTCACAAGCAACAATAATTGAGAATGTAATATTACTAATTTATCCCTATAGTTGGCTAAGATAATTTTCATTTGACTTGTCTTCGGAACCAAACATTCTTAACCTAAGAACAATAATTTCTATTTTTCTGTCCGAGCGTCTTGTCCCTGCTGCAGTTCTATCTTTTTCTTTTTTCTGCGTTCTTCTTTACTTTTCCTTTCTGTTCTGCGTAGCGATGCGCTTTTGTTTTCGCTTGTATTGTCGCTTGAACCTTTTTTTTTTTTTTTTTTTTTTTTTTTTTTTTTTAATACAAGTTTCTTTTTTAGTGATCAAAAATAAAAAATCTTCATTCATTAAAATTTAGATTGTTAACAAGGGCGGACCCAAAAATAGGGTTGGACATAGGTGGTTACAGCCTAATCTAAAATTTAAAATTTTTTTAGAATTTTCTTTTTTCAGCCAACACCAACCAAGCCTCCTAGTCCAGCCCAACCTCTCAACCTCTCTCGGCCTAGTCCCAAATAAAGGCCAATAATTTTTTTGTTTGTGTTTTAGATAGGTAGCCCAACAGTAGCCCAATACTTACCCAAAAATACAAATAGGCAGTCCAATAAATTTGTATTTTTTTAAAGAGGTAGCTCAAAAATATAAATAGGTAGCCCCATAAGCAGCTTCTCTCGTACTCTTCTTCACTTCCACTTCTTTTTCTTCCCATCGGTGGTACAGGTACTACTCTTTCATAACTTTGACCTTCCCTCCCCTCTTTTTAATCTTGTTTTGGTTAAAAATGGATTTGATTAATCTTATTGCTCTTAATCTTATCTGACATTTTTTGACTTCACGGCCCAAATGGATTTTTTTTCTTAATCTTTTTTTCTTCTTAATCTTTTTTGCACATAATCAAAAGGATCTTTTTGGCTCTTAACCTTTTTGTTCTATATTGCTTTTAGTTTTTGAACTTTGAACAACTTTTTTTTGGACATATATAAAAATAATAAAAGCCTAAATAAAAATTATTGAGGATCTATATAAAAACCCTAATATTTAAAATTATTGTGAATACACTCCGGTTTAATATTAAATAGGGCTAATTTTTTTTTTAAATTTTTTTAGATTATAAATAATGGAACCTCCACCACTCAAAAAAGGCAAAACCCTTTTCTCATTCAATCAATCAAGACAGAAGTCTAGCAGTACAACATCCAATGTTGTTGAAACCTCATTTTCTGATGTGCAACTGCCTTCCATGCCTCAAGCGAATTTGATTCAGCTGTTATTGAACGGGATCCTGGTTTACGCTTGCAAATTTGAGAATATCTAGTTAATCAATGGGATGAGGCTAGACGAGCTTATGTGAACTTGGGGCCTTATCAACCTAAACTTGAGTATCCTAGGTCCTCATTTGGAAAGCAGAATCTCTAATTCCAACATATTTGGTTTAAACAATTTTCTTGGCAAGAGTATTCTCCTTCAAAGGATAAAGCATATTATTTTTCATGCTTTTTGTTTGATCAGCCAAATAAGTCGATCAATTGTTCTGCATTTGTTGATGAGGGGTTTAACAATTGGAAGAGAGTAAATGATGGATCCAAATGTGTTTTTTTGCTTCATGTCGGACTTGCATCTTCATCGCATAGTCATTGAGTTATTAGTCATGACAATTTAAAAAAATCTTCCCTACACATTGAAAAAGTGTTGAATGCGCAATCAAAAGAAGAAATTTTGAAGAATCGAATGCGGGTAAAGGCAACAATCGAAACTATTCAAGTACTTGCTCTTCAAGGACTTGGTTTTAAAGGTCATGATGAAAGCTCGACTTCATTGAATCAAGGTAATCTAATTGAATTATTAAAGTTCAAGGTGAGAGGGAATGATGCACTTGAGAGCATTATATTAAAGAATGCTCCACAAAATGCCAAATACACTTCTCCAAAGATCCAAAAGGAGATTTTGCATATACTTGCTAACAAAGTTAGGAATATGATTTTTGATGAAGTTGCATGAGGTTATTTTTGTATTCTTCTTGATGAATCCCAAGATGAGTCTAAAAAAGAACAAATGGCCCTTATTTTGAGATACGTCAAGAATGATGATTTGCTAGGGGAACGGTTCTTTAATATTGTGGGTGTCGAAAATACATCTGCATTGACTCTTAAAAAAGAGATATCGAATATCCTTTCTCGATTTAATCTCCCTATTCAAAACATGCGTGGTCAATGGTATGATGGTGCTAGCAATAAGTGTGGCGAATGGAATGGACTTCAAGTTTTATTTCTTAAAGATTGTCCATATGCATATTATGTACATTGCTTTGCACGTCATCTACAATTGGCCTTAATTGCGACAACAAAAGATGAGCCTAATGTTTGGCAATTTTTTTCTCACTTGAGTTGTATTGTCAATCTTGTTGCTTCTTTTCCAAAGCGCCTGGGTGGGTTAAAATCTTTTCATACGAGTGAGGTTGAAAATATGTTGGCTAGTAGAGAGCGTCAATCTGGTAAAGGGGCCAATCAAATTGGTAACTTGCATCGAGCTGGAGCTACTTACTGGAGCTCGCATTATGACTCTATTAGAAACTTGATTGATATGTATGAGGCATCTCATGTAGTTGTTGAAAGTCTCAAGAAGAGTATAAATCAACAAATTCACGGGCAAGCTAATGGTGTTTACAAAGTAATGAAGAGCTTTGAATTCATATTCGTCTTGCACTTGATAGACAACATTTTGAGAATCATGAATACACTTTGTCAAGCCTTGCAACATAAAACACAAGACATCTTAAATGCGATGAAATTAGTCTCCACAACAAAAGCTCTCCTTTAAAAACTTAGACAAGATGATTGAGATATTTTTCTTGCAAATGTGGTGTCATTTTGCAATCGACATAACATTGCAATACATGATATGAGTTCTTCTTATGAAGAGGGTATAAGTCGTCGTCGTCGTCAACAAGATCACATTACAATTGAGCATCATTATCACTTTGACGTATTCAACTCTACAATTGATTTTCAATTAAAGGAGTTAGAACATAGATTTAATGATGGGGTAGTGGAACTTCTTTCTCTTAACTCGACTTTGGATCCTAGTGGAAATTTTAGATCTTTTAATATGGATAATATTTGCAATCTTGCCGAGAAATTTTATCCCAAGATTTCATTTCTCAAGACATCCATGCTTTGAGATGTCAATTAATGCATTATAAGCTTAATGTTGTTTGTGATCTCGAGTTTCATAAGATATCTACCCTTGCTGAATTATGCCGAAAACTATTTGTGACAAGAAAGTTTGAGCATTACACCATGATCTACAAATTGATTCGTCTTGTGTTAACCCTTCATGTTTCTGCAGCAACTACGGAAAGAGCATTTTCGAGTATAAAGCATGTTAAAACTGTCATTCGCAATTCAATGGGAGATGAGTTTCTTGCCGATTTCTTATCTCTCTACCTTGAACGAGACCTTACTTTGAAAATTGATCTAGATTCTGTAATTGATGAATTCGAATCTTTAAAGACTCGTCGAGCACAACTTTATTAGATTGTTTTTAATCAATAAATTTAGATAATAATCTAGATTATATTATTAAATTCTCTTTTTTCTTATGTGGTTATACTTAAAATATATTGTATAATTTTACCTTAATATTAGCCCACCCCATCCACATATCCTAGGTCCGCCCTTGATTGTTAATATAGTATATTAGTATTTTCCTTGTATATATCTGTTATATAGTATATTCTCTGTATATACTTATCTTCTCTCCTAGATAAAAGGAGTGTGTACCTATTCAATAATATATTGAATACAAGAGTTTTCTTTGCTCTTCTCTTTCTACTCTCATAACATGATATCAGAGCCTAGGGTTTTTTCCTAGCCTCCTTTTTTTCTACATCACATTTTTTTTCTATCTAACAAATTGTTTCTTTCTCACGTTGGTTTCTACATATTTAGTCCTTTTCTGTTTCATGGATTGGACTATACTAGCTTCTTCGTCTCTTCAAGACGAAGCTAACACCACCAGACTCATCTCCATTCGACGCTCCATGCGTCGCCCAAAGATTGGACACGCACTATACCGTTTTCTTACGCGCCTTACGCACCTCCTACACTTGTCTCGTACTATCGTGCGCCATGACCTCATCTACTAATGTGAGCCGCATGTTTCTGACATCAGCTAACGTCAGCCCTGGTTGCTTCCGTGCACCGTTGCTGCTTCCTTGCTATCGTGTGCCGTGTGCCTCGCTGTTAACGTGTTCCGCACCTGCTAACATCATTCCTCTTGGTGTGACATTAGCCCTAGTTGACCAAATTGGTAAACCCACTTTGACCAATCGATTCATAGCCTTTCTAGTCGTGTTTGAGCATCATGGATCGCTTTGACAACATCCATTCCGTCTCCGTTACACTTGATGGGTCTAACTATGTTCTCTGGGCCCAAGCTCTCTCTGGATTAACCAAAGGGAAACGACTTTAGCGTATTATCAGTGGTGTTCTTTCTAAACCTGTCCAGGAAGAAAAAGAGACTGCATCTGCTTTTGATGAGCGTCTTGATAAATGAGAAGGGAAAAATTACTAGATTATCACATGGTTTTGAACTACTTTTGTTCCTTTCATTAACCTTTAGTTTGGAAGCTTTTAGGATGATGATTCCATTGTCTCTTCCACTAAGGCAATTTGGGATTTCTTGAAGGAACGCTATCAGACTACTAGCCATGCTCACCAATATCAACTCCTACAAACTCTTCATCACATGTACTAAGAGCCTGGTCAATTCATCAATGATTTTTTATCCCAAATGTCATCTGTCTGGGACTAGTTGGCACTTTTTGAACCTACTTGGGCACATTCGGAGGATGCACAGTTATTTAGTGTTCATAGGGATCATCAATGGCTATTGCAGTTTCTTATGGCTTTTCACAGCACCTTTGAACTTGTGCGCGCTTCCTTGCTCCATCGTCTGCCCTTACTGACTTTAGAGCAAGCCATTACCAAACTCTTGTCAGAAGAAACTCGTTTTAGGATGCTCAAAACTCCAACCTTGGATTCTGCTCTTGCTAGGCCATCATCACGAGGTTCTTCATCTTAACAGCCTCCTAGCTCATGCATTTATTGTCACAATCGTGGCCTACCTGCCAATCATTCTATACTTCAATGCCAAGTTCATGACTGCTTGACTTGCCACAAGACTGTTCCTGGTCATCTCCAAAGTAGTTGTCCTAGAGCTCCCCCTGCTTCTTTATCCAAGAAAGGGTCTTCACGTTCTGGGCATCAGTCCAAATTTGCTCATGGTTCTCGTCCTGCTGCTGCTGCATTAGAGAGTTCTTGCACTTCTCACTTTACTGATCCTATTACTCCATCATTTTCTATGGATGATGTTGAGTCCATTATCCAGTAGGTGCTTGCCAAATCTGGTACGCTTCATTCTCCTGCTCTATTAGTCACATCAAGTAATCCTTCATGGTATTTTGATTCCGCATCTCATAATCATATGACCTTTTATTCTACTATATTTCCTTCTATCTTATCATCCTCTTCTATTCCCCCTATACATACTGCTGATGGTTCTCATATGTCTGTTAGTCACATTGGTCAAATTTCTACTTCCACTGTATCTCTTTCTAATGTTTATTACATTCCTGCTCTTAAATTTAACCTTATCTCTATTGGTCAATTGTGTGAACTTGTTCTCACCGTCACTTTTTCTGATAATGGTTGTTTGGTGCAAGACCCTTAGACGAAACAAATCCTAGGGATAGGCTGTAGGCATCTGTCTGTTTGAGTTTCTACATCTTCACATTCCATCTACATCATCCACTGCTGCTTCTGTTGCATCTTTCACTGCTTTTACTTCTATGTCTTCTTTTCACCTTTGGCATTGTCATTTAGGACATGTCTCGTTTAGTCGTTTAAAAACTTTGGTTTCTAGTGGTCGGATAAGTCGTGTTAGTTCTGAAAATGTTGATTGTTTACCTTGCCAACTTGTTAAATAGCTTGCAATAACTTTTAATAAAAAGTAATTCTATTTCTATTGCCCCGTTTGCTCTTGTGCATTCAGATATATGGGGACCCTCCCCCACTCTAACCATGAAGGGGTCTAGATATTTTGTGATTTTTGTTGATGATTTTTCTTGTTATACTTGGATATTTCTTCTAAAAAATCGGTCTGAACTTAAATAGGTTTATTATGATTTCTTTGCCATGGTCCATACTCAGTTTTCTCAAACTATTAAAATCTTTCATTCTGATAATGCTATGGAATACTTGGATTCTGGTTTTCTTTCCTTTCTTCTGGCACGTGGTACCCAATCTCATCGTTCTTGTGCAGGCACGTCCTAACAAAATGGTCGCGTTGAAAGAAAGCATCGTCATATTCTAGACACTACTCAGGCCCTTCTCATCTCCTTTTCATGTCCTTAAAAGTTTTGGAGGAAAGCTACTCTCACTACTGTCTACACCATAAATAGTGTGCCTACTCCTCTCATAGCCAATCTCTCTCCTTATGAACATTTGTATAGTTCTCCTCCTACATACACCGCTCTTAAAGTTTTTGGCTCTGCTTGTTTTGTTCTCCTTCAATCTCATGAACACACTAAACTAGAATCTCGTTCTTGTCTTTACTGTTTTCTGGGGTATGGTATAGAACATAAAAGGTATCGCTGTTGGGATCCAGTCTCCAAGCATCTTAGTATTTCTCGTTATGTGGTTTTCCGGGAACACAAAATGTTCTCTACTTTGTCTAAGTTTCACCTACCACAGTCCACCCATTCCTTGTTTTTTACTGATCTTTCTATAGACTTGCTGTCTCTTGAATTTGATGTAGATTCCGATTTAACGCCTTTATAGCTGCTTATGTCTACCGTCAATCATGAAGTTTCTGTATCTGATGATGATCCTATGCCTCCTCTATTACCTCCTGTGAAGCCTCCTCCATCATATCCTATGGAGCTTTCTCCATTTCCACTACCATCTCCTCTAGCAAATACTCATTCGACTCGGGTAAAACAACCTTTTGTTCTTCTTCGTGATTATATTGTTTGTTCCACTGCTTTTTCCTCTCATGAACCTACGTCCTATCGTAAGGCTTGTTCTAACCCTCTTTGGCAGCACGCTATGACTAACGAACTGTAGGCTTTGGATAAAACTCGTACTCGGGACGTGGTTGATCTTCCTCTTGGCAAGATTGTTGTTAGTTATGAACACTACAACAAAAAAAGGTTATTACAATGCACGTCGTAAAAACCCTTCTACGACGTGTAGCGCGCGTCATATTATGACAAGTCATGGAAAGTCGTTCACTTTTAACGACATGCTTCATACGCCGTTAAAAACTATTTAACGACAAATTTTGTGCGTCGTTGTTACTTTTTCTACGACATGCTAGTACGCCGTTACAAACTATTTAATGGCAGATTTTGTGTAGCAGTTGCAACTGTAGTTGTACCAAATCCGCTTGCCCCTACCACAACAATGAGGGTGCCCAATGACGTGTTAAGGCACCTAAACCTGCAACAATAGCTGGAGCAACTAACCCTGTTGCATTTCTTATCTGCATAACAAAGGAAACTTCACATAAGTACAAAAACCAACGACTTAGGGACAAAAATATTTCTTGAGGTATTAAGAAATAATCAAGAAATTTTAAAACATCCACAAAACATTTCAAAAATTAATAAGATAATTCAATGGCCCCATAAAAGCAATGTCATAATGAAAAATTAGCAAAAATTCAAGATCTCAATTATGTAACAATATCAGTGGCTTCAGGGCACCATTTCAACCACCATAATGGTGAACATAGTTAAGTAACACTATGTTGAAATTTATGGAAGTTTAGCACTTCACTTTTTTTTTTTTTTTTTTTTTTTTCTTTTTTAACTGTAGTACTAGAAAGCCAAGAAATCATTTATAGAAGTTTTAGTAAGTATATAATATAATAATATTTAATACACACATAATAAGTTGCCATGGGAAAGGTGTAAAAGAAAAATGAACTATAACTATGAGAAACAACATGGTCAAATATGATTTATTTGTTACTAAGTTCTAGAGTGTGATAAAATAAAATGGTTGCAACCAACATAAGTAATGTGGATTAGTTTTGTTTAATTTCAGTAGTAACTAAAAATTTCATAACAAGAAAAATCATCCATATCAAACACTGTATCAGCAAGACCACCAATCTTCCTAACTATTGGGACCTGAAATAATCAAAATTCAGAAGTATACCTTGTCTCAGTGCGTTTCTATTAACCGATGGTCTTGAGTCTATTGGACACATGAATATTCTCTAAACAAACAAATAAATAAACAAATAATACGACTAGTCATTTTGATTGTTACAGATGAACAATTCTTTTGCCATATGATTTTTATTTTTGATGAGTGGGCATATGATGAAAATTGAATCATTTAATCCAACCTTCCTTTTAGATGCCATGTTAAGAGTATTAACACTACACATATAAAAGCTCACTTTAGGCTTAAAAATAAACATTCAAGTAGAGTTCCAAAATTTTAAAACAGAGAAAGTAATAACTACAAATTAACAGATTTGAGTAAATAGCTCTTTGGTGTTCCAAGATGATTTACCTGTACATCAGAAGAATCCGGATGCTGGGTCCTTGGTTATGCTACAGATTGTACAATAATTGATTTGTCATCAGCTTATCATGTCAATTGCATAAAGAAGCAAAAGACAAGAAAAATGATTTAGGCAATTGAATTCACAACAAGAGTATTGTGTAGTAAAATGATTCACACTCATTTTCTTTTCTTTTTTTTTTATTTTCTTTTTTTTTAATTTTTTGTCTTTTAGCCTCTCACAAGGATAGTGTGAGGCAAAACAATAGTATATTAAAGATTATTTATCCTTAAAAATTGCTGAACAAAGCAAGGGACATTGCCTACACACAAGATAGATCTTTCTTTACCACAATAAATTCAAGTTTAAAATCACAAACAAACTTCTTAATTTCTGGACAATTAACAAACCAGTGTGAACACTCAAAGAATTTGAAATGTCATAACTCAAAAACCAACATACAGATAAAAGAAATGCCATCCAAAGCTTTACCAGCTACTTTGGATGTGTTTCCGTTATCAAAATTTTGTGAACTGAAATTAAAATGTCTCCATCTAAAATTTTACATCTAAATTTAGCTAAGTTTAGGCAGTTGTATTAACCTCATGCTCTTTATTTTCTCTTGATGGTTTCTCATTTATTTAAAACTAAAAACAATGCAGTGGCTGCCTTTGCAAAGAGAGAAAAAGTAAAGACCTCTCACCTCTAAATATCAAGCTCCTAACCAAATAAGCTTGAGCTCAACGCTTTAGCCTTGCACATTCTCTTGCCTCTATTGCCGAGAATTCGAATTGATGATTTTAAGAAGTCTTAAAAGTAACGGAATATATTCATATTAGTATAGGAATAGCATGTTGTTTGGACAGGACATTTTCCTTGAACCCATGGTTGTAGATTAAATCGAAGATTCCCCATTGTGCTAATATCCAATCTAAACAGAAAACCTTATTCTGAAAAGCACCCAAACCGTATACTCATTCTTCTTATTGTTCTTCCAAAAACAGAGGCAGAGAATGAGAGGAGAGTAGGGTGTACCTCAAGGCTGAACCTAGAGCTGGACTGAATTGGCAAATTTGGTGCAGAGTTCTGATAAGAGAAGATTGAGAAGTCGATTGAACAGAAATAGAGAGAAAAATTAGGGCAAAGATGAACTGTCCATCTTCTGATTTCATTTCTGACGCATTAATGTGCCTGATCTTTCTCATCGCAATTAGCCCCTTTGAGATTGCCATTCTGACAAGTCCAGTGGCAGTCCTTTGTAGACAAAGGTTCTGAAACAGTTGAGGGGAGTGTAAGGTCTGGATTTGAACATATGTCTTGTGGAGGGATTGGAGAAGATCGAAGGTAGGGTTAGGATCTTAAAACCAACGATGAGAGTGAAGAAGACGAAGTAGACGACCGGTGAAGATCGATGAAGAGCATAGGAGAAAAGAGAGAGGGTGGCGAGGGAGGACATGGTGGCGGCAACAGTGGTGGTGACCGGAGGTGACGATGTAGGAGGTGAAAGAGATAAAGAGAGAAGAGAGTGTGAGAGAGTGAGAGGGAGTGTTAGGTTAGGGTTTAGACTCTGTATAATATATATAAGGTTAGGGTAGGCTCTATATAAATATATATAATCACACCTATTTAAAATATGTGATTAAAAAAAATACTATCTCACTCATTAAATTAAGTGTGATTAAAAAATTATTTTAATTTTTTTAATCATATTTTTAATAAAAGTGAGATATTTTTAATTCTTCTTATATGATCTTTAATCACATGTTAATTAGAAGGTGTAATTAAAATATATATATATATATATATATAAAATAACACTTAATTGAAAAGTGACATAAAAAATAAATATTATCACACTTGATCAAATCAAGTGTGATAAAATATCAATCGAATTTATTTATTTTTTTTTATCACATTTCCAATAAAAGTGAGATATTTTCATTTGACAAAGTGTGATCTTTAACTATTTTTGTAGTAGTGAATTGATTCGGCCTTCATCATCATTATCATCAGAGAGAGAGAGAGAGGGAGATATTGAAACCCGTGTGATGTTTCATTCTGATTAGAAGAAGGAAAAATAGTTATTTTGGGGAAAACAAATTTCTAATATATATATATATATTGTGATTGGCGCCCCTAATTTCCTTTTGACATATTTTTTTTTTTATATCATACAATTCACGACATGCATTGTGCATCGTAAAAAAGCAATACTTTTATCGACAAACGTTGTGTGCGTCATAAAAAGTGCAATACTTTTAACAGCAGATGTTGTGTGCGCCGTGAAAAGTATTCACTTTTCACAGCTGGCGTATGTGCGTTGTGTATAATTGATGTATTAACGGCACGCCATATACACGTCGTAGAAAGTTTTATTATTTATGGTATGTATTGCAAGCCGTAAAAAAATCATCGTTATTACCATTCACGGCCTACGCACTCGACACGTTGTGGTTAGAAAAGTATTTACGACGTACAAAAAAAGCAAATCATAAAAGTGAGAAACTACGGCGTGCATTTATTGTATGTCGTTGATGTGGTGTCGTAAAAGTCAGTTTTGTTGTAGTGAAATATGTTTATAAGATCAAAACTCATTCTAATGGTTCCATTGAACATTACAAAGCCCATCTTGTTACCCTGGGATTCACTCAAGAGTATGGGATTGACTATGAGGAAACATTTGCTCCTATTGCTCGTCTTACTTCAGTTTGTAGCTTATTAGCAGTTGATGTTGCTTGCCATTGGAGTCTTTATCAAATGGATGTCAAAAATGCCTTTCTCAGTGTTGATCTCACTGAGGAAGTTTATATACAACCTCCGCTTGGTTCCTTTGTTCCATCCATCAAAGTTTGCAAACTTTGCCATATTTTGTATGGTTTGAAACAAGCTCCTCGTGCATGGTTTGCCAAGTTCAGTTCTACCATTCATAAGTTTGGCTTCTCCTCTAGTGCCTATGATTCTGCCTTGTTTATACGTCAGATAGAGCGTGGTATTATTCTTCTTCTTCTCTATATGGATGATATGATCATCACAGGCGATGACACAGTAGGCATCTCTAGTCTCAAACAGTTCCTCAGTCACCAGTTTGAGATGAAAGATTTAGGTTTGCTTAGCTATTTTCTCAGCTTGGAAATTTCTCATGATCCTTCTGGTTACTTTCTAATACAGGCCAAGTATATATCTTTGACCTCTTGACTCGTGCTGATCTTACCAATTGCAAGACTGTTACTACTCTAGTTGATCCTCAGACTCGTCTCGCACCTCTTGATGGCCACCTATTATCTGATGCTACTTTATATCGTCAGCTAGTTGATAATCTTGTCTATCTTACGGTTATCCAGACATTGCCTATACTATTCATATTATCAATTAGTTCATGGCTGCTCCTCGTTCTCCGCACTATGATGCTCTAGTTCGCTTTTGGCGCTATCTAAAAGGCACTATGTTCCACGGTCTTCACTACTTAGCACACTCTTCCCTACAGTTACATGGCTTTTCTGATACAGATTAAGCCGAGGATCCTACTAACTGTCTCTCTACTATAGGGTTCTGCTTCTTCTTAGGTGATTCTCTTGTTGCCTGGCGGAGCAAGAAGCAAACTCTTGTTGCTCGTTTTAGCACTAAGGCTCAATATCGTGCTCTTACGGATACGACTTAAGAGCTTGTGTGGCTTGGTTTGCTTCTTACTAATATGGAAATTTCCCATTCTGCTACCACTACCCTCTATTGTGACAATCAGAGTGCTATTCAAATTGCACATAATAATGTCTTCCATGATCGCACTAAGCATACTGAGATTGATTGTCACTTCATCCGACAACACGTTACTAATGGCACTGTTCATCTGATCTTTGTTACCTCTGCCGGTCAGATAGCTGACATCTTCACCAAGGCTCATCCTCCGGGACGATTTTCTGATTTACTTTCCAAGCTCAACTTGATATCTGCATTACCACCTTGAGCTTGAGGGGGTGTGTTAATATAGTATATTAGTATATTCCTTGTATATATTTGTTATATAATATATTCTCTGTATATACTTATCTTCTCTCCTATATAAAGGAGTGTGTACATATTCATTAATATATTGAATACGAGAGTTCTCTTTTCTCTTCTCTTTCTACTCTCATAACATAGATGATCCGTTCTCTTAACCATCAAACACAAATTGTAATCATCTTACTTTTCTATTTTTTGAACTAAAACCCTTAGTTTTGTGATGCCTTGTCAGGGCAACCATGGTACCGGTTCGATGTCTTTGCCAGATAAATCCACCACACCTCCTTAATAGTCATCAAATGATGAAATCTCAAACTCCAAGGAGATGGGTAACTAGGACTGGAAGATGTCGGATTGGAAGATGTCGGATGTGGGAACATGAGGTTTCAACTGCTGAGATTAGTTCAATCAATAAAAGAAAACCTCCAGGGCATCATCACAAAAGACATTATTGTTCAAGTGACAACCAGGCCAGATGATAGAAAACAAACTAAGAAAAGAAAGCGGCAAGCACCTAGAAGGAAATGCGTGGTTGCATCAAAAAATGATCAAGGCAAAGGTAGGTCCAATGATAGACCAGGAAAACAAGGAACATGCGAGCTCATCAAAGAGAAAGTGTTATTACTGTGTTCAGGAGGATCACCTCATCAAAGACTGTGCAAAGCTCAAAGAGGACAAGGAAAACAAGGAGCATGCGAGCTCATCAAATGTCGCTGCTGCAGTGAATGCTAAGGATGAGTATGCATTCACAGTTTCGTAGAGTATGACGAAACTTGATTGGATTTTAGATTCTTGAACTACATACCATATATGCATGGACAGGAGACTTTTTTCCCCCTACCAGGCGAAGGACGGAGGTATTGTTTGGGTGGCTAACAACACTGTGGGTAAGATTGTTGGCATGGGAACAATAAGGCTCCGAATGGAAAATGGAAAAATTTTCACATTGGATGGAGTCCAACATGTGCCGAGACTAAAAAAGAATCTAATTTCCTTAAGTATGCTAGACTTGAAGGGTTACAGCTTCTCATCTAGTAAAGGAAATCTCAAAGTTATCCATGGAGATACGGTGATGCTGCATGGACGACTAGAGGGGAATCTGTACAGACTTGTTGAAGAGGTTGTGACAGAAGGAGCTACTGTCACTTACCGGGCAAGAAGTACAAGACACACACCGAAAAGACATAGGGCTCAGCATACATGGCAACCAAAGTGTACAAGAACGCATGGAGGCAGTTCAGAGGTGCACAAAACGAAGCCATTGCAGCCAATCTTAAAGAAAGCTCAGAGCAAAGAGACCAAGACAACAAAGCACGTCCTAGGGAAGAAAAGACTTTAATTTTCTCCTGAATTAGAGACTTATTGTGATCTCTCCAAGACTACATTGAAGGGAGAGATACAATCACAAAGAGTTGCAAAGTAAGCTTTGCATGGCACCCTAGTGAGGGGGTGCAGGGCACTCCAGGCAGGGGGTGCTATTGTGGATCACCCTACATGATTGAAGAGGGTGATTTGTTGAGTTCATTCATGTGGATGGAGGTAGCCACCGTTGTTGACATTGGTTGGTGTTGATCATTCCATACTATGTGAAGTTAGCCATGGAAGTCAAAATGTAGCTGCTGCAGATTTGGGCTATAGATTTGCTGAAGTTCTTCAAACCTAGGGTGGCTTGCCATTTATTTTGGTAGTTGTTTGTTGGCAAGTAGATGTTAATCATTGGTTCTCCCGTTTGTGTATAAATAGGGAGAGCTATGAATTGAATAGATGCAAGAAATGAAGAACACAAGTGATATACAAGAGAGTGTAAGGTAGTAGAGAGTGCTTGAGTTGAGTGAGAGTGTCTCCTCCTTCGTGTAATCTTTATTTGTTTTAGTGGAAATCTCCGGTTCTCTCCGTGGACGTAGGCATTGAGGTCGAACCACAAAAATCTTGTGTCTAATATTGTGTGTTTAATTTCTGGTAGTTCAAGTGAGTTGCCTTAAAGCACAACACACATCTTCAGATTCTTCTTCTGACTCTGACACTGCGACTACAGCTCATACAGCTACAACTACAGCTCAAAGGTTTTAGGGTCAGGCTCGACTGCCCAGCAAAATTTCTTCGAACCGATATGGAATGTGAGGAAGCCAGTCCAATGCTTTCTAAGATCGTGGTTGGCAAAAAGCTATACATGTTGGCTGGACTGCCGCTGTCTATGCAGCCGGATTATCCTTTCCAGGTTAACGACCCAAAAAAAAGATAAAGACCTCGGAAAAGATCTAGATAAAGACTCAACAAAACCATGGAAAAAACTTGTAAGCCTTCCATTTCTCGATCTTGACTCTTAAGTACTTCCAAGACCCTCAAATCATATCCTATATATGTTGTTTTTTAGAACAAGAGTCACATCTCGACTTCTAGCTTTCCTTTTACTTTTAACACAACGGATGAGAAATGGGATCCTTGCACCTTGTTTGATGATCCCACGGAAAAAGTCCGACGATGGATTGAAATTCAAAATCCTCTTGAACATGGGTGGATGATATATCCTCCCAACAGCAAAAAGGAGTACTGTGGCCAGCCATTCGAGTTTGACGGCAGAGCTGTTAACTTTGAATTGAGACCACATCGTATAATTATTTGCTTGGCCTTGTTTCCATCGACAGAGGTTGTTGCTTATAAATTCGTTGATGGAAAGGCTCCGGATAAACAAGTGCTGCTGAAAGAGAAAGAGTTGGACATCCCACCAGATGCAACAGCCTACTTGGCAGATTTCCAGAATGGGTACCTTTGTCTTTTGACTGTTTCCAACGACCACCAAGCAACTGAAACAAGATTGCCAAATTTCCATTACACCATTTAAAGTTTTTTTTTTTTTTTTTTGGATAAGTAAGTCATATTATAACCAAAAAAGAAAAATATACAATGAAGTTCAACACACAGCTTTTGATGGGAGCATAAAAATAAACAAAATAAACTACTCCATCAAAAAACAAACTAAGCTAATAGAAAACAAGCGCAACATTCCCAACAAAACAAGGATTCAGAATTTCCTTCTAGCATTCTTCAAGTCATGAAGTTTCGCTTTAAGTTTTCTTTTGTTATCCTCTTTTGAAGTCTCCCCATAACTAGAATCACTTGGAGATGGACTCCCTCTATTTCTCAACTCTTGACTTGAATCTCCATTTCCTAACTCGTCCATATCACACGATTCAAGGACATCAAAGGCATTAGATGTTGAGGGGATAGAAGACTGCGTCTCTCTCTCTTTGTTGATCAATGGCGTTGAACCTTGCCCACCATCTCTCCCCTTTTTCTTCACCACTTCCCATTTAGTCGGAATTTGTGTTTTAGTGTCCTTGACTCTCCACTCATGTTTGAAGGAGGGAGGGTTCAAAGACTTTGGCTTTTGAGGGCACAAATTAGTGGCATGGCCAAAAGTCTTACAACCATCACACCTTTGGGGCTTCCATGGTACCTCAACTTGAATCTCATATGGGTCACCATAACCAAGATTTATTTTGAAAGACTTAGGGATCTCTTTATTTGCTGGCACTTCAATACAAATTCTCGCAAACGTAAGTCTGCTTCTCTTGAAAGTTGGCTTATCCAAATAAAGAGGAGTTCCCAAGATGCTAGCTATGTAACCCACACCCTCTTCACTCCAAAGTTCCAAAGGAACATTGTACAACTTCACCCACAATGGCACACTTGAAAATTCACACTTTGTTAGTTTTAGTCCAGGTTGCCATTTTTTAATAACAATCAATCTAGCCCCAACATAATAGGGGCCATCTTCCAAGATTGTGTCCATAGCCTCTTCACTTTTTACTTTAAAAATAAAAAAACCATTGTCAATGGAGACCACGTCCTCAAGCAAATTTCCCCAAAGTTTCTTCGCCCAAGTTTTCACATAATGGAAAGAGAATCTTTTATCAATGAAGTATCCAACCAAAGCATTTTTCCAATGAGAAAAGCCTTTTTTTGAGATCTCAATAGGGACATTGTAAATGCCATCTACTTGGTTCTCAATCTTATGGGCACCTATTTTATACTTCAATTTTGACACCTTGTTAATCTCTTCTTTAATTAAAGAGCTCCCAACTTGTAGAGGTTTACCTGATATAGCAAGTGTATCCAGACCTTCACTACCATCTTCCATATGTAGATCAACCGAATCCTCATTTCGATAAGCTCGCATGGGCTTATCACTCTCTCGTTGCTTGGAACCCATTACTTCTTTCCTTTGATCAGCACTAAGTGAGCCAAATTTATTTGATAACATCATTTCGTTTGCCACCAATGGGGACACAGTGGTCAATTTTGGCCACTGCTCAACATCAGTTAGCACTCTAGTTGGTATGTTCCATGCATTAGGTGTTTGATGCTGCTTTGGTGATTGCTCAGGTGAGGCATGCATTTCCACATTCCCGCGAAACTGTGTTGTACCAAGATCACAATCACACTCAATTGAGCTATCCTCCGAATCTACGTCCCTCAATCCCCTCTTGTTTACATTTGAGGGCCCTTGCCACGGTCCCACAAAATCTCCAAGTGAAAGAGATTTGGGGGGGCCTCGAATGCGTGTAGACCGGCGGGGGAGTACATTAGGCATATCATCAGTAGATAGTTGATCCACCTGATTTACAAACTCCTTGAAAGATACCTTAGTCGAAGATTTGCTTTTTGATTTACTCTTGGCTAGTTTGCCCTTCTTCAATGATAGCTTACTACCCTCTCTGTCCCTCTCATTGTCCTTCTCTTTCTCTTTCTCTTTCTCCTTAATCATCTTATGACAGCACAGTGACAAGGTTTCACTGGGGCATTTTGTCGAACAGGTAAAGGGCACTTCAATGTTGTTCCTCTCTCTGTGATGCAAACAGGGGGATTTGGCCCAGCCACCGAGCAAAACCCAGCTGCAGTCTTCCACTCCACTGTGAATGGCGGACTGTGTGGTGGTCTCTCTCTGTGATTTGGATTCAGATATGATGATATCAACACAGAATTTTGCGAATGGCAGCTAGAGAGAGCGGTGTTGAGACAGACTGAATCTCAGATTGAGGCCTATAGGGGATGATGGATCAGTCTCGATGTGGAGTTTCTTCGCTCTTCGCCTGGTGTTCTCGATCAGTCTCGATATGGCGTCTACCTCTCTCACCCAGTTCCTATCATTGCCCTATTCTTTTATCCCTTTTCTCTGTGAATGTTAATATGCAGATGATGCAATATGTAGATGGTTTCCTGTTGGCTTCCCCCCAGACCAGCCTATGTCATTGAAATCCTTTGAGCAGAAATTGCCTCTCTCTTTGGTGCTGGACACTTGGATCATCTATTTGTCCTGACACCATTTAAAGTTTCTAAACTCGAGTCTGTGATGGCGCCGGGAAACTCCTTAAAATGTACGCCTTGGGGAAAAAATTGGTCATACATTACCGGCCTCCGCAGAACAATCCTCCTCCAAAATTTGGACCCCCATTGGTTCCTTTGTAGTGGATGTGGAATAATTATCTTTGTACTGTATCAAATCATACCTATATTATTATGTATCAATGTATGATTTTTTTTTTTTTTTTTTGCAGGATGATGTACTGGTTCCCACTCTTACACGAGTTAGAAACAGAGTTGTTTCGGTTACTATAGATTTGTTTAGTTCATGAATTTAGAAAGTAATTTAAAAAGAAAAAGAAAAAGAAAAAATAGATGCAAAATATAATTATATTTTATTCACATTTTATTTATTTTTTTACTTTTTCTTTCTAAATTCTTATCCAAATATATAAATCAAACACAACCTAACTCTTCTTGATCTGTTTATGTAGATGTGATGTATTCTTGTAATTGTAATGTTTTGATAATAATTTAATAAAGACTCAAGACAGTTATTATTATGGTCATACGGTCGTACCCAAGTTAATCGGGGTCGTTGTACTGTATTCATTTTTCTTCTAAGCTTTCTTCACAGTCACGAGAAATTGTGTCATGTCAATTGTATTTGTGTCCTGACCCGACGGTCATGTTTGGTTTATAAACATAGCCTAGGTTCTTGTAAAAGTTACATAGATCTTCCGCTGTATCCAAAGATAAATAAAAAAAGCCCTCAGGAACTATGTTTAGAAAGAGTTGTATTTAACTAAAAAATTAAAAAGTTAATATAAATTATCACATTACTCTATACTTTTTATACATATTTTTATAAAAAATTTAAAAAATCTCTACCTTGTATACATTTTTTTATAAAAAAACCAAAAAATCAATTCAAATAGCCAATGCCCAAACAAGGTCTCAACACATGTTCCTTGTTTTAAGAATTAAAAAAAATAAAGTTATATAAAATTCAGAACTTAACATAGGACATAAGTTTTTATTTATTTATTTTTATTGGATTATCCAATAAAAGAAGAAGAGTACAAGAAACGTCCACCAATAAACGGGAGAGAATACAAAATCACAAACCTCATACAAAGGCTCCTTATTTCTCCTTGACTTCTTACTTGTTAAGTTATTAGGCCCACTTTTGGACCCAATTTTAATAATTCGAACTGTTGACATTTTAAAATTTGTTGAATATATTGTACCTGTAAAAAATCAAATTGATCGGATATCAAAAATTATGTGTTCGGATCATCGAATTAAAAACCATTGTTTAAAAAAATTTAATAAACAGTTTTTCCAACACATACTTTCTGGTATCCAATCAATTTGATTTTTTACAGATAAGATATACTCAACAAATTTTGAAATATGAACGGTTCGGATTATTGAAATTGGACCCAAAAGTGAGTCCAATAGTCCAACAAATAAGGAGTCAGGGAGAAAAATCAAAGAGAGGATCTTGATTTGGGTTTGACCCTCCCAAAATGTCAATCTCTGTACATTGGACCTAAAATATAAATAAAAACAATGCAAAACAATGACTAATTTATTTTTTTAGAAGCTATACTTATATATCATTTTTTTTCTTTTTTTATTCGGATCAATGACTCATTTATTTTTAGTAATTTGATAAAGACAAGTTGAATTTTTTTAATTCTAGATAAACCAAAACTTAAGTGCATTCACATTCATGTTTATATGAAATGAAAAAAAAAATATACAAATACATAAATTTTTACGATTGCGAACGAGTTTTCATATTTTAATTTGAAAAATCTGAAATATATTTGGTGATTGGTGTGGCAGGGGCTCATTGAAATAAATTTTTGGCTTTGAACAAATTTAGTCTTCTTTGGGGCTTGGACAAATATATAATGACCAGATTTTATTATTATTTTTTTTGGCAACAGCCAATTATTCTAAGCTGATTGCAATGTGATAATTTTTGTAACAACTTATAAAATGGTCAATTTGACCTAAACATATGCATGAACAGTTTTAAATGATTTTTTGGAATCTCATAGGATTAATTGACCCCAAACAAAGACACAAGTGACAAATGCTAATTTATACTATTTGTGTTCAATTTATAACTAGGAACACCCCCCCTATATGAACATATATATTTCATGATTATTTCATTCTTATTCTATGTTATGTATGTAAGATTCAATATATCAATAATAATAAAGTGTCTCACATTAAATGATACGGTGGGGATTACAATTGCTCATGCCCGCAACGATGGAGGAACTTCTTAATTGGTGGGTTGGATTTAGATTCAAGAAATTGGATAGAATGATTTGGAAGGTTATCCAATTGGCTAGAAATGATTGTGTTTTCAATGGGGTTCAGCCTAATCTAGGGGAGCTTACACTCCGTTTGGATAAAGGAATTTGGTGAGAAAAAAAAAAGAAATTGTGAAAATGAAAAGCCTCTCACTTACTTGGATAGTCTCACTTATTTGGATAGTTAAGCAGGAAGAAAAAAGGTGAAAAGTGGCAAGAAAGGATGAGAAAAGGACTCTCACCAACTTGAGTTTTGTTTCTCACAAAAGGTGTTGGCTTTAATGAATTTTTTTTTAAAATACCAAAATTATCTTTATGAAAAAATATAATTTATTAATATGAAAGATTATTTTAGTAAAATGAAATACAGCTCTTTCCTTTTTTTTCTGTTATTTACTCTATCAAAACAAGATAGATGATAAATTATATTCTCTTCTCTTCCACATTATGTTCTTTTTTATTTATCTAAACACAGTTTCTTCTCTTTTCTACTGCAGGAGCTTGATGATTTTTTGCGTTCGTTGTGTTTTGATGGCTTTTTTTTGGGTGGATATTGTTTTGATCGCTGCTGTATGGAGTTTGTTGTCTTTATGATTTGTTGCTTTGGATGAATCTCAAGGTCTAGTCTGAGTAAGGGAGTGTTTGGACTGTTTTTCATGGTTTATTGGAACTTGTTTTCTGGGAGGTGCCAAGTCTCTCTTGGTCCCTCTGCTGTTGTCGCTCTGTGTTCCTTTTTTTGATGTGCTTATTGTTTTGTTTTGGTGGTTCTTGGTGGCTTTGGTTGGATCCTTTCAACTAGTTGATTTTTGGATAATGTTTGCAAATGATTAGACCTTTTTTTTTTCTGTTGTTTTTATCCCAACATGGTTGGAATTAGGGCTGTGCAAAATATTATCCAATTCGTTAAAATCGGCCAATTTGCACCAATTTCCCTGTTAACTAGGGGTTAATTTAATCCGCAGTTTGAAATTTATAATCCGCTTTTGAACTCCATTATAGTTAACTATGGAAAAGTATTTTGAGATGACGCCATATGGCTAAGGTGACGTTGAGGTGTCAACCGAGATGCCACGTGGGCAGATCATGTTTGTTGAGATGTTTAGGGCAATGTCGAAGTATTCTGGGAAGATACCGGAATCCGAGATATTTGGATAGAGAACTAGAGTCCTAGATGATATCAAGCTACCTATTTGGATAGAGATGAGACTCTTGATGGAGTTCATCTTAATCTGAATAGTGTGAGTTGTAATAGATATTATCCTTGTAAAGGATAAGTCCCATGAAGTGAGACTTTTAGGGGAAGTTGGACACTGACTATTATAAAAGTAAAGCATCCCCATGGGTCTAAGGTATACTTTGATTTGAGATGCTTCTATACTTTCATTGGTGAAGTTTAAGTACTTGTCTTAATATCTGTGAGAGATAAGATTTACTAATTTGATTGTCAGAGTGCCCCTGGGTGGATGAACCACCGCGGTATTTTCATCTTCTTGTTGGTAGATGTTCGGGCTTAATCTATTCTGTCAGTGCTCTCCAGTTGAGTTTCGTGTTTGATTGTGTGGTCGGAAATCAACACCCACAATTTGGTGCCATCTGTGGGAACTTAGTAAGGATAGATGGCCAACAATGGATAAGAAGTGATGATTGGGGACGACAGCCACAGTGAAGAGGAGGAGCATGTAGATTTTAACACTGAAGGAAGGAACCATAACGGAAAAGCGCAAGAAGTGAATCTTGAGGTGAATAATGTCTCCAAAGGCCAAAAAGGGAACAAAAAGGGTAGCCGAGATGAGTACTACCATGAAAGCGACCTTCAGGTATAGAGGGACAGATGTTGAAGAAAAGACAAGGAAACTGAAAGACATGGCAAATAAGTTGACAGATCTACAGACAGTGGTCAACCTCATGATGCAGAATAACGTGATGCAGCCGACATCCCCATTACAGGACATGCTGGCACCAACAACCAAAAATGGTGCCCAGAGGGCAAGATCTCAACCTAGATAATTAGGTCTGAGAAGACGAGAGCTCAGCCTCAGTGAGCAAATCCCAAATTCCAGAAGGCAAGATCTCGGCCTAGATGATTAGGTCCAAGAAGAGAAGAGCTCAGCCTAAGTGAGCAGATCCCAAATTCCAGAAGACAAGATCTCGGCCTAGATGATTAGGTCCAAGAAGAGAAGAGCTCAGCCTAAGTGAGCAGATCCCAAATTCCAGAAGACAAGATCTCGGCCTAGATGATTAGGTCTGAGAAGAGAAGAGCTTTACCTGAGTAAGCAGATCCCAGATTCTAGAAGACAAGATCTCGGCCTAGATGATTAGGTCCAAGAAAAAGAGAGCTCAGCCTGAATGAGTAGATCTTAGATTCCAGAAGACAAGATCTTGACCTAGATGATGAGGTTCGAGAAGAGAAGAGCTCAGCCTAAGTGAGCAAAATCCCATATTCCAGAAGACAAAATCTCGGCCTAGATGATTAAATCTGAGAAGAGAAGAGCTCAGCCTAAGTGAGCAATATCCCATATTCCAGAAGACAAAATCTCGGCCTAGATGATTAAATCTGAGAAGAGAAGAGCTCAGCTTGAGTAAACAGATCCCAAAAGACAAAAAGGAAGCACACAAGATCAAACTTAAGTCGGCTAGGTTCTGCCTGTCAGCAGAAGGCCATCTAGAAAAAAGGGTTTTTACTAGACCTCTATTACGATTTGTACATCCTTCCCAGGTTAAAGACTTTTTATACAAGGTCTACAAAGGAGTATGTAGAAGCCATGCAAGGGGGCAGAACCCTTGCACACAGAGCTATATCTCAGGGATTATGGTGGCCCTACATGTAAAAGGATGCCGAAGCCTATGTAAAAAAGCATGAAAATGTTGTTGAAATCCATGATTATGCGATAAGACTGAAAAGTCTTATGATGATGTTCCCCTAGCGAACATGACGAATAACTTAGACTTGCCATATGGTAGAGTTTAAGTAGCACTTGCCATATGGTAGAGTTGAACTAAGTTGGTGATATTTTCGAATAAAACATGACGAATAACTTAGACTTACCATATGGTAGAGTTAAACTAAGTTGGCGATGTTTCAAAATAAAACATGACGAATAAATTAGACTTACCATATGGTTGATTTGAACTCAACTTGCCTATGACAGAGTTGAACTAAGTGTAGCTCGACTTTTCGCGCTCCTTTTGGAAGGCGAATAGCCCTACAGTTTGGACAACACTTGTGGTTCTGAATCTGATTTCAGAAAGTCCAATGTGAAATAGTGAATACATAAAAGAGTCCAAATTCGGCAATTCTTTTGAAAAATCGATGTTTGAATCAAATGCCAAAAAAATAGACTACTTTTATAGATTTCAGAGTCGCCACCTAAATATTTTTGGGAAATTTAGGAAACCCAAGACTCGTGTCAAATGCCATTAGTTCGTCATCATCAAAGTGTCTCGGCTCGGGAACTTAGGTATGAGAGGAGAATGTCATGAATTGAGCACCCCCCTCGCATAATCAAGGATCTGCCTCTACTAATCATGATGTGTTTCTTATTTACATTATATACTCTTGTTCCGATTTATTAGCTAATATTACTATGTGATGTGCACACAAGGTATAGACTAATATTTGCAAGAATTGGAACATTTGATCTCACGTTTTGTTTTGAAATTGTTTTGTGAATCCACCACTTGAAAAAGTAAGCTAAAATGGACATTTAATCAAACTATCCCAGTTCAAGCAATTAGTCTTCATCCACAGGTATTCAAGCAGTTATATCATTTAAGCAATTAGCCTTATGGTATTTATGCTTTGGACATGGAAACACAAACATCCGATGCAAGATACTAAAATGATAGAAGCTCACCTAGTACTTCGAGTTAAAAAAAGATGAAAGAGTTAGCAAAAGATGCATGTTCCTAATTCGTGCAATATGACTAATGCAACACACACATTATGTATTTTATAGACTCGGCTATGAACATGACATATGATTTCATTCAAGACAGGCGATAGAGCACGTATTCAAGTAATGAATTTGGACATTGATATCGGGTTAGCATGATGAGCCGAACCTTATATGCATATAAGACAAATGGATGTGAGACATAAGAATGCTAATGAAATGTGATGCCCTATACTAACCATCGTAAGCAAGTAAGTAAAAGGGAGAAAGACGTGGGGTTGGAAGACATACATGTTATTACAACATTGCCCTCGTGCAAGAAGGTGCGAATCAAAGTTCGAATAGTTTGAATTAAACTAATTATTACAAAACCGAATGAATGAATAAATAAGCAAGGCTAATTAACTAGCTAACTATGCTATTACAACAAGGATAACCAAGATAAATAAACTAGCTATCTAAGCTAAGTAACTACAACAATTACAAAGGGACAATAATAATTACAACCATTAATAATTAACGAGACTAATTATAATAAACAACATTAAATTAAATTAATTACAATGATCATAATGTAAGCGAGATTCCGCAAGGGTTGCATGCATGCACATACACAACGTTCAAGAACAACCCTGCCTGCCCCAAGCTTGTTCTGTTTCACCTCAGCCATTGCCCTCTGTTTTCTGCAAAAATACACTGCTAACCAAACTTTGAGGGCTAGCCGGCCCTCAATGAAACCCGACCGGCCATAGAGAAAGCCGGTCGTGCCTCAATTTTGTGCAAAACTCTATTTCGTGTTCTGAAGTGAAAATAGTACAGATAGAGTTGTTCAAGCTCTTTTTGTCCCGTCTTTTCTTCTCTATCATGGGAAAGCCTCTGGAGAAGGCTAGAATTGTTTCCAAAACCGTCAATGGGCAAATTGATTGCTTGATGATTCCAGAAACAATTTTAGACAAAAATCAATGAAATGCAATGGATATGACCACTCCTCCCTCTTATCATGGAATGAACTCAAAGAGGGTAGTAAGGACGCTTCAAGAATCATCAAAACGTCATAAGTTAGGGCATGATCATTCTTGACTCAATTAACTTGGCATAACGTCCGGCCAAGCCTAAACAAGACAACTCATTTTTTTTTAAGTGTGTTGGTTGCTTTTAAACCAATTCTTTTAGTCATTTCCATTCTTTAGTCCATTTGTCCGAAGTGATGATTAAGTCCTTTAAAAGGAGAGAATCATCAAATGGGAAGTAATTCTCAACATGAAAGAGAGATTACACCGTTGATGTAACGACCCCAAAACGCATATCAGGAATTATCTTTACATAATTATGGGTTAATGTGCCTTAATTTAATTACATTTGTTTGGATTGAAGAATTAGTTGTTGAGTTACAACCTTGGAATTAAAATTGCCGACTTTTAAGGGTTTGGAAACCGCAATTGAGTACATGGTTATGCTAATGAGAATTTTTAGAGTTATTTGGGAAAATTAATTGAAAATTTATTTTGTCTGATTCGTTAAGGTATGTTTGGTTGGTTAACTTCATACTGTAAATTGATGGCCTTAGAGGCTTTAGAAACCAGAACGGAGTACATAATTATGATCAACATGATTTTTGGAGTCATTTGGGAAATTTAATTGAAATTTGATTTCGTACGATTCGTAAGGGTGTGTTTGGCTCCCTAATTGTGATAAGCTTATATCTATCTATATATATATATGATATAAGTTGAACTCATCACTTTTGAGCCAAAAAATATCTGAGGGAGAGGGAGAGGAAGAGACACGAAGGAGAGAGAGAACTCAAAGAGAAGGAGGGAGAAAGTGTAGGAATGAAGAGGAAATCCAAGATTTAGCTTGAATTCACCATGATTATGCAAGAACAAGTGGTATTAACGGCTTAAGGTAAGATTTCCCCTCTCAATACTTGAAGATCATAAACTAAAGAGTGAGTTTCATAGGTTATATATGATTATATGTATGTGTTTTGTTTCATCAAGCACAAAGATGTTGAATCTTTGCACATAACATAAATTTATGTTCACAACTTGATTTCTTGTAGGAGTTTTATGATTTTAAAAAGGCTAAAGAGGATTTCACCATGTAAGTGAGCTTGGAACTCCCAACCATGTATACTTTATGATTTTGTGTTTTGATTCTCAACCTTGTTCTTGTAAATGGGAAATTGAGTATTGCTTTAGAGTTATGATGTTTGATGGAAGCTAAGGATGTGAAATTTAACACGTTTTAAAGAGTTTTGGACTTTGATTTACATGAAATTGAAGTTTAATTTTGAAAATGAGAGGTTCCAAGTCAAGAAGCCATTTTCGGATTGATTTTTGCCCAGTTCCGCACGTGCGGCCAATGGTGTCCCCCACAAAGTTACATTCTGAAATAAAAGCACGTGCTCCCACGCGTGCCCTGGATTTCCCGCACGTGCGGATTTCGTCCCGCACGTGCGGCAATTCCCTGTTTTAGCTCAACTTCAAATAAGCATATCTCTCTCATCCGGACTCCGTTTTAAGTGATTCTTAAGCCTAAATTCAAGCCCTAGAAGTCTAGTTTCTAATGGTGGTGGTCTCACTCCCAAATTAAAAGTACACAAATAGATATGCTCAAATTAGTGAGGGTTGTTCACTTTCTGTCCAACCGTTTCATGCCATTTTCTCTCCTAACCCAGTTTCCTTTCATTTCTTCCTATTTTCCTTGATATGAATTATGACCCATTGAAGACCTATGAGTGTAGAACCAACATAACTAACTGATTAAAGAGCAAAATAAGTGATTAAGGCTGAAATGTACATCATTGAGGCCGTTAATTAGAATCTTTTAACTTCATTTGCTGGTCAAACTGTATACGTTATGTGTGTTGAATGCCAATCAGGTTGTACATAGTCGGAGCATAAAATGGGCAAAAAGACAGAATTTGGAGAGAGTTGACTTTCCCGCACGTGCATTGACTTTTCCGCACGTACGTTGACTTTTTCTGGGAAAGTCAACCCGACGTTTTAAACCTGTTTAGAAGGGATCAGAAGTATAAAAAAGAAAAGAAAAGGCTGGATTAGGGTTCTGAACTTGTTTTTGACCTAAAGAGAGAGGCTAGAGTTTGGAAGGGAAGAGAAACTAAAAGCTCCAAAGATGTCTCCCTTGGTGGTTCCTTCTCTATCTACCTCCTTCCACTCCTCTATGAGTGGCTAGTCTCATTTTCTAGGGTTTTGATGAAACCCTAGCCATGTAATTATTTTGTTTTCTTTTTGATTTTTAATTATGTAAAGGTTTGAACATTTGTATGGTGATTTAGAAGTCTCTTTTATATATTTTTCATTATTTCTTCGAATATTTGACTTTTTGTGATTGCTGAATGTTATCCATACATGAGTTTTCTATTCCTTCACATTCAAGGTATGAGACGAACCATGCTACGAGGAACGAGTCGTATCACTACCTTAGTTTAGGGTGAACGATTCGTATTACTTGAGATGGTTCGTGCTCTTACATTGAATGTGATGATCTTCTTGTTAAATGCTTTGAGCTTGTAGTTGCGAAGCATTAATCCGTTCAAACCATAGCATAATTGATTTCAATTGGAAACCCTAATTACGTGGCTAGTGGTGAACTCTTTGCCCTAGTTTTTCCCCCAATTCAGTAAACCCAATTTCATTTATTATTGATAATTTAATTCTTTAGTTTAATTTATTTGTTATTAATTTAGGCTATGAACAATCAATCTTTTTATCAAAATTAATTTAGGAATTTAACAATTAAATTAGTTTAATTTCACAATTGTCCCTGTGGATTGATACCTAGACTTGCCATTATTCTGATAGAATTTGGTATAGTTTAGTGATTATTTTTGGTGTGCTCAACGACCCATCAAATTTTGGCGCCGTTGCCGGGGACTTCTGGCGAAATTAGTTAATTTAAAGTTACATTCTTATTTTAATTTTTAGTTTAGGATTTTATGCTTTTGTGTTGCTAAGTGTGCAGAGCGTTTGAAATTGGAGCTATCATTGAAGTGCAAGCGGAGCGCAGCCGAGCTTTAAAAAAAAATCACAGCACTAAAGTGAATAAATAGAAGCAAACACTCATAAGCAAAGCACCAAAGTGCTAAAATGAAGGTCAACGCTCAAACAGAGATTGGAGACAACTTCTACACGTCAAGCATCCGCAAGACGAGTAAAGCGTTTTCGTTGAACTGCTGTGAGTATTTATCCTTTAGCATTCTGCTTTCATAACTTAGTGCACAGAGTCGAACTTTTTGTGTGTGTGTGGGTAATGTATGCACGGGCGCCGTTCTTGTCGCCCTGAATTGTGGAGTTTGGACTTTGAACTAGAAACGAATCTTAGGAGACTTAGGGTTTCTGCCCGTGTTCCTAGGCTTGAGTATTCATATTCATACATTGAGCCATTAGAGATGGCAGATCCTAATGTCCCGAATGTGCCTAACCAGACCCTTAAGGATTATTTTACACCCACTGCATATACATCACCATCATGCATCCAACTACCTAACACCACTACTGCTTATTATGAGATTAAGTCCAGCACCATACAAATGCTCCCATCATTCCATGGACTAACTCATGATGATCCTTATAAGCATTTGAATGAATTTCTGGAAATTTGCTCGACAGTGAGGATCCAGAATTTCACAAATGAGGCCTTAATGTTGTGATTGTTTCCATTCTCGTTAAAGGATAAAGCCAAACACTGGCTAAATTCTTTACCTGCTAATTCAATCACAACTTGGGACCAATTACAGCAACGATTTTTGGAGAAGCACTTTCCCATAGGTAAAACCAACCAACTTAGGCAAGCCATCACAAACTTTGCTCAAATAGATGGCGAGCAATTCCATGAGACGTGGGAAAGACTTCAAGACCTTCTCCAACAGGGTCCCCACCACCAAGTGCCTGATTGGCAACTTGTTCAAACATTTTATTATGGCTTAACTGAGCCGCACCGCCAAATGATGGATTTTTCCTGTGGTGGGACATTCATGTCTAAAAATGATGCCGAGGCATGGCAATTGTTTGAGAACCTAAGTAATAATTACCTTCACCATGCCTCCGCAGCTCGGCAAGTCCGGTAACCAGTAGTTGGAGCCCCGAAAAGAGGGGGCATTTATGAGGTCGGGCAAAACCTAGAGTTAGCCCAACAAGTAGAGGCACTGTCTCGCAAGATGGACCAATTATTAGCTACGGGACATGCCCCTACCCAACAAGATCAGCCTCAATTTCATGAGGCATGTGTCATTTGTGCGAGCCCTGCTCATGACTTGAGTGAGTGCCCTTCGGCATCACAATTTCCGGAGTTAGTCCAAGAGCATGTGAATGCGGCTCAAGGATTCTCCAACCCGGGTAATGATCCATACTCCAACACATACAATTCGGGATGGAAAAATCACCCTAATTTCTCAGGGAGACCCCCTTCACAAGGCACTTCTTACAATCCTCCACTACCAAGGTAGAATTTCAATAATTTTGCCAACCAATCATTTTACCGACCACCACAACCTTATAGACCCCCACAACCGTACCAGCAACCACAACCCCCGCCTGTTCCTCAGGGCAACTCTGCCTTTGAGACTCAGGTGTTGGAAGTTCTCTCAGAACTTAAGGGGTTAGCACCCGTAGTTCACTCCCACACTTACTCTATTGCCAAGCTAGAGACCCAATTGGGTCAAATGGCTAACAACATAAATCGGAGAAAGGAGGGAAAATTACCAAGTCGAACTGTGGCCAACCCTAAGGGACAATACGGGGCAGAGAGTTCGGGTGGGAATGGGAAGCAACATGAGCAAGTGCAGGTGGTGGTTGCTTTGAGAAGTGGTAGGGAGTTAGAGCCTCAATCAGTTGTGTCTGATGCAACTAGAGTTAGGAAGGGTGACTACGGTGGTACACCTAATGAGAGCAAGGGTGTGGGGGAAACACTTAAGAGGGATGACTTAGTCCCTAACACTTCACATGAGCCCAAGGCACCATACGTGCCTAGGCACCCTTTCCCCAGTGCCTTGACACACCGTCCCCTTTTAATAAGAAAGCGGCATCTATGGAAGCAATGATGGAGGTCTTTAAACAGGTAAAAATCAACCTCCCCCTGTTGGAGGCGATTAAGCAAGTACCATCATATGCCAAATTTCTGAAGGACCTTTGTACGCAAAAGCGTAAATCTAGGACACATGTGTCCCAAAAGGTCTTACTCACGGAGCAAGTAAGCTCCATCTTGTTGAATGACACACCTCCAAAGCTTAAGGACCCAGGTGCCCCAACCATTGCATGTATTATAGGGGACCATTTCATTGATAGGGCCTTATTAGATTTAGGGGCTAGTGTCAATTTGTTGTCGTACTCTGTGTACGAGGAATTTGTGCTTGGCGAGTTGAAGCCCACTACTGTCACTCTTCAATTAGCTGACCGGTCCCTCAAAGTGTCACGTGGCATGATTGAGGATGTGCTAGTGAAGGTCGATAGGTTTTACTTTCCTGTTGAGTTTTTGGTTTTAGATATGGAACCGGTAGCCAGTTCTAGAAAACAAATCCCGATGATCTTGGGTCGACCTTTCTTGGCTACGGCCAATGCATGCATTAATTGTCATACCGGGGTGATGGAAGTTTCATTTGGTAACATGCAAGTGAAACTTAATGTTTTCCAAACATCCTAACAACCTCATGAGAGAGAGGAGTGCTTATTAGTAGATGTTATGGAAGAGATTGTGGAGGAGGCTTTGCCTTCCATTCTTGTAGAGGACCCTTTAGAGGCTTGTCTAGCTCATTTTGGGTTTGAAAATTTTGATATTGATGGGTCAGTTGAGGAGGTGAATTTCTTGCTTAATTCTTCTTCTACACTGGATTTTCCTCCATGGAAAGCCCGGTTTGAGTCACTTCCTCCTCTGTCGAGAGAGCCTGCCATACCATCTTTGGTCACACCACCTACACTTGAGTTGAAGTCACTCTCGGCCACACTCAAGTATGCATTTTTAGGGCCCCAAGATAGTTTACCGTAATCATTGCATCTGACTTGACTGTAGAGCAGGAAAGTCAGTTAATGAGTGTTCTCGTGGCACATCGGAGTGCTATAGGGTGGTCAGTGGCTGATTTGAAAGGGATAGATCCCTCCGTGTGCATGCATTATATACACCTAGAGGAGGACACCAAACCTTCTCACGAAATGCAACGGAGATTGAATCCTAATATGAAAGAGGTTGTGAAAAAGGAGGTACTGAAATTGTTGGATGCGGGTATCATATACCCCATCTCAGATAGCAAGTGGGTGAGTCCCACACAAGTGGTACCCAAGAAATCAGGCATCACCGTTGTTGAGAATGAGAGAGGGGAGTCAGTCCTCACACGAACCACTACTGGGTGGCGACTATGCATTGATTATAGGAGACTGAATTCCTCGACCAGGAAAGATCATTTTCCTTTACCTTTCATTGACCAAATCCTAGAGCGGTTAGCGGGGCAGGGTTTCTATTGTTTTCTTGATGGCTACTCGGGGTATAATCAAGTCCCGGTGTACTCCGCTGACCAGGAAAAGACCACATTCACATGCCCTTTTGGCACTTATAGGCGCATGCCCTTTGGGCTATGTAATGCACCGGCGACCGTTCAACGGTGTATGATGGCTATTTTCTCCGATATGGTGGAGAAATTCTTAAAGGTTTTTATGGATGACTTTTCGGTGTTTGGACCGTCATTTAAGGAATGCCTTAGAAACTTGACTAGAGTGTTAGAACGATGTACTAAGGCAAACCTAATCTTGAGTTGAGAAAATAGCCATTTTATGGTTCGTGAGGGTATAGTGTTGAGACACATTGTGTCCCCTCGAGGTATAGAGGTTGACAAGGCTAAAGTTGACCTCATTGTAGGCCTTCCTCCACCCAATTCCGTGCATCAAATTATGTCTTTCTTAGGGCATGTAGGTTTTTACAGTAGGTTCATCAAAGACTTTAGTAAGCTATCATGTCTTTTATGTAGTTTACTGGTTTAGGACGCGCCTTTTGTCTTTGATGAGGCATGCTTAAAGGCATTTGAAACACTGAGAATCGCCTTGACCACTGCCCCAATCATGAAATCACCAGATTGGTCGCTTCCATTTGAAATCATGTGTGATGCCTCCGATTATGCTGTCGCGGCTGTGTTGGGCCAAAGGGTCAATAAGGCACCATTTGCTATATACTATGCTAGTCGCACTCTCTCGGATGCACAATTGAATTACACTACCACCGAGAAAGAGTTGCTAACTGTGGTCTTTGCCTTAGACAAATTCCGGTCTAATCTCCTAGGTTCCAAGGTCATAGTTTTCACTGATCATGCCGCTTTGTGGTATTTACTATCTACGAAAGAGACCAAACCTAGGTTGATTAGATGGATTTTGTTGCTTCAGGAATTTGACCTAGAGATCCGTGATAAGAAAGGATCCGAGCATGTGGTGGCGGATCATCTCTCCTGAATCCTTGTTGAGTATACTAGTGACCCTCTTATTTTGCATGATTCGTTTCCGGACAAACAACTCTTTGAGCTGTCACAAGTGAGCCCCCCGTGGTTTGCACATGTTGTGAATTACTTGGCCATTGGGAAAATTCCGCAGAATTGGTCTAAGCAAGACAAAGACCGATATCGCAGGTCAGGTATTACTTTTGGGAGGATCCGGAGTTGTTTAAATATTGCTCCGACCAAGTGATCCGACGGTGTGTGCCGGAGAGTGAGGTGCATAACATTCTTACATTTTGTCATTCTTCTGCATGTGGCGGTCATTTTAGTGGGCATAAAACGACCGCCAAGATTTTACAAAGCGGGTTTTATTGGCCCACAATTTTTAAAGATGTCCATCAATTTTGTAGAACTTGTTTGCGCTGTCAGCAAATGGGTTCGATGTCGTGGCGGGACATGATGCCAATGTCCCCTATTCTTGTGGTAGAAATATTTGATGTTTGAGGGATTGATTTTATGGGCCCTTTCCCGTCATCGTTCGGGTTTGAGTACATTCTCTTGGCAGTAGATTATGTGTCTAAGTGGGTGGAGGCAATAGCTACCCGAACAAACGATCATAGAGTGGTAATCAAGTTTTTGCATGAAAACATCTTTAGTCGTTTTGGGTTTCCTAGAGCCATAATAAGTGATCAGGGTACACATTTTTGTAACCGGTTCTTTGAGTCGGTAGTTAAGAAATACTCTATCACTCATAAAGTTGACACTCCATACCACCCTCAAACTAGTTGCCAAATGGAAGTCTCAAATAGGGAGGTAAAGCACATAATTGAGAAAACGGTGAGGCCAGATAGGAAAGATTGGTCACAACGGTTAATTGATGCATTATGGGCTTACTGTACTGCTTATAAGACACCCATTGGGATGTCACCATATAGAACGGTGTTCGGCAAAGCTTGCCATCTCCCAGTTGAACTTGAGCACCGAGCATTGTGGGCTCTAAAGAAGTTTAACTTCGATATGGCCGCGGTGGGGCTCAACCGAAAATTGTAACTTAATGAGCTGGAGGAAATCCAGAATGATGCATATGAGAGTTCGAGAGTTTTTAAAGCTCGGACTAAAGAATTCCATGACAAGCACATTAATAGAAAATCCTTTGAACCCGGCCAAAAAGTGTGGCTTTTTAATTCAAAATTGAGACTCTTTCCGGTTAAGCTAAGATCAAGATGGGATGGCCCCTTTGAGGTTGTTGAGGCATTTATTCATGGCGCCGTTGAGGTGCGAGATCCAAAAACTGGCCACACTTTCAAAGTGAATGGCCAAAGATTGAAACCATATATAGAGGGGATTGGGAATGGGGATATGATTGAGTCCATTACTTTGATGGACCCATTTTACTATGATTGGTAGATTGATTTCTTGTTCTCTTTTCCTTCTCTTCTATGCTATTCTGTTTTTCTTTGTTCTCGTTATGCTTTACTTGCGTCTAGGAGACTTTAAATCCTCTAAAGGTGTAATTCCTTTGGTGTTTGTCATGCCCGAACGGCATCTGACGGTCTGGTATAGCCACCTAACCGTGTTTGTAGTGAGTTCCTAGGAGACCAACTGAGACGGTGGAAACTAGAGTTCGAATGGCAAAGCCTAGAACACAAAGGTTTGGGATTTCTGAGACTAGAGTCTGGTTTAAATACCCAGGGGTGTGGAGATTGCTTCAAAACTACCTCGGCTTGAACTCTGAATGGCAGCCCCATAGGTTGAGGTGGCTTTACACGCCTCGATTCTGGATACCGAATCAACCTAGTCTGTCACCCTGTTGGAGAATAGGGAAAGTTACAAACACAATTTGGGAGAAAAGTAGTACCCATGGTTTTCACGTGAAGATTATACCTTTAGTAGGCATTCCGTTATTTTCTTATGTGCTATATTTATTTCGGATGTCAATTGAAGGTAGAAATGGTTAAGTATACTTTGAGTTGTACTAGCCCGAAGGCTATAAACTACGCTGGGTTTTATTACCTAAGGGATTCTGAAGTGGCAACTTTATGCCATAACTCTGGTGCCTTTTGTTAGGTGCTGAGAGTTAGTTTTCCATTTTCTTGAAGCATGTAAACTTGCGAGTGCTTCTTGTTTTTGTTAAACTATGCTGTTGCAATGTAGTAGAAAAAGGTCATTGCATGCGTGTGGGTGGAAGGGACCCTCCCTAGCCTGGGTAAGACCTTGATTTCTGCTTTGTGGTTTATGGGGAATCAGGTATTCAACCACATTTAAAATGCTTATAATTTTGTTTAAAAAAAAAAGAGGGGGGGGGGCCGAATATATATATATATATATAAATTTGTGTTGTACTTGTTGCAAAAAAAAAAAAAATAATAATAATAATTTTCCGCACGTGCGGCCCTGTTCACGCACGTGCGGCAAAATGTGGGAAATCCAATGTTGCAAACTGCTTAATAAGCTGATGCGGAGTGGCGTGCGTTGACCAAGCCGGATGTGCGGCTTGACTCCCGCACGTACGGGACGACGATTTTCCAACAAGAAAAAAAAGAAAAAAATAGCGATGGAGGAGAAAAATCGCCGCACATGCGGCCTGGGCCCCGCACGTGCGGGAAAGTGTGAATTTGTGAGTTTGCACACTGCTTAATAAGCAGGTGCAAGGGCCAAGTGCGGAAAAAAATTTGAAAAAAAAATAAAAAATGTTTGGTTTTGTTTTACTTATTTATTTTTTATTTTTTTATTTTTTTTGTCTTTCATTTCATCTTTTATTTTATTGGAGTAAATAAATTTTAAATAAATAAATAAATAATTTTTAAATAAATAAATAAATATACAATTATTTTATTTATAATTTTTTTTATATATATACATATTTACAAAAAAAAAAACGTATTTTTTTAAATTTTTTTATTTCCTATTTTCTATTTTCGTAAAAAAAAAAAAAAAAAAAAAAGCACACACAACCTTATCTATCACTCTCTCTCTCTCTCAATCACTCTCACTCTCAGATTTCACTCTTTCTCCCTACCTTATCTATATCACTCTCCTCTCTCAACCCCACAACCCACAAAAATCCACAAACTCACCTTCTTCTCTTTTCTTCTTCTTTCTTCTTCCTCACCACCATCATCTCACCGCCGGCATCACTTCCCTCTCCGTCCGACGAATCTCCGACAAATCTCCATTTTTTTTCCCTCTTTCTCCAATTTTTTTTAAGGTAAATTTTCCTTTTGTGTAGATTTGTGGGTGTAGGAATATATTTGTGGAGTTTTTGTTTTTGTTTTTGGTGTACTGTTGATCTATGATCCAAGTCATAAAAAAAAAAACAAAACAAAACTCATAAGTGATTTACTTTTTTATTTTATTTTATTTTTTTTAGTTGTTTATTCTTTCTCTTATGTTATTTTATTTTTTTTTATGTGTGCTTCTTTCGTTGTAGTTAATTTCAGCCTTGTTTATTATTTTGTTCAAAAAAAAAAAAAAAAAAACCAAAATCAGAACAAAAACCTGCGCAGAAAGAAGATGAAAGCTGCACGTGCGGCCTTCTCTGGCGCACGTGCTGTCACGACCCACTCTCCGTACCCAAGGGTTAAGCATCGTGATGGCCAGTAACTAAAGTTACCTACGGCCAATTCATAAACAAATTAATAAACGCAAGCGGAAGAAATATTTGAGTAAGGGTACCAAAATAATCATTGGAGCTTCTATTTTTATTACAAAATATATTGACAAAAAAGGCCGATATTTACATATAAATAATATCATAAAAGTGTTGTGTGTGTCTATTCCGCAGCCCCGCGTCTAAGACTTTACAGAAGCTATTTCTGAATTGCATGTTTCCTGAAAATTGGTAAAAAATTATAAGCACGTGGCAGAGTGAGAAATATTATACCAAGAGTATAAGGGACATGAAATAACCATGGATAGTTATTTAGGCCAAAACATTTACAGATAACTTAGTCGGATCAAATAATCCTTTAAGTAGCAAAACTGAGATTATTTTCATAAATCATTTAAATGTCAGAAACTGAAATACAGAAACTATGTACATATATCATCATAACCACGGTACTGAACAGAACAGAACAGAACAGAGCAGAGGTCACAAAAGTGACAGTCAAAACAGAGGTACAGATTCAAAAGGTGGTTCGTACGGATTCTAGAGATGGCTCCCACAATAGTGTAGCACTTAGTTCCGCACAGAACAGAGGTACAGATTCAAGAGGTGGCTCGTGCGGATTCTAGAGGTGGCTCCCACAACAGTATAGCACTTAGCTCCGCACAGCACTTTGGTCCGCACAGAACAGAGGTCAATGGATCAGAGGACCACAAAGTGGTCAAACAGAGACCAATAGTTATTTAAGTCCCCCAAGACGTAGGACTCCCGTGATGGTACTTACCAAACATAATTGTTTATAAGATCATAGTCAAATATTCTTTAAAATGTAAACAGACATATCCATGGGTTTCCTTTTAAGCAAATAGGGTTCAGAAGATAAACCACGTAACTGAAACCTTTATAAAACATAACTTTTATTAAAAATATAACTTTTATAAAACAGATTTTGGTAAATTAAAACATACGTAAAATATATTTTGGTGACTCAAAATATAATATAACTCACCTTAACTTTAATACTTTATTCTTTCTTTCCACTATCAAAAACTCTTTCAACTTCCTTATCTTTTTTTTCCTTTTTCTTCTCTTTTCTTTCTTCTTTCTTTTCTTTTCTTTTCTTTTCTTCTTTTCTTTCCTCTGCTCTACAGTTAACGTCTCCACTTTTTATAGGGAGGAGAGACAAGTACGTGGCCTCCACGTGGTTCAGACGTCACTTTCGTTCAGATTTAACTCATAATTATATAGATTTGTTTTTATTCTTAATAGATATTTAAGATAATTATCTTTTGACCTAATATTTTGATATAATTATATAAATTAATTAATTTCTAATTAAATTACACTTTATCATATATCAACAAAAAATAAATTATTTATTTTACTACCACACCCATTATTATTATTATTATTATTATTATTATTTATATTTTGACCCCTAAACTTATACTAATTATATTATTTTACAAAATTACACATAATAATATACAATAAATTATATATTTTCCGAACTGAGATTAAATAATATTAGTATAAATTCTGTAGAATAATTAAAAATTTGGGTTGTTACACGTGCAGTCCAGTCCAGTCCAAACCAAAAAAAATAAAAATAAATAAATAAAATAAAAAAAAATTCTCAGAAATAAAGTTGCTAACAATAATCCTAATTTAGTTTTTTTTATTTGCTATATTTGTTTAGTTTAAATTGTTTCGTTACTGATTCTCATTAGTTTAATTAGTTTGTGGATTGTTTTATTTTTATTTTTATTTTTAATTTAATTTGTTTAGTTAGTGTTGTTATTTTTATTTTTTTTCTATTCTATAATGTAATTGTTCATTTAATTATTACGTAGTTTAGTTTTTATTTTATTTTATTTTATTTTCTTCTCTTCTATTAATTAAAAAAATAAAAAATAAAAATAATAAATAAATAAATAAATTGTTTAGTTTAGGTTATTGTCTTCTATACTTTAGTCTCTTTTATAGTGTAGTTTAGTTTAGTTTCTTTTATAGTTTAGTTAATTTAATTTAATATCATTTTTATTCATTTATTTAATTAATTTCGTTTTTATATATTTAAAAAAAAAATTGGTGGGAATTGCATGTGGTACATTAATGGGCAAACTTATGCTTTCATATTTTATTTGATTCTCATGCTAGTTTCACGGGTATATGTATTTATTGTTGGTGTGCGCAGGATATGAGTCGACGTGTATCTGCTCAGGCCTCCAAAAAGGCCAGGGGTTCCTTCTCTTTGGCGCCATCGCTACCACCGTCACCACCATCCTCGCCACCACCACCGGGTGACTTGCCACGGTCGGAGTGGGCTTCCCGCCCGCTTCATAAGCTCATGCAGTTTAACATTCCATTTTTTTAGCATGACGCGAACACTACTTGGGCCGTTGAGCAGCTCCGACTCCAGCAGCAGTTGGGCATTTGCACTGTGTCAGCGCCCACTTATCCTCGTCTGGTACGACTCTTCTACCAGAACCTATATGAGTCACTCACTGAGGATGGACTGCTCTCTACCATTGATGATCATACTGTCCACATCACCTCATCCATGATTGCCATAGTGTTAGGGTTTTTCGCCAAGCCAGAATATCAACCTTTCCCAAAAGTTGAGGATCGACAGCCCATACATAGCCTCATCCAACAATACTTCCTGGGGACCCAAGGTGACACATGCTTGTAGCGGAGCAAGCTGCCTAGCCGCTTGCTATTCATTGATTCCGTGATCTATAAGAATGTCCTTCCACTTGGGCATCGAGCTGTGCATCGTTTAAAGTTTGTTCGGGTTTTACACGGGTATCAGTATGGCTATCAGGTCCTGCTTGCGCATATCATCTGGATGCATTTGTGAAAATTTCTACAAGAGGCAGTTCGACCTGATCCTATGCAGAACCTGACTTGGCCACTGCCATTTGCCAATTTATTGACACTTGTGTTTGAGCTGAACCACCTCCCTATTGCTGAGGATGAGGAGATTGATAGAGGGTATCCGACTTTCGTCCGGCGGGAATGGCAGCATAGCATATCTCACATCCCGCAACTAGTTGGTGCCTTAGTTGATGAGGCCCAAGACCCCGTACATGACCATCCAGCTCATCTTGTTCCCCTCGTGCCTCCCCAAGGGACCCCACTCCACATGACTCGCGAGGAGTACTTACAGTTTCAGCATTTTGTGGATCAGGTCCATAGTACTTTTCGTGATCACCACCAGAGTCTCATGGAGTTGCGTACGGATTTTTAGGCGCACCGAGACTATTCTCAGGCGACCTTCGACCAGCTACACGCCGACAACCTCGACATCCAGCAACAAGTTCAGGATGATGCCTTTGAGACGTGCTCTTTGATGCACGCCTTATTTGCCCAGCATTTCCCGCCCCCACCACCACCGGCTTCCCCGTAGTACTCGACTGTATATTGCTTTGTCTTTTTTATTTTTATTTTTCTTTTTAGTTCTTTCTTTTCTTTCAAAAAAAAAAATTTGAAGTGTGTATATGTTACTCTCTGCCTACCTGGATGTGCACCTACAATTTTGGTAATATTCTCTCATTTCTCTTTACTTTTCCATTGAGGACAATGTCATATTCAAGTTGGGGAATGAGGGTTATATTTTCTTTTGTGCATTTCTATTTGGCTTATAATTCATGCTTATACCTATTTCACTTGATTGCATTACTTCACTTGATGTGACTTTTTGCTAGTAGGGTGATGATATTTGCATATGTTTATTGGAGAGCATAGTAGACTTATATGAAAAGGGTTTATTGGATAGATACTTGCATGCCATGTTTGCACGAGGAGAGTTGTCTGTGTTTGTGGTATTAGTACACTTGTCATAAGTATGCCTTAATTCACATGAACACACTATCATAGCGGTGATCTTTTTATTATAATCCCTGGTATACATCATTGATAATAGCTAGAGTTGCAGAAAAGAATAAATGAGGAGCCAAGATTCTTAATAAAAAAAAAAGGAAGCACACTTGACTTGTTTGGGTTCGTAGCCTTTTTAACTCGAGTTATTAAGCCCGTAGGGGTGTCTCTACACCTAATGCCATAAAACAATCTGGTTTGGGAGTCATTGGCCCAAAACTTGCTACATGGGTTGATTAGAAAGCTTAATGGATCAGGACATTGCACAGTCATCAAAAAAAAAAAAACTTTTGAGAATCTTAGCTGCAGCAGGTTAGTTTTTCTGTATATGTTAGGTGTTATTATAAGTTACACTGGGCTATTATAGTGGACAGTTAACTGATATGGAGATTGCACTTTACACCAAGGGTACTCATGACTTGTCTACTAGCATGCACAAGTACAAGGAACTTTACTTTTGTATTAACTGAATTGTGGTTTTGACTCAATAGGTTACTTCATGCTTGTCCACTGTGCCTTTAATGACTCATTATGTCTCAATATCACACTGTAGTGGCACATAAGTTGATTGTTAGATGAAGTAGTGTGGTCAATTGTTGTTGAGTATACATGAATATGTTAATGTTTGTGGGTATCATTTCTAGAAACCCTCACGAGACTTTACTCGTCCACTTGTGGTAACTTTGTGGTTTAAAGGCTTGTTGCATATGCTAAATGCAACCGTTCTCCCATGAAAGAGGAACTAACTAGATTTTGTTTGATTTGATTTTATTTTTATTACTTCTTGAGGACTAGCAAGTAGTAAGTTGGGGGATGTGATTAAGGCCAAAATGTACATCATTGAGGCTGTTAATTAGAATCTTTTAACTTCACTTGCTGGTCAAACTGTATACTTTATGTGTGTTAAATGTCAATCAGGTTGTACATAGTCGGAGCATAAAATGGGCAAAAAGGCAGAATTTGGAGAGAGTTGACTTTCTCGCACGCGCGTTGACTTTTCCGCACGTGCGTTGACTTTTTCTGAGAAAGTCAACTCGACGTTTTAAACCTGTTTGGAAGGGATCAGAAGTATAAAAAGGAAAGGAAAAGGCTGGATTAGGGTTCTGAACTTATTTTGACCTAAAGAGAGAGGCTAAGGTTTGGAAGGGAAGAGAAACTAAAAGCTTCAAGGATGTCTCCCATGGTGGTTCCTTCTTCATCTACCTCATTCCACTCCTCCATGAGTGGCTAGTCTCATTTTCTAGGGTTTTGATGAAACCCTAGCCATGTAACTATTTTGTTTTCTTTTTAATTTTTAATTATGTAAAGGTTTGAACATTTGTATGGTGATTTAGAAGTTTCTTTTATATATTTTTCATTATTTCTTCGAATATTTGACTTTTTATGATTGTTGAATGTTATCCATACATGAGTTTTCTATTCCTTCACATTCAAGGTATGAGACGAACCATGCTACGAGGAAAGAGTCGTATCACTACCTTAGTTTAGAGTGAACGATTCGTGTTACTTGAGATGGTTCGTGCTCGTACATTGAATGTGATGATCTTCTTGTTAAATGCTTTGAGCTTGTAGTTGCGAAGCATTAATTCGTTCAAACCATAGCATAATTGATTTTAATTGGAAACCCTAATTATGTGGCTAGTGGTGGACTCTTTGCCCTAGTTTTTCCCCCAATTCAGTAAACCCAATTTCATTTATTATTGATAATTTAATTCTTTAGTTTAATTTATTTGTTATTAATTTAGGCTATGAACAATCAATCTTTTTATCTAAATTAATTTAGGAATTTAACAATTAAATTAGTTTAATTTCACAATTGTCCCTGTGGATCGATACCTGGACTTGCCATTATTCTGATAGAATTTGGTATAGCTTAGTGATTATTTTTGGTGTGTTCAACTACCCATCAGTAAGGGATCGATTATATTCATATATTGCACTATGTGCATTGTAGTTGTAGATCAAGACGAGGACATTGTCCCACTGCTACCAGGAGTCCATCACTGTGAGTAATAGGGTAGTAAAGATATGTTTTTCATTATCTAATTTGATTTATGTATGACATGATTCTCTAAATATTGTATTTTGTCAAGATGTACAAGAATCCAAGAAATGCGAAATGAATTATGAACAAGAAACGTGAATTATTTATAATATGATATAGTGGGCCCAAGGACGTTCTATTTATCTATTCCACTTATGTTTTGGCACGATATGAATTGTTCGGTCTTTAAGACCTATTGATTTTTGGTATGGAACAAAGTGTTTTACGGAACCAAGTGCTACAGTGGGAGTCACCTCTAGAATCCGTACAAGTCACCTCTTGGATCCATACATACATAAATTGGGCCTAAGGAGAGGTGGAGACATGTCGATTTTCCATCTACTCCATGATCAGATACAATGATATGATATGATACGTTTGGACCAAAGGTCGTTTTGATATATGATTGGGCCCGAGGCCGTTTTTTTATACATGGACCCGAGGTCGTTCAGAACATATGATATGGATACGAAGGTTTTGACATCGCTATATGACTCATGTTATGATGTGTTATTTTATATGCATGAATGGATGTCCTATTTTAAAATGTGCTTCTAACCTTTTGTATAAGTGGGCATATCACGTACCACGTAAAATGTTTTGTAATAGTTCAATTATATATTCCATTCGAAAAGGTATGGATTATGATACGATAAATGTTTGTTTTGAAAAGATTTATGATACGTTTCTAAATTGTGAAATATGTTTTCCTAATGTTAAGGACACCATTCATTAACCTCTATACTTTAATATTACCCAATGGGCGTTAGCTCACCCCTTTATTTTATATATATATATGTAGGTGAGCCATCAGGGACCACATTAGAGTTGTATCAAGGTCCGTATCTTTGTCAAGCCGCTCGGGTTACGCCTCTGTGTCGAGGCTTTAACTTTGTATTGGAGAATTATGTATTTTATTGAATCTTATGTATTTGTGTGTGAGATCTATATAAGTTCTGTGATTATGTATATATATGGAAAGTGTATTTAAATGCTTAAATTAATCTAAGTCTTCATGTATGCACAAACTCAATGGACGTTATCTTTATGTTGGTATTTGCTTCCGCTTAAGGCCCCGTATTTGTATAAATATTCATGAAATTTTGTTTTGAGGCCGATGTACAGGCCAGTCATGGACCAAACTTTTAGGGGCAGGTTTGGGTCGTGGTAGTTGACAACGAATCTTCGTAGAGACTAAGTCATTAAGCATGAATCTCTAGTTCATGTGTTGAATAACCATCAACTATTTGAAACAACTCTCAAATGAAAGAAAGTAGTAGCAAGTTAATTCTTAAAATGAGGTTATTACCATGGAAATTAAGCAAAGAAACGCTAAGAACAAGATGATGCAAGCTATATACAAGGACTAATGCTACAACAAATGAACTAATCAAAAATCGAAATGGGTAGGTGTTTGTGGGGTGCTTTGTACTAATGCTACTAACCGTCTGTTTGTTCTCCGTCGAGTAACTGGAGGAAGCGAGACTAGCACGGGCTGACCACCAACAAGGTCTCGAGCTTTCACTACTACAAAATCATGAATAGATCACACTTTTTTTGTGTGATGGATGCTATTTAATCACACTTTTTAAGTTTTATTAAAGTGTGATCTTTAGGAGTGTGATTAAAAAGGGCCATTTTTAATCACACCTTTTAAGTGTGATTAATAATATTTAAATCACACCTTTTAGGTGTGATTAAAAATGATTTCATCACACCTTTTAAGTGTGATTAATAACATTTAAGGTGTGATTAAAAATTATTCCATCACACTTTTTAATTGTGATTAATAACATTTAGATTACACTTTTTAAGTGTGATTAAAAATGATTTCATCACACCTTTTAAGTGTGATTAATAACATTTAAGGTGTGATTAAAAATGATTCCATCACACTTTTTAAGTGTGATTAATAACATTTAGATCACACCTTTTAGGTGTGATTAAAAATGATTCCATCACACTTTTTAAGTGTGATTAATAACTAATAAAATATGTGATAATAAATATTTAGATCACAGATTTTAAGTGTAATTAATATCTAATAAAACATATGATTAATAATGAGATCACACTTTTGTATGCTTTCAAATGCAATACACACTATATATTATATTTTGAATCACCCATATATTGAATGGAATAACGTCATATATTTCATAAATGAAAATTAAATGTTCAAAAGTATATACAAAGGAATTAATAAAAAGTTTTTAACTATGATTACATATATTAAAAATGAAAAAAACTTGAAAAAACTAAGTTCTTGAATTCTTCGACCATATTTTGCATCTCTCTAGGAAATTTCTGACCTGAAAAAATAAAACATAAATTTATTAAAAAATCGCTAGAAGTATATGAATAAACTTACTATTTTTGTAAAGACTATTCTTGTCTTACAAAAAATAAAATCAGACGTTTTCTCATCACACTGACTATTCATCTCCTGTATCAATAGAAAAAGAATAACAACTTTGATTGTGACAAGCATAAAATGTTTAGATTACCATATAGATATGATATATACATAGACACTAATACAAAATCATAAATAGATCACATTTTGTTTTACATTGCCTGCTTCTTAAATATTAATAATCAACAAAATTTATTATCCAATCATCACCTATAATAAGATTATGCTGAAATTTCTTTCTTTGCTCAATGGTTATCCTCTTAGCAATTCAACAAAGCTCACATCATTTCCCAAAGTCATGAATCATGAAATAACTCTCTGTCAGTTTCTTATTTTCAATTGAAAAAAATTGGAAAACAAATATATCATCTGGTAACATGCAGGATGTTTAAAGATAAGTGGCCCAACCACCAAATAACTCGGTCAAATGACATAGCATATTGCAGCCAATATATGATGTCCATTTAAAGAAAAATAAAAATGCAGGAACAAGATTTTAGCCCACATAAGTCGAGTCAACCTACTTGAAGCTGCCCAGACGAAAGAAAGAAGTCTGTCAGAAAAATCATGCTTACAGTATCTGCACAAATAAAGAAATAATAACAGGTTTACATAACAAGGTCCCCAGATTAAAGAAACAACCCTCAAAAGAGTCAAATAGAGTGTACCCACTGTGCATAACTGATAAATAAATCACGTGCCAGTGTTTAGGCCTGTATCATTCCAAATAACTCCAACGATGGCCTCTATGTTTAACAAATGTATGTGGAAAAGACAAATAAATCATAACCCAAGAAAGTGACATTTGTTTGCACTCCACAAATGTTAATGGATTCATCTATTAAAGTATATTAAGGCATACAAATTACTTAAAATAAGTATATATCACAAGTGATACCTTCTGCCGGATATTAAATAAGACAAGATAAACAAGGTCGGTATCACCACTTTCAGTTGCCTTTGTCAGAGCTGTATCCTCCTCCCCAATGCTTAGTAGTAGAGGAACCTGAGACAACGATCAAAATCTCTTACAAAATGACTAAAGCCATCATTCAGTTCTTTAGAGAGACATTTCTCCAACAAAGGATTGAAATAAAGAAAAATAATGAAATAGTGGAAAAGAAAGAAGAACCTACTTGGAAGAATGTGGTTCATGTTCAACAAGCATAACAGCCAATTTACGTCTGCCACTCTTATCTGTATGAGCAGCAACTGCTGCATAAGATATACTTTTGCATATTATCAGCTGGACAAAAACAACAAAAACAAAAAAAATTACTGTCATACTGTACAATTAGATGGCATAGAATGAACATAATCACCACACTTCCAGGCTAAACTAAACAACTACAAAAGATAACACAAACCTTATCAAGTAAAATTTCAAGAAGAGTGATATCAGGAATTGCTAAAGAAGCCATTATCTTTGCACATGGCCAGTGCATTATCACGACTTCTTATACAAACCCAATCAAAGAAAATGAGTATATAAATGATGTCATAGTTTGCAGTTCCAAATACAAGGCAGCAGTTAAGTCGAAACAAAGTCAACTAGTTTTCAATAAGAGTACGTGACACCTAGGCTATGAATGCGTCTCAAATTCCCCTTCAAATAGTTACTAAAAATGATTCCAATTATATGAGAAACCATATCATTGCAAAATTCTCCCACCAGCATTGCAAAGAGCCTCTTTTTCAACATTGAAAAGAGAATAGACCGTTGGCATAGAGTCAAATACTAAACCACTAGCAGTGAACCGAAGAAGTAAAAAAATATTTTAATAGAACTTGAATGAGCTTAGATGGAAAAGTCAGTGTATTTGAGCTACACGATGCTTGGAAATTAACACATGTTTACTAACAGAACTAAAACCAGAGGTATAATCACTTAATTTGCCAATGATTAATATGGACCCGAACCGGAAATGTGTAATATAACATATGTTTATTAACAGAACTAAAACCAGAAACTTGTCAAATAAAATACTTGTCACAAAGTTCTCAATAGCACCTTCACAACTTTTGGCGTCATTGGTACCACTTGTGGGGCATTGAAAGGTTGGATCTGGTATTCCCGATATAGAATTGTCATATTATAGCAGATTTCTTTCATATGGAAAAATACATTAAACCCATTAGTTGATGGTCCATATGAAACAAATGATATTTAAGGAAATATTTTTACAATGATGGACATTGTTAAATACATAGCAACACAATAGTTGAAAGTCCCCATTATTGATCCATTGTTCTGAAAATATGCTCAGTATGATAGGAAAAATTATTGGTTGGTTCCGAGGTGCCATGTAGCAGTATCCCAATAACAACCAATAACTTCTCGCATGATAGTCATGTCCATTTGATTTCAATTGAAATCTACTCTACAAATACTACTAAAAAAAATTGCTCCCGCTATGAAAGCAAATAAAGACTCATCAGCCTATATTTATGGCTTCTAAATAATATGAACTTTTTTGAGTATTCCTGACAAACATGACTGCTGCATTACATTTTTTTGCTAAATACTTTTTTTAGCAAAACAAGAAATCATGCTCCAATTAAGCAATGTGAAGGTATTAGGAGTGAAGTGCATAGCATTTTTTCCACTACACAGTCAAAGTTGCTCTAATACAAGCACTATGACACCAATTACACAAAAATGTCAAGTAAATGTGATCATATCAGCAGTGAACGATGTGAAAGAAACAGAGCTACAAGCTTAAACTTCATTCAAGTATGGAAAACTATTTATAGACGAAAAGTGATCTTCAAAATGTCACTTTTCCTTCAAATAATGCTTTGACCCTAAAGAGTGCATTTAGCCTTCTAGTGAAAACCCTAGAAGGAACCTATTAAGGCCTGATAGACAAGCTATTCATGAAAATTTAAACTCAAGAATAGGATACAATGTTAGTGTCATATAACTTAAATTCTGTTTTGATACTTTGAACTGAGTGCGGCACCCGTTATTGAAGTCTAGTTGGTTTCCTAATTCATGCAACCACAAGTTCTGCATAAAGCTCTATAATTATGTATACATTATCTAATTATTAAATTTCGATATGTTTAATTTCCAGCCAATGGAAAGCCAACTTTGTTAATGGGTTTTTACCAGCTCAATTGCATTTTGCAGTTTCGGTTGGGGAACAAGTACATATATTTTTATGTTAGTACTGTATCACATAATATAAATAATAATTATACAAGACAAGCGAAATTCTACCTCAATTAATTGTGGAAACAAAAACACATTTCAACTCAGGAGAAGTTCAACAGTAGAGTATGGCTATACCAAATGGAAGGAAACTGCATGGATTGAGATGTAGACAATCTCAATAAGACAATTCATACTTGTGACAGTGTATCCGCAATTGCAGTGGGAATGATCCACTTCTAGCAGTGTTCCTCATTAGTCTGCAAACTAAACCACAATACATAGGATTTTTCAAACAGCTCTTTGCTCTATAGGATAAGTATAATGATCCACTTCCAGCAGTGTTCCTCATTTTCCTGCCAAACTAAATCATAATATAGAGGCTTTTCAAACATCTCTTCACTGTATAGGATAAGTACTATAAGCTGCTACAATAGTATGAGAATTGAGAAGACAAGATCTAACTGCACACCTTGTTTTATTTACTCTTACTGCAAGAAGGTAAGGCTTCCTCTTCATTTTAAAAAGTGGTCATTAGCATAACATAACATTATACTTGTAACTCAAGGCATTAAGGCCTTGCTAAAATAAATCTGCAACATTAATCCCATACAATAGTTTATTTGTGATGTGTAACATATATATCACTTAATACTGCACTATTTTGAATAAACTTGTCCATAAACTTCAGCAAGATAGAATATAAAAAATGCTGTACATAACTAGTCAAAGACTAACCCCAAAGATATAACTGTAAGAGGTAGATCCTAGACATAAGTGTTTAGTTATTAATAACAGTAATACTGTAGCTATTTTTAAGTGTTGCTTATACATTGTTTTTCCTCAGACATGACAGATATTCTAATTTCCATTGGAGGAAAAGTTGCTGAATTATTGGTGGAGCTAGTTGAGTGCCAGTTCAGTTATGTGATTCACAGAAAGAAATACATTGAAAATTTGACAATCCAAGTTGAAACTTTAGAGGCTCTGTGAAATGGAGTGCAGAGATCCATTGATCATGCAAAAAGAAATAGAGAGAAATTCGAGAAGATATCAACCACTGGATTTTAAAATTTGATGGGTTCATAGTGGAGGCTAAAAAGTTTTTGGAAGGCGGTTCCGAGTACTGTCACTTAACAATTTGGAAAGGAATCCAAATGATGCATGGTTTTTAGCTAGTTGGACACTGCTCTCATCTATCCTCTACGCAGATCCTAATTGATAAGTAATATAAATAAAACAAACAAAACCCAAACACTACACAAAACTAACCAAAACAAAGCCAGGGCCAGGGACAGAACCATTGCAGCAACAACATTGCAGTAAACCAGCATCTAGTAGCAGCCACCTCACAGTAACATTGCAGAAGCAGCCGCCCAGCAACCAACAGCCACCAGGGCAGCAGCAGCAGCAACAGACCAGCAGCTGCAGCAAAGCCTTATTCCCAACTACTTGGGGCCAGCAACATGACTTTAGATACAGTAATATAAGTCATGCTTCACAAGTCATCTAGCAAATAATCAAAGCCTGCCAGACAAAGTAGCTAACAACCACAACACAGTTGGTGCAAACTAAAGAAAGCATACTAGCTGATCAAGGGGAATCACCTCAAATAATGCTTCTGCTAGCATCGCTATTCGTGAAATACTTGCATGAGTACCAGATTCCTCAGCCATCAATATTGATCCACATGTGCATGTGCCATCAAGGTGAAACGCAGATGGACAAATACTATTTTCAAGATTACCGCTTTCATGGCCACCACGAAGTCTTTCCCAAACTTGCAAAAGTTTTTGGAGCTAGCACTTGGTAAAATTACCCTAATAAAATAAGTAAATAAAAGTGTTGCTGCGTATAGCTTCCACTACAAAATTATTAAAGCCAATAGGTAAACCAATAATGTGAAGAGGGAAAAAAAAAATACATTCTGTTGACTTAAAAATGATTTTTTTTTTTAAAATAAAAAACATTATTGATTTGCTGGTAAAAAAATCCTATAGTCAAATAAGTGTTGCTGTTCTGCCGTATACAGACATCTAAGACCTAACGTCCCCAAAACTTATGTAGCCAATAAAATAAGGTTGCACTCTCACTTTACAGTAGAGATATTGAGAGGTATGAGATATCTTAAGCATTTAATGAAATAATGTCTAATATTAAGTATGAAATGCATGATGGCTTCATCAAGGAACAAAGATACAACGAGTGGAGCTACTCTTAATGCGTCAAAAAAAGATATGCATTAGCCAAAAGAATACAAAATCAATTCAAAATGGATGGGGGTATTAGTCAGAAGAGAGTACTTAAAAGCCTACCTCAGATGTTGAATGCCAACGTTGTTCATTCATGCTATGAGTTCTACTTTTCGTGTACCCGGAATCACCACCAGCCTCATCATCAAAGAAATCACCACTAAAATTAAGGAGCCATCTGTCATGAGATCGTAGGCCATCATTATTATCATCAACAGTCGAGAAAACAAATGTTTGGGAATCAATAAGCCTTCTAGAACTAATTTTCAAAAATAAAAAAAAATAAATAAGAATGATCCTAATAAATTTAGTAATGTTAGTGATTCAAAAACAATATTAAAAATTTATGTCAATATTGTATAAATTTTTTAGCAATATATAATTTTTTTTATAGAATTCCAATATTTTTGTAGTAAATTAGACTGTGAAAAGTGGTCAATGTGACAAAAGTGGTCATTGTTGAGTGGTCATTGTTGATGCCTTCATTTCAAGAACCACAATGTATTGCCACAACAATAGCCATCATTACCACCACCATTTAGGCACTACCCTAACCCAACACCACAAATGAACTTCAGTATTACAATATCACTTCTTCAAAGTAAGACACCTCACCCTACCTTTGGCAACTCATAATCATTTACAAACACTAAGATAACCACAACAGTCAACGAGATATGAAACCTTTAACCCCTCTCACAATTACTGCCACTGCAATTCTACCTAGCATAAAGATACCATTTTGGAACCAAGTTTTATACTTTTACGGGAATTGTAACTACGTTTTATACCATATGACAAGTTCCAATGAAATCCAAAAATTATATGAGATAATGAGCATCAAGAACAAAGAGTTTAACTCCATTTGCATGCTGAAGACAACCAAGAGCAACTACCATTCCCAAAGTACAGATGGCACATTGAATTCCATGATAGTAAGTAAGAGAGAATACACATAATCAACCAGCATAACTTCAACCTAATTGGAAAGCTCAAAAATCCACAATCAGAGTGCTGTGTTACATTTTTCAGATATGTTTAATTTTTCTCAACCAACACAGATCACAAAACAAAACAAAATTCAGTGTCTCCATTTAGAATTGAATTTAAATTCATTCAAGTTCGCAGCAAGAAGAAAAAAATTAACGACAATACATTTGTAACAAAACGAAAATGTAATACAAGAATATAGCTTTCGCCTTAATTCAACCAAAATAATTGCATTGTCATGACAGGACGAAGACTGAAAAAAATTTCAAATTTTGGTTTTTTGTTTCTGTTACTATTTTCATCGAAAACAAACAGAGGCGCGAATGAATTAAATCAATCACGATTTTTCACAATGAAAATATAGTTCCAAAATACTTTTGTTTAAGTTGCTAACAATTTAATGCATTTTTACAAACATCATCACAATTCAAAGAACATAATTAGATTTATAAATCTAATGCCAAAACAATATGACATGTTTTACACCCTAGAAGCAAAAAGTATGGCTCCAAAATACTACACTAATCCATGTAAAAAGCCCAATGCCTAAGAATATTCATCGATAATTTCATTACTTGTCAACTGAAATATATAAAAAATAAAATAAAATAAAATAAAATTTTAGCAAGCCTCATTTCAAATGTAAAAATACCAAATCTGTAAGAGCCAAGAAAGATTGGAATCAGAATTCTGAGAGAACCCTACACAGAGAAAAGAGGGGGAAAATCAGAGAGAAGAGGACTTTACAAGAGGGACAATTTCAGATAGAGAAAATAGGGTTTCAGGAGAGGAAGGGTTTCAGAAATAATCAATTGAGAGAGGAAAACCTTCAGATTTTCTAATTGTTCTTCAAATTCTTTTCTCTTTCTTTGTTGGATTAGGGTTTTAGGTAGAGTGAAATTGCCCACAGCCACTTCAATCACACCGCCAATTGCACCGAATGCGAGAGTGAGAGCGAGAGAGAACCAAAACAAGGGTTTTAGGAAGAAGGAAGAGAAGAGAGATGAGATGAGTGCCTTACCGTCGAACTAGTCTGGCCGCCGAAAAGAAGAGTGTACCATTTGCTTCTCACAGCAAGATCCTTTCTCTGTTTTGTGTAGGTCGACACAACGTATGGCTTTGAAGAACCTCGAAAGGGCTTCGGGACTTCCGTGTTTGCCTCTCAATCTCCACCGATTCAATTGATAGTAGAACTTTGAAGAACAAGGGTTTGAAGAACCCTTTCCCCTTCCAAACAATTCACTGTCTTTCTTCTCCCTCTCATTCTGATATGCCACTTATGATTAGAACCCATATCAGTGTCTTGTATGTCGATGTGTTGCGTAAAAAATCAATTTTGTTACACAGTGTATGAATTAAAAGATAAAATTATATAAAAATAATAAGTTTATTTTTTCACCCAATTTTTTTTTTTTTATAGTTTTTTAGGAAAAAAACATTTAACTAATAATGAGTCGTTCTGTCATTCATGGGTAGAATAGTGGTGCAGATTTGAAAATTGTATATTTTATATAAAAATTAAATTGAAATATTTTATATAATTACATTTATTTAGGGAGTGTGATTAAATATATATATATATATATATATAATTACACTTATTTAAAAAGTGTGATTAAAAAGTAATAATATATATATAATCACACTTTAATTAGAATGTGTGATTAAAAAATATATATATAATCACACTTATTTAAAAAGTGTGATTAAAACGTAATAGTGTATATATAATCACACTTTAATTAGAAGGTGTGATTAAAAAATATATAAATAATCACACTTTAATTAGAATGTGTGATTAAAATATATATATATATATATATAATCACACTTTAATTAGAAGGTGTGATTAAAAAATATATAAATAATCACACTTTAATTAGAATGTGTGATTAAAAAAATATATATATATATATAATTGCACTTGTTTAAAAAGTGTGATTAAAAAGTAGTAGTATATATATAATCACACTTTAGTTAGAAGGTGTGATTAAAAATATATATATATAATCACACTTAATTGAAAAGTGGCATAAAAAATAAATATTATCACACTCAATCAAATTAAGTGTGATTAAAACATCAATCTAATTTTTTTTTATCACACTTCCAATAAAAGTGAGATCTTTTTTTTTTGTCAAAGTGTGATCTTTAACTATTTTTGTAGTAGTGTTTGCACAGTCTGCCGAAACGAGTCCACACAACTTGGGGAATATCGGGTCTTTTTGAAGCTATGATAGTTAACTACCTAGCAAAAAGAAAGAAAGAAAAACAAAACCAAAAATCGGACAGCACTTCGGCCCCAATTCACAATAGTCAAGACACATAACTGAACTGTAATCCCCATTGGACTTTGTTCTCAAACTCATACTGATATGAACCATCCTGTATAGCTTCACTGTAAAAACGCATATCAAGTAAAAGAACCAAAACACCCCTATGAGGGGTAAGGTTACCCTGTCCTAGATTTTTGGCATGATCTATGTTGCACTATTTCAAACAATGAGTTTCACAACATCCTACGAATGGGTGGCATCCTGTCCTAATTTGGAATAGTCACTATTGCTTCACTATATGCAACTAGGTCAAATGGTCAGAAAGGTACCTCAGCAGGAATACCTAATATACCTCTCACACCTAACACCGAAAAGTGAAAGGAGGATCAAGCGGTACTGCGGTAATCCAGATCCAAGGTTTGTGTTCCCAACATGGCAGAGCCCATGACCGGTCATCCTTTTGGCAAGCTTTTTAGGCAAGCCTCCGACAAACCGTCCAAGAATAGCAGTCGGCATACACAGTGACTTAAGCGCACCAATGCAAATGCAATGCAAAGAACATATGAGTGTAAATAAAAATTCACATCATGAGTTTCAAGTCAAGTTTTCTAAATCCCCAGCAGAGTCGCTAGAAACTGAAGCCCAACTTTCCACACTCGTTTCAGAAGGTGAATAGCCCTACAGTTCGGACTCCACTTGTGGTTTTGAATCTGATTTCACAAAGTGCAATGTGAAATAGTGAAAATATAAATGAGTCCAAATCCGGCAATTCTTTTGAAAAATCGATGTTTGAATCAAATGCGAAAAAAATGAACTCCTTTGCCAGATTTTAGATTTGCCACCTAAATATTTTTGTGAAATTTAGGAAACCCAAGACTCGTGCCAAAGGCCATTTGTCAACCCCCAAACCCGTCCCTAAAAGTTTGGGCATGACTTATTCAGAAACGGACATGTAACCTGGTAACATAACATACAAGGCCTTATCGGAAGCACAAAAAAAATGGAAATAATGAAACAAATAAACTCCATTGAGCTACTTCTACATGTCAGGATCTCATTCATCACATGCATTATAGTAGATAGATAAAGTTCCAACTATAACCCGGAGCATATACATACACATTTACAATGCCAGCCCCATGATTGGGCGTATACAAAAAACGAACATGAAAGTATATACAACAACCTTAGAGGGACACCCATAAGCAAGTCAACATCTTAACAACTTGACAAAATAAATGGCTTATACAGTGCCTGGACATACGAAGGTTGATAAAAGAAAGCGGGCGTCTTGGCTAGGACTGACCACCTGATTGGTGGCCTACAAAAACAGACATAATGGAGAGTGAGCCGGGCTCAGTGAATAGTAATACATAAATAAAATGATGCTTAACTTGAAACATAATACATGTCAATGCAATAGTCTGATTCTGTGCTAAGTACATAACGGCCTTAGGCCCAATCTTGCAATATAAACTTGATGGCTATAAGCCCTTGAAATGTGGTGGCACGAGGCCCTTGAAACATTGGCATAAAGCCCTTGAAACTTGTTTGACCTTGTAGTATATTCAAACTTGTAACATATACTTGAAACATACCTGAGCATACTTGAACATCATTCATTAATTCAAACGGAACATATTATAACTAGAGCGTTTCTTGTTGTATCATGTCATTATCGTACGCTTAACAAAATAACTTCAAATTCATATGGATACACATAGCTACTCTTATATTTACTCAGAATCTATTCTTCAAGAATGAACATAAATTCTTTTAGGTAAATGACTTAATTCACGTGCTCTATTAATCAATAGTATACACCGTTGTTTAATCGTTCTTATATGTTAACATAGTTGCCTTGCCTTGTAATTAATAGAGTCCTAATGGTAACCGTTACATCATTCTCACGAATTGACATAATTAACATAAAGTTAACAGGACAAAGTAAGCACATTTTCATTAGATCACAGATGACTTTATCGGTTTCACAATTCCACAGTTCGGCCCTTGGCCTGAGGGGTGCACACATTCACGATAGCCTTTAGGTTTCATAGATTCACAACTTATCACATCGGCCTTCGGCCCTTTGGATTCACAAATTCACAAGTTTGGCCCTTGGCCTCATAGCTTCATAATTTCACAAATGGCCCCTGGCCACATAGGTTCATGGTTCACAAATGGCCCCTGGCCACATAAATTCACAAGTCGGCCCTGGGCCTCATAAATTCACAAGTCGGCCCCCGGCCCCATAAATTCATATATACATAAATTAGCTTTTGGGTTTCATAGGTTCACAATTCGGCTCTTGGCTTCATAGTTTCACAATTCACAATTCGGAAATTCATACTTCACAAATGGCCCTCGGCCACATCGTTTCATATTTCACAAGTTGGTGATCCATACTTCACAAATTCGAGGTGCATATTTCACAAATCCTTTTTGATGTTTCCATAATTTCACAATGTTCCTCATGTAGCATACACCTTTGATGTTTCCATAATTTCACAATATTTACGTAGCATATATAACATACATGTCAACATAATTCTTATGACGAAGATCATAACGTCAATAACAATAATCATTAACGGTTAGAGATACATCGAAGTACTACTACTCACAGTGCTACAACGGAGTGCTTGGCCCTCCTGAAGTGTGCCCTGTACACATATATAACTTAGTCATTAGTTCTTTTTCCTTCCCTCATTATTCTTCACAAGCCTACCATTATCCATCCATTATACCACAATTTCCTCCATCTCAATATATCTATATATAGAAATAGAAGATTACCATTCTTGCAAACACAATATGGAATTTATAATCAATCACCTCGATTTCAAGATAGGAAGGAATTATATGGACATCTTCCACATTTTTCAAAAAATAAATCATTCTCTTGATTTTAATAACTAAGCAAGCCCACAAGTATTTAGCAAAATAATTTGGGATTAACCCATTTTGGAAAACTCCACATTTTAGGTCACAAAAATCAAAGTCAACATAGTCAATACCATCTCACATAATCACTACAATTCAACATAAGCAACATGATTCAACTCAACATCATTAAATATAATTTAACATAATCCAAGAGAAATTCTTAAATTCCATTTCAACATTTCATAACCGAGTTTATGTCATCTATATCATTAATAAATCATTTCCTCCAATTTCCTTCTCATTATAACATGATTTACATTGCTCATAACAAAATTCATTCGCAAATTTTAAACATAATTTTCAAACATAAACAAATTCCAATTAAACTTGTACATAGATAATTCAAACTACCAATTTCATGATTCAACTTTCAATTTGGGCCAAATCATTGATTATCATCAAAAATCAACCTAGGGTTTCTAGAAAAACCTAGAAATTTCAAGAAAAATTCAAACTTCTTAACCCATTATTTTTTCTTCCAATTTTCCCCTTGATTACATATCCTAGGTTCAAAATCCATAATCTAAACCCAACAATAAAACCCCAAATTCTTCAAATCCGAAATCCCCAAATTTCCATAATATAACCCTATATGCCCAAAATGTAGATTTTGCATTTATGTACTCCAAAATACCAAAAATCTATCTATATATGTAAGCATTGAAGGAGAACTAGGACCCCTACCTCAAGATTGAAAGCAAGGAAGCTAGGTCAAGAGCATCACTTCAAAATTCCAAAATCCAATCGGTTGAAAATGTTGATCTTCACTTGTTCTTCATTGTTGATGCAAAATCCATGGTTGATTTGTTGATAAAAGTAGAGGAAATCAAGGTTTTTAGGGCTAAGTTTTCAGACATGGAAGAGGGGAGAAGAAGAGAGGAAAAGAAAATGTAAGAAATGGTCCAAAAATCACGTTTTTGAGCTGCTGTCCCGCACAGCCCGCACGTGCGGCGCTATTCCCCGCATGTGCGGCGCTATTCCCCGCATGTGCGGCTCTGCTTCCAGCACAGATATGAAAACTTCAAACGGGTATAACTCTCTCATCGGGACTCCTTTCTAGGTCGTTCTTGTGTCCAAATTGAAGCCCCGGAAACAAGCTTTCCAATGGTTCCAACCTCACATTCAAATTCTAAGTATGGAAGGAGAAAAGGGCAAAAGAGTGACGGCTGGTCAAAAATTCAAACTCAAATTTGGGACTTTTTATCTAATCTTATCTATATATCTTGTTAAGGCTTCGATCAAGGTTCCAAACATCATCCAAGGGTCCTCAATTATACTATTTAAAGTTCACTTGCCAACCCATCAATATCAAGAGTCCGATAACCATACAAATTTTAAGGTGACAGGCACCACTATATATCAATCCAATGTGGATTTAAAATCCGAGTCGTTATACCATTAGTCCGTTATCACCAAAGTGTCTCGGCTCAGGAACTTAGGTACGAGAGGGGAAGGTCATGAATTGAGCATCCCCCTCGCCCGATCAAGGATTGGCCTCTACTAATCATGATGTGTTTCTTATTTACATTATATGCTCTTGTTCCGATTTATTAGCTAATATTACTATGTGATGCGCACACAAAGTATAGACTAATATTTGCAAGAATTGGAACATTTGATCTCATGTTTTGTTTTGAAATTGTTTTGTGAATTTGCCAGTTGAAAAAGTGGGCTAAAATGGACATTTAATCAAACCATTCCAGTTCAACCAATTAGCCTTCATCCACAAGCATTCAAGCAGTTATATCATTTAAGCAATTGGACATGGCAACACAAACATTCGATGCAAGATGCTAAAATGATAAAAGCCCACCTAGTACTCCGAGCCAAAAAAAGATGAAAGAGTTAGCAAAAGATACATGTTCCTAATTCATGCAATATGACTAATCCAATACACACATTATGTATTTTATAGGCTCGGCTATGAACATGGCATATGATTTCATTTAAGACATGCGAGAGAGCACGTATTCAAGAAAATGAATTTGGACATTGATGCCGGGTTAGTATGATGAGCCGAACCTTATATGCTTGCAAGGCAAATGGATGTGAGACATAAGAATGCTAATGAAACATGATGCCATGTACTAACCATCGTAAGCAACTAAGTAAAAAGGAAAAAGATATGGGGTTGGAAAACATACACGTTATTACAACATTGCCCTTATGCAAGAGGATGCGAATCAAAGTCCGAAGAGTCTGAATTAAACTAATTATTACAAAACCGAATGAATGAATAAATAAGCAAGGCTAATTAACTAGCTAACTATGCTATTACGACAAGGATAACCAAGATAAATAAACTAGCTATCCAAGCTAAGTAACTACAACAATTACAAAGGGATAATAATAATTACCACAATTAATAATTAACGAAACTAATTATAATAAACAACATTAAATTAAATTAATTACAATGATCATAATGTAAGTGAGATTGTGGAAGGGTTGCATGCATGCACATGCACAATGTTCAAGAACAACCCTGTCTGCCCCAAGCTTGCTCTGTTTCACCTCAGCCACTACCCTATGTTTTCCGCAAAAATACACTGCTGACCAAACTTTAAGGGTTGGCCGGCCCTCAATGAAGCCTGGCCGGGCATAGAGAAAGCCGGTCGTGCCTCAATTTTGTGCAAAACTCTGTTTTGTGTTCTGAAGTGAAAACAGTGCAGACAGAGTTGTTCAAGCTCTGTTTGTCCCTTTTTTCCTTCTCTATCATGGGAAAGCCTCAAGAGAAGGCTAGAATTGTTTCCAAAACCATCAATGGGAAAATTGATTGCTTGATGATTTTGGATACAATTTTGGACAAAAATCAATGAAATACAATGGATATGACCACCCCTCACTCTTATCATGGAATGAACTCAAAGAGGGTGGTAGAGACATTTCAAGAATCATCAAAACGCCATGAATTAGCACATGATCATTCTTGACTTGATTAACTTGGCATACTATCCAGCCAAGCCTAAGCAAGATGACTCATTTTCTTTAAGTGTGTTGGTTGCTTTTAAACTAATTCTTTTAGTCATTTCTATTCTTTAGTCCATTTGTCCAAAGTGATGATTAAGTCCTCTAAAAGGAGAGAAGCATCAAATGGGAAGTAATTCTCAACATGAAAGAGAGATTGCACCATTGACAATGAATCTCCGTAGAGATTAAGCCATTAAGCGTGAATCTCTAGTTCATGTGTTGAATAACCATCAACCATTTGAAACGACTCTCAAATGGAAGAAAGCAGTGGTAAGTTAATTCTTAAAATGAGGTTATTACGTTGAAAATTAAGCAAAGAAAGGCTAAGAACAACAAGATGCAAGCTATATACAAGGACCAATGCCACAACAAATGAACTAATCAAAGCTTGAACCAATTAAATAGAGTAGGATAGCCCTAAAACAGTCTATAATAAGCCCAAAATAGTGGCTGAAAATGTTTAAAAAAAAAAAAAAAGAGAGCTCACAAGCTAAGCAAAAGCAAAGACACTAAAGGTATGTAAACAAAAAAAACAAGGAGGGATGGCCAACCCCCCCCCCCCCCCCCCAAATTTCAAGACTTCAAATCATGTTTTTGGCCTTAGTTCAACTCCGAAAATCAGTTCAAAAAGCCAAAGAAAAAGAGTGTAAAAGAACAAAGGGTTTAGCTACAAAAATAGGTGCAAGTAAGGGTGTTAACCTTACCATCTTTGGTAGCTTGTCCAAACCCAAGTTCCAACACCTAAAATGGCTACAAAACAACCCAAGAACACAAGGAATAGGTAGAAATGAAGAAAGCAAAAGCAAGAACAAAAGTTACAAGCTTATACCTCTCAAAATGGAGTAAGCTTTTGTTGATGATCAAACTCACTCTTGGCACACTCTCAAGCTTGAATTATGCTTCTCAAGGGTCAACTAAGGCTCTAAGATGTCAAGGTTGTGTATGGTGTATATAGATGATACAAGGTTGATAGGTTAACTCAAAGGTAGCTTGCAATGGAAGAATGGGGAAGGAGGAGTGTAGACGTCCCCCCGAACGCCCCGGGAGGGTTAAGCTCCCGTTCCGTTCGTTTGGGGTCACTACAGCTCGGACTCTCGAATGTCACGGTTCTTAATCTGAACCAAAGAGTCCAAATCCGGCAAATCGTTTTGAGAAACAAATTTTTGAAAAGAAGTGCCAAACATGGACTGCTTTGCCAGATACAGAGTCGCCACCTAAATATTTTATTTTGGGAAATTTAGGAAACCCTGACTCGGTGCCAAAAGGCCACGTGTCCGTCATCACCAAAGTTGCCTCGGCTCGGGAACTTGGGTACGATTGGGGAAGGTCACTTCGTGAGCACCCCCGCTCGCCCGGTCATAGACCGGCCTCTACTAACCATGATATCAATTTTTGAAAACATTGTGAGTTCTTATTCCGGTTTATTAGCCTAGGTTACTATGTGATGCGCACAGCAAACAAGTATAGACCAGATCACCTGGATTGGAACAAAACACTTCTTGTTTGTTTTTTAAAATGGTTTGCTACCCGCAGGTAGGCTTGAAACATTTGATGATTTATTCCAATTCAGATAACCCAACCTTCACCCACAGGCATTCAGGCAGTTATATCAGGTAAGCACATAGCCTCATGGTAAGCATGCTATCATGGCATTCACTCACACGCATGCAAGGATGCTAAAGCATAAAAACTTACCGAGTACTCCAAGCCAAAATAGACACTTATTAGAAATCATGCATGAATCCTAAGTATACAGAAATGCCTAATGCAACACATGCAGAATGCAATTATAGCAGGCTCGACTATTCTAAAATGGTGTATGAAATGCTACAACTATCATGTATTCAACTTTGAAATCGAAAGTACTATGCAGTTAGTATGATGCGCCGAGCCCGGTGCATGCTATACAAATGAATGATGCAATCATGCTGTCATACTGTATGCTAATTTAAATATGCCCTAATCTAACCATCAAAAGCGGATAAATAAAAGGGAGAAAGACGTGGGGTTGGAAGACATACATCACACTCATCCACACTTATTACAGTTGTGCCCTCACTCGGAGGGTCCGAATAAATATATAGTCCAAATATTACAGTCCCGAATAAAAGAATATTACAGTTCGAATAATATACAAAATCCTAATTAATTAACAAATTAACTAAGAAAATAAATAAGACTGGCATGCAAGCCAGGGACTGCCTCGCTTCTGATGGATGATGCATGTCCGGATTGTCTTGCGCGGAAATCCACCGGAATGCCCCAATTAGCCTCTGTTTACACCTGTTCTTGAAATGCGTGCTAAGTCCCAAAAGGTTGGTGATTCTTCGTTTTGCTGCAACAGAGAGCAGAAAAGGGGCATAGCAATGTATTTGCACAGATATATGCATGTCTCGATCCTCGTGCCACCAATCACGCATACCGAGGCATGATGGCCGAGGAGTCGAAATGCACAACTCAATATAGGATGAATGCACATGAAACTACAGCTAAAACCTAACTCCATCATGGATAATCCGGAGTGTCGGTGACTGGGGAATTGAGACACATTCCGTCACTCGGAGTACGAAATGTACCTCGTTTCCCGTGCCCGGGCTAACTACTATTCCGAACACGATGCAATATGCATGATATGCATGAAATGCAACTAATATACAATCCTAACATACACAACGCTATGAAAATGAGATGCCTCGAAGTGCGTGTACACGGGCACGCAAACCGAGAAAATGACAGAATGCAATCTAAGATACAACCTAGTATGCACTATGCTATGAAAATGAGATGCCTCGAAGTGCGTGTACACGGGCACGCAAACCGAGAAAATGACAGAATGCAATCTAAGATACAACCTAGTATGCACTACGCTATGAAAATGAGATGCCTCGAAGTGCGTGTACACGGGCACGCAAACTGAGAAAATGACAGAATGCAATCTAATATGGCTAAAATGACATGGAAAATGTAACATGGACTTACACTAACATGAGAGAACCTCAGCCACACTCACATAAGAAGCCGGTTGATGAAAATGAGGTGCTTCGAAATGCCTGCACACGGGCACGCAAACCGAGGCGATGACATGTGTCTCGAAATACGTGCACGCGGGCACGCAAACCGAGGCGATGATATGTGTCTCGAAATACGTGCACGCGGGCACGCAAACTGAGGCGATGATATGTGTCTCGAAATACGTGCACGCGGGCACGCAAACCGAGGCGATGATATGTGTCTCGAAATACGTGCACGCGGGCACGCAAACTGAGGCGATGATATGTGTCTCGAAATACGTGCACGCGGGCACGCAAACCGAGGCGATGATATGTGTCTCGAAATACGTGCACGCGGGCACGCAAACTGAGGCGATGATATGTGTCTCGAAATACGTGCACGCGGGCACGCAAACCGAGGCAATGACAAAATATGATGAAATGATATGAAAATGATGAATGGGCTTATACCAACATGAGTGAGCCTCAGCCACGCTCACATAGGATGCCAACGGATAAAAAAAGAAGTGCCTCGAAATGCGTGCACACAGGCACGCAAACCGAGGCAGTGACAGAATGTGATGAAATGACATGGAAATGATGAATGGGCTTATACCAACATGAGTGAGCCTCAGCCACACTCACATAGGATGCCAGCGGACAAAAATGAAGGTGCCTCGAAATGTGTGCACACGGGCACGCAAACCGAGGCGATGATAAAATATGATGAAATGATAAGGAAATGACAAATGGGCTTATACCAACATGAGTGAGCCTCAGCCACACTCACGTCGGATGCCAGCGGATAAAAGAGAAGTGCCTCGAAATGCGTGCACGCGGGCACGCAAACCGAGGCGATGATAAAATGAGATGAAACATGGCAAAAATGATATGCAAGCATGCTAATGGAATTTCAGCAACAAAATATGGGGGAAAACAGTCCCGAAATGAAGCAAAATGACATGAAATGCAAGGAAATGTCCCGAAATGCGAATCTAGGCACCCGAAATGGCCTATAGCTATGCCAAACATGCACAATATGGACATGCAATGCAAAGACAGAAGCTAGACAGTCCCTAAATAAGCACTTTTCCAGTTTATAACATGGCCAAACAGTAAGTATAGATATGGCAAAAATGGCATGCAAGAATACGGTATTTTCGAGGGGTAATGAAGCAAGTGATATAAACAAAACCCAAACCAAAAAATTTCCTTCTACAACATTGAAGAGGGACCAAAAATATGAATATTTTCAGAACTGTAAAATGGCCAAAACAGTATACAAACATGGTAAAAATGTGATGCAAAATAAGGCTCAAAAGTGGCTATAACATGAGGTATGCAAAATAATCACCAAACCGCCAAAGACCCTTGATAAAATATGAATTATAGGCCAAAATAAGACTATATCTAGGCCTGTAAAATGGCCAAAAACAAAAGCATGGTAGACTAACTAAACATGCAAGAAAACGAACCAAAAGTGAGATAAAACATGAAGTGACCTATGGAAGCCCCAAAACATGAAAGGACCTAAATGAAACATGAAGTATGGACCAAAACAAGAACTTTTTCAGAACTGTAAAATGGCCAAAAAGATAAGCATGGTAGGCTTCCATTGCATGCAAGAATGGGGAATAAAAGAGAGATAAAGGGTAGGTATAACATGGAAGTCCCAAATGGTGTTGAGCCCTTCTTCAATGTTGAAGAGGGGCTCAAAATAAGCCTATTCACAGATTATAACATGCTCGAAAACAGATTGCTCATGGGCCAAAAATAGCATGCAAGAAAACGGTATTTTCGATGAGTATTGAAGCAAGTGTGTTATGGAGGGCTCAAACAGGGTTGAGCCCTTGATGAAAAGTGAAGATGAGCTCAAAAGAGGCCCCTTTTCAGTTAGGGCCGGAGCTTGAAACAAAAATCATGGAGGACTTAGAAATAGATCAAGAAAAAGGGGCAAAAGGGTAAAAGTATTACTTACCCTTGAAGACTCAAACTTTTGTTGCTTCTTGGATGAATTTGCAGCTTCTTTGGCCTTGTAGAAACCTTCCTTGTTGCTGGAAATGAGATGGTGGTGGTAGAGCTTGGTGGTGTAGAAGGAATTAGGGTTAGGGACTTAGGGTTTTTTGAAGAATTGAGAAGGAAGAAGATGGAGTTGGCTATGGAAGCTTGAAGGAGAGTTTTTCTAACCCTAACAAAGAACAAGGTTTGCTTGCTAAATAGGCCAAAGAAGGGGTGTAAAGGTGGGGGAAAATGAGAGTAAAACTCCCCCACAAAATATCCCCCGGATACAGAAAATATCTGGGGGATATTGCCCCACAGCTGTAAAGTGCACAGTGCGAGGAACACGGCCGGCCTATCACTTTTGATGGAGGTGGCCGGCCGGCCACACCACCTAGCCGGCCGGCTAGGGGTCAAAAGGTTCAATGAGATTTTCTGGCCGGCCAGATACTGGGGAGGTACTCCTATGTGTGTACAACACAACCATGTGGTTAAAATTCCAAGAAAGTGGGTCCAAGGGGTTCAACATTAGCCCGGAAAGAGGGGGTCAAAAGGGTCAAGTAGAATTACTGGCCGACCATGAACTTTTAGGGGCCTCCCAGGTGTGTAGATCACAGATATGTGGTTGAAAGTTGGCAACACTAACCCTAGGGTGTTCAACATTAGCCCGGAAGTTGGAAAAACGGGCGCCGGGAGGCTCCGGAGGAGAGATAACTGGTTGCTGCAACAATTGCTGGCCTCCCACCCTTCAGTGACCTCTCCAGTGATAAAACAGAGGTACCTGCCAAAAATGAACGAAAACCGTTGCAAAACGAATGCTCGGGGACCAAAACACGCAGTTCGGGGTCCCGAAAATGGGCTGTTAAGCACCGAAAGTGGCATTCGGCCACGAAGTGGGTTTCTCAGACCCCAGTGTCCCTCAAAAGGGAGCAAATAGGATGTATGCCAAAAACCGGAGCAAACGGAGACGGTTAGGCGGTCCCGAACCGAGGCACACGGCCAGCGGTCCCGAAAACCGGGAACCGGACTCCGAAATGGGAAAAATGGCCTACGGCCACCAAATGTAGCCTACGAACATTGAGAGATGGTCTACGGGACCTCTCCCTCCCCTCAGGAAAAGAAACAGAGAAAATCGAGTCTGGTTCGCAAACCGAGACAAGGCACAGAAAAGGGTTCGGGAGTCCGGAGGTAGGGCTCACGGCCGCAACTCCGAAACTTCTGAATAAGCACATTATGCAACATCACCAAGCGCTCAATCGGTGACGTCTGAGTCTTAAGGTCGGTCAAAAATGGGGTGTCTACAGTTGCCCCTCTTTGACAGAACTCGGAAGTCATAAGTGACGGGAGTGAATGTCAAAGCCGAGAGACGACCCATTTTTGACAAGGCCGAAGACTTAGACAAACATACAAGATAAACAGAGATGTGCCCGCAGGCATGCCCGCAGGCAGGGGCAAAATGCAAATGATATGCAAAAAGCCGGAGGTAACCCAATGATCGTGCAAATGCAGCAAGCTGTAATGAAGCAAGTATTCGCAAATAGGTGCAACAGTTTTAAGCAAGAATGCAAAGCAACAACTACATTTCATGCAGTTAAGAATGCGGAGGATTTATTCAAATCCCCGCCACGTCTCACACGGAGAAGATACGATACCTGCGTGATTCGTCTGGTCGCACCAGCCTCAATTGAACCGTACATACAATATCGTGCCTGCAAAAGAGAGAAATTGCAACAAGTACAATATGCTAACAACATATATTTGATGTGATTCCGAAAGTTCGACATACGCAATGCCGGTGAGTGAACGCATCGCAATGCAAGAATGGAACATGTGACAACGCATGCTCAAACACAGAGGTATGCCAAAATCAAGGAATGTACATGACAAGGCAAGTATGCTAATGAGGATGCAAGATAATGTGCATGATAAAACGAGCATTAATCAGGGTGTTCATTTGTCATGAAACAACGAGTACGGAAACGCGTGTTTCGGCGAAGGTAACTCAATCGCGGCCTCCGATCCGCTTTCCTGAAAGGTTACAACTCATTTAAAAAGGATACACTTTGATTTCGATGAGTGATGATGAGACACATGTCAGAACTTGAAACCAAAGTCCCGACGGAGCAATTTCGCGACCGGAAGTGTACTTTTCTTGAACTTTTTCAAGTCCCGGGAACTCCGATCTTCCTCAAAATTTGCAGAGAGCTAGGTGAGCATGTGGGGAACATGGCCGGCCATTTATCTTCCCAAGGGGAGGTGGCCAACCGATTTCTGTTAAAGCTAATGGCTGGCCGGCCATTTCTGCAAAAAGCAGATAGCTGGCCGGCTAGGAATAGGGGCCGGCCGGCCATGTGCTTTTTCCGGGGCTATTTTGGTCTTTTTCCCTCCTTTTTGCATGCCTCTTCAACCAAGACTTGAGGCTTACAAAAGGCAGCCGAGGCCCCCTTCATTTCTTGCCTTCTACAACATTTTCCTCTCCACTTTTGAGTTTCACGCGCGTTTTCCAACGCCCCGTGCAAATTGTTTTCGCAAAAACACTCAGTTTCAAGTACTTTGAAGTGATTAAATTCCGGCTTCGGAGCTTCTTTTTGCATTTTCTCCACTTGAGGTAAGTTTGTCTCAATGTTTGGAATATTTTCTCGAGAGTTGACTTTTGTTGACTTTTCATTTCCCGAGAGTTGACTTTTGTTGACTTTTTCCAATTTTGGCTCATTTTGCTCATTTTTGCTCCTTTTTGCAGATCCTTTGAAAATGGCGGGTAATTCTCCCCACGGTGGAGGTTTTCCAGGTGCCAGCGATGATTTCGATCCTATGACTCTACCCCCGAGGACCCGACCTTTTATTCCCGGGAGGTACCGTCCGTCAGCACATGTCCTCCCGCGTGCCGTCTTCCGTCACTTTACTAGCTTTGACGAGAGAGCACCCATGGATCTGCTTCTCAGAGAGCCGGAGCAGCATCTCTCTCACGAGGCCCTAGAGGTATTTACCTCATCTTCTGTATTTTACATTTCGCACCTTTGCCATGCTTGAACATGCAGTTTAGCTTATGACATAGTACTTTGCTTACATCTTGAACATGTAGTTTCAACACTTGAATTTCTGAACACTCGGCTCATTAATTGCGAACACACAGCCCACATTAGAACACACGGCTCAAACACTGATTTGTCGAACACACAGCCCGAATTCGAAAGTGAACACACAGCCCACACTTTAAATTTTCTGAACACGCAGCCCAGATTAGATAGTGAACACGCAGCCCACACTAGTTGGAATTTGAACACGCAGCCCAAACTTTAAATTTTCTGAACACGCAGCCCAGGTAGATAGTGAACACGCAGCCCACAATTTAACTGAAAGTTGAACACGCAGCCCAAATTTGAAATTTTCTGAACACGCTGCCCAGGTAGATAGTGAACACGCAGCCCACAATTTAACTGAAAGTTGAACACGCAGCCCAAATTTCAAATTTTCTGAACACGCAGCCCAGGTAGATAGTGAACACGCAGCCCACAATTTAACTGAAAGTTGAACACGCAGCCCAAATTTCAAATTTTCTGAACACGCAGCCCAGGTAGATAGTGAACACGCAGCCCACAATTTAACTGAAAGTTGAACACGCAGCCCAAACTTCAAATTTTCTGAACACGCAGCCCAGGTAGATAGTGAACACGCAGCCCACAATTTAACTGAAAGTTGAACACGCAGCCCAAATTTCAAATTTTCTAAACACGCAGCCCAGGTAGATAGTGAACACGCAGCCCACAATTTAACTGAAAGTTGAACACGCAGCCCAAACTTCAAATTTTCTGAACACGCAGCCCAGGTAGATAGTGAACACGCAGCCCACAATTTAACTGAAAGTTGAACACGCAGCCCAAATTTCAAATTTTCTGAACACGCAGCCCAGATAGATAGTGAACACGCAGCCCACAATTTAACTGAAAGTTGAACACGCAGCCCAAATTTCAAATTTTCTGAACACGCAGCCCAGATAGATAGTGAACACGCAGCCCACAATTTAACTGAAAGTTGAACACGCAGCCCAAACTTCAAATTTTCTGAACACGCAGCCCAGGTAGATAGTGAACACGCAGCCCACAATTTAACTGAAAGTTGAACACGCAGCCCAAATTTCAAATTTTCCTAACACGCAGCCCAGGTAGATAGTGAACACGCAGCCCACAATTTAACTGAAAGTTGAACATGCAGCCCAAATTTCAAATTTTCTGAACACGCAGCCAGGTAGATTTGCATGTAGCTTATTTCACTCCATCGGTATACAGCTCACTTCATCTCATTGGCACACAGCCCATTTCATCTCATTGGCACACAGCCCCTTTCATTTCATTGGCACACAGCCCCTTTCATTTCATTGGCACACAGCCCATTTCATTTCATTGGCACACAGCCCATTTCATTTCATTGGCATACAGCCCATTTCATTTCATTATTGACACATGTATCCATTCTGAATGCAGGCTGGTTCCCGCAGTGTGCGGGGATATGGTTCGACCATGGCGCGGGATTGGTATGCCGAGCTGCCGGAGGGTGTCCGGGACTTGGTAGATTTGGCAGGATTCGGGCCCTTCTGCGTCGGGTTGTCACGTTGTCCTGCCAGGAGGACATTGATGGCAGCCTTGGTAGAGAGATGGTGGGACACCACCAATTCCTTTCATTTCTCTGCTACCGGGGATATGACCATGACCCCTTTTGACTTCGCTGTATTGACCGGCTTAGACGTCGGAGGTTGGGCCATCCCCTACGATGAGGACATGGGCGAGTGGGAGGCCGCTTGGATGTATTTATTGGGGGCCCACCCACCTTTTGACAGGGTCTCTGGGAGAGTCCGATACACTTGGTTCTCCTCCCATTTTCGGCGGGCGGAGATGGTGCCTGAGAGTCCCGAGGAGACAGAGCAGTATGCTCGCGGTTTCCTGATGTTCCTCTTCGGGACTACCCTGTTTGCCGACAGAGGGAACACAGTTGGGCTATACCTTCTGAGCGCTCTAGTCGACCTATCACAGGTCCATCGATATGATTGGGGTGGCGTCGGCCTGGCTACCCTTTACTTTTATATGAGCGCGACCTCCCGCGGGCGGGGCGATTTACTTGGCGGCTACTGGAGAGCCTGGGAGGTACTTTTCTGTCCCCTTGATTTACATTTCTGCTCTTCATTACTTGTACATGGCACACACAGCGCGCTTTTACAGTCTGTATTTTGCTCTCAGCATTTCGTACTTACATTCTGCATTACTTTTCTCAGCTATGGGTATATGTATACTTCCCATCGTTAGCTCCAGAGCTGGAGGTGGTAGGGATTCCCGTGACCCCATATTCATTGATATTCGAGGGCCCACACCGGCCGAGACCTCGAGAGACCCTCCTTCGCTTGCGACAGTACTTTGACACTGTGCGTCATTCAGAGGTACTTTAGAACTTTCAGTTCTTTTCATTTTCATCTTTGATTTGCTCTGTATATCCCCGATTTCTGATTGGTTTATGCATTTATCATCCGCAGATCACATGGCAGCCCTGGGTGTCCTTGGGTGACGGTCTCCGTCTTCAGTACACCGGAGCGTCGGACATCTCCCAGTACAGGGTCCTGCTTGAAGGGCCGGTTGGTAGGGCATGGTTCCTGGGGGAGCGCTTTCTACGCCAGGTATGGGGGTATCTTTCTCAGGATATTCCCGCAGCACCCCCAGCTAGTATGCGGACCGCTGACAGGCTCTCTTACTCGGAGGTAGTCAGCGCCATGCTGGGCAGTGACGCTTTACTATTTATTGAGGAGGGGGACTATGCCACTTACCGACACATATATTTGATGCCTCCATTGACGGAAGCTCGTATCCCGATGATGAGGCCTGCCGGTATGTCATCCTCGGGCCAGGCTCGGGCTCGGGCTGCAGACGCCCCTTCTACTAGCAGGGCCGGTACATCTAGAGGTGGGAGTAGACCGGTTCCTCCAGCTTCGTCGGTTCATCCTCATCCCGGATGGCCAGATATGCCTACTGAGTTGATGGCGTGGCAGTATGGGGCTAGCTCTCCGACTCCGATTCCACTAGAGCCTCCGATGCCCAGTGATCGATACGCCATTGATCCGGACTCACCACCGGTATGCTCCACTTTTTCATTCATCATTCAGATGTTTAGACACTCTTCTGTTTACTGATGATTATGAGCTCATTTTTGCAGCCATCGCGAGGGTACATGGAGGAGGTGGTTGGACTGGTGGCCACACTCGAGGGCATGGTCCTACGTAGGGAGGCACAGTTGTCTGTCGCGGGTATCCAGGTACCCTTCAGTTTTCTGGCATTTATCATACTTCTGATGACATGCTGATTTCTACTGCATCGATAGACCACTTGTGTAGAGCACATCTGACACACACCCCACTTGTACACTGTATTTACATGCACCCACTTCATGTAGCCTTTGCTTGTATCTGCATCTGATGTATATATTCGGACTGATGTATTTGAATTGAACTCCTTGTTTTCAGATGCCTTCATGGTCAGGTCAGCCACAGTTCAGGCCACCTGGGCCTCCTTGGGGAGCTGAGCCATCCGGGCCATTTCAGGGAGCGGGGCCATCCCGGCCTTCCCGAGGAGCCGGGCCATCTAGGCCTTTTCGAGGAGCTCGAGGGGGGCCTGTCCGCAGACGCAGGGCTCACGTTGTGGAGGCAGAGCCTGATGAGGAGGAGGAGGAGGCTACCGATCGTCAGTCAGAGACATCTGCTGAGGAGGGAGGCTCCGGTTTTGGCTCGGGGAACAGAGGCGAGGCTGAGGAGGATCCTGGGGATGACAGCTCCGACTCAGATGGTGATGGTGGCGTGGAGATTGTCCCGCAGAAGAGGATGAGGAGAGCTTCTCGTTCCCGCTCCCGAGGGCTTTGATGCTGATATTTCCTGCTTTATTTTTCTTTTTTGCTAGTAGTTTGTAGCACTTTGCACATTGTTAGGCAGCTTTATTTTTTTCGTAAAACTTGTACCTTTGTTTGTTGTAAAGCATGATGAAATGAAATAGCTTTTGAAAAGGTGTTTGTATTTTAAACTTTTAGCATCGTATCGCATCAATTTATTTCGCACAAAAAAAACAAAAAAAAAAAAAAAAAAAGAAATTGAATGGAAATGCGCATTGTAATCACCAAGTCAGGTAGCGAACCGACGCAACAAACTAAACAACTCAACTTACTAAGATATAACAGAACCTTTAGCAAGTTTACAACTCGATAAGCAAAAAGCAACAACGCAAATAAACAAGACATTAAAAAAAAGTCTGCTTGAATAGAGCGCAATGACTCAAAAACACGAAACACGTCCGCTCGACAAACAACTCGATAAGCAAAACAACAACTCGATAAACAAAACTCAACAACAACAAAGTGTACTTCTGACGATCTGGGCATCGGAACGCATCCGAAACAGAGGGAGATGAAGGCCTTTGATTCCCCCGTTGCATGGAAATGCTTGGAACTTTCCCTCGAAGAGTAAAACAGGACCAAGGAGATACACTGCAGCATTGCTAGCCATCCCTGGGAGCCGGCCGGCCATTTTTTGTGGAGAGAGACAGCTGGCCGGCCATTTCTGAAAAAGTAAATGGCTGGCCAGCCAGAAAAGGTGGCCGGCCGGCCATTCAGTCCTGCAGCCACCAGATTTTTGACACGTGTCCCCGTGAATAGTGTTTTTCCCTCTATAAAAGCCTCAACTTCGGGAACATTCATTTCATCTTAGTTTTAGGCAAAGATGGAGGCGTTTCTCGCAGAAAATGTCACATCTTGGATCTCTTCTCTAGATGGCTCGGAAAAGCTGAACTTCCGGGGTTTCGGCTTGAATGCACTATTCACGTTGAGCCGTACTTCGCTACAGCTTCCTTTTCTCCATGCCGCGGCAAGGTTCTGGAATCCAGTGACGCATGTTTTTAGCTTCGGCGGCCAAGAGATGTGTCCCACTTTCGAAGATTTTCAGGTTTTGATGGAGTCTGAATGCTCTGAAATGATCTTGCCTCAGCTCCGTTTTGGTCATGCCCAGGTTTTAGGGCGGATGTGTGGGCTCACGGCGCATGACGCTCGATCTCTGATCTGCAGTGGGGAACTGGACATCCTCGGCTTGATTCATCGTTTTTCCGACGCTGGTGACCGCAGCAACCATTATTGGCAGGGTTTCCGGCAACACGCCCTCTGCTTATGTTTGTTGTCTCACTTTCTGCTTTCCTCGGGCTTTGGCGGGGCTAGCATTCGCCTGATTGATGTCGCCCAAGGTTTGAGAGAAGGGAAGAGCTGTATTGCCATGACCTTGGCCGAGACGTTGATGGGTTTAGATTCTGTCTATCGCCGGGAGGCGACTAGGTTTGCCGGGAGTCCACTACTGTTACAGGTAATGTTTCCCACCCAACCTTACATATATATTTGCTCACATCACTCGACCCTCAGGCTCGGTTTTTTTCTCACAAAACCCTTGTCTCACTTTTCTCTCATCGTACATCTCTCTGTTCTTTATTCTCTCATTTTCCATCCCTCCCCTAGGTATGGTTAATGGACAAGTTGCAGGTTGTGGACTCTTGCCCGACTTATTCAGCTCGAGGCTACTTCTTCCGGCAGCGCCTAGTCAATGCTCTTGACGAAAGGTGGTGGTTCGACTGGATGTGCAATTTGTCCGCAGACGGCATTGCTTGGCGTTGTCCTTGGCTCAACCTCCCGGCAATGAGCTATAGTATGTCTCGGCTGATTGGGATCCAACTAATTGGTCTAACCCACTGCATATTTTATTTTCCGTTCCGATTTCTGCGTCAGTTTGGCCATGATCAGACCTGCCCACCGGAGGGAATTGAGTACCCAGCCGCTTTCCCGATCCGGGGTGCACACCTTGCCCGATATGCCACGGCGTGGAGGACTAGAGAGCTCCTGGCCCCTGCTTCTGCTTTCAGTTGCACTTTGTCCGATGAGTGCTTGGATTGGCTCAATGAGGAGGCACAGGTTGGGCCTAGTCTGGCATCAGATGTTCCGTCCAGCTCTGGGAGGGGACGCAGAGATACTTGATTCAACTATGTCCCAAATTTATTGCTTATTTAGCATTTTCAAGTTTTCTTTATGAATGTACTAAAAAAAAAAAAAAAAAAAAAAAAAAAAAAAAAAAAAAAAAAAAAGCAACCTCGATTTGTAATGCAAGAGCAGGAGAACTCAGTTTTGAAATCAATGAAATTGAAAGTTATGGTACTGAAAATTTTCCACTTTTGGTCCAAAAATGGTCTAAGTCGTAAAAAGATTAATTTGAACAAAGTCAACTTTTATTAAAACTTTTCAAAACTATTTTCGATGTGAATCAGAATTGGACAAGCCGAAAATCTGTCACTGAGATGCACAACCCCAGATCCCCGCAACTGGAAAGTTGCCCCTAGTCTGAAGAACAATGCGGCACTGCAAAGCAACGGAAAGTTGCCCCTTGTCTGAGTAACTTTGCACCGTCGCGGCAACGGAAAGTTGCCCCTAGTTTGAACAGCACTGTACCGGAGATCACGATAAATGCTGATGGATAAAGATGACTGAGATGATCAAGTTGGACAAAGTTGATCGGGGAAAATTTTATGGCTGAACTTCAAGGTGAAGTTGCCTACGTATCCCAAAGATGGGAATCAAGCCTTACGTAGTTCAGGCTCGGGTTCACTCAAGTATTTTCACTCTCCTTTTGCGCTCTAACTTTTGCCAAGGCCGCCCTTTGCGGGTTTTCAACCTTGCGAGCTCAGTTTTTATATTTTCTAATTTTGTGCTCTGACTTTTGCCTAGGTCGCCCTTTCGGGTTTTCGGCCTAGCGAGCCTCTCAAGGATAGTATTTCTTCAACTTGTCCATATAGATCGGTTGTGAGAACTCCAAGCCATCTAGATCCATCAGAACCACAGCTCCACCTGACCAGATAGCTTTGATGATGTAAGGACCAGTCCAATTGGGTTTGAACTTGCCCCTCGGGTCGTGGATGGGAGCTCGGTTATCTTTGAGCACCATGAGCACCAAATCTCCTTCTTTCAGATTCCTGGACTTAACCTTCTTGTTGAAAGCCCGGGCGATTCTGCGTTGATAGCCTTGGATGTGGTACAGTGCTTTCAGTCTTCTTTCATCAAAGAGCATGAGTTCTTCGAATCTGCTTTGCTGCCAATCTGCTTCGGCTATCTGGCATTCAGCCAATACTCGTAACGACGGAACCTCAATCTCAATGGGTAGAACAGCCTCCATTCCATAGACCAATGAATATGGAGTTGCTCCAGTAGAAGTTCTGATTGAAGTCCTGTAGCCCCAAAGAGCAAATGGCAGCTTATCTGGCCAATCTCGATAGGTTTCCACCATCTTCCGCAGTATATGCTTGATATTCTTGTTGGCAGCCTCAACTGCTCCGTTGGTCTGCGGCCTGTATGTAGATGACTTATGAAAAGCCACATTGTATTTCTCCAACAAGTCTATCACTTCTTTCTTGAAGTGGGAACCATTATCTGAAATTATCTCGTTTGGCACCCCGTAGCGACAAATGATGTTGTTTCTGATGAACTTTCCGACGTGCGACGCTTTCAACACCGCGTATGATTGGGCCTCGACCCACTTTGTGAAATAATCTATCGCTACTAGGATAAACTCATGCCCGTTTGACCCTTTCGGGGTAACAGCTCCGATCACATCAATTCCCCAGACTGAAAAGGGCCACGGCGAAGTCATGTTGTACAGTTTTGACGGCGGGATGTTCATGCGGTTTGCATGAATTTGACACTTGTGGCATCGCCGAACAAAGCTAATACAATCCTCCTCCATGGTTGACCAGTAGTAGCCCTGTCTGAGGATCTTTCTGGCCAGCATTACTCCATTCATGTGTGCACCGCACTCCCCCCCATGGATGGCTTCCATCAGGCGTTTTGACTCTTCAGCTTCTACACAGAGCTTATGCATTCCCAGATGACCCCTTTTGTACAACTTTCCCCCGCAGATAACGAACTGAGCAGCCATTCTTCTGACAGCCCTCTTATCCTTGGCATTTGCCCCTTGTGGATACGTCTCCTTTTCCAAGAAGTTCCAGATGTCGTAATACCAGGGGTTACCGTCTTGAGCCTCATCTATGGCGGAAATCGACTCGTACGCTGCGTAAACTTCTGATCAATAATGACTGGACGCATCCGGACTCCGGACGGGATGTCTATCATAGAAGATAGAGTTGCTAATGAATCTGCAAACCTGTTGTTCTCTCTTACGAGGTGGGTGAAATTTAGCTTCTCAAATCGAGGAATTAACAAATCCAAGGTTTGGTGGTAGATTATCATCCTTTCCTCCTTGACTTTCCAATCTCCTTTTGCTTGAGACACAACGAGGTTCGAGTCCCCAATGACGTCCAACCGTCTTGCCCCTAGTTCCAGGGCTGCTTCCAGGCCAACAATACATGCCTTATACTCTGCTTCATTGTTGGAAACTTTGAACCGGAGCTTGAATGCTAAAGGGATACGGGAATCATCAGGCGCTATCAGCAACACCCCTATCCCATACCCATACTGGTTTGACGCTCCGTCAAAGTACATTGTCCAGGTTTCATCTTCGACGTGCAGAATAGCTTCATCTGGGAATAGATACTCAACCGCTTCATCCCCCTCAACCGGGTGGTCGGCAAGGAACTCCGCTACCGCTCTCCCTTTTACTGACTTGCGCGTTACATACTTCAAATCAAATTCGGAGAGCAACAGCAGCCAACGAGCTAGCTTACCCGTAAGTGCTGGTTTCTCGAAAAGATATTTGATGGGATCCAAATGCGAAACCAACATTACAGAGTGGGCTAACAGGTAGTGCCGCAGCTTCCTGGTTGCCCATACCAAGGCCAAACAAGCCTTCTCCAGCGGTGTATAGCGAGTTTCGTAATCCAGCATCTTTTTGCTCAGATAGTAAATGGCTCTTTCCACTTTGTCTTCTGACTCCTGCGCGAGCATACAACCCATGGTAGTCTCAGTTACCGAAAGGTACAGTATCAACGGTCTCCCCGGCTCTGGCGGTGACAACACGGGCGGGTTCTGTAGATACTCTTTGATCTGCTCAAAAGCTGCTTGACATCGGCCGTCCCATTGGAATTTCTTTCATTTCTTCAGGAGACCAAAAAGTGGTTCACAAGTCAAGGTTAATTTAGAAATAAACCGTCTTATGAATTGCACTTTACCCAGAAAGCCTCGCACCTCCTTTTCAGTCCTTGGTGGCGGCATTTCTAAGATGGCCTTGATTTTGGAAGGGTCGACTTCGATGCCCCTTTGTGTGATCAGAAACCCTAGCATCTTCCCTGCTGTAACACCAAACGTGCATTTCTAGGGATTCAACCGCAGCCGAAACTCTTTGATCCTTTGAAAGAATTTTTGTAAGGCGGTGTAGTGGCCCTCTCTATCTTTGGACTTGACAATCATGTCGTCCACATACACCTCGACCTCCTTATGGATCATATCATGCAATATTGTAGTTGTTGCCCATTGATACGTAGCTCCAGCATTTTTCAACCCGAATGGCATCACTCTATAACAATATGTCCCCCACGGGGTAGTGAACGCAGTCTTCTCCCGGTCTTCGGGTGCCATCACTATCTGATTATAGCCTGAGAAACCATCCATAAACGAAAGCAAGGCGTGTCCTGCCGTGAAATCCACCAATTCATCAATGTGTGGCAAGGGAAAGTCGTCCTTCGGACTGGCCCTGTTCAAATCTCTGAAGTCTACACAGACCCGAATTCTGCCGTCTTTCTTTGGCACCGGAACAATGTTGGCCAACCAAGTTGGGTATTCAGATACCAGCAGGAACCCTGCGTCAATTTGCTTGGTGACCTCTTCCTTAATTTTGAGAGCCCAGTCCGGGCGAATCCTTCTGAGTTTCTGTTTGACAGGACGGGCCTCGGGATCAAGAGGGATCCGGTGCTGTACAATCTCAGGATCGATTCCAGGCATGTCTTCGTAGGACCACGCGAAAACATCTTTGAAATCTTTTAATAAAGCGACTAAGCGCTCGCGCTCCTCTAAAGACAACGTGGACCCGATCTGGACCAGCCGCGGGTCCTTCTCAGTACCAACATTCACAGTAGTGATTTCATCCATTAAAGGTTTAACAAATCTTTCCTGCTCGTGATTGATTAATCGTTGCAAAACTGGGGGAATTTCTTCCTCGCTGTTTTCATCAAAATTTTGAAAATCCTGATTTAAGCAATAAATCAAAGGCACAGAAAAATACTCCGAAACCACATCCACATCATTCTCATTAAATACTTCCAAGCCGTCAGATTCCTCTGTTACAACAGACTCAAAAGAAAACGAAAAAGACGACCTAGATAGGACTGTGGCATCTGGGTTATCACCCCCTAGAATACCGGACTCAGACTCAGTCGAGCTGGAATCTGATTCCGACGCAGAAGATTCAGCAGAATCAGATTCCGGCTCACTACCTGACCCGGAACTGCTAGATAAAAAGCCTTCTTCATATTGCCAGATGAGAGAAGGTGCGATAGATGCATCCAAAATCGGCGCTGGAAAGCCCGCAGCTATTTCATCTCCAATCACAGAAACCGAAGAGTTACCCCCCAAGCACTCTTGGTCGATCGAAGGATCTGATAGTAGACTCGCCAGTGCTACCCCCATTTCAAGCTCTGTGCCCTCAGGATCCACTACTTCACATTGCTCAACCTCAGTTGGTGGGTCTGTCTGCGCTTCGGCAACGTCATCCCCAGATAATTGTATGTCGAAGAAGATTTCAAAACCAGGCACGCGCTTCCCCTCCGCGTTTTGCCATGGTTCCGGGAAGCCGCAGAATGGAAAATCTTCCCCCTCCCAGACGAAGCGTCCGTTTAGGGTACCCCAGATGGGCCTGTGCATTAACTCAAATGGCTTCCCGGCCCTCTTGGCCTTGGCTCTTCCGGCCATTTCTCTTCCTTTCCTCAACCAGTCCTCTTTGGTGGGCAAATAACCCAGTCCAAAGGTATGAGGATTATGTGGCACTTCGGCCAACACTGAGACGCCCTTCCGGCCGCTTCTCCCTAATCCCATCCCAGGGGTATGTTTTAGCTTGTTCATGAGGTAGATAGATTGAGCACTAACATACATACCCTCATTTACAGCCATGACATTCTGCACCACTTGAGCCTCGGCCAAAGTGAACCCCGACAAAAACACATCCTCCGTGCCGTGCTCGATCTCCAAGACGGGTGTGGACACTTCCGGCGGCGGATGGATTGATGAATTCCCAAAAACAATTGCTACCCCCTTCCCATGAGGGTATTTCAGCATCTGATGTAGGGCGGAAGAGACTGCTTTGACCTGGTGCAACCACGGTCGCCCCAAAAGTAGGTTAAAGGTTGCGGGAACGTCCAAGATATGAAATTCAATGCTGTGTTGTCCTGGACCAACCTTGGTTTGAACTTTAACAGTCCCCATCACTTCTCTGCTGGTATTGTCATATGCTCTGATCACTTGGGTGGTCGGGATGAAGTCCGCGGGTTTTAACCCGATTGCATATGCCGTTCTGGTTGGGCAGACATTAATCGCAGACCCGGTATCAACAAGTACCACCGGTATCCACTTATCTCTACATTCCACAGAGATGTAGAGAGGTTTGTTATGACTTGTGCCCTCAGGCGGTAGCTCCTTGTCCGAAAAGGTTAATGCCGGGGAACCTCCTCCCGGAAAAACCAGCCCAACCAGCTGTTCAGGCGTGGTGTCTATAGAAAGTTTGGACTTGTCCATAGCAGATAGGACAGCTTCTCTGTGTACTCGTGAGGCCATTAGCAGTCCCTAGATGGAGATGTCTGCTTGTATTTTCTTTAACTGTTTCAGCACAGCTTCCTCCTCAATCTCCTTCTCCTTCTGCTTTTCCGCTTCTCTATCTTTCCCGGATGCTTCGGGTTGGTCTAGGTGTGGGGGCTTGAAGTACCGCCCACTTCTTGTCATGTGATCCACTTCATCAAGATACCAAGTATCATCCGGCTGACCACTCCCCCAGTCTTCATCGGTGTGGGCAAGACACAAGTCGTCATCTTCCCACCACATTCCACTGGCAGCCAACAGACACCTGTCTGGCTCCGGTCTACTCGCACTCTCAGTGCTCTCTGTCCATATGCTCGCAGCATTGTCTGTCTTCGTGCACACAGCACTTTCAATCCCTTCAGGGCCTTTTGCCTTCCTAGCTCTCTCAGCAGCCTCAAACTTTTCTTGTTCCAACTGCATCAGTACAGCTGGTTGTTTAACAATTTCTGTATCTACAATGCCCATGTCTCGAGCGGAATTCTTAACACCGGCGCTCTCCGGCGATACAACTTGATTTTCGGCCATTCCGGCCACAACTGATACTTCTGCCCCTGCCGGGCTCTGTTCTGGTTGGGTTTCTCCCACTGCATCCGGTTGATCCTCAAGCCATCCCGTGGCCTCCGCTGATCCCTCATAATCATTCCAGTTGATCGACGTATCCCCCAGTTCCTGGTCATCAAGAAATTGCAGATTAGCAAAGTCTTCCTCTACGGCTGTCTGATCATCTGCCCATAGCCCAGATCCATCCCCCCGGATCATGCACAGTTCTCCTGTCTCGGGAAATTCTACACTTAGCCCATTTCGGCTCGTTGATAGGATGTACTTGCTCGGATCATAGGCTCCCTCTGCAAAATTCTGTCCAGCCCCAGATTCAACAATCTCATTTTCTCCCAAAATCTGCCCTGCCCTGTCTTCGACGGTCACCACCATCGGTTCTGGTTGGGTTTTGGAGATGTCCACCATGCACAAGGAGTTGGTGCAATCAGGGAGGAACACCTCCGGTTTGGGTAGGTGGGACGGGGTGATATAGATGCTGGGATCGTAAGATGCGACCCCAATTTGGATAAGATTGATTCTTTTAGGAGGGGGAGGTTGGTTATGTGGTGGGAGAGGGTTGGTTGTGACATTGGGTTTATCTGGGGGTGCGATCACCTGTTTGTCAATAAGATCTTGGACCTCATGACGCAATCTGTAACAACGGTCGGTGTCGTGACCGTGTTGGTGGTGGTATGCGCAGTATTTCGATGAGTCATAAGAGGGAGGGAGTGGATTTGGTAGTGGCTTGGGCTCCAGGGGTTTCAAATGGTTTTTCCTGATCAATATCCCCAGAACTTTGGTCAGGGGCATGTATAGTGGGGTGAAAGTTCTTTGGCCCCGAGGTTGGAATCTGCTGGCTTGTGTGTTGCTTCCGGACGCGCCGGAGAAGGGTGTGGCGGTCATGGGCCTTGGAGGGGGAGGGGGAGTGGTGGTGACCATACTAACTTCCGAGGCTCTTGTATTTGAGGCGCCACTCGGGCCCGCATTGTTGTTACGGTTGAAGGTTCTCCTCGGTTGTTCTCTGTCCTGGTCAAACAGACCTTGTCTCATAGCATCTTCTATTTGCACCCCCATATCATGTAAATCTGCGAAAGTAGGGAAGGGGACTACAATCATTCTTTGCATCAGCTTCGGGTGGAGATTGCGCACAATCATCCGGATTTGATCTTTGTCAGTGGGCCTTAAAGTCATCGTTGACGCCTTTGCCCTCCATCGGATCACAAAGTCCGAGAAAGATTCCTTGGGTTCTTGCCTCGTTGTTTCAAGATCACGGGTTGTGATCTCGATCTGAGTGTTATAAGAATATTGTGTGACAAAGGCCTCAGCCATCTCATCCCAATTCTTCTTCACTTCATCTTGTAATCTTGCGTACCAATGGGAGGCCACACCCGACAGGGTTCGGCCGAATAGTGAGAGCTTCTGTGGTCGTGTTAGGCCCATTGGTCGTAAGACATCTGCAAACAGTCGGATATGGACCATGGGGTCGCCGGTTCCGTCAAAACGGTCGATTTGTGGCATTTTGAACCTATCGGGGAGTGTTACGGCCTCCTCGGTATATCCATCTCCGATATCCGGCATAGCCTTGGCCCCTTGGGATTTCTTGAAAAGCTTCTCCAGTTTGCTCAATTTCAGAGCTGTTTGATCAACCTCGACCTCGGATGGAGAGTCCGGGTGATTGGGTGTATGGACCTTGGACAGTTGTGGTGGAATCGGGGGCGGAGCTGGCCCCGTTGGAAGACTTGTGTCCTCTTGCAGATTTTGGATAGTCGGTACAATATTCTGGGTGTTTGGAGGGACGTCCTGAATAGCAGGAGCCTTCTCAGGTAATGGGGCTCCTGTCGGAGGGGGGATTTGGTGTGAAGCAGATGCTGTACTCTGTTGTTGCAGTCTGGTAATCAGCTCAGCCTGCTGGGTCATAATCTCGGCTTGCTGCTTAGCGAGTTCGTCCCGGCGAACTGCATCTTGTTGCATAGCCCGCATGGTTTCCTGCATCTGGCGTATCATATCCTCAACTCCTGTCGGTGCCGTCATACTGCCTTGGTTCGTCTGAACTATTGGCAAGTCTATTTCTATAGCAGTAATTGGGATCTCAATCTGACTGTCCACTGATGGGGGGAACCACTGTTCTGGTGCTCTTTGTTCCGATACACTGCGCTTTTTCTGTTTCCTTCTGGTAACAGGGGGTAGAGAGTGGAACACTGGCTGTCCGTCGATTAGATCCTCAGATCGATGGAGTCGACGACCTCGTGTCCAAGGTGCTTGGGGAATGCCTGCTGGGTTGGAAGCAATCGTGCTAAAACTGACCTAGCAAAAGATAAATAAAGCGAAAAGGAAATAAATAAACAGATAAACGGACAGCACAACAGCTTTAAAATAAAAAAAAAGCATGACACACAGTCGGGCATAATCAACACGCAGTCAATAAGCTGAATACACACTGTCCCCAAACACTGATTATTATCCCTGTATCACTGTCCCCTAAAACAGAATCTGATATCCGCAGATAACCAATTCTCAAATACTGTCTGATGCCCGCAGGCCTGATAACCATAATACTGAACTGATGCCCGCAGGCCTGATGCTGTCAATACTGAACTGATGCCCGCAGGCTCGATACTCAAACTCATATACTGACCTGATGCCCGCAGGCCTGATACTCAAACTCATATACTGATACATGCATTCCTGTAGAGACGCACTCTAAAGCACATAACAGATAAGTGAGAGCCAAAACACCCCTATGTTGGGGTAGGGTTTCCCTGTCCTATTTTGTCAGGAGCTAGGGTTTCACTACGCACGCAGCGGTTTCAAACAACCTATAAACGGGTAAGCAACCTGTCCTAATTTGGAATGGTCACTACGGATCCGAATATGCACTAGGTCGAATGGTCAAAGAGGGTGCCCCGGTAAAACCGGGGTTTGTGTTCCCATACTGGCAGAGCCCACAACCGGTCAGCCTTATGGTCATGCCTTGACAAGACAAGCCTCCGGCAAACCGTTCAGGAATAGCAGATGGCAAACACGGTGTCCTAGGCGCACCAATGCAAATGCAATGCAAAGAATCACACTAGTGTAGTCAAAAACAGATATCATGAGTTCGAGTCAAGTTCTCTAAATCCCCAGCAGAGTCGCCAGAAACTGTAGACGTCCCCCCGAACGCCCCGGGAGGGTTAAGCTCCCGTTCCGTTCGTTTGGGGTCACTACAGCTCGGACTCTCGAATGTCACGGTTCTTAATCTGAACCAAAGAGTCCAAATCCGGCAAATCGTTTTGAGAAACAAATTTTTGAAAAGAAGTGCCAAACATGGACTGCTTTGCCAGATACAGAGTCGCCACCTAAATATTTTATTTTGGGAAATTTAGGAAACCCTGACTCGGTGCCAAAAGGCCACATGTCCGTCATCACCAAAGTTGCCTCGGCTCGGGAACTTGGGTACGATTGGGGAAGGTCACTTCGTGAGCACCCCCGCTCGCCTGGTCATAGACCGGCCTCTACTAACCATGATATCAATTTTTGAAAATATTGTGAGTTCTTATTCCGGTTTATTAGCCTAGGTTACTATGTGATGCGCACAGCAAACAAGTATAGACCAGATCACCTGGATTGGAACAAAACACTTCTTGTTTGTTTTTGAAAATGGTTTGCTACCCGCAGGTAGGCTTGAAACATTTGATGATTTATTCCAATTCAGATAACCCAACCTTCACCCACAGGCATTCAGGCAGTTATATCAGGTAAGCACATAGCCTCATGGTAAGCATGCTATCATGGCATTCACTCACACGCATGCAAGGATGCTAAAGCATAAAAACTTACCGAGTACTCCAAGCCAAAATAGACACTTATTAGAAATCATGCATGAATCCTAAGTATACAGAAATGCCTAATGCAACACATGCAGAATGCAATTATAGCAGGCTCGGCTATTCTAAAATGGTGTATGAAATGCTACAACTATCATGTATTCAACTTTGAAATCGAAAGTACTATGCAGTTAGTATGATGCGCCGAGCCCGGTGCATGCTATACAAATGAATGATGCAATCATGCTGTCATACTGTATGCTAATTTAAATATGCCCTAATCTAACCATCAAAAGCGGATAAATAAAAGGGAGAAAGACGTGGGGTTGGAAGACATACATCACACTCACCCACACTTATTACAGTTGTGCCCTCACTCGGAGGGTCCGAATAAATATATAGTCCAAATATTACAGTCCCGAATAAAAGAATATTACAGTTCGAATAATATACAAAATCCTAATTAATTAACAAGTTAACTAAGAAAATAAATAAGACTGGTATGCAAGCCAGGGACTGCCTCGCTTCTGATGGATGATGCATGTCCGGATTGTCTTGCGCGGAAATCCACCGGAATGCCCCAATTAGCCTCTGTTTACACCTGTTCTTGAAATGCGTGCTAAGTCCCAAAAGGTTGCTGATTCTTCGTTTTGCTGCAACAGAGAGCAGAAAAGGGGCATAGCAATATATTTGCACAGATATATGCATGTCTCGATCCTCGTGCCACCAATCACGCATACCGAGGCATGATGGCCGAGGAGTCGAAATGCACAACTCAATATAGGATGAATGCACATGAAACTACAGCTAAAACCTAACTCCATTATGGATAATCCGGAGTGTCGGTGACTGGGGAATTGAGACACATTCCGTCACTCGGAGTACGAAATGTACCTCGTTTCCCGTGCCCGGGCTAACTCCTATTCCGAACACGATGCAATATGCATGATATGCATGAAATGCAACTAATATACAATCCTAACATACACAACGCTATGAAAATGAGATGCCTCGAAGTGCGTGTACACGGGCACGCAAACCGAGAAAATGACAGAATGCAATCTAAGATACAACCTAGTATGCACTATGCTATGAAAATGAGATGCCTCGAAGTGCGTGTACACGGGCACGCAAACCGAGAAAATGACAGAATGCAATCTAAGATACAACCTAGTATGTACTACGCTATGAAAATGAGATGCCTCGAAGTGCGTGTACACGGGCACGCAAACCGAGAAAATGACAGAATGCAATCTAATATGGCTAAAATGGCATAGAAAATGTAACATGGACTTACACTAACATGAGAGAACCTCAGCCACACTCACATAAGAAGTCGGTTGATGAAAATGAGGTGCTTCGAAATGCGTGCACACGGGCACGCAAACCGAGGCGATGACATGTGTCTCGAAATACGTGCACGTGGGCACGCAAACTGAGGCGATGATATGTGTCTCGAAATACGTGCACGCGGGCACGCAAACCGAGGCGATGATATGTGTATCGAAATACGTGCACGCGGGCACGCAAACCGAGGCGATGATATGTGTCTCGAAATACGTGCACGCGGGCACGCAAACTGAGGCGATGATATGTGTCTCGAAATACGTGCACGCGGGTACGCAAACCGAGGTGATGATATGTGTCTCGAAATACGTGCACGCGGGCACGCAAACCGAGACGATGATATGTGTCTCGAAATACGTGCACGCGGGCACGCAAACTGAGGCGATGATATGTGTCTCGAAATACGTGCACGCGGGCACGCAAACCGAGGCAATGACAAAATATGATGAAATGATATGGAAATGATGAATGGGCTTATACCAACATGAGTGAGCCTCAGCCACGCTCACATAGGATGCCAACGGATAAAAAAAGAAGTGCCTCGAAATATGTGCACACGGGCACGCAAACCGAGGCAGTGACAGAATGTGATGAAATGACATGAAAATGATGAATGGGCTTATACCAACTTGAGTGAGCCTCAGCCACACTCACATAGGATGCCAGCGGACAAAAATGAAGGTGCCTCGAAATGCGTGCACACGGGCACGCAAACCGAGGCGATGATAAAATATGATGAAATTATAAGGAAATGACAAATGGGCTTATACCAACATGAGTGAGCCTCAGCCACACTCACGTCGGATGCCAGCGGATAAAAGAGAAGTGCCTCGAAATGCGTGCACGCGGGCACGCAAACCGAGGCGATGATAAAATGAGATGAAACATGGCAAAAATGATATGCAAGCATGCTAATGGAATTTCAGCAACAAAATATGGGGGAAAACAGTCCCGAAATGAAGCAAAATGACATGAAATGCAAGGAAATGTCCCGAAATGCGAATCTAGGCACCCGAAATGGCCTATAGCTATGCCAAACATGCACAATATGGACATGCAATGCAAAGACAGAAGCTAGACAGTCCCTAAATAAGCACTTTTCCAGTTTATAACATGGCCAAACAGTAAGTATAGATATGGAAAAAATGGCATGCAAGAATACGGTATTTTCGAGGGGTAATGAAGCAAGTGATATAAACAAAACCCAAACCGAAAAATTTCCTTCTACAACATTGAAGAGGGACCAAAAATATGAATATTTTCAGAACTGTAAAATGGCCAAAACAGTATACAAACATGGTAAAAATGTGATGCAAAATAAGGCTCAAAAGTGGCTATAACATGAGGTATGCAAAATAATCACCAAACAGCCAAAGACCCTTGATAAAACATGAATTATAGGCCAAAATAAGACTATCTCTAGGCCTGTAAAATGGCCAAAAACAAAAGCATGGTAGACTAACTAAACATGCAAGAAAACGAACCAAAAGTGAGATAAAACATGAAGTGACCTATGGAAGCCCCAAAACATGAAAGGACCTAAATGAAACATGAAGTATGGACCAAAACAAGAACTTTTTCAGAACTGTAAAATGGCCAAAAAGATAAGCATGGTAGGCTTCCATTGCATGCAAGAATGGGGAATAAAAGAGAGATAAAGGGTAGGTATAACATGGAAGTCCCAAATGGTGTTGAGCCCTTCTTCAATGTTGAAGAGGGGCTCAAAATAAGCCTATTCACAGATTATAACATGCTCGAAAACAGATTGCTCATGGGCCAAAAATAGCATGCAAGAAAACGGTATTTTCGATGAGTATTGAAGCAAGTGTGTTATGGAGGCCTCAAACAGGGTTGAGCCCTTGATGAAAAGTGAAGATGAGCTCAAAAGAGGCCCCTTTTCAGTTAGGGCCGGAGCTTGAAACAAAAAGCATGGAGGACTTAGAAATAGATCAAGAAAAAGGGGCAAAAGGATAAAAGTATTACTTACCCTTGAAGACTCAAACTTTTGTTGCTTCTTGGATGAATTTGCTGCTTCTTTGGCCTTGTAGAAACCTTCCTTGTTGCTGGAAATGAGATGGTGGTGGTAGAGCTTGGTGGTGTAGAAGGAATTAGGGTTAGGGACTTAGGGTTTTTTGAAGAATTGAGAAGGAAGAAGATGGAGTTGGCTATGGAAGCTTGAAGGAGAGTTTTTCTAACCCCAACAAAGAACAAGGTTTGCTTGCTAAATAGGCCAAAGAAGGGGTGTAAAGGTGGGGGAAAAGGAGAGTAAAACTCCCCCACAAAATATCCCCCGGATACAGAAAATATCTGGGGGATATTGCCCCACAGCTGTAAAGTGCACAGTGCGAGGAACACGGCCGGCCTATCACTTTTGATGGAGGTGGCCGACCGGCCACACCACCTTGCCGGCCGGCTAGGGGTCAAAAGGTTCAATGAGATTTTCTGGCCGGCCAGATACTGGGGAGGTACTCCTATGTGTGTACAACACAACCATGTGGTTAAAATTCCAAGAAAGTGGGTCCAAGGGGATCAACATTAGCCCGGAAAGAGGAGGTCAAAAGGGTCAAGTAGAATTACTGGCCGGCCATGAACTTTTAGGGGCCTCCTAGGTGTGTAGATCACAGATATGTGGTTGAAAGTTGGCAACACTAACCCTAGGGTGTTCAACATTAGCCCGGAAGTTGGAAAAACGGGCGCCGGGAGGCTCCGGAGGAGAGATAACTGGTTGCTGCAACAATTGCTGACCTCCCACCCTTCAGTGACCTCTCCAGTGATAAAACAGAGGTACCTGCCAAAAATGAACGAAAACCGTTGCAAAACGAATGCTCGGGGACCAAAACACGCAGTTCGGGGTCCCGAAAATGGGCTGTTAAGCACCGAAAGTGGCATTCGGCCACGAAGTGGGTTTCTCAGACCCCAGTGTCCCTCAAAAGGGAGCAAATAGGATGTATGCCAAAAACCGGAGCAAACGGAGACGGTTAGGCGGTCCCGAACCGAGGCACACGGCCAGCGGTCCCGAAAACCGGGAACCGGACTCCGAAATGGGAAAAATGGCCTACGGCCACCAAATGTAGCCTACGAACATTGAGAGATGGTCTACGGGACCTCTCCCTCCCCTCAGGAAAAGAAACAGAGAAAACCGAGTCTGGTTCGCAAACCGAGACAAAGCACAGAAAAGGGTTCGGGAGTCCGGAGGTAGGGCTCACGGCCGCAACTCCGAAACTTCTGAATAAGCACATTATGCAACATCACCAAGCGCTCAATCGGTGACGTCTGAGTCTTAAGGTCGGTCAAAAATAGGGTGTCTACAAGGAGCTTTCTCTGTGTATAGGCTTTCCTTCAATTGTTCAACCTCCAAAATAGAGGCATATGGTCGTATTTATAGAATTTGAGCACAAAAGGTGATAAATATCTTCAAAAATTGATAGTTGGCAGCCTCCCGCCCAGAACAATGTTTCTAGCTACTGAAGCCCGGCCAACCCTCAATAGCCATGGCTGTATATTTTGATATTTTGATAATTTTAGTTCTATTTCAACCTCAAAATATCAAGATATATTAATTTTAGTTAAATTAGTTGTATATTTTGATAATTTTAGTTCTATCGTATTATAAAAGTGTAATTCATATAATAATTTTGTATGATATATATTAAATTATAAAATAGTAAAAATAAATACTCATTTTGATACAAAAAATAATAGTTAAATTAGAAGAAGACTTAGTAACATAAAATTAAAGGTAATTATAAATATTTAATTTTCTTTTATATTCATTTGGAAAATAAAAATATGTAGAATTATAAATTATGTAAAATTTATTAAAAAAATTAAATATAAATATGTTGTAGTTGGATCATCATATAATAATTTAATATGATATATATATATATATATTAAATTATGAGATTGTAAAATAAACACTCTGAATTAAATTACAATATCAACTATATAAAAAGAAATTCAATAACAACTAACTAAGAAAGAATGTCATAATAACAACTAAACTCAAAAAGAAAAAAATAACAAAAACATCCAAACGATATATATATTTTAGTGTGTGAAGTGATTAATCATCTGTAATATGATATCAAAACATAAAAGAATTTACTGTTCAACAATTGAAAAAGTAACTCAAGCAGTAAATCCAAACTTTAGAAGTTTTTCGAGAGTATCATTATTATGTAGGTTTTTCCACTTGTGAGTTGTGATTATATAAAATAATATAGAAAATGAAATCTAATTTTATATATAGAATTATTATAAAATTTAAATGACAAATCCATAATATAGAAAAATATAAAATTGGTATTGAGTATAGAACAATGCACGAGAAAATAAGAAGAAAAAAAAAATGCAATTTAATATTTTAAAAAATCCTAATACCCTTGAAAGAATTAAGAAAAAAACGTGAAACGCAAAATTGATATTAGGTTTATGGATTATCTCAATTTAAGATGAAAATATATGAAAAAGAAATATTTGTCAAATAGAAGCCGTATAAAATAGATAAAGTTAGTATAATTTAAATTAGGTTTGGGTTTATGTAGAACTCTATGTAATGAAGAAAATACATACTAATGTGGCTCTTTTATAAAAAAATTAAGCCCTTATAATGTGCCACCCAAGTATAGAAAAAACACTATTTTTAATAATAATATATATATATATATATATGATTAAATTGTTAATTATCATAATACCAGAATTCATAAATAATAAACCATCCTTATCGTATGAAATTATCTACCAAGTCTACTAATATAATCCATTAACAAAAATAGTAATTTAAGTAACTTAAAATCATAGTTCTAGTCTCGGTGCTCTCACGAGTAAAAATCCGCACAGCTCTACATTTCAAAATCTGAAGAATAAAATAAAATAAAGGTAAACTACATAGCCCAACAAATAACCAATCGCTACAACATATAACAGTTTTTGGTCTCTAAATATGAAAATTTTGTTGCAAAAGACATTTGGAATCAATTTCTATCGTCGTGAGGATAATTGCTAAAAGGTCGTCCTGAAAAGTCAAAAATAAGACTTTTAGTGACAAAATTTTAAAAATGTCACTAACAAAGACACTTTTAGGGACAAAATAATTTGCGATCAAAATGGTTTATTAGTTGAGACAAAAAATTTGGTGCCAAAAAGATAATAATTCACCATTAATATTCAATTTTCATTGTTAAAAATATAATAATGACACTTTTCGCAGCAAAATATTTTTTCCCTAAAAAATAATTTTTTTTCTAAATTTTAATCTTTAAAACCTTAATTTTTGTAGTGAATCATTATTGTGTGAGTGAATTTTTGACCACACTGCCGACTCAGTATTCAACTGGAGAGCACTGGCAGAATAGATGGCGCCTGAATGACCTGCGACAAAAAGAAGAGATTCCGGTGGTGGCTCGTCCACCCGGGGGCACTCCGATGATTAAGTCAGTTATCTCTCAAAGATAAAAAGGTGCTTAATTCACTATTCAGAGCACAAATTGCGTACCTTAGACCCATTGGGGGTGCCTCTCTTTTATAGCCAACTCAATCCTAGTCCCAATGGAAGCCTAGCTTCAATGGACTTCTGCTCAGTGCTTATCTTGGACTCTCCAATAGATAAAGATAAACTCCCTAAGAGCTTTATCCTTATCTAGGCTAAGGTCATTCCTCATTCTAGGACTCTTATTCCCTATCCGCTTATCCCGGACTCCGATATCTTCGGAGATAACCTCGGTCTAACCGAAATCACCTCGGTGTCACGACCAGGACACGTGGTACCCCGGCTGACACGTTGGTGTCACCTTGGCCACGTGTTGGTACTTTAAAAATATATCCCCACAACTGCCCCCTAGGTTCTATTACCTCGGCATCCTGAGGTGATGGAACCTATATCAGTACTTCCTTCTAGAACGTCGACTAAGCTTGCTTCTTAATTCATTGTCGAAGTAAGAAATCGTTGGCTCAGTATGACCAAGACCCATAGTCTGCTTCCATTAATGCCTCAGAACCATTAACCAGGGTTGTTCAAGTTTCTCAGCCGAGATCATCCTCCAAGCCGAGGTACTGCTCCATGAAATCAAGAATTCCAAGAGCTTTATCACGCGTATGAACTGTCACGCATGACTACCCAACCTTTTTTGCCACGCGTCTCTCTCTCTTTGGGTTGTACCCGACACGCACCACTAAGTCGAATCGCTCTCGCGTGCGCCGTCTGATACATACGTCGTTTTAGGCACATTAATTGCCTTTTTGCTGCCGTTTTTGGGTTTAGACAAAACTTTCTTTCCTCTTTCCGTCTCTTCACTTTACACCACCATTTCTGAAGCTTTTCCTCTCTCCAACTTTTTCTCCCAAGTCTGCCATTATCGCTCCCGCGAAGTTTTCTGCAATTACTTCTGTTCACTCCCCTCCAGCGAGGATTTTTGCTGCACTTTTCCGGTTGCTGCCACCGTCAGATCTCGGTGACTCTAATTTTCCCTTGTAAGTCATTGTTCCTTTGTTTCGATTTTTATTCCTCCTCAAACTGTTATATCTGTATACTGTAATTGCAATATTGTTCACATTTGTCTTTTTTAAATCCAACCATGTAGTCCGAGCATATTTTTCTCATGATTTTACTTTTTGTCCAAACCGTTCTTTAATATACACATAATACCCACATATTTGTTCATTCTACCGCTGTTCTTGGCCTTGCACCCTGGTACACACTCTATGACAGTGTTCTTGATGATTCACCCCTATTCTTGATTCTGAATCATTGCTCTTGTTTCTGTTTGCCGTGTTTTTTTCCAGATTCTTGCCTCCAATGTTTGTTTCCATAGATCTAGGTTTGGGATTTGTTTATAGAACCCACAAATTCTAAAAAGAACTGAAACGATCCCCACAAATTCTTACCCCAGCTCACATTTAGGTTTTTGTCGAGGTCCCTATAACCCTTACAAAACACCTTCTTTCTTAAATCCAACTCCTCCAACTTAAGCCGACATTATGGGTATGTGGAAGCATAGGGTAGACACCCCGACCAAGTTAGAACACTTTAGGCGGGAGTTTGGCATCCCGACCGACGTTCATCTGAGGTTGGCTAGGGAGGATGACTCTATCATGCCCACAACTGATTCTATGCCCTTCCCTGTTGTAGCTTTTATCGAGTGCGGACTTAGACTCCCACTCAACATCCTTTTCCATGAGATACTCCATTACTATAAGTTGAACCCAATGCAACTCGTCATCAATTCCTACCGAGTCATCAATGGTATAATAGCCTTAGCTAAACAAGAGAATGCTAGGGTTACCTTAGCCGACATCCAATACTGCTACACCATGTGTGGCCTTAAATTATAGAAAGGCTATATTTACTACCTCAAGCCGAGGTCCACAGAGTATAAGATCGTCGCCGACCTCCCAAACTCCAACAAGGGAGCCGGGGATGATTACTTCATTATCTCGGGGAACTAGGAGTTCACTCCAGATGAGGACATCTTCCTCTACCCTCTTCCTCGAACAGTTTTTGTAGAGGGTAATGGTAAGAGCCCAGGGTTTATACTTACTTGTTTTTAAAGTCTTCAATACTTCGTTTGTTCTAATGTCTGTTTTTCTTGCAGCTCTTCCCCAACCAGATAAAGGCTTCCACAAGTCCTTTTTCCCTAGCAAGGGTTTGAAAAAGCTATTGGATATGCCAGTCCACAAGCGCAGAGCCCCTTTGGTACTCAACTTCATCCCAACCTGCAAGTCGGTACTCCCCGACGTCCCAAAAAGGAAGAAAAGCCATTCTCCCCCTTCTGCCACAACTCCTCCAACAGCCTCCTCATCTCGGCCAGATCAAGGATCAACCTTAGATCCAGCAGAGCAACCATCCACCTTAGCTCCACAACTGATCCTACAATCTCAACGCCGACGACGATGACGAACTGTTTTTGCTGTTGAGATGGGCCGCCAGAAAGCAGTCGCTGAAGACCTCTTGGCCGACATTCCATTCACCGTAGACGCCCAACCAGCGCAGTCCCAGCCTTCACCAAAGTCAAAGCCAAAAAGAATAAAGAAGGCTCAGCCAAAGGCAACGGTGACTCAGATTGATACTAAGGACACCTTGCCAATTTCAAAATTGGCTGAGAGTGATAAGTCCTATTCTGCTGCCGAGAAAAGCCCGCCGAGGCCCAACCATCTCAATCCACCCAGTCAAAAAGGCCGCGGTTTGAATCTGCAACAACTTCGAGCTCCATGAAGTCTGACTCCCCCTGGGCCCCTCAAATCACACTAGAGGATAGGCCGGTCAGAGCTGGTGATAGTGCCAATGACGTTAACGTCGATGTTGCCCTTAGCACAGTTTTGCTTCTTTATGGAGATCTTGATCGCAATGCTGAAATGAGCCAGTATGAGAACTTCACCCTGATGCTCTAGCATTCTGTTCAAGTAAGTCTTTCACACGTGGTATCTTTCTTTCTCTATCCCTTCATACTCAGAGAATTTTACTAACTTTTGTTTTGTTCATTTTCTTTCAGGCGATCCAGTATGCTCATTCCTTCTCAATGTAGGCTTTTGAGAACCGGAAGGAGTTGGACGACAAGACGAGGGAGGTCTCTGGTTTGCAGAAGATCCTTAAAAAGACTAAGACCAAGATGAAAACTTTATCCGACCAGGCTGCGTCGGCCGTTAAAACTAAAGACGAGGCCGAGGAAAAGGCAGATGCCGTTGAGGCCATCAATAAGGTTCTTGAGGCCCAGAAGAAAGAGGCTGAAGAAAAAATGACCGAGGCCTAGAAAAAGCTGTAGGATGCCTTGGCCACAAAAGATGCCGAGCTCAAGGCCGCCGATGAGAAGGCATACAATGAGGGGGTAGCTGATGTCATGGCGGACTATAAGAAACAGGTGAAGCAAGCATGCAACAAGGGTTTCACCGTTGGTTGGATGGCTGCCCTGAAAAAGCTTGAAGTCCCCGAGGACTCCCCCCTCAGGAACACCAATGTCCTCGGCCTGCCATTCCCCCCAACTCCAACCCAATCCGACGACGATTCTGAGTCTAAGGAGGAAGCTTTGGTGAGGAAGTCAAAGGAAGCTGCTGGGGCCAAGTCCCCTACTCTAAATGAGCAAGTCCTGGACTTGACTCAAAATGAGGAGGGTGAGGAGGTTCCCAAAGATGTTACTCCTGAGAAGGCAACATCAGACGTGCCTATTGCCGATAAGAGCCTTGACCAAACCCTCCAAGAAATAGATGCTGAGCTCGCGGCTGAAAAGGCGGCCGACATGTCTTCTTCGTAGTCTTCCGATCTCTAGACCAAACCAGCCGATGCCGCCGAAGAGTCTTAGTTTGATGCTTTTCTCCTTTTTTCTGTTTCTTTGTACTTTTTCCTTTCTTTGAAACAATGTAAGCTCTCGATGTGGCCGATGTGCCTTCTTTTGAATGTAAATACAACTTCTTCTCTTGAATGCTTTGTATGTCTCTCATACTTAGAATATTTCTGCATATCTTTAATGTACACCTTAACTGTGTAATCTTCTCGGGGTGAAATACCTCGATTATATCCACCAACGGTTTACATCGGCAAGTACATAAGTACTTATTTTAATACAACCTTGGCCTTAACTTGTAAATTTTTTCACAAATTTCAACAAGTGTTTAATTCAACTTCAACTTGTAAATTTTTCATAAATTTCAACAAGTGTTAAACATAACCTCAGTTTAACTTCAACTTGTAAATTCAAATTTCAACAAGCGTTAAACATGATCTCGGTTTAACTTCAACTTGTAAATTTAAATTTCAACAAGCGTTAAACATGATCTCGGTTTAAACTTCAACTTGTAAACTTAAATTTCAACAAGTGTTAAACATACTTTAGTCTAACTTCAACTTGTAAATTCAAATCTCGACAAGTGTTCAACATGATCTCAGTTTAACTTCAACTTGTAAACTCAAGTTTCAACAAGCGTTAAACATGATCTCGGTTTTAACTTCAACTTGTAAACTTAAATTTCAACAAGTGTTAAACATACTTTAGTCTAACTTTGTAAATTCTGCCTTTCCAGGAACCATTTTCCAACTCTCTACCCCCTAATGTGAACTTAAGTTTCACTTGGGTTCTCATTATGCATGTATTCCAGAAACGTCGTCAACTATCTTATCAGTCATAAGTGTAAAAAATCAAGCTAAAACTTTATTTATTACTTCGGTAAATAACAAAGATTAAGAAAGTCTAATGATAAAAGAATTTCATATTGCAAGTATTCCAGGGTCTTGGCAACTCTTTGCCTTCATTATCTTCAAGCCGATATGCCCCATTGCCCAATACCGAGATGATTCTATAGGGTCCCTCCTAATTCGGGCCAAGCTTGCCCTCTCTGGGATCCTTCTTGTTGCCGACGACTTTTCTCAAGATGAGGTCACCGACTTGAAACTCCCTTGGGTTGACCTTCTTATTATAAGCCCTGGCAAGCTGCTGCAGGTATGCCGCCAGCTGAATTGCAGCTCTCTCCCTTCTTTCTTCTAGCAGATCTAGATCTCGGGCTAATAATACATCATTAGTCCTATTCTCTACTCCCTGGGTTCTGATTCCTGGGATTCCAACTTCTAGAGGAATGACTGCTTCTGTGCCAAAAGCCATGGCAAATGGGGATTCCTCAGTTGATTTTCTCGGCGTAGTCCGATATGCCCAGAGTACACTTGGCAGTTCATCCACCCACTTTCCCTTTGCTGCTTGCAGCCTCTTCTTAATCCCATCCAAGATGACTTTGTTGGATGCTTCTGTTTGTCCATTGCTTTGAGGAAAACTTGGGGTGGAAAAATAATTCTTGATTTTGAACTTTGCACAGAAGCTCTTGATTAGTTTACTGTCAAACTGTGTTCCGTTGTCTACAACTAGCGCTCTTGGGATCCCAAATCTGGTGATGATGTTCTTCCATATGAAGCTCTTCACATCCACATCTCGAATCTTGGCAAGGGGTTCAGCTTTTATCCACTTGGTGAAGTAATTTGTTGCTACTGGGTTTAGGTCTGTTGCTGGTTAATGTATCAGAGGTGCAAACCTTTGGCACTTTTCACACTTCTTGACATAGGCTTTTGCATCTTTCTGCATGTAGGGCCACCAATACTCCTGGGTAATGGCCCTATGAGCAAGTGATCTGCCCCCAGCGTGGCTTCCACATATTCCTTCATGTATTTCGTATAAAAAATCTTCAACTTGTGAAGGATGTACACACCTTAAAAGGGGTCTAGTGAAGGATCTTCTATAGAGATGTCCCTCTGCTGTCAGACTGAATCTTGTTGATTTCAATCTGATCTTGTGTGCCTCTTTGTGATTATCTGGTAGTTTTCTTTCTTTCAGGAATGTTATTATTGGGTCCATCTAGCTTAGTCCCATGTCCACACACATTGCTTCACGCTCTGTGGTCAGTGGTTCAATGCTCGGACCCGACAAGTAGTCGACCATTATCGTCATTGCCTTTCTAGGTTGTATTGCACTAGCCAGGTTGGCCAGGGCATCGGCGTGACTATTATCATCTCGACTAACCTGCTGTAGTCGGCAATTCTGAAACAAGGCCACCAACCTGCTTACTTCTTTTGCGTATGCCGACATACGTTCATCTCCGGTTGTGAACTCACTTGTTGTCTGGTTGACTTTAAGCTGAGAGTCACAGAAGACTATCACCTCATCTGTTTCTACTGTTACTGCCAGTTTGGGTCCTGCAATCAGTGCTTCATACTCTGCTTCATTGTTTGAGGCCTTGAATCCTAAACGAATGGATTGTTCTAGTATCTGTCCATCTGGAGATACCAGTACTACTCCTGCCCCGCTCCTTATCGGTTTGAACTCCCATCAACAAATAGTTGAAAGGAGTCGCCGATGTAAATGTTGTAGGGCCTGAGTTTTTCTTCTTTCCTTTGTTTTGTTGCCCTCGGCTGGGCTCCTCTTTGCTCTCTTGGACATCGTTCACCTCGGCTCAACGGAGCCCGATGTACGATGGCTCCTGGAGTGAATTCGGCCACAAAGTCGGCCAAGACTTGGCCTTTGATTGCTGTTCTGGGTCTGTATTCCAAGTCATACTAGCCCAAGGCCACTGCCCATCTGGCTATTCTGCTTGTTAAATCTCCCTGCTGCAACAGGGACATCAAAGGATGTTCAGTTAGCACCACAATTTTGTGGGCTTGAAAGTAATGGTTCAGCTTCTTTGAAGCCATTACTAAGGCCAGCGTTAACTTCTCAAAGGGTAAGTACTTGGTTTCTGCATCAGCCAGGTTTTACTTACATAGTAAACAGCCCTTTGTTCCCTTTTTTCTTCTCGGATTACCACTGCACTTATCGCATGTTCTAAAACTGCTAAGTATAGGAACAGCTCCTCTCTAGGTTCTGGATTTGAGAGAACTGGAGCCGTGGTCAGATACTTTTTCAAGTCGGCCAGGGTGACTTCACATTCTTCTGTCCATAAAAAGTCTATGGCTTTCTTCACCAAGTTGAAGAAGGGTTTGCATTTGTCAGAACTTCTGCTTATGAATCGATTCAGGGCTGCAGCTCTTCCAGTCAACATCTGTACTTGCTTCACCGATGTTGGGCTTTTCAATTCTAGGATGGCCTTGATTTGATCTGGGCTGGCCTCAATGCCCCTTCTGGTCACCAAATATCCCAAGAACTTACCAGATCCAACTCCAAATGCGCATTTTGATGCATTGAGTCGGAGCCAATATGTTTTTAGGATGTCAAAGACTACCTTTAAGTCTTCCAGATGGTCCTTAGGTTCCCTGGTCTTCACAACCATGTCATCGATGTATACCTCTACTGTTCGGCTAATTAGGTGTCTGAACATCTTGGTTACCAATCTCTGGTAAGTTGCACCTGCATTTTTTAACCCAAAAGGCATCACTCTGTAGCAATACAGTCCTTTTGGGGTGATAAACGTAGTCTTCTCTTCGTCTGGGGGGTACATGGCTATCTGATGGTACCGCTTGTAGGCATCCAAGAAGCTCATCCTCCCATGCCCTGATGTGGCATCCACCAGTTAGTCAATCTTGGGTAAAGGAAAACTGTCTTTGGGATAGTCCTTGTTTAGGCTGGTAAAGTCCACGCAGACCTCCATTTACCATTCTTTTTCTTCACCACCACTGTATTCGATAGCCATGTCAGGTAATTTACCTCTTGAATGGCTCTGGCCTCCAAAAGCCTATCTACTTCCTCTTCCACTGCCTCAACATGCATCAACAGCAGTCTTCTTGCCCGTTGGATTATGGGTTTGGCCAACCTGTCTACATTCAGTTTGTGGCAAGTAACCTCGGGGTCAATCCCTGGCATTTCGTAAGGCGTCCAGGCAAACACTTCAATGTTTGCTCTAAAAAAAGCCTCCAACTCTTTTTCCTCTTCTTCGGCTAAGCCCAGACCGAGAAAAAAGAAGCGTTCTTCATCCCCCTGCTAAACGAGGATTTTCTTTAGGGCTTCTTCACTCTTCTCGGCTGGCTCCTTGCCGACGTCCTCTAGGACTTTCACGTCCTCGTCTTCGATCTCTGCCCTTTCTAGTTCTCGTATGTTGCAGGTGGATTTCATTACTGCCATGGAGCAGTTCTTTGCCTGCAGCTGATCCCCTCTGACCTCCTCTATCCCATGCTCTGTTGGGAACTGCAATAGCTGATGCAATGTTGAGGGAACAGCCCACATTGCATGCAACCATGGCCTTCCTAGGATAACATTGTAAGGGGAGGGTATGTCAATTATGGTGAACTCTGTCTTTACCTTCTTGGTGCCAGCCTGCACCTCCAAGCTTGCTGCTTCCAGTGGCCACGTTGGCGTTCCATTGAACCCGACCATTGGGCCATTGGATTGTTCCATATCGTCTGGGTAAAGGCCAAGCTCCTTGTAACACCTGACATACATGATGTCACAAGAGCTGCCATGGTCAATTAGGATGCACTTCACTTGGCACTCTCCAACCTGGAGGGATACTACCAAGGCATCGTTGTGCAGATGTTGGACTATCTCCAGGTCAGCTTCAGTAAAGGACACCACTGGTCCTTGGCACTCCTCAGCCTGAGGTCTTTTCTGCCGGACCTAGTACACATGCTGCAAGTGCTTTACCTTCTAGGTCTCCCCCCGTATTTCGTTTTCGTTGAACTTCGAGTAAATTACATTAATTACCCGAGGTCCGCCTGCCTGCGGCTGCTGTGCTGGGAGAGGTGGAGCTATTGGTGCCTGAGGAAGTCTTGCTTGCTCTTCCCTTGTCCTAGCCTCATCTACAAGGTCCCTCGGATGGCCCTGCCTTACCAGGTCTTCCAGGTGTGACTTCAGGGCTCTGCAACCCTGAGTCAGATGCCTATCTTCATTATGGTAAGCACAATGCTTACCAAGGCTTCTTCCCATAAACTTTCCTGGTACCCTTACTGGCGCTCTGAAATAGGGTTGGGTTCAGATTTTATCCAGGACTTTATGAATTGGGATTCAGAATATAGTTGTGACTGCCTGTGCAGCCCTTAGTCCTACCTCTTGCTTGTTTGATCCGTTATTACCTCAGCCTCGCTTCGGCGAGCCGTTAGCTTTCTCTTGCTTTGTCGCCTTAGTCCCTGGCGTGTCTTCCTTGGCTCTGGCATATTTCTCAATTCTGGCCATGAGCTCCTCCATGCTTTTTGGCAATGTCTTTGCCAATGAATTTCGTAGTGGACAATCATTTTTTAGGCTGTTCTTGAAAGACACGACCGCTACCTCTTGGTTGCACTCGGGTATTCGGTTGAACACCTCATAATACCTCTTTGCGTAGGCCCTAATCCTCACTGATTCTCAGAGCCATCAGGGCGTCTATCCTTAATGGCTATAGTTTGTTTGTCACAAACCTGGCCACGAACATCTCGGCCATGCCTTCCTAGGTCTTCACACTTCCATTTGGCAATTTGTGAAACCAATCCGATGCAATTTCCCCGAAGGATGAGGGGAACACCTTGCAAAGCAACGGCTTGTTCCCAGTGTATAATGCCATCAAGTTCAGGTATAAACCGACGTGAAAGTTGGGGTCCGACTTACCATCGTATATCTGGAACCTTGGCATACTGAATCTTTTCGGGGCCTCAAATTTGTCCAACTCCACTGAGAATCGTGTTCTCAGCTTAACAAGGGAAATTACCTCGGTATTTTGTTGCTTCCTCTTGAGGTAATCTCTCAAGTCCCTCTTGGTCCACCCAAGAGGTCGGCTATCTCCTGATTTCAGTCTTTTAGGTGCACTATTCTCAACTTCGTTATGAGCCCTTTTCGACCTTTCTCCATTAGTTGCGTCGAAGCACAACTCCTGCCTTTAAACATGCCGATGTTCTCTGGGGTCTGCCTCTTTGGTACGATGTGTCCTTCGAGATTCTTCCCTTCTCGACTCTCCTCGCCCGACCTCCCTTGAAGGCCGGTAAGAGTGTTTTTCGCTTCTGGCGTGCTGGGGGGCTACAGGGATTGTTTTCTGCCCTCCCTTATGGGCATTGCCTGTTGGAATCGGCGTGTCCTGCAGCGGAAACGGTGGCTGCATGACGTTGTTTTGCATCATGAAATTGACGACCGATTGAAGGTCTGCCAATTTGCTCGTCATCCCCTTCATCTCTTCGTCCCTCCGTAGGCATCTGTCTTTCCATACCTGGAGGTTATCCTCATTATAGTATCCACTTTGGTCCGTTTTCTTTAGTACGTCGCCTTCCTGGCTGACGTCCTTTCCTCCGTGATTCTGGTCTTCGTTGCAATTGTCCTCTTCGACGTCAAGGTCAACAGGTCTCCCACTCCTAGTAGGAGTGTTATCCCCAATTTTCTCTTTCTGTCCATTGTTGGCCATCTATTCTCCTTTCTTTCCCACAGACGGCGCCAAATTGTGTTAGTGAATTTCTGACCACACTGCCGACTCAGTATTTAACTAGAGAGCACTGGCAGAATAGATGGTGCCTGAATGACCTACAACAGAAAGAAGAGATTCCGACGGTGGTTCGTCTACCTAGGGGCACTCCGATGATTAAGTTAGTTATCTCTCAAAGATAAAAATGTGCTTAATTCACTATTCAGAGTACAAATTGCGTACCTTAGACTCATTGGGAGTGCCTCTCTTTTATAGCCAACTCAATCCTAGTCCCAATAGAAACCTAGCTTCAATGGACTTCTGCTCAGTGCTTATCTTGGACTCTCCAATAGATAAAGATAAACTCTCTAAGAGCTTTATCCTTATCCAGGCTGAGGTCCTTCCTCATTTTAGGATTCATGTCCCCTATCCGCTTATCTCGGACTCCGATATCTTCGGAGACAATCTCGGCCTAACCGAAATCACCTCGGCGTCACGATCAGGACACATGGCACCCCAACTGGCACGTCGGCGTCACCTTGGTCACGTGTTGGTACTTAAAAAATATATCCCTACAATTATCATTAGCTGAATCTAAGTATACAAAGAAAAAGAAAATAGTTGATACTAATAAAAATATTTTTATTACAATTCAATAAATAAATAATTATTTTGCAAGATGATTCCATAGTGAAAAATAAAAAGATGGCTGGTGATCAATCTGCCGTCACTAGTTTTATGGAGTTTATATTTCTACTCCTACCAACCAAATAAATATAAGGACTAAAAAAATTGATTTTGACTAGGCTTCTGTTGATTCGCTACCCAAAAATAAATTTTTTACATTTTTTTTCCTGGTGTTTGGTTAGAAAAAGTTATTTGAAAATAGTACTTCAAAATCTATATACTGTATATATATATATATATTTAAGATTGGAAGATCCTGTTCGTTTGAAAATATTTGGGTGAATTACACTAATAATTGTAGTTCGAGACTTTTGTTACTTTAGTCTCTAACATTTCAATTGTAATACGTTTGACCTTTAATTTTGAATCATGTTTCAAATAAGGACAATTGAACCGTTATTCTATTTCAAGAACAAAATTGTCAATTTAATAAAATATAAACTAGCTTGACAAAAATAAATGTCAAAAAATTATTTTTTAATTTTTAAAAATTATTTCTACCCACCAAAGATAAAATTATATAAAAATGATAAATTTTTTACATTTTTATTTTTTTACCAAATTAATTTTTAGTATGTATTTGGATAATGATCATGTAATAGTTAGTTGTTTTTGTTGATGTTTTTGAATGATTATCATGTAATATGGTTGTATTTGTTGTTGATAAATATTTTTAGATGGTTATCATGTAATGGATGGTTATTAAACTTTTAATGTGTAATCGATATATTTAATATATGAAATATTTTTAATTTTGGATTTTTTTTTATTTAATGGATTGGTTTAATAATAATGACATAAAAGTTGTTGCCATATTTGATTTTTGAAAAATAGAAGCTAATTTAACGAAAATAAATATTAAAAACAATTTATTTTAAAAAATTATTTCTACCCTCTCAGAATATAAAATTATATAAAAATGATGTGCTTTTAATTTTTTCCACCAATTTAATTTTTAGTTTCTTAAAAAAAATTCTAAAAATAGATTCTGAAAAACAAATAAAAAATAATTTTATAATCAAGAAAGTTCCGGCATTATTTATTAAAAAAAAAACTATTATGTTTCAAACAATATATAAGTTAACTAATATAAAATAAATTGTATGATGACTTTGCCTTTGAAATGGACCGTTTGCAAACATAACATCTTTTATTATCATTATTTGGAACAAGATTCAAAATTTAGGGTTAAATATATAACAATTGAAAAGTTAGGGACCAAAGTGATCTAAGTCCCAACCTATAAGGACTATTAGTGTAATTCACCCAAAACATTTTCTATGAAATCCTATTTAATATACTAATGTGTTACATTAAAATGTTTTTTTGCCTTTATTGATTGTTGGTTTTTTTTTTTTTTTTTTTTGAATGTGTTACATCTTCCAAACGTGACTAATGCAGAACTTTAATTTTTGTAATGAAAGGATTGTGAGTTAACTTGAAAGATGTTCAAAATTAGGTATAATTTTGGCATAATTCAAACAACGAAAACTAAGAAAATTGAGAGAAAATGTGAGTATTCATACTATTTGGAGAGTATTGGGAGGTCCTTTAAACTAATTTGTGTGAATAAATATGTAAAATAAATAATAGATGAAAAGTTAGTTAGGTAAAATAAAGAGTATATATAACCAACTAGATTAACTTAGTTGGCTACTATGACTTTTCTAAGGGTTTAGTCCCTAGGAGAGATTATGAATTCAAATCTCTTTAGGGAAGTTGAATTAAGGGGTAAGCTCTTTCCCCATGCACCGGCTGTAATTTGTGATTAGCAAGACATAGTATGGTCTTCAAAAATGCTCAAGCCAATTGGGGAACATTAATCGATGAAATAATTTCCCAAGTAGCTTTATGGGCAAAATTTTACTCTGGCTTATCTGTTTTCATAGTCCAAGATTTCCATCTTCACATTCATGAGATTCGAAAGATTAAGTCTAAGAAGCATCACTCCTAAAGCTCTATTTCAGATTCAATTTAGCTTTAATGGTTTTTTATGCATTTTTCCTTTCTCTCTCTACTCCTTTTCTAGTCTCTTTTTTTTTTTTTAGTTTGGAAACTTGCCTTCTATCTTCTGTCTCTTTGTTCCTCTTTGCAATTGGGTCAACATATGATTGTGCTTGTCGTTTGGGTGCCAAGTTAGCTGGGATCCTCATCATCAAGCTATGATACTATCCTTCCTTCACCCCTTAATGTATATTGTACCTCAGTTGATGCATCAATAAATTTTTCTTTTGCCAATCAAAGAAAAGGGGGGCAAGCATTTGGTGCTTTACAAAGGGTTAATCTAACAACTAACAATTATTTTTACCCAAAAAAAAAAACATATTTTTCATCATTTAGCTAGTGAAAAATGAATAGAAACAATGGAGTTGCTCCAAATAGCCATCTTATTGAGGTTTAATAAAATTATAGAAATCTCCCTTGAGATTTTTTGAAATAATAAAAATTTGTGTTGAGATTTAGTTTAATGTAGTTTAAATTGTATTGATTCAATTTTTTTCACAAATTTTAAAATTAAGATAAATTACAAATACATCCCATAAGATTTATTAAAAATATAAAATGTTCCCTTAACGTTTGAGAAATTACATCTCATCTCATAAATGACATTAGTAACAAAAAAAAAAAAAAGAAGAAAAAAAAATCCCAGAAATAATTATATTAACACTTATGAAATTAAATACTTTATTTATTTACTTATTTTTTCCTATCTCACTTCTTTAGTCACTATTTTCTTTTAATTAGTAACACCACTTTGCCCAATTATCATACCATTCTCAATTAATACTACCGTCATTATTGTCTATAAGCATTTGATGTGTCGCTAAAGAAGATTGAAGAATATTATGGTGGCGTCAAATGAGGGATTTGATTGGGTGAATGAAAATGAGGATAATATGGTAATTTTATTTTGATATTAGACATATTTAGGTAATTAATAAATTATAGTACTCATAAATTGCTAAATCAATATTTCAAACCAGCACGACTTCCAATTAAAATTAAAAAAATAAAAAATAAAAAATAAAAAAAAAGCTAAAACAAAAAGAAAAACAAAAAACGAATGCAACATAATTGCCTTGAAGTTTTCAAAACATTACACCAACACCTTTGAAATGGACTAATTATGTCAAATTCAAGTTATGTGAATTTTAATTAACTTGATTTGCTTATTTTTATAGGGAGAATTACAGTACAATGACATAGAAAAAAAAATTATAAAATATATGGGGTGTAAGTGATTCTATGATGGGATACAAGTGAGAAACTGTGGGGACTTGCACCCCTTTATATTTGTGTAAAAAAAAAAAAAAAAAAAAAAAAAAAAAAAAAAAATCTTTGTCCCACTAAGATATAATACTCTTTTTTCTTTTCTTTTTTTTTAATATTATGTTGGCATGTTCTGTTGAGATTCTTGTCAAGAACTAATTAAACCTAAAATATTGATTAAGAATTTTTACTATGATGTTTTTTTCTTTTATCTCACATTTTATTGATGTATACACTTTTTTTTTTTTTTTTTTGGATAACTGAGTGCCCAGGCCAGCACTTCTTCGAAGTGTTGCATCTCGACTAATCTCAGGATCTTGAGCTAATTGACCGGGCTAAGACGCAGTGGCTCGCCAATAACCAATTGGGGGTGGGATTCGAACCTGAGACCTAATGAAGAACATACTCCTAGATTCCTGATCCCTTACCCTCAACTAACTGAACTACCCTTACGAGTTATGTATACACTTATGTATTACATTTATTTCATTAATAAAGTTTATTTTTACTGATTTAAAAAAGTATTGTATCGAAATTTGCCACCCCTACGTTGAAGAGATGCTGTGGCTAGTTGGTTTGGAAAAGTCCACAACAATCAGCTTCTTTGGTTTAGATTCTTAAAATTAACTTTTTAAAAAATTAAATTTTTTTACTTTTCATATATTTTTTTTTGTTTTCACTTAATTTTTTTAATAATCTAAGCGATTTTTAAAGTTTTTAAACACACCTAACATAAATACACTTAAAAAGTATAATATTCGTGAAAAAAAAATCTTAAGAAAATTTACTAAATATCAAAAAAATATATAATAAAAATTTAAAAAAAAAAGAATTTAGTACATTTTTCATATTCTTGTGTATTTATTGATTTTTTAAAATATCTTTTTACAAATATTTTATTTCTTAGATATATCTAAGTAGATATATCTAAAAAAGTTTTTAAAAAAAAAATTGCTTAAAATTTTAAAAATATTCACTAAAAACAAACAAAAAAAAAACACAAAAGAAATAAAAAAACTCAATTTCTAAAAAATTAAATTTAGAAAATTGAAACCAAACATACTGAATTGTTTGCTGAATTGTTTTGTTCACCTATTCAACGAGTGGGTCAGCAATACCTATCTTTTCGACTGGTTAAAGCAAGCGAGTTGTTATTCCTATTTCACTTTGCTTCAAATATATATATATATATATATATATATATATATATTTATTTTTATTATATATATATATATATATTTTACATATACCTCAATTGCCCTTTATACGAAAGAGTATCAATGTAACTATATATAACAAGGATAAAAAAATATACATATATATATTTAGAACAAAATAAAATGAGAATAGTGGCTTTGTAAAACAGTAGAGTGAATTTCATTTAAAATTGTGCACTCCATTAATTTAACTAATAAGAAAAGAGACCATTATTAATTACTTGTCTAGTTGATGAACCAAATCAAACCATAATAATTTATTTTTTAATTTCAAAAAATCATTTTTATCCATGCAATGACATCAAACCTGAAAGTTAAATAATAATTGAAATTGACAGCTCAACAAATTTGACCAATTCATACCGAGACTAATTAACCATTTTTATGTCAAAATAAATAAAATGGAAGAAAGAAAACTATGTGGTTATCCACTTCTTCATCATGATGTTTGTCTGCAACCTATGGAAATATAAAAATGTTAAAACTTATAAATAAATTATCAAATATTTTACAAAATATTCATCATTCCACGACCTCCACAAATTAAAGACTAATCTACCATTAGTAGTAACGTCGAAGTGACATTTAAATTATTGATAGAATTGGAAAACAGAAACCGTAGTTAAATTATTAGAAAAAATTTATATATATATTAAAAGTTTTGATTGAAAGATTACGACAAAGAAAAAATAATAACTATTGACTTCACAATATATTATCCTTCTTAAATTTTATGTTCGGGATGTGTATCATATGTACTTTTGACTATGATTTTTGTGATGTTTAATTATGATTTATTATAGTGTTAGTTATGATTCATTGTTATGTTAGTTAAGACATTATTTTAGTTGTGATGCAATAACTTTTGTTTATATCTTAAGTGATATTTGGTTATAACTTTTTCTTTCCTTTTCTTTTTTTAATTATAAGATTGAGTTACAACATTTGTGGTAATCAAACTTATAAATATCGTAATTTACATATGATACACACTCCTAGCATTACCCTACTCTTCTAATAATTTTTTATAGAGTAAACTACAAATATATTTTTTGAGATTTGCTTAAAATACGAATTGCCTCATGTAGTTTGAGAAATTACAAATATCCATTTGTTAGAATTTTTTATTTAGCACAATTAATAGAAAAATAAATGTTTTAACTACTCTCTTAAACAACAATAAAATTATTTGAATTATTAATTAAAACATATTAAAAGTAATTAATTGATTTGATCATTTATTAATAAAAGGAACCATTTGTTATGTGATTATATAGTTGAAGGGGTGAGATGTAGTTTCTAAAAATTATAAGGAACAATTCATATTTTAAGCAAATATCAAAGTGTGTTTGTAATTTACCCTTTTTTTATAAGAAAAGAAACTTGAATTGTGTGTACACTACATGAAAATACACCTTCAGCGACTAAAAATGCCGACTAAAAAAAAATTTAGTAGCCGATGGTACATGCTTTAGCTACAAGAAAAATGTGGTCGGCAAAGGTACAATCTTTAGCTACTAAAATAATTTCATTGGTATTTATTTTACTTTTGGTGACTAATTTAGTTTTAGTTGTTGAAAATAGGGTTTTGGGCTACTAAAATAAAATTTGGTCTCTCAATGTACAATTTTTATCCACTGAAAAATAATTCAGTCGGAATTTATTTCACTTTTGGCAATTAATTTAGTTTTAGTCGTTAAAAATAGGATTTTGGGCGACTCAAATAAAGTTTGGTTCCTAATTGTACAATCTTTAGGTATTAAAAATAATTTAATCGGTAGTGACAAAATTTTAGTCGGCAATTGTAATGGAAAGTGATTTTGAATTTTGAAGGGATTCCTAAATTAATTGGTGACTAAATTAGTCTGGGAAAAAATACCTTTAGGTCTTATTGGTGACTAAAAAAGTTAGTTGAAAAAAAAAAATTTTAAAACCGTCATCATTTTGGTCACCCTTGTTTGACGGATTAGGTTGGATGAGATTATTAATAAGAGAATTGTTAGTGAAGAGATTGTTAATGTGTGGATTGTTAGTGAGAGGATTAAGTAAAAGTGTGTTTGTTTTGATGATAGTGTGAAAAATGGTTAGTGATGGGATTATTAAATTATTTTTATATAAAATAAATAAATAAATTATTTCCATATTAAAAAAAATTAAAACAAATATTAAAACAAATAGGAGCACTTGGTTAAAAAATTTAAAATTAAAATAATAATTTTTTTATATAAAATAGACTCAATCCCCTCACTATTTTCCTAATCCCACCTAAAATTCACCCAAGCTAAAGCCCCTACAGAGGGGGATTACTAAGCCCCTTCACTACTAATCCTATCACATTGTGTTGTGTAACGCCCCAGTTTTCGTGCCCAAATGGTAATACAATAGTCATGGCTCTTTAACGTAAAACTTATAACCAACCCTCATACTTGCATTACATGACGTATATAGTCTTTATGCAATATTACAATTAATCCAACAGCCATTAATTAAACAACAAATACCCCCAAGGGTTTACAAGTTCCAAGGCCTGAGCCTAGTTACACAAAACGGTTATTCAAACCCACACATACAAGTCCTTGACTTACAATCAGAGTCACAGCTTATGAGCACATTATGTATAGAGGACTCAGTTTTCCCCTTTATGTATTGTACTCCGAGCTCGGGTTCCATAGTTGGTTGTTGTTGTTTATATCTTGTTTCCTTTCTTAAATTCCTTGTATTTGAGTTTTGGGATGTGTTTGGCAGGTTTGAAACAGGTTGGATATGATTTGAAATAAATAGTTGCTGCCCAGATTTTGGTCTCTTCACTCGAGCGAGGCTTTTGTTGCTCGAGTGAGCTTTGGGTTTTAGTTACTCCGCTCGAAACAGGGTCCCTTCGCTCAAACGAGCTTTGAGTGGTGTATCTTTTTGCTCGAGCGAGCATTCTTGTGCTCAAACGTGTGTCTGCGTCTTGGAAAAACCTTAAGGCTGGTATTCTCCTCTCGAGCGAGGGTTTTGTCGCTTGAGCGAGCGAGCTCTTTTTTTTGGATTTCTTTGCTCGAGTGAGGCTTCTTGCACTCGAGCGAGGTGTTATTGTGTCTAGTCGCTCGAGCGACCACTTCTTTGCTCGAGCGAGGTTCGAATATATCAGTTCACAGCAACGGGTTTCTTCTACACTTTTTTATCTCCTTTTCTTTTCAAACCCTAGATCTAGCACATTCTATCTCTACATACACCTTCTCTCTGCAAATACTCTTGATCTAAAGGGTTTCTACCCTAGTCCCTTTGTATAAAAGTTGGAATTTTGCGTGGGCCACACTTTGATCAGAAAAATAGTGGGTTTGAAGCACTTCAAGTTTCCTCTCTTTCTCCTTTGAGTCTCTCCATTTGAGGTAGGGATAAACTACTCCTTCTTATGAGTTTTAACATAAATTTTAGTCATAATTGAGAGATGATTTTGTATATAAAGAGATGATTTTTACCCATAATTGAGAAAAATATGAAAACCTTCTTTTGGAACGGAATTATTGATTATTGTACCTTTATAGTGCGATGGTGTAACCACTTTAATTGTAATTCTAAATCTTGAGTTTTATGCATTTGGTTATGTGGATTGTCGGGCGTTGTAAGAACTTGTTAGACCAGAGTCTTGTCTCGAGCCGAGTTTTGTTGTAACCTTTTCCTTAAATGAGGTAATCAAGGATCTTGTGGTAACGATCTAGTTTCCATCTTGCTGGAGTTCTGAGCGTAGCGAGTGTTTGGGCTAGTGGTGGTGGATACCCGGGGCGTGCGTGTGGTTGCGGTGGTTGTTTGTTGCTCTTGTCTCATAGACCCTGTGAGTAGTGTGAGTTGAGGGGAAGTTAGTGACCCTTTCCTTGTGTTCTTGATCAATTCGGTATCCTTGGCGTTCTTAGAGTCAGGGTAGTACTCTAAATTTGGTTGTGGCCGGAAATTGATGTTGTATTTCCTTGGTTGGTTGGGAGGTCTTCCTTGGCACCGTCTAAGGCCTTGTATGGCCAGCCTTGTAGGTCACCAATTTATTGGGCTGAGGTAGGGAATGCACCATTGTTGGGACTGGAGTTTGTTAGGGAGCAACCGAGAAAGTTGTCCTTATCCAAAAGGGGTTAGTTACGGCCCAAAGCCGATAGAAAAGTTATGTTGATGAGAAGAGCCAACATTTGTTCTTTGGAGTAGGCAATTGTATGTTCCTTAAGATCTCACCTAGGCAAAGTTTGATGAGGTTTGGTAAGAGTGGTCAGTGGCCTCCGAGGTTCGTTGGGCCTTCGAGTTAGTGAAGAGGATCGGGGAAGTGGTGTACTGGTTAGCTTTACTACCACAACTTTCGGGGGTTCATTATGTGTTCCAAGGCCATACCGTTAGTGAAGGTGTTGTGGAGACACCATGGGATTAAGGAAGTGACTTGGGAACAGGAAGCAGAGGTCCGCTCCAAGTATCTGGATTTGTTTGAGCATGCTGGGCTATTTCGTTTTAATTGTAATGTTTCCTAGTGTTAAGGAAAAGAATGATGAATTGTTGATCGTATGTTGTTGTACATGTTGTAATCTAAGCTAGAGATTATAAAAGAAAGATAATTGCTATAAATGTTTTATTCCGAAAGCTTGATATGAGGAACTATTATTTTGGAGAGTGATGATAAAGGGCATGATATAGGGTTATAGATAGTTCGTTTCATGGTAAGTTTGAGCAGTTGTGTTTTGATGAGTGATGATGAGAGGAATGTTAAATGTTGGTTAAACATAAACGTTGTAACTTGAGAATGTTGTTAAAATGATTGTTGTTGCTAGAGCACTTGGTTTTGGTGAGTCTCTGTTATTTTGGGGAGTCTGTTCAAATTTCAGGGACGAAATTTCCTATGGTGGAGAGGTTGTGACGGCCGAGTTCCTTACCTTTCTTTTTCTTTCCTTCTTCACTTCATTCTCCATTTTGCCTTCGTTGGATTTGAAATGTCCGAGATGGTTCCCTAGATTGGAGTTCTAGTGTTTTTCTGTGCGGTGTTGAATTTCGCTTGTTCCAGAGGATGCACGGGTTAGTCTGGAGTGCCGGAAGTGAAGTAGAATTTTTGGGTGCCTGGGCTTGGACCGCACCTATGGGGCTAGGCCGCTCGAGCGGTGGGCTAGGGCGCTCCAGCAGTGGAGGCTTAGACCCAGGAAATTCGATTCTGCCTAGAGCGCACGAGCGGAGGAAGTGGGGCGCTCGAGCGGTGGAGAAGGCCGCTCGTTCGTGCCCTGTTTTCTTATAACATTTTGGTCCAAATATATCATCCATTATACACATTCCTCTCTCACTCTAAACCCTATTTCTCTCCCCCTTCTCTCTAGAAGACTTCCTTAAACTTCCAAACACTTTGATTTTGCAAATTCTTGGGTCAAGATCTTCATCTTCTCCCTCTAAATCTTGAAGATCAAGAACTAGGGCTTCACTTGGGTTGAGAAAATCAAAGCTCTCTCATCCATCTAAGCTAGGGTTTCTCTTCTCCATCATCTTAAAGACTTTGAAGTAGGGATTTCTTGAGTTATATATATAGTTTTGCTATTTGGGTGTTGATTTAAAAATGTTCTTGAAGTTTTGTGCTAAATCGTACATTTTGGTTCAAAATGTTGAGTCTTGAATATGAGTTTTGAAATCTCTATCTTTTTACTACTTCTTGGGGGTTTCCCTTTATTGAGCTCATGATGAATGATTATAATGGAGTTTCTCTTAGAAATGATGAAATTTTGCTTTTAATGGAAACCCTAGAAATTTGGGACTTTTGAAAAATAATGAAGATGCCTTTAAAATTACTTATTTTCTTGTATCAAGAGGATGTATGAGACTATGTCTCACCAAATGTTTAACAAAATAACAACTTCATGATGTATATATATATATATATATATATGAAAATGGAGGTCCTCTTTTAAAAAATCCATTGATAATTGTATATTTGTGTAAAGTGGTATGATGGCAAGTTGTTGAGTGCCATATGTGATGTGAAAATGTTTAATCGTAGTTTAATAGAAAAGTGAAATGAATGATGGCATGTTAGCCATATTGAAAGTTTGGTCGTGATGAATTAATGTTGAGGAATTGTTGTGGTGTGTCGAGGACACATGACTATTGTGTGAAATGAGAAATTATAATCATGAGTTGGAGGCGTATGGGTATCTTGTGGAAGAACATGGTAAGGAGAAAATGAAAATGTGATGTTGAATATTGTTATAGACATGTTTTTGAATATAAAAGAATGCTATGAGTTAGTAGTTATTGCATCATATCCTCAATTGTTTTAATGTCATTATTGCATATCATGACATGAGTTGGGAAAGCGTTCATTTTGGGAAAAATCATTGTAATGAGAATTAATGGAAATGTGTATGGGGTAAATACGTTGGTAAGTCCAGATAGGGGGTGTAGATGAATTTGATAAGTTGGCCTGAGTGTCCAAGGTGAAAGACCCGAAAGCCGCGCGGATAGGTGTCGAGCCTTCCGGTTAATACCGGTAAAAATGACAGTTTGATAGTGCTCATAGAGACTACTTGCAGACACCAGCCTAGGGATTACCAGTGACATATTTACCGCCCCTGTTGATTTAAATATTGGAAGTTGAAATTGATGAGATTACAAAATATTATTGAGAACATGTTGATTTTGAAATAGTGCATTGAAATAAAATTCTCCTTCATCATTGGCACTTGCATGGCATTACATATGCATTTCTTTTAACGCTGATGGAATTGGCATAACTGTATATACTTTGTGAGAAATCTCTACTGGGCTTTATGCTCACCCCTATGGGAATTGGTGCAGGTAAAGATATGGTGACCCCGTCAAGCTAAGGGCGTGGAGATGTTTTGAAGAAGAGTAGTTTAACTCTTATTTTGTTGTGATATCTTTTGTAAGCCAAGGGCTAATGTGTTTGGGTCCGTGAGACCATTATGTGTAATCGAGCTAGTGCCTTGGAACTTGTAAGCCCTTGAGGGCCTTATTTGTTATTATTTAATGATTTCCTTTATATGCTATAGATTTATGTACTAGTTTGTAAATAAATGTATAATGGCATGTGAGAATACTTGGTAAACATTTGGAACTATGTAAATGAATTTGGTTAATATCTCATCTTTGGAAGTGGGTTGATGTAATAGTTATGTGGGATTATTTTCAGGGCGTGACACTATGTGAATGTGAGATCTTGAAAAATGGAATTATTGTTGTAGAATTGATGAAATTGAGCCTTGGGGCTAAAGTTGAGAAAAGGGGGAAAATGCCCTAATTAAGTTTAAATAATTAATTTGGGAAAATATTAAAATACAAAATTAAATTGAGAGTTATGAAATTTGGAAAAAACATATGAGTTGAATGGTGTAGTTGGATCGATTAATCACCAACCTATGAAAATGTTGATAATTCACTTGTTGATAAATTCATTATCTGTTTAGAAATAACTGCTTTAGGCTATCGATGGAAGATAGTCTTAATTGTTGTAAATACTGCATGTTGATTAGGGAAAGTTGAAAGTAATCAACTGAATTAAGTCATTGAATATGACAGATGGAATAACACATTGAATATGTGCATTGATTGATCATTGTATATGATGGAGTGCTTAAATACATTGCATATGATGGAGTGCTTAAATACATTGCATATGTATGTTGTTTGGGAGGAGATATGGAATGTACTCCATTGTGTGGGAGGAGAAATCGGATGTACTCCATTGTTTGTGACAAGATAGGGGATGGACTCCATTGATAATTAAGTTGGCCGGAGTGTCCAGGGTGAAAGTCCCGAAACCTTATATATATCAGAATGATGTTGATGATTGAAGTGTTGTTAATATGAGTTGTAGTCTCATTTGAATTGTTGATGAATTGAAATGTTGTGTCCTTATGAGTTGTAGTCTCATTCAGAATTGTTGATGAATCGAAGTCTTGTTTTCTTATGAGTTGTAGCCTCATTTGAATTACTGGAATAGACAAACTATGTTAATGAAATGAATTGGAAATACAAATGGAACTCAGTTGAAAGATGAATATCAATGGTGATGGATTATAAAATTGGTGTATATCGATGCACATGTGTGGAACATTTATCAAATGCTAATGTTTTAGTTATCTCTCATGTTTGGTTTAGCATATCTCTACTGGGCTTTGGCTCACCCTATATAGGACATCATTTTCAGGTACAGGTGATATGCCGTCTCCAATTATGTAGTTTGGGAGGTTTAGAAGTTGAAGGCTTATTTTTTATTTTTTTTGTAGTTATCTTTTGTATTACATGTAATTCAAGCCAATGGCTTAATATGTTAAGAGTTAGAACTCTCTTTTGCTGTAACCAAGTGTTGACTTGGAAAGTTGTGAACCTATAGGGCATTTACTTTTGTTGTCAACATGTAATACTTTTTGTAATGAACTCTCTGATAAATGGTTATATTTTATTCTCCAATGTTAATGGTTATTATGAATGAATGATTTATAGTTTTATTTTGAGTGCGTTACAACTTGGTATTAGAGCGTACCGGGTTTGAATACTTTTGGGTACGTGAGAAGTGGTTAGTACCATAATGGGTTTGTCTCGCTTGTTAGAGACTTACGTTTGATGTTATATGTTTATGTGATAACATGTTTATATGAATATATGGGTATGGGATTTGATTTCTAGGATGTTGATCAGGTCTATGGGTTTTTGGGAGTCCTGTTGGAAAGGCACTTGATCAATGCCGTTTCTAACTGGAACTCTAGCAATGCCACGTGACGGTTATTATCCGGAAATGAAATTCGTAAGCGCTTATGTCATTATGTGCTTATGTGGAGTGACTTACAGTTGTCCAATATATTAAGATGCAAGTAAAATAACTTCGGCACATTTGTGAATGCGCTAATATTCTCGTTACCTTTATTAGGATGTCAGGACGAGGACGTAGTGGTAGGTGTAGTAGGCCTAGGAGGCAGGAGACGCCTATATCGGATGATATTCCGGCGCAGGAGGAAGGTGTTGGTCAGGCCAACGTGGCCGAGCTAGTGGGTCAGCAGGCCATGGACGCCTTAGCCCGCGAGATGGCCGGAGCATTGAGGGAGTCTTTGGGCATTCTCAGAGCCGAGAATCAACCTAGGCCCATGTAGCTGAAGCAGGGCCCTCTTTTCTAAAGAGGAAGTTTTTCCGGTCGAATCCGAATGAGTTTTTGGGCGATCCAAAGAAGCCACTGAAGGTTGATGAGTGGCTTGAGTAGATGACGAAGACGTTTGAGATGCTTGGCATCGAAGACGGAGGGTTACGAGTGACCTTGGCATCCTTCTAGCTGAAGAGAGACGCGGGTCAGTGGTGGAAGTTCGTGTGGGGTCGTATTGGAGGAACTTGGGAGGCTTTCGTTGATGCTTTTCAGGAGAAGTTTTTGCCTTCCACTGTTAGGGAGAAGTTGAGGGGCCAATTCTATCAGCTCAAGCAGCTGAATACACTAGTGGTAGAGTTTGAGGCCACATTTACCAACTTATCGAGGCTTGCACTAGAGTTGGTGGCGACCGAGGAGCGTAGGTGTTTGGAGTTTGAGAATAAATTGAGGACCGGACTCATGTTTCGAGTGGCCGGGTCCATGACTAGGGAGTATGGGCGCTTGGTACAGGCTGCAGCCCATCTTGAGACCATTATGCATGCTGAGAAAGAAAGGATAAGGGGCTCCAAGAGGAGTCAGGATGGCCAGGGGGATGGTAGGAGGCAGAGGGATTCTAACCCTCAGCAATCCCAAGGAGTGCTTGCGAGATCTACCTTTCCAGTGCCGAGTTCAAGTTCTGGAAAAGGTAGTTAGGGAGACATCACTTGTTACAAATGTGGTCAGCTGGGCCACAAGTCTCTAGCTTGCCTGCTGAGGGGAGGAGGGCAGAGAGCAGCTTCATCTTCGGCTCATCCTCAAAGCCAGAGTCAGGGCAGAGGTCAGCCGCTCGCTTGTTATCAGTGTGGGCAGGCGGGGCACCTGAAGAGGTTTTGCCCGCAGTTGAGTGGCACATCTGGTGCATCTGGTTCGAGGCAGACGCAGAGTTATCAGCCAACTCAGTCAGCTCAGGCCTCGAAGGCCAAGCAGGGAGCCTTTTCGACTGAGTCTGTGCAGTAGTCTTATGCTTCGAGAGGTGAGCAGGTAGATCAGAGACCTACATGGCGCGTGTATGCTGTTACAGCGCCAGATCTTGTACCGGCCCCATCTGTTGTGAGAGGTACCTTTTTGTTTTGCAACTCAGTTACTAATGTGTTGATTGATACGGGTGCATCCCATTCATTTATATTTTCTACTTTTGCATATGTTTTGGGATTGGAGTTGGCCCAGTTAGCTTCTCCTATTTGTGTTATATCACATGTTGGGGGTGAGTTGATTTTGAAACAGGAGTGTCGGGGGCTGTGATATAGAGGTCGCTGATCGTCGGCTTCCATTTTCATTTGTAGTAATGGTTATGTCGATTTTTGAGGTGATTTTGGGTATGGACTGGTTATCGTCATACCGGGCTATTATAGATTGTTACCGTTAGAGGGTTACTGTATGTACCTTGAACGGGGATTATTTCCATTTCTTGGGAGATCGGGTTGGTAGAGTCTTGCCACCAGTGTATGATCCGCGAGGGCGGAATGAGCTTAGTTATCTTCTCGCTAGCTGTATGAGTGGTGAGTGTGATGAGACCCAGGCTGAATTGTCAAGAGTGGTTTGTGAGTACTCGGATGTCTTTCCCGAGGATCTTGTTAGTTTACCACCTCACCAAGAGATCGAGTTCTCTATTGACTTAGTGCCTGGCACAGCACCAATTTCTATGGTACTGCACCGTTTTGCCCCAGCCGAGTTGAGTGAGTTGAAGATTCAACTCCAGGAGTTACTAGATAAGGGCTTCATCCGCCCTAGTACTTCACCATGGGGAGCACTGACCCTCTTTGCTAAAAAGAAAGACGGGGCTTTGAGACTTTGTATCGATTACCGAAAACTGAACCGGGCTACGGTTAAGAATAAGTACCCTATGCCCCGTATAGATGATTTGTTTGACCAGTTGAAAGGATCCCACTGTTTTTCTAATATAGACTTGAGGTCGGGTTACCATCAGTTAAGGGTCAGGGAGGAGGATATCTCGAAGACGGCATTCCGTACGCAGTATGGCCATTATGAGTTTTTGGTGATGCCTTTTGGGCTCACCAATGCACCAGCAGTGTTTATGGATTTGATGAACTGGATCTTTCGGGAGTTCATAGATCGCTTTGTGGTCGTCTTTGTGGACGACATTCTGATTTATTCACCTTCTGAGGAGGAGCACGAGGAACACTTGCGAGTGGGGCTTGAGTTGCTTACAGCACATAAGCTGTATGCTAAGTTTGGGAAGTGTGAGTTCTGGTTAAGAGAGGTTAAATTCTTAGGCCATGTGGTATCCGGGGAAGGGGTGTCTGTTGATTTATCCAAGATTGAGGCAGTGCAAGATTGGGCACAGCCTAAGAGTGTTTTTGAGATCCGCAGTTTTCTGGGATTGGCCGGGTATTACCGTAGGTTTGTGAAAGATTTCTCTAGGCTAGCTGCACCTTTGACTAGATTGACGCAGAAAGGAGGTCAAGTTTGTGTAGAGTGAGACTTGTGAAAAGTCATTCCAAGAGCTTAAAGTTAGACTTACAACCGCTCTAGTTTTGATTATTCCAGAGAGAAGTTTGGGTCATGCAGTGTATTGTGATGCCTCACGAGAGGGTTTGGGTTGTGTATTGATGCAGGGAGGAAAAGTAGTAGCCTATAGCTCGCGGCAGTTAAAAACACACGAGAGGTATTACCCTACACATGACCTAGAGTTAGCAGCTGTGATTTTTGCCTTGAAGATTTGGAGGCACTATCTGTATGGTGAGCGATTCGAGATGTTCTCAGATCATAAGAGTCTGAAGTACATGTTTACACAAAAAGACTTGAAATTGAGGCAGAGGGGGTGGATGAATTTATTGAGGATTACGACTTTGAGTTGCACTATCATTCGGGAAAGGCCAATATTGTGGCCAAAGCCCTTAGTAGGAAGTCCATTAGTGATGTAGCTTGTATTGCCATTCAAGAATGGGAGATGTTAGGTGCTCTTGGCGAGTTCGACTTGCTTCTCGGCGAATCTGTTGAGTTTGCAGCCTTGTTTTCAGTAGTGGCATAACCTGCACTTGTGAATCGAGTGTTAGAGGCACAGAGGGGTGACTTTGAGATAGAATCCCTCTGGGAGAAGATTTCTAGTGGGAAGGTAGAGAAGGGTTTGACCGTGTATCTCGACCTGAGTATGAGATACCGAGATCGCTTGTTTGTGCTGGAGTCTTGCCGAAAGGAAGTACTCCGAGAGTTTCACCATTTGCGCCTTGCGGTGTATCCAGGAGGCACTAAGATGTATCGTGATTTGAGTCGCCAGTTTTGGTGGAGGGGTATGAAGAAAGATATGGTAGTTTTTGTATCTAAGTGCCTTACTTGCCAGCAAGGGAAGGCCGAGCATCAGAGACCAGCGGGCTTGTTGTAGCCCTTGCCTATAGCCGAGTGAAAATGGGAGCACGTCACGATGGATTTTGTCGTGGGTCTCCCGAAGACTCAACGGGGTAGTGATGCCATTTGGGTGGTAGTGGACCGGTTGACTAAGTCGGCACACTTTATTCCTATGCACGTGAGAGATTCGGTAAATCATCTTGCCGACTTATATATTTGGGACATAGTGAGGTTGCACGGGGTCCCAGTGTTGATCGTCTTAGATAGAGATCTACGCTTTACTCCTAGGTTGTGGCTGAGTTTGCAGAGTGCCTCGAGCACTAGGTTGACCTTTAGCACAGCTTACCATCCTCAGACTGACGGGTAGTCCGAACGTACTATTCAGATCCTTGAGGACATGCTTCGAGGCCGTGTACTTGACTTTAAGGCACCGTGGGAGAGGCACTTACCCGTAGTGGAGTTCGCCTATAACAACAGCTTCAATCGAGCATTGATATGGCATCATTTGAGGCCTTGTATGGCCGACCGTGTAAGTCTCCAGTGTGTTGGGCCAAGGTGGGTGATGCACCTTTGTTGGGCCCGGAGTTGGTTCGGGAGACGGCGGAGAAAGTTGAACTTATCCGTAAGAGGTTAGTTACAACACAAAGTCACCAAAAGAGATATGTTGACCATAGGAGGAGGCCTTTGGCATTTGAGGTGGGTGATTACGTCTTTCTGAAGATATCACCTAGACGGGGTTTGATGAGGTTTGGGAAGAGTGGGAAGTTGTCCCCTCGATTTATTGGCCCTTTTGAGATTCTTGAGCTGATTGGAAAGGTTGCCTACCGTTTAGCTTTGCCGCCGCAGTTGTCCGGAGTGCATGACGTATTTCATGTTAGTATGCTTCGAAAGTATGAGCCGGATCCGTCGCATGTATTGGATTGGACTGGCTTAGAGGTTGATGAGGATGCCTCGTATGAGGAGAGACTGGTACGGGTCTTGGATAGATGGGACCAAGTCTTGCGAGGCAAGACGATTCCCTTGGTTAAGGCACTGTGGAAATCTCACGGGGTTGAGGAAGCCACTTGGGAGCGTGAATTGGAGGTCCAAGGGAAATATTCGAACCTATTTGATAATATTTGAGTTTGTATGGAAAATTCTGTTTTGTATTAAACCGTAAAAACATTATGTATGTTTTGGGTTGTAAAACATTGTATATGTTTCAGGTTGTAAAACATTGTACATGTTTTGGATTACGAAAATATTGAAATTGTTGAATACATTTCAGGAATATGAGTTTAATTTAACATTCTATATGTTGAATGTGTTGTAGAAATGCAAATATATCATTAACATTGAATATGTTATGGAATTGTGGAATATGTGTATTAGAACTTATTGAAATTCAAAGGAATGCATGTTGATAACGCATGCTAAATTATATTGTAAGTTGTTCTCTTGAAAAGAGATGGAATGACCGGTAATGGGTCAAGACGATGAATGTCGAATTATGATATTATTGAGAATTGAGAAATCACGGTTTTTGAAACTTATGTATATGTAATTTCGGGGATGAAATTCTTTAAGGGGGGAGGTTATAACGATCCCAGTTTTCCCCTTTATGTATTGTACTCCGAGCTCGGGTTCCATAGTTGGTTGTTGTTGTTTATATCTTGTTTCCATCCTTAAATTCCTTGTATTTGAGTTTTGTGATGTGTTGGGCAAGTTTGAATCAGGTTGGATGTGATTTGAAATAAATAGTTGCTGCCCAGATTTTGGTCTCTTCGCTCGAGCGAGGCTTTTGTTGCTCGAGCAAGCATTCTTGTGCTCGAGCATACGTCTGCATCTTGGAAAAACCTGAAGGTTGGTATTCTCTGCTCGAGTGAGGGTTTTGCCGCTCGAGCGAGGGAGCTCTTTGTTTTGGGTTTCTTCGCTTGAGCGAGAACGCTTGCACTCGAGCGTGCTTTTGGGTTGCAAACCTGAAGCTTCGCATTGTTCGCTCGAGCGAGGTGTTGTTGTGTCTGGTCGCTCGAGCAACCACTTCTTCGCTCGAGCGAGTTTCGAATATATCAGTTCGCAGCAGCGAGTTTCTTCTACACTTTTTGATCTCCTTTTCTTCTCAAACCCTAGATCTAGCACATTCTCTCTCTACATACACCTTCTCTCTACAAATACTCTTGATCTAGAGGGTTTTTACCCTAGTCCCTTTGTATAAAAGTTAGAGTTTCTCGTGGGCTACACTTTGATCCGAAAAATTGTGGGTTTGGAGCACTTCGAATTTCCTCTCTTTCTCCTTTGAGTCTCTCCATTTGAGGTAGGGATAAACTACTCCTTATGAGTTTTAACATAAATTTTACTTATTTTGTATAAGTGGTGAGTTATGGAAATTTTGGGAAGTTAGGGTTTTGAAATTGAAATTTTAAAGAGGGGTTATCAATTGTTGAGCACTATGTGTATGTGAGATCTTGAAAAATGGAATTATTGTTGTAGAATTGATGAAATTGAGCCTTAGGGCTAAAGTTAAGAAAAGGGGGAAAATGCCCTAATTAAGTTTAAATAATTAATTTGGGGAAATATTAAAATACGAAATTAAATTGAGAGTTATGAAATTTGGGGAAAATATTAGTTGAATGGTGTAGTTGGATCGATTAATCACCCACCTATGAAAATATTGATAATTCACCTTTTGATAAATTCATTATCTGTTTAGAAATAACTGCTTTGGGTTATCGGTGGAGGATAGTCTTGATTGTTGTAGACACTGCATATTGATTAGGAAAAATTGAAACTAATCAACTGAATTAAGTCATTGAATATGATGGATGGAATAACATATTGAATATGTGCATTGATTGATCATTGTATATATGAAGTGTTTAAATACATTGCATATGTATGTTGTTTGGGAGGAGATAGGGGATGTACTCCATTGTGTAAGAGGAGAAATGGGATGTACTCCAATGTTTGAGAAGAGATAGGGGATGGACTCCATTGATAATTAAGTTGGCCGGAGTGTCCAAGGTGAAAGTCTCGAAACTTTATATACATCTGAATGATGTTGATGATTGAAGTGTTGTTAATATGAGTTGTAGTCTCATTTGAATTGTTGATGAATTAAAGTGTTGTTTCCTTATGAGTTTTAGTCTCATTTAGAATTGTCGAAGTGTTGTTTTCTTATGAGTTGTAGCCTCATTTGAATTACTGGAATAGACGAACTATGTTAATGAAATGAATTGGAAATACAAATGGAACTCAGTTGAAAGATGAATATCAATGCTGATGGATTATAAAAATGGTGTATATCGATGCACATTTGTGGAACATTTATCAAATGCTAATGTTTTAGTTATCTCTCATGTTTGGTTTAGCATATCTCTACTGGGCTTTGGCTCACCCTATATGGGACATCATTTTCAGGTACAGGTGATATGCCAGCTCCAAGGATGTAGCTTGGGAGGTTTAGAAGCTGAAGGCTTATTTTTTATTATTTTTTTTGTAGTTATCTTTTGTATTACATGTAATTCAAGCTAATGGCTTAATATGTTAAGAGTTAGAACTCTCTTTTGCTGAAACCAAGTGTTGACTTGGAAAGTTGTGAGCCTGGAGAGCATTTACTTTTGTTGTCAACATGTAATACTTTTTGTAATGAACTCTCTGATAAATGGTTATATTTTATTCTCCAATGTTTATGGTTATTATGAATGAATGATTTATAGTTTTTATTTTGAGGGCGTTACATTATGCTCTCACCAAACACTTCTACGCCTTCAGTTAGGCGGAATCATCACATCATTTCCTGCACAAAAATTCCGTAGGGTGAGCATAAAACCCAGTAGATAATTCTTAACAAAGTATATACATTTTATACAAGTCTCAAGAAATGGAACGCTTATGCTATGCCACGCCTTTTTGAAAATAAAACACATTTTCATCTTTTGAAAACCAACATGCTCAATGATGTCATGCCATTTCAACGGCTCAACATTATCACATTTTATTTGAGGAGTGGTAAATACAACTCTGGTAATCCCTAGGTTGGTGTTCGCCAGTAGACTATACAAGTACTACCAAATTGTCATTTTTACCAGTATCATCTGGAGGGCTCGACACCTATACTCATTTTTACCAGTATCAACTGGAAGGCTCGACACCTATCAATTGCCATTTTTACCAGTAACAACTGGAAGGCTCGACACCTATCATCTATACCACCTGTCAAGACTTCCCACCGTATTTACCCCAAAACCATTTCATGAAAACTCATTTCTCAACATTGTTTTCTCAATGCAAGTTTTCAAAATCAACTTTCAAAGTTCAATGTAATCAAATGAATTGATATGCCAATGCAACAATAATCAATACATTACAACAACTCTTCCATTTCCAATTCTTCCACACAATACCACAATTGTGATCAAAATTCTCATTTCTCCGTTCAATGTAATTTCACAAGATGAATAAATACTTTTATTTTAATTCATCCGAAGGATAACATAATTCCCACATTTCAAACATTTCCAACAACATAGTCATTTTAAGACTAAATCAACATTTTGAATAACAATTTTCAAAATGAACAACAACTCTCGTGCTTCTCAAAATTTATCATTTATACAATATAATAACTAGAAATTTTCCAAACATCATTTATTTTGGCATTCAAAATAATTATAAAAATATCAACCACAGATTTTCAACTTCTTGTTTAAAAATCCCCCATTTTCAAGTTTTCTCACCAAAACCATCTATCTTCAAACATTTGAGAAAATCTCACCAAAATCCTCTTTCTTCAATCAATATAGTTTAAAACTGTAACAACCCTCATCACTGATTACCAAATAACCACTGATTACCGTTAAACTGAAATTGATTATGAATGATAAGTGAACTGAATAAACTACTGAACTGACTGACAGAAATTGAAACTGAATTGACTGAGTATACCTGTTTAATTGTAATTCTATCTGTTTGGTTATTTGATTATCTGTTCGTGTTTTTATGGTTAAATTACAAATTGAAGGCCTTATCGGCGGCCGAACAGGAAACCGATTAGTGTTTTATGATCATCGTGATTTATGTGATTTTATGGTGTAATTATCTGAAAACTGATTTGGTATGATTAAATTAGATTAAATATTGATAAATTGCATTGTTACACTTATTTACCATTTTGCCACACTTAATGGCCACTACCTTACACATTTTGAGGCTTGTATACACATTGAATCAACATTTCCATCAGTCTTTCCTTGTCTCAACCGACCAAGAGAGTGAGAGGGAGAGAATTGATTTGTTCTTGAGAGAATTGCTTGGAAATTAGGAAGATTAAGGAGTTCTTGCAACACTGAGCCTCCATACCTCTAATTCAAGACTTATGTAAGGAAATTCAACCTTTTATTGTTGTGTTTATGAATGTTCATCCATGGTTCTTGTGTTCTTAGTGACCCAAGCCTAGAACTAGCTCAAGTTGTTGAATTAAGAGCTCATTCCATGCATGCATGCCAATATTGTTGAATTTTGAGTTGATTCCATGGAGAATTGTCTCATGCATGCTCATGGTTATGTTAAGTCCATGTTTTCATCTTGTTTCTGGAACAATTGCCTCCTTAGAGCATCAAATTGAAGCTTTGAAATGGTTTTAATTCATCCATGTTCGCACGTTCTTCATATTCATGGAAATTGGTTTGAATTGGATTTATTTGAAACACCCTTGGGCTTTGATTTTACAAATTGAGCTTTGAATCATGTTAAAGTATGAGTTTTGATGTGTTTTCTGGAAAATTGGCCTAAGAGGATCGAAATTTATGGTTTAAAACTTGGTTTTGAGCTTGAGGTTCAAATCTGGAATTTCCAGAATTTGGACTCACGCTCGAGCGGGGTGACTGGCGCTCGAGCGTGGAAATTGTGCTCCTAGCATTTTGTTCTGTTTTGAAGTCCGCTTGAGCGGAATAATTGACGCTCGAGCGGGACATTGTGTCTCATGCTCGAGCGGGTGTTGAGCGCCCAATCGAGCGTGATTTTCGCCTATCCAGCACTTTTGACTGTTTTGCAGAATGCTCAAGCGGGTAATGATACGCTCGAGCGGAAACCTTTGGCTGTATGTCCGCTCGAGCGGAGTAACATACGCTCGAGCGTGACCCTTGTTTTTTGAAAAGTCTGAAAATGCTTTTAAAGTGCATCTTTGCATCCTCATCTCATTCTAGGCATTCTTAGGCCTAGTTTAAGACATCTTATTGAGGATATAGATGTAGAACCACACCGAGGCAAATTAGGGATTAAGTTGTTATCTTTCCCAACTGTGTAGCTTAGTGTGTGTTCAATCTATAACTGTGTAGGGTTGGCAACTGGGGACGCGCTCTAGCTTTACTGTAGCCTAGAACTCTGTGAGTAACAACTGTGTAAAAATATGTTCAAAATGATTATCTTCTGAACAATTGAACTGTACTGCTTTCTGAACTGATACTGTTAATTGAATGAATGTATGTCCTATATTCTGAACTGTATTGTGGCATCCTTAGCAACTATTGTTTACTGTTACTGTACAGAGATCTTTGTTGGTTCCCTTGTTGGAACCACTACTGTTTACTGATTAATGGTCATCATTTACTGCGCGGTCTTTTAAGACCTACTGTTTACTGTACTGTTATGCTAATGGATGTACCACATATGACTGTATCGACTGAACGACTGAAATACTGATTTAATGAACTGTTTTCATTACTGTAAGGACATTCATTCTTAACCCCTTTACGCATTGTGTTATTCACTGGGCTTTAGCTCACTGTTCATATATATATGTAGGTGTACAGGCACCAGGCCGCAGCTAGGAGCATCGGGGTGAACTCCAGTTTTGTCGAGCCAACCTATGTGCCTCAATGCGAGGTTCCGAGCCTGCCAAGTTATGGCTTAAGGGTGTTTAGTTCCCCCTTCTGTCTCTGTAACTGTTTTGTTACTGTACTGTACTGTTTAATAGGGATTAGGTCCCTGACTGAATGATTGTATATATGTACATACTGTTTTGTCTGACTATATATATATTTGAATGAAAAGTCTTTTTGCATACAGATCATCACAGCTCATTGGACATTGTTTATTTACTGTATTGGCTTCCGCCAGCCCCTGTACTCTGTATTACTGTATTACTGTTAAGCAGACCTTCAGTAATCTCGGATTACTGGCCGGTTACGGTGCTAAACCCATAGGGGCGGGTTTGGGTCGTGACAGAGTGGTATCAGAGCGATACTTACCACGAGTTATACCGTACACACGTGTCCAAATGAGCTATAGGGTGTCCTAGAAAAGTAAATAGGGCATCACATGAGCATGATAAGTGTGTGGCTATGACATGACTGAATATATGCTAATGTGTTAATCTGTTTAAATAAATGGCTGCCTATGTTGATAACTGTTATAACTGCCTATAGTGTAATGGATAATGCGAGAACTGCAAATGAATCTAAAACCTCATCCTCTGAGGTAAGAATGGCAAGACTGGAAAGAATGATAGAATTAATAACTGAAAGACTGGACCAACAATAGAATCAACAGCCCCCACCTCCTCCTCCGGTACATCCTGAACAGAATGCTAATGTTAATGATGGGGACATAATTGCTCTCACCCAAAAGTTCAGCAAAATGAAACCGTCATCCTTTCAGGGAGGCCTTGAACTGTTAAAGGCTGAAGCATGGGTTCTTGAGACTGAAAAATTGTTTGAGGTTTTTCCGTGCTCTGAAGCACATAAAGTGCTATTGGCCACCTTTACTCTGCAAGAAGAAGCCAGAAGGTGGTGGATGCTTATCCGTGATAACAACACCGTAATGACTTGGGCTCAATTCAAAGGAGCCTTCTTCGAGAAGTATTTCCCTCAGTGTGTTAGGGATAGAAAAGTGACTGAATTTGAACAGCTGAAACAAGGCACCATGTCGGTGGCTGAATATGAGGCAAAATTTACTGAACTTGCCCGTTATGCACCACACATGGTGGACACTGATTATAAGAAGGCCAGAAAGTTTGAAAGCGGCCTTAATGTTGCAATACTCGACAGAATTAATGTTTTGAAGCTACCGAACTATGTAAATGTTCTTGACCGAGCCTTGATGGCTGAATCAAACATCGAGGCACTGAAAACTGAAACACCAACGTCTGAATGGCGTGGTAAAAGGCAGGGCTTTAAATTCAAGAAAGGCAAGCATAACCCATTGAACAAAAAACAGAATACGGGGTCAACAACTAGCCCCAGCCAAGGAAGTGGTTTCATACCACCCTGTTCTGAGTGTGGCAAGAAGCACAAAGGGGTCTGTTATAAAATATCTGGAGCCTGCTACAGGTGTGGCAAGGTGGGCCACATGGTTAAAGACTGCCCCTCTGCTCCGCAAGTCAATAGTAAAGCTGCACCAAGCGTGGTAGCATCGACTGTTGCACCAAAACTGAACCCCAAAGCTACCGGGAAAGAGCCTATGAGGCAGGGCCGAGTGTTCACCCTAGTACCGGGAGACGTGCAGAATACCGAGACCGTTGTGTCAGGTATTCTCTCTATTTGTACTCAAAATGCTTATGTACTGATTGATTCGGGGTCTACGCATTCGTATGTGTCGCATGCTTTTTCGCGAAAACTGAATAGACCATTAGAACCCATGAATTATCTGTTAGTTGTATCATCACCTATTGGGGAATCTATGACCTGTGCATATATGTATCCTGCTTGTGAAATTATTGTTGGAGATGCACATTTGTTTATTGACTTACTGCCTCTGAACATTGATCATTTTGACGTAATATTGGGAATGGAATGGTTAGCGAAATGCCATGCTACCATAGACTGTGTAACGAAACAAGTAGTTTTCCGTCTACCGGGTTTACCCGAATTTGTGTTTAATGGGGTTGGAGTAGTACCTCCTCAGTATTTGATTTCATCTGTGAAAGCTGTTAAATTGATTAGAAAGGGGTATAAGGGATATCTGTGTTCTGTATTGACTGTATCTACTGATGATAGTGCTAACGTGAACAGTATTCCTATAGTCAGAAAATTCCCAGATGTTTTCCCAGATAATCTGCCAGGGGATTTAGCTGACAGAGAGATTGAATTTACCGTTGACGTGATTCCGGGAACGCAGCCAGTATCTAAAGCTCCTTACCGAATGGCTCCAACTGTACTGAAAGAATTGAAAGTGCAACTGTAAGAACTGTTGGATAAGAAGTTCATCAGGCCTAGCACTTCGCCATGGGGCACTCCTGTTTTATTTGTGAAGAAGAAAGACGGCTCACTGAGACTGTGTATTGACTACCGTGAACTGAACAAGGTAACTGTGAAAAATAAATACCCATTGCCACGTATTGATGACTTATTTGATCAGTTACAGGGTGTTCAAGTGTTCTCTAAGATCGACCTCAGATTAGGATACCATCACTTGAAAGTTAAACCAGAGGACATTGACAAAATTGCTTTTCGAACGAGGTATGGACATTACGAGTTTTTAGTTATGCCGTTCGGAGTTACCAATGCACCTGCTGCATTTATGGACCTCATGAACAGAATTTTTAAACCATACCTTGATGACTTTATTGTAATATTCATTGATGACATACTGATTTACTCCAAAAGTATAGAAGAACATGAACATCATCTGAGACTTGCCCTACAGACCTTAAGAGAACAGAAACTTTATGCTAAATTGTCTAAATTTGAATTTTGGCTTGATCATGTTATGTTTTTGGGGCATGTTGTTAGCAAAGATGGAATTTTCGTTGATCCACAGAAAATTGAAGCTGTAGTAGATTGGCCTAGACCAACAAATGTGACAGAAGTCCGAAGCTTTTTGGGACTAGCTGGATATTACAAAAGATTTGTCAAAGATTTCTCCAAAATTGCCTTACCGTTGACTCAGTTAACTCAGAAGGGGATATCATTTGACTGGACTGACCAAAGGGAATCTACTTTCCTAGAATTGAAAACTCGACTTGTAACTGCACCGATTCTTACCCTACCTTCAGGTACGGACAGTGATACTGTATTTAGTGATGCTTCTCATAAGGGTTTGGGGTGTGTTTTAATGCAGAATGGGAGAGTTATTGCTTATGCTTCCTGACAACTGAGACTGCATGAAAAGAACTACCCGACCCATGATCTGGAACTTGCTGCAGTAGTATTTGCACTGAAAATCTGGCGTCACTATCTATATGGGGCGACATGTGAAGTATATACCGACCATCAGAGTCTGAAATATTTCTTCACAAAGAAAAAACTGAAGATGAGACAGCGGAGATGGCTAGAACTGATTAAAGATTATGGCCTACAGATTTTGTACCATCTGGAAAAAGCCAATACCGTTGCCAATGCACTGAGTCGGAAATCGACTAAAAATTTAGCCTGTTTGCTTATTGGGCGAAAAGAATTGCTTTGTGACCTTGAAAAATCTAAAATTGAAATTGTTTTACGAGAACAAGGTGGAACCTTAGCTGCTATTTCTGCTCAACCGGCATTGATTGAAGAGATTAAAGAGAAACAGCAACTGGATGACTTCTTGAAGAAGATCATCGAAGAAAGGGAAACTAGACCAAGACCGGGTTTCAAATTTGAAAGTAATGTACTGAAATTTCAAGAAAGACTGTGTGTACCGAATGATACTGAATTGAAAAGAAGAGTTCTGCAAGAGGGCCACAATTCAAAATTTTCTATCCATCCAGGGAATACAAAAATGTATCAAGATCTGAAACTGAATTTCTGGTGGCCAGAAATGAAGAAAGAAATTGCTGACTTTGTATCGAAATGTCTTCATTGCCAACAAGTCAAAGCCGAACATCAACGACCCGCAGGCTTATTGCAACCCTTACCAATACCAAAGTAGAAATGGGAGCATATCACCATGGATTTTATTGTGGGATTGCCTTGCTCCAGTAATGGTATGGACTCAATTTGGGTTATCATTGATAGACTGACTAAATCTACTCACTTCTTACCTGTTAAGACAATTTATAATGCGGACAAATTGGCTATACTCTATATTAATAAAATTGTTAGACTGCATGGAGTGCCTGTGTCCATTGTTTCTGACAGGGATTCGAAGTTTACATCGAGATTTTGGCAAAGCTTACAGACTGCATTGGGTACCGAATTGAGACTGAGTAATGCTTATCATCCTCAGACCGATGGCCAGTCAGAAAGGACCATCCAGACTCTGGAGGATTTATTGAGAATGTGTGTCCTTGATTTTCAGGGAAACTGGGAAAGCCATTTGCCATTAGCTGAATTCGCCTACAACAACAGCTATCATTCAAGTATTGGCATGGCGCCTTTCGAGGCATTGTATGGCAAAAAATGTAGATCTCCGATTTGCTGGGCAGAAGTTGGAGATGGGCTTTTGCTTGGGCCCGAGATTGTATACGAAACGACAGAGAAAGTGAAACTGATACAACAGAGACTGAAAACCGCACAGAGCAGACAGAAAAGTTATGCTGATGTCAGAAGACGGGAAAGAGAATATGAAGTGGGTGATCACATGTTTGTGAAAGTGACACCGATGAAAGGCTAGACTCATTTTGGAGTCAAAGGCAAGTTAGCGCCGAGATACGTCGGACCATATGAGATTATTGAGAAAATCAATCCGGTGGCATATCAAGTTGCGCTTCCTCCTGAAATGGAGCATATGCACAACGTCTTCCACATTTCTATGTTGAGGGACTACCTCCGGGATCCTTTCCATGTGATAGAGCCTACTCATGTAGTGCTGAGTGATAACTACACTTACGAGGAACGGCCTATTCAGATTGTAAACAGACGGATCAAGAAATTAAGAAACAAAGAGATCCCGTTAGTGAAAGTTAACTGGCAAAACCATGATGGCGTGTATGCCACTTGGGAGAGGGAAGATGACATGGCTAAAAGATATCCTGAACTGTTTCCACTGAATCCTGTTTTCTTCCAAAATGAAAGTAACTCAAGTTTAGAGGACTAAACTCTTTTTAAGGAAGGGACACTGTAACAACCCTCGTCACTATTTACCGAATAACCACTGATTACCGTTAAACTGAAATTGATTATGAATGATAAGTGAACTGAATAAACTACTGAACTGACTGGCTGAAATTGAAACTGAATTGACTGAGTATACCTGTTTAATTGTAATTCTATCTGTTTGGTTATTTGATTATCTGTTCGTGTTTTTATGGTTAAATTACGAATTGAAGGCCTTATCGGCGGCCGAACCGGAAACCGATTAGTGTTTTATGATCATCGTGATTTATGTGATTTTATGGTGTAATTATCTGAAAACTGATTTGGTATGATTAAATTAGATTAAATATTGATAAATTGCATTGTTACACTTATTTACCATTTTGTCACACTTAATGGCCATTACCTTACACATTTTGAGGCTTGTATAAACATTGAATCAACATTTCCATCAGCCTTTCCTTGTCTCAACCGACCAAGAGAGTGAGAGGGAGAGAATTGATTTGTTCTTGAGAGAATTGCTTGGAAATTAGGAAGATTAAGGAGTTCTTGCAACATTGAGCCTCGATACCTCTAATTCAAGACTTATGTAAGGAAATTCAACCTTTTATTGTTGTGTTTATGAATGTTCATCCATGGTTCTTGTGTTCTTAGTGACCCAAGCCTAGAACTAGCTCAAGTTGTTGAATTAAGAGCTCATTCCATGCATGCATGCCAATATTGTTGAATTTTGAGTTGATTCCATGGAGAATTGTCTCATGCATGCTCATGGTTATGTTAAGTCCATGTTTTCATCTTGTTTCTGGAACAATTGCCTCCTTAGAGCATCAAATTGAAGCTTTGAAATGGTTTTAATTCATCCATGTTCGCACGTTCTTCATATTCATGGAAATTGGTTTGAATTGGATTTATTTGAAGCACCCTTGGGCTTTGATTTTACAAATTGAGCTTTGAATCATGTTAAAGTATGAGTTTTGATGTGTTTTCTGGAAAATTGGCCCAAGAGGATCGAAATTTATGGTTTAAAACTTGGTTTTGAGCTTGAGGTTCAAATCTGGAATTTCCAGAATTTGGACTCACGCTCGAGCGGGGTGACTGGCGCTCGAGCGTGGAAATTGTGCTCCTAGCATTTTGTTCTGTTTTGAAGTCCGCTCGAGCGGAATAATTGACGCTCGAGCGGGACATTGTGTCTCATGCTCAAGCGGGTGTCGAGCGCCCAATCGAGAGTGATTTTCGCCTATCCAGCGCTTTTGACTGTTTTGCAGAACGCTCGAGCGGGTAATGTTAAGCTCGAGTGGAAACCTTTGGCTGCATGTCCGCTCGAGCAGAGTAACATACACTCGAGCGTGACCCCTGTTTTCTGAAAAGTCTGAAAATGCTTTTAAGTGCATCTTTGCATCGTCATCTCATTCTAGGTATTCTTAGGCCTAGTTTAAGACATCTTATTGAGGATATACATGTAGAACCACACCGAGGCAAATTAGGGATTAAGTTGTTATCTTTCCCAACTGTGTAGCTTAGTGTGTGTTCAATCTGTAACTATGTAGGGTTGGCGACTGGGGACGCGCTCTAGCTTTACTGTAGCCCAAAACTCTGTGAGTAACAACTGTGTAAAGATATGTTCAAAATGATTATCTTCTCAACAATTGAACTGTACTGCTTTCTGAACTGATATTTTTAATTGAATGAATGTATGTCCTATATTTTGAACTGTATTGTGGCATCCTTAGCAACTACTGTTTACTGTTACTATACAGAGATCTCTGTTGGTTCCCTTGTTGGAACCACTACTATTTACTGATTGATGGCCATCATTTACTACTCGATCTTTTAAGACCTACTGTTTACTGTACTGTTATGCTAATGGATGTACCACATATGACTGTATTTACTGAACGACTGAAATACTGATTTAATGAACTGTTTTCATTACTATAAGGACATTCATTCTTAACCCCTTTACGCATTGTGTTATTCACTGGGCTTTAGCTCACTGCTCATATATATATGTAGGTGTACAGGCACCAGGCTGCAGCTAGGAGCATCGGGGTGAACTCCAGTTTTGTCGAGCCAACCTATGTGCCTCAATGCGAGGTTCCGAGCCTGCCAAGTTATGGCTTAGGGGTGTTTAGTTCCCCCTTCTGTCTCTGTAACTGTTTTGTTACTGTACTGTACTGTTTAATAGGGATTAGGTCCCTGACTGAATGATTGTATATATGTACATACTGTTTTGTCTGACTATATATATATATTTGAATGAAAAGTCTTTTTGCATACAGATTATCACAGCTCATTGGACATTGTTTATTTACTGTATTGGCTTCCGCCAGCCCCTGTACTCTGTATTACTGTATTACTGTTAAACAGGCCTTTTGTAATCTCCGATTACTGGCCGATTACAATGCTAAACCTATAGGGGCGGGTTTGGGTCGTGACAAAAACCCCCAATTTGTATCTCAAAGGATCAAATAGTAAACCCACTTTGAAAATCACTCTTTTTCTTGAATCAACAACTAATTTTCAAAACAAATCAAAGGATGATTTCGAAAATCATCTTGATCTTGCAAAAACATATATATAACTCAAAGAAAATCCTTACCTCAAGTTTGACAAAGAAACGAGTTGAAAACCCCAAATTCAACGATGATGAAATTCGATCTCCACCGCACACAACATAGCCCCCACCTAGATAACCGACTTTGGTAAAGAACTTAGGTCTAAATCCCAAGGGATTTGGAGAAATCAAAGAGAGAAGATGACTTCTAGAGAGAGAAACTCTCGATCTGGAATTTTGCAGAGTTTTAGAGAGAGTGAACTGAAAAAGTGGTCTGAAATATTATATTCACGAACTGATATAACGTGGTCCGCTTGAGCGTGGAAAGCCCCATTCAAACGTCAAATACACTAACTCAGTACTTTTGTAGACAGGTCAAACTTCTGAAACCAAACATTCTCCGCTCGAGCGAATAAACGGCCGCTTGAGCGAACAAACAACTTCGAATGCATTTTGCATTTTTGTTTTGAGGGGCGCTACCCCTGGACCCCCGCGAGCTGACCGGGCAGCACGATCCCCACCAGGGCGCTGCCTTTGGACCCCCGCGAGCTGACCGGGCAACACGACCCCCGATCGGCCCAGTCGAAGTGGCAAAATATGAAAGAAGGATCGAAACCGGGATTGCTGCATGTTACATCCAAACAAGGATTTGGTGGGTCCCACGGATTGCTAATCCAATCCATCCTCCCAAACCCCCAATCAAACATGGCCTTTAGGTATATAATCTTTTTAGTCGTCAAAAAATACAATTTTTTTTTTTGGGTGAATAGAAAAAAATACACTACACACACTAATTCTCAAACTCTCTCACTCTTGTCTGTCTCTCTCACTCTGTGACTCTCTCTCTCTCTCTCTCTCTCTCTCTCTCTCTCACGCCTCTGTCCTTCTCATTCCACGCTATGTCTCTTACTTTGTCTCCAATCCATCACCGTTTGGCACAGGAGCATCACCGCCATCGCACATGGCCACCACCGTTGCACATGACCACCACCGAAAATGAACTGAGAGGAGAAAAAGGAAAAAAAAAAAAACAAAACAAAACAAAGCAAAAGAAGGGAAAAACGGGGATCTGAACGGAGATGAACTAGTTTGGCTGGTGGTAGATGGTGGCGACCAAATTAATCCTATGAATGAACCTGTTTTGTTTTTCAAAAATAATTCAGTCAAATCCCTTTGTCATTCTTGTCCTATTTTAGCTTTATCATTATGAAGATTTAATTTTATAAGTTTTCTACTGCATATTGTTGTTGCTATAGAATATATTAATGGATTCATCATCTGGCTACTGTTGTTTGAATTTTTTGAACTAACAAAGAAGAGAAAAGAAGGGTACAAAAATCGCCGGAATCCATGGTGTTGTGTTGGAGGTGATTGTTTGGGGTTGGGGAATATGATAAAAAATTGATAAAGAGTTTTTTATAAACTTTTGGGTTAGCTAATAAGTGTTGGGATTACAAAGGAGAGCTTGGTTGGGATTGTTGGTTGAGGAAGCAGTGGAAGAGAGAGGAAAATAAGAGAGGTTTGGAATAATTTAAATAAATATATTTTTTGATTTTTTATAAAAATATATTTTAAAAAAATAAAGAGATAACGTAATTCAAATAAATATATACTTATTTAAATAATTGTATTTATTTAGAAGAAACCAAACAAACACGTAGAATGGAGATATACAATGACTAAAACCACCACCACCAAAATCTTAAATAATGAGAGCGAGGACATGTACTTATTGTCTATAATATTTAAATTTTATTTGTAAATTGATTATTTTAATGAATTTTTAAATTTTTAAAAAATAATAAATAAAAAATAGAAATATTTATATGACAATATACAATAATTTTTAAATTTTTTTAATTAAAATTTTAAATTGTTGTTTTGTGTTTAAAATTTATAAAAATTTAAACCCCAAACCGATTCACATCTATCCGTTAATCTGCCAATCCGTTCAATCCGCATCCGTCAATTCGGTGGACGGAAGCGGATTAATCTTTTTCAATCCGCCCATAAGGCAAACGGATAACGAATTAGAGATTTCATAGTCACAACCGAACCGCGAACACCCCTTCTATCCTATTTTAATATCATCATCTCATGGTGCTTCGCTTACCTCCAATTATCCTTTAAAACATTCATCGTGGTGCAAAATGGCCACCTAGCAGCACCGACAGTGCCACTACATTTATTTATTTATTTTTATTTTTAAAAAAAATTATAAGAAAAATTACATTTTAGTTAGAGAGTAAAAAATAATTTAATTTTTATGGTAGTACAAATCTCTTATGTATATAATGTAAATCTTTCTTATATTTGGTACAAGTCTTTTCTGTTCATCAAAATTGTACAAAAATAATCAGTGTATTTGATTTGAGTTTTCTGGATTAAGTTTTTTGAAAACTGACTTTTTTGATTTTTGGGGTTTTTTTTTTTTTTTTAGTGAATATTTTTTAAATTTTAAACTTTTTTTTTTACTTTTTTAGATGCACCTTACTTAGATGTATCTAAAAAGTAAAAAATTTATGAAAAAATATTTTAAAAAATTAATAAATACATAAAAATACAAAAAAAAAATGTACTGAATTCTTGTATTTTTTTGTATTTTTGGTATTTAGTGAATTTTTAAAAGATTTTTTTACTTTTTAGGTGTATTTATGTTAGGTGTATCTAAAAAGTAAAAAAATTGCTTAAAATATTAAAAAAATTCAGTAAAAACAAAAAAACACGAAAAATAATAAAGTAGAATTTTCTGAAAAGTGTTTTTTGAAAAGTGAAAACAAGATCCATCTTAAGGTAATTATGTTAAAACTCTGCTTATTTTTAATTGTTTAGGGATATTTATTCATAAATCCTCTTCACTTACTTATCTTCTACTTAGTTCAAATTATTTTTTTATAAGGTGATTCTATTTACATACCACTAATGCTCTCAGTACACACCATTACTCAATACGCGCACACAATAATTTTTATGATTGAAAAATATCTTATTTCACACCGTAACTTTTTATTACTAATCCTATATTAACTCACCATTAACTATTTGAATACACACCATTACACACATAAAAAACTATTCATTTTCACCACTATTACACACACCAAAAACTATTCATCTTCCCCACAACACACAATGCCCAGCAGAACCACTACGTTGTCCTCGGGGTCTCACCCACCACCTCTTCCACCGATATCAAGAAGGCCTATCGTCTTCTCGCTCTCAGGGTAATAAGCTTTGTACACATGGAAAAGCAACGGAGGTCTGATTTTATTTGATTTAAGATATGTTGTTGTAGTTGAAAAAACTTGTAATTGCCAGAAACTAGAAAAAAAAAAAAAAAAAAAAAGAAAGGAAAAAAAAAAAGAGAAAAACTTCAACCTTTACAAATGCAAATTTCATCCCATGTATTCGCGATTGCTCTGAGTACAATGATTGTGTTCAACTTGTGGCTAATGACTATTCAAAACAGAGACCTTCGATTTGATTTACACATTAAACTTCCATAGCAATTTATATTGGGTAAATTACAACGGTAGTCCTTGTAATTTAATCCTTTTTTTTTCATTTTGGTTTTTGTTGTTTCAATTTGCTCAAATTTGTCCCGTAATTTTATGGATTGTATCATATTAGTCCAATAAATAATAGCGGATAAGTTTGATGGGCGGATAATCATATTATATTTCAATTTGGTCCCTGTAGTTTACATGATGTGTTAATTTGGTCCCTGTTGTTTTGACTTTCCTATAAACTACAGGGACCAATTGACACATCTTATATACTACAGAGACCAAATTGAAACATCATTTGATTTTCCATCCATCAAACTTAACTGCCGTTATTTATTGGATTAATACGACACAATCCGTAAAATTAAGAGGCAAAACTGATCAAATTGAAACAGCGGGGACCAAAATGAAAAAATGGGTAAACTATAGGAACCATTTACATAATTTACCCATTTATATTTCTAGTGTGGCTCAACTCTAGTTGTTTAAACATAATATTATTGTAAAAAAAAAAAAAAAGAATAAAGTAAATATGTTCAGAATATTTATGTTAAACAAAATAAATAAGTTCTGTGTGAGTGATTTTCCGATCACACTGCTCAACCCAGTATTCAGCTAGAGAACACTGGCAGAATAGATGACACCTGGCTAACCTGTAACAGAAAGAGAAGATTCCAGCGGTAGTTTCGACCACTCGGGGGTACTCCGACGATCAAGTCAGTATATCTCTCAAATATAATGCTAAACTCAATGCTCAAAGCACAAAATTGCGTACCTTAGACCCATGGGGGTGCCTCTCTTTTATAATTACCTCAATTCTAATCTCAATAGAAGCCTGACTTCTATGGATTCCTGTTTAGTACTTACTTTCGACTCCTTTAGAGATAAAGATAAACTCCCTAAGAGTTTTATCCTTATCTTGGCAAAGTCTCCTCTCATGCTAGGACTCTTGTCCCTTATCTTTTATCCGATTATCTCGGATTTCGATATCTTCGGAGATAACCTCGGCCTAACCGAGATGACCTCGGCATATCAACCAGGACACGTGGCACCTCGGCTAACACGTCGGCGTCACCTTGCCACGTGTTGGCACTCAAAAATATATCCCCACAACTGCCCCCCTAGGTTTTATTGCCTCGGTATTCTGAGGTGATGGAATCTATATTATTCCGTTTTTCCAGTACGTCGATTTTCAGCATCTCAGCCGAGATCATTATTTTGGCCGACATGTCTTTGTTGAAGAACAAAAACTTCAAGAACCCTTTCACGCGTATGAGCTGTCATACACCATAATTCAACCATTTTTAGCCACGCGTTTCTTTCTTACTGGTTCGTACTTGTGACGCGCCCGTAAGCCGTCTCTCTTTCACGTGCGCCATCTGACGCATACGTTCTTCTAGGCGTATTGATTACTTTTTGCCGCCGTTTTCATTTTTAACAAAACATCCCTTCGATTTTTCCCTTTCACCTTATTCTCGTTTCTGGAAAACTTTTTCTCTCTCTAGCTTTTCTCATTTCTTCCATTGTTCCAAACCTTAAGCTCTGCAACTGCCCTCTTTCTTCTTCCCAGTGAAGCTTCTGTCGTCTTGTTACTTCTGTAACCATCGTCTGACTTCGGCGATCCTTACACCGGCTTTATTTTTTTCTGGTAAGCAACTGTTCCTTCTTATTTCAGTTCTTGATTATTTTTCTGGAACTTGTTGTTAGTACTGCTTTATTCGAATGTTCAATTTGTGAATCTGAATGCGTTTATTCCATGGTTTGGCCCATGCCCATGTCTTGAACACACACACTGTTTCACCACTCCCCTATATTTTTGCCACTGATCTTGGCCCTACATTTCTTGTATTCTTTATGCTCTTGATAGACCATCTCTGTTATTGATTCTAAAATTCCGTTCTTGCTTTCTGTTTTTTGTGTCTTTTCTAGATCTGTGCCTTTGATCTTCATCTCCATAGTTTTAGGTTTGGGATTTGTCTGTAGAACCCATAATTTAGGGCAAAACTGAAACATCCCTTACAAATTTCTGTACCAGCTCAAACCTAGGTTTTTGCCGAAGTCCCAATAACCCTTTTTTAATACATCTTCTTTCTAAAATCCAATACCCTTAGCTATCCCGATATCATGGGTATGTGGAAACATCGGGTAGACATCCCTTCTAAGCTAGACTTTTTTAGGCAAGAGTCTGAAATCCCAACCGATGTCAATCTGAGGTTGGCTGGGGATGATGACTCCATCATGCCTACTGATCACTCCATGCCCTTCCCTGTAGTTGCCTTTATTGAGTGTGGACTTCGGTTCCCACTTGACCCTTTTTTCCGTCAAATCCTTCACTTCTATAAGTTGAACCCAATGCAACTCGCCATCAATTCTTACCGAGTTATTATTGGTACCATAGCCTTAGCCAAACAAGAGAACGCCAGGATTACGCTTGCCGATTTCCAGTAGTGTTATACCATGTGTTGTCTTAGAGAAGACACAGACTATGTCTATTACCTTAAGCCGAGATCCACCGAATATAAAATCATAGCCGACCTCCCAGACTCCAACAAGGGAGCTGGAGACGATTACTTCATTGTCTCAGGCAATTGGGAGTTTCAGCCAAACGACGACCTCCATCTTTATCCCTTAAGCCGAACTGTTTTGGGGGAAGGAGCTAGTATGGGCCACCCTTCATAAGTTTCTTTTTATCTTCTTCCATAAAGTGTTCAATATTCTTGTTCTAATGTCTGTGCTGTTTTTATCTTTGCAGTTCTTCCTCAGCCTCCAAAGAATTTTCGCCAATCCTTCTATCCCAGCAAGAATTTGAAAAAACTTTTGAACTTGCCAATTCACAAATGAAAGGCGCCTCTGCTCCTCAATTTTATTCCAACATACGGGTTTGCTTTGCCCGACGTCCCTAGGAGGAAGAAGAAAAGCCTTTCTCCACCATCTGCCACAACGCCACAGACCGCATCCACATCTCGGACAGACCAGGGGTCAACCTCTGATCCAGCAGAGCAACCGTCAACTTCAGCTCCATACTTGGTTCCAATATCCCAACGCCGCCGTCGACGCCGATCAATTTCTACTGCCGAGATGGGTCGCCCTAAGCCTATTGCAAAAGATCTCTTGGCCAGCATCCTTTCTGATGTTGATGCACAACCAACTCAAACCCTTCCTCCACCGAAGCCGAAAAGAATAAAGAAGGCTCAGCCCAAGGCTAAGGTAACTCAGGTTGAGTTTGAAGATACCTTGCCTATCTCAAAGTTGGCTGAGAGTGACAAACCTCAACCTTCTGCTGGGAAGAGGCGTTCTGAAGCCCAACCATCAGAATCCCCAAAATCCAAAAGGCCGAGGTCATCTTCTGCAACGACCTCGGGGTCTAAGAAGCCTGCTGCCCCTTGGGCCCCCGAAATTACTCTGGAGGATAAGCCAGTCATGGCAAATGATAGTGCCGAGGATATTAATGTCGGCGTTGCGCTCAGTACTACTTTGCTGCTACCAGGTGATCTGGAGCGAAATGCCGAGTTGAGCGAATACGAAAACTATGCGTTGATGCTTCAGCGCTCTGTTCAAGTAAGTGTCTTTCATCTGGCACTTTTTTCCTTTTCTTTTTATACTTAGAAATTTTTGCAATAACTTTTACCTTGTGTTTTCTTCAGGCCATCCAGCATGCCCACTCTTTTTCTGTTCAGTCTTTCGAAAATCGGCAGAAGCTGGTCGATATGAAGAAGGAGTTCTCTTCTCTTCAAAAAACCAACAAAGGCTTACAGTCAAAAATGAAGAAGCTGGAAGACCAAGCTGAGGCAGCCATTAAAGCTCAAACTGATGCCAAAGAAAAGGCTGAATCTGCCGAGGCCATCAGGAAGGTCTCTAAGGCCCAAAGAAAAGAGGCCGAGGAGAAGATGGCCCAAGAAAAAAAAGCGCTTCAAAAAGCCTTGGCCACCAAAGAGGCTGAAATTAAGGATGCTGACGAAAAGGCATACGCTCAAGGCATGGCCGATGTCACGGAGGCTTATGAACTTTAAGTGAAGCAGGCATGTAACAAGGGTTTCACCCTTGGTTGGATGTCTCTTCTAAAGAAGCTCAATGTCCCCGAGGACTCGCCTTTCAGAAATGCCGACCTCATTCCTCTTCCATTCCCTCCACCTCCACCTCCACCTCGAAGTCAAGACGTCGGCGAATCTGAGTCTGAGGATGGTGAAGGATGAGGATGAGGCCTTGGTGAGGAAATCCAAGGATGCTGATGGGGCCAAATCCCCTCTTCAGAAGGAGCAAGTCCTAGACTTGACTCAAGATGAGGAAAGTGATGAGGTTCCCAAAGATGCTGCTCATGAGAAGTTATCAGCCGACGTCCCTTAACCGACAAGAGTATTGAAGAAACTTTGCAAGAAATTGATGCTGAGCTGATGGCGGAGAAGGCGGCCGAGGTTGCTTCTCAACAATCGTCCGAGGTCCCAACCCAGCTCACTGTCGACACTGAGGAGCCTTAGTTTTTATGTCTTTTCTTTTGTATTTTGTTTTTCTTTGTTTTTTTGAAACAATGTAAGCCCTCCATACGGCCGATGTGCCTTCTTTTTGTTGAATGCTAATACAACTTTCCTTTACTGATTGCTTGTACCTTTGTCTTTTCTTGACTGTTCTGGCGTGATTCTATACTTAGAATATTCTGCATGTCTTTCACATACTCTTCTTTTTTTGTACAATCTTCTCGGGGTGACACACCTCGGGTAGACGAACTTCCTGGTTTTAATCTTAACTTGTAAACTTTTAACAAGTGTTGTACATCATACTGGTTTAACTCAACTTGTAAATTGTTCACAAATTTCAACAAGTGTTAAACAATGATTTTTGGTTTAACTTGACTTGTAAATTGTCCACAAATTTCAACAAGTGTTAAACAATAATTTCGGCTTAACTTTAACTTGTAAATTGTCCACAAATTTCAACAAGTGTTAAGCAATGATTTCGGTTTAACTTAGCTTGTAAATTGTCCACAAATTTCAACAAGTATTAAACAATGATTTCGGCTTAACTTTAACTTGTAAATTGTCCACAAATTTCAACAAGTGTTAAGCAATGGTTTCGGTTTAACTTAGCTTGTAAATTGTCCACAAATTTCAACAAGTGTTAAACAATGATTTCGGCTTAACTTTAACTTGTAAATTGTCCACAAATTTCAACAAGTGTTAAGCAATGATTTCGGCTTAACATTAACTTGTAAATTGTCCACAAATTTCAACAAGTGTTAAGCAATGATTTCGGTTTAACTTAGCTTGTAAATTGTCCACAAATTTCAACAAGTGTTAAACAATGATTTCGGCTTAACTTTAACTTGTAAATTGTCCACAAATTTTAACAAGTGTTAAGCAATGATTTCGGTTTAACTTAGCTTGTAAATTGCCCACAAATTTTAACAAGTGTTAAGCAATGATTTCGGTTTAACTTAGCTTGTAAATTGTCCACAAATTTCAACAAGTGTTAAGCAATGATTTCGATTTAACTTAGCTTGTAAATTGTCCACAAATTTCAACAAGTGTTAAACATATTTTTCTTCTCTCTGCCCCTTAACGTGAACCTGAGTTCCTACTTGGGTTCTCATTATGCATGTATTCTAGAGACAATGTCAAGTATCTTGAAATGAGAACTGAATCTTTATTTATTTACTTCGGCAAACGGCAAAGGAACAAAGAAATTCTAATGATAGAAAAATTTCAAATTACAAGTGTTCCAATGTCTTAGCAACTCTTTACCCTCATTATCTTCAAGTCGATATGCCCTATTACCCAGTACCGAGATGATTCTGTAGGGTCCTTCCCAGTTTGGGCCAAGCTTGCCCTCTCTGGGATTCTTCTTATTGCCGACGACTTTTCTCAGGACTAGGTCGCCGACTTGAAACTCCCTTGGATTGGCCTTCTTGTTATAAGCTTTTGCAAGTTGCTGCTGGTATGCTGCAAGCTGGATTACAGCTTTCTCTCTTCTTTCTTCTAAAAGATCCAGATCTCGGGCTAAGAGTACATCATTAGTCTCATTTTCTACTCCCTGGGTTTTGATTCCTGGGATGCCAATTTCTAGCAGAATGACTGCTTCTGTGCCATAAGCCATGGCAAAAGGGGATTCTCCTGTTGATCTTCTCGGCGTAGTCCCATATGCCCAGAGCACATTGGGCAATACGTCTACCCACTTGCCTTTTGCTGCCTGCAGCCTCTTCTTTATTCCATCCAAAATTACTTTGCTGGATGCTTCTGCTTGTCCATTGCTTTGTGGAAAGCTTGGGGTTGAAAAGTAGTTTTTGATCTTGAACTTTGCACAGAAGTTTTTGATTAGTTTGCTGTCAAATTGAGTTCCATTGTCTGCAACAATTGCTCTCAGAATCCCAAATCTAGTGATGATGTTTCTCCATATGAAGTTCTTGATATCCACATCTCGGATCTTGACAAGAGGTTCTGTTGCTATCCATTTTGTGAAGTAATCTGTTACTACCAACAAGTATTTTCTTTGTCCAGTTGCTTGGGGTAATTGGCCAATGAGATCCATGCCTCATTGGGCAAATGGCCAAGAACTGGATACAGGGTTCAGCTCAGCAGCTGGCTGGTGTATCAAAGGTGCAAACCTTTGGCATTGTTTACACTTCTTCACGTAGGCTTTTGCGTCTTTCTGTATGTAAGGCCACCAATACCCCTGGGTAATGGCCCTGTGAGCTAGTGATCTGCCCCCAGCGTGGATTTCACAAATTCCTTCATGGATTTCGTATAAAAAATCTTCAACCTACAAAGGGTGTACGCACCTTAAAAGGGGTCCAGTGAAGGATCTTCTGTAGAGGTGTCTCTCTGTTGTTAGACTGAATCTTGCTGACTTCAATCTGATCTTATGTGCCTTCTCGCGGTCGTCTGGCAGTTTTCCTTCTTTTAGGAATGCAACAATTGCGTCCATCCAGCTTGGTCCCATGTCTACGCACATTGCTTCATGCTCTGTGGTTGCTGGTTTGATGCTCGGGCCCGACAGGTAATCAATCATTAATCTAGAGCTCTGATACCAAACTGTCACGCCCCAAAATTCGGACAATTAAATATTATACTAGGAGTAACCCCAATCAATATTCCATCATCCAAATCCTAGGGGTGAAACACAAAAACTAAACGCAAAACAAACCATTCACCATAAATTCATAACTAACCAATACCTCAACATCAAGGTAACAATAAATAGTCAAAACAATCTTAAATAAAGTACGGTTACAAACAATGCCAAATTATTCCAATACTAAAGTCATAAAAAAAATAATAAATACATAAACTAATATCAACCCTAAGCTCAAGAAAACAAAAGAAATCCAAATGACAAGTCCAAAATTCCACGTCACCACCATAGCCTCAACTAATCCTGCAAAGGAAGCTCAGCTGCGCTCAAACAGAACGCACCCGAGTTACCAAGAGACAAAACGGGTCAGTATACAGGTATACTGGTATGAGTACAAGAATTGACACCCACGTGTCCATCAGACACAAACAACAATATAGTTAATTCTTGTTACGGGACAAGACAAGTAGTTCCAACCGCACTGAGACGAATAGGTAGTTTCCCGAGATACGGTGGCATTTAGTTTCTTGCCCATACACAACTAAATATAAATTGATTATAAATAAACAAAATATAATTAAAAATATGGTGGGTCAGCCTTGCATAAAAAGTTAGTAAGACCCACCATCCTGCAAAACAGAGTTAGTATAATTTAATCATAAGTAATTTGCTAAAGAAGTATAAAAATGCACCGTTTCATGCTTAAATAATTTAAATTGACCAAAACTCAAAGAACAAAAGTTGTACAGAATTAAATTTCCAAAAAGACAATGCAAACAAATTTAACAGAAACTGAACAGGTTGAGAGACAAACTTGATAGAAAAACCTAGATGGAATTCAATCGAAAAATCTGAAGCTGAAGATAAACAAAACTTCCCTAAGGTGATTTTTCTTTCGGAAACGTTCAAAACATGAAAAGTGCGCAGAATAATGTTTTACTTCAATTTACGCGAAACCAATAAAAATGAGCTCGTTTCGTGGGTTAAAACAGCCTATAAAATCTGCATTATCAAAATGAATCAAACCGACAATAACCAAGGTCATCCGATTATAAGTTCTAATCGATCTTTTTAATAAAAAGCTACAACACAAAGGTTGTCCAAAATCACGTATGCATGCCTCTGCTCAAATCTCATAATTTATCGAAATCGTTTACTATTTATCAATATGTACAAATCAATACAATTCATACTATATCAATAAACTCATAATTAAATTCTTTGTTCCTTAACTCCACCACTTCGGCCCTCCACTTCTGGCCTACACATATATCCCATGTGCCTCCCGTATATCTAACACCGCTCCGAAGCCAAACTTGCACGGGGATATCGTCTCGAGTTTGACTCACAATCCTCGGATGGTTAGCATATACGTACGCGCGTAAATCAAAGCACTCGTCTACTCATGAGAACGAGGCAACAATATAAATAACATCTCATCAATATCATGAGACAAATATAACAATGCCGGGCATAAGGCATTAAACAACTCTCATAATCCTCACTTTTTTATACACTCTTTCTCACCATCACTCAAATAAAACAACAATCCATGGAGTCACGATGGAGTATAAGGAATTTATCTATGGGTTTCTAATTTATTTTAATTTCATATAACCATGAGTGTGATTACAACCATAAAATAAATCCATATAAACACCCTTAACCTGGCATACACAACTTAATCAAAATAATTAAAATCAATCATCTACATGCAAATATAAAATCAATTCAACCTCAAATAATTATAAATAAATAAATAAAAACAACGAATTAAACATAAATCAAGGGAAGTGGGTTTTTTACTCACAATATTTTTTTGAAGATCCAAGAAATATTTGAAAAACTAATAAAACCACCAAAGCAAAACTCTAATCTTTCCTTTTCTTCCCTCTCCTCTTTCTTCCTTGCTGCCGTCCCTCTCTTTGTCTTCTTTGATTTCTCACTCTCTCTTCTCTCTCTCACAACTTGGTCTCTCCCTTTTCTTTTGATCTCCTAAACCTTATTATATATATAATAACCTAGTTGAATACTTCTTTGTTGCATTAGATATCACATTAAACCTTATGTAACCACCCAATTAATAAGTACAACATTAAATCCATTAAATATCACATTAAATCTCATGTAACCACCCAATTAATAATTACAACATTAAATCCATTAAATATCACATTAAATCTCATGTAACCCCCCAATTAATAAAGCCAACAATAAAATAAGATAAAAATAACCATAATAATAATAAAATAATGACTTAAGAAAATTAGGGTCGCTACAGTCAATCTTGAGTAAAGGAAAGCTGTCTTTGGGACAGGCTTTGTTGAGGCTGGTGAAGTCTACACAAACTCTCCATTTACCGTTCTTCTTCTTTACCACCACTGTATTGGATAGCCATGTTGGGTAGTGTACTTCTCTAATGGCCCTGGCCTCCAGAAGTCTGTCTACTTCTTTCTCTACTACTTCGACGTGCATCAACGTCGGTCTTCTGGCTCGTTGAATTACAGGTTTGGCCGACCTGTCAACATTCAGTTTATGGCAAGTGACCTCGGGATCAATGCCAGGCATTTTGTAAGGTGTCCAAGTGAACACCTCAATATTTGCTCTCAAAAAAGTTTCCAACTCTTTTTTCTCTTCTTTGGCTAAGCCCGAGCCGAGAAGAAAGAAGCGTTCTTCATCCCCATCCTGGACGAGGATTTTCTTCAGTGCCTCTTCGCTCTTCTCGGCTGGCTCTTTACCGACGTCTTCTAGGACTTCAGGTAGATTTCATTGCTGCCATGGAGCAATTCTTCGCCTGCAGCTGATCGCCTCTGACTTCCTCTATCCCATGCTCTGTTGGGAATCGCAATAGTTGATGCAATGTTGAGGGAACTGTCCCCATTGCATGCAACCATGGCCTTCCCAAGATGATGTTGTAAGGGGAGGGTGTGTCGATGATGGTGAATTCTGTCTTGATCTTCCTGGTGCCAGCCTGCACCTCCAAGCTTACTGTTCCCAGAGGCCATGTCGGCGTTCCGTTGAACCCAACCATTGGGCCATTGGATTGTTCCATATCATCTGGGTGAAGGCCGAGCTCCTTGTAACATCGGACGTACATGATGTCGCAAGAGCTGCCTTGATCAATCAGGATGCGTTTCACTTGGCACTCCCCAACCTGGAGGGATACTACCAAGGCATCATTATACGGATGCTGGACCATCTCTAGGTCAGCTTCGGTAAAGGTTATCATTGGTCCTTGGCACTCTTCTGCCCGATGTCTTTTCTCCCCGACTTGGTAGACATGTTGCAGGTGCTTCACTTTCTGGGTCTCTCCTCGGATTTCATTTTTGTTAACCTTCGAGTGGATTACGTTGATTATCCGAGGTCCTCCTGCCTGCAGCTATTGTGCTAGGGGAGGTGGGGCTGCTGGTGCCTGAGGCAATCTTGCCCGTTCTTCCCTTGTCCTGGTCTCATCGACAAGGTCTCTCAGATGTCCTTGTCTCACCAAGTCTTCCAAATATGTTTTCAGGGCTCTACAACCCTGAGTTGTATGCCCATCTTCATTATGGTAGGCATAATGCTTGCCAATGTTTCTTCCCATGAACTCTCCTGGAGTCCTTTCTGGTGTTCTGAAATAGGGCTGGTTCCGAATTTGATCCAGGACTTTGGGAATTGGGATTCAGAACACAGTTGTTACTGCTTGTGTGGCCCTTAGATCTGCCTCTTGCCTGTTTGTTCCATTATTACCTCGGCCTCACTTCGGCGAGCCTTTTCCTTTCTCTTGTTTTATCTTCCTGGTTCTCGACGTGTCTTCTTCGGCTCTGGCGTACTTCTCGATTCTCGCCATGAGCTCCTCCATACTTTTTGGCAATGTCTTTGCCAAAGACTTTCGTAGTGGACAGTTGTCTTTCAAGCCATTCTTGAAAGATACGACTGCCACCTCTTGATTACATTCGGGTATTCGATTGAACACCTCATAGTATTTTTTTGCATAGGCCCTAAGGCCTTCATCCTTGCTGATCTTTAGAGCCATCAATGCGTCCACCCTTAATGGCTGCAGCTTGTTTGTCACAAACCTGGCCACAAATATCTCAGCCAGGCCTTCCCAAGTCTTCACGCTTCCCTTCGGTAGTTTGTGGAACCAATCTAATGCAATCTCCCCGAAGGATGAGGGGAACACTTTGCAGAGCAACGGCTTGTTCCCACTATACAATGCCATTGAGTTCAAATAGAGTCCAACGTGGAAGTTGGGGTCTGACTTACCATCATATATTTGAAACCTCGGCATACTGAATCTCTTCGGCGCCTCAAACCTGTCTAATTCCACCGAGAATGGTGTCCTCGGCTTATCTGGGGAGGTTACCTCAGCGTAGGCATTATGTTGTTTCCTTTTGAGGTAATCTGTTAAGTCTTCTTTGCTCCGCCCAAGAGCTTGGCTATCCTTTGACTTTAGTCTTTTCGGTATACTACTCTCGGCCTCGTGGTGAGCCCTTTTTGACCCTTCTCCGTGAGTTGTGTCGAAGCACAATGCCTGCCCCTGAACATGCTGATGTCCTTTGGGGTCTGCTTCTTTTGTGCGATGCGTCCTCCGTGATTCTTCTCTTCTTGACTCTCTTCGTCCGACTTCCCTAGAAGGTCGGTAAGAGTATCTTTCGTTCCCGTTATGCTGAGGGACTACGAGGATTGTTTTCTGCCCTCCCTTCTGGGCATTGGCCGTTAGAATCGGCGTGTCCTGCAGGGGGTATGGTGGCTGCATGACGTTATTTTGCATCATGAAATTGACGACCGACTGTAGGTCTGCCAATTTGTTTTCCATATCTCTCACCTCTTCGTCTCTCTGTAGGCACCTGTCCTTCCAAATTTAGAGGTCGTCCTCGTCGTAATATCTGTTTTGATCAAGTTTTTTTGGCGCATCGCCAGTTTGGCCGACGTCTTTTACTCCATGAGTTTGTTCATGAGTTTCTGCGTTCGACCTTTCTCCTTCGCCATCAAGGTCAATAGGTCTCCCACTCCCAGTAGGAGTGTCATCCCCAATCTTTTCCTTCTGTCCGTTACTAGCCATCTATCCTACTTTCGTTTCCACAGACGGCGCCAAATTGTGTGAGTGATTTTCCGATCACACTGCTCAACCCAGTATTCAGCTGGAGAACACTGGCAGAATAGATGACACCTGGCTAACCTGTAACAGAAAGAGAAGATTCCGTCGGTGGTTTCGACCACCCGGGGGCACTCCGACGATCAAGTCATATATCTCTCAAATATAATGCTAAACTCAATGCTCAAAGCACAAAATTGCGTACCTTAGACCCATGGAGGTGCCTCTCTTTTATAATTACCTCAATCCTAATCCCAATAGAAGCCTAACTTCTATGGATTCCTGTTTAGTACTTACTTTGGACTCTTTTAGAGATAAAAATAAACTGCCTAAGAGTTTTATCCTTATCTTGGCTAAGTCTCCTCTCATGCTAGGACTTGTACCTTATCTTTTATCCAATTATCTCGGATTCCGATATCTTCGGAGATAACCTCGGCCTAACCGAGATGACCTCGGCATATCGACCAGGACACGTGGCACCTCGGCTGACACGTCGGCGTCACCTTGCCACGTGTTGGCACTCAAAAATATATCCTCACAAGTTCATACTTTATATGTTGAACAACTTCAACTTGTTTTGTTCAAATAAAAATAATCAAATATTGTGTAAATGTTCAACTATGGTTATTTGAACATGATGAACAAACTCATCTTTCTAATATACTAACGAGACAAATAAAAAATCAAAAAATTAGGTCATAAACTAACATTTTCAATGTTAAAATCAATGTTTTCAATATTTATATCTGAACCAACCATCTCAGTGTCATCCATGGTGTGCAAAACTTCAAAACTAATTGATTTCAATATTCTTAAACCCTAAATCTTCAAAAGGAGTTTGAAAAATAAGTATAATGGAGAAGAGAATAAAGTGAGCTAATTGATAATGAATGATCATGAATGTATGTTAATAGTGAAAGTGATGAAGAAATACAATATTTATATGTTAAAACCCTAAACCCTATAGAGATGATAGTGTGTGAAGAGTATTTTCTACTTTTAAAATATGAAAATTTTGAATGGGTAGAATACACCATATGTTGTCCTTCATGGTCATTTTATTAAAGGATATTATTGGAATATAAATTTAGTCTATTAATGGTGTGTACTGAGAGCATTAGTGGTATGTAAATAGAATCATCTTTTCTTGTGTTCTAATAAGTTTTATAGGTGACATAATTACCAAAATATCACAAATAATAATATTCATATTGACAACATGAATCTTCCATAACATGAACATTCACACAGTCAATGTAAATGTTTACACCGTCAATGTGAACATTCACACTGTCAAACATGAATTATCACATCACCAAGTTGATGTCAAATATTTATAAAGGAAAAATTGTCCATAAGATATCTTAAATATGAAAATTATGATTTAGTAGACCAAATGTTCATATTATAAAATTTATTGAAATATAAGAATATGTTATGACCTATCATAGTCCCAAAGTATTGTGAATCTCTTTTCCCATTTTACAAACAAACATAATATTAGTGAACCCCACACCCATCCTAATCTAATCTCATCTCCTATAACCCAAAACAAACAAACCCCAAGTACTTCTAAAAAAAAAAAATCCTAATAAATCCCCCAATTTTTTATTTAAAAAAATGATCTTGGATTGTTCACAAGATTCTACGCTAGCCTTAATTTTCTCCTCTGGTCATGACTAGTAAGTCATTAAGACTAATTGATGTTAAACTATTCTTAATTTTCTCAACTTGTTATAACTCATAAGTCATTAATAATAATTAATAAACTTTCCCCACTTGTTGGAACCCCCCCAAAAAAAAAGAAACTTAAAATATATATATATATATATATATATTATATAAGGAAAATGAGATTTTTAACCTTCAAGTCTTGTGAGAGCTTCAATATTCCGATTTTAATTTTCTAATTTTTTTATTAAAAAAAATTCAGCATTTGTTGACCTCTTCCAATCCACAAACACTTTTTACTTCTCCTATACCTACTGCTATCATACACTATGGTTAGTGATGAGATTATTAAATTATTTTTGTAAAAAATCTAAAAAACATAATTTGTATATTAAAAAAAATATTTAAAATAGATATAAATTCTTATTAAAAAATAACAGGTTGCAATTGCGAAAAAAATAGAAAACAAAATTACACTATGCATTTCATTATTAATGCTCAAAAAATGTGCCAAGTGTTTATGTAAAGGCTTGACACGTATCCACTCTCAAATCTATATCTATATATTATATAAGAAAAATGGGTTTTCTAACCCGCAAGTCTTGCACGAACTCTAATATCTCAATATTAATTTTTTAATTTTTTGATTTAAAAAAAAAATCTCAACATTTATTGACTTTTCCTAACTCACAAACTTTTTTGATTTCTACCATATCTATCGCCGCACATTTCAACTTCTCCCATACTAATTTGTGGTTAGTGATGAGTTTATTAAATTATTTTTATAAAAAATCTATAAAAAAAAATAATTTTGTATATTAAAAAAATATCTAAAAAAAAATATAATTTCTTATTAAAAAAAATAACAGGTTGCAATTGCGAAAAAAAATAGAAAACAAAATTACGCTGTGCATTTCATTAATAATGCTCAAAAAATGTGCCAATTATTTGTGTAAAGGCTTGATACGTGCCCACTCTTAAATTACCAAGTGAATATAGATGAAACCAAAGAACTCAGCTTTAATGGCTAACAAATATTAGAAACTTGATCATTGAAGCCCAATAACTATTAATTAATAGAATTTAGCAATTGAAAGGTCTCAAATCACATCTCTTTATCTTCTTAAATATTTTCTTTTTTTGGTTCATGCATTCATTCTAATATTATAGAGAATTGGACGTGTGGAAAAGTGAGAGACATTGAAATTATATATTGAGTTATGTAATTGTTGTAATGAAAAATAAAGGTTGTCTTCCCATTCTATGACGATTTATCTGGATATACCTCCAATTAAAACGTCAAGTGTGCTTCTACATTATCATTGAACGTTGCTTTCATTTTTTTTATAGATATTTTGTCTCACAATTGTTTGTGTTTTGCATTATGAAATTTATTACATCTGTGTTTACTAAAGCTATTAGATGAACCTAATGCAAGAAACACAAACTATTTTAGTGTCATTCTAGAGATTAGAAGTATAAAAAACATACACAAAAAGTATATGAATAGAGAAGATTTTACTATATTTGTTTGTGAGTCTCACTTCTTGAAAATTTTATAATTTATTTATTTTTTATATTATATTTTATATTTGGTTTCTATACCTTTTTTTGGGAGGGGGTAAATTACACTGACCTCCCCTGAGGTTTGCCTTAATTACAGGTACCTTCCCTGTTGTTTCAAAAATAACACAGGCCTCCCTTACTTTTGAAACTAATATACAAAGACTCCCTTCTGTTACCCATCCATCCAAATTCAAATAGATTATGCTGATGTCATCCATAATTATTATTCAAATTCCAATACTGCCCTTCATGGGAGGTAAGTGTAATTTACCCATATATATATATATATATATATAAACACATACATTCCATCTCTCTTCTCTCTCTCACTCTCTCTCTCTGTGCTTTGCCCTAAACCCTAGCTCTAATCGACATTTACCACTAGCGATGATACGCTCTCTGGTAGGGCAACCTCCGAACTGGCGACTGGGACACGACGGCCGCCGCCGTCATCCTCCGCTGCCCCGATGGAAGATGACAACACAATCACAAAATCTAACAACACAATCACAATCACAAAAAAAAACTTGAACAGAGAGAGAGACAGAGAGAGAGAGTGAGAGAGATTCAACATATCAAAGAACAAACAGATCAAAAACCAAGATCTCATTTAAGTACTAAACGCAAACACAACAAATGTATATAGAGAGATTTAGAGAGAGATAGAGATTTAGAGAGCAAGGTGGTGTCACAGTAGCAGGACACCACCGTGAAGAGCAACAACGTTGACAACATCACCGCCGTGAGCGGCCACCAAACCCTAGATCTTGTCCCTATCGAGAACCTCCCGAAGCCACTCACCATCACAATTCTCTCTTCAGCTTTAATGCATTGTGTTGACCTTACCATTACGCCCTTACTCTGGTCGTGCACCACTACTCTCTTACTTTGGCCCAATTCTACAACGACGCGATTAAAGATGCTGGTGCAACAGAGGATGCTGATCGATTGATGATACTAGAGTCTGACAACACGACTGATGACGGGGCAAAAGGTGACTCTCTCTCTTTTTCTCTCTCCCTCTCTCTCTCTCTCTCTCTCTCTTCTCTTCCCTTTTCTCTTTTTTCCGTCTCTCTTGTAGCGCCGTCACCACCTCTTATATAGCGGCTCCAATTCCTAGTCTGACGGCGCGGCCGACGACAAGGCAGATGACGACTTTCTCTCTCTCTTTTCTCTTTTCTCTCCTCTTTTTGTCGTTTCTCTTGCAGCGTTGTCGCCATCTCTTGTACAGCAGCTCCGATTTCTCGTGAGCTACACTTCCTCACCAAGCTCCACCACCATACTACACTCTACTAAGGGTTAGGATTTCGTACCACCCTCTTCCTTCCAATTTGCCTCCTTCTTAATCTCTATCTCTCTCTAAATCTCTCTTTATATATATGTATATTTGTTGTGTTTGGGATTCAACTAAAATTAACTAAGAAGATTGAAAAACTGGGTTGAGGCATGAAGGGAACTGCCAACCTGAGAGAATGGAATTGCCAAGCTGAGAGAAAGAGAATGGGGGTTGAAGGGTCAGTTGTGTCTTTTCATAATATAGTTCGAGGGTATTATGGTCAATTCAGTTGTCAAGTTAACGTCATTCATGTTCTTTTAACGGGAATGGGAAATCTGTGTATTATTTTCAAAAGTAGGGGAGTTCAGTGTTATTTTTGAAACTACAGGAGATATCCCTATAATTAAGGTAAACCTAAGAAGAGGTCAATGTAATTTACCATTTTTTTTTTTTATATAGTTTACTTTGTTTTCTTTAAAAGTTTATTTTTAAAAATTAATAAATAAATCATTTTCTATTTCAAACAATTTCATTTTTGTCTTTATTTTTTATTTTTTAATTAAAGTAGTTTTAGTTTTGGACAATTACTTACTTTTTTTTTTCCTTTTATATATCGTAATTTTGTGCATTTTAAGTGTATAATGTTTCCACTAATACACTCAAAGATGCACTATGAAAGAAGTATCATGTGAAAATCAAACAAGAAGAAGGAAAATAAATAAAACAATACGATGAATGTGGAGCAAAGATCAAAGATCAAAACTCCCAAAGCAAGCAAGCAGACAAACAAGTAAGTAGAATAGAATGTTTAACAATAAACATTTGAAAATTTGCAACAAAATTTTATAAAAAAAATTCTATTTGGTACTACCTAACTAAAATGCTTTTAAAATAGTGTTTTTTTTTTTTTTTTTTTAAATTTGAAATTAAAACTATAGTAAATTTATGTAAGCATAATTGCTAACCACATTTTTTTACTTAATGTATAATATTATATTGACTACTTTTTTCAAGTTTATTTTCTTATGAATTTATATAGAAGTAAAAAATGTCGTTAGGAATAAATTTTTCCTTAATTTAGTTATAAATTTTGTCTGTACATTATTTTTAAATTTTGAATAAAAGTAAATATAAAATAATTAATTGAAGATATGCTACATTCGTTATATTCCTTTTTTCTATGTAAAAAAAAATAAAAAGAAAACATTTAAAAATTATAATTTATATATATAGAAATAATTATAAATACAACCTATGCATAGCACGGTGAAACACTAGTTATAGTTGCTAGCACCGGTTGTGTAGTATTTTTGCAGCTTTTATTGTTAAATAAAGACCAGAAATATCACATATTCAACCCCCACCCAAACCAGAATGAGAACATGACTAGCTAATAACTGCTCGTTACCGAAGGGCAATAATAAACTAAATGGAGTATACACTATATAGAGTCGTTTTTAGTTTAATTAATTGAGAACATAACATAGCTTGACTCAAAAATCATGTGTAATTATTTAAAGAAAATATACATTAAATGATATGTTAAATTGTGGATCTGTCATTTTAAAACTTACAACTCATGCCCACTGCTAGAGATTTCAATATGTTGTTAAAAGAGATTTCAATATTCTACAAACTAATATCAAAGTTGTTGTTCATACTATAATTCTGACCGATAAATTTATCACTGTAAATTTATTCATAAATATAAGAGAGACTGATAAATTTATCAATGAATAATGCTATATACACCAATTGATATACTAATTAGTGTATTAGCAGATGATGCAACATAATTTTAAAAGTTTTGAATTTTTGTAGTTTGTATAATGAGTAGGGTCATAATGTTGAAGTGGCAATATCATAGCATATGTTGGTATCAATAGGACTTAATGTGTTATAAGTCTCAAAAGTAGGACCTACTAGTAAAAAAAATCCTTAAATTTAACTGATATATGAGTTTTTGTCCTTCTCATGTCAATACACACCGATGTACAAGTTAGAATGAAATTTGCATGTGTATATGTTGGTTCCAAAACATATTCATTCATATTCATAAGTTATTCACAACATACACAATTGGTTTGACTGCTATAAAAATCTTGGGCCCTGTTTGGTTTCAATCTCAAATTGAAACCAAACAGGGCCCAAAATTTTTATAACAGTCAAACATGGCCCAAAATTGAAAGCTCGTTTATTTAAAGTTTTCACAAAGCTATTCCCAAATTTTCACTATTCCCAAAACTATTTCCATTCAATTTTAAAATTTTTACTATTCTCAAAACTATTTCAAATCTATTCCAAGGCCTATTTTGGGAAGTGATTTTTTTATTTGAAAAAACATGTAAAAAAGTAGAGATGCGATATGCCTCAAATAAGTCAATAAGCCAATAACTAGATTTTTTTACCTAGTTGCCAAAATAGGCCTAAATGAAACATAAAATTCATACAAAGAATTCCACCGATATGGCAATGCCATTATTATAAATAAATGTATCTTCACTGGTGTTTTGAAGTAAATGGTCTATAATGTTCCATATCATTATGTATGAATTTTTTATTTGTATAGCATTACTCATTCCAAATTTATTTGTATTCTCAAAACTATTTCAAATCAAATTTATCTTTATTACCAAATTTACATTAATTGAACCAATATCTATATTGAAGTATTTGGTACATCATATTTTTAAAATAATCAAATTTTTTTGAATGAAACTTTATAAGAAAATTATTTGTCAACTTATATAAGAATTTAAAATAAAATGAATTTTTATTTCAAATTAATACAAAATATTTTTAAAAATAGTGGGAAAATGTGTTAAATTTAAATTCGGGCAACTAGCATGAATAAATAATTTTAAAAAATTATTTCATTTAAAGTATCCAAAAAAATACAAAAATGAATTAAATTTTTGTATATTTGTTAGTATTTAGTGATTTTTTTTATAAATTTCATACGTTTTAAGTGTATTTAGATTGAGTAAATCTAAAAACTGAAAAATATTGATTAAAATATTTAAAAATGTCTAAAAAAGACATTTAGAATTCGTGCATCTAAAAAGTAAAAGTGAACATGACTAAAATACGAAAAATTAAAACCAGTTTTGAAAATTCAAAACCAAACAAGTTTTTGATTTTCAACTTTCTAAAAAATTATTTTCAAAATATACAACCAAACAAAATTTGAAATTTTATAACTCTTTTCAAAAAATTGTCTTTCAAAATTGATTCTGAAAACTAAACCAAATGAATCCAATTTTTTTTGCAATTGATAATTTTCAAATATTACAACTGGGACCCCAATTCCTGATAAGCATCACTCAATGTTGCCGTTACCGTTATTTTGTAATCAATACCAAAGAGTTTCCCAATACTACTTTTCAAAATAAGGGTTTCTTTTGTCTATCGCTTATGAGTAGACATTTGGTCATTTATTTGGGAGAAAATTTAGAATTTATAGCATTTTTCATCGCTTATTCCCAATCATAAATCATGATATGAGTAGCTTTCTCTATATGGTATTTCCAATCTATAGAATACCGCAATACATATTAAGTGTCATCGTTTGATATATCTTGGTTGTATATCTGATTTGATGTACTTGAAGGCTTGTAATATTTATGTATTGTATGAGCAAAATTCGGGCTAATTTTTTTTGTAATATTTTTGTCTTTTCTTAGTTCAATGTATTTTGAATGTTAAAATGAATCTAGAGTGTGAATTTGAATTTGAGCAATTTAAACTTGTAATATTTATGTACTGTGTGGGCAAAATTCAGACTAATTTTTTTATAATATTTTTGTCTTTTCTTAGTTCAATGTATTTTGAATGTTAAAATGAATCTAGAGTGTGAGTTTGAATTTGAGTAATTTAAATTTTGATGTGGTCGGTTGCATAAATTGTGGGGATTTAATAATCAATAAGGGAACAACATAGCCGGAAGTTGTATTTTAGTAGCATTTTTTAAAAAGCACAACTATAAAGCAAGATGGCATTATTAGAAAATGTCGACAAAAAACTATCAGTACATGAGAAACGTGAGATGATGGTTTCAAAGTTGACATTTTAATAAATGTTGCTATAAGTTTTTCCCGCATTTTGAATGGTCTTGTAAAAGCCAAATTTTCTATAATTAATACAATTAATTAAAAATTTTATTTTTAAATTCTATGTTTTCCTGTCAGTGTGCTTGTAACTAAGATACAAACCAAACCAAGCCTATCGATATTAACTAAACATGAACAAAAAAAAAAGTATTGTTGTTGTTTCGAGGTAACTTGTCTTCATTGTATCGATAACTTGAAAATTTTAACATGGCACTACAAACCTGTTAATGGAGTATTTTGTCTTGTCCGAATTCAGTTGAAAATCCAACTGATTATTGTATTTTGTCTCTGTTCACATTATTTGTGGATAACTTGCCTGAATCAATGGTACCTAGAAAGCTTCATGTTCTGTTCAACAAGTATGGTGTAGTGAAGGATGTTTTCATTCCACAAAAGAGAAGGAAAGCAACAAATACCAGATTTGGGTTCATGCGTTATGATTGTTCTATTGCAGCTGATGTAGCTGAACAAAAGGCCAATGGTTTGTGGGTTGATGATAAGTCTTTATCAGTTAAAATTGCAGAATATTGTAAAGGAATAGAGGATAGGCAGAGGCACAAACCACTACCACCAAGATACTTTGAACCCAGGAAGGCCAATGTTGCGGCAGCAAAACAGATCTGGCAACAACGCACTGATGGTAGGTCGTTTGTAGAGGTCACAAAGGGAGCTGACCCCAGATATCAACCTTCGACAACTATTAAAGTAGATGAAATAGGAAATGGGTGACTCTACAAAAGCATGATTATGAGACTAAAACCACATTACTTTGTTTAGCATTACTTTGTTTAGCAGGTGAGAAATGAACTCATAAAAAAAGGGGCAAAGAATGTTTTGGTAAGAGAAGGAGGTGGGCGAGATGCTATCATCTCATTCAGCTCCAAGGAAGAGATGGTGAGCAAAATGACTCTGTTTAAGTCTTGGTTCCATGACTGGTGTGAATATATCACAGAATGGAGACCAGGTATGTATCTCCAATAGGAGAGGTGTGTCTGGGTCAGCTGCTATAGAGTGCCCCTCAACCTGTGGAACTCAGATACTTTTCGCAAGATAGGGAGACTTTGGGGAGAGGTGGTTCTCCTAAATGCGATGTTAGTACCCCTAAATCCTTTCGTTGTGGCCGGTTCAAAATAGTTACAAGTGTTATGGATCCAATCAATACAAGCCTAAATCTGGAGTGCAAAGGAAGAGTCTATCCAAATAAAGTCTTGGAGAAGCAAATTATAGAAGAGATTAGCATCAGTTACATTGGATTGAATTCTAATGCCACAGACAAAGTTGTTTGCTCCAACATCAATGGGGTACTTCCTCTCCCTGCAGAATCCAACTCGGTGCATGAAGATGCTGACAAGGCAGTTGATGTGGCATTAGCATCTAAGGTGGCTTTAGGGGATTTGGCATCCCAGACGAAGATATGAGCTAAGCTGGCTGGCGATGGGCAGTTTAAGCCATATATCAGCAGTGGATGAGACTAGGGATTGCGCGGGCATTTCAAATGAAATAGGCATAGGTGTTGTGGAATCATCATTACCAGCAGTTAGTCAGCATCAGAGACAGTGTAATCATGAAATTCAGAAAGGTGTGGAAGCTCAACTTGTGGGAAACACGCAACAGTCAGTAAGGGGCACTCATGAAACTCATATAGGTGTAGTAGCATCTACAATGCATGGTCAAACTCTCATCCCAGGTTTTGTAAAAAAGTCTAAGCCAACCTCTCAAGGAAAGGCCTAGTATCTGTTTGGAGGTAGCATTGGGTCATGATCCATTTGGGCCACAGCCTATTAGGCCCTCCAGTGCTGGACTGAAGCCTTCATCTGTAAGGCCAGTTTGTGAATCATCTTGGGTGGCTCTCAAACAAAATTAAGTGTCAACTCCAGCCCAATTATTTCAAGTTCCATTACTCAACGATTGAAGTAAGGCAAAAGGAAAGGTTTTAGAAGTGAAGGTTTCAAGCACTGCCTACTAGCTGGTAGGTTCTCTGGCTTTGCTAGAAGAATAGGGCAGAAGGGTGCAATTTCAAATAATGGAGTCACCAAAAGCTCCAAAACAGGTTCCGCAACTATACCTACTTCAAATCATAGTCCAGAACTACAACAACCCTCTGGTATTGGATTTGTTCAAGAGGCTCAATCCATATTGCAACTGGGGCAAAGGTTGGGTTTAGACATCAAGGGTCAGGAATCTGAGGTTATTAGAGAATTAAAACAAATAGAGGAAAAGGATAAGGAAAGATTGGAAAGAGGGAAGGGTAATGTGGAATAACCTATTACCACTGGGTGCTACCAGAGTCATTTCTATTCATATGAAGACTTTAAATTGGAATATCAGAGGGCTAGGAAGGCATGAAAAGAGAAGAAAGATTAACAAATTGTTATTAGAAAGAAAGATTGACATGGCTTTGTTCCAAGAAACAAAAAAATCAAGTCTAACCAACTTGATGGTGAAAAGTGTCTGGCCTAGAGATAGGCTTGAATTCATGAATATGGATGCTAAAGGGTTGGCTGGTGGTCTACTTTGTATATGGGATCCAGTCATATTTGAGCTTACTGAGTGCTGTTGCAGCGAAAACTTTATTCTCCTATCAGGTAAACTTTTCAACTCCTTTGACTGTGTACTTGTTAATATTCATGCTCCCAATGACATCATAAGGAAAAGGAAATTTTGGGAATCTCTGTTAAGTTTGAAAGCTTATTTCCCCAAGCCTTGGTGTATTGGTGGTGACTTTAATGAGATTAGAAATATAGGAGAAAGAGTAGGTGTATCACTCAGGGATAGGGGTAAGAAGGATTTCAACAATTTTATTGATAGATGTGAGGTAGTTGATCTTCCATTGCTTGGCAGAAAATACACCTGGTGCAATGCATTTGACGGTCATAAGTGCAGCAGAATAGATAAGTTCCTTCTTAGTCCTGAATGGCTAGAAAAATTTAAATTTAATCAGTGGGGTCTTCCTAGAATCTCATCTGATCACTGCCTTATTGTACTTATGGAGGATGCTAGAGATTGGGGACCTAAACCATTTAAGTTCTTAAATGCTTGGTTGTTGAATTTGAATTTTGCATTTTTTGTGGAGCAAATTTGGAGGGACTCACAGTTCTCAGGGCCTGCTAGTTTCATCCTTTAGAGAAAGTTGCATACCCTCAAGTTGGCTTTAAAAAAATGGAGTAAAGAGGTATATGGTGATGTTTCAACTAAGCTACAAGCTATTGAATATGAACTTCATCAGATTGATTTGAAAGCTGAGAATAGGCCTCTAGTGGAGGAAGAACTGAAGCAGCAAAGAGAGAAAATGAATGAAATGTGGATGTTGAGCAAGAAGTTAGAATGGGAATGGCTTCAAAAGTCTAGGCAAGATTGGAATATGAAAGGTGATAAAAATACAAGATTTTTCCATGTTATCGCTACTAATAGGCAAAATAGAAATTCTCTTAATTCCATCACAGTGGGGGATGTTGTCTTTGAGGAACCAGATCAAGTCAAAAAACAAGTGTGGTCATACTTCTCTAACCATTTTTCTAAAGCTTGGAAGAATAGACCAGCTCTTGTAGGGGATTTCAAGAGTGTAAGGCTTAGTGAATACTTTCATTTACTTGAGGTAGAGTTCACTGAAGAAGAAACCTGGCCAATTGTAATAGATTGTTATGGGAACAAAGCTCCTGGGCCGGATGGATTTAACCTGATGTTTTTTCAAAAGTTTTGGAAGATGCTTAAGGAGGAGGTGCTTAACTTTATGAAGGATTTCCATACTAGTGGCAGATTGGCAACAGGTTATAATAGTACCTTTATCACACTGATTCCAAAGAAAGAGAAGCTGTCACTTTAAATGAGTTTAGGCCTATAAGCCTTGTTGGTTCTGTGTACAAAATTCTCTCTAAAGTCCTTGCATCCAAACTCAAAAAAGTTATGCCCATGATTATTGGTGACTCACAATCAGCTTTCCTGGTAGATAGAAACATTTTGGACGGAGTTTTGGTTGCAAATGAAGTTGTAGATGGCTGGCTTAAATCCAAGAAATCAAGGCTGCTGTTCGAGTTAGATTTTGAAAAGGTTTTTGACTCTATCAATTAGGACTTTCTTCTCTCAATGTTAGCAAACTTTGGATTTGGATCCAAATAGATTTCATGGATCAAGGAATGTGTCTCCAATGCAAGAATTTCAATCCTTGTTAATGGCTCACCAACTAAGGAGTTTCATCCTCAAAAAGGCCTCAAACAAGGTGATCCTCTATCCCTATTTCTTTTTACCTTGGTTGTAGAAGCACTAAACATACTTCTTCAGAGAGCTAGGGCGTTGAATCTACTCAAAAGGGTTATCACTGGAAATAATCAAGCTCAGCTGTCCTATCTCCAATTTGCAGATGACTGCCTTCTGTTCTGTGAAGCTGAGATATCAGAAGTCCTTAGTTTGAAAAGGATCCTCAAGTGTTTTGAGGTAGCTTCAGGTCTCAAAATCAATTATCATAAGAGTGTGGTTTGTGGGGTTGGTATTTCTGTCACTGCTCTTGAGGAGTTTGCATATCTGTTGAATTGCAGGACTCAAAGTTTACCACTCAAGTATCTTGGATTGCCTCTGGGTGCTAATCCCAAAAGAAAGAGGATGTGGAAACCAGTTGTTGATAAATTCAAAATGAGGCTTGTTGAATGGAAAATGAGGTTTCTCTCCTTTGCAAGGAGGTTGACTTTGGTGAAAGCAGTGCTATCTTGTTTACCAGTGTTTTACTTATCTCTGTTTAAGTTACCTGAAGGAATAGCTAAGGAGATAAACAAAATTCAAGCTTCATTTTTATGGGGAGGCCCAGATCTACAGAGGAGAATTCATCTTGTAAAATGGTCAGAGGTAACAAAGAGTATAAAACAAGGAGGATCAGGCATCAAAAGAATAAGGGATGTGAATGTGTGCTTACTACTTAAGTGGTGGTGAAGGTTTACTTGTGATCATGATTCATTATGGAAGAGGGTCTTATGTAGTAAATACAAGTTTCAAGGGGGGACATGGCTTCCAAATCTCAGCTCAAGCGACAATTATTGAAGAATCTAGGGTGGCATTGTGGCAGCAACTGATAAGCAAGAATCTTTCTTAATGTTCTATGTTAGTAACCTTCATTTAAAAGTTGAGAATGGCTGTAGAATCAAGTTTTGGTATGATCACTGGTGTGGGGCTCTTTGCCTCAAAGATGGGTTTCCCAGACTCTTTCAACTATCTAACAACAAGAAGGGACTACTTAAGGACTTTGTGACAAACTAAGTTGCAAACTGGTTGCTTACCTTTAGGAGATCCCTCTTTGAATGGGAAAAGGAAGAGCTTCACAGACTTCTTGTCATCTTAGCAGCACCTCATTCTTTGAATCTGGGTGTAGAAGAAAGTGTAGATTGGATAGCATTAAAACCTGGTCAGTCCCTTGTTTCCACTCTCTATAAACATTCTAACCTTGCCTTTGGTTACTATATTAGTTCAAGTGGTTTGATTTGGCTCAATTATCTGCCACCCAAAGTGCAATTTTTTGGTTGGCTCGCATGGAAACACAAGTTTAAAACATCTGTATTCTTGCAACGAATTGATGTATTGGATAGGTCGGCTTCTACCTCATGTCTCTTCTGTAAATCACAGCAGGAATCAATCCATCATGTTCTGATTCACTGCCCTATGGTGTGGAGGACTTGGACTGGGTTGTTACAATGGTGAGGAATCCTTTGGGTGGTCCCTGGTTCTACTGAGAATCTGTTGCAGTGGTGGGCAGGGTACATCTGCAATAAAAAGGAGAGGAGGATCTGGCGTGCCATACCATTGGTTACTCTCTGGTCCAACTGGAAAATCAGAAATGAGTGCCTCTTTCAAGCCTCCCAACTAAACATTCACGTGTTGTAGGATCTCATTAGCATCAGGCTTGCTATCTGGTTAAAGTCCTCTACTAAAGATTTTTCGTTCTACATTAATGACCTGCTCTTCAATATTTTTGGTGTAAGGCATTGCTTTCGTTCATGAGGTGTTTTTTGGTTGATAATGTTCATGGCATGGAAACCTGATCTGTGTTGAGGTATGAGGCACTACCTTTATTCTCGAGGTAATCTGATCTATTGCCAATTGCGAGGGTTTGATGGCATTCATGGCAGTAGTGGTTTATGCACTGTATGTGCATTAGTTCATGGCAGTAGTGGTTCATGACAGTAGTGGTGTTTGGTTGTTGGTCTCTTTGTTCTGGTGTTTTGTCTGCTGGAAAGTGTGAAGGTCTGCACTCCTCTGGGTGTCTTCTGGTTGCTAGTGTTCATGATCTGAGTTGGGTCTGCATTTCAAGAAGCTCTGTTTCTTTTGTTATTCTTGCTTTTTCTTGCTCTGTTTCTTTTGCTTTTCTTGCTTGTTGGCTTCTCACCAACTAGAGCTTGGAGCTTGTGTTAGCTCCAAGCTCCTCTTTATTGATGTATTTTGTCATATTTCGTATGTTTCATCAATAAAGATTTCTTTTGCCGTTCAAAAAAAAAAAAAAAAAAAAAAGATTTATTGGATATTATGTTTATGCTATTGGATATTCTCTAACATTTTTGGAGTTTAATAACAAAGAGAGTAGATCAAATAATACAATACATAAACATTTCCCCTTTCTTTTTATCATATACTTGTATATTGTCTGCTTAATAAGGGATATCATGTCTTTCACCCAGAAATCTAGTACAGAATTCATGCACTAAAATCTGAACAAAAAAACCAAATTTGTGAATAGTACATGAATGCCCAAAAACTTTTTGTATCTTTCTATCTCTATGTATTAAAATATAGACGATCATCACATTATTTAAAAATCTTAAAATATAAAAATTTTGAGACATAATTCAACAGTTATATGTTGTTTAAGTTTTTTAAAGCGGAAATCCCGTCAAAACAATTTCTTTGGGACATGAGGTCCATCTTTTGAGCAAGAGCCTTTATTGAGACAGTTTTGCCCTTCTGTAGTGAAAATTTCACAATTTATGGTACATTTGAAATTAAAATTTTGAATTTTGAAAAACATTCACCTTGTTTGGTTTGTCTCACTTATTAGAAAATTGGGTCTTTTGATTTTTTTACTGAATTTTTATTAATATTTTAAATATTTTTTTTATTTTTTAGATACACAAAATGTAGATATACTTAAAAAGTATAATATTTGTGAAAAAATAAAATAAAATTCACCAAATACAAAAAAAAATAATAATAAAATAAAATAAAATAAATAAATTAGAAAAGTAAAAATTTAGTGAATTTTCGTATTTTGTTGTATTCAATGAATTTTTTAAAGCTTTTTGTACAAATTTTATACTTTTTAAGTGTATCTAGATTAAATATATCTAAAAAGTTTTTTTTTTTTTAAAGTTAGTGAAACATTTCTTTCAAACTTTTCGTAATAAGAGAGCTTCAATATGTTTTTTTTTTAAATTACTTAACGTCTCTCAATAATATTATTAGAAAAATTTTCAATTTCTCCATAACGAACTAATGAAAATCATTATAGGCAACTTGGCAATTTGTTAATTCCATTGCAATTAAAGAAGACTGAGTCTTCCGAACTCTCTTTTCTCATCCTCCTTGGGAACTTAATGGTAATAAAATGCCAAGGCATATAACATACCATGGAACCTAGGGAGGATTAGAAGAGAAATTGTGAAAGAAAAGGACGGACATGAACAGTAGGCACATAACAAAGGTATTTTTTGCATTGAAAATTAAAAATTATTGATTCCATCAATACCCACCTTTTTAATTAAAATAATAAAATAAATTTCATTGAAGATTGTGAACTCCATTACTCTAATTAATAATTCACTTCACCTATTAAACAATGTGAATAATGTATAAATGTCCGCTTGTTAAGTAATACTTATTTCTATAAAGTCATGTCTACGCTTCCGATAACATCAACCTCAAAATTAAAAATTAAATTGATAGTCTACAAGCCTTAACTAATTAACTGTTTCTTATATATATGTATTAAAAAAAATTAAAACTAGGCCCTTTGCTTCTTATGGCGGAAAATACCTACTTTATGTTTATGGTCACAATGACATCAAGTTAAAAAAATAAAAAGAAAGAAAATTGACAGGCCACCAGACTTGACTAATTAACTATTTCTATCTCCAAAAAAATGGTAGAAAGAAAGAAAAAAATTTTCTATTCAGTTTACTTCTTCCCCACACAAGAAATTTCTTTCTTTGCGGCCAACTGAAAATGAAATGTATCAAAACTTTACTCGACCGCCTCAAGAATTAAAAATTAATCACCATCATTAATCAACATCATTACGTGTTAAATCATCCAAGTGTCATCTATATCTATACTAGTTTAAAAAGGGTTATTATTACAGTATGTTTAAAATTTGTATTTTGATCATTTTTAAAAAATTAGAATATTATTCTATGAAATTGAATAGAATAAATCATTAGATACATGATAGAATTATGTGGTGTGATATGTATCATTTTTTTTTTTTTTTTGATTTATTATACACCAAATGATGTAAACTCTAATTCTATTATCATATCATTTTGGATGAATTTATAAGTCTTTAACATTTTTTCCAAATGTATAAAAAAAAATTATGGTGTGTACATTTTCTCAACAAATAAATATTAAGATAATTCTCTCAACTAAAAAAAACTACTAAGATAGTTTCACTGAACTAATAAAGAAACAAAAGAAAATACATATATATATATATATACAAATTACTAATTTTATTAATACCTAAATCATACTCGCATAATAAATTACCAATTTTATTAATAAGTAAATCATTAAGTAACTTAAAAAATTTTGATGATATGAAAAATATTTTTCATTTAACCATTTTGTTAATAAATAAATCATTAAGTCAATTAACAGTTTTTAATGATATGAGAAATAATTTTCAATAAATAATTTTGATAATTTATTATTACATAGGAGAATAGTTTTTTTTTTTTCCTCCCTAAGTATTGTGTTAAATTAAAATTTATAAAATTGTAATTTCTAGTATTATAGGACCAATTAAGAAACTTTATGGGTGTATTTGTAATTTGTTAAAAAATAAAATATTTATATTCTATGATTGACCAAGAATGTTTGTGTAATTACGAAAAAACTTGTTTCATAACTAATCAAGAATGTTTGCGTAATTATGAAAAAACCTGTTTCATAATTGACCAAAAATGTTTACATAATTACGAAAAAACTTGTTGCATAATTGACCAAAAATGTTTGTGTAATTACGAAAAACCTTGGCCACCATTAGTAAATTATTTTAAATGAAACGGCAAAATCGAAAAGAAAAGACGAATCTCAACCAAGTAAGCAGTTCTTATATATCTATATTATTGGTATGCAAGATTGAGCATCCCCACTTAGTGATCCGTCCTTAAGATAGATTTAAAATTATGGTGAAATACCAATAAATATCAACATGTGATCTTATAAATTATTCCCCCCCCCCTTCCCCCCGTTATAAATCCAAATGTCTCATTAAAGCAAAAATTACATAAAAGGATAGTCATTTACATATTTAGATTTAATGTTTGAGGCATAAAAATGAATTTCTCCAAATATGAAATTACAAATTTGGGCAATCCGCACTATAAAGGTTTTGGGTTTCCCTCATTCTAGAACCAATTTCACATTGCAAACTAGAACGTAACACTCCAATGTAACATACTAAAAAACTTCTCAATATTTTTTTCCCAAACGTAACAACATTACACTCCAATCCAATAAATGTAACACACTAAGAAAATTTCTTAATATATTTTTCCCAAACGTAACACTCTAATCAATATAACATGCTAAAAAACTCCTTAGTATAATTTTTACAAACGTAACACTCCAGTGTAACACACAAAAAAATATATAAAAAAATACTTAGTTTATTTTTTTTCAAACATAACACTCCAATCACTGTAACAAACTAAAAAACTCCATAATGTATTTTTTTCAAACGTAACACTTCAATCAATAAATTCTAATGTTAAAAAAAAAAAAAAAAAAAAAAAAACAAACTCTTTAATATATTTTTTTTTTCCAAATGTAACACTTTACACATATATATGTAGAATTTTAGGTTTGTCATATCAATGTGATTTTTACATGTAATTTTGCGTGTGGTTTTCTTCGATGTTGTTGTTTTGTTTGTAGTTCTGGATAATGATGTTGGGGTGGTCATGGTAGTGTGGATATTTAACCCACATTGCTAACCATAGAACATAGGGATTCCAAACCAATCAAATCTGTGAATCCTTCACCGAAATCCCACGAAATCCTCTTTCTTGTTCCCAAATTTCCTTCCTCAGCGGAAACCCAAAATGAACTCAACATGGGCAAGGCTATTAACAAAAAAAAACACCCCATACAATATATGAAATCCACCTTATCAAAATAGATGGGACTAATCATATGGTAAGAAATCTCATAGGATTAAATAGATCACAATTATTTCGAATGAGATTTATTGATAAATTTTCCTTAAAATTATAAAGAGAAAAAGGAAAAAAAAAATGATGGACAAATATTTAGAAGTACTAAATATTAAGATAAAATAATTAATGAAAATTTGTATAACTCAGAACAAATATTTATCATTAAAAATACATAACATTTACTAATTTGATTAATTTGTAATATAATCTTCACAAAAAAAAAAAAAAAAAGTTTGTACATTCTAGTATATTGCAGCACTTGACTCTTTTCAAGCGGAAAAATAACGGGCTTATGTTGAGCCCATATTTCTGATTGTTAGTAAGACTCATTCAAATGACCCACTGGTTAGACAGACAATCATGAATTTTCTAGCCCATGGATTCCTCATTGAAGCAACTGTGGGTCTAAGAGCATCCACAACAGCTCCTTTATAATAGTTTTTTGCTATTATAAAGGATTAATTTTTCAGAAATCCTTCACGCAGGGAATGTCCTCCCAGATGTCTCCTTGGATGCCCGTAAGTGCCCTGTAGCTAAAGAAGGAAATGTCCAAAATTGGCCTGACCTGTCAACCGGCCAATCGACCGCCATTCTTTGTTTTCCTTTGTTGCTTTGCTGCTGCTTGCTGGTGTTTGGTTGGCATGTGTTTTTCATTATCTTATTATTAAAAAAATCTTCAAATTTAAAAGCAATTAAAAATATTATTTTAATAGAATAAATAAAAAATAGGGAGTTTGTTGAGGAAAGTAAATGAACAAATAATTCTTAAAATAGAGAATAAACTTTTTAATAATATTTTAAGGTAAAATTTAAGCAAACTGCTGGGATGCTCTAATCCATTAACTTACACACCTTTGCAGCACTAATGCTGCCTCCATGGACCTACTAGTCTATATTTTTTTAATATTTATATTTTTTTTTTCTTATAATTAAGAAACTATCATAGTCAAGTAAACTCGAGATTCAAAAACTACCTTCCAAACCTATGTCATATTTATATAATATGACATGGTTTTTTAAAATATCTCAAAATGTATGAAAGATACATTTTCTATCAATGGTTTAGATTGTCGCATCTAAACTTCAACAGTTGAATGTTTTCATTTTCCACCCAAATGCTCTCTCTCCTCTTTCTTGGATCAAGATATGCTCCTCTCCATGGCATCATCAATGGTCATTAAATACTTCTCTTGCCCATCATCTCATCACTTGGAGACCCCATGACCAATTATGTGTTTTTGTTTTTTTGTTTTATTTATTTATTTTTTCTTTCTTTCCTTTCTGGACCAATCACGGGTGAGTAGGGATTGTAAAGGTTGTATTTTTTGAGGGTCTGTAGCATTGTCGTTTGGTTTGGATACCATTTTAGGTTTTCCTTATTTTGAAGTTGTCCCTTAAATTAACGTGATCAAGAAAAAAAACTCCAAGTTATAACTTCTTTATTTTTATAGAATTGAGTCCACTATATTGATGTTTTTTTTTTTTTTTTTTTTTTTTTGAAATTGATTATGGCATGTTTAGAAAAAATAACTAGATTCTGCATAATTAGGACTTTTTTCCTAAGTAAATTGTGTAATCTTATTTGCCATTATGCAATTGTACTATTTCTTTCATTACTGCATTCAATTTTGTATTGTTGCTATTGTATTTGGAATAGATTTGAAATATTTGTCAACTAATATAAAAAAATCTTTGTAGAATTTCCACCAAGGTTGCTCACGAAAATTATAAGGTAAGTCATTTTTTTTATTTTATATATATATATATATATGTTTTTATTATGTAGATTATCTTTAGATGTTTTTATTTTTATCTCTTCACATCTTGATTGTAACACATTAGGTATTTTTTATTCGTAACACTTAATTACTAAAATTAATTTTGGAGAAATTGCAAATTAATGATAAGACCAAAAAATTTTTACAAAATCATAGGAAACTTTATCACTTAAAATATTAAATTTGATAAGCTTTACCATTGATTTGCAATTTTTTTTTTTTTTTGAAACTTACAATGAATTATAATTTCCTCATTAATTTTTAGATTTTATTATCGATTTTGCTATCAATGGTTTTACTTCGAAAAATACAAAAATGAGTTGACTTTTTGATATTCCTTTTCAATTCTCAAAGATGTTCAAGTGATTTGGGGGGGGGGGGGGAAAAAAACATTTGACTGCTATGTATAGTTGCAACTTTTTGTACAAGTGATTTAGTATTTTTCATGGATGTACAAGTGATTTAGTATTGCCCAAAAAATATACCAATGATTTAGTATTGATTAAAAATATTGTTGATTGCTCCATAACTCAATGTATAGCCTTATATTGAATTGCCTAGGTATATTAGTTGTTTCTTAACTTAATTAGTTATGTTTGAAAGTTTGCCTAACACTTGCAAGTTTTTGGTTGATGACAAATTGTGTTAGGAATACATTTTCTTAAATCTCATGTCACATTGTAGGCAAGTTTTAAAAATTAAAAAAAAAAATTCTATATTTTTCTTACGTAGTTTTGGGTTTATAATTTGCAAAGAACTATTACAATGTGATTTGCAGCAATAGTACTAGCAGGTGTACACTTCTTGGTGTTTAAAATTATTTTTTTTTTTTATTGTAGAATATTGGTTGGTGTGCATTTCAATTTAAATTTCGTTACATTACAGAGCACTGACTGATGTGCATTATTTAATATTTAATTTTAATTTGATTTTTTTTTTTTTTTTTTGTAATTGCAAAGCACTGGTTGTTGTGCATTGTTTGGTGTAATTTTTTTTGGATTATAGAGCGTTAACAAATGTACAACACCTTTGGTTTGTGTATTTTGTTGTGTTTATACTTTTTTATTGACTTGCTTAACAATGATGCTTTTATTTTTAATTTTTCTATTGATATGAAATTTATACTTTTGAGTCATAAAGTTTGTTAACAAAAACGAAAGGTTTATGATTGAGTTAATTGCCATACTTTAAATAATTGATTAGGAAATGTTTATTTTCAAAATATATAACTAAACATATTTTCAAGTTTAGAAAAAAAAAAAAAAAAAATCTTTTCAAAACTAACCAGACCTTGATTCATATTTTGACTTCAAACTTTTAGCAACAAGTAGAATAAATTACATTTTAACACAATGATTTTATATTCAATTACATTTTAATTTTATTATTATTTGCATACACTAGTGTATATATATATATATATATAGGGTAAATTGCAAATACACCCCATGAGATTTGTTTAAAATACGAATCGCCCCTTGTGATTTTGGAAATTACATTTCAATCGTTGAGGTTTCTAATTTCATAACAAATCGCCCTTTTTATTAATAAATTATCAAGTCAATTAACAGTTTTTAATGATATTAGAAATATGTTCTAATTAATAATTTAGGTAATTTTATTATTGTATAGGAGAGCAATCTATACTTTAAACAAATCTCAGAAGATGTATTTGTAAGTTACCCATATATATATCATAACAAAATTCAATCAAATCTATCATCGTCTATCAAATTTTCATTCCAAAACTTGGTCCTAAAGTATTATTAGAATTTCAAGCCCACTGTAAACACCCCATTTTTGACCGCCCTTAAGACTTGGGCACTACTGATGGTTTACTTGATGGTGAAAGGTGTGCAGGGCAAAGGTTTAATTTCTTTGGCGAGGAGAGCGTCAAATTCAAACCTCACACCCCTTTTTTGGACTAAAACTATTTTGAATGGTTTCTAGACTTTAAAACCCTCTCTTTCAAAATATTTTTGAAAAGAAGTTTTTACGATGTTCCAAAGCTCGCATTTTGTCAAATATTGCGCTTTTCGGTAAACCGAGCAAGAACAAAGTAGAAATGAATGAAAGAGATGAAATCTTTGGAAAATCTTTCAAAACACCTTGTTTAGGGGTTTGGAGTTGAAGAAAATCGGAGGAGATGGAAGAAACCAAGTTGAAGAAGAAGGTGGGTATGAATTGCTAAGAGAGAGTCGAGTAGTCCTCGCTAAATCAGGCCTATCTGTCTATCCACTTGGATTTAAGCTATAAGGCCACCACCGTTGGAAAGAAGACTTCTGGGGCTTCATTTTGCACTCAACAATCTCCTAAAGTCGAGTCGGGATGAGAGAGATATGGTTATTGGAAGTTAGGCATCAATCCGTTATGATCAAAACTGAGCAGTTTTCACTAAAAGAGGCATAACTTTTTCCAGAGTCGGAATTTTGATACAAGGTTGCCACCATTGGAAAGATTACTTCAGGGGCTTCATTTTGGACACAAGAATGACCTGAAAAGGAGTCCATATGTAGAAGTTATGCCCATTTGAAGTTGGACCTACAGAGCAAAATTTCCTATCGGCCACGAATGTGCACAGTCGGCCATCACAAGTAGCAGATCGACACCAAAGATGGTCGGTCAGCCAAGAATGACCCAAATTCATTTTTTTGAAGATATTTCTCCTCCAACTGTTTCCAGCTTGCTCCAGCTGTCCCAATTCAGATATTTTCGACCCAAGTTGATATTTTGCTATATATGAAAGCCTTATATCTCATATTCAAGGGGTCAGAACTTCTTGAACAAGTTTGAGAGCTTCTCTCACTAAACTCCCTCTCTCTCTACAATTTTCAAAGCTTAATCTATGCCTCTCTCTCTCTTGCCCCTTTTGTGCATAGAAGTAGAGAAATATTTCTCATTTGCCTAGGCATCCTTCATCAAAGTTGCATATCTATGGGCTGAGGTCCCTTAGAGCTTATTTTTGGGCTATTGGAAGGTCATTTGAGCCAACAAAAAGGCTGTTTTGCTGCTGTGCATCAAGAGGTATAACTCTCCTCTTTTGTATTTGTATTGCACACTTGCTTCACCACCCTTTTCCCATTGTTTTGGAGCTGTTTTTGGGGTGGTGTTGAACTACAAAAACCTCTGTTTTTCCTCTGTTTTTCAGTCCTAAAAGTGTTGGTTTAAGCCTTGTTTGGCTATGGGGTGTTTCCTCCCTTTTGCTCCTTGGTTTGTAAAGCCTTTTGAGCTATCTTTCAAGCTTTTCAAACAACTTCTTTTTGGCCTTAAAACCACTAAAATTCCAGTGGTAGAAAACTTGTTTTGATGCTCAAAATAGGAGAGGGTGGTCCCCTCTCCTCTTTTCTTGCTTGCTTGTGTTGATGGCCAACCAATTGAGCATGTGTTTTTACTTCTTTATGGCTTTGTTTAAGCTCATTTTTATAACTTTCCAGACCTTCCATAACTCTTTTTTTGGCTGTCTTGGTCACCCCTTGCATGCTTCTTGTACTTGTAGTATAATCCTACTTATAGCTTTGCAAAGGAGCATGTCTTTCTAGCATGTTTTGGCTCTATCTTAACATGTTTAGGGCCTTATTCTAGCATGGTATAACTCTGTTTTGGGTTGATTTGATTGTCTCTTGCATGCTTAATACACTTGTAGTGTAATCCTTGCAAACTAATCTTGTATGCTTAAGGTTTTGGCTTATCTTTCTAGCATGTGTTAATTCCATTCCAGCATGTTTTTGACCATTATTTAACATGTCATAACTCTAATTTTGGTTGGTGGAGTCACCTCATGCTTGGTTTTGGTAGGTGTAGTGTAATCCTCCTTGTTGGCCTTGAGTGCACCATGCTTCATACCTTCATGCTAGCTTGTTTTTGGCTATACTCCATGCATGTTTTGGCCTTGTTTTGACCTGTCTTGGGACTGTTTTTAGTCACCTTGGCCCTTTTGGGCTTGCTTGATATGGCCATGGTGCAAGTCTCTTTGCTAGCCTTAAGCTTTCAGCCTCTTAGCATGCTATGCTTGTGTTGTTTGAGTGATTTAGCATCATTCCACACCTGATTTCAGAGCATGTAGTGTTGTCACACTTCCATGTTTGTCACTTCTTGATTGTGTTTGAGAGTTGTGTTCTTATGTCTAGTTGGTGGGCCAATGCATGAGCTTGCATTTTATTGCTTTTATTGCTATCATTTCAGATCTTTTTGGTCACTGTTTGGGCATGATTTAGGTCTATCCATATTCGGTTTAAGTCCATTGAGCATTGTTTTGTATGCCCCTTGTGAGGTGCCCTTTACTAGCTTTGATGCCTTAGCTTCTAAGCTTGCCATGCATGCATTGTTTGCATGATAGAATTTTGTGCATGCCATCCTAGCATTGGTAGAATAGCATGTGGTTTGCATGTTGTTGCATTGCATTGTATTTGCATGTTGTTTGCATTTTGTTACATTGCATGTTGTTTGCATGTTGTTGCATTACATTGCATTATGTTTGCATGCCATTAGCATTGATAAGTTGATTATGTTGCATTGTATAGTGTTTGGATAGGGTGTTAATCCAAACACAAGAAACGAGAGATGTTTTATACTTGAAATGATGAAACGTGCCTCATTTCTCAGTCGTTAACCCTCTTGATCATACATGATAGAGGTTAAGGCCCTTATGTGTTATTTGTGCAATCATTGACATTGAATTGTGCAAACTTGGCTTCTTTGGCCATCATGCATTGACATACGTGATTGATGGCCCGAGGGTCGAGTACCGCACTCTTTTGAGCATGTGACATGATAAGGAGTGTGGTTGCACACACATTTTCTTGCAAATACACTGCCATGCCTCTGTTTGTGCTCTGTTGCAGCAAAAATGAAGAATTTGCAAGAAGCAGTGGCCGACCGGCCATCAGAGCTGCCGATTGACCACTTAGTCTGTCAATCGGCTATCAAAATTGGTCGATAGCCATAAACTCTGGCCGATGGCCATTCCTCTTGGCCAACCACCCCTCAGCATATCCATAAGGTGGATCAGAAGTATCTTGGAAGTTGGCACAGTTTTCAGAAGTCTAAAACAGTGCAAACAAAGGCATCACAAGGCACGGCAGTGGATTTCTGAGCGAAGCCCACCGAGCATGCATACACCCCTCCCCGTGAGGCCATTTTTACCACTTCACTAGCTAGTTGTAGTTAATTACTTGTTTTGTAATTAATTAGTTTAATCTGTGTTGTAATATTCTAATTAGCTTAGTATAGCTAGTTTCAATTCGGTTTGTAATTAATTAGCTTAGCGTAGCTAGTTAGTTGATTCATTCGGACCCTCCGTCGCGAAGGCAAATTTTGTAGTAAGTGTGCGTGTGTGTGATGCATGTCTTCCAACTCCACGTCTTTCTCCTTTTTATTTACCAGCTTTTGATGGGTAGTTTTAGGGCATGTTTCAATTAGCATACTTATGCTCGCATGTTTGCATCATTCATCTGTCTTGCATGCACCGGGCTCGGCACATCATACAAACTGCATTGTATTTCAATATCAATTTGAATACATGTTATCAAGTTGCATTCACATGACATCTTAGAATAGCCGAGCCTATCTTAGTTGCATTTTGCATGTGTTGCATTAGGCATTGATAACATAGCTAGGATCATGCATTGATTACTAAGGGTGTGTTTGGTAACGTTTACGTTTTCAATTTATATTTACAAAAATTTTATAAACTGATTTTTGTTTATTTTTTGTTTATTTTTAGAAAAACATAAACTACAAACGCGTTTGCTAATTGACAAAATACTTAAAAAAATTTAAAAATATAAAAAAGAGTGAGAAATGGCAAGTGGTGGCAAGTGGCGGTGGAAGACGGAGGTGGAAAGTGGTGGCAGGTGGGTGGTGGTGGTGGGTGGATAGGTGACGGTGACGGGTGGTAGGTAGTAGTGAGTGGGTGGTGGTGATGGTGGCGGGTGGTGGGTGGTGGTGGCAGGTGGGTGGCAGATGACGGGTGTTGGTGGGTGGTGACGGGTGGGTGGTGGTGGCAGTTAGGTGGCGGGTGGTGGTGGTGGGTGGATGGGTGGGTGACGATGGCAGGTGGTGGGTGGTAGCGAGTGGGTGGTGGTGGTGGTGGTGGTGATGGTGGCGGGTGGTGAGTGGTGGCTGCAGGTGGGTGGGTGGTGGCGGGTGGGTGGTGATGATGGGTGGGTGGGTGACGGTGGCAGGTGGTGGGTGGTGGGTGGTAGCGAGTGGGTGGTGGTGGTGGTGGGTAGTGATGGCAGGTGGGTGGCAGGTGGTGGCGGGTGGTAGCGGGTGGGTGGGTGATGGTAGCGGCTGGTAGGTGGTAGTGAGTGGGTGGTGGTGGTGGGTAGTGGTGGCAGGTGGGTGATGGGTGCGTAGTTGGTGGTGGTGGCGGGTGGGTGGCAGGTGGGTGGTGGTTGGCTGGTGGTGGCAGGTGGGTGGTGAGTGGTAGTGACAAGTAGGTGGCAGGTGGTAATGGCGGGCGGTAGATGGTAGTGGCGGGTGGTGGGAGGTGGCGGGTGGATGGCAGGTGGGTGGTGGTGGTGGTGGCGAGGGGTGGGTAGTGGTGGCGAATGGGTGACAGGTGGGTGGTGGTGGCAGGTGAGTGGTGGTGGCAGGCGGTGGTGGGGGGTGGGTGGTGGTGGCGGAAGACGGTGGTGGAAAATGGTGGCGGGTGGTGGCTAGTGTTGGGTGGTAAAAAAAAAAAAAACTGAAAACTCAAAATGGAAACACATTTTTTGTGTTTTCATTTTTTGGCCAAATTTATAAACTGAGACCACTGATTTATAAATCAAAAATTTTACCAAACAAGTTTTTATTTGAGTTTTTTAAATTTTTGTAAATATAAACAGAAAACTGAAAACGTAAGTATTACCAAACGGCACCTAACTAGCTTTTGTTTTGGCTCGGAGTACTAGGTAAGCTTTTATGCTTTAGCATATTGCATGAGATGTGTATGTTGCCATGTTAGCATGCTTGCCATGAGACTATTTGCTTAACTGATATAACTGCATGAATGCCTGTGGATGAAGGTTGGATTGCTTGAATTGAAACAATTCATCGAAATACGAATTTTAAGCCCACTTAAAGTGGCAAAATCATGTTTTCTAAACCCACTTAAGGGTGGCAAATCCGCGACTTAGCCTACTTGCGAATAGCAACTTCAAACCATTTTCAAAAACAAACATGAGATGTTTTGTTCCAAATCGAGTGATTTAGTCAATACTTGTATGTTGTGCGCATCACATAGTAAGCTAGCTAATAAACCGGAATAAGAACACATGTGTTTTCAAAAACAACATATCATGTTAATAAAGGCCGATCCTTTGATTGGGCGAGCGGGGGTGCTCATTGTATGACCTTCCCCTCTCGTACCCAAGTTCCCGAGCCGAGGCAACTTTGGTGATGACGGACACCTGGCCTTAGGCACGAGTCAGGGTTTCCTAAATTTTTCCAAAACAAAATATTTAGGTGGCGACTCTGAAATTTGGCAAAGCAGTCCATGTTTGGCTCTTTTTGATTAAAATCGATTTTCCAAAACGATTTGCCGGATTTGGACTCTTTGGTGATTTATCAGTCTTACATTGCACTTTGTGAGATTAGATTCAGAACCGTGACACGAGTCCGAACTGTAGTAGCTAAGAATTACGATTCTCGCCTTCGCGCGCAGAGCGGAGTTCCGAGCGGTCTACGCCCACCAAACAAATTCATATAATAGATAAAACAAACAAACAAATAAATGTTACAAAATTAAATATCAATATATATATATATATATATATATATATATTTGTAATAATAATAACAGCAACCTTATATTTTGGTTGGCACAAGCATATAGCACTCATTAAATCCTAGTTATTTATTTATATTTTTTAATCTCAATCAAGAAAAAAAAAACCCTAGTTTTTATACTAACCAGATATGGATGTATTTTGTACAATGCATTTTCTTTATTATAGCAAAATTAAAACTAAATAAATTGTTTATGTACATTACTTACCAATATGTATACAAGAAATAATTTAAATAATTTATGAATAAAATAAATAAATAATTTAAATAATGTATTAATAATTGGATTGGGCTTACCAGGCTGAATTGAACTTGAAGACTATTTCCGAACGTCTGTTCGATAAATGGGTCTCAATTTTTGGTCCAATACGATCAACTCCCATGGTCAAGCCGAAATGCTTACCAAAATTTAAAAAATGGCTAGAACTTACAAAATCTTGCTCTAACGATTGTCACAAAATGGCAAAGTCAAATTCTGCGTCAAATTTAGCTCAAATTTTTGTAGCCCATGTATTTCTCATTGAAGCAACTGTGGATCTAATCCATTAACTTACACACCTTTGCAGCATTAATGCTGCCTCCATGGATCTACTGATCTGTATTTTTTTTATATTTATATTTATTTTATTTTCTTATAATTGGGAAACTGTCGTGTCAAGTAAACTCGAGATTCAAAAACTATCTTGAAAACCTATGAACAGGCCTATGATAGAAATAACAAAAATGTTTAAGTTTATCATCGTTTATAAAATTTTCATTCCAAAACTTGGTCCTAAAGTAATATTGGTGTTTCAAGCCCACCAAACATATTCATATAATAGGTAAAACAAACAAATAAATAAATGTTACAAAATTAAATATCAATATATATATATATTTGTAATAATAAGAACAGCAACCTTATATTTTAGTTGGCACAAACATTTAGTACTCATTAAATCCTAGGTTTTTTTTTTTTTTTTTTTCAATCAAGAAAAAAAAAATCCTAGTTTTTATACTTACTAGATATGGATGTATTTTTTACAATGCATTTTCTTTATTATAGAAAAATTAAAACTAAATAAATTGTTTATGTACAATACATACCAATATGTATACATGAAATAATTTAAATAATCTATGAATAAAAAAAAAAGAAATAATTTAAATAGCGTATTAATAATTGGATTGGGCTTACAAAATCCCGCTCCAATGACTGTCGGAAAATAGCAAAGCCAAATTTTGTGTCAAATTTGGCTCAAATTTTTTTTGTCACGTCAGATTTTTTTTCAAAAACTAAACTATTTTTCCCTAACAAAGTTCACTACCTCTACAAATCAAATCTCAATAGGAAATTCTAAAACTGTAGAAAATTCTACAAATTATAAAAAATAAATATATTATGAATTATAATTACAAAAGTTAGATTACTCTAGTACCAGAATTTATCCATCTTCAAAAAATAAGAAATCAAAAACTTGATAATCATCAAGATCAATGAGAGGGAAAGGTGGAACATACGGAAATTAGTTGGATAATGGTGATATGGAACTAGATTTGGGCCAAAATGATAAGTTAACATTAATGTGGTATAGCCGAAAAATGACTTTTTTGCACCGTAGCCAGCCCAAACAAAAATAAATAGATTGGATGGATGGAAGAAAATTGGAGCTAGTAAGGTTATACTTTCAATATATGAAAGAGTTGGGACAGTGATCTCTTAGAATGGGCTGAATCATTAACCATGATAATTGATAAGAAGGGTGATATATATATATATATATAGTTCATAATTAATAGCATAACTAATATCACAATAAATCATAACTAAATACTATAAATGTCATAATCATGACATATGGTACACATCCTAAAATTGAGAGTATATTATAGAATTTTCCATTATATATATAAAAGAAATATGAACCTCTTTGTGTTCATTATTCAATTTTTATTTATTCTTTGTTTAACACAAATGGAAAGGAATTAAAAATAAGAAATTACTGGTAAAGGAATTATAGTTAGTCTCAGAAATGCTCTCTCGTGGAACCTGTTAAAACAATTCTCATTCACAACCCATCAAATGATGGATCTTGACCCCCTAAATTACCCCAACAATTCCATCACAAAGAGTTACAATACACATTTAGTGGGCTATCAGCCCATGAAGGAACACCATAATGATTCGGCCCATCAATGTCAATACCAATCCATGACTTCTTAGTAGGCTGCAAACGAGGAGAACCTTATTGAGTTGGAGCTCAACTTGTTAATATTAATAGAACTTGAGTTCGACTTAATAAGATTTTTTTAATATTATTTAATATATAATTTAAACAAAGATAAATAAGTCAAACTTATTCGAATTCAAACTCAACTAGTTTAATAAATGAGCTGAGCCAAGCCTATTCATGAACAGTTCAATTCATTTACAAGCCTACTTCTTAGACTCCATTACTATTTTTTTTTTTCCCTTAAAATATTAAGCAAATATTTAGATTTATTTGTCATCATTTAACTGTTATTTTTTGGTTTCAAACTAGTTATAAGTTTTATTGTGTAATTTATTTATTGAAATCTATCAAATAAGACCCTACGATAAGACTTACGTTGATATGAAATTAAATAAGAAAGGTAATCAGTCCCTTCAAAATTGAGTAATTTCTCAATTTCGTTATATCAAAATGGCCTTGAAAATTGATAAACATTGTAGTTTCAATAAAATTTCTAAGTTTCAAAACGAGTAATTTTATAGTTTCAAAAATTGAGATTTCTCAATCTTTTTTTACAAATTTTCATATTGGATCTTGTTTGACAAATTTGCTCAAATAAATTTTGGACAACTAAGAAATAATATGTAAATAAAATTAGGATTACTAAGATGAAGATGCTAAAGTGGATGTATACCTGCACTAGAAAAAACAAAATTAAGAATGAGTAAATTCGTGAATGGCTAAAAATGGTACCAATAGAAGATAAGTTGAGAAAAAATATAAAGAGGTGATTTGATCATATGCAAAGAAGACCAACAGAGTTAGTACTGATGAGATGCAATACCGGTAGATGAAAGTGTTAGAGGAAGGGATAAACCTAGATTGATGTAAACTAGTATAGTAAATAAATATATAAATCTCTTTAATTTAGCTAACCAAATGGCCGAATCAAGTGGAGAAGAACGATTCACATAATTGACCCCATTTGATTTGATGGGAGACTTGGCTTAATTTGATTTGGTTTGATTAATTTCTTTCAAATATCGATATTTAGAATGAAAGTATAGAATTCTAAATTTATCTTGTTTGATAAATTTGCTCATATAAATTTTATCAAATATGGATGTTTAGAATGAAAGCTTTTGGAATTCTACAATTTTGTAACCAAATAATAATTTATACGATTATCTCAAGTGAGGCCCAAATTTAGTGCAGTGAAGTTTCTACCATGTAAAATTTAATTGATTCAAAAAAAAAAAAACCTCCATGTTTTCCATCTCAACTAACTCTACAATCCTACAATTACTCCAATTTTAATTGATTTAAAAAAAAAATCTCCACATTCTCCATCCCAACTAACTCTATACTCCTACAATCACTCAAAATTTTCATCCCAACTAACTCTACACTCCTACAATCACTCAAATTTGGTATTCTAAAGAATAATTTAAAAAAAAAAACCCCACGTTTTCCATATATATTTTCCCATCTCAACTTACTGTATACTTTCACAATCAGTCAGTTACTTTAATCATTTTTTTTTTCTTTTTGGTTTCTTACTCTCTACTTTCTGGTTTCTCCTCTCTTTTTATAATGGTATCCAATGATAATTGCAAATAATTGAGAATTCCAAACGGCAAAAACCTTTGTGATCATTCCAATCGTTTCAAATCACGATTGAAGCATTGACGGTGGTCCTGACCTGTGAGTATTCATCAACAAGAAATTCGTTTCCGCCAACAAGTTCCTTTTAAATTGTTCAATCTGTAAGTCTTGAAATAATAATAATAATAATAATAATAATAATATAACATGTCACAGAGAATTTTGCAAGCGCAACTAAAAATTTGAAAACACAAAAAGCAGAAAAAAAGATATTCAATACAATTATATCAAGAAAAATAAATAAAGCTTAACAATAAATTCTCACTTCTAGTTGATCTAGGAAAAACAGAAACATACTGCAAGCACAATTTTTCACCCCAAAAAAAAAAATTCTAAAATATTATTTGCTTTGACCATTAGTAAAGCCACTGCCAAATCTTTCTTTTCATCATGTATTCATTCATTCGAAACACATCAACAACAATATATATTTGGTGGAGAATATAAAGCAAAAACAATTAGTAAATGATTTGGATTCAAAGAGGTCTTGATATACTAATGATGCGATAACATACCACCATGACCAATATATGACCAAATATCTATAGAAACATCAATCATATCATGTGTATGATTTGAAGGATTTGAGTTAGATAAGGAGGAAAAAGCAAAAAAAAAAAAAAAAAAAAAAAAAAAAAAAAAATTTGACTAAAAGCATGATCATGAGGCTTAAAGCTTAAATAGGTCATTAATCTTACTTTATATGTAAATACTGTATTAAAATTTTTGTTATTTTAACATCTTATCTATGTTAATAACAAAGCAATCATTACCCACCATTTACCTTTATTAGGTTTTTGTAATTGGCAATTCCATTTGATAAAACTCATTTCAGTTGTAATTCTATCCGCTCTTTTTGTTTCAATGAAGATGTGAGTGTTTAGATGAAAAATCCAACTCAAATTGTGCCTATACAAAGGAGTTTATGATCTTAAGTCTTTCATGTTTGTCACTTCAGTGACTATGTACGGGGATCGAGCTGAGTGGTTTGACCGCTCGAGTAGTCATTTGTGCGCTTGAACAATGCAGAGGAGCATCTAGTATCTCTGTTTTCAAATTGAACTTCTGGTAAGCAAGTTTTACCACTCGAGCAGTGAATGTTGTACTCGAGCGACCAGCCTATATGCTTTGCACCGCCTTTACTCACACCGCTCGAGCAGTTTTCGCGATCCTATTTTCTATAAAGTGCATTGTTCATTGTTTTTAGGGTTTAACCCGTCCAAACTTTTGAAGAAAAAGAAAAACCTAAGTGTGGTATATTGAAGGGTGTTTTATAAGTGTTTCCTTGATGATTTAATCGATGAATCTACAAGTTTCATATTAAATTCATCAAGGGGTTGTTTTTTCTATTACGTTCACAAAACAGAGGTTTTTTTTTCAGTGGATTCCGAGAAACTTGGTTCTAAAACTTTGGTGGATTTCAGAGTGACTCATCATTGTGGATTCGACATTAATGTTGTGGATTCAATGTTGGGAAAAGCAGTTCCGTGGTGAAAACGATGTTGGAAAAGGCATATCGAGTTTGGTTCAATTCGGGCGTGGATTCGCTAAGTAATTAAGAATACTCTTATGTAATTCATTTTTGTCTTCTTAGTGGATTGTTTTGTGACTTTGCCCCGTGATTTTTTATCACAATTGGAGGCATTCCAATTGTGATTTTTTTCCAAGTTAAATCGTTATGTCAATTTGTTATTGATTGTTTGATTGGGATTAGTATTCACTATTTAAAATTGAAACATAATCACGAATCAATACCACGGAAATTTTAGATTTTTCAATTGGTATCAGAGCAAGTCGATCAATTTTTGTTTTTCAAAACTATTGGAGCGAGATTTTATTTGATTTGTGATAATGGATTCAATTCGTAAGGGAAATTCTACAATTCGACCACCCCTACTTAACAGATCTAATTACTCTTTTTGGAAAGCTAGGATGAGAGCATTTTTGAAATCTATTGATGAAAAAAATTGACAATCCATTATGTGTAGGTGAACCAAACTGACGATTACCATTGATGGAGTAACATTTCCCAAACCAATTAATAAATGGGACACAACTGATTACCAAAATAGTAGCTGGAATAGTAAAGTTATCAATTCTCTCTTTTGCACCATCACGCCAGAAAAGTTTAGTCGTATTTGTAATTGTGAAGTCACAAAAGAGGTTTGGAATATCTTACAAACTATTCATGAGGGCACTCCTTCGGTTAAACATTCAAAACTTCAAAGGCTCACTTCTAGTTTCGAAAATCTTCCAATGAAAAATAGTGAGACCTTTGATGAATTTTATGCGAAGTTGAGTGACATTGTAAATTTCAGCTTCAATTTAGGTAAAAAAAATACAAGAATCCAAAATTGTGGAAAACATTTTAAGGTCCTTGCCCAATTGGTTCCAACAAAAAGTTACGGTTATTGAGGAGGCTCAAGATTATGAAAACCTCACGCTGGATCATTTGATTGGAAATCTCCAAACCTATGAGGTACACATGAATTTCAAAAAGAAGCAAAAAGATGATATTGCTTTTAATAGTGCTCATAGAGTTGGAAATGATTCCAATGAAGATTATGAGTTTGATTCCAAGATTACGAATGCTTTTGTGAAACAATTTAAAAAGTTTTTTTTTTTTTTGAAAAAGATGCCTAATCTTTTGGAATCAACTCATAAATCTAAAGACAAAGACAAGTTCAAAATTGATTCTATAACCAAGAAGAAGAAAGGAAAATACATGGGAACTCTCAAAGAGTCCAATGCTATGAATGCCAAGGTTTTGACCACTTTGCTCAAGAATGCCCTTATCGTTTGATGAAGAAGAAAGTTTTCGCTATCACTTTGGATGATAAATGCAGAGTCTTATAAGAATGAAAGTGACAACGAGGCTCAAGGTGAAGAGGGGCATGAATAATTTCTTGTTTTCATGGCAGTTTCCAAAGCTGAAGGACAAATGGAGTATCCCAAGAGGCCAGTTGAAAATGTCACTGGTGATGAATCTTCGGGGAGTGATGATAAAGTAGATGGTGAAAAGCTTCAACAAGCTTATGAAAATTTGTACAAGGAATCTCTTAACTCATCCAAATTGAATGACAAATTCACTATGAAACTCAAAGCTTGTAAAAGTGAGAATGTCAAACTAAAGGAGGAGATTTCCGAGGCTTGGAATGATGCCATCAAGATCTCTAATGATCGACAAGCTCTGTGTGCAAAACTCATGACTTGTGAGACAAAGATAAATGAGCTACAGCAAATCTATGCAACATATGAAGAAAATATTGAAACCCTCGAGATGTCTCAAGTTGCCTTGGAAGAGCTAGTTGTCAAGAAAGAGGAAGAGCTCAAGTGTAATATGGCTACCATTGGTGTTTGAAACAAAGGATCAAAAACTTTAGACAATATCATTGGGTCTCAACAAATGTGTAGAGTGGCATCGGCTTTTGTGGTGACAGAGAGCAAAAATGGAGTGCATCTACATCTCATGATACAAGAACTCAAAGAAAGGAAGAGCAAACGATTCAACATGAGGATGGACTTCTTAATCTTCCTAGAATTGGTACGGTCAAAGAAAATAAGGTACACCTTGTTTTTATTTGTCATCATTGTGGTATGTATGGTCATATTCACCTTTATTATTATGAGTTATATAGGAGAGTGTCTTATAGAGGTGGGAGAAATTCTAATATCTCGTGGGGTAGGAGATATTTTATTTTTCGTAATGAGGTTAAGGATCATATTAGACCTCATTGTGTTGATTTGCTTGAGACCAAACATGAAGAGAGGTTGTGTTTGCCTAGACCTAGGAATATGAGGTTGGAAACCAAGTCGAGACGGGCTCCTATTGAGCGGGAAAGGAGCCACAATGTCAAGACACTACCCAAAAACCACAATTCTCACAACTTTGTTCATACTAAAGCGGTTTGGGTGAAAAAGCTTGACTTATGTTAATTTGTTTTTTTGTTTTTGTTTTTTTTTTTTGTTTTCTCTTTTTGTTTTGAGTTTTTGTTTATTTGTTTTTGGGTCTTTTGTATGTATTTGTTCATTTCCGGAAGTTAGTTGAAATGAAATTAATTACCATACTTAACAAGAATGGAATATTTCCCACATAAGAAGAATTACTACTTGCAATCGCCGTATAGAACCAAACCTTCTTCCTACTTTGGATGATTGAGAAGAGTCTAAGTGCCAAAGTGATCAAAATTGGCCGTGAAATATATTTAAACTTAGCATTTATTTATTCATAAATTTATGTATTTTGGTTTCAAGCATTCTAGAACTTAAACAATCTACAACAACCAGAAATGGATTTCGTTTTGCTAAAATAAAAGTCATAACACATCTACTCATCCAGACTTTCCTTCAGCTAATGTCCAACTCCACCACGTGTTTACTGGTCTAATTTTTATTAGATTAACACTCAGATGTCAGAACGAATCATCTGAGATGTCGTGCAAGCAGAGGTGGAACCACCCCAAAGAAAAAATAAAATACAGTCAGTACTTTTTGTTGGTATGAGAATAGAACTTTGGGCGCAATGCAAAAATATTACTTTCTGGCAGACTACAGCCTTGATTACATGCATGTATATAAACTCATATTTAATTACTTCATTGAATTCAAAGTTTCATACCTCATTAATAAAAATATTATAACAGGACCAATGGAAATATTAACCTTTATATTTATATAACACAACAAACCTGTAAAGGAACACATAGTACAATTTAATCAAAAATATTTTCCCCTTTTTGTGGTAGCAATCAATGTTAAAGTTGACATTAATAATAGTTATTAGTTTATATATCATGCGCAGTTACTTCAATTTTTGATATTATTTGTGATTTATATTTTCCCCTCAAAAGAAAAAAAAACCCTTGTTCTGCTCCTGACTGAAACCAAGTTGCCTAAGGATATGTAAGGTAATCTTCCAGTCTGAGAGTTAGATTCCACCCCTTATAATAAAATAAAATAAAATAAATAGAGCCTAGCAGTATTTAGGTATCTCCAATTTGATCAACTATTTGCATGTAAAACAATGTGAGAGGATATTTCGGATGGCAGATTTCACCAACTGAAGAACTTTTGTAGCAGGGGTGAACACAGAAAACTTTAAATGACTAAAAATCTTATTCTTAAATATGCAGAGTTAAGAAGAACCCTTTGATTAAAAACTAAAATAAATAAAGGCACTATTTTCTCAATTTAGTATCTTGTGCACCTGATCATCATATCTTCTTTGCATAACAGCACTTCTCCGCAATGTTTCCCCTGATATCATTCGCTCAGCAAAGTATACACGTAGCTGAAGCAACACCGAAAAAAGGACACAAAAAATCAACTCTATTTCATCACTATAATTGCAAAGTGTAAATATTATCAAGGTGTAGTGGGAATGAAGCTAAAAAATGACCCATACCTTTAAACCATTAGAGTGCCAGAGCATTCTATAAATTTGGTTGATTTAGTCATTGAAACTAATGAAACCATGCTAAGCGCAGATACGCGACACAACATGAACACAATAACATAACAATTTTCAAAAAATGTAGGACACGATACATGGGAGACCCACACAAAATATAAAAGTTTATTATTTATATATTTATTACATGTCATATATAGGAATATTTCATTCAAAGACGATTTAAAAAAATGCAACCAAACATTATTCCTAAAATATAAAAGAGAAGAGATTAATGTATATCTACATTGTTTTTCTTTTATAATTGGATCCCAAGTCATGTGTCTAAGTCCCACATGTATCTCCCAAGCGTTTCTGGGTATAAAAAAAATTAAAGTCACATATGGACGTGTCCAACACGTGTCAAGTTGTGTCCAAAACAGACACAACACCTTCTTCGAAGTGTTTGTGCTTCCTAGGAACCATGTGTATTCTGATTGCCTATGCCACTCCACTTATCAACAATTCAGCATCATCACATCCACATTGCATTTGCATATATGGTACCTGATTGCCAACACCACTCCACTTATCAGCAATTCAGCATCCTCGCATCCCCCCTATGGCATTGGCATGGCGTGGTGGGTATAAATCTTTTGAATGCTAAACGATGCACATGGATGCTTGTTTGGTTTTTTTAGGTTACTGGGATGTCTCCACTTATTGCACCAAACTACAAAAGAGTGCCACCAGAGAGAGTTCATGGTGCTGAGCCACTCTGCCCTTGGCCAACTTTATACTAACCTGTTAGTTCTGCTAAAACTCATGACAATAATTTGTACATGTTGCTAACTTTAATTAGTAAACTAGAAAGTGATACCCACGAATCATACTTTAAAGTCATACCTATGAACCTATGTAAGTACAGATTTTGGAAAAACACCCATAAATACACTTGTATAGACTTAAATACACCTATACAGGTGTTCATCTACAAATATTGCCTCTATACATTCATATAGCTTCACTTCTGTATGTCTAACCACTGCCACCTAAACAAACATCAGATTTAATCAAATAAGCAAAAAAGTAGATCAAAGCTGAAAATGTATTACCTCACTACAAGGTGGTTCCAAATCCAAACTTTTCTCGGTGATTTCTCTAGTCTGCTTAAATTTTGGGATATAAGCAATCCTTCCGGACGTTGAATTGCCATTTACATAGGCCTGCAACAAAATGGGTATAATTGAAAGGGACTAAATCAGATCAAATGCCTGATTGACTAATTACATAAAATCAAAACCATATATAAAACACTTTGGTACCCCTGTATTTTCTCTCCAGCCACATTTTGCTCGAAAACAGGTCCACAAAGCTCAATTCCTAACACAATAAAATGCCCATGACAGATACAGCAAGCGAACTGTCAGGTAAGAAAATAGAAAAAAATAATAATAAAAGAAATATGCACAATTTACCCATTTGCAGTGACGGAAAGGGATAAGCCCTTCTCCCCTGAATCCCCACATATGCACTATAGTAAAAAGAAAGCAAAACATAAGTAAACATTTATACTGGAAGAAAAAAGAATGATCCAATCCACTTCTCTTCAATTTTAATAAACAAATTTATGACACACCATGTTTAATGTACTTTTAAATAATTGGTTAAATACTACTTAAATAATTCCTAACACATAATAAGATTGTACATTCAAACAATTAAACAAACACAACTACATAAGTGTAGCAGCACATATTACATGGGTTTCAGATAAAACAAACACAATATAGCTTCCAGGAATAAATTTTGGAACAAACAAAGCATACCATTGGGCAAATTAAGTGGTTGTACTGCCCTGGTTTACACAGATTGCTATCAATCCCATGCTCCTCCATTTTCCTCCTCAAAACTTTCATTTCAGCCAAGTCAATAACATTCTCTTCTAGGGTCTCCCCATAAAGTTGATAAACTAAAGCAATTCAAATCACTACACTGTTAATAACCCTTCAAACAAAAATATATACATAAAACCACAAAGAAACACATATATGGGGTTTAAAGGGGAAAATCCTGGTGTGTGGATATTGGCATCAGAAACAGAGGAAAACCCAGGATTTTTAAGAGAGAAAGGGTGAATATTTGATATGGGTTTAGAAGGAAAAGTAGAGAAGATGAATCTTTTGGTGTGGAAGAGGTGGGTTTGGGAAGAAGGGGTTGTGGGGAGTACAGTGAAATGTGAGAATTTGAGAAAAGGTTTGGAAGCCATGAAAAATGTTGGAAGTGAAGAGCTTGTGGAGAGGAGAGCTTCAATTTTGCTTTGTGCATTTTTGCTTCAGTAAGCTTCCATGGCTGAGGCGCAAGAAGGGCGAGTAGGGGTTCTAGAACTGACCAGATAGAACACACACACACACACACACACACACACACACACTCTCTCTCTCTCTCTCTCTCTCTCTCTCTCTCTCCAACGCGCGCGCAATGATTATCGGGTCGGGTGGGTTGACGCTATTGACGTCGTTACTCAAGACGGGTCGGACTCAATTCGGTTCACAATCCCCAACCCAGCCCAACGGATTGGTTATTTTGGTGCCGTTTGGTACCTTATGTTTTCAATTTTCTATTTATATTTATAAAAATTTTAAAATTTAAATAAAAATTTATTTGGTAAAATTTTTGATTTATAAATCAGTGGTCTCAGTTTATAAATTTGACCAAAAAATGTGTTTTCATTTTGAGTTTTCAGTTTTTTTTTTTTTTTACCACCCAACAATAGCCACCATCCGCCACCATTTTCCACCACCGTCTTCCGCTACCACCACCCACCCCCCACCACCACCACTCACCACCCACTCGCCACCACTACCCACCTGCCGCCCACTCGCCACCACCACCCACCCCTCACCACCACCACAGCCGCCACAACCACCACTGCCCACCTGCCATCCACACGCCATCACCCACCACCATCCACCGCTTGCCACCACCACCCGCCACCTACTTGCCACCACCACTCGCCACTCGCCACCATCCGCCACCACCACTCGCTACCCACCTACCACCACCATCCACCACCTGCTACCACCAGCCACCCACCACCACCACCCACTCGCTTCCATCTACCACCCGCCACCGTCACCCACCCACCCACCACCACCACCACCTGCCATCCGCCACCCACCTGCCGCCACCACCCACCACCCGCCACCACCACCCACTCGCTACTGCTCGCCACCCGCCACTATCACCCACCCACCCACCCACCACTACCACCCACCCGCTATCCGCCACCCACCTGCCACCACCACCCACCGCCACCAGCTACCCACACACCACCGCCACCACCCGCCACCGTCACCCACCCACCCACCACCACCGCCACCACCCGCCACCGTCAGCTACCCACCACCCACCGTCACCACTTTCCACCACCGTCTTCCGTCGCCACTTGCCACCACTTGCCATTTTTCACTCTTTTTTATATTTTTAAAATTTTTTAAACATTTTGTCAATTACCAAACACGTTTGTAGTTTATGTTTTTCAAAAAATAAACAAAAATCAGTTTATAAAATTTTTGTAAATATAAACTGAAAACGTAAACGTTACCAAACACACCCTTTTATGTTTGAGTTTGAAGGGTGTTTGGGAAGATTTTTTGTTGGGTTTTTTTTGATTTTTTTCATTAAAAGACAAAATTTTTGTAAAATAAAAAAAAATACATCCAAACAAAATACCATATCTAATCCCATAATTATTTCACTTTTTCTCTCACAAACATCACATCCAACCACAAAAAAAAACCCAACTATTTTCTCAAACATCAAAAAAAATTTCTCCAATAATATCCTACAACTAAAAAAACCTACATAAAAACCCACTTCCCAAACACCCACCAAGTCTCATCCCATTGGATTGAGGGTTGTTGTTGCGAGGACTTTAGAGGTATTTTCTAAATATATTTTGATAATTGAAGTTATTCATATTGTAAGATTTATCGAGTATATTATCTATATAAAAAATTAAGTTAATCGGTGAGAGGGTGATTTATAATTGGGCCGAGCTAAGGGCTTCTTGGTGACTGGGGCCACACAATGGACCAGGTTAAGGTTTCAAGTAGCCCGGTCTCAAATCTAGCAAGCTTGACCCAGGCGAAGTTCGTACCGAGCTATGGGCCAAGGTGTTTGGGCTTCACAAGTTGGACTTCGCCCTTGTTAGCTCGGTCAGAGATTACTGCAGTTGGCTTGGTCTAAACAGATAAAACCGAGGTAACATCAATGACGAGGGCCGAGCTATGTATAGCTTGGCAGGGTGGCATTTAATAGATCGACTTCCAATCAAACGGTCTGAATGGCAAGGGACTGAGATAAGGTAGTTCGGTCAGACATGGATAAACCGAGGTAAAAGGTTCAACCATCTCACTTGGCTTGCAGTGATGAGACTCCTAGGAGGACTCTGCTAAGGAGAGTTAGAGTCCTATTGGGATTGTGCAAAACCATCTCACTTGATTGGTAATAAGTAGGGTGTGTGATTCCTAGAAGGACTCTCATAGGGAGAGTTGGAATCCTACTAGGATTGTGCCATGTGGGACCTATAAAAGTTTACAACATAACCTATGTAGAGGTAACACACAACTTTGACTCTCAAATTCACAGAGCTTTTGTCTATTTTGCTGACTTAGGCATCGGAGAGGTATCCGGTACACACCCGTCGGCTAGCTCATGTTTGTGTTTTTAGGGAGTAAAGCGACGACGTACGGAAGAGCGCAGACTTGATCAACAGGATTATACGAGAAGAATATTTCGTACTCGTACAATTGGCGCCGTCTGTGGGAAGACTTAAGCAGAACAAAGCCTCTTAATCAAGTTTTCCTCTCTAGTTGAAATCAATAGCGCACAATGAAGACTTGCTGCAATCTGCAATTGATGAGCAAACCCCTGAGGGGGGTGGGAGGCGCGAAGGTTTGCCTTCTATCCCTTCCATGACGGATTTAGAACCCCAGCGACAGAACCCCCGGAGGGATGCAAGAGGGAGGCGGGCTAACAGCCCTCGTCGCTCTTAGAGTCCGAAAAGACAGAGGCGGAGATTGGATCCTCAAGTTTTGGAGGATCGCGTGAAGGAACATGACGAATTAATAAGGAGGATAGCGGCAGACATGGGATTGATGAAGCGCCAGATAAAAAGAAAAGGGGTGGCGACAGGAGAGGGGCACAAAGGCAGCACGCCCCCTCGCCACTCAGAGGATTGTGATAGGCGTACCACACCAACGCAAGCAAAGAGTAGGAGCCTAAGAACGAGCAACACTCAATTAAGGATGTCCAGGACTCGTTACTCCAGGTCTGAGAGAACGAGAACTGAGAGGTCATATACTGAAGGAAGCACTTATCGGCCCTCGCGCACGCACCAGACGTCATCCAAGCATACGGAGTTGCCTAGATCATCTGACTTGCGAACAGTGCTTGAAGAAAGGGCCCGATGGAAAAAGGATACCAGGGCACGTAACCCACGCAGAATTTCAGCCCTTCAGCGGTTGGCCCCTCGATCGCATGGAAGCGTCAAGGTAGGAATGCCAATACCACGCTGTAGACAACCCATTTTTGACCATCCTCAAGACTTGGACGTCACCGTTTGAACATTCAGTGATCATCCATGTTCGTGTTTGTTTTGAGTTCCTAGAGGTCTCGGCTACACGCTTTGCCTCAAGATCTCTCGGCTTGCTTGTTCTGTGCTTGGTTTTGCACCAAGGACTTGTGTGTTTTGTATCTAAGGGTAGAGAGTAGCTTGTTAGCTACCCCTGACACCCACCGGCCTTGGATTGAGGCCATCGGCCGTGTATTCTTGCTACCGGCCATTGGTGAAATATATCATTGGCCAGTCGGCACTTAGTGTGGTCGGCCGACCATCTATATGGCAGATGGCCTCCTTTTCTGGCCGGTGCCACGTTTTTGCCTTTTTCAGGCATGGTGCAAGCCAACTGTGCCAACTGGAATGCACGGACCCTCCTCCCCATGCACGAGTGTGGCTGTTTTGCCCCTTTTGCACCTTTTTGGTCTAGCTTCTTGAGGAAGCTTGGACCTTTATCTTAGCTTCCTCAAGAAGCTTGGACACCTATCCCAGCTTCCTAAAGAAGCCTTGGCCCATTTGCCTTGGCTTCTTTAGGAAGCCTTGACCCCTTTGTTAGCTTCCCTTGGAAGCTTAACCTTTTCCATTGTCTATATAAGGAGACTAACCCTCTCCTTTGTTTTGGTTGAGCAAAATCAGACCTAACACATACATGTATCTGATATACACCTTCTCTCTCTATATCTCCCTCTCTCTCTTCATTTTGTGTGTGTTTGAGGGCCTAAAGGTGAGTTTTGTTCTTGGTTTTGCACTAAGACACACACCATCACACCATACTTCGACTTGGGAGGTCTTGAGGGTTTGTTCTTGAAGTTTTGAGGTGGTTTTGATCATAAGGAAGAGGCTGAGCTTGCTGTTCTTGAAGTGTTCTTCAAGGGTAACACTTTTGCTTTAGATTCTCCAATCTTGCACTAGTCTTTAACCTATCTTGCTTACTGATTTAGACTTTGTGTATAACTAAAAAAAAGTCTTGTATTTGCATGCTTAAGATACTTCATTAAGGTTTTTTTGGTGTTGGGGGTCGACCTCCCCCTCTAAGGCCTTGTTTGGCCCTTTTTGTGCTTCCATTGTTAAGCTTTGGTTACTTTGGTGTATTGGCCTTCTCACCACTGAAATCCAGTGGATTTTCAGTGGTGCAAAAGGGGGTTTGAAGTCTTGCATAGGGGAGGGACACCCCTCTCCCATTTGTGTCTCATTTGTCCATGTTTTGGCCCATAAGGGTAGCATATGTGCTTGGTTGTTTTTGGCCCCATTTCAGAGGTTCTTGGATATTATTTGGTCATATGTTGCCTCAGTCTTTGGTCAGATTTATGGCTTTTTACATGCATATTGTACTTGCCTTGCATTCCCCCATTTTGCCTAGAAATGTGCCTTGCATTTAAGCCATGATGCTTGTATGTTCTAGCTTAACTTCATGAAGGTTTTAGCATTATTTTGCCATGATCAAGGACTGTTGGGTACTGATTTGACCATGTTTGACATGTTTGGTATAGTTTCTATGTGTTTTGGCTTGTGAGCCTTGAGTGTGTAAGCCATAAGCATGCCTCATTTGGTCTATTTTCGGTGATTTGGAATCATTTTCCATGCCATTTCAGTCCATGTTTGATGCTTGCATACTTGGATTTGTTCTCCTTTCAATGCCTTAAAGAGGTGTAGTCTTATGCTCCATATTTTGGCTTTGGTGTATGCCTCTTTGCTTGAGTCATTTGGGATGCCATTTATGTGGGTTTTGGGGCTTATTCTACCATACCATATCTCTAATTTTGTAGGTCTTAATATCCATGCTTACCCTTTTTTGGATGCTCTTGAAAATTGCCTTCCATGCCTTAGCTTTAGGCCCTTTGGTTTGCATATTTGTTTTGCATGTTGGCACCTCCATTTTGGGCATTTTTTGCCACTATTTTGGGGTGGGCTGAGGCCTTCTCATTTCAGTATAAGTCCATCCTTGCATACTTTGCATGTTTGACATGTTGCATTGCATTGGTTGCATGCTTATATTGCACCATGTTTGCATGTTTGCATGTTACTTAGCTAAGTTACATTATATAGTCTTGTTGTATGCTTGACATGTTCATATTGCATTAGTGTAGCCTTGCATGAGTTGCATCACTTTGCATTGTATATGGCATACATGCATTGCATCGCTTAGTTTGGGGTGTCAAACCAAGCATGAGGGGAAAGGTGTGTTCGTACCCGAAGTAACGAAACACGTCTCAACCCTCGGTCGCCAATACCCTTGATCTCAACATGATAGGGTGTTAGCACTCATTTGTTTGTTGCATGCATCTACATTAAGTTGCTAACTTGGCTTCTTAGGCCATCATGCATCGAATTGCGTAGTTGATGGCCCGAGGGTCGAGGGCCATGCTCCCTTGATTCCATTGCATGATAGGGAGTGTGGCCATGCTCACATTTGCTTGAAAATTCCATGCCATACACTGCTTGCCCTCTGCTGCTGTCAACTGCAGGATTCTGCAGGAAGCAATGACCGGCCGGCCACCTACAGTGCCGACCGACCATCAGTGGCTGGCCGGTGGTACAACAGTTGGCCGATAAGCCCATTACCATGGCCGATGAACTTTAATTCTGGCCGGTGACATCCCAGAGCACTTAGAGGATGATTCAAAAGGGGTCTGGAGACTTTCAGAATTTTTAGAGGAGCAAGGCAGTGAAAACAGAGGCAGCAGTGCTATGATAGCGAGTTTCCGGGTGAGACGAGTCAAGCATGCATCATTCACACATTCCGAGGCAGGGCTGCGGCCACCTTCCTTCTGCATTTAATTTGTTAATTAGTTAGGAATTCTGTAATAATTAATTTAGCGGTATTCATTTGGTTGTGTAATATTTATTCAGACCCTCCGAGTGAGAGCAATTGTGTAATAAGTGTGTGTGAGTGTGTATATGTCTCCCAACCCCACATCTTTCTTCCCTTTTATTTATTAGCTTTCGATGGTTAGTCTAGGGCATGTTTCAATTAGCATACAGTATGATAGCATGTTTGCATCCATTCATTCGTTTTGCATGCACCGGGCTCGGCGCATCATTCTAACTGCATTTGTATTTCAATTCCAAATTGAATACGTGTTAGTTGTAGCATTTCACATGTCATTATAGATTAACCGAGCCTATCTTAGTTGCATTTTGTATGTGTTGCATTAGCCATCTTAACATGAACTAGGATCATGCATATGATTACTAACTAGTTTCTATTTTTGCTCGAAATACTCTGTAAGTTCTTATGCTTTAGCATCCTTACATGCATGTGAGTGTAACCATGACAGCATGCTTACCATGAGGCTATTTGCTTATATGATATAACTGCTTGAATGCCTGTGGATGGAGGTTGAATTACTTAAATTGGAATAATGCATTAAAACTGTGAGTTTTAAGCCCACTAGATAGTGGCAAAACCATCTTTTCAAAAGTCCACTTGAGGGTGATAAAACCTACATTTTAGCCTACTTGCGATTAGCAAACCATTTTCAAAACAAACATGCAATGTTTTGTTCCAATTTAGGCGATTTGGTCTATGCTTGTTTGCTGTGCGCATAACATAGTAATTCTAGGCTAATAACCGGAATAAGAACACATAATGCTTTCAAAACAAGATATCACGGTTAGTAAAGGCCGATCTTTGATCGGGCGAGAAGGGGTGCTCATAGCTCACCTTCCCCAATCGTACCCAAGTTCCCGAGCCAAGGCAACTTTGGCGATGACGGACACGTGGCCTTTGGCACCGAGTCAGGATTTCCTAAATTTTCCAAAATAAAATATTTAGGTGGCAACTCTGTATCTAGCAAAGCAGTCCATGTTTGGCACTTCTTTTCTAAAAATCTGTTTCTTTTCTCAAAACGATTTACCGGATTTGGACTCTTTGGTTCAGATTAAGAACCGTGACAATTTGAGTCCGAACTATAGTGAACCCAAAATGAACAAAATGGGGATCTCCTCCGAGACGTTCGGGGACGTCTACACACGCCTTGCTTATGAACCAACGGACAAAGCATTAGCAAGGTTACAGAGCTCGCCGTTCGTTCCGGCAATTGAGAACGCGCCACTTCCATCAGGCTTCCACCAGCCTAAGTTCACTACTTATGTCACAGCCCAAACCCGCCCCTATGGGTTTAGCACCGTAACCGGCCAGTAATCCGTGATTACCGAAGGCCTGCTTAACAGTAATAACAGTAATACAGAGTACAGGGGCTGGCAGAAGCCAAAACAGTAAATGAAAGATGTCCAATGAGTTGTGACAGTTTGTATGCAAAAAGACTTTTCATAACATACTCACATTTGAAACAAAAATAGTATGTACATACATCATATACAGACATCAGGTTAGGGACCGAATCCCTACCATAACAGTACAGTACAAGTCTATACAACATATACAAAACAGAAATAGAAGGGTGAATCTAAAACACCCCTAAGCAGCCTTGGCTTGAACATATTTGGAACCTCGCAGTAAGGCACAAAGGTCGGCTTGACAAAACAAGAGCTTAGCCTGACGCTCCTAGCAACGGTCCGGTGCCTATACACCTACATATATATATATATGAGCAGTGAGCTAAAGCCTAGTGAATAACATATGCGTAAAGAGGTTAGGAATGAATGTCCTTTCAGTATGTAAAACAGTCATTTGAACAGTATATCAGTTATTCGATCATAGCAGTCATAAGTGGTACATCTAATAGCAAACAGCACAGTAGGTCTTAATAGACCAAATAGTCAGTTGATGGCCATCATATCAGTAAACAGTAGTGGTTCCAACATGGGAACCGGCAGAGATCTTTGTAACAGTAGCAGTACAGTACAGTACAGTAACAGTAAGTTGCTATGGATGCCACAAATACAGTTCGCAAATAGGACAAACATTCATTCAGTAAGAAATATCATTTCAGAAAGCAGTACAGTTGATCATTCAGAAAATATTCATGGTTGAATATATTTTTACAACATTATTACTCACAGAGTTCTGGGCTACAGATAGGCTAGTGAGCGTCCTCGAATGCCAACCCCACACAATTACAAGATGAACACACACTAAGTTGCACGTTTGGGAAACAATAACTTAGTCCCTATCTTGACTCGGTGTGGTTCTACAACAATATCCTCATTAAGATGCCTTAAACTAGGCCTAGGAATGCCTAGGATGAAATGAGGATGCAAAGATGTACTTAAAAACACTTTTAAGAATTTTTAGAAAACAAGGATCTTGCTCGAGCGTGGCTTTCTACGCTCGAGCGGACATGCAAACAAAGGAGCTCCACTCGAGCGTGACTTTCCTCGCTCGAGCAGACTGCAAAAGTACTGGATGTATGAAATTCACGCTCGACAGGCGCTCGACCCCCGCTCGAGCGTGAGACACAAGTCCTCGCTCGAGCGTGCATTCCCTCCCTCGAGCAGACTGTAAACACATGCAAAGTACTGGATACACGCATTTCACGCACGAGCATTAATTCCTCCGCTCGAGTGGACTGCATGAACCCAGAGTGTACGCTCGAGCATGAACCTCCAAGCTCAAAGCTCAAATTCAACATTTAAAGCATCAATTTCGATCCTCTTGGGCTAATTTTCTAGAAAACTCTTGTAAACTCATAACATGACATGTTTCAAAGATCAATTTGTAAAATCAAAGCCCAAGGGTAGTTCAATTAAACACAATTTTCAAATAAACTTCAAGAACATACTTTAAAGGTGACATGCATGTATTCAACCAAATTCAAAGCTTCAAATGCTTGTTCAAAAGAGTCCAATCCCTCAAGAACATGATGAATTCATGGCCCAAAGCCAAAAATATGAACATGCATGTAACAATTTCCATGGAAACAACCTCAAAATGCTAGAACATGTACATGCATGCATGATTTAAGCTTCAATTCAACAATCTTAACCAATTCTAGACTTAGATAAGTGATTTACCATGAGCTATGCAAGAACCAACTCAAATACACAATTTAAAGGAAGAACTCCCTACCTTAGGTCCTCAATTATAAGAATGGAAGCTCAATTATGCACTTATCCTTCAAATCTTCTAGGTCTCCAAGCCAAATTAAGTGAACTCAATTCTTCTTCTCACTCTCAAGCTCTCTCTCA